>NC_091766.1:48917939-50117939 GCF_029378745.1 Bos indicus | reverse complement strand
TGAATGCTATGGTGCAAACAGTCAGCAGTTTGTTCTAAGAGCCACTTGGCCAGCTTGTTCAGTACTTCGAGATAGGGGAGGAAGAAATGAGACCTGGAATGGCGTGCAGTGGGTAGTGTGAAGGTAGGATAATGTCATTGCATTAGTGGCATCTGTGCCTTACAAGTTCACCACACTTTCTCCTTCCCTTTTGTGTTTACTGAGCACGTAAATATGTGCCTTACCAGGTGCTGAAAACTGGCACAGGATACCAAAAATCAATAAAACAGGATCTTACCTTCAAGAAGCCCTTAGTCTTACAGTTTCATGTGTGTGTGTGTGTTTTGCTGTTTTGGGTGTGTAGGTGGCAGCGGGGGGCCGTGTGGCAGGGCGGGGTTGTGGGGGGGCGATAAGGGAAGGGCTCAAGCTTTGATTCTTGCATTTTACATCAGAAGTAGGAACCTTCTAGCAATCGATGCTTAGATGGTTGAGAATTTAGCTCTTATGCGTTTGTTTTTAAAATGGCTTTATTTTTTTCCTTGCCTGCTGACAAAGTAATATGTTTCGAAGCAGAAAATTTGGAAAACACAAAAAAGCACAAAAGAAAACAACAGCAACAAAACCATACCTACTCTACTTCCCAGATGTAAAGATAACATGGTTTATGTTCTTCCAGTTGTTTACATAAAAGTGCTTTCATTCTCTACATAATATTTGGAGGCTTATATTTTCCATTTAGAAATTGGGAACTAAATATGATAGGTTTTTAAAAGCTAGAGCCTCCAGCACGTAATTAGGCACACAGTGAACATTTTCCAGATGCTGCTGTTTGTAAGAATATACCAGATTATGCTTAATTATTATTGTTACATATTTAGGTGGCTTCCAGTTTTTCGTAATTATAAATAATTCTACAATAAACATTCAAAAACATTCTGCATGTTTTTATGTGCTCTTTATGTTCTTATAAGAGATTCACCAAGGTAGAGGTTGCTTATCTTTTCTGATTGTTTTGCCCAGCATCTAAGCTGGGGCAACCTCTTGTCTGGACTGTTAAAATAACACCATGTTTTGAGTATCTCTTATTCCCATTGTGCATCACACATCAGATGCCCTGGGATTTCTTTTCTCTGTGATCCCTAGATACTTCTCCTTTGATTAGGAAATAGCTGGCTTCAGGGAAGACAGGGCAGCAAGCACAGAACCCACGTTCTCATTGTTGTGTACCAAGACTATAGGATCCCCAGGACAGAGACATTGTCATCAGTCTCTTTGATGGTAAACAGATGTTGAATGCCTGCCCACCTGTGTCCAGCTCAGTGCCAGATGAGGGAGGTATATAAAATAGGCCCCTACTTTCAAGGAGCTCACTGAACTGGACTGGATAACAGAAATGACATGAAATAATCCACACGTGTTTATCGAGCACTTGCTCTGTGGTAGGTATTTGCTCTAGAGTACTGTTGGGAGAGGGTAGCAAAGACTGAGATGCTTTTCTTCTTGAAGCTGCAGTACATATAAATAAGAACATTTATAAGTAAAGTTAACTAGCCATACAAATCAGTAAGTGATAAATATCTAGTTGTACAGGTAGCAGGTGTTACAGAGATTCAGAGATGGGCGGCTGTGAAGCAGAATGTCATTTATTATGAACCAGAATAGATACATAAAGCTCTGAGAGAAGGAAGGACAGCTAGGGCTTCATAAAGAATTGGAATTTGATGAGGTGGGGCAGGAAGAGTTTTCCAAATGGGAGGAACAGCTTGCAAAGGGATGGTGGCAGTAATGACTATATCATGATGGAGACCAGTTGCACAGCAGCAGAGGAGCAGATTGAAAGTAAAAGTGTTAGAGGAGCAGATTGAAAGCAAAAGTGTTAGTTGTTGAGCTTTGTCTGACTCTTTGTGACCCCATGAGCTGTAGCCTACCTGGCTTCTCTGTCCGTGTAATTCTCCAGACAAGAATACTGGAGTGGGTTGCCATTTCCTTCTCCAGGCAATCTTCCTGACACAGGGATTGAACCTGGGTCTCCCCATTGCAGGAAGATTCGTTACCTCCTGAGCCACCAGGGAAGCCCAAAGAGCAGATTGGGGGCAGGAAATTGCCTAAAGGTGGGAGCTCAGGTTGCATACTGAGATACCTGAGAATTATGGACTCCAGAGCAGTACTAGGTACACAATAGATGGATAAATTTTGCTAAATTTGTTTCTGATTATAGGGCAGGTAAGAAGGCCTTGATTAAAAAAAAAAAAAAAAAAAAGAAGGCCTTGATTTTGTTCAGTGCCAGAGTGCCCAGGCACAGTCTTTGGACCCCTACTCTTCTCTTAACTACTCAACACTTTGGTGATCTTGTGTGGCCTAATGACTTTACATTTTACTTGTAAGCTGATGACTCCCAGATTTTTAAAAATCTCCAGTCTATACTTTTCTGAATTCCAGACCCATCTGTCCATTTGCCTCTATGTGGGTGTTTAATCCTTAACACATCTAAAACTGAGCTCCTGTAACCTTCTCCATCTTGGTTAATGGTAAGTGTATCCTTTCAATTACTCAGAGGCCAAAATGCTCAGAGCCATTCTTGACTCCTTTCTTTCTCTCACACCCACATTCTATCTCTCAGCAAGTCCTAAACAGATCTATCTTCACATATATCCAGAATCTGACCACTTCTCATTTCCCCTGTCATTACCATTATCTCTCCCCTGGGTTATTGTAGTAGGCTTCTAACTGACCTCCCTCCTTCTGCCCTTAATGCTTCCAGCCAGTTCTCAACACAGCCAACCAGAATGATCCTGTGCTCAAAAATATCCTTTGGCTTTTCTTCTCTTGCTGCTGCTAAGTCGCTTCAGTCATGTCCGACTCTGTGCGACCCTGTAGACAGCAGCCCACCAGGCTTCTCCGTCCCTGGGATTCTCCAGGCAAGAACACTGGAGTGGGTTGCCATTTCCTTCTCCAATGCATGAAAGTGAAAAGTGAAAGTGAAGTCGCTCAGTCATGCTCAACTCTTAGTGACCCCATGGACTGTGGCCTACCAGGCTCCTCCCATGGGATTTTCCAGGCAAGAGTACTGGAGTGGGGTGCCATTGCCTTCTCTTAGGAAGAGTCAAAGTCCCTTCTGTGGCGTACGTAGCCTTGTGTTGTGTATTACCACCCTTACCTCTGTCATTTCATCTTGTACTACTCTCCCCCACATTCCCTCTCCTCTAGACACCTTGGCCTTCCTCATGTTTCTTGAATGCACCAGGCCCATCATGCCTTGGGACCTAGAATGCTCCTCTCATAGATAGTTTTGTGGGTTGCTCCCTTACTTCTCTGAGATCTTTACTCAGAAGCAACCTTCTCTTCCAGTGGCCAAAGCTGGAATGGTTTAAGCAGCAAAATAATGTAGTATTCGATTATAACCCAAAGTATAAAATAAATATACATGAGTGTGAACTTACATAAATGAATGAATGGATGAATAGCTAAATAAATGGGAGACAAGATATATCTATTACAGAAGAATTCCAATAGTATATATAGATTCTTCCCCCTTCCAGAAGGGAGAACTTAAAGTGTGATTTAGATTTAGTGACTCACTTCTAAAGAGTAGATTATGGAAAGAGAAAAATAATACCTTTACAGTGAAGGACCTGGTTAGCATTACTTGTGATTCAGGGTAACATCACCAGTGCTGTCATGTGGATATGATAGGTCTCTTGATATGATGTGAAAATAAGAGTTCTTCACCTCTGTGGTGTTTTTCCTTGAAACCAGTAACTCCATTCCAATCATGAGAAAAAAATCAGACAAATTCAAGTTGAGGAACTTTCTACAAAATACCTGACCAGTATTCCTCATACTGTCATGGCTATGATAAACAAGGAAAGACCAAAAAACTATCATAGACCAGAGAAGACAGGACATCTAAATGCAGCGAGGTATTCTGAATGGTACTCTGGAACAGAAAAAAGTGGACAAACTGATGAAAGTTTTGTTCCTAGTAATGTAACAATGTTGGTTGCTTTTTTCTTTTTTTAATTGAAATATAATTGACTTACAGCACCATTAGTTCCAGGTATACAACATAGTGACTTGATATTTCTGTACATTACAAAATGATCACCATGATAAGTCTAGTTACCATCTGTCACCATACAAAGTTGCTACAATTTTATTGACTATATTCCCCATGCTGAACATTTCACCTTTTTTACTAATTTATTTTGTAACTGGAAGTTTGTATTTCTTAATCTCCCTCACCTATTTCACTCATCCTCCTATTCTCCTCTCGCCACCTGTTTGTTCTTTAAATCTATGAACCTCTGAGTCTATATCTTTTTTTTTTTTTTAATTCCACAAAACAGTAAAATCATATGGTATTTGTCTTTTTCTTTCTGACTTATTTTACCTAGCATAATATACTCTAGATCCATTCATGTAAAAAATGGCAAGATTTCATTCTTTTCTGCTGCTAATATTTCATTGTATATATACAATAGAATGTATATATACAACGGAATATTATATACCATATAATATACACCACATCTTCTTTATCCATTCATCTGTTGACATTTAGGTTGCTTCCTTATCTTGGCTTTGTAAATGATGCTACAGTAGCATGGGGGTGGATATATCTTTTCAAATTAGTGTTTTTGTTTTTTTTTGGAAATAGAAGTGGAATTGCTGGATTGTGTAGTATGTGGTTCTCTTTTTAATTTTTTGAGGAACATCTGTAGTGTTTTTTACAGTGGCTGTATCAATTTACATTCCCTCCAGCATGCAAAAGGGTTCCCTTTTCTCCACATTTTTGCTAAAACTTTTTATTTTCTGTCTTTTTGATAACAGCCATTCTAATAGGTGTGGGGTAATATCTCATTGTGGTTTTAATTGCATTTCCCTGATGATTAATGATGTTGAGCATCTTTTCATGTGTCTAACCATTTGTATGTCTTTCTTGGCAAAGGTCCTCTGCCCATTTTAAAAAATCAGGTTGTTTGTTTTTGATGTTGAGTTTTATGAGCTCCTTATATTTTGCATATTAACTCCTTATCAGATACATGATTTGCACATATCTTCTCCAGTTAAGTAGGCTGCCTTTTCTTGTTTTTGATGGTTTCCTTTGCTGTGTAAAAGCTTTTTAGTTTGATATAGTTCCCTTTGTTTATTTTTGACTTTGTTTCCCTTGCCTGAGGAGAGAGAGCCAAAAATACTACTAAGGGACTTCTTTGGTGATCCAGTGGTTTAGATGCTGTGCTTCCACTGCAGGGAATGTGGGTTCAATCCTTGCTCCGGAAACTAAGATTCCATTTGCCACGCAGTGTAGCCAAAAAATAGAAAAAATAAAACTCCCCCCCAGAAAACCAGACCTCCAAATACCACTAGGACTAGTGTCAAAGAGTGTGCTGCTGCTGCTGCTGCTGCTAAGTCGCTTCAGTCGTGTCCGACCCTGTGCAACCCCATAGATGGCAGCCCACTAGGCTCCCCCGTCCCTGGGATTCTCCAGGCAAGAACACTGGAGTGGGTTGCCATTTCCTTCTCCAATGCATGAAAATGAAAAGTGAAAGTGAAGTCGCTCAGTCGTGTCCGACTCCTAGCGACCCCATGGACTGCAGCCCACCAGGCTCCTCCATCCATGGGATTTTCCAGGCAAGAGTACTGGAGTGGGATGCCATTGCCTTATGGTCTCAGATCTTACATTTAAGTCTCTAATCCATTTTGAGGTTTTTTTTTTTTTTTTTTTTTTTTAATACAATGTGAAAAGGTAGTCCACTTTGATTCTTTTGTGCGTGACCAGCTTTCTTAACACCGTATATTGAAGAGGCTGTGTTTTTCTCATTGTATATTCTTGCCTCCTTTGTCATAGATTAATTGACCATATAAGGATGGATTTGTTTCTGGGATTTCTGTTCTGATCCATTGACCTGTGTGTTCATTTTTGTGCCAGTACCATATTATTTTGATTTTTGTAGCTTTGTAGTATAGTTGGAAATCAGAGAATGTGATACCTCCAACTTTGTTCTTCTTGCTTAAGATTATCTTGGCTATTTGCAGTTTTTTGTGTTTCCATAGAAACCTTATTTTATTTTTTTCAGTGTTTGTTTATTCCTGTTTTACTTTACATGTTTCAGTATAATTAATTGGCTTACAATGCTGTGTCACTTTCAGGTGTACAGTAAACTGAATTGGTTATCCATATAAAATATATCTCCATTCTTTTTTAGATTCTTTTCCCATTTAAGTTATTACAGAGTATTGAGTAGAGTTCCCTGTGCTATACAGTGGGTCCTTATTAGTTACCTCATTTATACATAATACTGTGTATATGTTAATCCCAATCTCCTAATTTCCATAAATGATAGAATTATTTGTTCTAGTTCTGTGAAAAATGTCATTGGTGTTTTGATAGGGATTGCATTTAATATGTAATTGCCTTGGGGGTGTATGGTCATTTTAACAGTATTAATTCTACAAGTTAATGGACACCATATATCTTTCCATTTGTTTGTGTCATCTTCAGTGACTTCCTTCAGTATCTTACAGGCTTTTCAGTACAGTTTTTTTTTTCCCCCATCTCCTTAGATTTATTGCTAGGTATCTTAATCTTTTGATGCAATTATAAATAAGATTATTTTGCCCTTTTCTTACAATTTGTTGTTAGTGTATAGAAATGCAACAGATTTCTGTATGTTAATTTTTTATCCTGCACCTTTAATGTATCCTTTTATTAGTTCTAATAGTTTTTTGGTGATGTCTTTAGGATTTTCTATATATAGGATCCTGCCATCTGCAAACAGTGACAGTTTTACTACTCCTTTTCCAATTTGGATTTTTGTTTTTTTTGTCTTATCTGATTGCTGTGGTTGGATTCCTAATACTGTGTTGAACAAAAGTGATAGTGGACATCCTTTTTTGGTTGTTCTTGAATTTAATAGTGAAAATCTGAAATCATTTCCTCTGAGTGTTATATTAACTGTGGGCTTGTCATATATGGCCCTTATTATGTTGAGCTATGTTCCCTCTTTGTGTATGTTCTTGACTTTGTGGAGAGTTTTTAATTATAAGTGGATGTTGAATTTTGGAAAAAAGTCTTTTCTCCTTCTATTGAGATGATCATATGATTTTTATTCCTCAGTTTGTTAGTGTGTTATATTACATTAATTTGTGTACATTGAACCATCCTGGCATAACTTTGATAAATCCCACTTGATCATGGTGTGTGGTCCTTTTAATATGTTGATTAATTTGGTTTGCTAATATTTTGTTGAGTTTTTTTGCTCCTGTGTTCATCAGTGATATTGGTCTGTAATTTTCTCCTTTTTGTGTTATTTTAATCTGGTTTTGGTGTCAGGGTGATGCTAGTTTTGTAGAATGAGTTTGGAACCATTCCTTCCTCTTCAGTTTTTTTGCAGTAGTTTGAGAAGGATAGGTGTTAACTCTTCTTTACATGTTTGATTGAATTCACTGTGAAGCCATCTGTCCCTGGCCTTTTGTTTGTTGGGAATTTTTTTTGAAAATTACTGATTTAATTTCATCACTGGTAATTGGTCTGTTCATATTTTCTATTTCTTTTCGATTCAGTCTTGGAAGATTGTATGTTCCTAGGAGTTTATCCATTTCTCCTAGGCTGTCCATTTTATTTATGTTTAATTATTTATAGTAATCTCTTACTCTTCTTTGCATTTATCTGATATTGGTTGTAATTTCTCCTTTTTCATCTCTGATTTTATTGATTTGGGCCCTCTCTCTTCTTTTTATTTGGATGGTATTTATTTTTCTTTCTTTATTTGGCTGTACTGGGTCTTAGTTGCAGCATGTGGGATCTTCGATCTTTGTTGTGACATGTGGGATCTTTAGTTGTAGCATATGATCTCTTAGTTGTAGCATGTGGGATCTAGTTCCCTGACTGGAAATTGAACCCGGGTCCTCTGCATTGGGAGTGCAGAGTCTTAGCCACTGGACCCCAAGGGAAGTCCCCCTTCGAATACATTTTTTATTTCACTTATTGTGTTTTTCATCTTTGTTTGGCTCCTCTTTATATTTTATGACTCTTTGCTAAACTTCACACTGTGTTCATCCATTCTTCTCCTGGGTTTGTTGGGTGTCATTATGATTATTATCTTTTACTCTTTATCAGGTAGATTGCTTTTCTCCACTTTGCTGAATTCTTTTTCTGAGGTTTTATCGTGTTCCTTCATTTCAGATGTATTCTTCTCTTGCCTCATTTTGCATAATTCTCTGTTTCTGTGTAGTAGTAGATCATTTATGTTTATCGATCTTGGAGAAGTGGCCTTATATAAGAGACATCCTGTGGGGCCCAGTTACTGTGGATGTGTTGTTTGTAGGTGGGACTAGCCCCCAGCCTACCTGGCTGCCAGGCCTATCTTGTCTAGAATTCCCCAAAATGACTGGCACCAATTTCTCTGTTCCTAGGGGGCATCCTTTTGCCTCTGTGGGAGATTCTCCTAGATCAGCAAGTGGGTCTGACCTAGGCTGCTTTCAAATTCTGCCTCTGCACTGGTTCTCAGAGTATATGAGATTTTTTTGTGTGCTTTTTAAGAGTAGAGTCTCTGTTTCCCACAGCCCTCCATCTCTTCTGTGCACAAGTATACTGGCCTTTAAAGCAGGTGTTCTGGAGGCTTATCTTCACAGTGCAGGACCCCCAGGCTGCAGAGTCTGGTGTGGGGCTTGGACCCCTCACTCCTTGGGCAGAACCTCTGCAATTGCGATTATCCTCTGATTTGTGGGTTGCCTACCCAAGGTTGTATGTCTTGACTCTGTGTGTGTGTCACTGCTCCTCCTACCAGTCTTGTTGTGGTTCCTTCTTTATATCTTTAGTCATGGAAAATTTTTTGCTTGTCTTCAGATCATTTGCAGTTGCTCTGTAAATAGTTAAAAATTTTTGTGGGCTAATGGGAGAAGGTTGGTTCTGTCAAAATCTTCCTGCTTGCATTGTCTTGACTGTACACCTCCAGTGTCGATTTTTAAAAATTAACAAATATATTAGTGTAATGAAGATCATAATATTAGGGGAACTGAAATTGGGTGAGAGGTGTACAAGAATTTAAAAATATTTGTACTATGATCATAAATTTTCCATAAATCTAAAACTACCCCCCACCCCCCAAAAAAGTCACCTTCTCAAACAAGGCCTTCCCTGGCCACCATCTAAAACAAGGTTCTTCCCTCCTTTGTCCTTTCATATCCTTTCCCTACATTATTTTGATCCTTAGTACTTGCTTGTCTAATACTATATATTTTACTAATATTGTTCACTGTCTATTTCCAAACTATAAAACTCTGAGAGAATATGGATTTTGGCCTGTCTTGCTCATGTTTGGGTCTTCAAGGCTCAAAGTTGTACTTAGTTCATAACAGGTGGTTGAGAAATATTTGTTAATGAATGAAATAATGAATTCCTTTGTATCACCCTTTGGTCCTTAAACAACATGAGGATTTTGTGTTTGGGCTTTTGTTTCTCTTTTGAGATTTCTCCTATGGTGTCCCATTTTAGTGGATGAAATGACACCTGTTGTCTCTATTCTACTTCAATTCACATGGAAATTAGAAGCATGTCAGAAGTGGGTTGTGTGCATCCAATGTGTTTACCCATCAGCAGGAAGAACAGATAAATGATATCGTTTACTACTTTCCTGGCTGAAATTGTTCCTCTTGAAGGTGAGGATTGATTTATGAGAGACACTCTTTCCCTACACTCTTCTCCCCCATGGTTAAACCTGTGTTCCAGGACTGGCTGGTTCAGCATGACAAACATGAGATGTGTATGGATAGTGAAGACAATGAGGGAAGCGTAGGACACTTTGACCTAGAGAAGTAAAGCCAGTGCAAGAAAATTCATTTAATCATGAATACATGTTAAGCTTCTCTGTGACAATCACTGAACATTTGGAGGACAGAAATGGTGGAAATGTGGGCTGTTTCAGTAGTTCTTGGTCAGTAGAACTTGACAACACTGCTTGACCTTATGGCAGCAAATTTAGGATGAACTAAAGCAAACATGCCTCATACAATGAATAATAAATATGTGGTTAAAAGTATGTTTGAGAAAAATGTGTGGCTGATAGAAGTGTAATGGGCAAAGGACAGAGAGTTTTGAGGACCATCATTGAAGAGAGGGGAGAAGGACCAGTTTCTTCCACACTCAGTCCCATGGCAGGAGGTCCTATGCATTCCTCTGATGCGTTAATGGAGGTGGTGTTGGGTGGAGAATTGCCCTGTCAGCATCTTTTCAGGTGCAAGAAGTGGGGAAATGTTCGTTGTCCGGTGGACCTGACTGAGGTCTGGAGGATTTCAGGCAGTGCTTGTTCAATGTCAAGTTTTTCCTGCGTTGGAAATATCTCGTATGTTTTTACGCTTCCTTTGGGAAGGACATACTTCCCGAAGAATGGAGTCACACTTATTTCAGGTCTGAACAAAAGGCATCGGGAACAACAAAACTGTAGGGTAAAAGATATTTCCTTTGTGCCTGGCATTCTCCATTTCCTGTTGCTTTCATGTTTCCCTTGTCTTGAGCCTGAATATATAGTGATTGTGCTTTGTTTTTGGTGCTGTGCCCATCACACCTGTGGTGCTCTGAACAAAGGCCTGCTCTCTGCTGGATACACGAATTGGCCCTGGGCCTGGGTCTGGGGTAGATTTGTTTTGGATACAAATAAGCAAGGCATCTTGCATCCCCTTCCATTTTGCCTGTGTAAGGAAGAGGCCAAGGGGTCCCCTCCCTTTGCAAGTAGAGCAGAATGTACTTTCTTAAAAGTATTAAAATATCACAGTTGGGTTCAATTATCTGCAGAAATAGAGTTATATAAAGGGGAAACTTACAAAGGAGAAATTTGTACCAAATAACAGGCTACATTTTTGTTAAAAAAATTTCTTTCAAGGCTATCTGGTTTAAAGTCTGAGTGTCCAGGAGAGAGGGGAAGCAATAAGAAAGGAAGGAAGAAAAGAAAAAGAAACCAACTACTTAAAGATTCTTGAGTGTGAATCAAAATCTTGAGTGATCATATGCTCTTTACCAGTGATGCAGCCTGCCAGGGGCTTCCTGTCCTTGACCTTCTTCCTCACCTTCCACTCCCCTACTCTCAGAGGATGGTCAGGCAGAGAAAGTGGGCCTCAAGAGCCTTAGCTATTCCAAGTGCCTTGCTCTGCCTACCTACCATCTAGCTGAACTAGATGGCCTAAGGTCTCGCAAAGCTGACTTAGTCTCATCTCTGGGTCTTGGTTTAAACCCATCTGCAGGTTTGTATTACAGATTACAGAGGGACTGTTTACTTGTTTCTGCTTCTTTCTTCCAAAACAGTGGTATAGCCATACCAGAGTTGGGGGGTTCTACCATAAATAAGGACCCACAAGGTGTAGCAGCTTCATAGGTATGAACAGCTTTTGGTTGTGTTCTCCTGGAGCAGACACTGAGATTGATGATGGGGTGCACTGTGTGTATAAGGGGTCAACATCTGTGATAGGAGGTGAAAGGGAGTAGGATTGGACAGAGGATGAAGTCAACTTGTGATAAAACCTTGATGAAGCCATGGTCATCCCAGCAAGGCATTTTGGAGTAGGTATTGTTTTTCAGCCCTACATTATAACAAAATGGTTAGATTTTTATATCCATTCCTGGCTCAGTCACCAGTTATAGGCTGTCCCTGAATATCCTGACCTTGACCAAAGTAGCTCTCTGCGGTTGAGACAAGCTGTGAAGGAGCTGACACTGTAGGTAACCTGCTGACCTGTGCATGCATGTCTTTCTTTGAAAGGGGGATCTGAGCATGTCTGCCACAGGATAGCTGGGAACCTTGTTGAAACAGCTTGGAGTTGAAGCATATAGGAAGCTGACTTTCTCAGGATGAGTCTTCCCGTCGTTCCAGGAAGTGCTCTTAGAAACTAAGTTGATGGACAGGAGCTGGGTGGGCAGGTAGAGTTGGCACCAGAAATTGCACTCAACTTCTCAGGTAGAGCTGAGAAGTTGGCTGAGAGTGGCATTTGAAGACTTGGGTACAAGTTCCCATGGGGAATGAAATCTCACTTATTAGAAAGTCTTTGTTCTCAGCCAGTCAACTAACCAGGAATGGTTTGGATTTTGAAAATGTTTCATGATGCTTTTGAATTCACTATTTTTTGTCAGAAAAATAACAAAATGGAAAGGGCACCTAGTCAGCAGTCAGCAAATGTTTGCTAAATGAGTGAATGAAAGAACCATTGTGGTTCTTCATTCTTCCAGCAGCAGCAGGAAGCCGGGGGTCAGAATTCTGTGTCATCTCTTCAGAGGAATCTGTGCTCCAGAGGTAGCAGCTTGACAGGCTTAATAATAGCTCAACATGGAAAGAGAGGGTGAGGGATAGAGTGTGAAACAGAGGCACAATGGTGGGGTAGAGAGATTCCCAAGTGATGGCAGACAGGTGCCTATTGCCTCTGCTGGCTTGTAGGAAGAGAGAGTGTGTGCCTGGAAGTGGACAGGTGGCTGGATACTTGCTACATGTAGTCATTCAGGAAATGCAGGGAGTGGTCTGGTTGTCTTTTCTCTTAGGACGCTTTACCCCTCCCCATTGTTTGAGAATTGTGTAGCTTTCCTCTGCTTCTAGTAGTACCCTCCCATAGCCTCACAGCCCTACCCACTCTGTCACCTAGAATTTAAAACAATATGACTGACCCCCCTCTCTGGTCCATTGATTGCCCCACATCCCATTAAGCTGTTGTTTTACCCCAGGGAGCCAGGCCTGTGACCCATCTTGATTCTCTGAGCCTCTCAGTGTCCCTGTGTCCTCTTAAGTGATATGACATGGAATTTCATGGCACTTGTAATTTCCAAGACACTTTATTGTCAGCCTGCTTGATTCCCTCTCCTTGTTGTCATATAGGGGAAAGGTGGGGCCATTGTAGGATGTTGGATTAGGAATGAAGAATGGCTGTAGGGTGGAAGTTAGAGTCCTGGGGTCTGGGCTGGAATTGACTAATTGCTAGTCCTAGGAGTGGAGTTGGAGCTGGAAGAGGCAGGAAGGAAGATAGCCTGTAAGTATATTTTATTATTGCATTAACTCATTTATGTAGAAGTTAAATTTGGCAAATTGCTTCTATATCTGTTACTGTAATGTGGTCCATTCTTACCTGTTTTCTTACTCCTTTTCTCCTTCCTATTTTTTAGATATAGCCATTTATCAGGGCTGTCCAGGATGAAAAGTATTGTTTCTTCTCTCTTCACTTTCTGCCTCAGGGATTTCTGGCTTCAGTCCTCTTTGCCATGCCAGGTGACTCCCAAGCCTGTGTTTGCCAGCCTCAGCCTTGCCTCCTGAACCCCCATCCTATATTTTCAGCTGCCTGATATATATCTACTTGTCCAGTTGGTGCTTCACATTCTTTAAAACCGAGTTCATTATAATTTCCTCTAAAACCCATTCTTCTTCCTGTTTAATCATGGTGTCATTATTCTTCCATTTACCTTACTTTGAAACTTGGGCATCTCCCTTCTTCCTGTCCCCTCAGCCATTCTCATCAGTCACTTTGCTTTGCCTCATCACTTGTTTCTCTTCCCACTTCTCCCTCTTGTCTTCCCACCCCTATGACTTCTTCCTGAGCCGTGGCTCCTTACCAGTTCCCCTAATTCCGTGTGCATCTGCCTTCAGGTGTATCCTGTACATAATTGGCCACTGCATCAGTCTGTCTCAGCCATTAGAACATGAAGAAACTGAAATGCTTCCCCATTGCCTAGAGAGTTAAGGTCCAACTTCTCAGTGTGGGTTGCGAAGCCCCATAACCTCTTTATTCCTTACCTCCTGCTATAATCTTGTACATACCTCATTTTCTAGCCATGGGACTGCTTCTGTATCCTGCATTATGTCCTGGACTTTCCTTCTTCGCTGCCTTTGTTGATGTTTCTTTTTGTCCTGAAGCGTCTTTTCCACTTTCCAATTTCTCTACTCCCTTGCTCCCTAGCCTACATAATTTCTCCCTGTTAAAATCATGTTGATTTATATACATTACAGTGGACTACTTTGACACTGTTGAAAAATGAAGTAGATGTGTATGTGCCGACATGGCATGATGTTGAAGGTATACTGCTAGATGACTAAAAAACATGTATGACAACATACAGGATCCCATTCTTGAAAAAACTATTAACAATAAATGTATATGAATATATACAGAAAAAAATTGGAAAACTATGTCCTTTTAATGATAATTCTTAAAGAAGAGTAATGATTATAGGGATTGTAGGATGATTATATATTCATCTAATGTTTGATTTTTAAGATGACTATATATTTCTATAGTAGTTAGAAAACATAAAGCAAGGAAAAATAAGAAAAAAAGTTGTCCCCAACCTTCAAAGTTCATCCAGATTTTCTCCTCTCTAGTTTTCCCCTGTGGCAGGTGCTTACACTTTTCACTCCCCCAGCTTCCACCCTCACCCTGCAACCTCTCCCTTGAAACTCACATTGAGCCTCATATTACAGTAATTTTTGGATTTGCCTTATTTCCCACTTATTGTTCCTGAACCAGGAGATGGTAGCATCTGAATTCTTGAATACCTGTAAGGGTCTGGTTGGGTGCTCATGCTCAGTGGCTGCTCCATCTTTGTTGAGCTGGGCTGCCCTGCCCCAGACATATCTGAGCATACTGGGGCTTTAGTGCTCTTATGCGTTGGGAGGGACTAAAGGCCCTGCTTTTTCAACAGCAGGAGCTGTATGCCTGATGGGACTGATCGATTGGCCTTTAATTTATTACCAGCTTCCGGACTAGGATCCTGATGATTATGATTGATAAGGATGTGATTGGAAATCTCATCTGTGTTCTTACTGATCCCTAGAGGAATCCATTTCCACATTGCAACCTAGGCCCTAACCTAGCATTAGATAAATTCAATTCAGCAATCCATCAAGACACAAAGTAATTGAAGTGTGGATTAGTGCCTGCCAAGAATGGCAGGAGAAAATGATGGAAGAGTTTGGGGCCAAAGGGGCTGAGCTGTCCAGCCTCTAGGGAATCTATTATTGTTCCAGCTCACCAATCTTTCTCTTGAGCTTTAATGATGTCTGCTTTGTAGGTGCATCCAGGTCCTGGATCAGCATAGATTCTGGTCTCTGCATCAAAGGATTTATACCACATAGTGAGAGACTTTTCTGTTTGACCTCAGTTAGCTTTCTTGGGGGGAGAGGTAGGCAGCAGAAGTTGTTGACAGTTAGGACCTGGTTGTTCCTGAAATACTGTCTGGCTCAGTGTGGCCTCAGCCTGGCTTAGAGACAGAGTGAGGCAATCTTGGTTGTGCAAGAAGTGCTTTTGAGGTTCTTCTTCAGGTAGACCTGGGCTGGAGGCCTGGTTCTATTACCAGTCTGAAGGAACCACTGTACTTTGCAGAATCAAAATGCCTGGTGATTTGATATTTGGTAAATATTTGTTGAGTTGGGGTAGTTGTATAACCAGAGGATTCTCTTCTGTAAAATGGGACTACCTCCCTCATAGAGTTGTCGTGAAAGTGAAGTAAGATATGTATAGCAGCTATTCTAATGCCTAGCATCAAGAGGTAATTGGTAACTGCTAATTTCTTCTTTTCTGCCCCCTTCCCTCTTACACCTTAAAGGTTAGAAATCTTATGACTTACTATGTTCATACGTAATAGACTACAGTGAGAAGGGTTTGAAGATATCTCACTTTTAGCAAGTACAGCCTTTCTCTCCCTCTAGGTTGTCTTCTGTGGTCCTTGTAGCCACGCACATGGTCTGTGAAGGCTTCATTCACATCAGTGACTCATGGCACAGCATGAGTGCAGTGGAGAGAGCCAAGGACTAAGGCAAGATACCTGAGCTCTCATCATCTGTTTTTTTATCTACAAAAAAGTAATATTTGCTTTATCTAGAATTTATATTGCAGTTCAAATCTATTTTCTGAGAGAGCATTCCCCTACCCCCATTGTCCTGAAGGATATGCCTCCCTTTTGGCCTGACTGTACTCACTGTTCTTCTCTTGAATGTCTGTCTTAGGACAGGATTTTATCAAGTGAATGATCATTGACAACACATTGTGATAACAGTGGTTAACACTGTGCTCATAGTGTGGTAGTACAACTCTTTTATGAGTCTGCCTGCTAGTTAAAAGGACTTTAAGTAGCTTTTAGTAAAAGATGTATGACTGCTTAAATATAAATTTAAACTTTCTATGGGTGTGGGATTGGGGAAAACAAACATAATAACCACCTTGTTTACTTTGGTTACAGGATCTAAACATTAAATATAAATCTGAATGTCCTGGCAGGCAAGAGAAAAAGGGAAATACGATGAGTCACATAATTATCATCTAGTAAAATAGCCAAAAATTATAAAATAGGTTGTCTTCTGAGAAAGCTTTTTCCTGGTACTAGTAAAAACTGATCTAAAAGCATTTTTATAATAGACATTAAATCATGTACTGGACAATGTCTTTAACAAGATATTTTTTTTCCAGAAAATGCAGAATTTTTTTCCAGTCTGTTCCTTATATAGAATCTGAGGGCACACAAAAGAACAGATTTCAGTGAATATTTTATAGGGGACAAATCCAGTGAGCATTCTTCTGTTTTAACTAGGATACAATATAAAATCCCCTTAGCAGGATGGAGAGAGCCTGTGTTTTAGATTGCTTTTCTCAGACATCTGCTCTGTCAGGTTGTTTTTGGTAGGGACTTGAACAGTGGTCAGATTAATACTGAAGACTTTGGCCAGGCCTTGGACTTCCCTGGTTGTCCAGTGGCTGTGAATCCGTCTGCCAATGCAGGGACACAGGTTTGATCCTTGATCTAGGAAGATTACGCATGCTGTGGGGCAACTAAGCCTTTGCACAACTACTGAGTCCTTGTGCCTACAGCCCTTGCTCCACAACAAGAGAAGCTATACTACAATGAGAAGCCCTTGCACTGCAACTTGAGGGTAGCCCCTGCTTGCTGCAACTAGAGAAAAGCCCGAGCAGCACAGCAATGATGACCCAGTATAGCCAAAAATAAATAAATAAAAAGGAAACCTTGGCCAGGATTTGGCACAATTTAACTGGTCAGTGTTTTCATCTTTCAAGACAGCACTTAATCTGGAATGATCCATTTTTGTTCATTCTCTGCGTTATGGTGATATAAAAATTATTGGACACATGTTGACTTTTTAATAAAAATCATAGTGAATTGTTTATTTTTGTTAGGATATCCAACGGTGATAAAATGTGTCCAGCAAATTTTGTGTTTGTGTATAGTTTTATTTGGAGAAAAGTATATCACTCACAATCTATTGCCAAGTGCAGTAACAGGCATCCACCTTCTCACCCCCACTGAAGATGGTAGCCTTCAGTGCTTTTGTTTACGATCAGAAGTAAATACAGGCCTAGGAGATTTGCTGAAAGATGTTAGTTGTGGCTACATGAGAGAAAGTAGAAATCCCAGGTTTTCCTATGTTTCCTTTGGTTTTTCTCCTCTTGGGACTCTGAAGTTGGCATGGAGAGGAAAAAAAGTGGAAACTGTAAAATGTTAGTATAGCCAGCGAACATTTCCTAATGTATACAATTCCTTTAAACCTCAGAAATGGAGGAAAGCCACAGAGTGTATGTGAATAAAGTGATTATGGAGTTATTTTCTTACTTTGTTAAACCTTTTGGTTTCAATTAATCTTATAAGATGCTATTCAGTAGAGTTTAATTTGCCATTTAGTTCTTTTTTGCCACCACCTGAAATTAAAGAAATCCAGGGCAGTTCATTATCCTTTGCCCCTCCTTTGTAAGTTTGTAAGTTATTTCCTATTCAGTCTCCCTCCATCTCTGAAAGGGTTATTTGAATTGTTTGGGAGGGCCGGGTATTCTGTATCTATTTTCATCTGTTATTTATGTTTGCATTCAATTATACTCAGCCTTCCTTTCAATTATGGAGATGACCCTTGAGCATTTTTGTTTCAGGGAATAGGTGTCTGTTATAACAGTTAGCTTGGAGAGAGGGAATTAACCATAATTCTTGTCCTCAGAGGAGATGTGGTACTAATGGATCCCTGGCCTCCTGTCTGACTCTGGAGAGCCACTACTCTTATTTACTCCTTGGCTTAGGGTCTCCTGAAGTGGAACTGGCAAGAGTTACTCAGTTTTGTAAATCAGATTTGAATCCTCTAGAGGAGCCTGTGCTGTACGGCCCAGGTTTTCAGCTTGTATTTGTGCTGCCCATCATGCCTCTTCAAGCCCTTTTCCAGGCAGTGTTTGGGCTCTCACAGTGCTCCAGGGATGTGCCATTTGTGAAATGTGGATCTACTTCTGTGCTGTTTAATATGGTAGTCACTAGCCATTTGTGACTATTTTAAAATTCAGTTCCTTAGTTTCATTAGTCACATGTGAGCTACTCAATAGCCATGTATCACCAAGGGCTGCTATAATGGACAGCATGGATTTAGAACATTTCCATCTCAACAGAAAGTTCTATTGAACAATGCTAGTTTATTTTTTTTTATTTTATTTTTAAACTTTACAAATTGTAGTAGTTTTGCCAAATATCAAAATGAATCCGCCACAGGTATACATGTGTTCCCCATCCTGAACCCTCCTCCCTCCTGCCTCCCCATACCATCCCTCTGGGTCATCCCAGTGCACTAGCCCCAAGCATCCAGTATCGTGCATCGAACCTGGACTGGCAACTCGTTTCATACATGACATTATACGTGTTTCAATGCCATTCTCCCAAATCTTCCCACCCTCTCCCTCTGCAACAGAGTCCATAAGACTGTTCTATACATCAGTGTCTCTTTTGCTGTCTCATACACAGGGTTATTGTTAGCATCTTTCTAAATTCCATATATATGCGTTAGTATACTGTATTGGTGTTTCTCTTTCTGGCTTACTTCACTCTGTATAATAGGCTCCAGTTTCATCCACCTCTGGACAATGTGGAAGAAATGGACAAATTCTTAGAAAAGTACAACTTTCCAAAACTGGACCAGGAAGAAATAGAAAATCTTAACAGACCCATCACAAGCATGGAAATTGAAACTGTAATCAAAAATCTTCCAGCAAACAAAAGCCCAGGTCCAGACGGTTTCACAGCTGAATTCTACCAAAAATTTAGAGAAGAGCTAACACCTATCCTGCTCAAACTCTTCCAGAAAATTGCAGAGGAAGGTAAACTTCCAAACTCATTCTATGAGGCCACCATCACCCTAATACCAAAACCTGACAAAGATCCCACAAAAAAAGAAAACTACAGGCCAATATCACTGATGAACATAGATGCAAAAATCCTTAACAAAATTCTAGCAATCAGAATCCAACAACACATTAAAAAGATCATACACCATGACCAAGTGGGCTTTATCCCAGGGATGCAAGGATTCTTCAGTATCCGCAAATCAAACAATGCTAGTTTAGAAAGTAAGTGGCAGATGCTTAGTTGACTGCTGATGTGGAAACATAACCTCCTTATATATTTGTTATTGTTCAGTCACTCAGTCATGTCCAACTCTTTGTGACCCCATGAACAGCAGCATGCCAGGCTTCCCTGTCCTTCATTATCTCCCAGAGTTTGCTCAAACTCCATTGAGTCGGTGATGGCATCTAAACATCTCGTCCTCTGTCACACATCCCCTTCTCCTGCCCTCAGTCTTTCCCAGCATCTGGGTCTTTTCCAATGAGTCTGCTTTTCCCATCAGGTGGCCAAAGTATTGGAGCTTCAGCTCCAGCAGCAGTCAGTCCTTCCAATGAATATTCAGCGTTGATTTATTTTAGGATTGACTGGTTTGATCTCCTTGCTGTCTAAGGGACTCTGAAGAGTCTTCTCCAGCATCAGTTCTTTAGTGCTCAGCCTTCTTTATGGTCTAACTCTCACATCCGTACATGACTACTGGAAAAACCATAGCTTTGACTAGACGGACCTTTGTCGGCAAAATGATGTCTCTGCTTTTTAATACGCTGTCTAGGTTTGTCATAGCTTTTCTTCCAAGGAGCAAGGTGTCTTTTAATTTCATGGCCGCAGGGAATGTCTGCAGTGATTTTGGAGCCTAAGAAACTAAAGTCTGTCACTGTTTCCATTTTTCCCCATGTATTTTCTATGAAATGATGGGACCAGATGCCATGCTCTTCATTTTTTGAATGTTGAGTTTTAAGCTAGCTTTTTTACTGTCCTCTTTCACCTTCATCAAGAGAGCTCTTTAGTTCCTTTTCACTTTATGACGTTAGGGTAGAGTCATTGTCATCTCCATATCTGAAGTTATTGATATTTCTCCCTGCAATCTTGATTCCAACTTGTGATTCATCCAGCCAGACATTCCGCATGATGTACTCTGCATATATGTTAAATAAGCAGGGTGACAGTATACAGCCTTGACGTACTTCTTTCCTAATTTGTAATCAGTCCGTTGTTCCATGTTCAGTTCTAACTTTTGCTTCTTGACTTGCATACAGGTTTCATAGGAGGCAGGTAAGGTGATCTGGTATTCCCATCTCTTGAAGAATTTTCCACAGTTTGTTGTGATCCATGCAGTCAAAGGCTTTAGCATAGTCAATGAAGCAGTAGTAGATGTTTTTCTAGAATTCCCTTGCTTTTTGTATGATCCATTGGATGTTGCAGTTTGATCTCTGGTTCCTCCACCTTTTCTAAACCCAGCTTGTACATCTGGAAGTTCTCAGTTCACATACTGTTGAAGCCTAGCTTGAAGGATTTTGAGCATTACCTTGCTAGCATGTGAAATGAGTACAGTTGTGCGGTAGTTTGAACATTCTGTGGCATTGCCTTTCTTTGGGATTGGAATGAAAACTGACCTTTTCCAGTCCTGTGGCCACTGCTGAGTTTTCCAAATTTGCTGGCACATTGAGTGCAGCACTTTCACAGCATCATCTTTTACAATTGGAAATAGCTTAGCTGGAATTTCATCACCTTTACTAGCTTTGTTCATAGTAATGCTTCCTAAGGCCCACTTGACTTCACACTCCAGGATATCTGGCTCTAAGTGAGTGATACACCATTGTGATTATCCGGGTCATTAAGACATTTTTTTTTATAGTTCTTCTGTGTATTCTTGCCACCTCTTCTTAACATCATCTGCTTCTGTCTGGTCCATACCATTTGTGTCATTGATCGTGTCCATCTTTGCATGAAATATTCGCTAGGTATCTCTCATTTTCTTGAAGAGATCTCTAGTCTTTTCCATTCTACTATTTTCCTCTATTTCTTTGTATTGTTCACTTAAGAAGGTTTTCTTATCTCTCCTTACTATTCTGTGGAACTCTGCATTCAGATGGGTTTATCTTTCCTTTTCATCTTTGCCTTTCACTTCTCTTCTTTTCTTAGCTCTTTGTAAGGCCTTCTCAGACAACCATTTTGCCTTCTTGCATTTCTTTTTCTTGGGGATGGTTTTGATCACTGCCTCCTGTATGGTGTCATGAACCTCTGTCCATAGTTCTTCAGGCACTCTGTCTATCAGATCTAATCCCTTGAATCTATTTGTCACTTCCACTGTATAATCATAAGGGATTTGATTTAGGTCATACTTGAGTGGCCTAGTAGTTTTTCCCATTTCAATTTAAGTCTGAATTTTGCCACAAGGAGTTTATTATCTGGGCCATAGTCGGCTCCCAGGCTTGTTTTTGTTGACCATATAGAGCTTCTCCATCTTCAGCTGTAAAGAATATGATCAGTTTGATTTCACTATTGGCCATCTGGCAATGTCCATGTGTAGAGCCGCCTCTTTTGTTGTTGGAAGCGGGTGTTTGCTATGACCAGTACATTCTCTTGGCAAAACTCTGTTAGCCTTTGCCCTGCTTCCTTTTGTACTCTAGGGCCACACTTGCCTGTTTTTCTATATCCTTTGCTATACTGTATCTTAAGTAGCTGCTTCATGGTCATTGTTATTTTGCTTCTTTATTAATTTAAATTTCTCAAGTAGAAAGTGCTAGATATTGCTAGCTAAAGCCGTTGGCAGCAATCCTGAGTTCTCTGGCATCGTATATGCGTGCCATGTGGTAGTGGTTCTGCATCCAGTGGGAATGGTGCAGAGTTGACAGGCAGGTTGTGAGGCGAGGCTTCTCAGCAGAGAAGCTGTACCTGACATTGAGCGTGGCCTCTGCATATTAGGACCTGCATTCTCCTGCTGCTCTGACTCCCCATCACAGAGCCACAAAGAAGACAGGTCTAGTGAAATTGGGAGGCTCAAGTAGGAAGATGCGTGGCTTTCAGGATCTACAGAGTGAAAATCAAGTCCAGAGAGTTCCATAGGAGTTAAGATGATTCCAGAAGTAAAGATTTTAACAAATTTCCCAGACACCTAAATGAGAGATCAGGAAGCTTTTTTGTCAATTACAATTTTGTCCACAATTGTATAATTCTTTGCATTTTTTTTTTCAGGCAAGGTGAGGTTAGTAACCAAATATTGTTTGTTGTGTACTTAGAAAGATGAATGTGAGATTTTAACATGGAAAAATATAGCCACATTGCGTAAGTGACCCCAGAGGTACATTTTTGCTGCACTGAGGGTCCCTGGGTTCATACAAAATCTTTCTAGATCGCAGATCTGGATATATGCCTCCTTAATCAGTGCTTTAGTTTGTCTGGGCAGCGTTAGAGGGAATGAGGACAGTGGAAGGCACACTCATATATACCACTCCTGCCATGCCCTCCTCCTAATGTACATTAAATCATTTGATTTGTCCTAGCATAAGCTAAATATTTGATTTGAAAGGTAGCTCTATAACAGTGGAATTTGATTAGTGGGATTTTGGGTGGTGTTGGGATTATAGTGTCTTTCTGGTAGCCCTGAAATCCCAACTCATCAGTAACTCTTTTGGTGCCTCTACATAGAACTTTGCCCCCTGGTTTACCCTTTCAGGTTTATTAGAGAGGGGGCTTTGGGTAAACTCACCTGTGATGTGTGGCAAGGCCTCAGTTACTAGCTTCAGGGAATATGGTGGTTAGCTATTAGGAAAAGCTAAGGTAGATTAAATGATAAATTCCCAGAGAGAATGAGGAAGATTATTAGATTGAAATTATATACTAGATAAGAGTTTGGGGAGATGGAGTATTTTGTTATAGGAAGGGACTCTGGCCTCCTCTTTATGTATTTGGGCCTGTTAGAATTTCATTATGAAAGCTGATGAGAACTCAGAGAAACATCAGTCCACTTATGGTGTCTCAGGTGGTCGTTTGTCCTCTAAGCCTCAGCATCTCTCTGTAGATCATAGCATGCCTCTCTGTTCCATTGAGCCTGCAGTCAGTGCTGTCCTTTCTAGGGATATGCTGCCATGCTGGGAACTATAAAGGAATTCAAGTTAAAAAATTACTATCTCTGTACACTGTGAGCTTGTAATTGAAAGTCACGGAGAATATGATAAGCATAACTGATGCTTATGACAAGATATGTAAAGTATAAAAGAATTGAGATAATGAGAAAGTCAGGTATTGGATAATAGAAATTTGGCAAAAATTTTGTTGATAAAATATAACGCATTTAGCACCATGAAATCTCAGAAAAATTGGGGAGAATTTTGTTTTTAGTTTATAGAGGGGAAGGGTTTGGTTAAAGAGCCAGAATTAATCCTGAGAAGGGAATAGCTTTTTATGTCTTACTGGAGTCTCTTTTATTGCTTGATTTGGGTCACAGTGGTCTTTAAGAGTGACCATTAGCCATACCAGTTGAAGGGAAATTGGTTTCTTTGTTAGTGTGCTGGTGAAATAATGGAGTGGCTATAAATCTGAACTTTTTGACATCATGCCCTCACTTTTTCAAATGTCCACCCATCTGTCACAGGCCCTAGGGATACCTAGTTACTCTTCTAAATGGAGATACTCTGAGTTATCAGAGCCCAGAGATTGATTGCAGGATGGGGCAGTGTACGAGTGACTGTATCAGTATCAAGCTTTTGCTGTTTCCAAGGTCTATATATATTCAGCCATTTTAGTGGCTTTCCATGTAATGCATTTGACTTTTAGCTTCTGTTGCTAAAGTAATGGTAACATACTCTGTTTTCCATTTGTTTATTTATGGTCTTCTTTTTTACCCTTGCAAAACTTGATATAGGTACAAAGCTTCAGAAATGTACACATACCAGAGTAATAGATAACTCTGATTCAGTTACAAAGCAATACTTTAAGTTGACAGGTTTAGCTGATAACATAAAACACAAGAGAGAAACAGGATCAGTTTATAAATGTCAGCAGAACCCCTGAGAGTGAGTTGCTGCCTTGGAGCTGACTCTGGTACTGTTGTTTTGTCTAATATATTATAAAGCGAAATAAACTGATGTCTGTGAAAATCTGGCAGACCAAGATTAAAAGAATAGGGCTGTAAATTAGCTGCTTCCTTAATGTCACTTTTAAGCAACTTTCAGAAGGGGCTAAATAACAGAATATTAAGATCCTTGGAAAGACCTGGGGTCCAGCTTCTCTGGATTGCCAAGAGGCCAAGAGAGTGGACCTGCTTGTGGCAAGTCCTACTGTGAATCAAAACTTGCCTGTTCTACGAGCTCACTATGTATGTCCTGGAGAATGGAACTTTAGAATACAGGAGGTTGTGAAGTCCAGATTTCTGGAAGCTAGACCTTGTGGAAGGTCATTATATGTTCTGTCACTATGACTGCCATAACCATATGTGAAATATTTTAGTGATTTGTAAAACTGAAATCAATTCAGCATAATAGGCATTGACACACAAGATCACTATCTCCCTCATGGAAAATAAATATTCCTGCTTTACCTTGACATTTATTCCCCATAAATGCACCAGCGTTTATGTAGCATTATCTTATGATCGTGTTTTATTCCCTGTGACACGCACACTCTGTTATTGATGTCTGCAGAGTCAGGGGAGGTGGTGGGGATTGCTTAGGGCATCTCAGAGTACTTTGTTTTTAGGGGACTAGTTCCATTTTGTAGAATTAGTGGGACTGGACATAAACTTAAGCACACATATCATTTCATACCTCTCAGTGGCTGCCACAAACTTAGAAAAGTCCTTGGAGTATAACTTTTACTCCCTAGAGCAGTTTGGACTGATGTCCTTGTTTTGAGATATCTCGTGCTGCAGAGGGAAAATAAAGTTCCAGGTGATGGAAATTTTTAAGAAGTAATGGCTTCCATCCATCTGCCTCAAGGCAGAACCCTGTCTAGGTTGGTCTGCACACCCTTCCTTCAGCAGTTTCTGTGGATAATTATGCTTTCAAACTCTGGTTTCTGATTTGTGCATTTCAATCATTATGGGCATTTAGCATGAACTTTTTTAATTGAAGTTTAGTTAATTTACAGTGTTTCTGGTATACAGCAAAGTGATTCAGTTATGCATATATACATTCTTTTCCATTATAGTTTATTACAAGGTATTAAATATAGTTCCCTGTGCTATACAGTAGGACTGTTTTGTTTGCCTATAGTAATTTGTATCTCTTAATCCCAAACTCCTAATTTATCCTTCCATCGTCTTTCCCTGTTGGTAACCAAAGTGTCATAGTCTGTTTGGAATTTTATAACAAAATGTAATGAATTGGGTGGCTTATAAACAACAGAAATTTATATCTCAGTTCTGAAGGCTGGGAAGTCCAAGATCAAGGCACCAATAGATCCAGTGTCTGATAAGAGCTCACTTCCAGATCATAACTGTCACTCCGGCCTCACTTAGTGGAACAAGCAAGGGAGCTCTCTGAGGCCTCTTATATGAGGGCACAGACCCCATAGAAAGTAACCTAATCACCTCCCAAAGGCTCTGCTTCCAAATAACATCATGTTAGGAATTAGGTTTCAACATATGAATTTTGTGAGAGAGGTGGACACAAACATTCGCTCCATAGCAAGCATTAAACATAACTCAGAGATGCTTAGCTCTGGAGGCAAGAGGGGTTGAAGGGACTTGAGTTCTCATTAAAAAAAAACTCTTTAATCCTCTCTACTCCCACCTGTCTGACCACTGTCACATGTGTACAAATTCTCCTGAAGTGCCCCTTCTCTTCCATTGTTTGGTTTCCTTTGCCTTGATGGGCAGATTGGTTGATTGGGTGAGGGTTCTGATCGAGGTCATATGGGAATAAAGGCACTAAGGTTGAACCCAGCATCTTACTGATTTGTGTTTGAGCAAGGCCCATGTTCTCAGCCTTTGGGACCACCTTTTTATAACATCATAACCATAGCAAAATACCTTTCAGGTACTATATTGCAATTTACATTTGATTGGTTGGACTTGTGTCTAATTAGCAGTATGTGTTAGAATGTTTCTGAGTAATACATGCTGTTCAGTCATTGTTTCTCAGTTTAAAATGTGTTTGTTGTTCGTATGTAATTTGTAGATAGTTCCCAGTTATAACAGTGTATTTCAAGGGAGCCTAAATGAACCCATTCTGTAGTAAGAGATTTCAAATGGTTGGTTTGTTTTTTTTTCCAGCTCCCTTCCTTTTTTCTTTTTAAAATAAATGTTTAATTTTCTGGTACTAAAAGTAATACATGCTCACCATTAAAAAGTTATAAGATGTAACATAGAAGTAGAAGTCCTTTTTTTTTTTAATTTTTTTTTTTGAAGGATAATTGCTTTACAGAATTTGGTTGTTTTCTGTCAAACCTCAATATGAATCAGCCATGCTAAGTCGCTTCAGTCATGTTCGACTCTGTGCGACCCCACGGACTACAGCCTACCAGGCTTCTCCGTCCATGGGATTCTTCAGGCAAGAACATTGGAGTGGGTTGCCATTTCCTTCTCCAATGCATGAAAGTGGAAAGTGAAAGTGAAGTCGCTCAGTCGTGTCTGACTCTTAGCGACCCCATGGATTGCAGCCCACCAGGCTCCTCCATCCATGGGATTTTCCGGGCAACAGTACTGGAGTGGGGTGCCATTATGCATATATCCCCTCCCTTTTGAACCTTCCTCCCATCTCACTCCCCATCCCACCCTTCTAGGTTGATACAGAGCCCCTGTTTGAGTTTCCTGAGCCATACAGCAGATTCCCATTTGCTATCTATTTTATGTATGGTAATGTAAGTTTCCATGTTACTCTTTCCATACATCTTAGCCTCTCCTCCCCTCTTGATAACATATATTTAATATATTCTTTTAAAACCATTTTTATTATAAAATTAGATACAGAAAATTAAATAAAAATGTATAGCCTAATGAATTATTACAAGGCGAATACTCATGAAATCCTACCCAAGTCAAGAAATAGAACTTTACCAATCACCTCAGATAATCACGATAGTGTGATCACTCACCTAGAGTCAGACATCCTGTAATGTGAAGTTAAGTGGGCCTTAGAAAGCATCACTATGAACAAAGCTAGTGGAGGTGATGGAATTCCAGTTGAGCTATTTCACATCCTAAAAGATGATGCTATGAAAGTGCTGCACTCAATATGGCAGCAAATTTGGAAAATTCAGCAGTGGCCACAGGACTAGAAAAGGTCAGTTTTCATTCCAATCCAAAGAAAGGCAATGCCAAAGAATGCTCAAACTACTGCACAATTGCACTCATCTCACACGCTAGTAAAGTAATGCTCAAAATTCTCCAAGCCAGGCTTCAGCAATACATGAACCGTGAACTTCCAGATGTTCAAGCTGGTTTTATAAAAGGCAGAGGAACCGGAGATCAAATTGCCAACATCCTCTGGATCATCGCAAAAGCAAGAGCATTCCAGAAAAACATCTGTTTCTGTTTTATTGACTATGCCAAAGCCTTTGATTGTGTGGATCACAATGAACTGTGGAAAATTCTGAAAGAGATGGGAATACCAGAGCACCTGACCTGCCTCTTGAGAAACCTATTTGCAGGTCAGGAAGCAACAGTTAGAACTGGACATGGAACAACAGACTGGTTCCAAAGAGGAAAAGGAGTATGTCAAGGCTGTATAGTGTCAGCCTGCTTATTTAACTTATATACAGAGTACATCATGAGAAATGCTGGGCTGGAAGAAGCACAAGCTGGAATCAAGGTTGCCGGGAGAAATATCAATAACCTCGGATATGCTGATGACACCACCCTTATGGCAGAAAATGAAGAAGAACTAAAGAGTGTCTTGATGAAAGTGAAAGAGGAGAGTGAAAAAGTTGGCTTAAAGCTCAACATTCAGAAGATGAAGATCATGGCATCCAGTCCCATCACTTCATGGCAAATAGATGGGGAGACAGTAAAACAGTGTCAGACTTTATTTTTCTGGGCTCCAAAATCACTGCAGATGGTGATTGCAGCAATGAAATTTAAAGACGCTTACTCCTTGGAAGGAAAGTTATGACCAACCTAGACAGCATATTCAAAAGCAGAGACATTACTTTGTCAACAAAGGTCCGTCTAGTCAAGGCTATGGTTTTTTCAGTAGTC
Organism: Bos indicus; assembly: GCF_029378745.1. Lineage (NCBI taxonomy): Eukaryota > Metazoa > Chordata > Mammalia > Artiodactyla > Bovidae > Bos > Bos indicus. Next base: position 50,089,701 of record NC_091766.1, on the reverse strand, counting down.
GTGTATGGATGTGAGAGTTGGACTGTAAAGAAAGCTGAGTGCCGAAGAATTGATGCTTTTGAACTGTGGTGTTGGAGAAGACTGTTGAGAGTCCCTTGGACTGCAAGGAGATCCAACCAGTCCATCCTAAAGGAAATCAGTCCTGAATATTCATTGAAAGGACTGATGTTGAAGCTGAAACTCCAATACTTTGGCCACCTGATGCAAAGAGCTGACTCATTTGAAAGGAGCCTAAGGCTGGGAAAGATTGAGGGCAGGAGGAGAAGGTGATGACAGAGGATGAGATGGCTGGATGGCATCACTGACTCAATGGACATGGGTTTGGGTGGACTCCAGGAGTTGGTGATGGACAGGGCCTGCCACGCTGCAGTTCATGGGGTTGCAAAGAGTCAGACATGACTGAGCGACTGAACTGAACTGAAGCACCTCAGAAGCTCCTCCTGTGTCCCAGCCCGGCTACACCATCTCCTTCCCATCAAATGCAGCTGTTCTCCTGGCTTTTATAGTAATTGCTTCATTTCATCTTACAATAGCGTATTACCCAAGTGTGCACCCTAGACTCTAAAATGTTTCCTATTAAAAAAATTGTTATATCCTTTAAATTTCCTTGAATCCATAGGCTATTCCCTTTTCTGTCCCTTATCTTTACAGTTTGTCTGTTGAAGAACTCAAGCCATTTCCCAGATTGAATTTTACTGCTTTCATACTCATGAAAGTAGTTCATCATGATCCTCACACCTCAGTATTTCTTATAAATTGTCAGCTGGATCCAGAGGCTCAGTCAGACTCAGGTTCTGTCCCTATCACAAGGTTATAAATAGATTTGGGTTTTTGTATTGGGGAGTACATAATTGTACTTTCTTTTTGTGGGGTTACGAGATGGTGATATTCAAACTTATTTCTTTTTTTGCTTTTAGTTGTTTAAATTTTTAGTTGTTTAATTTTAGTTATTTAAAATTTTAAATAACTTTAAAAAATTATTTATTTGGCTGCATCAGATCTTATTTGCGGCCCGAGAGATCTTCGTTGCATCATGTGGGTTCTTTCTTTGTGGTGCACGTACTCTCTGGTTTTGGCACATGGGCTCCAGAGTGTGCGGACTTGGTAGCTGTGGAGCATGGACTTAGGTGCTCCACAGTATGTGGGATCTTAGTTTCCCAATTGGGTATCCAGTCTGCATCCTCTGCATTGCAAGGTGGATTCTTGACCTCTAGACCACCAAGGCAGTCTCTGTATAATTTTTATAAAGAGACACTGCCTCTCATATACTATTCTTTTTCCTAATTTATCCTAAATTTTATCAGTTTTCAAGATAATGAATTGTTTCCCAGTCAAGTTTTAATGAGTGATTAGAATTTTTTCCTATAAGAATGTTTAGTAAGTTTCAACCCATTGCAATGACTGTTTTTACTGAAATTGAAATTATATTGTCTTTTGTCATTTGAATCAAAGCTCTTTTGGTATTGTCATAGTAGTTATTGATAGCGTTTTTGCTATTTCGTGTGACAAGATAGTCTAGGCTCATACTGTTTATTTCCCACCTAGTTCTGAAATCAACCATTGCTCCAGGAAGCCCTCGTTTCTTTTAATAGGAAACGGTGTCTTAAGACTATGTTCTGGCCATTAGGGTTGCTCACTGATACTGTACTGATCATTGTTTCCAGGTCTTTCAGTTGGCGAGAGCTAGGAAATATATCTGATATATTTTATATTATATAAATAGTATATTATCAGATATATTCATTTATTTTACATTTTATTATACATTTTTATATACATTTACAATTATTTAAAATTTTATTATACATTTAAACAGATACTCATTCTGGAGTACAGGATTATTTTTTAGCTTTTTGGCATTACATCTGTATCTTTTATTTTACACTAAGAATTCTGGTTCTGGAATAGAATAGTATACAATTAGAATAATAATTACTCATTTGTCCTGTGTCATATTATACATATTACAGTTTCAGAATGGCAGTGCAACCACCCTGCTAGGATTACTGAAAAAAGTTTAAAAACATTCTTTTGTGTGTGTTTGATCATCATTTGTAAATAGCTGTAAATAGCTGTCCTGTTTCTATATTGTCAGAGCACATAGCCACTTCTTCATTTTAACATTCATTTAGTCTTATTTCTACAAATAATTTTATATATATATATATATATATATATATATATATTTGATACTTCTCCTCCTCCTGTGGGAGGAGAAGGGGATGACAGAGGTTGACATGGTTAGATGGCATCACCAACTCGATAGACATGAGTTTGAGTAAGCTCCCGGAGTTGGTGATGGACAGGGAAGCCTGGCATACTGCAGTCCATGGGATTGCAAAGAGTCAGACATGGCCAAGCGACTGAACTGATTTGATACTTAACTGCAGTCTTAATGACAGTGTCTCTTCATAGTTATTTTGATTGTCTAAAATGGGCTTTCTAGTAGATTCTTCAAGCAGGACTCCTTGAAACAATATTCTTTGAGTTCCTGGATATTGATAAGTTTGTCTGTGGTCTTTATGTTTTAAATATAAAGTGGCTACCCAGAAGCTGCTTTGGTAGACATGAACTTTTTGGCTCACATTTTTTTCTTTGAGTATCTTAAATCTGTCAATTTATTTTCTTCTGGCAGTAGGCTTTGCTGGCCAAAACACTGATTAAGAATCTAAGTTTGGGCTTAGATATCCTAAGGATTTTTTTCCTTTAAAATCCAGTAATTTTACTAGGTTATGTTTGCTGTCAGACGTTCCTCATCAGTATTCTCTGAGGTACACTGTGTGCTCTCTTAATACATAGTTTTTTAAAACATTTTTTATTTTAGGGGAAATTTTTTTTGAATTACAGTTTTTGGTATTCTCTTTCCTTTTTGAGTTTTCTTCTTCAATGTTGGATCTTTTTTTGTCTATCTTTATTGTCAGTTTCTGATAAGTTTTACTTTTTTTCCTTCATTTTTGGTTTTTCATATTTTTCTTCATTCACCTTCTACTTATTTTATGACATTTTTTGCTTTGATTATTATTTCTAACTTTCATTGAGTTCTGGCACCTCATTTCTTATTTTTATTCTTGACTATATTGTATAATCAAAAACATGTGTTTAGCTCCTTTTAAAATAGGAAGTTGCAGTTTAGGTCTATTCATGGCCTGTTTTTCTGGCTTGTTTTTATTTTCCATGGAGATGTTATTCCTCTCCTAATTCTATTTTTCTTTCTTATAATAACTTTATAGGTTTTGAACTCAGTCTTTTTCAGGTCATTTTTTATGTGAAGTTAGATTTCTTGAATTATTAGAAAAGAAGCATGGCTTTAATTACCTTTTTAAAAAAATTCACAGTGCCCCGTTTTCTGTTTCATTATAGTATTTAAAAGCATGGCAGTTTGCTCTGTGAAGATTCCTGGCTCTATTTTCTTCCAGCATTTTTATTTGGACCTTCTCTTTTCTTTATTGCTATTATTTCAGTTCTGCTTAATTTTTGATGTCTCTTGCAGCAGTGTTTTCTCAGTGTCTCTGTTCTAACCTCTTAGTGTTCTAATAGGGAGCATTGGTTGATTAAATCTGAGAGTTTAGTAGGACTCTGTTGCTCCAGCCACTGAGTACTTACCACCAGGATTCTTGTACTTACCTATTATTAGACTGGGGAGAATCCCTCCTGGGTTCAGCTGCTGTTTTCCCCTTGGCCTGTTTTGTTGTGTGTGTATGTGTGTGAATACCTACTGATACCTGCCTACTTTGGGCTTCTCCTTTTTCAAATTTGTTGGATACCTGTTGTTTCCTGTGTCCTCCCGCACAGAGACTGATTCCATGTAGATTTGGTGATTTGTCTTCACCTGCTTCACTTCTGTCTGGGAATTTGTAGGTGTCTTTTTACTTTGTTTTGATACAAATATTGCCTGTAGGATTTGTTTTGCTGTCTAGTCATTGAGTCTGTTTTAATTGTGAAGATTTGAATAGATTAAAAGCTTATACTGCTGCCATGTTAAACATATATGTTCTTTAAAAATAAAGATGAAATTTGTAGCTTATTCTTTTTGCATAGTCTTGGTCATCTTTTTGAAAGTGAAAGTGAAGTTGCTCAGTGGTATCCGACTCTTGGAGACCCCATGGGCTGTAGCCTGCTAGGCACCTCTGTCCATGGAATTTTCCAGGCAAGAATACTGAAGTATGTTGCCATTTCCTTCTCCAGGGGATCTTCCCAATCCAGGGATCAAACCTAGATCTCCCATATTGTGGGAAGACTCTTTACCGTCTGAGCCAACAGGACATTGCAGGCAGATTCTTTTACCAGCTGAGCTACCAGGAAATCCCAGTCCTCTTTTTAGTGTCAGTATAATTCTCTCTCCTCCTTGTTGGAGATTATTGTATTCCATTGAAGGCGTAAACTGCATTGTATAATAAATCCCTTACTGATGGACATTTTGTTTTGTTTCTCATTGTCTGCAGTTATTAAAATGCTATAATGAACCTTCTGTCAATATATCATTGTGCAGTTCGGTTACTGTCTCTATTGGACACGTTCCTACAAGGGGAATCCAGTGGGTTAAAGGAAATGAACAGTTGCAGTTTTAATAGATGTTGCCAGATGCCCAAGAGCATTGCACAGATTTGTATCTTTACCTACAGTGTATTAGAATGCCTCTTACTGTGTAGCCTTCCTGGTATTGGCCTATAGCCACTCCAAGGTATGCATGTTTATATGTGTATTGGGAGAGAGATTTACAGACCTCTTTAGGAAACTGGTGAAAGCTATAAACCATCTCAGAAAAATGTAATTGTATACTAAATATTTCACATACAGTTTTATAGTCTTCACCAACTGGTCTTAGGTGACATAGTTCTTGTTGTTGCCTTCCTATCTGTCAGATCTCTCTTGCTTCTGTTTGGTGGACTTGGGAATACTTGAAAGTTTAGGGATAAAGAGAAGTTGTAGAGCTTTGGCCAATATTCATCCACTGAAGCCTGTAATCAGAGGTTATGATACTCTGAAGTCCACAGTGAACTCTGATGAGTGTAGTTTACTAACAGTTAAGAGCTCACCTGCACTTCTTTCTCATTCTGTTTTGTTGTTGTTGGTTATTCCTTTTTTCTTGAAATTTTTTTTATTGACTTATAATTGCTTTATAGTGTTATGTTAATTTCTGCTATACAGCAAAGTGATTCAGTTATACCTGTGTGTATATTCTTTTTCATATTCTTTTCCATTATTTATCTCAGGATATTGAATATAGTTCTATGTGCTATACAGTTGGACCTTGTTGTTTATTCATTCTATATATAATAGTTTGCATCTGTTAACTCTAGACTCCCACTCCACCCCCGCCCCCTCAAGCAGCTACAAGTTTGTTTGCCCTGTGGGTCCATTTCTGTTTCATAGATAAGTTCATTTGTGTCGTATTTTAGATTCCATGTATAAATGACTTGTGGTATTTGTCTTTTGCTTTCTGACTTCATTTAGTATGATAATCTCTAGTCTCATCCATGTTGCTGCAAATGACATTATTTCCTTCTTTTCTATGGCTGAGTAGTATTCCCTTGTATGTATGTATGTATGTGGCTGTGTATGTATGTGTATCCTTTTTATCCATTATCTGTTGATGGACATACAGGTTACTTCTATGTATCGGCTATTGTGAATAGTGCTTCTATGAACATAAGGGTAATAATTCTTTTCGAATTATAGTTTTGTCCAGGTATATGCCCAGGAGTGGGATTGCTGGATCGTCAGTTCAGGTCAGTCGCTCAGTCGTGGCCGACTCTTTGCGACCCCATGAATTGCAGCACACCAGGCCTCCCTGTCCATCAGCATCTCTCAGAGTTCACTCAAACTCACGTCCATTGAGTCGGTGATACCATCCAGCCATCTCATCCTCTGTCGTCCCCTTCTCCTCCCGTCCCCAATCCCTCCCAGTATCAGAGTCTTTTCCAATGAGTCAACTCTTCACATGAGGTGGCCAAAGTACTGGAGTTTCAGCTTTAGCATCATTCCTTCCCAAGAAATCCCAGGGCTGATCTCCTTCAGAATAGACTGGTTGGATTTCCTTGAAGTCCAAGGGACTCTCAAGAGTCTTCTCCAACACCACAGTTCAAAAGCATCAATTTTTCGGTGCTCAGCTTTCTTCACAGTCTAACTCTCACATCCATACATGACCGCTGGAAAAACCATAGCCTTGACTAGATGGACCTTTGGTGGCAAAGTAATGTCTCTGCTTTTCAATATGCTATCTAGGTTGGTCATAACTTTTCTTCCAAGGAGTAAGCGTCTTTTAATTTCATGGGTGCAGTCACCATCTGCAGTGATTTTGGAGCCCAGAAAAATAAAGTCTGACACTGTTTCCACTGTTTCCCCATCTATTTCCCATGCAGTGATGGGACCAGATGCCATGATCTTCGTTTTCTGAATGTTGAGCTTTAAGCCAACTTTTTCACTCTCCTCTTTCACTTTCATCAAGAGGCTTTTGAGTTCCTCTTCACTTTCTGCCATAAGGGTGGTGTCATCTGCATATCTGAGGTTATTGATATTTCTCCCGGCAGTCTTGATTCCAGCTTGTGCTTCTTCCAGCCCAGCGTTTCTCATGATGTACTCTGCATAGAAGTTAAATAAGCAGGGTGACAATATACAGCCTTGACGTACTCCTTTTCCTATTTGGAACCAGTCTGTTGTTCCATGTCCAGTTCTAACTGTTGCTTCCTGACCTGCATATAGGTTTCTCAAGAGGCAGGTCAGGTGGTCTGGTATTCCCATCTCTTTCAGGATTTTCCACAGTTTATTGTGATCCACACAGTCAAAGGCTTTGGCATAGTCAATAAAGCATAAATAGATGTTTTTCTGGAACTCTCTTGCTTTTTCCATGATCCAGTGGATGTTGGCAATTTGATGTCTGGTTCCTCTGCCTTTTATAAAACCAGCTTGAACATCTAGAAGTTCACAGTTCACATATAGCTGAAGCCTGGCTTGGAGAATTTTGAGCATTACTTTACTAGCGTGTGAGATGAGTGCAATTGTGCAGTAGTTTGGGCGTTCTTTGGCATTGCCTTTCTTTGGGATTGGAATGAAAACTGACCTTTTCCAGTCCTGTGGCCACTGCTGAGTTTTCCAAATTTGCTGGCAAATTGAGTGCAGCACTTTCACAGCATCATCTTTTAGGTTTTAAAATAGCTCCACTGGAATTCCATCACCTCCACTAGTTTTTTGAGGAGCCTCTACACTGTTCTCCACAGTGCATGTACAAACTTATATTCCCACCAACAGTGTCGGTCTCTCATTCTGTTTTGAGCTCTTGATTCCTGTTCCTTTTTGTGCAGTCCTTTTATTTTGACCATGCCATGCAGCATGGTTTCCTGACCAGGGGTCAAACATACAGTCTTAACCACTGGAATTCCAGGAATGTTCCTCTGTGCAATTCTCAGTCTTTGTACCTCTATCTCATTTAACTTGTGGGTTGAAGAGTGATACTGTGGAATTAAAACACATTTAAAAATATGTGTTGTATTTACTAGATTTTAGTTTCCAATGATCCCATGTTAAAGACTGTCTTTGCAGCAATATATCCCTTTTCCCCACATTTCAGAAAGAAGAAATTGTTTTTCATCTCATACAGTTATTTTTGTTTTGAAATATACACACAGTGGACATTTACTACCAGGCACTTTTGTTTAGTAATTTAGAAATATAAAGATGTTCTGACTTCAGGGGGAATTTAACCTACTGGGGAAAATTTATCAAATATCATGTTTTTATATATTTATTTCCCTCACTAGCCCAGTGATTTCCTTAAGTGTAGAAAGGCCATGTCTCATCCTTAATTTCCCTAAAACCCACCATATTGTAGGTGGTTAGTAAATATCTGTTGGATAAGTATCAAAGAATCCAAATGAGTAAGAAAAAATGAATAGAGGATGTGCCATTAGAGAGGAATAAGCAAGATACACAAGGTTGAAAGGGAGGGAAAACAGTGTATAAAATTGCATAGCATTGTTTGAGCTAGGACTTTAAAAAATGGATTTAAATTCAACAGAGTAAAAGCAAGTAAAGGGCAGTATCAAGGACCAAAGAAAGTGTGAATGAGTTTGGCCAGAGAATGGGGGATTTGTGGATGAGGGGAGATAATGCAGAGAATATCAGGCAGGGACTTTGCTGTATTAGGGGGACCTTGAACACCAGCTGGGGTATTGGTACTTGGGAGGGTAGCAAAGAACCACTGAAGGTTTTTAAGAAGGGGAGTGCCAACAGAGTTTCCTCAAGGATGCTCCTCCTGCCTGTATTGGCTGGAGGCATGGCCCAAGGAAGGATCTTGTATCTTTCCAGTGGAGATTAGGTCTCATGATCTCTAGCTCGTGGTGCTGGTGACACTGGAGTTGTGAAGGGTTTGCCTTCTCCATAAATTTAAAATGGTAGGGGGAAGAGGGTGTGTGGGAGATGGATTTTTGTGAGGTGACTTCTATCAAAAGGGATCCATACCAGAATCCCTCAATAGGGGGTGAATTCACTGTTGAATGGTAGTAAGCACCAAGGCCAAAACTTCCAGGCACTGCCTGGGTCCTTGTAGGGGACTTGAAGAGTGTGTAGCAGGTAGAGTGCATATAATCAAGTGACAGTTGCAGAGTTTAAGTGCTCAGGATTGGGAGCTTTGTGGGGAGGCGCAGCTGGGGGCAGCATCAGCTGTTGTGACGGGTTGGAGGTATGAAGCAGGCTGCTTGTCAGAAGTGTACACATCAGCAGGTTTGCTGAAGCACCAACCTTGTGCCCAGTGGCCTGGAACATCCCACCCATGCTTGGATGGGCACCTGCAAGCAAGATCCCCCAAGGAACATGAAGCCAGAGCAGGGCAGCTGCTTTTATAAGCCTGATGGTGCATTGTTACAGAACTGGCTTCAACCTGTGTTTGAATTAAGTTTATAGGGAAACCAGAAACCCTTCCCCTTGTTGCTGGCTGGGCACTTTTTCTCATTTAAATCCCTCCCACGTTTGCTTAAGTTATACTTATGGATATGGCTTCTGATTTCTGTTCTGACTTGGGGAATGGTATAGATAGAGACTGCTCCATCTTTTTAAAAAATGTATTTATTTATTCTTGGCTATGCTGGGTCTTTGTTGCTGTGCACAGGCTTTCCCTGGTTGTGGCGAGTGGGGACTACTTCTCCTTGCTGTGCCTGGACTTCTTATTGCCATGGCTTCTCTTGTTGCAGGGCATGGACTCTAGGTGCTCGGGCTTCAGCAGTTGCAGCACACAGGCTCAGTAGTCGCGGCTCACAGGCTCTAGAGCATTGGCTCGGTAGTTCTGGCGCACGGGCTTAGTTGCTCCTTGGCATGTGGATTCTTCCTGGCCCAAGGATTGAACTCCTTGGTGTCGCCTCCATTGGCAGGTGGATTCTTAACCACTAGACTACCAGGGAGGCCTGAAACTGCTCCATCTTAAATGGGTTTGGTTGGCCTACGGCTGGCCCCAGCCAAGGAATGCTGTAGTGTATGTTTTCAGTGTGATAGAGGCCTGGTTTAACCACCTGCCCTCTCAATTTGTATGCCCTGAAGCCTTCATTGTTACTGAACTGGCTTCAGTCCAACCTGAAAATTCTACAAAAATCATGTACTTGCTTATCCCCTACAGAATTCAGTCAGATACGTACTGAGAGCCTCTTAACACTCAGTCTAACCATCTGTAATGGTCCCTGTCCCGTAGCTGGGAAAACTGAACAAGTCACAGAGAGACAGGAGTCTGTAAACACCATTATTGAGAGTTCTCTGGAGTCTGCCCTAAGCATCCCACTTGCTTTATCTCTTACTCCTCACAGTGAACTCTGTGAACTCTCTGAAGTGAGTACTTGGAGCCCCATTCTATACATGGGCCACAAAGCTTATTGTCCCAAGATCTTAAAGCTATTAAGTGGTGGAACTGGACCTGGAATCTGGGTCTTCCTCAGCCTATGCCCTCTATCTCTGGACTGGGTAACTGCCCAAGTAACCCAGGTGCTAGAGGCTGTAGCTCCTTCTGGTGAAACTAGCAATGCAGATGAAGAAAGCAAAACACAGCACACTTAGTAGGTCTCTTAATACACATGATCCAAAACTTTAAGCTGAGAGGCAACAAATTGGGATTGTTATTACATTTTGCTAGATGAAAGAAGGCTCCGGTAACTAACCTCATTTTGTTGTTCAAGTTGCCTACATTTAAGGGGGGGCCCTCTCATAATGCAGAGGCAAAGACTTGGGACCAGTTGTTTCTTTGACTGGCTTCTCTGCACTGTATCGTTGCTTCACCTGCATCATTTCACCTTCTCGTTTGCATTCTGTCCCCCTCCCTCAAAAAGGAAGAGAGTTGAGTCCCTTCCTTTACAACTGATCTAGAGAGAAACTTAGCTCTAGGAATTTTGCTCCCCTCATACCTATGGATTTCCTCTTTTTCCACTGCAGGGAGAATCCAAACTGGGGGGCTTTTGCAGCAGACACTGAGGAAATTGTAGAGGTCAGGACTAGCTGGTACTGTTTTGAAATTATTCACACAACCATGTTTGACTGTGGAGGTAACAGGTGCTGTTGAAGAGAACAAACAGAGCCAGTTATGATGTCAGGATCCCTGGGGACTGATGGGGTAGGAGAAAAAGGATTAAAAATTAAAGCGCAGTATCTTGGCACTTTGCTTCTTAGCCCCCTTATTAAATTATGACTTCTGTTTGTGGAAAATAAATGAGAATAAAGGGTGTGTTTAGAATACAATCTTTGTGTTTTAAATTTGACTAATGAATGGTTTTAGCACTTTCATTTGGTCCTTAGTCAACTTGTGTTCAAAGTGTCAATTAACCAATAAATATTATGAAAAACAAGAGTCAAAAATGGTTGCCACTTTTGCTAATGAGCTGCTAATGAAATTGTGCCTGGGTGGGAAATGCAGGCATTCTGGAATCCCCAAGAGTCTTCTCCAAGAAATGAGCTATAGTGGAATTACGGTCCCTGACCTCTGGGAAAAGGGCACATTTAACTTCTTCACTCCCAATTGCTTTTTTTCCCCTCCTCATTATTAAATGAAGCTCATTGTCAGTATCTCACAGCGAACTTCAATTGCAGTGAGACTTTTAAAATATGGTTTCATTTGACTCAGCAATTTCTAAGTGGTGGGATTGGAGAGCTGGAAGGACTGTAGCTTTGCTGTTTATTTTATTTGCGGTTTATTTCCAACTGCCTGGCCTTTGGTCTCTTAACGGTTCCTTTCTTCTTCCAATTTTCTTGAGTCTTTACCCAGTCTCCTCATCCCCAACAGATACGCATACATATATGCACAATCAAGAATGTGAAATCTGCATATATTCAAGATTTTGTAGGTTTAAGAGAATAGGTGGGGAGTAAGTGTGTGTGCTCAGTCCTGTCTTGTCCACCTCTTTTGCTATCCTAATGGACTATAGCCTGCCAGGCTCCTCTGTTCATGGAATTTTTCCAGGCAAGAATACTGGAGTGGGTTGCCATTTCTTACTCCAGGGGATCTTACTGACCCAGGGATCGAACCACATCTCCTGCATTGGCAGGCGGATTCTTCACTACTGAGCTCCCTGGGATGCCTCAGTGGGGAGTATCTCTCTAAAAAAAGAAATGACAGTAACTAGACTCTGTCATTGATTGTAGACTCTAGCAATCAATAGGATTATTAAAAACCAGTTCCCATGGATGTAAAAGCTCAAGTGCTCTGATTAAAGGGCTGCGCTTTATCTGTTAGTCTCACTGGGTCTTCTGAGCTATAGAGGAACATGAAACATGTTGAGGGTAGAGATGAAAGGGGAACAGAGGAAACCAGTGGGCTAGGAACAGGTGTGGGATGCCCGTCTTGGATTTCTGGGTGAAAGTATCCCTCTGTTCTCCTTTACCCCTGGATTCATTAAACTGTGGGGCTCTGACAGATCTCCTGGGCTAGTGGAAGGAGGCACTGTACATGCTTAAAGCTCTTGAAGGAAGGAAGGAGGACTGACCACTGTCAGAAGAATTCCTTGTTTTTCTGATCAAAATACTGTCATCCCTTACTGCTGTCTCATTCTTCCCGTTCCCCACCCATTCCTCTTGTTCAGGCTTGATTGTATCTGATTAGGTCAAGTATAATATCTTTCTAAACAGTCTCCTTACTTCTTATTTTTCTGTTATATGCTGAGTTTCAGAAGGAGTTACTCATTGCCTCCTGAATATGCCCACTTCTTTGCTTGCCAGAAAAGTGGGACTCTGAATGTTGTTACTCCTCTTCCTTGTTTATTTCATATTCCTCAGTTCAGTTCAGTTGCTCAGTTGTGTCCAACTCTTTGCCATCCCATGAACCGCAGCACGCCAGGCCTCCCTCTCCATCACCAGCTCCCGGAGCCTACCCAAACTCATGTCCATCTAGTCGGTGATACCATCCAGCCATCTCATCATCAGTCGTCCCCTTCTCCTCCTGCCCTCAAGCTTTCCCAGCATTAGGGTCTTTTCAAATGAGTCAGCTCTTCGCATCAGGTGGCCAAAGTATTGGAGTTTCAGCTTCAACATCAGTCCTTCCAATGAACACCCAGGACCTGTCTCCTCCAGGATGGACTGGTTGGATCTCCTTGCATATTCCTCAATGGCAGCTGTTGGTCTTGTTGATGTGGTATCCTTCCTAGTGCCCAACACTGCAGGTGGCTTTCTTCAGTGGATGCACAGTAAGCTGTGGTAGAAGGAATGCCTAGTATAGAGCAGGCAGGCTCTTACCTAATCCTCAATATATGCTTGTTGACCAACCAATCGTGGACAGAGACTCACTGTGTCCTAAATACTTGGAGCCTTTGTCCTGATGGCTGTTTAGCTGAAACACAGGAAATCCTCTTAGTAGCATGGCTAGTCCTTATACTTGAAGAGCACTGCTGTTGTGAATTCTGTGGGCAGAGATTTGTGAACAGCTGTTGTCTCTTCTTGGAACTGGAAAGGAGACATTGGTTAGATCACAGCAGATAAAATTTTGGAGGGTAATTCTGGAATGTGGTGGGAGCTATCAGGATAGCTATTCCCAGAGGAAGACTGTGGAGTCTCCTGATCTGAAGGGCTGTAGTGCAGGTGATGGATTTCCACACTTGCTTGAAAGCCCTGCCAGAGAACTCTTCTAAGGCTCTGCCCAGATTGTAGATTATGTGGCAGAGTAAAAAAAAATAACTTTGGAGAATATTTTTATTTTTTCTTGTTTTGCCATTGTTAAGTCCTTTTAGGAAATGGATGAATGTAATGACAAGACAGACTGGTTCACTCTGTGTTTTGCTGCTTATAAAAAAGATCTCCATTTGTGTTTCGTTTCAAAAAACATTAAGCGTTGGTTCAGGGTTCAGCACCCTAGAGAGGTTTGTGCACATTTTTTTGTTGTTTGTTACTCGTTCAGTTCAAGTCCTGCCTTGGAGACAGGATAGATGCTCATTTGTGTGAAGCCAGGATCTTGCCAGGACTTGTTTGGGGTTTCTGAATAAAAAAGCAGGAGGAGAGGGCTGTGGTAGTTATGGCAACCGGGCTTATGAAGTCTCAGCTCTGACTCACCCTGGTTATGAGCTTGGAGGTGAGTGCCATTGCTTCCTGTCCTGTATTCCTTCTGTTAATTCTGGTCCTGGAAGTGGGGGCCAGGAGGCTGGCATTCAAGCTGACCTTTCTGGTGGCCTACTGTGTGCCTAGAGTTGAGCCTGAGCTGTGGGCACAAGTAATTGGTCCTTGCCCTTCAGAAACTCGGCATAATTGGGAATTTTCACTTTTGTTAACACATATATACCTACAGGACTTGATAAATAAAATGTCTTTGCTTCATCCTGGTTGACATTTACCTTTTTGGGTCTGTGTTTCCTGAAGTACTTTTAACTTCTTCTGAGCTCTGACACAGTGTTTTCTCATTTATTTTTCACAACAATCTAACACATTAGTGAAAGCAAGCACGATAGATTCTTGTCATTTGACACATAAGGTCATGACAATTCAGAAAGAAAAAAGAATTTGGCTGATTTTACTGGCTCTCAAAGAAATAGCCGAGTGGATAGCAGAGTTCCAGTGCTCGTGGTCGATGGCCAGTTCTCATCTGAGCGGGCCATGCTGGAGCAGCCCTAGATTTTTCTGCCGTTGTATCCACGTTTAACTTGAAAGAGCCCAGGGGTCCCTGGAGGGGGATGTTTCCAGATTGAAGCCCACAGAGGACATCCCCATACCTCTTATGCCTCCCAAAGACATATTACTCCTAGGCATCTGATGCCATCGCAGAAACCAGGACACTGTGGCATCCATCTCAGCTGGCCCTGGCTCCCCTGAAGCAGAGCAGTCAGACTATACAGAGGGCTCCTTGTGGGTGCTACCCAAGGAGGACGCTGGTACTCTGAGCCCAGGAAGGCTAAGTTTCTAATTATTGGGCAATTAGGTGAGTGGGAACAAATGTTGAGTCAGGCAAGATTTGTCAATAGGTGAAGCATCTTTTCCAGTAGTCACAAATTGGTTGTAGGCTGAATTCCAAATATAGGTATGTTTTGTTTGGCTTTTGTATTTAAAAGTTTGAATGCTTTTAGAGAGGGCATTTTTTCTTTAGCCCTCACTATTATTCCCTGTTGTCTTATAGATGGCCTTCCTCACTCATCTCTCTTACTTGCCGGTCTCCCGTGGGCATTTGAGTTGACTTCTACATCTCGGATCAATATTTCTTACTTGCCCTTCTGCCAGTATTCCTCTTGCCCAGGTGTTTGATGGCTTCAGGCTTTCTAGACTCATTTTCTTTTTCCTACCCTACCCGTAACTGTCCTTCTGGGTTTGTGTTTAGGCTTTGAACTTAGCTTTTTCTTGGCCTCTAGTAATACTTGCTGTCACCTTGGACTATATTTGATAGTCTAATTACTGTTCCGGGATTCAAAAGAAGTACTGCTTTATCCAAAGAAATGAAATTTTGAAACAACTTTATTGAGATAAAATTTATATATCATAAAATTCACTCATTTAAAGTGTACAGTGGGAATAATTCTCAAATGTCTTAGGGAACATTGGTAGAATAGATGAGTAGTTTCCAGACTATGGTATTTCATGAACCAGAAAACTTTAAAAGAAAATTCTGGGGACCAAAGGCCAGCTTTTTTACTTTTCTGAGTTAAGGACCTTAACATAGAAACAACCCACTGTCATCCTTCATCATCGTTATCTCATTTTATAAAAGGACGTTTTAACACTAAAAAGATAGAAATGATATAATTTCAGAAAAAAGGACCTCTCTTTATAGTGGACACTTTTAAATTCCTTGTTTCAGGACCGTTGGAATGAATTGTGACAATAAACAAACCACTTCAAAACTCAGCTTTAAAATGATAGTAATTTCTTTTTGTATTGCTCTCTTAGAACTGTAGTAATAGTTCACATTCACATACCCTTCAGATGCCCCAAAATAAAAAATTAAACCAGCCAGGATGTGGAGGAATGGGAACAACAAAATGGAATACAGGCACTAACAAATGAACCAAGTATTACAAATTGACAACATAATCATACTGACTTGGGTAGGGGAGAATGGAACTAAACTAAGTGGCCTTGTGAAATGATACCTTGACTAGATACTGCAAAACTAAAGACAAAGGAGCTGTATGTAAATGTTGTAATCTAGTTTGGTAAATGTGTTTCTGACAGTGGTATGGTTAGTAATTTTGAAATTACTTTGTATGTATACTAGGATTGAACAGTAAATAAAACATTGCAGATAAAAAGAGCCAGTTTTCTTACTGTTGGAGAAAGAAGTTGCAAACAAGGAAAGAGAGGGGAGACAAATGAACCCTGTAGTGTTGATTGAAATCTCAGGTATCAGTATAGTCTGTGGCCATATCACCCTGCATGCGTGCAGTCTTGTCAGAGATACCAGTATAAGCTT
This sequence comes from Bos indicus, assembly GCF_029378745.1. Lineage (NCBI taxonomy): Eukaryota > Metazoa > Chordata > Mammalia > Artiodactyla > Bovidae > Bos > Bos indicus. Next base: position 50,073,854 of record NC_091766.1, on the reverse strand, counting down.
GTACTTTTTAATAGTTGTTGTTGTGCTGCCAAGTTGTGTCAGACTCTTCTGCAACCCCTTGAACTGTAGCCCACCAGGCTCTCTGTCCAGGGAATTTTCCAGGCAAGAATACTGGAGTAGGTTGCCATTTCCTTCTTCAGGGAATCTTCCCAACCCAGGAATTGAACCCAGGTCTCCTGCATTGCAGGTGGATTCTTTACCGCTGAGCCACCAGGGAAGCCCACTTTTTAATAGGTCCACAGACAAATAGATATAGAAATATAGATGTGTATCAGTTCAGTTCAGTTGTTGAGTCGTGTCCGACTCTTTGCGACCCCATGAATCGCAGCACGCCAGGCCTCCCTCCCTGTCCATCACCAACTCTCAGAGTTCACTCAGACTCACGTCCATCGAGTCAGTGATGCCATCCAGCCATCTCATCCTCTGTCGTCCCCTTCTCCTGCCCCCAATCCCTCCCAGCATCAGAGTCTTTTCCAGTGAGTCAACTTTTCGCGTGAGGTGGCCAAAGTACTGGAGTTTCAGCTTCAGCATCATTCCTTCCAAAGAAATCCGAGGGCTCATCTCCTTCAGAATGGACTGGTTGGATCTCCTTGCAGTCCAAGGGACTCTCAAGAGTCTTCTCCAACACCACAGTTCAAAAGCATCAATTCTTCAGTGCTCAGCCTTCTTCATCCATCCATACATAACCACAGGAAAAACCATAGCCTTGACTAGACGGACCTTTGTTGACAAAGTAATGTCTTTGCTTTTGAATATGCTATCTAGGTTGGTCATAACTTTCCTTCCAAGGAGTAAGCGTCTTTTAATTTCATGGCTGCAGTCACCATCTGTAGTGATTTTTGAGCCCCCCAAAATAAAGTCTGACACTGTTTCCACTGTTTCCCCATCTATTTCCCATGCAGTGATGGGACCAGATGCCATGATCTTCGTTTTCTGAATGTTGAGCTTTAAGCCAACTTTTTCACTCTCCACTTTCACTTTCATCAAGAGGCTTCTTAGTTCCTCTTCACTTTCTGCCATAAGGGTGGTGTCATCTGCATATCTGAGGTTATTGATATTTCTCCCGGCAATCTTGATTCCAGCTTGTGCTTCTTCCAGCCCAGCGTTTCTCATGATGTACTCTGCATAGAAGTTAAATAAGCAGGGTGACAATATACAGCCTTGACGTACTCCTTTTCCTATTTGCAACCAGTCTGTTGTTCCATGTCCAGTTCTAACTGTTGCTTCCTGACCTGCATACAAATTTCTCAAGAGGCAGGTCAGGTGGTCTGGTATTCCCATCTCTTTCAGAATTTTCCACAGTTTATTGTCACAGTCAAAGGCTTTGGCATAGTCAATAAAGCAGAAATAGATGTTTTTCTGGAACTCTCTTGCTTTTTCCATGATCCAGCGGATGTTTGCAATTTGATGTCTGGTTCCTCTGCCTTTTCTAAAACCAGCTTGAACATCAGGAAGTTCACGGTTCACATATAGCTGAAGCCTGGCTTGGAGAATTTTGAGCATTACTTTACTAGATGTGTATACACATACATAAATTTCTTATCTCTGATTCAAAGACAGAGCCTAGAAGCAATGATAACCTAGTAATAATTAGCACATCTGTTATGCAGATCAGTTCAGTTCAGTCGCTCAGTCGTGTCCGACTCTTTGCGACCCCATGGACTGCAGCACACCAGGCCTCTCTGTCCATCACCAACTCCCGTAGTTTACCCAAACTCATGTCCATTGAGTTGGTGATGCCATCCAGCCATCTCATCCTCTGTCATCACCATATCCTCCTGCCCTTGATCTTTCCCAGCATCAGGGTCTTTTCAAATGAGTCAGCTCTTCGCATCAGGTGGCCAAAGTATTGGAGCTTCAGCTTCAGCATCAGTCCTTCCAATGAATATTCAGGATTGATCTCCTTTAGGATGGACTGGTTGGATCTCTCTGCAGTCCAAGGGACTCTCAAGAGTCTTCTCCAACACCACAGTTCAAAAGTATCAATACTTCGGCGCTCAGCTTTCTTTACAGTCCAACTCTCACATCCATACATGATTACTGGAAAAACCATAGCCTTGACTAGAAGGACCTTTGTTGGCAAAGTATTATGCAGATAGTGGATTCTAAACACTGTTCTTCAATAAAAGACCTAGAACTCCTTGAAAAATGGTTGATTCAAAGGCTGGGGAAAGGAAAATTTAAGATTAACTTGGAGCTTCTTTTGGAGCCAGAAAGTAAGGAAATACTTGAAAAAAGAAAATGATGGACAAAAGGGACTTGTCAAAGGAACACAAGAGTTAACCTGAAGAAGCTCCTAGTTGCCAAAACTGAAATAATTTGAGCAACAAAATAATAATATTGGACTATAACTCATAGAATAAAATATCTTTGAGAACATATTGATAAGATAAATAAGTATATGGAGAAGTGGCAGTTTTTCCTTATAGTGAAATTTCAATTCATAAATGTGTAAGGAAGGGAGTAGAAAATTGCTATTAACTGGGACTCTGTAATAACCTAGAGGGGTGGGAAAGGGTGGGAGGTGGGAGGGAGATTCAAGAGGGAGGGGACATACATACAAATACGGTTAATTCATGGTTACATATGATAGGAATCATACCAATATTGTAAAGCAATCATCAATCAAAAGTAAATAAATATAATTATGAAAAAATTAAATTACAAAAAAAATTGCGCATAGACCATCACCACAGTGATAATTGTTGCAAGTGGATTCCCTTAATTGTGTGCAAAGGTTTGAGGAAAAAGGGGATTTGTATAATCTCAGTGTTTCTCCCATGATTTTCTTTAAACAATTCAGGGGTTTTTAGTATACACACAGTATCATGCAACCATCACCCCATTTTCATCCTCTCCAAAAGAAATAATTCTTATGAGTGGTCATTCCCCACTCCTCCCTTCCTCTAGCCCCTGGCAACCATTAATTTACTGTGTCTGATGATTTTTCTATTCAGTACCTTTCATATGAAAGGAGTCATATAATAATATGACTTTCTGTGTCTGTCTTCTTTCACTTAGTGTAAGGTATTCAAAGTTCATCCATGTTCTACTATATATTAGTATTTCATTCCTTTTTTATTTATTGTGTTTTTTATTGATTTACTTCTTTATTCCAGTTTTATTGAGATACAGCATAATGATCTAAAGTATTTAATTCCTTTTAGTGGATGAATAGTATTCTTCTGAATGGCTAGACTGCATTTTGTTTGTTCATTCCTTAGATTTGATGGACATTTGGGTTGTTTTGCCACATTTTGGCTATTGTAAGTAATGCTGCAATGAACATTCATGTAAAAGTTTTTGTGTGAACATATTTTTTTAGTTCTTTTGTGTATACACTAAGTGCAGAGTTGCTTGGTTCATATGGTAACTCTTTGTTTAACATTTTGAGGAAATGCCAGACTATTTTCTACAGTTTGCCATGATTTTTGTTTACCACAGTGGAAAAGCTCAGTAGAGATGGCTTTTGTTAGTTGATCAAGACCAGTATCACCAGTATAAGACATGTTGACATCATGAACCCTTTGATATGATGTTTTGGGAAGAGCATGACATAATTTCTCTGGTGCTTCTGTCAAGGTGGCATGATTTGAGTTTAATCATGACAAAACCCAAACAATCCTGAATAACTGATTAGTATTTCTTGAGGGTGTCAGGGTCATGAAAGACAAGGGAAGACTGAGGAACTGTTGCCAAGTGCAGGAAATTAGGGAGAAATAACAACCATGGGCCATATGGGATCATAGCACAAAATAGGACCTTAGTTTCCACTAAGTTTCCACTTAGTTTCCACACTGTTAAGGTTTGAAAAGGATCTTTAGTTTGATTACTAGTATTAGTTTCCCAGTAGTTGTCTATGGCTATGTAAAATATTAACACTGGGAAAAGTCGTGTGAGTGATGTATGGAAACTCTCTATATTAATATTCTTATAAGTTCTGTGTAAGTTTTTCCAGTGATCATGTATGGATGTGAGAGTTGGACTGTGAAGAAAGCTGAGCGCCGAAGAATTGATGCTTTTGAACTGTGGTGTTGGAGAAGACTCTTGAGAGTCCCTTGGACTGCAAGGAGATCCAACCAGTCCATTCTAAAGAAGATCATTCCTGAGTGTTCATTGGAAGGACTGATGCTGAAGCTGAAACTCCAATACTTTGGCCACCTCATACGAAGAGTTGACTCATTGGAAAATACCCTGATGCTGGGAGGGATTGGGGGCAGGAGGAGAAGGGGACGACAGAGGGTGAGATGGCTGGATGGCATCATCGACTCGATGGACATGAGTTTGGGTAAACTCCGGGAGTTGGTGATGGACAGGAAGGCCTGGCGTGCTGCGATTCATGAGGTCACAAAGAGTCGGACGCGACTGAGCTACTGAACTGAACTGAAGTTTAAAAGTAATTCAAAGTAAAAGGTTTTAAAAAGATATCCAGTCATTTATTCTTGCTCACATGTCTGCAGATGGGCTAGACTTGGCTGACCATGGTTGGGCTCAGCTCCAGTCTGCAATTTGGGTCCACATCTGCTCCATGGGTCTCTCATCCCTCTTGGACCAGAATGCTTGTAGAGCATGTTCTTCTCACAGTGATACACAATTCTGAGAGAAGCCAAACACACAAACACATTTCAAACCTCTGTGGCACATTTGCTAACATCCTGCTGACTAAAGCATGTCATAGGCCAAGTCCAAAGTCAAAGGGTGAGAAACTACTCCTAGTAGGAGGGACTGTGAGGTCACACAGCACAGGGGGTGGATGGAACAGAACTGGTAACAGTGATACAATCTACCACTCATATTTTTCCCCCTCAGGGAGCTAATGTTAGGGAAACAGACACTGCAGGCTTTGCAGGCCTTTTTGCCTTTCTGGGTTCCTGTCTTATTTTCTGATTATCCCCTTCTCCTCTACCTCCCAGTCCTTAAGTGTATCTTGTGACTTTTTGGCTCTGCTCCGTTCTTCTCCAGTATTCCGCTCCCTTCACAGAGGCTCTAGAAGGAAGCAGGTTAGATCACACTTTATCTCTAACTTGGCCTTTTTCCCAGTGGGGTGGAAACATTTGAAATACTGGGTTTTCTGTTGCTTCTGCCACTGCTGCTGCGGCTGGTTTCATGTATTTTAAATGAGCGTAACCCATATTTTAAGTTAATGTTATTGTGGTTGCTCTTGCCCCCTGTGGTGGCTTATGTGAAGGGAGTAATTTTGGAATTTTCCCTAAATAAAATAAATTGATTCACATGAGATCCTAATCTCTTCCTTGGCCAGTTTAGCACAGTCTAACTTGTTATTTTCTTGAACTTTTAAAGTCATGTACTTTTTCTCTTTTTTATTTCTACTTTTGATCAAAAGTCTGAAAATTCAAGGTATTATTATTGTTACTATTATTCTTACTGGTATTAGTATAAATTACTACTAAAAATAACTATCAACATGACTACTGATTATTATGAATCTACTTGCCCTAGTAAAAATCTTTGTTGTCATTTCCTTATACTACTAGATAACTCTAGGATTTTCTCACTTCCATTTTTAATTTTTCACTTAACAAATAGTTACTGAGGATATGCCATATGCTTGGATATGTGATAGACCCTGAGAATAAAATGGTGAGCATTTTTATTAGCCAGATAAATAAAAAACTTAAGATATAACTATTGATTGTGATAAATGTGATTGAGTAAAAGGGTCATGGTAAAGAGTTCCCTGGTGGTCCAATAGTTAGGATTCAGTGGTTTCACTGCTGTAGCCCTGGGTTTAATTCCTGGTGGGAGAACTAAGCTCCCTCAAGCTGCCTAAGAACTAAGATCTGTCAAGTGTGGTCAAAAAAAGAAAAAGAAAAATGGTCATGGTGTTGTGAAAGCCTTTGGGGGGCAGCCAGATCTGGTCTGGGGAAATACAGGATGCCTCTCAGCTTCTCAGATGGGATTGGAAGAATGAAGAGATGGAGGCTGGGGTTGGAAGGAGTGTTCTGGGTAAAGGGAACAGCAGGTGAAATGCCCTGTGGTAGGAGGAAGCATGGTTCCTTTTGTGGAATGGAAAAAGGCCATTGTGGCCTAGAGCATGGGGAATGAGTAGTGGACAGGTTTGAAGAGGCAGGCAATGGCTAGATACTAAACAGGGCCTTGTTGACCAGTGTGAGGATTTTCATCCATAAGAACTGTAGGAAGTCACTAAAAGGTTTGAGGTGGGGGAATGACATCATCAGATTTGTATTTTGGAAAAAAAAAAATCATTCATTGTAAAGAGTAGTTTGATTAGGAGGTAATTATAGTTAGTAGAGGGCAGTTGGAAAGCTTTGGGAGTATCTGGAAGAGAGATGGTGATGGTTCTAAGGGCAGTGGTGGGGAAGACAGAGAGAAGGATGTAAATTCAAGAGAGACATGGCAGGAAAAACATGAGATTTGGGAGATTGATTGGATATGGGAAATGTAAAGTAGAGAGAATATCAAAGATGATCTGCTTAGCTTCATACATTTGGAGATGGGATTTTTTTGTTTGTTTGTCGTGCATGGCTTTGGGATCTCAATTGAAGACCAGGGGTTGAACCTGGGGCCACAGCAGTGAAAGCACCAAATCCTAACTGCTAGACCACCAGGGAACTTCCTTAAAGATGGGGTTAATATTAAAGAAGTTACCTCTTAGCCCATGGTCATAGGAATAGAATAGAAGTTATTAGTTTTTTGTTGTTTTTGCCAGGATTTGGCCTCCTCTCTTCGAAGAACCAACTTCCTCAGCCATTACTTTTATTTTCCTACCCCAAACTGGGCTTTAAGTAGTGCTTCAAGCTATCAGCCTCCACAGTCCTTCCAGTTCTTCTGGCCTCTTCTGTTCCTTGCCTCTTGAATGCATCCTGTCAGTTTCTGAGTCTGAATCTTTGCATGAAGGACTCCATCTATTTGGGATTCACTTTTTCCCCAGTCTGAGTCTCACTTCTTATGTCATTTAACACCTGACTTAACCTTATTCAGGGAGCCTCTGCAGAGAAAGGTTTTCCCGTTCTACTTGAACATACCTTTTTAAAAAAATCTTGAAGCCTTATGGATGGATTTGAGGTTAGAAGTGGATCATCACACACATACACTTATGTACTCAACTTGGCTTTTAATTTTTAGTCTAAGGTAAAGAAACTCCCTGCTGAAGTGTGATGGCAGGAACAGAAAACAGTTGTCTTGGCCTGGTGATTCCTTGGCTCCTTGGTTCTCTGATGGAGGCACAGTGGTTGGTGTAGCTTGTAGTTCACTATCATCTTCCCAGAATTGAGAAAACTTGAATTCTTGTTACATCATTGCTCTTTTACGCTCAGGATTTACCTGAACATTCCGAGAGAACTTGTGCTGTATGCTTCCCTTGAAAGAATTTTTCATGTTGCAGTGTCGCTCCAAGTACCATATACCTCATAAGCCTTCTCTGTCTTCATCGCTTCTAGGTCAGGCTGTTCCTGCAGGATCCCACGTGCGGCTGAATCTCCAGACTGGGGCAAGGGAAGTGAAACTCCACGATGAGGACAAGTTTCAAACTAATTTGAAAGGGTTGAAAAAAGGCAAAAGGTACAGTGTCAAGCCTGGGACTAGGAGACTGACAGCATTGACCCTATAATGCTGAAAGTAATGACAATGTATTGTTCCTTTTTTAAAATTAATTTTTAAATTGGAGTATAATTGCTTTACAGTGTTGTTAGTTTTTGCTGTACATCTGCTTGAATCAGCTGTATGTGTATATGTATCCCCTCCTTCTTGAGCCTCCCACTCACCCTCCACTCCCATCCCACCGCTGTAGGTCGCCACAGAGCACCTGGCTGAGCTCCCTGTGCCGCACAGCAGCTTCCCACTAGTTATCTGTTTTATACATGGTGATGTATATATGTCAGTGCTACTCTCTCAATTCGTCCCACCCTCTCCTTCCCACCCTGTGACCATTCTTTACATCTGTATCTCTAGCCCTTCCATGCAGATAGGTTCATCAGTTCCACTTAATGTATTATTTCTTGCCCAAATACATGTGGATTTAAAATTTTTTGAAATTTAATAGCTTAGAGTTTATGATAAATATTTCAGGGTTTTATGGATGTTTATTTCTATGGTCTTTGGAAAGAAATAGTTTGCAAAGCAAACTGATACTTTAAAAAAAGGCTGTAGGGGAATGCTTAACCTGCTTTAAAAATGAAGTCTTTTTTCCCAGTACTTTAAGAGCACCCATTTGAATCCCAACAATTAATGCGCTGATTCCAGATGAGTCATCTATTCATTAAAACAGGCCTGTTAGGCCTTCTGCTTTACAGTAATACTTCCTTGGTGGATAATAAAATTGCATTTTAAAGTCTTTAATTCAGAGTAACTTTTCGTCTTAAAACAGGCTTTCTTATAGTATAAAAGTTCTCCAGTGGTAAGAATTGCCTACTTTGTAATAATCAGTTTAGTTGATTTACCTTTGGGCAATTCATAGTCTCTATTTTTATGTTTTTTTTTTTTTTTCTTTTTGACTTAAAAGTTTTCTTTGCTTGCTATTTCCTGTGTAAGGGAGGAGGAGGCTGAGGCATGGGGTTATAGGGGCTGTTGGAATTGTGCAGTTTGAAAGGTCAGTATAAATACCAACCATAAAGTTTCTAACACAAGGACCAGTAAATTATGGCCTGCTGCAAAATATTGGGGCTAATCCCTGTTTTTGTATGACCCACAAGTTATGTGGTTGTTAATGGTGTTTTATGGTCGAAAAAAAAATAATATTTCATGACTGAATAAAATTATGTGAAATTTGGATTTCAGCGTCCATACTTAAAGTTTTATTGGAATATAACCATGTTCCTTCATTTATGTATTGTCCATGGCTGATTTCCTGCTGCACTGGCAGAGTTGAGTAGTTGGGAAAATCGTCCCATAAGGCCCACAATATTATCTGGTTATTACAAATAGTTTCCTGTCCCTGTTCTAATATGGCCATGTCTCGTTTTATTGTGCCTCACTTTGTTGCACTTCTCAGATACTGCATTTTTCACAAATTGAAGATTTGTGGTAACCCTATGTTGAGCAAGTCTATTGCTACCATTTTCCAACAGCATTTGCTCACTTCATGTCTTTGTGTCACATTTTGGTAATTCTTCAATTATTCAAATATTTCAAACTTTTTCATTAATATTATATTTGTTATGGTGATCTATGATTAGTTCTTTGATTAGATCTTTGATGTAACTATTGTAATTGGTTTTTTGGCTTATATTGTTTTTGTCATGTATTTTTTAATTAAGGTATATACTTGTTTTTTTAGACATAATGCTGTTGCACACTTAATAGACTATAGTGTAAACATAGCTTCTATGCACCAAAAAACTGATGTGACTTACTTTATTGCAATATTTACTTTATTGTGATGGTCTGTAACCAGTCCCTTAATATTTCTGAGATATGCCTGTTCATGTAAGTATTGGGAATCAATCATGGATTGAGCAAGGTTAGTGTTACTCAGTCCTTGGATTTTTATTATTTTAGCAATATATTGAAGTTAGAGATGAGGCAGAAGGGGACCTGGCAAAAGGTCATCCATCCTGTCCATGTGGCACTCACAAGATCACAAAATAGCTTATTCAGATTTGGGCATTTTTCACTATCAGAAAATTCTATTTTGTATTATGATCTGTAAAATAAGGAGCTATTTGTCGTCCTTATAGTCACCTCAAACTGGGACGGATCTTTATTTTTCCCTGCCTCTCCAGATGGGCATGTACCTGGAGTAACACAGATTATATGATGATTACTTTCTCAGAACCATCAAAGAAAGAATCAAATCTCATTGTTGTAACCCCTGTCAATATCCCTCCATTTCTAGCATGCATATACATCTTTCAGTGTCTCAAAGTATTTAGGGAGAGTGTCTCAAAGTATTTAGAAAGTCTTTTCTCACATCTAAGCCAAGTATTATTTTTGAGTAAAAAACCTATTTTTTCCCTGGTTTAAGAATATTGAGTTAGGAACTTGGGAAGTTTGGTGCTTTTTTATTAATATTTGTTGGTTTTAATATTATGAAAAGTAATTTCTCCAATACCTGGCCATACATAGATCATCAGTGAAAGAAAGAAAGAAAGAAAGAAAGAAAGAAAGAAAGAAAGAAAGAAAGAAAGTGACGTCGCTCAGTCGTGTCCAACTCTTTGCGACCCCATGGACTGTAGCCCACCAGGCTCCTCTGTCCATGGGATTTTCCAGGCAAGAGTATTGAATTGGGTTGCCATTTCTTCCCCAAGGGATCTTCCCGACCCAGGGATCAAACCTAGGTCTCCTGCATTGCAGGTAGACGCTTTACCCTCTGAGCCACCAGATCATCAGTAGGAGCATTTACTGCTTCACCTGTTGCTCCTGTCTTTTTAGACTAGAAAGAGAACCATCCATGTGGTCTATAGTAGAGACACCATGAGAGAGGAATATTCATTCCTACTTCTGCCTCTTTACTTTTCTCCTTTGAAATGTTTCTGAGGGCTCTGCCTTGGAATGTCCTCCAGGGTAAGCTGGACATGTCTTCTTCCTTCTCAGTGTTTATAGGTAGCAACAAATCTGTTTGAACAGAAACCCAAAGACATTGACAAGGTGGTTGAGGGTGTTCAGTGCTGTGAGCTCAGTGAGTCTCTGGTGGTGACTTTCTCCTCTTGCAATGAACCTCCTTCTGTGCTCCTTTAATTCCACTTCACAGTGTCTTCCTGCTTCTTCAGTCCTGGAATGGGAACAGAGACCAAAGGGCAGGGCTAATTTTCAAATTGTTACAATATTTTGTTTACTGACTTAACTGTTTTGAGAAACAAGACCCACAGCTTTCCATCAGTCTGTCGAAGAAGTTGGTGATCCTGTGAAGTTAAGGACCACTGGCTAGAGAGATGGGATAGTCCATTCAGCCTAATCCACAGCAGCTTCTCCACTAGTCCTGCTGGGCATGTGACTGGCCACACTGCTACCTAGAGCTACAGTTTCTGTGACATCTAAAGCCCAGAAGAGGTCTCCTTACTCTGACTTGTCCCAGAGGGGTCTCTGGGCACTTGCTGAGTTCAGTGTACAGTTGGCTCTCAACTGGTGTTCCTCTTGCTATTTGTGTATTAGACATTGCCATCTTCATTGGTTTTAGTCTGTATCCCTGTCAACTTCTCCATAGTACTTTTTTTGCCTTGGAACAATCAGCTTTTTGAGTCATCCTCTTACATTTAGAGGACCAAACTGCATCCAAGTTGTTCCATATTGGGTTGTGTATTTGTTTGTGTGTGTTTAATTGCTAAGTCCTGTCTGACTCTTTGTGAGCCCATGGACTCAAGCCCTCCAGACTCCTCTGTCCATGGATTTTTCCAGGCAAGAATGCTGGAGTGGGTTGCCATTTCCTCCTCCAGGAGATTTTCTTGACCCAGGGATTGAACCTGCGTCTCCTGTGTCTCTGTATTGACAGGTGGATTCTTAACCATTGAGCCATGTAGGAAGCCCTGTTGAGAGCATTTACCACAGTATCATATGGTATAATAGTTAAGGGAGTGGGCCATGGATAGGACCATTTACTTATTCCACCATTCATTTCACAAAAGACCTATTGAGTGCCTGTGTGCCAGGCATTGGGGATACAGTAGTAAATAAAACAGACAAGACTCTAGCTTTATTGAGGCTGGCAAGCAGGAAAAGAGAAATAAGTATGCAAGTAAGGTAATTATAGATTATAATAAATACTAGGGAAGAAATGAGGTGATAAATCCCTGATGGAGGCTATTGGATTGGCCCAAAAGTTCATTCAGGTTTTTCTGTACCATCTTGTGAATAACCCAACAACCTTTTTGGGCAACCCAATAGAAAGGACGGTTTGAGAAGACCTTGTCAAAGCCTGAGACCTGAAGGATAAGGGGCACTTAGTCATGCAAGAGGTTAATTTTATAGGGTTAGAGTTAGAGCAATTCAGTCAGAAGAAACAAGAAGAGTTCCTGGCTTTGTTAAGGAAAGGGCTTTGTCAAGTTCAAGAAAAAGGAAAATGATCAGGGTGATTAATGGGTAGGAGAAGGAAGAAGACTAATATGAGATGAGATTGGAAAGGTATGAGGGGCCTAATCATGTGGAATTTTGAGGAGCATGTTGAATGTTCTTCATTTAAGTAGAATTGTAATGGTGAGCCATTGGAGGATTTTGGGTAGGAGAATTATTTAATGTAATTTAGCAAGATCATTATATTTGCTATGTATACCGAGGATAGATTGAAGGTGGACAAGAGATGAACAGAGACAATTGGAATGTCATTTAAGTGGGTGAGGTGGTTTAGTCTGTGGTGTGTAACAAAGAGTGGATGAATTGGAGATTTAATTTGGAGGCAGCAGCAATAGCTTTACAATTTAGGGGTTGGAAAAAGGGGAGTAGGGGTTCAGGTAAAGCCTCATTTGGGATTTGCATAACCAGGTACTGGAAGGTACTATTTATTGAAATAGAAAAGATTGAGAGGGGGACACATTTATGGAGAGAACTGTCAAGACCTATGGTTTAGGTGTAATAAGTCTCAGGTGGCTGTTAAAGATCCAAGATGTATCAGTAGTTGTACAGGAGTCTGGCTGGTACTCAGGGAAGGGTTTGGGTCAAAGATGTAATTTTAGGCATCACTGCCTGATAGATATTTTGAATTATCTAGGGGAGAGTGTTAGTCGCTCAGTTGTGTCTGACTCTTTGTGACCCATGGACTAGAGCTCACCAGGCTCTTCTGTCCAGGGAATTCTCCAGGCAAGAATACTAGAGGGGCTTCCCTGGTGGCTCAGACAGTAAAGAATCTGCCTGCAATGCAGGAGACCCAGGTTCGATCCCTGGGTTGGGAAGATCCCTTGGAGAAGGGAATGGCAACCCACTCCAGTATTCTTGCCTGGAGAATTCCTTGGATAGAGGAGTGTGGTGGGCTACAGTCCATGGGGTCACAAAGAGTTGGACATGACTGAGACACGCGCGCGCACACACACACACACACGGAGAATGTAGAGATAGAGAAAAGATTGTTCAAGATTGAACTCTGAGGTGTTGCAGCATATAGGATTCAGGTAAGAGATAAGGAACCAGCAAGAAGAGTTAGAGAAGGAGCAAGGAAGAGGAAAAATCCCAGAGAATGTGGCAACAAAAAGCCAGGAAAGGAGAGTGTTTCAAGGAGGGAGGGGTGAACTGTGTAAATGCTGCTGGGTGGTTGAGGAACAGGCACTAGTGAAGAATCCATTGGATTTGACCATTGATTATTGGTAATTTTGATGAGAAGTTTTAGTGGAGTTTTGGGAACAAAATCCAGGTTGATGCATATGGCAATCTAGCATTCAAGGAGGTATGGATAGTGAATGAAAACAATGTGTTCATAAAGTTTTACTTAATCTGAACAGAAGCAGAGAAATGGCATGATAATTAGAGATTGTGGAGTCAAAGGGGTGTTGGTATGCTGATGGGAATACTCCAACCAAAGGAAAAGCTGATGATGCAGGCAGGTGGGAGTGTGGTATAATTTTGGGAGTTAAAGGTTTTGAAAAGGCAAGTGGGATCTCTACCCTAAGTGCAACAGGGGCAGGAACACTGTCATCCTTTTTAATAGTAGGGAAAGCAGAAAATGTAGATTTAGGTGCAGGTTGGTATATAGACAGGGATGCCTGACGTGCTGCAGTTCATGGGATCGCAAAGAGTCGGACACGACTGAGCAACTGAACTGAACTGGTATATAGAATGGATGATGGGAAGATGAATGAGTTATTGATGATAACATCTGTTTTTCTTAGTGAAGAATAAAATGAGAATACCAGCTGAGGATAGTTGTACATGTGCCTGTGCGCATGCAGGCACACATGTACATTTGTGTGTGTGTAGCTGGGGCTACAAGTACTCTTGCCTGGAAAATCCCATGGACGGAGGTGCAGTCCATGGGGTCTCGAAGAGTCGGGCACGACTGAGCGACTTCACTTTCACTTTTCACTTTCATGCATTGGAGAAGGAAATGACAACCCACTCCAGTGTTCTTGCCTGGAGAATTGCAGGGACGGGGGAATCTTGTGGGCTTCCGTCTATCGGGTCGCACAGAGTCAGACACAACTGAAGTGACTTAGCAGCAGTAGCAGCAGCTAGGGCTAAGAGTGGGTGATTATGGATGGCTTGGGAGAGTGGGACTTTATACAGTAAATAGAGATGTAGTAGACACGATGGGGTTAATCCTAAGTCTTGGAGAAAGGAGGAGAGAATCTGCTCCTTACAGCCTTGTACATATACCATGAGGAAACTATAATCGAAAAAGACACATGTACCCCAATGTTTATTGCAGCACTATTCACAATAGCTCAGACACAGAAGCAACCTAGATGTCTGTAGACGAATAGATAAAGAAGTTGTGATACTTATATACTATAGAATATTACTCAGCCATAAAAGGAACACGTACAGTTCTAATGAGATGGAGGAACCTAGAACCTATTATACAGAGTGAAGTAAGTCGGAGAAAAACGTCATATGTTAATACATATAATGTGGAATCTAGAAAAATGGTACTGATGAACCTATTAGCAGGGCAGCAGTGGAGATGCAGACATTAGAGAACAGGCCTGTTGACACAGTGGGGGTTGCAGAGGTTGGGATGAATTGAGAGAGAGGCATTGAAATATATACATAACCACATGTAAAATAGATAGCCAGTGAGAATTTGCTGTATGATGCAGGGAGCTCAAACCTCGTGCTCTGTGACAACCTAGAGAGGTGGGATGGGGTGGGATGTGGGAGGGAGGTTCAGAGGGAGAGGACATAGTGTACCTATGGCTGGAAAAAACCAACACAATATTACAAAGCAATTATTCTCCAATTAAAAATAAATAAATTTAAAAAGTTATAGCCCTAAATACTTCACACCCTCTTCAGAGTAAGGATCAAGGCAGTGGCATTCTCTTGCGGCTAGCAGTGGGTGATTCTCTGACAGGAGAGGTGTTGTCTGTCCTATTTGGTAGGACTGTGGTAATGATTTGAATGAAATACTAGTTTTAAAGGATTGACACAGAGCCTGACACATGGTTAAGTGCTCTGTAAATGGGAATTATTAACTAATATTATTTAGTTTAGGAGGATTGGAGTTTAAAGAAGTCAAGTGTTTTTCTGAGGGCTCTATAAGGGGTCCCTGAGATGAATCAAAGACAGACCCTCTCATGAGAGCTGAGGCTGGCTAGGATCTTGGGCCATAAGACTGAGGTACTCATCTTACCTGGAACAGAGAGAGTGGTCCACTAGCCCCTTCTTCCCCGATCTCTGCTGTATCCCCAGGGATACCTGGACCACCCTCTCCCCACACTGCCAGCCGGACAGTCTTGCCATGCACAGTCCACATTCCACACTTCCCTTTGTCTGTATGTATCACTGTTCCTTACCTCTGTTCACTGAACTGAAATGAGTGCTGGTGGCAAAACCTGCCTTCCACCCCGCTGCCCCACAAATGCCTTCTCTCCAGTCAAGATGAATTGTGGCTTGGATTAGCTCCAGGACTGTTTCTGAAGATACCACTCTAGTCTCTGCCAGCTTCCTGACATTATGTCCACCTTGGTTCCTTTCGTCCCTCTCCTTGGAGGCTGGCCTTGGTTTTAGTTCTTCATATCTCAAACCCATTCCTTTGTCAGGTTGACTCGTACTCCCTGCACATAGTCTGTGCTCAGGGGTTTGTCTTAAAGGTATGAATTTATTCAGCCTGTTTTTGTAAAGATAGATTGGCTTGTCAAATCAGGTTAGGCACACACTTGGGCGGGAGAAGATTTTATATATACGGTACATGTTATGTCCTCTGTCTGTGCCCCATTGTCCCCCAGAAGGTCTTACTCTGGCACCTGCTGAGAGAGCAGCATTGCACAGACATTGCAGACTTGCTTCTGCCTGAGTAACTGGCAGAGAGCTCTCTGTCCACAGTGGGCTTCTGTCAGCCCCATGCCATTTTCTCCTCTTTTATGAAGTGACCCCATCTTTAGCTCTTTCCTCCTCTAGCTTCAAGGTGAGATCATCAAGGTTAGACTTCTGGCTGACCCATGGCAAAGGTGGGTAGTGTCCTGTGAGTTAGCCTGGCTTAGCTGGCCTTGGAGTGCCAGCCATCCAGAAGGGTGTTCTTTCTTGGGAAAGATGATACCCACCTCATGACTCTCAACTTCTCTTTGGACAGACTGGACATCAACACCAATACCTATACATCTCAGGACCTCAAGAACGCACTGGCAAAATTCAAGGAGGGGGCAGAGATGGAAAATTCAAAGGAAGACCAGGTTGGTAATATTGCTTATAGTGAGTTCATACCATCCTGAAAAATGACATGAAAGGGAGTCAGTGTTTCCTAAAGCTTTAGCAATAAACATGGGTAATAATAACAATAATATTGCAAAATAATTTAAGGAAGCCAAATAAGTAACCTTTTGTGGACTCTTAATAAATTTCTGGGAGCATTTCTGTCATCGTTTCATTAGGATTCAGATTATACAATGGAAGTGAGAAATAGATTTAAGGGCCTAGATCTGATAGATAAGAGTGCCTGATGAACTGTGGAATGAGGTTCGTGACATTGTACAGGAGACAGGGATCAAGACCATCCCCATGGAAAAGAAATGCAAAAAAGCAAAATGGCTGTTTGGGGAGGCCTTACAAATAGCTGTGAAGAGAAGAGAAGTGAAAAGCAAAGGAGAAAAGGAAAGATATAAACATCTGAATGCAAAGTTCCAAAGAATAGCAAGAAGAGATAAGAAAGCCTTCTTCAGTGATCAGTTCAAAAAAATAGAGGAAAACAACAGAATGGGAAAGACTAGAGATCTCTCCAAGAAAATTAGAGATACCAGAGGGACATTTCATGCAAAGATGGGCTTGATAAAGGACAGAACTGGTATGGACCTAACAGAAGCAGAAGATATTAACAAGAGGTGGCAAGAATACACAGAAGAACTGTACAAAAAAGATCTTCATGACCCAGATAATCACGATGGTGTGATCACTGACCTAGAGCCAGACATCCTGGAATGTGAAGTCAAGTGGGCCTTAGAAAGCATCACTACGAACAAAGTTAGTGGAGGTGATGGAATTCCAGTTGAGCTATTCCAAATCCTGAAAGTTGATGCTGTGAAAGTGCTGCACTCAATATGCCAGCAAATTTGGAAAACTCAGCAGTGGCCACAGGACTGGAAAAGGTCAGTTTTCATTCCAATCCCAAAGAAAGGCAATGCCAAAGAATACTCAAACTACCACACAATTGCACTCATCTCACACGCTAGTAAAGTAATGCTCAAAATTCTCCAAGCCAGGCTTCAGTAATACGTGAACCGTGAACTTCCAGATGTTCAAGCTGGTTTTAGAAAAGGCAGAGGAACCAGAGATCAAATTGCCAACATCCACTGGATCATGGAAAAAGCAAGAGAGTTCCAGAAAAACATCTACTTCTGCTTTATTGACTATGCCAAAGCCTTTGACTGTGTGGATCACAATAAACTGTGGAAAATTCTGAAAGAGATGGGAATACCAGACCACCTGATCTGCCTCTTGAGAAATCTGTATGCAGTTCAGGAAGCAACAGTTAGAACTGGACATGGAACAACAGACTGTTTGCAAATAGGAAAAGGAGTACGTCAAGGCTGTATATTGTCACCCTGCTCATTTAACTTATCTGCAGAGTACATCATGAGAAACGCTGGACTGGAAGAAACACAAGCTGGAATCAAGACAGCCGGGAGAAATATCAATAACCTCATATATGCAGATGACACCACCCTTATGGCAGAAAGTGAAGAGGAACTCAAAAGCCTCTTGATGAAAGTGAAAGTGGAGAGTGAAAAGGTTGGCTTAAAGCTCAACATTCAGAAAACGAAGATCATGGCATCCGGTCCCATCACTGCATGGGAAATAGATGGGGAGACAGTGGAAACAGTGTCAGACTTTATTTTTCTGGGCTCCAAAATCACTGCAGATGGTGACTGCAGCCATGAAATTAAAAGACGCTTACTCCTTGGAAGGAAAGTTATGACCAACCTAGATAGCATATTCAAAAGCAGAGACATTACTTTGCCAACAAAGGTTAGTCTCGTCAAGGCTATGGTTTTCCCTGTGGTCATGTATGGATGTGAGAGTTGGACTGTTAAGAAAGCTAAGCGCTGAAGAATTGATGCTTTTGAACTGTGGTGTTGGAGAAGACTCTTGAGAGTCCCTTGGACTGCAAGGAGATCCAACCAGTCCATTCTGAAGGAGATCAGCCCTGGGATTTCTTTGGAAGGAATGATGCTAAAGCTGAAACTCCAGTACTTTGGCCACCTCACACGAAGAGTTGACTCATTGGAAAAGACTCTGATGCTGGGAGGGATTGGGGGCAGGAGAAGGGGACGACAGAGGATGAGATGGCTGGATGGCATCACTGACTTGATGGACGTGAGTCTGAGTGAACTCCAGGAGTTGGTGATGGACAGGGAGGGCTGGAGTGCTGCGATTCTTGGGGTCGCAAAGAGTTGGACACGACTGAGCGACTGATTTGATCTGATTACATATTTGGGAAAACTGAAGCATGGAGCACAGATAGCCATACTCTGCATTACCACAAACATCAATTAGGGGAACAGAGATTAGAACTCACATCTCCTCACTTACACTTGAGTTAGACACAAGTTTAAAGGATGGGACCTAGACCAGGAAGGAAGAAGCCCAAGTCCTTGTCCTTTGAACACGTAGCAAACCTTTTCCAGACCTCAGATCCCTTAAATGTACAGTATGGGGCTGGGACAAGATGGCTGAGGTTTCTTCCAACTCTTAAATTTATGTACAAAGTATTAGGGAATGAGAAGGAGAAACAGGCAGAGTTGCAGCCCCTTGGCTATGTCCCTAATGTCTGGTTCGTGGATCCTGACCTATCAGAACAAAGACTTATTCTTATATGGATCATGAGGTCATGTGATAGCCAGAGAATGTTAAAAATCAGTCCTTAACATTTCTGCTTGAGTCCTGTCCTTGAAAGAACTTCCTCCAGTGGCTGCCTTGCAGACCTTTTTATGTTCTCCCTCCTCCCCCTCCTCTTCACAATTCCCTCTGCTTTTCTTATCTCTGCTCTCATCCCAGAATTCTTGCAGTATCTTAGAGAGGCAACACCAGATTTTTGACAGTCTGTGTGTTAGTGAAGGAAGCTTTAGATCCTTCAGAACTAAGTATTTCTGAGACAGACGGACGTGTGTGTGTGTGTGTGAGAGAGAGAGAGAGAGGACCTCAGGAGGAAGTGTTAATGTACAAGCCAAGCCTCCGTGTTTTTACTCATCTTACCAAAGTTGTATCTCAATATGAAGAGTGCGCATGGTAAGAGAAGGTGAGTAGCAGGATGGCAGCAGTAGTGGTGAAGGAAGGTGATGCGTAAAATTATATCCTACTGCAGGTGTGTATTAACTGCAGGGGTGGAGAGGTGTGAGGGAAAGCAAACCCCCTACCTGGTGAAGGTGAGGCCAGCAAAGGAGAGTAGTGCATTCCTAGGTGCCTGGAGCAGAGATCGGTATTCCTGTGTTAAGGGCTTGGGCTCATTCCCACTCATTCTCTCACCATGAGCTCCACATGGGGCAGATGGGAACATAAAAATCAGCCCTTGTTCCATGTTTTCTCTGTGGATGGAAGACCACCTGCACCCCGTCTCTTCTCTTTACTCTCTTTAGTGGTATTCTTATCTCATAATTCAATTAGTATAGAAAAGTATGAATATTATAAAAATATTTTTTAAGTGTAAAAGCAAGAGATTATCTAAGTTTTCAGTTGCTGTTTTTTGCAATTAAAAATAATTCTCTCTCTCTGCAAGAGACCCCAATAATGGCAGCAAAATGTGACACCCCTGTTCCATCTGATTGGTGTCAGCTGCCTCTTCTGACCTGTGCCTGCCACGCTCTTTCTTTACTTCTGTGGTGCTTAGGTTGTTAGTTTCTTCACCGAGGTACTGAGTCCTGGGGTCCTTTTTTCACTTTCATTTGTATCCTTCCTGGACTGACTCAGCCACCTGCCAATGTACTGGGACTGGCAAATAAATTGACTTGAAGTAGGTTGGGGAGTTTCTTACATGTCTCCAGCTCCTGGCTGCAGATACCATCATACTTTTTATCAATCTTTAAACAAAATCTTTACATGGTGATTTGCAAGTACAGGATGTGCTTTTACTATTTATAAGGACAATTCTGTGAGATATTGTCATATCTTACCAATTGAATGAATTTTTTTTGGGGGGGGGAAGGGCATCAATTCCATTATATCCATTGGTAACTTATTAGATTTAAGTGAATCAGTCCTTCCCAGAGTCTCTTGCTTTATGGAAAAGCTCTGTGTCACCCAACAGATTTGGGTCATTGTTTTTGAATCTGATCTCTCTATCCCCTTATTACCATACAGATTGCTTGATGCTTTATGTTTTATCATGTCCACTGTTGTTCAGCTGTATCCTATAAATTGTTCCATTTAAAAATATGGCCATCTTAAACTTTTGAGTCTGGGCAGGATTAAATAGACTCATTTCTTCCTATTCTTCTTGTTGTTGTTTGTTGTTCAGTTGGTAAGTCATGTCTGACCCTTTGGACTACATTGTGTCAGACTTCCCTGTCCTTCACTATCTCCTGGAGTTTGCTCAGACTCATGCCCATTGAGTTGGTGATGCCATCAAGCCATCTCATCCTTTGTTGCCCCCTTCTCCTCCTGGCCTCAATCTTTCCCAGTATTAGGGTCTTTTCCAATGAGTCAGTCCTTCACATCAGATGGCCAAACTATTGTAGCTTCATCTTCAGCATCAGTCCTTCCAATGAATATTCATTCAGGATTGATTTCCTTTAGGATTGACTGGTTTGGTCTCCTTGCTGTCCAAGGGACTCTAAAGAGTCTCCCTCCAGCACCACAGTTCAAAAGCATCAATTCTTCGGCACTCAGCCTTCTTAATGGTCCAACTCTCACATCCATACCTGACTATTGGAAAAACCATAGCTTTGACTAGATGGACCTTTGTCGGCGAAGTGATGTTTCTACTTTTAACAGGCTGTCTAGGTTGGTCATAGCCTTTCTTCCAAGGAGCAGATTCTTTTAATTTCATGACTGCAGTCACCATCTGCAGTGATTTTGGAGCCCAAGAAAATAAAAGTCTGTAACTGTTTCCATTGTTTCTCCAACTGTTTTCCATGAAGTGATGGAACCGGATGCCGTAAACCTCTTTTTTTGAATGCTGAGTTTTAAGCCAGCTTTTTCACTTTCCTCTTTTACCTTCATCAAGAGGCTCTTTAGTTCCTCTTTGCTTTCTGCCATTAAGGTGATGTCATCTGCATATCTGAGATTATTGATATTTCTCCCAGCAATCTTGATTCTAGCTTGAGCTTCATCCAGCCTGGCATTTTGCATGATATACTTTGCATGTAAGTTAAATAAGCAAGGGGACAATATACAGCCTTGATGTACTCCTTTCCCAGTTCAACGAGTTCATTGTTCATGACCAATTCTAACTGTTGCTTCTTCACTGGCATACAGGTTTCTCAAGAGGCAGGTAAGGTGGTCTGGTATTCCCATCTCTTGAAGAATTTTCCACAGTTTGTTGTGATCCACACAGCCAAAGGCTTTCATAATATTAAAAGCAAATATAAAAATATGATAAAAGTGAGAAGAAGAAGGTGGATTAGACAGGGACCTTGGAATTTGAGGATTTGAGGGATGACATGGGAGTGAGTTTCTTGCCTTTCTTCTTGCTCTCTAAATATCCCAAAGTGGATATTGGAGAAGCCTATATCATGGAAATGCCAACAGGTACAGATAGAAAAAAGGCCCTAAGAAAGTCTTGCTCTCTATAAGAAAGAACCAGGAATAGGGCAGCCTAATAAAAATATTTTTCACAATACCTATTCTCTTTTAGCCAAAGACCGTGGAAATCTCTCCACCTCCCTTAGTGCCAGTGGAAGTTAAATGTAGAATTTGGATTTCCACCTCCAGTTTGTGTGGTAGAGCAAAGCTATACTCTTACCTTCACCAGAGTGGTGTCAGCAGAAGCTGAGTGGGGAGCCTGAACTTGCTCCCCCTCTGGTGGCAGTAGATGGTGTGAGGCAGTGCTCTCCTATCTCAGCCAACATGATGTTGAGCAGAGAGCTTGAATTTCTACGTTCTCCTCAGTGAAAGATGAGTATTCTCTTCTTCTCCCACTGCTGTGGTACCAGCAGAGTCCATGTGTGGAGCCTGATTTTCATCCCTCACGGGGGTGTAGCAGTCTGCTTTTTTCTGTTGGGGTGGTGTCAGCAGAGGCCAAGAAGGGAACCTGAATGTCTGTCCCCTGCTGACAGCATCAAGGTAGTTTTCCACTTGCTTTAGCTGCAGCGATGCCAGAGGGTGCGGTCAGTGGAGAGTCTATACTTCTAACCTCCATCTGGAGGGAACAAGGCAGTGTAAATCAGCATTCTGCTTTCCACTCTAGGGTAGTGTTAATGGGGATAAATGAGGAACCTGAACTTCTACCCCTAGATCAGCAGTGATAAGACAGTGCTTTAGTTACCCCACCAGGGTGATATCAGTAGAGGTCAAGGAATGACTTCCGCTCCCAGTGTTGAGTATGCAGCAGGGACAAATGATGTTCTTCCTTCTCCTTACTAGAGAGTGGTAGTAGGATTTTGGAGGGAAGGAAGATGGAGAAAGGAATTTTGCAAATGAAGTTCTAGGAATGCTCCTTAGTGATCCACAAGAGAAACAGACCAGACGTAACAGCAGATTTAAGGATGGAAGTACAGTGTGGAATACTGCCCAGGATTTCAGATTAGCTTTGGGGGGCACACAGAGCAAGGAGACCAAAATAACACTGCAGATTCTCTGAAAACTAAATTGGCTTGGGTTCACAACCTCACAAGAAGACGAGAACCAAGATAGTAAACTTAAACAGTGTGACTGCCTACTGAAAAGGAAGATTCAGTAGAATTCAGAATCTTATAATACTCAAAATGCCCAGGTTACCTAAATTGTATCTCACGATACCAAGAACCAGGAAAATAAAAACTTGACTTAAGAAAGACAGTTAACTGATGCCAGCAGTGATATGACCCGTAAGTTGGTATTATCTAATAAGAATTTTAAGGCAGTTATCATAAAAATGCTTCAAGCAATTATGTGTACTCCTGAAATGATAACCTCAGCAAAGAAATAGAAGATATAAAGAACAAAATGGCATTTTAGAGCTGAAAATAGGGAAAAAATCACTGCATAGGCTTAATAGTAAAATAGAGATGAGAGAGAACAGAATCAGTGGATTTAAAGGCAGATAAAAGTTAATCTAAATAACAGAAAATAGATTGAAAAAAATAAATAGTGAGTTAAGGACCTGTAGGACTGACTGTAACAGAAAATCCAAGATTTGTGTAACAGAGTCTCAGAAGGAGAGGAGAAATAATATGGGTCTGAGAAAATAGTCAAAGAAATAGAGATGAAAAACTCTCCCAATTGGTGAAAGTCATAAACCTACAGGTTCATGAAGCTTAGTGAATTCTAAATTGGATAAATTCAAAGAAATCAACACCATGATGCATCACAGTCAACCTGAAAACAAAGGACAGAAAAATAATTTGAAAGCAGCAAGGTAGAAACCACATACTAGCAATAGGGAATAATGTTTGAATGATAACATCTTTTTCATCTGAGATCACAGAGGTCAAAAATACGTGGTGTATTTTTCAAATGGTGAAAAAGTGAACTGTTCACTCAGAATTCTATAGCCGGTGAAAATACCCTTCAGGAGTGGAAGGGAGGAAATCACGACACTCTCACACAGAAGAAAGGTAAAAGAATTTATCACCAGCAGACCTACCTAAAAGAATAACTGAAGAATGTTCTTCAAATAGAAGGGAAATAATCACAGAAGAAAACATGGACCATTGGGAAGAAAGAGCTGTGAAGTGCATAAAAGTAAAGGAAAATATAATAGATTACCCTTTTCTCAAATTTTTAAAATTATGTTTGATAGTTGCAGCAAAAATTATGACATCATCTTTAATTCCATATATGTTTAATATATAGTTGAACTGCCAAAGTTACTGCTTTCTTTTTCTTTGCTGTGCTTTCAACTTTGTTTTCAGTTTTATCTTTTCATTATCCATTTTTATGAAATGTTTCATGGTTTTATCCCGAGGAAGCCATACTACCACACACTTGACATCTGTATATGAATTGAATAATGGGGGCACAGTGGCCATTCACTGACACATTTTGAAATAAATTATGTGATCAGCAACTGTTCATGATTGGAATTTATATAATTTACATAGTGATTTATGAACTGAAGAGCTAGCAGCAAATTTGGTACTTAATGCAGTTAAATATATGATGGCAACTGAAATTTGAGTCATGTTGGGAGACTAGTATTATGTAAACTGTGGTATTCGAAAGTGGTACATATGAGATCTGTACAAAGCAAGGGCTGTCTGATAAAAGACTTGCATCTATCTAGAATATGTAAAGAACACTCAAGACTCAACAGTAAAAACCAACAACCAGTTTGAAAATGGGAAGAGGACCTGAACAAACATTTCACAAAGAGAATATGTGGATAGCAAATAATCATATGAAAAAAATCTAATGTCATCAGCTGTTACAGATATGCAAATTAAATCCACCACAAGGTATCACTATACATCTATTAGAATGCCTAAAATAAAAATGATAATACTAAATACTATTGAAGATGTGGAGAAACTGGGTCTTTCATTGGTGGGAATATAAAATGGTGCAGCTACTCTGGAAAATACCCAGTAGTTACACTCTTGGGCATTTATCCCAGAGAAAGAAGAACTTAGGTTTATTTTTAAGAAAATCTTTATACAAATGTTTATGCAGTTTTATTCATAATACTCCAAACCTGGAAACAGACATTCTTCAACAGGTAAATGGTTAAATTGTAACATCTGTACAATGGAATACTATTCAACATTAAAAATAAATAAACCATTGATATTTACAGTAAATTGGATAATGAGTTAATGCATCTCAAGTGCATTAAGTTCAGTAAAAAGGCAGTCTCAAAAAGTTACAGACTTTATTTGTATAACAGTCTCCAAATGCTAGAATTATAGAGATGGAGAGCAAATTAATGTTGCCCAGGCACAGGGATAAGAGAGAAGGGATGAGAGGATAAAGTGCAGATATAGAGGAGCACTGTAGAGTCATTTGATGGTGATGGAACAGCTCTGTAACTTGATTTTCTGGTGGCTACATGAATCTTTATAGATAACACTGTCTAGAATGACACACACACATGCATGCTAATGTGTACATGTAAAAGCTGGTGGAATCAGAATAAGACTTGTGGTCTAGTTAATAGTATTGCACCTATGTCACTTTTTTGCTTTTGACATTGTATTGTTATATAAAATGTTACCATTGGAGGAAGCTGAATGAAGGGCATATAGTACTCTCTACTATTTTTGTAATTTCCTTTGAGTAGTAATAATTGCAAAATTAAAAATTTTGTTAAAGGCCTTTCTGGGAGCCAGGCATGCAGGCATGAGGCAAAAATAACTAGTTTCTTATCCTGCTCACTTGTCTGTCAACCCTCAGCTTTCCTTGACCTCTTTACATGACCTTTGGTGGCCACCAGAGTCCTCTAGCAGGGTGGAAGGAGAGCATTTCACTGTTTTAGCCTAAAAGAGAAGAATATAGCATCCCATAGATGTGATTGCCCTGCTAGGAATGGTCTTTTTTAAGAGAGACTGATTCATTTCTTTGGTTGATGTTCAATGGAGTGCTTGTCACTGGGGAGAAAACCCATAGGTAATAGATGAGCAATTTGGAGCTGACAGCTGCTCATCATCCTGCTTTTTATAAATATTCGTGCCTTTTAATTATTCTCAGAAGATGGAGACATAAGCCACTGTGACCTTTCAGACTCTCTCTATAAGTACTATCCTCTGAAATTGGGAAGAAAACAAAGTGTCACATGTATAAAATATCTAATTAAAGTCTTTTATTCACCTCCAACATAACTTCATTTTAAAGATCTTTATATGTGTGTGGGGTGGAGAGGGACTGAGCAAAAATTGTTTGAGACTTGAGCATAGTACATACAGTAATTTAGCCACTTCAAACAGTTGAACAAATTGTACACCTGTAGTTAGATTGACAGTAATGACAGAGATTTAATTTTCATCAGCAAATTGCTCCCACTCTGACAGCTCTTTACCGACAGTTTCCTGTATCTGGGTTTCCCTAAAATGTTGCTGGATGGGTAGGGTAAAGCAAAAGATATTCTTTAATTATAGAAGAAAGAGAACCAAGGTATGGATTATTACACCTTAGATCTTGGCTTTTCCATGTGAGATTAGGGGTTGAAGGTGAGCTGAAATTGTTTACCCTGACCTCAGTGATTACAAGGAGACTTTTCATTCTTCCTGAGCATTGGAAGGCTGGCTGAGATAAGTGGACCTTGGAAAATCTTGAGTGAGTTCTTGTGGCAGAGGGCTATATGTGTAGATTCTGAGGGCTTTCTCTCTGGGCATCCTGGAAAGTACAGATTAAAGAAGGTTGTGCCCTGGAGCAGCAGTTCTTTGAGGATGGGCATCCATGGCAGACCACAGGCTGATTGGGCAGATGTCTATAGTTGATGATTAATCATCTTTTTGCTACCCTTCTTAGGAAAGGCAGGCCAAAGTTAAGCGGCTCTTCCGTCCCATTGAGGAGCTGAAGAAGGACTTTGAGGAGCTGAATGTTGTCATTGAGACAGACATGCAGATCATGGTACGATTGATCAACAAGTTCAATAGTTCCAGCTCCAGCCTGGAAGAGAAGATTGCTGCACTGTTTGATCTCGAATATTATGTCCATCAGGTATTGTATTTCATTGTCCACTGGTCTCACTTTTAACTAACACCTCCAAAAATAAACCCCTCTGCCCAAGGCCCTAAGAAAATATTGTCATCATCTTTACTTCTCTCTCAAGTCATAGAGGATTTTTAATCTAGGCCATTATCTGTTGTATAAGATACTTTCTTAGAGACTAGAGCCAAGTTCTATTTCATTCGGAGTGCTACTTCTTTTAATTTTTCAACACTGAGGACACAGCAGAGGTAAAATAGACGGGATACTTGTTCCATGTAGCTTATAGTCTGGAAGAGGGTGCAATTAAATAGTGAACAATTGAATAATGAACCAATTAACAGTTTAATAATGAGATAATTTAAGATTATGATAAGGATGAGTGTATAATGGGGGAACTTAGTCTAGTCAGGGATACTGGGGAAGGCTTCTCTGAGATTGTGACATTTAGGCTAAGCATTAAATGATGATTAGAGGTTGAGTAGACAAAGAGGGGAGATTAGAGCTTGGGGTGGCAAACTCTGGCCCACTTTTGTGAACAAAGTTTTACTGGAACACAGTCACATCTCTTTGTGTATGTATTGTTTTATTGTCTTGACTATTTTAATATTGCAGTGGCAGAGTTGAGTGGTTGTGACGTGAACCATTATGGATCATGAAACCAAAAATATTTACTATCAGGCCCTTTAGGAAAAGTGTGCCCCATTGTATTGGAGTGTTTCAGGCAGAGGAAACAGCTTGTAGAAAAATTCTGAGTCAGAGAAGAGGTTGGTGAGATCAAGGACCTGGTAGAGACTGGAGTGACTGGAGCACAGAGACCAGTGGGTGAGTGGCATAGATAAAGTGGAAAGGTTAGGGGATGAGACAGGTGGGCTTGAGAAAATCATGCTTTTTGTAATTTTATCCTTGATCCTAAGAACCATTGGAGAGTTTGGAGCAGGGAAATAACTGATCTGATTTGTGCCATAATTATAACAGTTAATGTTTATTGAGCATTATCATGTACTCGGCATATAGTCAAGTGCCTTGTACACATTAATTCATTGACTTCCATGTCTGCCTTTGGAGTAGGCACTGCTGTTAATCCCATTTTGTAACTGAGGCAAATAAAGCACAGGCCACATTTGTGATTGCCCAAAGTCACCCAGTTAGTGTAGAGCTGGGATTAGCAACAAGGTCTGTGTGACCCTAAACTCTGTGCTCTTAGTGTTTTGGATACTCTGACTCTCAACGGGGTACTGGTACTACCTGAATGAAGCCTAAGAGAGAATAGATGGATCTAAGCAGAAGGAACCAAGAGAAGTCATTCACTTATTGAATGAATTAATTTATTGCATGCCTGTTAAGTTCCAGGCACTGTTCCAGGCACTTAAAATACATTTGTGAATGGAATTGGAGCTTACCTTCTAGAAGAGGCAGGTAGACAAAAAACATACCTAACAAGTAAATTATAAATAATATGTTTGAAGGAGATAGATACTACTGAAAAATAAAAAAATAGAGCAGGATAAGGATTGGCAGTGTTGGGAAGGAAGGTCTCAGTTAGGAGCAACAGTAGGTACCATAGCCCTAAGGTGGGAGCATGTCTAGTGTGTTTGGGGAACAACTATGTGGCAGGAGCTGAGAGAAGTAGATGAAGCGCAGAGAGAGAATGGGAGGGAGATCATGGAGCACTTTGTGGGCCATAGAAAAGAATGGAATTGGACAGAATTAGAAGAATGTTGCAGAAGCATTTGATCTGACTTTCTTTTAAAGAAAGTCTGGCTGCTGTGTTGAGAGTTAGACTGTAGACTGAGGGCATGGGTAGAGGCAGAAAAACCAGATAGGAGGCTGTTGCAGTAATCCAGACTAGGGGCGATGGTGGCCTGGGAGGGCTGTGTAATCATCATCAAAGGCTTGCTTGAGATCTTCATCAAGATACAGATCTTCAGCGTCCTCCCACACATGACAGCGTCCTTGTTCTCTATAAACTAAGCTAAAAGACATTCTTTAGGATTTTGCCAGCCTTTGTGTTGAGAGAGGATGAGTGTGTACTGTATCTGCAGGAATTATGGGATGGCCTCTTCATCTCTCTCTGCTCATAATTCTTTCTCAGGCCTCAAATAGCAGGTCTGTGATCCTTTTAGAGAAGAAAATGGACCTGGGTTCTCTTTCCTCTTTCCAGTCTTTCTCTCCAGGGTAAAAAAACAAAAAGTCCAACAGCTTTTCTGTTACAGATATTTAAAGGAATAAGGATCCTAGGAGTTATTGGCCAACTCAGTCCTGCTCTGATGTTGACAGCTTTTATTTTTTCTCATCTTAACATACTTCGATGGGTCTTTAGGTGTCAGGTTTCTGTAGGCTCTTCTTTTAGCTGCAGCGTGAAAGGCCAAAATGACCTTTTATGAGAGCTTATCTTATCCAGAGGAGGTTGAGTACAGAGAAGGGTAGCAGGGCCCTAATAAATTTTATTTCCCTTGCAGGTTCTTTGGTCATCCAGCAGTATTATCACTAGGGTGACATCCCATTGTGCTTTCATGGGTCACTAAGAGGGATTAACAATTTCTTGGACATCACCAAACTTATCCTATTTATCAGTCCAGAAACTAGTCCCCTGGTGGTGACCAAACTTGATCTGTTGGCAGAAGAGTCTTAAGTATTCTAGATCATTGGTCTTTCAAGTGGAAATACAGATAAGGTGGTGGGCTGGTATGTCAGGCTTCCATGCAGTAGAGTTAAGTTGTTATTTCACAGGGGTATTGAAGAAGACATAGCTTGGCCTCAAGTTCCAGTTGTGGTGGGCAGTTAGGGTGATGTAGTGCTAGATTTGAGGGAGATAGGACTCTTCTTACAGGAAACTTACTTAGTCCACTTTTATTCTAGACTGCTGATTGGATGTTTTGAGGAGTCATGGGCTTCAAGGACCCAAACTGGCTCTGCCCAAGGATTTTCTCACAGCCATGTTTGAACTATTAAACAAGATTTGTGAAAAGCAAAATCATGTGTGTGGAAACAGCATGTGAATTATTTATAAGGAGCAGCCACTGCCTGCCCCATTCACCCTGTGGCAGTGTATTTGCCTTCCCTCACGTGACTCCTCAATTATTTACCATCATTTCTCCCTTTCTTTATTTTCTATGTTCTCTCATTGTCTTGTCAGTTTTCTGTTTCTCTTTTCCTCCTGAGTGTTGGCACAGTTCCCTACTGCCTCCTTCATTATGCACTCCTTCCTTCTACCTTGAACTCCTTTCTTTCTGTCCCACCCAGTCCTGAGAGCAGCCTGGGAAAAGTTCTGGCCCCAGACCCTGGCCCTGGTCATGCCTTCTGCTGTGTGATACTGGGCAGGGCCCAAATTTTGGAGCTTGTGTGTACAGTAAGCAGAGTGACTCTTTCCTACTTTATCTCCCATAAAATAACAAATGAGAAAACATCTTGAAAAGGCTGAAGAGCTTATGTAAATGTCAGCCTTTATAATACCCTGGTTTATCTTTATAGTAGTGAAGATAAACTGAATCTATAATAGAACCTCTGTGACTCTGGGCTGCATTGGTTTGCTCTGCTAGGAACTCATACCAACCTTGATAAGTAGCCATCTCAGGCATGGAATTACAGGGCTTTCTGAGCCAGGGTTTTGTATTTGGAAAACCTGGAAGAAGGAAGACCAAAGGAGAAGGTAGTGAATTCTTAGATTTTAAAATCAGAGTATGTAAGGAAGGAAAACTCAGTATTTATTTGTGCTTATGTCACAAAGCACTCAGCTCTGAGTCTCCCTAGTTCGCTAGGCTATGGTCCAATAATCATTCCCCTTCACAAGGACAGATTAGGGCAGACAAATGACAACCCTGGCCTGGGGCCCTTATGACAGAGCAGACTCCATGCTTTCTTCATGGCCCTGGATTGGCCATCTTTTTAGGTCTGTGGTACAAGAAACCCATTCATTTTATTGGCACGGATAGCCCAGACTGCCTTTTTTACTCACAGTGGAGTTTATTTCAGTGACCTTTTTTTGATCAAATTTATTCATTGATTGGACTTCCCTGTGGTGGCTCAGATGGTAAAGCCTACAATGTGGGAGACCTGGGTTCAATCCCTGGGTCTGGAAGATCCCCTGGAGGAGGAAATGGCAACCCACTCCAGTATGCTTGTCTGGAAAATCCCATGATGGAGGAGCCTGGTAGTCTACAGTCCATAGTGTTGCAAAGAGTCGGACACAACTGAACAACTTCACTTTCTTTTCATTCATTGACTTAATAACTGTGTATTGAATGCTTAGCTATATGCTTAGATTATTGTAATCCTTGGACCTGTACCAGTGGACAGAAAGACAGAAATCCCCTGCTCTTGTGTTTGAGAAGAATGATCTTCTAAGGGGTTAAAAACAGGCTAGGCCTACCCCAAAAGATAGGCATAGTCAAATACAGCCCTTCAAACTGGATTTCTCTGGTAGAGCCATCTTCCAGTTTGAAAGAATAGAGTCAGGTAAGAAAGGGCTTAGTGGAATATGGAGGAGAAAGGTGGGTAGTAGTCCCATTGGTGTTAGGCTTCCTGCCTCTTCCTGATGATTTGTAGAGTGGGATGAGCATGTAGACAAGAGGCAGCTTTTGTACCAACAAAGATATTTCCAAGGGAGACTGTAGCTGCTGCATAGGGAAAAAAGGATCCAGTGACCTTTCTGAAGAAGTTGAGTCTTCTTCCAGGATGCAAGTGAAGCTTGGGAAACGAGAGTCTGAATTTTGGGGCTTTGGACCTTAAGTATAGCCTAGACCAGTGTGGCCCAATAGAACTTTATGGGATTATGGAAATGTTCTACACTGTCCAGTAATAGCCACTAGTGAGTTAGCAAGGCCAAGGCTAAAGCTTTTTAGAGAGACTTTTATGCAGATTTATTACAAAGTGTCCTCAGATTCATTCAACCTTAGATTATAAAGTGGGTAAGTGGAAAGAGAAGCATACTATTGTTATTCTTCTTCTAGCATTTTTCCAGCCCTCCACCTGCAACAGAGTTCCTTTTATAGTCCCTGATTTCTAATTAAAAAGCAGCATTTTAAAGTGTCTGCTGCCTCCACTGCCCCCACTGAGGCTGGACATCACCAAGAAGCATAGTGTCATTTAATAGTGCTGATGACACCAGATCTTGGTGTTAACAGCTTGTACATTATGAGTAAGCTTGTGACTCATTATGGTAGTAGAATTTTCTAGGACATGTTTGGCATAAGCAATTGCTAGGTGACATTTTTGCCAGTTCTCACGCAGGTACTCATAAATCATGGTAGATGAATTGGGAATTCTCAAATGTAAGATTGTTTCAAAATTTAGTTGGTTCTTACAGACCCTTTCCTAATTAGTCAAAAAGGCCACCAATACATTTTACTTAATTTTTTTAGTTTGTTCTTGAATAGTTAACAAAAGAAATTCTTACCTTGATGTCTGTACTATACTAAGCAGTGCCTCTGTTCCAGATGGATAATGCACAGGACCTGCTTTCCTTTGGTGGCCTTCAGGTGGTGATCAACGGGCTCAACAGTACAGAACCCCTGGTGAAGGAGTATGCGGCATTTGTGCTGGGGGCTGCCTTTTCCAGGTGAGCAGCATGGATGGTCGTCACATTGGCCAGGATCCTTTGGACCCTTCAAGTGAAGTCTAGCTTTACTCTTGGCCTGATTGGCCTGGAGGAAGGATAGGTTTGAACTCACGCACATCTCTATCCACAGCTTAGTGTAATCTCATTGAAACTAGAGTAAGAATTTGATTCTGCCTTTATTCTAACTAGATAAGAATTTTTACCCTTGTTGTCACCATCGGTGACTCTCTCTTCCCCCTCATCTTATATGTATGGACATTTCATAACATATTTTAGGTCACATTCTCTGTTTTAGTCAAAGTTAATTAGAAGTTACACAACCATAAGTAGCTGAGAGGACGGGGAGTGAACTCCAAGAGTTGATCCTTTTAGCAGAGAAGCTTCATCTGGTGATGAATAAATAATGAACCTGACCAAGGAGGGCCTTCTTGGGGGAGATTTGCCTTCCTGTAGTTGCCTGAAACCAGTCAACGTGCCACCA
This sequence comes from Bos indicus, assembly GCF_029378745.1. Lineage (NCBI taxonomy): Eukaryota > Metazoa > Chordata > Mammalia > Artiodactyla > Bovidae > Bos > Bos indicus. Next base: position 50,041,044 of record NC_091766.1, on the reverse strand, counting down.
GGTTATCACACTCTCTGGGTTGAGAGTTGTTTAAATTTCAGTTAGTCTGGCTTATGCTCGAAGACTGATCAGGTGAGAGGAATGAGCATCTCCAAAGGGTAGATGCAGAAAGAGATAGGAGCACCATATCATTATACTCGCCCTAAAAAAGTCAAAATGTCTTCAAGCTGCAGTTGTTCCATTTTTGAAAGTCTGTTCCTAGGACCATTTGTTCTTCTACAACAGGAACCATTATTCAAATTCTTGCTGTCGGGACATGTGTGGTGCCTATTAAGGGTTACCTTGCTTGCTTGCCAGGATTGTGATAATGTAGAAGGGCTCTTTTGAACATTATCATTGGACTCTTTGTTTTGAAAAGATTTCCTTTGCCTTTCATCTACGATTATCTTTGGTTAATCAGAATCTCAGTCTGATACTCTCTAATTCTAAAAGACTTAGCTATCTTTTCTTAGTAAATTGAGAGGCAAAGTTAGGAAAGCCAGAATTGTTGCAGGTGAGAGGCTGGGAGCACTGCAGGCCTTTGTTTCCCTTCTTGCTTACCTGCCCCATCTTTAAGCCCTGCTTGTCTTGTGGATTCCAGAGCATACCTCTCTTGCTGTTGTTGACCAGAGCCATGCAGGGAAATCACTGCCTGTGCATTTACTGGAAAGGTGAAGAATCTATAAATTTGTCATTGACAGCTGTGATTTCAGCCCTGCACAAGTTAAGATCTTTATCCTCATTAGACTTTAGAGGCTTGAGAACTTACTGAAGTTCACTTTTTGTTTCTCAAGCTATAAAATAATTGGTTCAAACATTATTAACCTCTTTTCCAGACCCTTTTTGGAAATCTTCTCTGTACTCTGAATGTGAACAGATGATTCTGTGTGTACTTTGCCATTGCTTCTGGAAACACATTTCGTGGGAGAAAAGAAACGTCTTGATGTCACACCTTGGTTTAGGGGAGCTAAGCGACTTGAGAAGCTTGCTTTGGGACTGCTTAGCAGGCTATAACTCATATGGAGGCTGTGCCAATGTGTGGTGTTATTAAGACTTTTCCATGAATCTATTAGTGTAAGACTGTGTTAACATTTATGTGGTATCACTAAAATTTAAATAGAGATAAATATAAAATATTGCAATTTAGTGTTTTGGTGGCAAGAAAACTGCCGTATTCAAAATGTTCTAGCTGGGATTTTGATGGCTCACTGGAGGGCAGTTACAGTGACAGCATGGTATGGCGCCAGAGCATTTGGAAGCCAACAGCAGGCTCCTGAACACCATGAAAATGTAAGTGTTTTATGCAAAGAGGAACTTGATGGAAGGTAAGAATATTTCCATGCAGAGGTAGGATTCAGTGGTCTAGTCTGATATTCATTATTTATTCCTGGTGTCCTAAGTATTGGTTCTGCAGCTTCCTACCTGCCCTCAGCCTGCAGGTGAGCACACACGTGGCACCCATGTATGCACACCTGCAGACACAAAGTGATTGGATCAGCTCTTTCTTTGTCAAGAGGGCTTTCAAGAGGTCGTGAGCATGTTGGAATCATGGAGTCTCATGGTTTGGGAATCTTATTTAGAGATCATTCCTTCCAGTTTTCTGCTGATGAGCAAAAACATAGCTCACTCAGTCCAGATGTTTGTTTGCAAGAACTAGGTAGACCACTGGTACATACAGTCAGAAAATCTAGGTTCAAGTCCAGTTTCTGTCATTTCCTGGCTGTTTACTTGTAGGCAAGTGATTTCACTTTTCTAAGCCTCACCTTTTTCATTTGTTATCTAGAAACAATCATAGGTTTCCTTTAAGACTGAATGAATATGGAAGAACATAATATCCAATAAATCCTGTGAAATGCTTATAAAACACCTATCAGTGACATGGGGTATAACATTGTGTTCATTGTGTGTCCTTTTTACTTTGCGTTTTCACTGTAACTCAGAGTTAAAGTGTTTCTTTTGTTTTGCATTGAAGACAAATGCAAACCTTTGTCTTCCTCATTTTCTCTTCTATTAAATGCCTACCTTCTACCACATGTATCTCTTGGTGTCAGTCTTGCTGCTTCATGAGGGTATTTATTTGCCTGCCTGGGTTAATTACTTCATAAGACCTCCACAGACATTTCCGTAGTGGGAAGCGGTTATTCCAAGATCAAGAAGAAAGAATTTACATAAACATAATTGATGTGGCCACTCGGTGTTACATGGCCACTGAAACAGTTTGTTCCCTTATTTAAATATTATTCACACTTATTATGGGTCACACACATTCATTTTCAGCTGCCAGTGTTTTTGTTGGCCCATGTGCAGGCAGGTCAGGCTCTTGCATAAAATGATATGTAGAAATAGGAAGGTAGGAGTCTGATGTCTTTGGCATCTTTATCTTTCCTTACCTCCCTTTCCTTCCTCCTTCCCTTCCTCCTTTCCTCAAGTCACATATTTTCAGTGGTCTTTCTATGACCTGCTTTCATCTTATGATGGCACCTCTCTCAGTCACTTTTGGTGTCCACTGTCCATGAGTTCTTTTATGCATATGTATGAATTATTCAATTATATCGGCTTGTAAAAGCTCACTATATGCAGTCCTTTTTCATGAACTTATGCATAGTGTAAAAAGGGAGGTATGTGTGCTGTCAGCCATAGTGCAATTATGTTCTCTTGTGATGGATCCCTGGAATAGGATTACACTCTACCCTGTCTTTGATGTCTTCATTGGACCCTCCTTAGGAAATACTGGGTTACATACATCTCTCTGTAAAATGAATGTTCACCCCACTGCTGACCTTCACCCTCTCACCCTATGCTTTGTTGGTTCTCTAATTTTCCTAGTTATACTTTTCCCATGGATATTTTACTAATTAATTTTAACCATTTGGCCAGTGTCAAATCTTTGTGTCCCATTTCCATTTGTTGGCCTCCAATTTTCAAATTTCTTTCCTGCTATCCTTGAATTTCAGTGCTTATCTGTATCGTCTCTGTCTTGCCTGACTTTTGTGGCTTTTGGGGGGATCATTTCCATTGACCTCTACTTTTACTGCTGTCATCCACTAGGTATCTTGAAATTCATTTCCCTCCCCTCTCCAGCATTTCGTGCTGTCTGCCCACTTCCATCATCTCTTCACATTTTCATCTCTCCTCTTAAATATGGTTCTTACCCTTGTCATGACCTCCATCCTCTTCACATCCTCCTTTTCTCCCCCTCACCATTCTTCTTCTTCACTGTCTTGCCACTCTCTAGGCTCCCTCCTTTTAGCCTGCAAATGTTCGATTACGTAGCCACTGTCCCCTGCCAGCCTTCCCTTCCAAACTTCTTGAAAGATTAGACAGTTAGGGATCCAATAAGTGCACATGAGATACAATCGCTGAAATGGTTCAAGAGTATTTTGTCTTTATTGACATCTCCATTAACATTCAACAATGTCAACCACTACTTTCCTTTGGAAACTTTACTTCTCAGCTGCCATGTGATTGTAGTAGTCCCTTAGTTCTTGGATGTCTGTAATTAATTACTCCATCTATTTTCTTCTTATGGCAACATTATCTTTTCAATATCTCCTGACTACAGCCATTTACCAAAATTTTCATGGCCTTGTCACTATTGTCTCTTCATTTTCTCTCCCAATGGTCCCACCTTTTCCTGTGGTTTCAAATTCTACCTCATTGTGGATAACTCCAGTGTCTAAGCCAGCTTTTCTTCTCAGGTCCTTTCCTCCATTTCTATCAGACTGTGTCATTGCACATCAAACTGAAAGAGAAGAAAATGGAATTCATTTTTGTCTATCTCAAAAGCTAGGCTTTTCTTCCCACTTCTCTATTTATCTGTTCTTGGCCTTATGATTGTCTTTGTTACCAAAGCTTAAAACTTTGGAGTGATATTTGAGTCTTGTTTCTTTCTAGTTATTTACCTAGTCACTGAGTCCTGTGGATTTTTATTTTCACAATTATTGTCTACTAAACAATGATTTCATTTTTATAAATCTGTTTTAACGAACCTTGATATTTTGAGGGCAGCAACATGTTTAGGGAGGGGACTCCCTCTCTCAGTGCTAGGAAATGAGCCCTGAATAGTTTAAATCAGGCATGGCAATCCCATTTTCTCTGGATGTAGATTGATTTAGAGGTAAGCATTTGACCCAGTTCTGGACAATGAGACATAAAGAGATGTTTGCTGGAAAAGCTTCTGGGAAGGATTTTGTTCTCTTATAAAGATGTTCAAACATGTTTTAGAAAAGGCATAGGAACCAGAGATCAAATTGCCAACATCTGCTGGATCATCGAAAAAGCAAGAGAGTTCCAGAAAAACATCTATTTCTGCTTTATTGACTATGCCAAAGGCTTTGACTGTGTGGATCACAATGAACTGGAAAATTCTGAAAGAGATGGGAATACCAGACCACCTGATCTGCCTCTTGAGAAATCTGTATGCAGGTCAGGAAGCAACAGTTAGAACTGGACATGGAACAACAGACTGGTTGCAAATAGGAAAAGGAGTATGTCAAGGCTGTATATTGTCACCCTGCTTATTTCACTTATATGCAGAGTACATCCTGATAAACCCTGGGCTAGAAGAAGCACAATCTGGAAACAACATTGTAGGGAGAAATATCAATAACCTCAGATATGCAGATGACACCACCCTTATGGCAGAAAGTGAAGAGGAACTAAAGAGCCTCTTGATGAAAGTAAAAGAGGAGAGTTAAAAAGTTGGCTTAAACCTCAGCATTCAGAAAACTAAGATCATGGCATCTGGTCCCATCACTTCATGGCAAATAGATGGGGAAACAGTGCAAACAGTGGCTGACTTTATTTTCTTGGGCTCCAAAATCACTGCAAATGGTGACTGCAGCCATGAAATTAAAAGACACTTGCTCCTTGGAAGGAAAGTTATGACCAACCTAGACAGCATATTAAATAGCAGAGACATTACTTTGCCAACAAAGGTCCGTCTAGTCAAGTCTATGGTTTTTCCAGTGGTCATGTATGGATGTGAGCGTTGGATTGTAAAGAAAACTGAGTGCTGAAGGATTGATGCTTTTGAACTGTGGTGTTGGAGAAGACTCTTGAGAGTCCCTTGGACTGCAAGGAGATCCAACCAGTCCATCCTAAAGGAGATCAGTCCTGGGTGTTCATTGGAAGGACTGATGCTAAAGCTGAAACTCCAATACTTTGGCCATCTGATGCAAAGAGCTGACTCATTTGAAAAGTGCCTGGTGCTGGGAAAGATTGAAGGCGGGATGAGAAGGGGATGACAGAGGATGAGATAGTTGGATGGCATCACTGATTCAATGGACGTGAGTTTGAATAAACTCTGGGAGTTGGTGATGAACAGGGAAGCCTGGCGTGCTGCAGTCCATGAGGTTGCAAAGAGTCAGACATGACTGAGTGACTGAACTGAACTGAAAGACAAAGATAGTAAGGAGACCTTGTCTACTTCTTTCTACCTTGATTACAATTGTCGGAGTAACAGTTGTTGGAGCTACAGCTGTTGTCGGAGCTGCAGCTGGCTTAGACCAGTGAGATGAGATGCACAGGAACAAAAAGGCAATATGCTGAAGAGGATAAATAAGGGGAAAGACAAGACTAGCTTCTTTATGATACAGTTTAGCTACTATACTGGCTTTAGAACCATCTATTTACATATTTCTGTCATGAGAGTTTTTTTTTGTTTTTAAAGATTCTGTTAGTCATTATTCTGTTAATTGCTTCTAACCATATTCGAATTAATAAATTTTAAATATCTCTTCATAGCACTTATCTCAATTTGCAGTTAAATATTTGTTTGATTACCTGTTAAATGATGATAAACCCTGTTAGTCCAGGGGACAATAGAATTCATTTTCTGTCTTAATCTTGCTGTTTCCCTAATGTATAGCCGGATCTAGCATTGAGTGCTAGGAAGTAATAATGAAGAAACTAAAGAATAAAGTGACACCTAGGAAATGAAGTGTTTTTCAGATAACGCATGAGGGCAGAGTGGGGATGCTGTCTCTATTAATGATGTAATAGTAGATGGTTCAGATATCTCGGTTCAGTCACTCAGTCATGTCGAACTCTTTGCAACCCCATGGACTACAGAATGCCAGGCTTCCCTGTCTATCAGCAAGTCCCAGAGCTTGCTCAAACACACGTCCATCAAGTTGGTGATGCCATCCAAGCATCTCGTCCTCTGTCATCCCCTTCTCCTCCAGCCTTCAGTCTTTTCCAGGATCAGGGTTTTTTCCAATGAATCAGTTCTTTGCATCAGGTGGCCAAAGTATTGGAGTTTCAGCTTCAGCATCAGTCCTTCCAGTGACTATTCAGGGCTGATTTCCTTTAGAATTGAATGGTTTGATCTCCTTGCAGTCCAAGGGACTCTCAAGAGTCTTCTCCAATACCACAGTTCAAAAGCATCAATTCTTTGGCACTCAACTTTCTTTATGGTCCAACTCTCACATCCATACATGACTACTGGAAAAGCCATAGCTTTGACTAGACAGACCTTTGTTGGCAAAGTAATGTCTCTGCTTTTTAATATGCTGTCTAGGTTTGTCATAACTTTTCTGTCAAGAAGCAAGCATCTTTTAAATTCATGGCTGCAGTCACCATCTGCAGTGATTTTGGAGCCCAAGAAAATAAAGTCTCTCACTGTTTCCACTGTTTCCCCATCTATTTGCCATGAAGTGATGGGATAAATGCCATGATCTTCGTTTTTTGAATGTTGCATTTTAAGCCAACTTTTTCACTCTCCTCTTTCATCACAAGGCTCTTCAGTTCCTCTTTGCTTTCTGCCATAATAGTGGTGTCATCTGTGTATCTGAGGTTATTGATATTTCTTCCAGCAATCTTGATTCCAGCTTGTGCTTCATCCAGCCCAACTTTTCACATGATGTTCTCTGGATATAAGTTAAATAAACAGGGTGACAGTATACAGTCTTGTCTAACTCAATGAAATTGTGAGCCATGCCGTGTAGGGCCACCCAAGATGGATGGATCACGATGGAGAGTTCTGACAAAACATGGTCCACTGGAGAAGTGAATGGCAAACCATTTCAATGTTTTTGCCTTGAGAACCTCACGAACAGTATGAAAAGGCAAAAAGATATGACTCTGAAAAATGAACTCCCCAAGTCGGTAGGTGCCCAATATGCTACTGGAGAAGAGTGGAGAAATAACTCCAGAAAGAATGAAGAGATGGAGCCAAAGCAAAAACAACATCCAGTTGTGGATATGACTGGTGATGGAAGTAAAGTCCAATGCTGTAAAGAACAATATTGCATAGGAACCTGGAATTTTAGGTCCATGAATCAAGGTAAATTGGAAGTGCTCAAACAGGAGATGGCAAGAGTGAACATCAACATTTTAGGAATCAGTGAACTAAAATGGACTGGAGTGGGTGAATTTAATTCAGTTGACCATTATATCTACTACTGTGGGCAAGAATTCCTTAGAAGAAACACAACAAAAGAGTCTGAAATGCAGTACTTGGGTGCAGTCTCAAAAATGACAGAATGATCTCTGTTTGTCTCTAAAGCAAACCATTCAGTATCACAGAAATCCAAACTATGCCCCAACCACAAATGCCAAAGAAGCTGAGGTTGAATGATTCCATGAACACCTACAAGACCTTCTAGAACTAACACCAAAAAAAGATGTCCTTTTCATCACATGGGACTGGAATGCGAAAGTAGAAAGTCAAGAGATACCTGGAGTAACAGGCAGGTTTGGCCTTGGAGTACAAAATGAAGCAGGACAAAGGCTAACAGTTTTGCCAAGAGAATATACTGGTCATAGTGAACACCCTCTTCCAACAACAGAAGAGATGACTCTACACATGGACATCACCAGATGGTCAATACCGAAATCAGATTGATTATATTCTTTGTGCCAAAAATGGAGAAGCTCTATAGAGTCAGCAAAAACAAGACCAGGAGCTGACTGTGGCTCAGATCATGAACTCCTCATGAGCTCAGATTATGAATCAGAATTCATAGGTCTGAATTATTGCAAAATTCAGACTTATATTGAAGAAAGTAGGGAAAACCACTAGACCATTCAGGTGTGACCTAAATCAAATCTCATGATTATACAGTGGAAGTGACAAATAGATTGAAGGGATTAGGTCTGATAGAGTGCTGAAGAACTATGGACAGAGGTTCATGACATTATATAGAAGGCAGTGATCAAAACCATACCTAAGAGAAACAAAGGCAAAATGGTTGTCTGAGGAGGCCTTACAAATAGCTGAGAAAAGAAGAAAAGTGAAAGGCAAAGGAGAAAAGGAAAGATATACCCATCTGAATGCAGAGGTTCAAAGAATAGCAAGGAGAGATAAGACAGTCTTCCTCAGTCATCAATGCAAAGAAATAGAGGAAAACAATAGAATGGGAAAGACTAGCGATCTCTTCAGGAAAATTAGAGATACCAAGGAACATTTCTTGCAAAGATGGGAACAATTAAAGGACAGAAACGGTATGGACCCAACAGAAGCAGAAGCTATTAAGAAGAGGTGCCAAGAATACACAGAAGAACTATAAAAAAAGATCTTCATGACCCAGATAACCATGATGGTGTGATTACTCACCTAGAGCTAGACATCCTGGAGTCTGAAGTCAAGTGGGCCTTAGGAAGCATCACTGCGAACAAAGCTAGTGGAGGTGATGGAATTCCATCTGAACTATCTCAAGTCCTAAAAAATGGTGCTGTTAAATTGCTACATTCAATATGCCAGCAAATTTGGAAAACTCAGCAGTGGCTACAGGACTGGAAAAGGTCAGTGTTCATTCTAATCCCAAAGAAAAGCAATGCCAAAGAATGTTCCAACTACTACACAGTTGCACTCATCTCACATGCTAGCAAGGTAATGCTCAAAATTCTCCAAGTGAGGCTTCAAAGTGAACCAAGAACTTCCAGATGATCAAGCTGGATTTGGAAAAGGCAGAGGAACCAGAGATCAAATGACCAGCATCCGTTGGATCGTAGGAAAAGCAAGAGAGTTCCAGAAAAACATCTGCTTTATTGACTATGCCAAAGCCTTTTACTGTGTGGATCACAACAAACTATGGGGAATTCTTAAAGAAATGGGAATACCAGACCACCTTACCTGCCTCTGGAGAAATCTATATGCTGGTCAAGAAGCAACAGTTAGAACTGGTTCCACATTGGGAAAGGAGTACATCAAGATTGTATATTATTGTCAGATATATCACCTTGACCCTTTAAAAATCTAGGTCTGTATAATACATATGTAGCAACACTCCCCACTCCCAACCCCCAACTCTTCCCCACAGCTGAAGGCCCAAAAAAGAGAAGGTTAGAGGTGGGATGCAGTCACGTGTTGGAGATGCCAGAATTTGAATAAAAGTCCAAGTGCGATTCCTAGTACTAGTTCTGACCTCTTGACTCCATAAGCTAATTTTTCACTCCTCCAGATGTAGAGAGATGCTCAAACCATTTTGTATCTCATAAATTAACTGTCATATTAACCAGGTTGGCCCAAGCAGTTGGATAGCCTTATAGCTTTTAAAGCTGCATTCAAAGTCTTATTTCTTTTTTCAAATGGCAATTAATGACAAATGGAAAATGAGAGCTAAGCCTGACCAGGGTATTGAAGAAACAAAGGGTTCATTGTGGGGAGGGAGGCACCACTTGGCTTAATGAACTTGTCCTTTCTGCATTTCTTTTAAATCTATCTCTGTAATGTTCTCCTGCCTCCTCCACATCCTCTATGGGGCTGCTTTCAGATTTTTTCAGTATTGACTACCTCCTCCTTAATTTCTTCACTGTATAACTCCAGCGCACGAAGTTCTTTCCTTTCAACTTTATTAACATTTGTTGTCTGGACTCCTAAACTGTCTCATACAACTAATTATCTGCAAATGCCAATTCTTTCCTCTGTTTTCCCAATAAAACCGAGCTTCTTGAGAGTGAAACTGGTATCCAAGCCCGTGGTAGCCACAGCACTTTATAGAGGGTAAGTTTCATGTAGCTGCTTAGAGCATTTCATGGTGCAAACTAAATGGTCCAGCACAAAAGCTGAAATCACCAAAAATAAGTGGTAGTAATGAAGCCACAAGGAACAAGGAAGCTTTTTGTTTTCTATTTTGTTTCATTTTTCCGCTAGTGAGTGTGTATTACATTTGTATTTAAAATTGATACAATAAGTAGCAAAACAAAGTTGGAAGACTTCTGTATCTAGCATATGGTGATTAACATTTCTCAAAAAGAATTCTTGGTTCAGAAAACTTGAAGATGCTGGATCTGTAACATATAAACATTTCCTTAAACATTGCTCAATTCAGCTGTCAAAAAAACTTTAGGGCTACTTCTTTGAATTCCTAAAGGGGAAATAACATATTCTTTATGTGGTAGTCCTGCAAGAAATTGAGAGAAGTTCCAGAGACACAAATTCTAAGAGATATGAAACGCTGGAAGTTACATCTGTTACGAGAACACTTGTTTCCTAATGGCCAAGATCACGTGGTTTCAACAGGTGTTAAGTTGGGAGACAGGAGATAAAAACTTGAGCCCTTGAAAAGGAGAATTAGAAAAATGAAAATCTTCTAGTTAGAAAAGGCATTTTGATTTTGAGTGGAAGGTAGAAATATTTCCAAGGAAATTCTTCACCCTTGAGTACTTTTGGACTGGAAATCATGTTCTCTTTGTGCCTTAAAAATCTCTAAGCTGGGAATTTATTCTAAAACAGTCTCAATATATAATAAAGTGGAAAAAATGTTTGCAAATTAGGTTAGAGATATAACATTAGTATTCCAATATATATATAAAGAATGCCTAAAAATAGAGAGTAGGTACATTAATAACCCTATAGAAAAATGGGATAGACACACACCGCAGAATAAGAGAGTGTAGGTGACTTAACCATAGGAAGAAATGCTCAGCCTCACTCATAAGAAGAGAAAGACCAACTAAAACTACACTGAGATACCGTTTTTCACCCATCAGGATAGCAGAAGTCCAAAAAAGTTGATAGTATATTCTGTTTGTGAAGCTGTGGGGAAATAGGCTCTTATACATTGGTGGTAGAATTTAAAAATAGCACAACCCTTACAGAATGAAATTTGACAGTAGCTAACAAAATTGCACACATATATTTACCCTTTGAAATATTCCTACTTTTAGAATTCTACCTCTAAAATAATACTGATAAAGATATGAAAAGACGTATGTATGTTCAAGGTTATTCACGGTAGCACTATTTGTAATAGCAAAAGAGGGAAATCAGTCCAAACGTCCATCAGCAGGGAATAGATGGAATAAATTATACTATATCATAAATTGTATCATTTATTCCATGGAGTGCTGCAGAGTTGTAAGAAAAGATTTAGGAATGTTTCTATATAATACAGAATATGTCTGTTGTGATATTTCCCAGGATATATTGTTAAATGAAAAAAGTAGAGAAAATTATGAATAAGTGCTATTAAGCATTCATATGTGCTTATGTTTTTTTAAAAAATGAAGGATAAATGGTTGATATAGGGAGAGGGACTGCAATCATGCAGATATTTTATGTAATTTTAAAACTCAAAGTAATTACAAAAAATTATTTCTCATAAAAATTGAGAACAAAATGAAACAATTGAATCTAGTTGTCTATAGAATTGGTGGGATAATCACACAAGGAGGAACTATTTCATGTGATTTTACAATCCAGTAGTTTAACTATGCATCCCAATTTGGTTGCATTTTAAAGACAAAGGTATCTGTAAAACTTTTTAGAAATCTTGTTGTTAATGGAAATGTTAGTGTTGTTATTCTGAGACTGTTATGTGTGTTGTGGGATAAAGCAGATGAATATTTATGCTGGTTTCTCTGAGAGCCAGGATTTTCAGCGTGACAGGGGAGATACTGATGTAAAATTGAATATTGAGTAAAATCCCTCTTAGTCCTGATTTTGGATTGAAAGTATTAGCATGATTTCATGATGAATTTTTTTCTTAAAAAATGTATTTGTTAGCTCTGTCCACTGAAAGAATCTAGAAAAAAAGATAAAGCTAGTAGCAATGGTCAACTGGGCTTCCTAGATTGTATTTTCTATTAATAAACAACATTTTCCTCTAAAATAGCATTTTTCTTTAAAAGGAACTCTGATTTCACATTGGCTCATTTCAAATCTGGAGTAAAATGTGTGCAAAATGATCTTGGATGTCTTTTTTTTTTTTTTTTTTTTGGTTGGATGTCTTGTCATAATCAAAAGCAAGAACATTCTCAAAGACTACTTGGGTCTTGTGTAAAGGACTCAGGATTCAACTTGAAAAAGTTCCCAGTGACCATAGATGGGACTCTAGGAATTTCAAGATGGATAAGAACTGCAGTGAATTGAAGCAAATAAAATATGTTTAAATCCCCAAATTCATCATGATACTTTTGAACAAATTTTAAACCTCTTTGGTAATTTTTAGAGAGTGCTGGGTAGGGAAACAATTCAAATCGAAAGTAACAAATAGAAACAATAAAGCATTATATGTTTATCTCTTCTTTCCCATATGAACTGAATCTCTGCATACTCAACTAGTTGAGGGGAAGTTTTTATTTTTATTGCTTTACTATATTGTGTTGTTTTCTGCCATGCAACTGGAATCAGCCATAACTATGTATATATCTGCTCCCTCTTGAGCCTCCCTCCCACCCCTCCCCCATTAGGGGAAGTTTTTAATAGAGAAATCCTAGGTAAAAAAGGAAGAGTGTCGTAGTTAGAATATTACTATCCTGTAACCTTTAACAAACTGATGGATCTTGGTAATGACCATGAATGGCTGCAAAAGAAAGGCAATCAAACATTATCTGCCGTGTTATGGATGATGTGGTACATATCCATTTATCAGTTTAAAAAAAATTTTTTTTTTATTTAGGCTTTGCTAGGTATTCTTTTGGAGAAGGCAATGGCACCCCACTCCAGTACTCTTGCCTGGAAAATCCCATGGGCAGAGGAGCCTGGTGGGCTGCAGTCCATGGGGTCGCACAGAGTCGGACACGACTGAAGCAACTTAGCAGCAGCAGATATTCTTTGCTGCTCGGGCTTTTCTCTAGTTATAGTGATGGGGGTCTGCTTTCTAGTTGCAGCACTTGGATGTCTCATTGCTATGGCTTCTCTTGTTGTGGAACATGGGTTGTAGGACTCGCAGGCTTCAGAAGTTGCAGCTCCTGGGCTCAGTATTGCTGTTCCAAGGTTCTGGAGCACAGACTCAATAGTTGTGATACACGTGCTTAATTGTTCGTGTGGGATCTTCCTGGATCAGGGATCAAACCCATGTCTCCTGCTTTGGCAGGCAGATTATTGTGGTTATCTGGGTCGTTGAGGTATGTTTTGGATAATTCTGCTGTGTATTCTTACCACCTCTTCTTAATATCTTCTGCTTCTGTTAGGTCCATACCTTTTCTGTCCTTTATTGTGCTGATCTTTGCATGAAATTATATCTATCCTTATACTAATCTCATATCATTTCCATTACTATAGCTTTATATGTTTGTTTCTCTATCAGGTGAAACAAATCCTTTGTTCTTATTCTTCTTTAAAATCACCTTTAATGTTTTTGGCCCTTTACTCTTCCATGTGGATTTTAGACACACTTTGTCAGGGTCAACAAAAACTATTTGTTTCCATTAAAGTAAATTTACAGATTGTGAGAATCAGCATAATTATAAAATTGTGTTCCCATCTATGAATGTGGCTTGTCTTTTCAGTTTAGTTCAGTCTAGTTGCTTAGTTGTGTCAGACTCTTTGCGACTGCGTGGACTGCAGCACACCAGGCTTCCCTGTCCATCACTATCTCCTCGAGCTTGCTCAAACTCATGTCCATTGAATCGGCGATGCCATCCAACCATCTTATCCTCTCTTATTCCCTTCTCCTCCTGCCTTCAATCTTTCCCAGCATCAGGGTCCTTTCCAATGAGTCAGTTCTTCACATCAGGTGGTCAAAGTATTGGAGTTTCAGCTTCAGCATCAGTCCTTCCAATGAATATTCAGGACTGGTCTCCTTTAGGATGGACTGGTTTGATCTCCTTACAGTCCAAGGGACTCTCAAGAGTCTTCTCCAACACCACAGTTCAAAAGCATCAATTCTTCAGTGCTCAGCTTTCTTTATGGTCCAACTTTATCTTTCCAGGTAGATGTTTTTAAATCTTTTAATTAAGATATGTAATTTTCCACTTAAGTATTAAATATCTTTTGTTATCCTTAAGTACTTTACAGGATTTGTTATTGTAAATAAGATTGTTTTCAAGTTTTCGTTTTCTAATTTGTTGTTGCTGTTGTTTGATTTTGTATCTAACAAATTTGCCAAAGTCTTATCTCTTCTAATAGTTTGTCTGTGTTTCTTAGTAGTTCTTCCTAGACAGTCATGTCATTTTAAAATAACAGTTTTCATTCTTTTCCATTATCCTCATTTGTTCTTATTGTAGTTTTTAGCATCTTTAATACAGTGTTTATTAAAATATTAATAAGAGGCATTCCTGTCTTATTCTTGTCTTTAGAGGGAATGACAATATTTTACCATTAAATACTACATTTATTATAGGCTTTTAATAAGCTAAAAAATTCTCTTCTTAGTTTTCTGGGTTTTTAATCATGAATTTGTATTAGATTTTATTGATAATTTCTTTTATCTGTAGAAGTGACTGTATGATTTTGTTTCTGTTCATTCACTGATGAGATGAATTGCATTAGGAGTTTTTCTACTATTCTACATGCCTATGATATATTTTTATCTTTAATATTTTGTTTGACTTAGCTTTTTACTCCTTAATTTAGAATTTTAAAATTTGTGATTATAATTCAGGTTAGTCATATGATTTTTTTTTTATTATACTAGTCTTTTTTTATGAGAGAGCATTTATTTTATTCTTATAGAAGCCTTAATGCTTAATAATGATCTAAATGTGACCTTAACAATATTAAGGACTTTGTTGTTCTTGTGGATTACAAAATATAAACTTGACTATTTTTATTATTTATTTATTTATTTTTGACTGTGATGTTGCAGCATGCAAGTTCCCCAACCAGGGGTTGGACCTGTGCCCCCTGTAGCTGAAGCACAGAGTCTTAACCACTGGCTGCCAGGGAAGTCCCTAATTATTTTTATTGAGATAGATATTAGGACTCCACAGACAAAGAGCTCTAAAAAATGCTTTTTTCCCCCGCAAGTATCTCATTTTTGTGAGAGAATACCATCAAAACCAATCAGATTTATATAAACTCAGATATGTTGTTCAAGTATAAATCCAGAGAAAACTATGACATTGAAAGAGTTATCAGAGCTTACTATAAAATTTTACTTGGCATAGGTAACAGGCAAGGTAAGCTCAAATTTAGTGTTTGTCATACTGTTCTTATATGTTTTGTATAAAGCTTATAGTGATGTCATAAAAGGATATGAAATGCTTTCCTTTCCTTTCTAATGTCTGGAACGTTTTGTACCAGATGGGGTTATCAGTTCCATAAAGTCTTGATGAAACTTACCTGTAGAACCACCTTGCTTGACATATTTTTTTTTTAGATTTTTTTTAAATTTCATATTCAATTTCATTAATATTTAAGTCTCTTTAGATTTTATATCTCTTAAAAAATTTTTTTTATTATAGTGTCAGGGGTACAGCAGAGTGAATCAGTTACCATTGTTCAGTTGCTAAGTCATGTCTGACTCTTTGCGACCCCAGGGACTGCCGCACGCGAGACACCTCTGTCCTCCACTATCTCCTGAAGTTTGCTCTAATTCATGTCCATTGAGTTGGTGATGCTACCTAACCATTTCATCCTTGGCCACCCCCTTCTCCTTTTTTCTTCAATCTTGCCCAGCATCAGGGTCTTTTTCCAGTGAGTCAGCTCTTCATATCAGGTGGCCAAAGTATTGGAGCTTCAGCAACGGTCATTCTAATGAATGTTCAGGGTTGATTTCCCTTAAGATTGACTAGTTTGATCTCCTTGCAGTCTGAGGGACTCTCAAGAGCCTTATATCCACTTTTTTTAAGATTCTTCCCTTGTTTAGGCCATTACAGAGTATTGAGTAGAGTTCCTTGTGCTATACAGTAGGTTCTTATTAGTTTTCTATTTTATATATAGCAGTGTGTATATGTCAGTCCCAATCTCCCAATTTATCTCTCCTGACCCTGTAACTGCTGGTAACATAACCATATGTCTGTTTTCTACATGTGTAACTCTACTTCTGTTTCATAAATAAGGTCATTTGTACCCCCTCCCCACCTTTTTAAAGATTCCACATATAAGTGATATCATGTGATATTTGTCTTTCTCAGTATGACTTACTTCACTCAGTATGACAATCTTTAGTTCCATCCATACTGCTGTAAATGGCATTATTTTGTTCTTTTTCATGACCAAGTAATATTCCATTGTATATATGTGTACACATCTTCTTTATCCATTCCTCTGTTAATGGACATTTAGGTTACGTCCATGTCATAGCTATTGTAAATAGTGCTGCAATGAACTTTGGGATACATGTGTCTTTTTAAACTGTTTTACTCTGAGTATATACCCAGGAGTAGGATTGCTGGATCATAATGATTGTTTTGTTTTTAGTGTTTCAAAGAACTTCCATACTGTTCTCTATAGTGGTTGCACCAACTTACATCCCCAGCAACAGTGTAGGAGACTTCCCTTTTCTTTGTACCCTCTCCAGCATTTATTGTTTGTAGATTTTTTGATGATGATCATTGTAACTGGTGTAAGGTGATACCTCCTTATAGTTTTGATTTGTTTTCTGCGCGGGCGCAGGAGGGCCTAGAGGAGCTATCCCACATTGAAGGTCAGGAAGGGCGGCTGTGAGGAGATACCCCTCGTCCAAGGTAAAGAGCAATGGCTGCACTTTGCTGGAGCAGCCGTGAAGAGATACCCCACGCCCAAGGTAAGAGAAACCCAAGTAAGACGGTAGGTGTTGCAAGAGGGCATCAGAGGGCAAACACACTGAAACCATACTCACAGAAAACTAGTCAATCTAATCACACTAGGACCACAGCCTTGTCTAACTCAATGAAACTAAGCCATGCCCGTGGGGCAACCCAAGACGGGCAGGTCATGGTGGAGAGATTTGACAGAATGTGGTCCACTGGAGATGGGAATGGCAAACCACTTCAGTATTCTTGCCTTGAGAACCCCATGAACAGTATGAAAAGGCAAAATGATAGGATACTGAAAGAGAAACTCCCCAGGTCAGTAGGTGCCCAATATGCTACTGGAGATCAGTGGAGAAATAACTCCAGAAAGAATGAAGGGAAGGAGCCAAAGCAAAAAGAATACCCAGCTGTGGATGTGACTGGTGATAGAAGCAAGGTCCGATGCTGTAAAGAGCAATATTGCATAGGAACCTGGAATGTCAGGTCCATGAATCAAGGCAAATTGGAAGTGGTCAAACAAGAGATGGCAAGAGTGAATGTCGATATTCTAGGAATCAGCGAACTGAAATGGACTGGAATGGATGAATTTAACTCAGATGACCATTATATCTACTACTGCAGGCAGGAATCCCTCAGAAGAAATGGAGTGGCTATCATGGTCAACAAAAGAGTCCGAAATGCAGTACTTAGATGCAATCTCAAAAACGACAGAATGATCTCTGTTTGTTTCCAAGGAAAACCATTCAATATCACAGTAATCCAAGTCTATGCCCCAACCAGTAACACTGAAGAAGCGGAATCGAACGGTTCTATGAAGACCTACAAGACCTTTTAGAACCAACACCCAAAAAAGATGTCCTTTTCATTATAGGGGACTAGAATGCAAAAGTAGGAAGTCAAGAAACACCCGGAGTAACAGGCAAATTTGGCCTTGGAATACAGAATGAAGCAGGGCAAAGACTAATAGAGTTTTGCCAAGAAAATGCACTGGTCATAACAAACACCCTCTTCCAACAACACAAGAGAAGACTCTATACATGGACATCACCAGATGGTCAACACCAAAATCAGATTGATTATATTCTTTGCAGCCAAAGATGGAGAAGCTTTATACAGTCAGCAAAAACAAGACCAGGAGCTGACTGTGGCTCAGATAATGAACTCCTTATTGCCAAATTCAGACTTAAATTGAAGAAAGTAGGGAAAATCACTAGACCATTCAGGTATGACCTAAATCAAATCCCTTATGATTATACAGTGGAAGTGAGAAATAGATTTAAGGGCCTAGATCTGATAAATAGAGTGCCTGATGAACTGTGGAATGAAGTTTGTGACATTGTACAGGAGACAGGGATCAAGACCATTCCCATGGAAAAGAAATGCAAAAAAGCAAAATGGCTGTCTGGGGAGGCCTTACAAATAGCTGTGAAAAGAAGAGAAGCAAAAAGCAAAGGAGAAAAGGAAAGATATAAACATCTGAATGCAGAGTTCCAAAGAATAGCAAGAAGAGATAAGAAAGCCTTCTTCAGCGATCAATGCAAAGAAATAGAGGAAAACAACAGAATGGGAAAGACTAGGATTCTCTTCAAGAAAATCAGAGATACCAAAGGGACATTTCATGCAAAGATGAGCTCGATAAAGGACAGAAATGGTATGGGCCTAACAGAAGCAGAAGATGTTAAAAAGAGATGGCAAGAATACACAGAAGAACTGTACAAAAAAGATCTTCACGACCCAGATAATCACAATGGTGTGATCACTGACCTAGAGCCAGACATCCTGGAATGTGAGGTCAAGTGGGCCTTACTAAGCATCACTACGAACAAAGCTAGTGGAGGTGATGGAATTCCAGTTGAGCTATTCCATATCCTGAAAGATGATGCTGTGAAAGTGCTGCACTCAATATGCCAGCAAATTTGGAAAACTTCAGCAGTGGCCACAGGACTGGAAAAGGTCAGTTTTCATTCCAATCCCGAAGAAAGGCAATGCCAAAGAATGCTCAAACTATCGCACAATTGCACTCATCTCACATGCTAGTAAAGTAATGCTCAAAATTCTCCAAGCTAGGCTTCAGCAATACGTGAACCGTGAACTTCCTGATGCTCAAGCTGTTTTTAGAAAAGGCAGAGGAACCAGAGATCAAATTGCCAACACCCGCTGGATCATAGAAAAAGCAAGAAAGTTGCAGAAAAACATCTATTTCTGCTTTATTGACTACACCAAAGCCTTTGACTGTGTGGATCACAATAAACTGTGGGAAATTCTGAAAGAGATGGGAATACCAGACCACCTGACCTGCCTCTTGAGAAATTTGTATGCAGGTCAGGAAGCAACAGTTAGAACTGGACATGGAACAGCAGACTGTTTCCAAATCGGAAAAGGAGTTTGTCAAGGCTGTATATTGTCACCCTGTTTATTTAACTTCTGTGCAGAGTACATCATGAGAAACGCTGGACTGGAAGAAACACAAGCTGGAATCAAGACTGCCAGGAGAAATATCAATAACCTCAGATGTGCAGATAACACCACCCTTATGGCAGAAAGTGAAGAGGAACTACAAAGCCTTTTGATGAAAGTGAAAGTGGAGAGTGAAGAAGCTGGCTGAAAGCTCAACATTCAGAAAACGAAGATCATGGCATCCGGTCCCACCACTTCATGGGAAATAGATGGGGAAACAGTGGAAACAGTGTCAGACTTTATTTTTCTGGGCTCCAAAATCACTGCAGATGGTGACTGCAGCCATGAAATTAAAAGACGCTTACTCCTTGGAAGGAAAGTTATGACCAACCTAGATAGCATTTTCAAAAGCAGAGACTTTACTTTGCCAACAAAATAGTCAAGGCTATGGTTTTTCCTGTGGTCATGTATGGATGTGAGAGTTGGACTGTGAAGAAGGCTGAGCGCCGAAGAATTGATGCTTTTGAACTGTGATGTTGGAGAGTCCCTTGGACTGCAAGGAGATCCAACCAGTCCATTCTGAAGGAGATCAGCCCTGGGATTTCTTTGGAAGGAATGATGCTAAAGCTGAAACTCCAGTACTTTGGCCACCTCATGTGAAGAGTTGACTCATTGGAAAAGACTCTGATGCTGGGACGGATTGGGGGCAGGAGGAGAAGCGGACGACAGAGGATGAGATGGCTGGCTGGCATCACTGACTCGATGGACGTGAGTCTGAGTGAACTCCAGGAGTTGGTGATAGACAGGGAGGCCTGGCATGTTGCGATTCATAGGGTCGCAAAGAATGGACACAACTGAGTGACTGATCTGATCTGATCTGATCTGAAGGTTGTTAAATGTATATAGATTCAGGATTCTTATAACCTCCAGATGCACTGTGCCTTATGTCAGTATGATTATTTTTATCCCTAAAAAGTCATTTTTACCATAAAGTCCATTTCATCTGATATTTATATATATATCAGCTTTCTTTGCTCTTAGCATTTTCTCGGTATATCTTTCTCCATCCCTTATTTTTCTCCCATAGTATTTTGGATATATTTTTTCTTTTTATAGCATATAGCTAGATTTTGTTTTGTTAATTCAGTTAAATACATTTGCTTTTTAGTGGGTGAATTTAATAGAGTCCTTTTATTGTGACTTGTTGACATAGTTGGATTAATTTCAGCTATTTGTTTCAGTGATGACCTTTAAGTTTTTAACATGCTTAATTGGGCTGCTGAAGTGTAAAGTTTTTTTACCTTCTCTCAAACAGTATAAGAACTGTTAAGAATGCTTTAATTCTGATTTCTCCATTCTCTGTGATTTTGTTGGCTAATATTTTATTTCCAACTTGTTTTTAACCAACTTTATTAAGTAGTCATTATTACCATAATCAGTGCTAATATTTTAGAGTTCATGCTTGTTCATATTTACCTATATGTTTATTGATTCCTTTGCCTACTTTTTCCTTCTGGAGATCAATTTCTCGAATTATTCTTTCATCAGATGTTGACCTGGTAAGCTTTTTTAGATTTTCCTGAAACTGTCATCCTTTTGCTTTCCTTGAATGATACTGTATCTAGTTATCCTTCTGGTATCTGTTGTTATTGATGGAAAATCTATTGCCACTGTAACAGTTTTTCCTTCTGTAGGCAATCAGTTTTCCCTTGATTGTTTTAAGGTTTTTCAGTTGTATTTAATTATTAGCCATTTTTACCATTATATATCCAGGGAATTTATTTTAATTTATCCTGTTTGGCTCTCAATATGCTACTTCAACCTTTAGATTTCACTTGTGGAAATTTCCTGATTTATTGTCGTTTCCTGGTTTGTTGGCTTTCCCCTGTACTTTTCTCCCTAATCTTTTATCAGGATTATATTGGACTATGTGTTTCTAACATCTCTTAACTGTTATTTCATATTTTTCATCTCTTCATCTCTCGTGCTTCTTTCTGAATGACTTCTTCCACTTTATTTTCAGATGAATTGATTCTCCAGTAGTGTCTGGTGTGTTTATTACATCCATAAAGTTGCAATTTAAATGGCTATATTTTTCATTTCTAGGGGTTTTCTTTTTGCTTCAGTGACATCCAAAAGTTTTGATATGTATTACTTTAGTGTTCATTCAAGATATTTAAAAATTTTAATTATGACTTGGTTCATTATTTATATTTAAGTGTATTTCCTTTGTGTGTGTGTGTGTGTAGCAGAGTTTTATTAAAGTAAGAAAAGGGACAGAGAAAGCTTCTGATATAGACATCAGAAGGGGGATGGAGAATGCCCCCCTCACTAGTGTTAGCAAGGGAGTTATATATTTTTTAATTAGTTATTACAATAAATCGAAAGAATGTCTGGAGGTTGTAAAGATCTAACTAGACCCACTCCCATAATTTACATTTTAAGATAACGGGATTAGCCAGAAGGTTTTCAGGAAGGAGAAACTGTCCTTAAGCAGGATACATTGTTGTTATATAATCCTTGGTGGTTTAATCACTAAGTAGAGTGTCCCACTTTTATAACCCCATGGACTGTAGCCCGCCAGGCTCCTCTGTCCATGGGATTTTCCAGACAAGAGTACTGGAGTGGATTGCCATTTCCTTCTCCAGTGCATCTTCCTGACCCAGGAATTGAACCCCGGTCTCCTGCATTTCAGGCAGATGCTTTACCTACTGAGCTGAGCAAAGCCCATATAATTCTGAGTACAGAGTTTAAACTGAGTTGTTTGTTGTGTAACCATCAGTTCCGGGCTTAAAGAAAAAAAATGTTTTATTTGACTGAGACTAAGGAATGTAGAGAAAAAAAGATGTTTGTCCTTTCCTCCTCCTTGAGAATTCCAGACGCCTATCTCCTCCTTGAGAGCCGCAGACCCCTTTCTCTTCCTCGGGGACCCTGGACTTCTTATCAACCTGCCTAGGAATTGACTCTCTCATTCCCCCCTTTTCTTATAGGAGAATTATGTTGCCAAGGGAAAGGGGTGTTGTTTTCATTCCATAACTACTTCCTGCTGAGATGGGACACTGTCCCTAAATTGTTGAGGCAACATATTCTCCTAACCCTCATATTGAGGGTCTCTGATCCAGAGGCCCCAAGTAATAGTTGGAAGAGGTTGTGGCACTCGTAGGAGCTTGGACAACCATTTTTAACCTAAAAGCTTTCAGATGGTTAGAAACAAACCCCATTTTACAGTTACAGATGTAAGGCAAAATAGTCATTAAACCGAGTTAAAATCTAATCAAAATTAAAAGTTACATTAGGTCCATAGTTACATCAATCCATCTTAGCATTGTTAGATGTCATCACAGAGTTGAAGAAAGTCCTTTTCCTTGAAGCGGAGAAACCCACGTGGGAAGTCTTCAGTTGAAGAGGAGGGGAGTGCTCTGCAGACCCAGAAATTAGACGGATTGTGGAATGCAGCATAGGAATGAGTCCAGGACAGGAAGGCGCTGTCTTAAGGGTCAAATGGCAGACTCAGGACTTTGAGAGTCAGCAGAAGCAAGCCCACCTAGATTCTCAGGCTCATCTTGGTTCCTGGCTCAAACAGCGGCTTGTTTAACTCAAAGGCTGGGTCAGGAGTTAACCTCCCGGTAATGTCTGTTGAAAAGCTAAAAGCTGAGTCACATAGTTAAATTTTAAGGCTTCAGGATCTATGACAGTCAGTTCAGTTCAGTTGCTTAGTTGTGTCCAACTCTTCGAGACCCCGTGGACCGCAGCACACCAGGCCTCTGTGTCCATCACCAACTCCCGGAGTTCACCCAAACCCATGACCATCGAGTTGGTGATGCCATCCAACCATCCCATCCTCTGTCGTCCCCTTCTCCTCCTGCCCTCAATCTTTCCCAGCATCAGAGTCTTTTGAAATGAGTCAGCTCTTCACATCACGTGGCCAAAGTGTTGGAGTTTCAGCTTCAACATCAGTCCTTCCATTGAACACCCAGGACTGATCTCCTTTAGGATGGACTGGTTGGATCTCCTTCCAGTCCAAGGGACTCTCAAGAGTCTTCTCCAACACCACATTTCAAAAGCATCAATTCTTCTGCACTCAGCTTTCTTTGTAGTCCAACACTCACATCCATCCATGACTACTGGAAAAATCATAGCCTTGACTAGATGGACCTTTGTTGGCAAGGTAATGTCTCTGCTTTTCAATATGCTATCTAGGTTGGTCATAACTTTCCTTCCAAGGAGCAAGCATCTTTTAATTTCATGGCTGCAATCACCATCTGCAGTGATTTTGGAGCCCCCAAAAATAAAGTCAGCCACTGTTTCCACTCTTTCCCCATCTATTTTCCATGAAGTAATGAGACCGGATGCCATGATCTTTGTTTTTTGAATGTTGAGCTTTAAGCCAACTTTTTAACTCTCCTCTTTCACTTTCATCAAGAGGCTCTTTAGTTCTTCTTCGCTTTCTGCCATAAGGGTGGTATCATCTGCATATCTGAGGTTATTGATATTTCTCCTGGCAATCTTGATTCCAGCTTGTGCTTCTTCCAGCCCAGCGTTTCTCATGATGTACTCTGCATATAAGTTAAATAAGTAGGGTGACAATATACACCCCTGATGTACTCCTTTTCCTATTTGAAACCAGTCTGTTGTTCCATGTCCGGTTCTAACTGTTGGTTCCTGACCTGCATACAGGTTTCTCAAAAGGCAGGTCAGGTGGTCTTGTATTCCGATCTCTTTCAGGATTTTCCACAGTTTATTGTGATCCATACAGTCAGTCTTTGGCATAGTCAATAAAGCAGAAATAGATGTTTTTCTGGAACTCTCTTTTTTGATGACAGTATCATGCTTTTTCTATGACAATATCTGTGCACAAAAACAGTCTGTCATAGAGAGTCCCTTCTTTTGGGGCGGGGCGGGGAGTTGCAATTTGAGCCCTGATTAAAGCTATGGGTAGAACTGTAAACTGACTGTCTTGTGTTTCCTGAGTTAGCTTACATGGGTGTCTTTTAATAATGTCATTAGCCTTTTAAACTTTTTTCTGAAGAAAAATGTCTCCAGGAATAGTGTAAGTGATATTCTATTCCTAGAGCTTTTGATACCACTTGAGTTACAGCAGCTTTAAAGGTGGAGCATTGTTGCTCTGAACTTTAGAATTTAAGATCCCACCTATATCATGAGAAGTCAGTACAGTAAGATTTTGCCCATTCATTAACCTTGGGCTTTAGTGGATACTGCTTTTGATGTGAAAATAGGTGAGTGTCTTGAGCTTGATAATGACAAGAACAGCATTTTGTGCTTGACCCACAGCTTTTCCATCAGCCCACACTTTAGGATTTACAGTTTGTTCCATTAAAAAGAAATGGTTCCATATTCATGAAAACAGAGGCCTGGACCTTGTTTAGTATATCCCTCCCTAGAAGGGGTGAGGGAGACTCTGGTATGATTAGAAACTCGTGAGAAAACAGCACAGAGTCCCAGTTGCCACTTAAAAGATGACTGACATAATAATGTTTGGCTCATCCAGACAGTCCCATTACAGTACTGGATCAGGAGGAAAGCGGACCAGGGGCTTCAGTGAGCACAGAGAAAGTTGCCCCAGTGTCCTAAAGAAGCCAACTGATTGGCCCTCCACAGTTATTAATACCTGGAGTTCCTCAGGTGTAATTAGGATGGGAGCTTGTGTGGGGACCCCTGGGCACCTTCAGTCCAGATTATCTTGTGATTCTGACCCTTGGGGCCTACACTTCAGAGGGCAGTCTCGTCTCCAGTGTGGTCCTTTGCAGACTGGACCTGGAGCTGGGGGCGGCTTAGATGCCTGAGGGAAATCCCTCTTGCGATGCCCCTCCTTTCCACAGTAATAACAAGTCTGTCCCTTTTCACCTGGGTCCCTCTGGGCATTTTTCTCAGGCTGTTTCTAACAGCAGGTGTAACAGCCATTGTTGGGGCTTCAGTCTTTTGCCTGCTTCTTTTTTGCCTCGATTTTTCCTCCTCATATTCTCTACCATAATATACCGTCTGAGCCAGCTGCAACAGTTTTTCTAAAGACTGATTTGGTGCAGATGCTTGTTTTTGTAACTTACGGCAGATATCTGGAGGTGACTGAGTGAGAAGTCTATCTTCCTCCTCCTGCACTTTCAAGATCAACATCAGTAAACCCGTGGAGAGCCTCCCTTAGTCTATCTAGGAATTTACCAGGAGTTTCCTTCTCTTCCTGTTCTATGTCAGCCAACTTAGCATAAAGTGTTAGCATGTGCTCACTTGAGTCCTACAAGAATACATTCAGCAAAGTTGCTCTGTTATTGGAACCACTTGGCTCCCAGTAGGAAGGAGGGCTATTTCATGTTCCCTCTTTCCCCTTGTCTCACCCTGAAGCCATTCATCTCCAGAATTGTAGCTTCCCCCAAAGCTAGAGCGCTCGTGTCAGGAGTCAGTGTCTGTCCCAAGACATAAATTAAATCTCTCCAAGTAAGCTCATAAAGTAAAGTTAGTCCCGTAAAGGCTTCTATGTACATTTTGGATCCTCTAAATAGTCTCGACTGCAATTGGGACTGTTTGAAATTCTATCAAGACTGAGGCAGCCCCTCCTAGAAGGGTGCCCTGATTCTCAACCTGTTCCATTGGAAGCCCCAGGTAAAGGGGCAAAGTAAGAGAACAGGAGGCAGCTGAAGGTTTCACACTCAAATCTGCACTCTTAGGACATAAGTCTGGCATGTCTTTCAGAGAGATAAAGAGCAACACATATGGCACTTCTATCCATTTCACTTATTTTCTACAGAACCGGTCTAGTTGTAACAGTAATAATTGAGATCCTTCAGCAGGTCAGCAGCATTTCCTGTCTTCCAAAGAATACTGTGGCCATTCAGTATCACAGAAGAAGATCAGGTGTGTCTTTTTAAATTTTGGGGATTGAACTTGTCCCAGTTTTTTTAAATACATTTTAAAGAAGTGGTTCTGAAACTGCTAGCTCCCATCTGTAAGAAAAAAGCAGCATCCACAGCCGTGGTTTTTTTCCACCAGAAGCATCCTTCCCTGCTCTAGATGGGGATGTAGACGGACTGTCCACTGAAACTTTCCTTCCCTGGTTGAACTTAGTCGGTCCCTTACCGACGCAGGCGTCTTACTCATTCCTTCAGTTTCTACCACTAAGGTCGGGTGGAGATGGCACCAGGGGTAGACCTGATGGCATCCCAGATTGACTTACTTCCATGCCACCAAGACATTTGTTTGATTTGCCCTTTGCTCTGATGCCACCCAGAGTGTAACAGAGTAGCTTTCCTGGAATGTTTCCCAAGCTAGTACTACTAGGGGAAGCATCCATCTTATGTGTGCATATGTTCATTCCTGAGTACAGTCCTGACTGCAGTAGAAGTGGCGAGTCATAAAGGGACGAACAGCAACCAAGATGTCCCTCCTGAGTGTCACCACACCAGTATATGTGATAGCAAAAGAGATGGTGGAGGGTTAGCCAGTGAAGAAAAAGTGATTTTTGTTCTTGAGCTATTAGGGCCAATCCTTCCAGTTCATTTCCACAGATTCCACATAAGGAATATCCAAGGAGTTGAGACAAAAGCCATCAGAGAGCCTCCTCTGGTCCATTAAGAGCTAGTGCTACCAAAGGAAGAAGCCCATTGCATTTCCAATCTGACCAGATCCTTCAGTTCCCATTCTGTGTACTAAAAAACCTCATGGTCAACAGCGGGGCTTCTATGCACATAGATAGGAGACACAGCCATGACAAAGACTCACTTTCAGGTCGCTGGCCCCTGAGGCAGGCAGCCAAGAGAGTAACCTCTAGCCTGAGAGACGTTCCTGGAGCTAGAGCTCTGCCTCGCTCTCAAACATGCTCCTGTAACTTTCTGCTCCTAGCAAGGCTAGGTGCTTCCGTACATGGGATCTAAGTAAAAGTACATAGTAACAGCATGGATCACAGTTCCCCTGAAAGTCTATGATCTGACAAATTAGGTTAGTAGTTGCAATTCCCCACGCAATTACAAAATAGTCAGCGACCAGGAAAAGATGACTGAGAAAGGAAAGTTCGGTCCACATGCTTTGCCCATTTCTGGTCACTCCCCTTGCAGGGACCTTGAATTTCTCTTGGCATTGGCAGGTCGGTATAAACTCCCGACAAAGCTCCCCTTTTGGGGGTTGCCTTCAGTCATTACAAAGTCATTACGAAGGCACCGCACAGGACGTGTCATTCATTCACACAAATACACCATAGAGTTAGTAAAGTAAATCAGAAAACTTGCATACTGAGAAAGCAGAGAGGCTAGAACTCTGAGTGTTCTTACCTTGTTCTGAACATCCCGGACAAGCCCCCAAGATGATAGCTTACGTTGAACGCTGTTGGATTCGTGATCTCTGAAGAAGAAGATTTAGCTTTGGGACCAGGGACCAGGCTTGATCATTCAAGAGCTTTTGTGTAGCAGAGTTTTATTAAAGTAAGAAGAGGGACAGAGAAAACTTCCTACATAGACATCAGAAGGGGGATGGAGAATGTCGCTTAAGTGTATTTCTCAATTTCCAAATGCAACAGAAAGTTCATAGTTATGTTTTTGTTAGTAACATCTATCTTGTGGTTAGATAAATACTTTTATAATTTCAGTCATTTGAAAATAATTGAGACTTTCTGTTAGTGTATGATCAGTTTTTAAAAGTGTTCACATGTGCCTGAAAAGAACATGTATTCTACGTTCTGATTATGAGCCTGTCTGCCTTTCCCTTTCTTCCTCCTTTCTGCCCCTCTCTTTCCTCTGGATATGAAATTTTATGATGACATTTGTTTTCTCTTAGTGAATTAAATGTATTATTCCATTCTGCCTTCTGTTGTTGCTGTTAAGAATCTGGCTATCAAGTGATCACTCTTTTGAAAATAATCTGTGTCCCTCAATCTCTGCCTATTTTTTTTATATTGTATGTCTTATCCCTACAAGGCAGCCAGGGTTGGGGGTTGCCAAGCTGCAGCTGGGTCAAAGGACCTTCCTCCCTCAAGGGTGGGTCTGCCCCCTTGGGGGCTGGTTTTCAGGCAGACCATCATGGGCACCGGTGGAAGGCTCCTGGGGCACAGGCAGCAGGCTTGGGTGAGGGCGTCACACTGGTAGAGCTCTAGAGGTAACACAGCATGTTGTTCTGTACCACCAGGGACTCTTCCATGGGACCATACCATTTCAGCACACAGCTGTTCTTGTCAATGAGGAACTTGGTGAAGTTCCATTTGATGGCATTTCCCAGCGTCCTCCTCCCCTTGGGCTGAATTTTCATGCACTTCCACAGAGGGTGGGCATCATCCCCATTCACACAGATCTCGCTGAACTTAACCAAATTTGATGCTGTAGCCATGGCGAACTTTTTGATCTCAGCATTGCTCCCTGGCTCCTGCCTCCTGAACTGGTTGCAAGGGAAGGGCAGAATCTGTAAACTACACTCTGCGCATTGGCCGTTCATGAGTGTAATTTACATCCATCTTGCCTCTTTGCAAGGTCACACTGGTGACTATGCATACTTAGCCTGGTGCTTATCCAGGTTAACCACGCTCTCGTCAATGTTCTTGACTGAGAATTCCTACATGGATTGTACCCAGTGCCAGATGTCACAGGACACATACATGGTGCTGACCAGGAGCAGGCAGGGCCTCACAGAGTAGTGCCAGCTTTAGCAGGTGGCACAGACAGCTCCCAACTGTCTACTTTTAAGATTTTCTGTTTTTATGATTTTTTTTTTTACTTTCCCATGATGATGTATTTAGGTGAAGATTAAAAAAAAAAATTCCTGCTTGGAGTTTGTTGAATTTATTCAATCTGGATTTGTGTCTTTCATCTGTTCTAGAACATTTATAGCTATTATAGCTTGAAATATTGTCTCTGCCTGTTTCTTTTTCCTATCTTTTTGAGATTCTAAAGAAACATATGTTAGACCTTCTTATCCAGTAGTCTTTCACATTTCTTTACCTGTTTTCCATATTTCCCCTATATATGCCACTTCTGTTGAAACCTCAGTAGTTTTGTGCAGCATGTCTTCTGGTTTACTTGTTTTCCCTTCTACTCTGTCTAATCTGCTATTGAATCTGTCCATTAAATACTCAGTTATGAATTTATAGTTCTAAGTTTTAGAAGTTTTATTTGTGTCTTGTCAAAGTTTGATTTATTCCTTTCTAAAATTTCCTATTTGCTGCAGAAATTTTAAAGGATGTCTTTTATTTAAAACTAGTATACGTATTTTAAAATACATATTTTTACAATTCCAGGTCTTTTTCTGCCAATTTGCATCAGTGGTACCTTGTTTCCTTATAAGCTTGGTGGTTGTTTTACTGTACTAGTCATTATTATTAAAAATTATTTGTAGCAGATTTGAGTTCTCTTCTGCCATGATATGGAACCATGGCAAATCAAGTTCACAACTTGAGATTTCTTAGTCTGCCCAAGAGATATGAGTCTAGATTGTAAACCATGTGGAAGCAGATTGTGACTTCAGTTTTTTGGGGTCAGCTTTTTCTTTTCCTTTTTCCTTTTCCTTCCCTTGCCCTGTGCTCCCCACATAGCTGTTGCACTGAGTATTGCCAGGGCAGTCTTTCTAATTCACCTTTAAGCTAGGAATTCAAAAGACTAAACTCTCAGGAAAATGTGGGGAGAGTTCCCACTTTGGGTGGCTCTAGACTTTGACTTTATTCTCCTTTCCCCACAGGGCTGCCAAAACCAAAACCCAAGTTGAATGAATCAATGAATGCTGCAGGGTTGAGTGGCTTTCATACTCTGGTTCTGTTTTGTCCCTTCCTTAGCTTTTGGTTTTGTAGTTCCTAAACATTTTGTTGCTTTTTTGATGCTTTTAGTGAATGTATTTTTATATTCAGGTTTTTTTGTTTTCAGAGTGGTTTGATCTGAATAATCTAACTCACTATTATTGGAAATGATTTGGCCATTGATTTTTTCAAAAAAATACTGCCTAGTACCTTACTAAACTATTTTATTGTTTATAAAAGATTTTCAGTTTATTCTTTAGTTTATACAGTCAAAATACATGCAAAGAAAGATACATATTTTCTTTTATAGTGGTATAGTAGGTAATTTGTTTTTGACAGGAATCCTTTTGATATTTCATGATTATACATGATGATGGCATTTGATGTGTATGTGTCTTTTATCTATTTTTATATGTGTTTATAGTACATATGTTTAT
This sequence comes from Bos indicus, assembly GCF_029378745.1. Taxonomy (NCBI): domain Eukaryota; kingdom Metazoa; phylum Chordata; class Mammalia; order Artiodactyla; family Bovidae; genus Bos; species Bos indicus. The sequence continues at coordinate 50,010,666 of NC_091766.1, read as the reverse complement.
GTCAAGTAAATATGTTAGAGTAGCATTAAGTGTGCATATATAAATTTCATTTTCACCAAGGGCATCTAAAAGAAATAAATGCAAATCAAAACCACTATGAGGTACCATTTCACACCAGTCAGAATGGCTGCGATCCAAAAGTCTACAAATAATAAATGCTGGAGAGGGTGTGGAGAAAAGGGAACCCTCTTACACTGTTGGTGGGAATGCAAACTAGTACAACCACATAGTACAACCACTATGGAGAACAGGGTGGAGATTCCTTAAAAAACTGGAAATAGAACTGCCTTATGATCCAGCAATCCCACTGCTGGGCATACACACTGAGGAAAACAAAAGGGAAAGAGACACGTGTACCCCAATGTTCATCGCAGCACTGTTTATAATAGCCAGGACATGGAAGCAACCTAGATGTCCATCAGCAGATGAATGGATAAGAAAGCTGTGGTACATATACACAATGGAGTATTACTCAGCCATTAAAAAGAAAACATTTGAATCAGTTCTAATGAGGTGGATGAAACTGGAGCCTATTATACAGAGTGAAGTAAGCCAGAAAGAAAAACACCAATACAGTATACTAACGCATATATATGGAATTTAGAAAGATGGTAACAATAACCCTGTGTACGAGACAGCAAAAGAGACACTGATGTATAGAACAGTCTTATGGACTCTATGGGAGAGGGAGAGGGTGAGAAGATTTGGGAGAATGGCATTGAAACATGTAAAATATCATGCATGAAACGAGAGGCCAGTCCAGGTTCGATGCACAATACTGGATGCTTGGGGCTAGTGCACTGGGACTACCCAGAAGTCTGGGAAGTTTACCCCAGAGGGATGGTATGGGGAGGGAGGACGGAGGAGGGTTCAGGATGGGGAACACATGTATACCTGTGGCTGATTCATTTTGATAATCGGTAAAACCAATACAATTATGTAAAGTTTAAAAATAAAATAAAATTAAAAAAAAATTTATGGTGAATTGTATGCCTTTTTGCCATCTACCTAGATGACTGTGTGATAATCCTACTGTGACCTCATTTGGCAAATTATATTTGTATATTACCCAATAGTGAATCATCTTTACATATCTGTAATGATTTTTTTAGCCAGTGTATTAGTTATCTGTTGCTGTCTGACAAGTTACCATTAACTTAGCTGCTTAAAGCAATGCACATTTTCTATTTCAGTATCTATGGTTCAGGATTCCACACATGACTCAGTGGGTCCTCTGTATCACTGCAGTGCTGCTGCTGCTGCTGCTAAGTTGCTTCAGTCATGTCCGACTCTGTGCAACCCCATAGACGGCAGCCCACCAGGCTTCTCCATCCCTGGGATTCTCCAGGCAAGAATACTGGAGTGGGTTGCCATTTCCTTCTCCAGTATCACTGCAATAGCTGACTTCTAACCTGAGGCTTGACTGGGGAAGGATATCTTTCTAATAAGCTCATGGGGGTCCAATGTTTTTTGCAGAATTCAGTCTTTTGCAGGTTGGCACATTAGGGGCTTCATTTTCTTGCTGGCTGGAGCCTGCTCTCAGTTTCTTGCCATGTGTTCATCTCCATAAATATCTCCCAACATGGCAGCTTGGTTTTTCAAAGCCAGTGAGAGAGAGAGCAAGTTCTCAGCAAAACAGACATTACGGTGTCAGGTAGTGCAGTGACATGTACGTGTTCACATACATCCTGTTACCTTTCCTGTGTTGGTTAGAAGTAAGTCATATCTTACTTAAGGGGATGTGTCTGATTTTGTTCTAGACATTATGAATTGTCTGCAGGTAACAGGAAATGATATATATAAGATAGATGTTTATTTCTCTTTCACCTAAACACGATCTTCAGATCAGCAGGGCTGGTATGGCAGCCCTGCTTCAGGTGGACACGGTGGGTCTTGAGTTCGTTCTAGTCACACTAAGATTCCTGCCCTAAGGAATAACCCTTTCTTCATCATTTTAAATGACCGGATCTGCATCCCAGGGAGCAGAGTGGAAGAAGGGACATAGAAGAGGAAGCCAGTGACGATTAAGTCTTTTAAGGAAGACCTGAAATCTGGCAAATGATGTTTCTGCTTATATCTTGTTGGCCAAAATGTAGTCTTTTTTACTTGTATTTCATTTGCCCAGCAAAAGTTTGGCTGCTGTGGAAGAATGGGAGAACAGATCATGAGGAATCACTAGCAATTTCTACCATAACTAGTTTTAAGCTAAACAAACAAACAATCAAAAAACTCTTTGCTCTGGGATGTTGTTGTTTGGTTGCTAAGTCATGTCTGACTCTTGGTGACCCCACAGACTATAGCCCTCGAGGCTCCTCTGTCCATGGGATTTCCCAGGCAAGAATACTGGAGTGGGTTGCCGTTTTCTTCTCTAGGGGATCTTCCCGATCTTTCCTTCTCCAGGGATTGAACTCACGTCTTCTGCATTAGCAGGCAGATTGTTTACCACTGAGCCACCAGGGAAGCCCTGCTCTGGGATTGTTGTTGATCAGTCATCCAGTTGTGTCTGACTCTTTGCGACCCCATGGACTGCAGCACACCAGGCCTCCCAGTCTCTCACCATCTCCCAAAGTTTGTCCAAGTTCATGTCCATTGGATTGGTGATGCCATCCAGCCATCTCATCCTCTGACACTCTCTTCTCCTTCTGCCCTCAATCTCTCCCAGCATCTGGGGCTTTTCCAATGAGTTGGCTGTTCTCATCAGATAACCAAAATACTGGAGCTTCAGCATCAGTCCTTCCACCAAGTATTCAGGTTGATTTCCCTTAAGATTGACTGGTTTGATCTCATTGCTGTCCAAGGGACTCTCAGGAGTCTTCTCCAGCACCACAATTTGAAGGTATCAATTCTTTGGCATTCTGCCTTCTTTACAGCTCTCACAACCACACGTGACCACTGAGAAGACCATAGCGTTGATTATACAGACCTTTGTCAGCAGAGTGATGTCTCTTGCTTTTCAACACACTGTCTAGGTTTGTCATAGCTTTCCTGCTAAGAAGCAATCATCTTCTGATTTCATGACTGCAGTCACCATCCACAGTGGTTTTAGAGCCCAAGAAGAGAAAATCTGTCACTAATTCCACCTTTTCTCCTTCTGGACCAGATGCCGTAATCTTAGTTTTTTTAATATTTAGTTTTAGACAGGCTCTTTCACTCTCTTTCACCCTCATCAAGAGACTTTAGTTCCTCTTCGCTTTCTGCCATTAGAGTGGCATCATCCCGCATATCTGAGGTTGTTGATGTTTCTCCCACCTATCTTGATTTCAGCTTGTTACTCATCCAGCCCAGCATTTCTCATATGTGCCTGGTGTAGTAGGTTAAACAAACATGGTGACCACAGACAACCCTGTCATACTGCTTTCTCAGTCTTGAACCATCAGTTGTTCCACACAGGGTTCTAACTGTTGCTTTTTGACCTGCATACAGGTTTCTCAGGAGACAGATAAAATGGTCTGGTATTCCCATCTCTTTAAGAACTTTCCACAGTTTGTTATGATCCACACAGTCAAAGGCTTTAGTGTAGTTGATGAAACAGAGGTAGATGTTTTTCTGGAATTCCCTTGTTTTCTCTGTGATCCAGCAAATGCTGGCAATTTGATCTCTGGTTCCTCTTCCTTTTTAAAACCCAGTTTGGACATCTGGAAGTTCTTAGTTCACATAATGCTGAAGCCTAGCATGCAAGGTTTTAAGCGTGACCTTACTCACATGGGAGATGAGTGCAATTGTCCAATGGTTGTCACATTCTTTAATATTACTCATCTTGGGATTGGTATGAGAATTGACCTTTTCCAATCCTGTGGCCACTGCTGGGTCTTCAAGATTTGCTGACATATTGAATGTAACACATTGATGGCATCATCCTTTAGGGTTTTGAATAGTTCTACTGGAATTCCATCACACCACTCGCTTTATTAAAAGCAGTGCTTCCTAAGGCCCAGTTGATTTTCGCATTCCAGAATGTCTGGCTCTGGGTGGCTGACCACATCATTATAGTAATCCAGTTCATTAAGATCTTTTTTGTACAGTTCTTCTGTGTATTCCTTCCATCTCTTCTTGATCTTTTCAGTGTTTACTAGATCTCCACCATTTCTGTCCTTTATTGTGCCCATCTTTGGGCAAAATGTTCCCTTGATAGCTCCAAGTTTCCTCAAGAGATCTCTAGTCTTTGGCCTTCTGTTGTTTTCTTCTAGTTTTACGCACTGTTCATTGAAGAAGACCTTCTTGTCTCTCCATTGCTGTTCTTTGGAACTCTGCATTTAGTTGGGTGTACCTTTCCCTTTGGGCTTCCCTGATAGCTCAGTTGGTAAAGAATCTGCCTGCAATGCAGGAGACTCTGGTTCGATAGTCATTGGCAATATGGATCAGGTTGGGAAGATTCTCTGGAGGAGGGATAGGCAACCCACTCCAGTATTCTTGGGCTTTCCTGTGGCTCAACTGGTAAAAGAATCCGCCTGCATGGTGGGAGACCTGGATTTGATCCCTGGGTTGGGAATATACCCTGGAGAAGGGAAACGCTACCTACTCCAGTATTCTGGCCTGGAGAATTCCATGGGATTCCATGGAGTTGCAAAGAGACACGACAGAGTGACTTTCATTCACCTTTCCCTTTCTCCCTTGTTCTTTACTTCTCTTCTTTCTTCAGCTATTTGTAAAGCCTCCTCAGATAGCCACTTTGCCTTCTTGCTTTTCTTTTTCTTTGGGATGTTGTTTTTCGCTGTCTCCTGTACTGTATTAAGGACCTTCGTTTCATAGTTCTTCAGGCACACTGTTAAGTAGATCTAATCCCTTGAGTCTATTTGTTACCTCCACCGCATATTCATAGGAAATTTGATTTAAGTAGTACCTGGCTGGCTTGCTGGTTTTCCCCCTTTCTTTGGTTTTCCCCTTTCTTTCTGAATTTTGCTATGAGAAGCTGATGATCAGCTCCAGGTCTTGTTTTTGCTGACTGTATACAGCTTCTCCATCTTCAGCTACAAAAAATATAATCAATTTGATTTTGGTATTGACCATTCAGTTATGTCCATGTGTAAAATCATCTCTTGTGTTGTTGAAAAAGAGTATTTGCTATGACCAGTGCATTCTCTTAACAGAATTTGGTTAGCTTTTGCTCTGCTTCATTTTGTTCTCCAAGGCCAGACTTGCCTGTTACTCAAGGTATCTCTTGACTTCCTACTTTTACATGCCAATCCCCAGTGAACATCTTTTTTGGTATTAGTTCTAGGACGTCTTCTAGGTCTTCATAGAACTGATCAAGTTCAGCTTCTTCAGCATCGGTAGTTGGGGCATAGACTTGAATTACTGTGATGTTGAATGGCTTGCCTTGGAAGCAAACTGAGATTGCACCCAAGTACTGATTTCAGACTTTTTGTTGATTATGAGGGCTACTCCGTTTCTTCTATGCAATTCTTGCCCACAGTAGTAGATATAATGGTCATCTGAGTTAAATTCTCCCATTGCCATCCATTTTAGTTCACTGATTCCTAAGATGTAGATGTTTATTCTTAGCATCTCTTGCTTGACCATGTCCAATTTACCTTGATTCATGGACCTAACATTTCGGGTTCCTGTGCAGTATGTTTCCACTTTGCTTCATTCTTTGAAGGCCCAGGTGCTTCATGCATTCTGGGGCTATTAGTAGTTGTCCTCCGCTCTTCCCCTGCAGCTTATTGTACACCTTCAGACTTGGGGGACTCATCTTTCGGTGTCATAGCTTTTTGTTCTTTTATACAGTTCATGAGCTTCTCATGCCAAGTGTACAGGAGTGGTTTGCCATTCCCTCTTTCAGTGGATCATGTCTTGTTAGAACTCTTCACAATGACCCACCCATGGATGTCTCAGGTGGCCCTACACAGCATGGCTCATAGCTTCGTTGAATTACGAAAGCACCTTCACAGTGACAACCCAGTGATCTATGAATGGGGCCCTGGGATAGTTAAGTATTAAATTATTTTTTCTCCTTTAGAGATTTGAGAAATTATTAAAAATTCAGTTTCTTTTCTGTAGAATGGGGAGGACTTGAAGAGCACAGTATGCCAGAGAGAACTGGACTAGCTTGGACCAAGTACAGTGTGGATATGAGGAAGGGTGGTTGTGGAAAAGGAGCCAGCAAGGAGCAGGTTCTTAAAGTATATTGTCTCTATTTTATCCTGCAACAACTCTTGCTGTCGGTTCAGTTCAGTCACTCAGTTGTGTCCGACTCTTTGCAACCACGTGAACTGCAGCACGCCAGGCTTCTCTGTTCATTACCAGCTCCCAGAGCTTGCTCAAACTCATTGAGTCGGTGATGCCATCCAACCATCTCATCCTCTGTTGTTGCCTTCTCCTGCCCTCAATCTGTCCCAACATCAAGGTCTGTTCCAATGAGTCAGTTCTTCGCATCAGGTGGCCAAAGTGTTGGAGTTTCAGCTTCAGTCCTTCCAGTGAATATTCAGTACTGATTTCCTTTACGATTGACTGTTTGGATCTCCAAGCAGTCCCAGGGACTCTCGAGTCTTCTTCAACACCACAGTTTAAAAGCATCAATTCTTCAGCACTCAGGTTTCTTTATGGTCCAACTCTCACATCCATACATGACTACTGGAAAAGCCATAGCTTTGACTAGACAGACTTGGTTGGCAAAGTAATGTCTCTGCTTTTTAATATGCCGTCTGGGTTTGTCATAGTTTTTCTTCCAAAGAGCAAGCGTCTTTTAATTTCATAGCTGCAGTCACCATCTGCAGTGATTTTTGGGCCTCCCAAAATATAGTCTGTCACTGTTTCCATTGTTTCCCCATCTATTTGCCATGCATGATGGGACCAGATGCCATGATCTTCATTTTTTGAATGTTGAGTTATAAGCCAGCTTTTTCACTCTCCTCTTTCACTTTCATCAAGAGGCTCTTTAGCTCCTGTTTGCTTTCTGCCATAAGCGTGGTGTCAACTGCACATCTGAGGTTATTGATATTTCTCCCGGCAATCTTGATTCCAGCTTGTACTTCACCCAGCCCAGCATTTTGCATGATGTACTCTGCATGTGCTATGGGTAATATTATTCTGGCTTTATAGAACAGGGTAATTGCTTAAGGACTCTGAAATGGTTTATGGGAGGACTCAAATTGAAGAAAGTAGGAAAAACCACTAGACCATTCAGGTATGACCTAAATCAAATCCCTTATGATTATTCAGTGGAAGTGACAAACATGTTTAAGGGATTAGATCTGATACACAGAGTGCCTGAAGAATTATGGACAGAGGTTCGTGACATTGTACAGGAGGCAGTGATCAAGACCATCCCCAAGAAAAAGAAATGCAGAAAGGCAAAATGGTTGTTTGAAGAGGCCTTACAAATAGCTGAGAAAAGAAGCTAAAGGCAAAGGAGAAAAGGAAAGATATACCCATTTGAATGCAGAGTTCCAAAGAATAGCAAGGAGAGATAAGAAAGTCTTCCTCGGTGATCAATGCAAAGAAATAGAATAAAACGGTAGAATGGGAAAGACTAGAGATCACTTCAAGAAGCTTAGAGATATCAAGGGAACATTTCTTGCAAAGGTGGGCCCAATAAAGGACAGAAATGGCATGGACCTAACAGAAGCAGAAAATATTAAGAAGAGGTGGCAAGAATACACAGAAGAACAGTGCAAAAAAAAAGATCTTCATGACCCAGATAACCATGATGGTGTGATCACTCACCTATAGCCAGACATCCTGGAATGCAAAGTCAAGTGGGCCTTAGGAAGCATCACTGTGAATAAAGCTGATGGAGGTGATGGAGTTTCAGTTGAGCTATTTCAAATCCTAAAAGATGATGCTGTGAAAGTGCTGCACTCAATATGCCAGCAAATTTGGAAAACTCAACAGTGGCCACAAGACTGGAAAAGGTGTTTTTATTCCAATCCCAAAGAAGGGCAATACCAAAGAATTTTCAAACTACTGCACAATTGCAGTCATCTCACACGCTAGCAAAGTAATGCTCAAAATTCTCCAAGTCAGGTTTCAACAGTACATGAACTGTGAACTTCCAGATGTTCAAGCTGTATTTAGAAAAGGCAGAAGAACCAGAGATCAATGGCCAACATCCATTGCATCATAGAAAAAACAATAGAGTTCCAGAAAAAACATCTACTTCTGCTTTATTGACTATGCCAAAGCCTTTGACTGTGTGGATCACAACAAACTGTGGAAAATTCTGAAAGAGATGGAAATACCAGACCACCTTACCTGCCTCCTGAGAAATCTGTATTCAGGTCAAGAAGCAACAGTTAGAACTGGATGTGGAACAACAGACTGGTTCCAAATCAGGAAAGGAATATGTCAAGGCTGTATCTTGTCACCCTGCTTATTTAACTTATATGCAGAGTACATCATGTGAAATGCTGGGTTGGATGAAGCACAAGCTGGAATCAAGATTGCCAGGAGAAATATCAGTAACCTCAGATATGCAGATAATACCACTCTTATGGCAGACAGTGAAGAAGAACTAAAGAGCCTTTTGATGAAAGTGAAAGAGGAGAGTGAAAAAGTTGGTTTAAAACTCAACATTCAGAAAACTAAGAACATGGCATCTGGTCTTGTCACTTCATGGCAAATAGGTGGGGAAACAATGGAAACAGTGAGAGATTTTATTTTTTGGGGCTCCAAAATCACTGCAGATGGTGATTGCAGCCATGAAATTAAAAGACACTTGCTCCTTGGAAGAAAAGCTATGACCAACCTAGACAGCATATTAAAAAGCAGAGATATTACTGCTGTAGTCCATGGGATGACAGAGTCGGACACGACTGAGTAACTGAACTGAACACTTTAACCCAGAACTTGATGTTAAAGCCCGTGTTCATTCTTTAGTTTGAAGAGTTAACAGATTCCCATAAAGAGAGCCATGTTTCTAAGGGTCTTGAGTGTGATACTAGTCTTTTTATTCATCAGTTATGCAAGCTCTCAATTTTGATATTTTGAAGTTGCAGGCAATGACATGAGGATGTAATCATTTAGTTGCTAAGTTGTGTGTCACTCTTTGAGACCCCATGGACTGCAGCATGCCAGGCTTTCCTGTCCACCATCTCATGGAGCTTGCTCAAATCATGTCCATTGAGTTGGCGTTGCCATCCATCTTTTTTTTTTTTGGAGTTTTCTTTTCTTTTTTTTTAAATATACATTTATTTATTTTAATTGGAGGCTAATTACTTTACAATATTGTATTGGTTTTGCCATACATCAACATGAATCTACCATGGGTGTACACATGTTCCCCATCCTGAACCCCCCTCCCACCTCCCTCCCCATACCATCCCTCTGGGTCATCCCAGTGCACCAGCCCTGAGTATCCTGTATCATGCATCGAACCTGGACTGACGATTCGTTTCGTATATGATATTATACATGTTTCAATGCCATTCTCCCAAATCATCCCACCCTCACCCTCTCCCACAGAGTCCATAAGACTGTTCTATACATCTGTGGCTCTTTTGCTGTCTTGCATACAGGGTTATCGTTACCATCTTTCTAAATTCCATATATAGGCGTTAGTATACTGTATTGGTGTTTTTCTTTCTGGCTTCACTCTGTATAATAGGCTCCAGTTTCATCCACCTCATTAGAACTGATTCAAATATATTCTTTTTAATGGCTGAGTAATACTCCATTGCGCATATGTACCACAGCTTTCTTATCCATTCATCTGTTGATGGACATCTAGATTGCATCCATGTCCTGTAGTAAACAGTGCTGCAATGAACACTGGGGTACACGTGTCTCTTTGAATTCTCGGTGTGTATGCCCAGCAGTGGAATTGCTGGGTCGTATGGCACTTCTATTTCCAGTTTTTTAAGGAGTCTCCACACTGTTCTCCATAGTGGCTGAACTAGTTTGCATTCCCACCAACAGTGTAAGAGGGTTCCTTTTTCTCCACACCCTCTCCAGCATTTATTGCTTGTAGACTTTTGGAATAGACTTCCAAAAGTAGACTTTGGAATAGCAGCCATTCTGACTGGCGTGAAATGGTACCTCATTGTGGTTTTCATTTGCATTTCTCTGATAATGAGTGATGTTGACCATCTTTTCATGTGTTTGTTAGCCATCTGTATGTCTTCTTTGGAGAAATGTCTGTTTAGTTCTTTGGCCCATTTTTTGATTGGGTCATTTATTTTTCTGGAATTGAGCTGCAGGAGTTGCTTGTATATTTTTGAGATTAGTTGTTTGTCAGTTGCTTCATTTGCTATTATTTTCTCCCATTCTGAAGGCTGTCTTTTCACCTTGCTTATAGTTTCCTTTGTTGTGCAGAAGCTTTTAATTTTGATTAGGTCCCATTTGTTTATTTTTGCTTTTATTTCCATTACTCTGGGAGGTGGGTCATAGAGGATCCTGCTGTGATTTATGTCAGAGAGTGTTTTGCCTATGTTCTCCTCTAGGAGTTTTATAGTTTCTGGTCTTATGTTTAGATCTTTAATCCATTTTGAGTTTATTTTTGTGTAGGTTGTTAGAAAGTGTTCTAGTTTCATTCTTTTACAAGTGGTTGACCAGTTTTCCCAGCACCACTTGTTAAAGATATTGTCTTTTCTCCATTGTATATTCTTGCCTCCTTTGTCAAAGGTAAGGTGTCCATAGGTGCATGGATTTATCTCTGGGCTTTCTATTTTGTTCCATTGATCTATATTTCTGTCTTTGTGCCAGTATCATACTATCTTGATGACTGTGGCTTTGTAGTAGAGCCTGAAGTCAGGCAGGTTGATTCCTCCAGTTCCATTCTTCTTTCTCAAGATTGCTTTGGCTATTTGAGGTTTTTTGTATTTCCATACAAATTGTGAAATTATTTATTCTAGCTCTGTGAAAAAATACCTTTGGTAGCTTTATAGGGATTGCATTGGTAGATTGCTTTGGGTAGTATACTCATTTTCACTGTATTGATTCTTCCGATCCATGAACACAGTATATTTCTCCATCTATTAGTGTCCTCTTTGATTTCTTTCACCAATGTTTTATAGTTTTCTACGTATAGGTCTTTTGTTTCTTTAGGTAGATACATTCTTAAGTATTTTATTCTTTTCATTGCAATGGTGAACGGAATTGTTTCTTTAATTTCTCTTTCTGTTTTCTCAGTATTAGTGTATAGGAATGCAAGGGATTTCTTTGTGTTGATTTTATATCCTGCAACTTTACTATATTCATTGATTAGCTCTAGTAGTTTTCTAGTGGAGTCTTTAGGGTTTTCTTTGTAGAGGATCATGCCATCTGCAAACAGTGAGAGTTTTACTTCTTTTCCAGTTTGGATTCCTTCCATCCAACCATCTTATCCTCTGTCTTCCCCTTCTCCTGACCTCAATCTTTCCCAGCATCAGGGTGTTTCCCAGTGGACCGGCTCTTCCCATCAGGTGGCCAAAGTTTTGGAGCTTCACCTTAAGTATCAGTCCTTGCAATGAATATTCAGGGTTGATTTCCTTTAGGATTGACTGTTGATCTCCTTGCTGCCCAAGTTAAGGGTCTTCTCTAGCACCACAGTTCAAAAGTACCAGTTCTTCAGTGCTCAGCATTCTTTATGGTCCAACTCTCACATCTGTACATGACTAGTGGAAAAAAACTTTAGCTTTGTCTATAGAACCCTTTGTCAGCAAAGTGACGTCTATGTTTTTTAATACTCTGTTGTCATAGCTTTTCTTCCAGGGAGCAAGTGTCTTTTAATTCCATGGCTGCTGTTACCATCCACAGTGATTTTGGAGTCCAAGAAAGTAAAGTCTCTCACTATCCATTGTTTCTGCATCTATTTTCCATGAAGTGATGGGACCGGATGTCATGATCTTAGATTTTTGAATATTGAGTTTTAAGCCAGCTTTTTCACTGTCCTCTTTCACCTTCATCAAGAGGCTCCTTAGTTCCTCTTCACTTTCTGCCATTAAAGTGGTATCATCTGCATATCTGAAGTTGTTGATATTTCTCCTGGCAATCTTGGCTGGATGAGTCACAAGCTGAAATCAGTATCACTGGGGAGGTAATACATGGGATGTATGGAAAGGTCTCTCTATTCAGGCTGGCTGTGATAGCCAGCAGTCTGAATGGTGGTCAGGATGTCTGTCTGTTCCTTCCTTGCTTTCCATGGTCTGCTTACGCTTTAGTATGGCAGTCCAGTGGACACTGGCAAGCATAAGCCTCCTTAGGAAATTCACAGCCACTCTCTTTTGCCCATTGGAGATGAACCCTGAAAACAGCTCTGACCCACCTTTCCAGGAATGGGGCTGCTCAGACTGGGAAAGCATGCTTGGAAGTTTGCTGCTCTGGTTCATTTTTCAAAACACTCGAGTCCCTTCTGTGGTTTCTCTGTGGGATTTAAGTTACAGTGTCAGAGGTGGGGAACTTTCTCTTGTTATACTTCCTCTCTTTTCTACCTCCCTTCAAGCACTTCTGAGTGTTTTATTTATTTAGTTCTGGTCAGTTAGACGTTTTCTCTCCCAGCCGTTCATCTGCAGGTAACATTAGTCCATTAGTTACAGAGGAGAACCCAGAAAGACAAGGGGGCAGGCAGTACTTGAAGAATGGCAGGAAATATCAACCCTGTCCCTGCTGATGACAGCCATGCTTCACAGCTTGCACTTCCTGAGTAAAAGACTTGGGAAAGGGGAGTCTCAGAGCTTTTTCAGGAAGTTGGCTGCATCCCATTATCTCCAAATGTGTGCAGAGTGTTTAATGAACAGCACTGGGTACGAAGCTGTCATGTGGCTGTGGAGCAGACGGATTTGCTCATATTGGACAATTCATAATCCCTTTGTTTCAGGGAAATCTCTAAGACTGACTTCTCATACTGCCTCCCAACCCCCATTGCATACACAGCCTTGAGGTTTAAAGCTAATTTCTTTCTATCTCATTTTCTTTCAGTTTTATACTGCGTTTAATCAGTTGCTTTAGTCTCATTGCCCCTTCAGCCAGGCTTGCCAGGAAAGGATTATAGCTGGGCCCTCATGCCCCAGCTTCATCTGGAGCATCTGGTCAGCGTGCCAGAACACAGAATATCTCAGAGGCTTCCTCTGCTCTTTGACTGGTAAACACAGGGTAGTTTAAGCTGTTATGGAGCCTTCTGTTTACAAAACATCCAGAATATGTGAAGGGTAAAGGGGAAGCTGAAAGCTCTTAAAAACTAGCTGGAAAGTGCATGAAAACTAAAATGGAGTCCACCTGCTCAGTTCCCAGGAGTCCTCCCCAAGCTCCTTTTTGTGGTTAGGTCATTTAGATTCTCACTGCAAGGACTTGAGGGAAAAGACCATTCCAGTAGGATTTCTGTTTGGGTGAGAGTTCCTGAGGGGCATCCTGGGGGATTTTCCTTCATGATGGTCACTATGGTACTTCACTCTGAGCAAGTATCTTTTCACAATCCTCATTGTCTTTGTGGAAAACTCTTTTGGGTTTGTGTCCACACTGGGGTGAATATGGGGTGAATATTAAGATTCGAAAAGAAGCAAAGGCTAAGCAGAAGGTGGGCCCAGGAGTAAACTTGCTGGGCAGTTTTCAAGCAGGAAGAGAGGACAGAAATCAGCAAACCCTGGTACATACCTTTGCCATCTAACATGAAATGCCTGTTGCATAGATGCTCTTGCCAAAGAACTGTGGAAAATAGCTGAGTGGAGGAGCTTCCAATCCCCCTTAGTGTCTCTGTTGAAACGATTTATTCAAGACCACAGAGCCAGCTGGCAGACAAAATGAAAAGATGAGTCAGAAACTCTATAATTTCTTTCAAGCTAAGATGTGGCCTTCAGGTAGCATTTCCTGCATGGAGGACTCTGGATACAGAGCAGCGTGTTCCTGCAAGATTCAGATAAAGCCCCTCTCTCCAGCCCTGTAACTCACAGTAAACTGTGCATTAGATGAGCTGCAGTTTCTGCTTTTGCAAAAATAAGAAATTGTTGGGGGCTTATCAAGCTAGATAGTGCCTTGTAGGGTGTCTTACACAGAGTGTCTGACCTGCCCTCCCTCTGCTTCCCTCCACTTCCCTTTCCCCTCTCTCCTTTGTTGCTGCAGCCTTGTCTTCAGATAGTCATAGTGACCTCTTGGGTCCCTGCATCTTTCTAACTACAGCTAATCCTGGTCCTGCATTCCTTTTTTGTTTTGTTTTTTAAGTAATTTTTATTTCTTTTTGACTGTTCTGGGTCTTCGTTGCTGGATGGGCTGTCTTTAATTTCAGTGAGTGGGGCTACTCTTCATTGTGGTGTATGGGCTTCTTACTGTCGTGGCTTCTCTTGTTGCAGAACACAGGCTTCAGTAGTTCTGGCACATGGGCTCAGTAGTTGCTATTCCCGGGCTCTAGAATGCAGGCTCAGTAGTTGTGGTACATGGCTTAATTGCTCCACGACATGTAGGATCTTTGAGGACCAGGGATTGAACCCATGTCTCCTGCATTGGCAGGGAGCCCTGGTCCTGCATTTTTTTTTTTTTTTGGTCCTGCATTCTTAGTCTGCACCCAAAGGCTCACTAAAACTGCCCAGCTAAGAGACATAAAAAGCAGAGACATTACTTTGCCAACAAAGGTCCATCTAGTCAAGGCTATGGTTTTTCCAGTGGTCATGTATGGATGTAAGAGTTGGACTGTGAAGAAAGCTGAGCACAGAAGCATTGATGCTTTTGAACTGTGGTGTTGGAGAAGACTCTTGAGAGTCCCTTGGACTGTAAGCAGATCCAACCAGTCCATTCTAAAGGAGATCACTCCTGGGTATTCATGGAAGGACTGATGTTGAAACAAACTCCAGCACTTTGGCCGCCTGATGCGAAGAGCTGACTCATTGGAAAAGACCCTGCTGCTGGGAAAGATTGAGCGCAGGAGAAGGGGACGACAGAGGATGAGATGGCTGGATGGCATCACCGACTCAATGGACATGGGTTTGGGAAAACTCTGGGAGTTGGTGATGGACAGGGAGGCCTGGTGTGCTGCGGTTCATGGGGTCGCAGAGTCAGACACAACTGAGCGACTGAACTGAAGAGACGTATGAAAGTCTTGTTTTCTCCATGAAATGTAGTTAGACCTCTCTATTAGTATTTTGGCAAATGTCCAGATTAGTATCATGAGGTGACTTAGTCAAATTTAAATTTTATGTCTTCAGCTCTGATTTGGTAATATATTCACGTGGTTCAAAATTCAAAGGGCACTAAAGGCCATTGTGAACTTCCTCATACCCCATCCCTGTTCCATCCAGGTTCCCTTCCTCAAAGCAACCAAGGGTTGCCAGTTTCTTCTAGAGATATTTATGTATAGTCTAAGCAAATGTACCCATATAGTGTTTTTTCATATATTTATACAAAAGGTACTTCACTGTGTATACAGCTTACTTGTTTCCATTTAACAATATATCATAGACATCATTCTTTATCAGTACATAAACAGCTTCTTAGGAGGTGACTTTCATTTTAATAAATGTAGAATGACTCACGTAGAAACCTTTGGGGAAATGTGTGCGTTGACCCATGTTTAAAAATGACAGTGCTCCAATTAGACTTATTACTTAGGCACAATTTATTGTTTAAATGAAGGATGTATTTGATTGTTGTGTCTAAGAAGTGATTACTGATGGCTTTTTAGAGCCAGTATGACTCACAAAGCATCTTTGATGATAAGTTTAGAATGACTGTGTCATTAGTTCTGATTGGGAGTTTGTGCAATTCAGAATTTTAGTTTAAAACCTGTTAAGGGAAGAAATCAGCCATAAACTTGGTCTCCTTGGCTGCAGTGCTTCCCCTGTGTTGTGCTGGGACCATTTTTTAATAATCAGGGGGCTGCACTACGTCTGCCATGGCCACTTGGCACTTTGGATCTAGAGATGCCCAGATCTTTCTTTGCACTATGAAAAGTAAAAATAAAAAAGCTTAGCTATTTGCTTTTTCCCTGCTGAAACCTGCTGACAGTTGGGAATGCTTCCAGACCCAGGTGGCTGACTAGCTGGGCTCTGGCCCTCTTATGGTTATGTTCTTGGTAAAGAGATGATCCAAGAAAGATCAGGGAATGAGTTGGGGTGAGTAGGATGGCTCCATCTTGAGTGTTTGCCAGGGCAGCCACTTTAATGCTTGTGGGAGAGCCAGGCTATTTACAGAAGACAAAAGCCACATTTTTTGCATTGGATGAGTGTATTGGTTTAGAATCCTCAGGGCCATTATAAGACATCCAGAGGTTCTGAACACTGAAAAGAATATGGTACCCATCTCCCCCCACCCTCAAATCGCCTTCTCCCCACAAATAGGTAACTCAAAATAGAAGTAATTCCAAATTTTAAATTAAGTCTGCTAGCCCCAGGAAAGATGGCTAGTTATATTTTTTTACAAAAATATATCAAATTGACTTTGGGCTTTTTCCTCACATTTTTTGGGTACCCATGCTTTGCTGATGCCCAAGGACAAATTAAGTGTCTCTGTTGCATGATCTAACATTGAGAGTTTCTAGTTCTGCTGAGGAGCTACCCTCTTTCTAGGATTTGGATGACAAGAATTATTTTACAGTATCAATAATTTTGAAGTTTTTAAAAAGAATGTTCTTTTGTTTATTTAATATTATCTTTACCTAGACTGAACATTAGAATAGCTCTGAAATTTTCTTCCAAGAAATGCATTTTCTTCTTGAGTGCTCCATGATGAAATCAGTCTTAATTTCAGTTCAACTAGTGTGTAAAAACACACAGTGAGTGATTATTAGTCCCTGAAGGAGGCAAGACAGATGGAGCCCAGAATGAAATTGGCTTTATGATTAATTGAATCCTTGAAGAGCTGAATAGAGTTAGAGCTGATCCAGCCCAATCAGCGCCTTGAGACGGCTGGTGCTGTCCCGAGCCTGAGAGAGGAAAGGGTCACAGCAACCCAGATTTATCCTCTATTAAAATGGATTGGATGTATGTACCAGACAGTTCCCATTTTTAAGCCATTGATGCAGGATAATTGGAATGGAAACAAACAAGATTAGAACTAGATTACAGGTATTTGTGCAAGTTGCCTCCTAAATCAATCAGAGTCCATGATTTGTTCTGAGGGTGCGTTATCATTAGAGTGAATCATTGAAACTCAGCGACACATCTGGAGCCGGCCAGCCAGAAGGGAAAGAGGGAGGGGGGAGCAGAAAGCTGCTTAGGGTAGGGAACTGGACACAACTGTGGAGTGCTTTTCTGTCTTTTGGGGCAGAAGCCTTCCAGAGAGAATTTTAATTTGATTTTGCTCTTTTTTCTTTGCAGCAGAGATGCATGAGAGTATAGGTTTGAAATGACTGCCTCCTTTCCATAGTGAATAGATGGGTGTGTTCTTTTTTTAATGTTTGGACCAAACAGTCACCTAGGGCAGCTGCTGCCTATGGAGACCCTGCCATCCAGGGAGAGAGAAGGACGAAGGCCTTCTAAGGTGCTGTGGAGGACTGTGGCCACGTGAATCACCAAGTCCATTAGGATTGGGTGCCCTGGTGCCTTGCCGGGGTCCTGTTAGTACAGAACATCATGTGTGGAGCTAGAGAGCTCATGTTTGCTTTCATGGATGGGCTCCACTTTCTGGGCCAGGGGCTGAGGGATGAAGGCTAGGTTCCCTCATAGCCCTCTGCCCCACTGACTCTAGCTGTGGGCATGGGCTGGGGTGTCAGGCAGGGGATCCTCGGCCCGAAGGTGACTCTCATCTAGTCTTGTACTCACATAGGTCACAGTCTCAGATCTGGAGCCGGCTAACATCTGAGTAATTGTTTTACATATAAAAACAAGAGGAATAGGTACGTGAGGAGCTTTCTCACCAGAGACGTGTTGCCACCATCCCTTTCCTTTCTGAGCTACCTTCCAGGCACTGGTGCTCATCTCAGGTTCCTGGCAACGTGTCGGGTTTAGGCCCATAGAAGCCTCGTCTGATAGGCTAGTCTTACCCTTACCTTTGAACTGAGCTTTTTTTCCTTTTTCCCATTTTGAGCTCTTGTGAGTCAGGCTGCAGGCAACTCATTTACATGGGAGACAGTCAGAAGGCAAGCATCTTGAAGTCTACTTTCATTTTGCCATGGGAGGTGTTTTCCTGTTGAATTGCTAACCTGACAGGTCAGAGGGAATCATAAAAGATCTCGCTCATCCCTGGATGGAACAGAGTAGAGCAGAGCACCTCCGAAGGGGGTGAAAAACCTTCCTTGATGACAGTTCTGGCATTCTCTAAACCTATAGAGTACTGTCCTCAAGGGAACGAGGTGAGGTTTCTTGGTCCCACAGCAGAGAAGGTGAAGCCACAGTCCATAGTGCACACTTAGGCTGCTGTAGAGCTAAGAACTGGGCTCGCCTCTCTCCTCCCCTTTTTCCCTCCCCCGTGTCCTGCTGTTACATTGGCCCTGCTAGCTGCTCTGGCTGTGGTTTCCACTGCTACCATTGTGTCAGGCACAAAGGAGTTTAATTTGCTTGTTTTGTTGGAGTTCCCTTTATGAAGAATGGTGTCTAATCCCTGAGCTGAGAAGCATCTAATCCCCCTGTGTCTGATACAGCCTTGTTCCTGTCTGAGTCGTCTGCTCCCTTTCCAGCTCAGCCTCAGCTGGACCTTCTGCCTCTTACTAGCCTGGACCCCAAGAGCCAGCAGTGCTCAGCAGACTCTCCTTCTCGCTTTTGTGTAGGTGTGTGGGGATAGGAGGGGGGATGGCGATGTGCAGGGGGCTTGGCCTGGTTTCCTGGACCTGAAAGGACTCAACTGTGTATGGGAAAAGGAGGAATTAGTGGTGCAGTGCCAGTCTTGCCTGGGACCAAGTGGTCCTTGGCATCCAGGCCTCAGTACTCATTCCTCTTTTTGTGCTTGAGCCTGGAGGTGACCTCTCATCTGCTTAGAGCAGTGCTGTTCCTGGAAGCTCAGCTGCTCTATTCAGTGACAAGAGGACAGGCTTGACATTTAACCTTGCTTGTTAAAACAGGTGGAAGAGGAACTTAGCAGTGCCATCTTTGGTTCTCCACACTTTGGTTGGAATCTGCCCTCTGGGGCAGGGGGCAGATATAGCCACCTTTGCTAACCCCCCAAGGAAGCCCCGTATGACAGGAAGCTCTTACTTTAGTCTGCAGGTTGTCACACACTGCTTGTCGTGTGTGACGTGTGTCACACGACCTGCTGTCGTGTCCCACCTGTCTTTCCAGTGTCCAGGACTGTGGATGGGGAGAGATGTGGTCAGAGAGATGGCTGAAAGAGGCCATTCCCTGCAGAGGAAACTCATAATCTGTGGTTAGGATCTGTCTCTGGGAGGAGGGATGCCTCCTGGACTTGTGTCTCACAGACTCTTTCTGTTTGGGCTTCAGTTTTGCTCATGTTCAGAGTTTCTGCCAGGTCTTCTTGTCGCTCTTCTCTGGGGCCAGTGTCTATATTATGACTGGGTAAGTGGACAAACTCTGTGGGAAAGCCTGGAACATGGGAAACCCGTAAGTGTGGGATAGGTGGTGGAAGGACAGACATCTGCTTGGACACATTTCTCTGTATATCTCATGCAGTATGAGGGCCCTGTCCTTGCCCTGCTCCCCTCTCCGTGTGGCACCCCAGCCTCTGGACTGCTATGCAAATGTGATTCTTGATGACAAGGTGGAAGGGGAGGACTAAGCCAGGTAGCAGTCAGGGCTAAGGGCTTTCCACCAAGGGGGACACTTACTGGAATAGTGCCAGCTGCCGCCTACCACCATGGGTGAGTTGTCAAGAGGTGACTTTGTCTGCTTAGTGTCCCTAAAGAAGCATGCTGGGGAAGTCCTACAGGAAGCACAGATACCATCTAGGGATGCTGAGGGACCCACAAGCCAGGAGGCCCCACTGACTTGGACAAGGACCTTAGCCAAAGCCCTTGGCCTCTCTGCACTCTTACCTGGAATTGGGGAATAGTCTCTTATACCTCCTGGGGCCATGGAAAGTGATGAGATTATTCCAATAAAATGGCTCTGATTGTCTTGGAAGAAGAATGCTGTATCTCTGCCAGTTGTGGTTGTTATAAATAGTGACACTTGAAAATCGATAGGGCACCACTCAGAGGAGCCGCAAGTATTGCCCATGCTTGTTTGCTCTCCAGTTTATTCTCACCTTTTCCTAACGGAGGGAGGGGCAGATGCTGCCCGCGCTGCACACCTCACGGAGGGTTGGGAGGATTAGGTGTGAGGTAATGAGCACAGCAGAACTGTGAACTAGGCAGAAGCATTTGGCGGCCTTGCTTATTGCCCATGGCAAACAGGCGGAGAGAGGCCAGCTCATCTGACAAATGTTTACTGAATTTCAGCTCCTGTTACTTTCCAAAGAGATGGAAAGATGAATTTGGCATTTTTACTGCCCTCAAAATGTTTAGAGTCTACATCAAGGCGTGAAGAATGTTGAGAAATAACCAGAGTAACTGCAGTATTCCAGACACTGAGCTAAGAGGATTACGTTCATTTTGTCATTGAATTTATCCAATAGGTTACTGTTATGAATAAATATAACCATCATTTACATTTTACACATGAGGAAATGAGACCTATGTGACCTGTTTCCCTAGGGTCACATAGCTAGACTGTGTTAGAGCTAAGATGTGAACCCGGGCAGTGTGACTCAAAAGCCAAGTTTTTCACCAATGTGCCATGCCAAAGTGATGACAAATGCTGAAAGAGAGAGACATGGAAAAAGACAGGTACATTGAAGGACAGAGAAAGACAAAGACGGGGGAAGGGGAAAAAGAGGAGAAAAGATGGATGGAAAAATGAGGGGGTGAGAGAGGTTGAGAGAGGACCAACTAGATATGTGGTGGTTTTCTATTGTTTTCTCTGCCTGTGAGTGATAATCAGCCTTATTTTTTGCCTTTATTTCCATGTGCTGTAGATCAGATCCAACCCTAGGAGGAAAATCAGGATGTATATCAGGAAAGGGCAGTAGATAAGAAACTTGATTTTGGTGGCTCACCAATCCCGGGAAATGACCCTCATCAAACACTCCTGTCACAAAGGACTCTGCTGCCTTTGGAGGGTAGTTTGGGGTTTCTTCCCTCCTTTTTGATAGATTGAGTAATGGTGCCTCTGTAGTTGAATTCTGTATTGGAGTCCTTCGCTCACTTGCCCCCTCCTCACCACAGGCTCCCTTTGGAGTCTGAGAGTGTGAGTGCCCATCTCAGCTTGTGATCCTGAGCCCAGAATGCTTCTCAGAAGAAATCATCTGCTTATTGCTGGAGATAAGCACCCAGGGTGAATCCCTAATGCAAATATGAGGCTTCTGTGGCAGTGTTGGACCCACACCTCTGGGAGGAGAGTTTGCCTGTTGTCACCAAGCACAGGAGGGAGATCCTGTCAGTGGGGAGAGGGTCAAGCACAGTATTTTAAGCAAGTAATCCTTTATTGTTATTCAGCTGCTTTAAAAATAGATACCACCCTTTCTTTCTAATTGGCACCATTTGTCATTCTCTGTCCTTGATTTTCACACACTGAACTGTTCATGAATATTTATTTACCCTTCCAGGGCAACTCCATATGTGTGTTTGTGTGTGTGTGCACACACATGCTTGCATGCACCTCACAAGCTCATTCTGCCCCTCCTTTCTTTCCTGTCATGAAAGATGACATAGTGGGAGGCAGGACTTCTCGAATCCCTTTCTTTGATGCTGAGGAGTTCCCACACATGTGTTTCACATTCCTGCTTGTGAAGCTACCTCTCTGCCTGCCCTGATTGTTCAAACCTTTCCCAGAACTCAGCCAACCTTGAACTCCCATACCATACCTCTACCCTCCTTGCCTAGCTGGTGAAATGCCCCCCCTCAGCAGTGAAGTCCAGGATCCCCAAGGTGCTTTGATGAGGTACCCTGGCTTGAACCCTAGGCTCTTTAGATTTGTTGTTGTTGTTCTTGGCAATGGCTAGACAAGGGGCTTCCAAGGTGGTGCTAGTGGTAAAGAACCTACCTGCAAATGCAAGAGACATAGGGGACGTGGGTTTGATCCCTGGGTTGTAAAGATCCCCATAAGGAGGACATGGCAACCCACTCCAGTAATCTTGCCTGGAGAATCCCATGAACAGAGGAGCCTGGCAGGCTACAGTTCATAGAATCACAAAGAGTCAGACATGACTGAAGCAACTTAGCATGCACACATGCAGACGAGGGGAGCAGGGACCAGTTTTCACCTCTTTTTTCCCTCAGTAAACCCTCTGCTTGTCAGCCACAGTGACAGACAAGCCCTAGCAGTTCTGAACAACAGAGGAGCCTGGAGCCTGCCTCTGGGATTTTGTGCTGGGCTGAGGACTCTGGAGAGAACCTCCCGCTGTGGGTGAGCCCGTCAGCCTGGGATGGCCCCATTCCTGAGCCATTGTTCTGTCTTTTGGCTCTCTAGAGTGGCTGAAAGAAAGATGACTGCCTGAGCAGTTAAATGAGGGAGCTTATTATTGGTGATGTGCACGTCTCGGGTATGTTGCATTTAGCATCCCTCAGTGAGCTTTCCCTTTGCTCTGATGGAAGTCTGCATTCTCTCCGTCTTAATGTTTTCTCTAAACCAGAAATGATTTCAGATGTCGTCTTTTCACCCGTCTCCTATCAAGGAAGCCATTTTTTATAGCCCATTTCACATTTAACTGCTTCTGGTCTTAAAATTCATTTATTCATTAAAAATATTTGTATTGACTATTTACCATGTGCTAGGCTACCATAGTGGGGGAATAGTGGTGAACAAGACAGTTAGGTCTCACTTCTTAAATAGTTTACCTTTAGTCAAAAATAAGTTTTTAAAAACTAGTTAATACAACATGGATTTGAACTGCTCAGGTCTACTTACATGCAGATTTTTTTCAGTCAGTATGCACTGCAGTACTACGATTTGAGCCTGGTTGACTCCAAGGCTGGGTAAGCCTCTGGATGTAGAACCATGAATAACTAGGGCTGACTGTAAAGTTACATGTGGGTTTTTGACTGCACAGGGGTCAGCGCCCTCACCCCCTAGTTGTTCAAGGGTCAACTGTACATCATCACAATTAACAGCTTCTTGATGTTGCCTCTAAGGACAACATCAAGCAAGTGAAAAGACAGCCCACAGAATAGAGGAAAATTTTGTAAATCGTATATCTGATAAGGGACTTATATTTAGAATACATAATAAACTCTTACAATTCAATAGTAAAAAGGATAAATAACCCAATTTAAAAATAGGCAAAGGATCTGAATAGACAGCTGTCCAAAGAAGATATACAATAGCCAATAAGCACATGAAAAGCTATTCAACATCATTAGCCACAAGGGAAACACGAATCAAAACCTTAATGAGGTCATACTTTATACTCTCTAGAATGGTTATCAGAAAAATGTATGATAATAAGTGTTGGTGAGAATATGGAGAAATTGGAACCCTTATGAACTGTTCGTGGTGATGTAAAATGATCTGGCCATTTTGGAAAATGGTTGTATCAAGTTTTTCAAATGATTAAACAGACTTATTGTATGACCTAGCAATTCCAATCCTAGATACAGACCCAAGACCCCTGAAAACATATGTCCACACAAAAGTTGGTACCTAAATGTTCACAACAGCATTATTCATAATAGCCAAAAAAAAAGGAAACAACTCAAATGTTTATTGGTTGATAGTGGATTAATACAATGTGGTTTATTCATACATCGGAATATTATTTGATATTAGAAGGAAATGGTGTGCTGATACATGTAACACATGGATGAAACTTAAAATATGCTAAGTCAGAGAAGCCAGTCACAGGACTGCGCATCATATGAGCCCATTTATATAAAATGGCCAGACTAGGCAAATTATAGAGCCAGAAAGTAGGTTAGAAGTTGCCTAATTCTGGGAGGGTGGGCTCTGGAGAAAAATGAGAAGTGACTGCTAATAGGTATGGGTTTAAGGGGGAGGGTGGCTGATGAAATGCTTTAAAATTGACTGTAGTGATGGTTGCACAGCTCTGTGAATATACTGAAGCTATTAGATTGTACAATTTCAATGGGTAAATTGTATGGTATATGAATTATATCTTAAGCTATTTTTAAAAGTCAGTGATAAGTGTTATGAAGAAAATAGGATTATGTAGAGATTTTAGATAGGTTAGTTAGGGAGACCTTTTTGAAGAGATGTCCTTCTGGCCCCAGCTGAAATGTTGAGGTGAAATCAGCCTGCACATGTTAGGCTGAGATTTTTTTTTCAGGCAGAGGAATATACAGTGCAAGGACCCTGAGGCAGGAGCAAGCTTAGTCTATTGGTGAAGCAGCTGGGAGGTCACTGTTCCCTGAGTTGAGTGGAAGACTAAGAAGTGAGGTTGGAAAGTTAGCAGTGCATCTAGAGACCAAAGTAAGGTGTATTTGGGTTTTATTCTAAGAGTAATAGGAAGCTACTTTAAACAGGAGAGTAACAAGATCTCATTTGCGTTTTTTGAATGATCCTTCTGGTTGCCTTGTGGGGAGGAACTCTTCATGTCTTCAGAATTGAGAGCCTCCTATCTTAAAACTTCCACCTCTCATGGTAGGAGATTCTTCCTGGTGTCTTGTTCAAGTCATTCCTTTTCATCAGGATTCTGGGTGGTAGATCTGGTGACCATGATAATCCTTCATAACCTGGAAGATTATTGCTCTTCAGATTAGAAAGTGGAGACAGAAATTCTCTATAGTTTCTCCATGGATGTGTCTACTTTCATCATGTGGTTGTCAGTTTCCAGATTTGGGACCATGGTGTTTCCTTGGTTTTCCATAGCTGGACTGGCTCTAGCCCTAGTTCCTTGGCTCCAAATTGAGTAGGGCAATCTTTCTGCCTCTGCCAGCTAGCAGCAGACCTGTTTTCTTCCCCTGAGGTTGAGGACAGTCAGGAGGGTAAGCAACAGAAGGTGCTGTGTTGAAGCCCCACAACCCAGTTGGGTGGGCAGGGCTGGAATGAACTTTTTTACAGCTCCAGGTAGCTCTTGAGAGGCTGGTGATGTGGTGAGTTGGAATATAAGACAGGAGCAAGATGACCTGGATTTGAATCTGGTCTCCACTACTCATGACAACCCACTCCAGTGTTCTTGCCTTGAGAATCCTACGAACAGATTAGTCCACGGGGTCACAGAGTTGGACACGACTGAGCAACTAACACACACATACACACTCCACTACTCATTAGGTGTCAAATGTTAGGCAAGTTATGTAATCCCCCAAGCAGTTTCTTTGTCTATAAAATGGGGATAACCAACCTACCTAAGGTTGGTTATTGCAGAGAATTAAATGTGGTATACTTGTAAAGCATGTAGAAGACTGCCTAGCAGGTAGTGATCAGAGTGGTAACTGCTATTATCATCATCTTTGTTCACCCAAATGTTAACTCAGAGAGTCAGCTCAGGACACTTGTGTGGGCAAGGCAGTAGATGGCACATAATCTTTAGAGCTTTGCTTGCTCTGCAAATAGTTTTTAAAAATTTCATATGTATTGTCTCCTCTGACCCAAAGAAATGCATGCTCAGTGTAAGCTTTCCAAACCTTAAAGTAATATGTAGTATAGAAAGTTGAAATGACATCAAAAGGACATAGATCAGTTGCAGAGAACTGCCGATTGGTAGTTTATTCACTCATGCAACAAATATATATTGAGTGCCTGTTATGTACATCCTCTGAGTAGCATTGTGAAGAGTAAGGGAGGTAATGTAAAAACAGTGCCTTGCACATGCTGGGCAGCCAGTAAGCACTCAGTAATGATAGCTTTATTATTGTTACTGTTACTCTGACTGGAGGCAGGGGTACAGGCATTGTTTTCAGCAGGCTTTTTTTTCCCCCAGCTGGAGAGCTGGGATATATGGGTCATAAAGTTGATTATCCTCTCTTGTATAGTGTTCTGGATCTTAGGGGCTTAGTCAGAGCTTTTGCTGGCCTGTGGCCCTGACACTGGACCCAGTTCTTCCATGATGTGTCACTTGCAGGAGACAGAACACTGTGAAATGTCTTTCTTGTTTCCTTGTTGATTTTTAGTTGTTTTTATTGCTGTATAACAAATTACTCCCAAACTTAGTGAGTTCAACCAACAGTATTCATTGATTATTTCTCACAATTTCTGTGAGTCATGAATTTTGAAATGTAGTCAAAATGTTGGCTGGGCTGCATGATCTGCTTCCAGCTCTCATGCCTGACAAGTTGGTACTGTCTGTTGGTTAGAGGTCTTAGTTCCTTTCCATGTGATCCTCTTCACAGGGCTGCTCATGTATCCCCCATGGCTCCTTTCAGAGTGAATAACAGAAAAAAATCAAGGCAGAAGTGTCATTTCCTTTCATGATGGAGCCTCAAAAATCAGCCCCATCACCTCTTCTGTCTTCTTTCTGTTACACAGATAAGCCATGTTCAATGGCGGAGGGAAATATACAAAGGAATCAATACCAGAAGGCAAGCCATTTTGGAGACTGGCTGCCATACCTACAACACCAAGAACGCTTTCCTAAAAAGACCCTGTGGAGGGATACCAGGCATCAGTCCCTTTGTGGATACTTGTCTGTGAGGTCAGTGGTACCCACAACCCTTCCCCACGCTCCACCTCCGCAGTGCTGAGCTGCCTCGGAGGAGGACAGTGGTTTCATTTTTCAGTCTTTGATCATGATAATAGCTAAAGTGAGTGACAGAAGACTACTTCTTGCAACTCTGTCAGTGACTTGTGCATTAGACTCTGGATTTCTTGAGGTGGACTGACCAGTTGGCCAGCCTCCTCTTACAAGCTTTCAGAGGAGGGGGACCATTTTTGGTACATTGAAATCCAGTCATTTTAAGATGAGGATAAATGGTACTGTACTAAAAAAGGGCTAATAACATTTTCATTCCTTATAGCTCATGTGTTCTGTTAGGAAGACTCTCCCTTATGAACTGGGAGAGGTAAGAGTTGGGTGGCAGAAGAGCTTCTGGGTTAAGAACCTGGGCTCTGGATAGACAGGCCTCTTGACACTCTATATCCTGGACAAGTTACTTAACCTTTTAAATTTCAGCTTCCTCAGCCGAGAAGTGGAGACAGTGCTGCTTCACTGACTCACTGGGAGGATTAAATGAAATAATGTACATGTAGTATAAACGAAGCTCCTAGCACAAAGCATGGCACATGGTAAGCAAATACAAGAGCTGTCTGTAATAATATTGTTGGCATCAGTCTCATCATCATTATTATTACCCTCTTTGACCCTAAGTTAGAGGAGAGGGGCACTGACTTACCCAGCAGCACAGAGGGACTCTGGGCCTATGGACTCCATCCCTCCTCCAGCATGTATACCTTCCGGCTTGAATGTCCTTCCATGTGATGCCGGAACCACAAATAGAAGTTTGGGCAACTCCCAATTATCTAGTGTGAATAATTCGCTCTGAGATAATCTGTGTGCCTGGCCAGCTTCTCAGATCAGCTGACTGGATTATTCTCCTCTTTCAATTATTCAACAGTACAAGTAATTGAGAGCTGGCATTAGAATGTGAAGGCTGTGAGGTCATCTCCTGTTTTCAGTCGCTCAGCCCTGCCAGTGGTGATGTTTCAGAGGAGCATGAAGGCTGTAGAGAGGAGCCCAAGAAGGGGAAGACAAAAGTGGGGTCAGGTTTGAGAACAAAGGATGAGAGCCCTGGAATGACATCCTGGGGAAAGCAAAGCTGCTGACCTCAGACGGGGAGAGTCAGTGAGGAATGGCTTACAAGGTGCCTTTTCTTTCACCTGGGCCAGACGAAGGGCCCCTGTTGGAGTCAAGGGTCATGCTTCCCTGAGGAACTCTTTGAATTTAAATTTGACTCTGAAATGTTTTTTTTGTTGTTGTTTTTGACTGAGCCATGCATCTTCCAGGATCTTAGTTCCCTGATCAGGAATAGAACTCAGGTCACCTGCAGTGGAAGTGCAGAGTCCTAACCACTGGACTGCCAGGGAATTCCTGACTCTGAAATGTTAGATATTCCTGCTGCTGCTGCTAAGTTGCTTCAGTCGTGTCTGACTCTGTGCGATCCCATAGACGGCAGCCCACCAGGCTCCGCCATCCCTGGGATTCTCCAGGCAAGAACACTGGAGTGGGTTGCCATTTCCTTCTCCAACGCATGAAAGTGAAAAGTGAAAGTGAAGTCGCTAAGTCGTGTCCGACTCTTGGCGACCCCATGGACTGCAGCCTACCAGGCTCCTCCGTCCATGGGATTTTCCAGGCAAGAGTGCTGGAGTGGGGTGCCATTGCCTTCTCCGATATTCCTGGAGTCCCTTAAAATATGGTTGACCACCCTCTTCCCTTCTGTTTGGCATCAGGGGACTGCCTTAGGAAACTCAAGGAGCCAAGCCTTTCTGTAAAGTAGGGGCTCTACATTGAAATGATCCCTTCATATAAAAAGTAAACAAAGATTTATTTACAAATTTACAGTGCATATAAATACATAATATAAAAATCAGCTTTTATCTCTGAGGGTATGAGGAATGAGGTTTTGAGATAGAGGAACTTTTCTATTTTGCATCTTCTATGCTGTTATGAATCCTTTTTTTTTTTACCATGAGCTTATATCATTTTCTAATTAAAAGGTAGAATGAAATCAAAACATATAAGAAGTTGCTATTGTGTTTTCTGGTATGAGTTCTTTGAATTGTGGTATGTAGCCTGTAGCTGGCTTGAGTTTTGGGGTTGGACACAACAATTCGTTCAGATCCCTTCAGCCAGGTGGCCAGTGAGGCATTATTTGTGAACTCCATGGCCCAGGCTCCCTTAGAGTGAGGTCAGTGGGGCTTAACCAGCACTCCTCTGCCCCTCGTCATAGCGCCTTAGTCCCGAGGTTGCCATCCTCTCTCCTGCTGTTATTATCACCACCCTGTCCTTCCCTAAGGACCCAGGAACCATTTCCCCTGCATCCGCCAGACCCAGGGTTACCCTGAAGTTATCCATCTAGACTCCTTTTTGCTTCTGAGATGGAGGATTAAACTCTTGATCCAGATACTATTTTGATATGTGGTTTGTCCAAGATCAGTACTTTTGAAGGGAGGAGAAAGGTTAGTTGGTATTTGAACTGTTTCTCTTGAGTTAAAAAAACAAAAACTTTCATTTAGTTTGTGGCTTAGGAAAAGTTGTTTGAGCTCAGTTTGGTGTTCATAGTACTGAGGTTCATGCCAGGTCTTGACTGGTGGTTGGTTCCAGCGTGTGTTTAGGAGGAGCAGGGGCAGAGTGGAGGCAGGAGCTTTTTTGTCTTTGGGGCTCTTAACAGCAGCAGTAAATTGTGATGTGTGTGGAGCAGGAGCAGAGCCAGCTCAAAGAGCCCTGGGCCAAAGGTCCCATCTGCGGGCAAGCTGCTTTTCAGCCTGGCTGGAGGTTCTTATATCTGAGCCCAGCAAGGCTACATTAGGCCAAACCTTCAAACGTGGCTCCAGAGTACGAGGCATAGTCAGAGCATTTAGCTGCTCCACGTGGAAGCTGAGCTCCATTTTCCTGCATTTCCATTTCCTGAGAAGACCTTAGTGGCAGAGAGAACTTGGTAGACACGTGTTGGCCAGCATCACTGCTTAGGGCAGGCTCCAGGTCAGTGGTGAAGTTGTTGGAATGGCTCAGGAATGTGCAGAACTTGGAAGCTGAATGAAACCTAGAGATGCCTCTGCTGGATCTGGCTCCTGAAGATCCCTGTGATATCCTGTTCCTAGCTGGCCTTCGAGCAAAGAGGCTTCCTGAATTTGTCTCACCTCTCCCCAGGGACCCTGACATAGCCCGTCTGGGCTTTTGGAGGAAGGGTATGACTTGTTTAGGCTGAAGGAGATAGGAGTTCCCAGAATCCCTTGAGAAGGAGATAATTAACTTTGATAATTAGCCTGAGAGATGATTTAGGCTGCTGGCTGGGGCCAGATGAGGGAGTTAGAGGAGTGTATGTTGGTCTCTGGAGATGAGGAATGCCAGGGACTCTATTCCTTCAAGCCAGATTAGGGGGAGAGCCCCAGTGCAAGCACTTTGTGCTAGATGCTGAGCAAGTGGTGGCTTTTGTGTCAATGGGGATGTGGTGGGTTTTCCCTTTTTGTACCTAAAATACCTGCTTTCCTCTCCAAGAAGTAGAAATATCCTGGAATGGAGAGCCAAACTATGGAGTCATTGGCATGAATGGCAGTGATTCTGGAGGGAGCCACATACCTATTCTTAGCTCTTTATCAAATATGCTGAGCTGAAGTTTCCAGGTTTTGGGGGTCATATTCTCCATTGTTGGTGGGTGCTATGGGAAGGTTTGAGTTAGTGGGTAAGGGAAACCTCCAAGGAGTTGGTTGTCTGAAAACTTTAATACCGTGTGAGTTTCCTAACTATGAGCCTGCTTGGTGTCCACATGATCTTGTGCTTGGGCCATGGGGACAGATCTGTAAAGATGGGCCACTGTTAAAGGACTTCCCTGGCAGTCCAGTGGTTAAGGCTCTACAGTTCTACTGCAGAGGGCATGGGTTTGATCCCTGGTTGGGGGACTAAGACCCTCCATGCCACGGGGTACAGCTTCCCCCTCCCTCCCCACTCTACCCCCCACAAAAAGGGGACAAACAGCAAGCCATTTGGAGCATGTAACCTATGTAACCAGACTGTTACATACCTGGCCTGACTCCCAATCTAGCTCCAAACAGCCAATTACTATCCAGTATTATGGCTTGAATCCCATGGACAGAGGAGCCTAGCAGGCTACAGTCCATGGGGTCGCAAAAGTCGGACATGACTTAGTGACTAAACCACCAACCATTATGGCTTGAGGTGGTATGAAACAGTATGGTGAGCTGTGAAGGCTCCTGATTTATATTGTTTTTGGTCTCAAGACATTCTTCTATCTTCCTTCTTTGGAAACCACCTTCTTTCCTTTGGGAATAAGGCTGTTAGTTTTTGTGACCCACCTCTTCTGTTCCCAGTTAGGGCTTGTCATATAACCTGGATTGGACACTTGTAGTGGCTCTTCTGTCTGTGCAGTGACTGGCCCAGGGGTTGGCATATGACACAAGCAGGACCAATCAAAGTCCTGCCCTGGAATTCTGTCCCACTTAAGAGGGAGAATTCTTTATGCTGGGATTGATGCATTTGGGGGCAGCCAGTGGCCATCAGACTCACCTTTCCGTGGAGAATGCAGCTTCATCTAGAGAGAGGCAGAGCCCAGAGATGTAGCTGAGGGGGGGCCTGGCATGCTCCTGGAGCCTCTGGACCCAGCTGTCCTTTTACTTTCACCATCATTCTTCATGATGGATCCCAACAAACTAAGGTTTTCTCTTAGATGAGTCTGAATTCAGTTTTGATCCCTCAAAGAGAGTCCTGACTAATAGCAAACAGCTTCCAACTGATCTAACTCTCTGCTTCCAAATAGCCAGTATCGTGTCCAGGGAAGCTGCTTCATGGCTGGGACCCCATACAGAAAACTTGCTTCATACATGTTGGGCACTCACTTCCTGTTTCTTCCCTGAGTAGCAGCACCCTCTCCATCTGCTGCCAACCTGTGGGAGAAGGGTGGAGACCTGAGCTTGGGTCTCCCAGCTTGCCTCTTGGTGTCAGTTAATCTTGTCATCCATGCATGTATTTTTCATCTCCTTCCTCTGCTTCTGCAGAGATAAATACAAACTGTCAGTCTTGCTTTGCAGGGGCCTTGCCAAACATGCCAGTGGTGGGGAGTTGATCAGTCTACCGCAGGCTCCTGTCTTCCATATGTAGAGAGGGAACCATATTCCCATGGCGCAGTGCTGTTTGAGACTGCAAATCTGATTATGTCCCTCTGAAACTGGGCTGTCCTCTGGTGCCCAGCTTGAGCTGATGCTGAATTTATTGTCCCTAAAACATCAGGGCAGTGTTAGAGGTTCCTTGCCCACTGCTTCTTTCCCAGGCTGCTTGTGCCAGCTGCGGGGACCTCGTGAGGCTGTTAGGTGTCTCTCTGTGGCAGATTCATTGTTCCATATTTTTATTTAATTACTTACTTTTACAGCTCTTAGAATAAATCTAATTATCCATCTGTTATGCTACATTATGCCACTGCAGTTCACGCAATTCTTTCTCATTGTATGATATTTGTTAACTTGACCTTGCCCTCTTCCAGTGTTCATGCTCCCCTGTGTGGCTCTGTGCCACCTTCTCAGTGGATCCCCAGCATGTCAGTCTGTTAGGGCCCCAGCAGAACCGACCTGTGGGTGGCTCTTAGGTGAAGCAGAGGTTGGTGGAGTTTGGAGTAGTTCAGAGGGAGGAGCATGGCCAAGAAGCCACCTACAAGGCCATGCTGACCTGACTTTGGTTTGGAAGGCTGGATTGGTATTAGGGTGCTAAGAAAGAAAGAAGAAGTTGTAGCCTAAGTCCCTGATCTTTAGCCAGAGTGCTGTTGTCAAGGTCAGCCAGGTGAGGTCGACCAGGAAGGAGGTGACAGTGCCCACCTGCGGACATGTCTGTGACTGCCCCGCCATGGCTGGCAAGTGGTGCCTGGCATTAAGAGCGAGTCAGGACTGATCTCAGACACAGCACAAGTGGAAGTTACCTACTGGAGACTAATTTCAGGAACCAAGTGAAGGATCCTGGCCCCCAGATTGTTTTTTTTTTTTTTAATTCTTTTCCTGCTGCCTAAAAATTTTTAATACTGTTGGGAATTAATGTCTTGATTTTTTAAATACATCCATTACCTCTCTTTGGGGACAAATATAGATACTCCCAGAAGGGGTATGCCAGGGGTCATTGAACACCTCTGCTCTGTCCTTTTTCTCAAGCAGTTGGGAAATCATGGTGGGGACACACAGGAAGTTGATTTAGGAGTCAAACTGGAGGAGGAAGGGCAGAGAAGGCAAAAACTGAGAATATTAACTAGGGTCTGCCTTGTGTGAGCCCTTGCAGTGGGTAAGCTGCTCATAATGGGAGGGAGGTCGTGTGTCCAACCCATCCACATACCTAGTTATAGGGCTGGACCACCCAGGCCTCAGTGTCCCAGCAGGGGAGTAACACCAAGCCGGCCTTATCCTTTTAGGCAGCTGCTGCTCATTGAGTACCAGCCATTGGGCTAGACCATCTAGAGTGAGGTTACAGGTGAATAGGCAGGAAGGCATAGTCCGTGTCCTTGAGGGTGGTGACGATTTAGTAGGGGAGACAGACTTTGACCAAGTCTGTTGAGTGAAGGGGTCCCAGGAATGCATAGCAGGGGCCCTGTGTGGGAGGTGGTCACTGAGGGCTTCTCTGAGGAAACGGTTGGAGAGAGACATGGAGGAATAAGGACTAGCCTGATGAAGCTGGGGGCAGGGATGGGGAGTGTTTGGGGGAGGACACTCCAGGCAGAGAGGCAGTGGTGATGGTTGCACATTTGAGTTGAGAAATTCATTGTGGGAGCAAGTCAGTTTTTGTTTTCACATGGGCTCGTTTTCAGCGGGTTCCCGAATGGAAACCCTGAGGGTGCTTCCCTAATTCCTTGGGGGCACATGTGTGTGGCCAGATAGGCTTTCTGTGTGGAGACACTTGGGTCAGAGGCTGTGTGTTCTACTGCCTCATCCTCCAAGGTACCCACAGCCCAGGGCTGGGCCTGCTACAGTGGTTGAGGCCTCCCAACCCCCCGCCTCTGGCCCAAGCCCATATAAAAGGCCTTCTGGATGCAGGCCCGGTTTGGAGCTCATTATAGCCTCATGGCCAGGCCCTCCATTTTCCCTTCCAGGTTAAGACTTGGCAGGCATCAAAGACTGCCAGGAACACCCCACAGGCCTTCTCCCTTAATGATCTTGCTACCGCCCCCAGTCTGCATGGCCTTCTTAGCCAAGCTTTTCTCACCAGAGCCTCTGCTTTTCTTCATTCCAGCAAGCAAGATTCAGTGACTAATTGCTGGTATTTTTTTTTTTTTTTTTTTTTCTTCAAGACTATTGATATAGACTGTCATGTTGGGGGTGGGGAAGAGCAAGCTGTAGTCTGGGGGGACTGGTGTCTCCTGCTGCTGCCGTCATTAGACTGAGGCCCATGTGGTATTGATGTCCGCATTTTGTCTTTGTTCTCATATTTTTTGTCGTTTCGACATTTGGTTCTTTGAACATCTAACATGCCTTTTATGCTTCTCATCTCCCACAGAAGATTGTTGTATTTTGTACCCCACCGAAGCTGTGTTTTCCTTTTGTCAGATTTCTCACTTTCTTCTTTATTGTATTTTGATCAGTGTGGCCATGTAGGTCTGGGTTTTATTGGGAGCTTTTCATCTTCTTGGCAGTGGCCCTTGGGGCCTGGGTCTTCTTGCAGAAGCTGGGCTCTGCCACAGGCCCCTGAAGCAAGCTTCTCCTGGCCAGGGCTGGATAGAGCCCAGCCTGTCATCTCTCCAGGGACATTCCAGTGTAGTTGTTCTGAGACGCAATCAGGCATCAGCACTAGTAAGACTTGTTAAAATACAGATTTCCAGGTCCCATCCCCAAAGTTTCTGACTCACGAAGTTTGGGTTGGGGCCTGAGAATTTTTACTTTACCCTTGTTCCCAGGTGTTGCTGGTACTGCTGGTCCAGAGACCACACTTTGAAAACCATGGTATTAGTATAATTCCTGCTTTACCTTGAGCCAGAGTGTCCAGGGTCATATGGAAGGGAGAATAGTGAGGGACCAGATTCCTTCTCCAAACTGGTCCAGCTCTCCAAAACTAAACGATAGCAGATGTTGGCAGTGGCAGCATAATGTTTTAAACACTTTTACAGTGCTTTCAATCACCCTGTATTGTTTGATCCTGAAAAACAGACCCCTTGGTTAAGTAACTCAGCTTCTTGACAAATAATAGAAGTAAAGTTCATATAAGTTCAGGACTTTTGATAGTGTGTGGTGTAACTCCAGTGGAATCCATGTCTCTTGGCTCCTGTTCTTGAGGTTTCAGGCCTCAGCCACTTATTAGCTATGTGACCTTGAGAAAAAAGCTACTTAACTTTCCCTGACTCAGTTTATTAATTTGTAAAAGGGGGTAATAATAATGTTTGCCCCATAGAGTTGTAGTGACAATTATGTGACTTAATATTTGAAAAGCATTTAATTGTTGTTAAGTGTTGGAACCCCAGAATCTATTCTCCTAATGACTGTGAGGGGCTGCCCTTATTTTTTGCATTTCTGCTGTCACAGAGGCCTAGGAGAATGTACCACTACTCAGTATTTGCCTCAGGCAGTCAGGACAGAGCTCAGTCAGTTTAGAAAGGTCCTCCTCTCTGTGGTCTGCTCTGAGGGAACGGTGGATGGCATGTGCCTCTTGGAGTTGGGTGGAGTGGTAGCTGCGTGTGGAGTCTGAGACCAGGAACGCAAAGTCATCAGCACTCCTCAGGAGCTGCTGCAGTTGCAGCTCAGCCCTGCAGTGGCCCTTCACAGGTTAGTTTGTTAGGAGGGAAAGCCCAGTCTACCCTTGCAGTGTTTCCTGTCTCCTGACTCCTCTCTCCACCTTCTGACGGGGGCATGTTTTAAGTAGAGGGCTGGTCCTGATGATGCTAATAGTATTCAACCTGTCGAATAGTATGTGCCAGGCACTGTTACATTGGATACCTCGTTTAATCCTCCCAATGAAACAATCCTTACTTTACAGATGAAGAAGTTTGGGCAAAGATAGTTTAATTACAATTAAGTAGAAAGGTCCAAGATTCCAGTTCAGGTCATGGGCTCCTGAGCCCATGGTCTTTATAAAGTTTTGTGAAGTTACCTCCTTGTATTCTAGCATGATGTTTCCCTCTGGGGTGTCATTTTCCCTCTCCTGTAGGTACCTAGCCTTGTTCTGTTCTCAGTATTCTTTGCTCCTCAGCTTAGTGTCCAGGACAATGGAAGGTTTTTGTTTTTTTTTTTTTAATTCACCTTTGTATATTCATAGAATTTAACACAAAACCTTATACAGAGGGTGACCATATGTTCTGTTTATGCCTCTTTTCCCAGTGCAGTAATTAATAGTGCTTCTTTTCACTCTTAAAAATGTCCCAGTTTGGACAATAAATTATGTGGTCACCCTACTTGCACATGATTGGGACAGTGGCATTTTAATAGAGGACCTTTAAGACTCAAAGAAACAAACCCCAGATGGTAAGATTTTAAGCACTTCTATTGCCCAGTGAGCAGGAGAATTTAGACAAAGGTTCTGCTCAGCACCCCACAAATGTACCAAAAAGAACTATCTCTTAAGACCAGAGTTGAGGCCAGTAGGGGTCACAAAGTCAATTAGATTTATCGAGACAGAAGTCCCACTGTGGCTGACATGCCAGGCCAGGAAGAGAGGAAGTGCAGAAAACTTAGGCTTTCCCATTTCTCCCAAGCAAAAATGATCCCCAGCCTAGCACTTGGCTGTCCGTAAGCCCCTTAGCCTTCCTGCAGGAAAGAGCTAACTGGGCTTGAGCTGTTCCACTGTGCTGAATGAACTGAAGCCCAATGGGAGTCTGGGCTCTCATCCCAGTGCATTTTTTCTGGGATTCTGCTCATCTCTGACTCTACCCCTGTACCTGGACGTGGGATCACACTCACCCACACCCTTGGTGTGTAAAAGTCACACTCCAGATTGTGTCCTTGCCCCATTTGCAGGCAGCTGAAAACTGCTGTGCATATGTCAGTTCACACTTGAACCGGTTTAATGTTTTTTTCCTTTAAGTTGCAATCTGAAATTCAGCCAGACAGGCTTTAATGAGCACTAAATTGTCAAGCCTTTTGTTTCCCTTGCTATTTCCCAAGCCATAGAGATTCTGTGTTTGATTCAGCAACAATTGCTGAATCTTAAACAAACCATTTACATTTTGACGTTAACTATTTTATGAGTGTAACTTTTTCGTTGTCGTTAGAATGCTTCTAACAGAAGGCCTTTTTAGTGACTTATTAGTAAAAGAGTTTAAAGGGTCTGTGGAAGATGATTCTTAACATTTTCTTTGAAGAAAACAAAAAAAGTAGATTTTTATCTGAATTCATTGGGTAATAAATACATGCAGACTTTTAGCCTTTCTCCTCTGAGCTGAGGCTTTTGCTCTTGCTGAGGTCATTCTAGGGTATCTTCCTGGTCAAGCCCTCCATTTTTCAGATTACAGTACACTTAATATTGAAGCCCCCGTCTTGCAAAGTTAATAGAGTCCCGCTCTGAATGTTTCTGTCAGCTGTTAATTTTGTCTAATTAGGGGCAGGAACTATTTTCATTCTTCGCTTTGGCCCCAAGATGCTTAGCTGAGGACCCTGTGCACTCTGGGCCCAGTCAAGATTTGTCGACCAGCTGACTGGACAAAGAGCCTCAGACAAATAGCATGCTCACAAACGAAACCATCCATCATTCTGTCTCTGGAAGCTCTGGGTAATTGGGGCTGTTCTCCAGTGTTTAAAGATCTCCACAGAATGGGAAGTCTTTACTTTCCTCTTAGGTTCCCATTTCAGTATCTGGTCAAACAGGCACAAAGGCTTTGGGCAAGACTAGTCCTCCCAGTTTGTTCCTGCATCAGGGAAGCTCTGTGTCTTTCTTAACCTGGAGGAGACCTGCTGAGCCCTGAGCCTGGCCAGGGAGTCTGCAGGCCCACTCCATCCAGTTTTTTCCTCTGTTACAGAGGAGAAAGTGGACAGAAGTGGCTGGGGTGCATGATCCCACAGTCACTCAAGCCATGAGATTGGCCATATGAAATAGAGCTGGCCAAGGAGGCCATGTTGATCCACCCCCATGGAAAACCAGGAGGAGCCTTGCCTCTCTTGAGGCTGTTCTTGCCTCTTGGAGCTGGAACTAATTGTTCACAAAGATCTTTCCAAATACCAATAATGCAAAATATTTGGGTGGTTCACTATATTGTTCACCATATTTAAACTGTCAGAAACCTTAAATATCTAAGCAGAACCTCAGCAAACAAAGGATATTTTGGGGACTTGTTATGTATGTTGCACAGCAGAGAGATTTGTAGTCTATACGACTTCCAAATCCTGGAAATGAAGCATTTCAGTGTTGTCATTTTCTGCTATAGACCATCCCACGATCGTTGCCTTTCGTTTTACTATTGAGAGATGGCTCATTCATAAACATTTCTGCAGTTGTGTGGCAAAAGCAAGATAGGCTTTGCTTAATTCCATTGGCTCTGATTGAGGAGATGAGGTGGTTGGGAGGAAAGGTGAGTGATTTCCCAGCACATGTCTCAGAACTCTTGAGAGCAGAATTGAAGTAAGAAAATGCCTCCTGAGCCACTAAAGGCCTGTTGAGAAGGTGTATTGCCTGCACCTTGGAACAAGGATGGCCAGTGGTCTTCCTGGGGTGCTCATACCATGCCAGACCAACTTGTCTGCTCTTGTCAGCCTTTAGCACTTAGGGGAGCTGGTATAGACCCATCTCACACCCACTCTGGGTTCTCTAATAGACTTGATAAATCTCACTGTGAAAACTTCCCATATGATTAAGCCTAAATTTCCTTCTGTTTAACTTTGTTGATCCCACTTCCCTCAGACTGAGACAATTATGGGAGACATTTGTTGAATATTTATAGGGCCACAGATAATTTCCCTTTAGCTCTCTCTCTTCCATGTTCCCCACTCTGTGGCCTCCCTTTCAGTTTAGTTCAGTTGCTCAGTTGTGTCCAACTCTTTGCGACCCCATGAACCATAGCACACCAGGCCTCCCTGTCCATCACCAACTCCCAGAGTTTACCCAAACCCATGTCCATCAAGTCGGTGATGCCATCCAACCATCGCATCCTCTGTCATCCTCTTCTCCTCCTGCCCTCAATCTTTCCCAGCATCAGGGTCTTTTCAAATGAGTCAGCTCTTTGCATCAGGTGGCCAAAGTACTGGAGTTTCAGCTTCAACATCAGTCCTTCCAAAGAGCAGCCAGGACTGATTTCCTTCAAGATGGACTGGTTGGATCTCTGTGCAGTCTAAGGGACTCTCAAGAGTCTTCTCCAATACCACACAGTTCAAAAGCATCAATTCTTCGGCACTCAGCTTTCTTTATAGTCCAACTCTCACATCCATACATGACTACTGGAAAAACCATAGACTTGACTAGATGGACCTTTGTTGGCAAAGTAATGTCTCTGCTTTTGAATATGCCATCTAGGTTGGTCATAACTTTCCTTCCAAGGAGTAAGAATCTTTTAATTTCATGGCTGCAATCACCATCTGCAGTGATTTTGGAGTCCAGAAAAATAAAGTCAGCCACTGTTTCCCCATCTATTTGCCATGAAGTGATGGGACTGGATACCATGATCTTCGTTTTCTGAATGTTGAGTTTTAAGCCAACTTTTTCACTCTCCTCTTTGATTTTCATCAAGAGGCTCTTTAGTTCTTCTTCACTTTCTGCCATAAGGGTGGTGTCATCTGCATATCTGAGGTCATTGATATTTCTCCTGGCAATCTTGATTCCAGCTTGTGCTTCTTCCAGTCCAGCGTTTCTCTGGATGTACTCTGCATATAAGTTAAATAAGCAGGGCCTCCCTTTAGCCGGTTCTAATTAGCTTCTTTGATCCTTCCTCCCTGTTTCTCCTCTAGTTTGTTAATTACACTTCTCCCCCATGAATTCTTCCTGTACTGGCCTTGTCTGTCTAGCCGGAGGAGCTGGGAATGAGAATCCAAGGCTCCTCAGTGGGAGGTATTACCTTCTTCTTTGTCCTGTACCACAGGTAGCCCCTCCCACTTCTGAGAAGCCTGAAAATCCAGGCACTCTGCCTTTCTTAGCAGAAAGGTAAGAACAGTAATTTTCATTAAAGTACAATATATCATGATTAAAACTGTTATTTGAATGCTTGGTATTTGCCAGGAAGTGTGCTAATCTCTTTATATATTATCATACTTCATACCCACAGCAATCTCATGAGATAAATATTACTAATTCCTATTTTATAGATGAAGAAACTGAGGTCTGAAGAGGTTTAGTAACATGTTGCAACCACACAGCTTGACAGTGCTGGAACTAGAACTTGAACTTGGGTCTCTCTGACTCCAGAGCAGCTTTTACTCAGTATTTGCTTTTTGAGTTTGAGCTTTTTGATAAGACGAAAGTCCAGATCACTGGCTCTTAGATCACCAAAAAACATGCTGGGATGTCAGCTATTTACCCTTAGAGTGGGAGAGGGTTTTTGCATTGAGATAATAAAACTTGGTGCAGAAGCAAGTTGGTGTGGTGCTATGGGTCTTTATATATCTGGACCCTTGGAAATACCTCCTCCTGCAAAAAACAAGAATCTCATCAATTTTTGAATTGCTTTAATTCTTAACTCACTTTTCTGATAGTTTTATCCCTCAGAAGGTTGAGAAAAACGGCTTCACTGAAATGGTATTCTGAGCATCATGAATGATTTGTTTGGTGAAGTGAAGGTGTTGGAAACTTTAGTACAAAGTGGCCATGTTCAGAGAAACCAAGGGAAATACAGAACTCTGAGTTTGAGGGAAAGCAGATTTTAGAAGGTCCAAGGAAATGTAGATATATTTGGGCAAGGGCTTTGAAGGGAAGGCTGACTCATAGTCTGAACAATGAAATGTGCTTAGTGCAGTCACAAGTGATTACTGCAAGGAACAGAGAGGAGACACCTATTCAGACCAATAAGGCCACTTGGGGAGTTGTTAGTGTTGCGCTTTGTCTGAGAGATGATAAAGGGGCCTGTAACCAGGAACAAACAGAACGAAAGGTGTAGATCTCCGGGAGCACTGTCAGGACTGGGTGCTGAGAGCACAGGACCTGCTGAGCCGTTGGTGTTCGGAGTGAGGAAGCAGGGAGGACGCTGGGCCGCCTGCCCAGCCAGGAGACTCGGTGTCGCAGGTGGCAGAGGGCTCGTTGCCGTCCTTCTGTTTTACCTCTTCACTTCTCTTTAAGGAGAATGGCCCTCCTGTCAGAAAGAGTAAAGCAAACATGGTTAGGAAGAACCTGAGGAAGGAGGGAGAAGAGCCACTGGCTTCTTAAAATTAATTAAGGTCTGAAAAATCAAATGAAAGCTCATGGATATCATCATGAGACTGTGCACATATGGATGTTTAAGCATCACTGAGAGAGGAGTAAGCAGACATGGTAACTGTTTTGCTTTTCAGAATAACAGGGCAAGTTTTGAGCCCTCATTTATGAGCATTTCTAAAGAGAGATGATCTCTTGGAGTTCGTGTGGGTTCCATGAAAATAGACTGATTTAAGGCTTCATATCCCTTCCTTCCTCCTTCTCTTCCTTCTAAAATAGTACATTCATCTTACGTGTACCACTTGATGACTTTTTAAAAGTGAATATACCCATGTAACTACCACCTGAGTCAAGAAATGGAACTCTGTCAGCACCCCAGAAGATTCCCATGCTGCCTCCTAACTCTGATGTCTTTTTTAGAAAAATTTACCAGCCTACAAGTTAAGACTCAATGTTGTAGACAAAGAGGGAACCTGCATTTCAGAAGTGTTTGTCCAAACACATAGCAAAGTGACATTTTAAATTTTGCTGTTACTAAATTTTTAATTTTATAAATAACCCACATTCATTGTTTTGTGTTTTTTTAATCTTACCATGCAGGAACAAGTATATGGTGTCAGTCCACCCCTACCATTTATAACTGGCTTTTTACCTGCTCTGCTTGTATTCAGGGCCATGTTGGGGAACCCTTGCCTCATCAGAGGGTGATAGGAACAGCCTTCAGGGATTCAACCTAGGTAGGCCCAATGTGAGTCAGTTTTGTGATACTACTACCAAAAACTTGGATATGGCCTTAGATTTTAGGAACAGATGGCCTTGGGGCAGAGGATTAATTATTTTAATTAAAAATTATTATTGAATTCCAGAACTAATGGATGAAAGTTTGATGAGGAACAGGTTGTCTTCATATCTCAAAGAATCTCCCCGCAAAATACATGTCAATTTTGAAGGGACAAGTAGTATCTTTATAGTGGAGAAATCTGGCAGGTAGCACCGTGATGAAGTAATCAAAGTGAACCCAGCCACTCTTGAGCCTGAATGACGTCACGTGCTGCCTCATATGAGGCACTGAGAAAGATAAGACGTTGCTTTTGTGTCATTCCTGCTAACATGCACTACCTCAGTCTAACCAGGAAAACATATCAGCTTCAGGCTGAGGGACATTTTACAACTGGCCTGTGTACTTCCAAACTGTCACCATCATGAAAGAAGACAAAGACAGACCAAGGAAGGCTATCTCACAGTTAAAGGAGATGTGGAGACATGCTTCTCAATTCATAATGTAAGGCCTGGGTTGGACCTTGAACTAAAATTATTTTCCTAATAAAGGATATTTTGGAGACAGTTGGGAAAATCTGAATATCTGTAGATCATGCATCATGTTAATTTCCTCATTTTGATTACTGTGGTTATGTTCTTAGGAAATACGTGTTACATTTGGGGTAAAGGGGCTTCAGATCGCAGGAAAAATGTGTAAATATATATATAGAAAATGTGGTAAAATGGTAGTAATTTGTGACTCTTGATGGAAGTCTTTTTTCATTTTGCCCCTTTTCTGTTATTTTTCTGTATAATTTTCGATGGTATTGTAAAATTTTTATTTATTTGGCTGCACTAGGTTTTAGCCGAGGCAGGTGGGCTCTTCAGATGCGGCCTGTGGAATCTAGCTTCCTGACCAGGGATTGAACCCAGGCCCTCTGCACTGGGATCATGGACTCTTAGCCACTGGACTACCAGAGAAATCCCTCTATAGTAGTTTTTTAGTGCCCAGTCTGAAATGATTTGGACTTCCCAGGTGGCACTAGTGGTAAAAAAAAAAAAAAAAGAAAAAACAAAAACCAGCAGCCAGTGCAGGAGACGAGAGGTGCAGGTTTGATACCTGGGTGGGGAAGATCCCCTGGAGGAGGGCATGGC
The DNA here is from genome assembly GCF_029378745.1 of Bos indicus. Classification (NCBI taxonomy): domain Eukaryota; kingdom Metazoa; phylum Chordata; class Mammalia; order Artiodactyla; family Bovidae; genus Bos; species Bos indicus. The sequence continues at coordinate 49,968,135 of NC_091766.1, read as the reverse complement.
AAGCCACTCCCATATTCTTGCCTGGGGAATCCCATGGACAGAGGAGCCTAGTGGGCTACAGTCCATGGGGTCTCAGAGTCAGACACTATTGAGCAACTTAGCTCCCACATCAGTTCAGTTCAGTCACTCAGTCGTGTCCGACTTTTTGCGACCCCATGAATCGCAGCACGCCAGGCCTCCCTGTCCATCACCAACTCCCGGAGTTCACTCAGACTCACGTCCATCGAGTCAGTGATGCCATCCAGCCATCTCATCCTCTGTCGTCCGCTTCTCCTCCTGCCCCCAATCCCTCCCAGCATCAGAGTCTTTTCCAATGAGTCAACTCTTCGCATGAGGTGGCCAAAATACTGGAGTTTCAGCTTTAGCATCATTCCTTCCAAAGAAATCCCAGGGCTGATCTCCTTCAGAATGGACTGGTTGGATCTCCTTGCAGTCCAAGGGACCCTCAAGAGTCTTCTCCAACACCACAGTTCAAAAGCATCAATTCTTCGGCGCTCAGCTTTCTTCACAGTCCAACTCTCACATCCACTGCAAAAACCATAGCCTTGACTAGATGGACTTTTGTTGGCAAAGTAATGTGTCTGCTTTTCAATATGCTGTCTAGGTTGGTCATAACTTTTCTTCCAAGGAGTAAGCGTCTTTTAATTTCATGGCTGTAGTCACCATCTGCAGTGATTTTGGAGCCCCCAAAAATAAAGTCTGACACTGTTTCCCCATCTATTTCCTATGAAGTGATGGGACCAGATTCCATGATCTTCGTTTTCTGAATGCTGAGTTTTAAGCCAACTTTTTCACTCTCCTCTTTCACCTTCATCAAGAGGCTTTTTAGTTCCTCTTCACTTTCTGCCATAAGGGTGGTGCTGCAATGATTTAAGGGTGGGGCAGGGAATGCCCCAGAGGACTGTGAGGCAGCGCTGTGAGCTCCCAGATGTCAAGAAGATTCTTCAGCGCCCCTTCCTCTGAGTCCCCTTTGTCTCTCCCAGGGTGGGCAGGTTGTCATTCTGTGTGTGTGTCTGGAAAGGTGTTCTGGAGATGCTCCTGTGAGCTGTATCATTGTGGAGAACTGTGGGCATCCTACACTGGCTTCTGTGACTGGCAGCTGTTTGGGGACTGTATTTGAATGGGTCCTGTGACACTCCCTTCTTTTCTTCAATGTCCAGATGGAACTTCTAAGAGGCCCAGTGTGGTTCCCACCACAGTTACATGGTTTGAAGCTCATTACAGGCTTCAGTGTCTTTATTTCTCCTGGCAGCTTCATTTTCATGTGGAAGAGTTGTATGTGTTGTTTTTTTTTTTTTTTCCCTAAGTTGGTAACTGTCCATGTCTTGATTGATTAATTGATTGCTTAACCACATTAATCCCTAGATGGTAGGCTAGTATAGATCTTTAATGAGCCTGTTTCGGGAGTACACATCCTGCAGGTTCTTGTGTTCACAGGTGACCCAGGGCCACTCACTGTCTGAGGCTGTCAGAGAAAGGACCTTTCTTTCTCTGAGCATACACAGCGTCATCAGGCAGGATCACAAACGATTGAGCCTGAGGTTTCCCCCTTTCCCCACTGCACAGCATCTTCTCAGAGAGCATTTCAGAACAGTGACACCTTTGTCTTCTGTTATTAAGACAGAAGGAGTAATGATTGTCCTACCTAGAAATATTGCAGGGACTCATGAGAAAGCACATACCCTCTGTGTCCCCAGCATGCTGTGAACAGGCCTGACATCTCGGTTTGGGCTGGGACTCTGGACCACACAGGCTCTACGCCAGGGGTCTCACCTTAGAATCTCCTCAGCCCCCACTGAAGCCATCAACCCAGTCCGTATTTCCTGTTCTCTCCCTTTCTGTTTTTCTCCTTTTCTACTGATTCAGACTCCCTTTTTAGCCCTTACTGTTCTGATTCACCCATGAGCATGCTGGGTGAGCAGATTCTGTGCATTTCCTGTTTCTGGGCACACGCCCCCGCTGCCAGCAGTGCCTGCTCCACGGCCCCCGTGCATCGCAGAGGACCCCACAAGGTAGAGGGCCTGTGCTTGACTTACTGCTCTGCTCTCCCCATCTTGAAAGCCCTCAGTTTTGGAACAAGGGTGCCATGTTCCCTTGAATATTATGTAGCTGGGTCCTGAGTGCCCCGGAGGGAAAAGGCGCTGCCTGCCTCTAAAGTGAGCAGCGTTGTCCTGAGCCCCCGTGGCCAGGCCTGGCTGCCCACCCTGAGATCAGCTCCACCACCCCTCAACACCCCCTGACACTTGCTCAGCCTGGTTAGCTAAAACATGACCTCTGACCCTTGGCAGGTTCCCACATCAGTCACCCCAACCCAAATTATTTGGTTTCTGCAAATGCAGTCTTTTTCCGTTTCTGCAGTGCCCCCTCCCCCCAACGCCAAGATTTACCGAGGAGCAGCTGCTACTGTCCCTCTGCACTCAGACAGCTGACTCGCCTGCTGATTGTGAACATCCCAGTAATCCAAGTGCTAATGGTGTTTATTCAGCCCAGCCGGCTTAGCCCTGAACAAGGTTTATTCTCATTTATCTCATGGGAGACGAGCTACGTCCTTAATATCCTTCTGTTGACTTTGAGCACACCAGCGCCACTGATGTCGCTGAGAGACATGCCAGGCCCCTGCCCTTTTACTCACTCAAAGCCTCAGTTGTCAGGACACCCATCGTCTGGCCGGCAAGACACCCTCACCCCCATGCCCGCCCCCAGGCTCTGTGGCTGTGGCTCTGATCCTGAGTCTGTGGACTGGGAGGAGCTGAGACCAGCATACGTGTGCCTGGGCCTCTGGGCCGAGGAGAAGCTGTGTTCTCGAGGATATGGTCTGGCCGCAAAACGTGTACAGCAGATGCACTGATTGTAATCTCCCAGTCACAGTGTATTGGCTAGCATTTTGGTGCTCACTGGCTTTTCTGTCTTTAACTCAAGGTAGTTTTAGCTCTGTCTCCCAGGTGAAGACTCTGAAGCAAAGGGACTCACCCAAGGCTATCAGGCATTGTTGACAGGATTCTCGCTGAGTAATCTCCGGGCCCTGCCCCTTGCACATGCTATAGACCTCACTCTGCTCTGTATGGGGCACTTCTTCCCCCAGAACATAGCAGAGAGCATTCAGAGCCCAAGGCTGAGGTCTCGGGGAGAGGTTCTCTGAGAGCAGGTTGGTGTCAGCCCTTCCAGGGCTGACTGCTCAAGAGAAGCCCTTTTCCACTGTCCCTGATGGATGGACTGCGTGACATCTAGAAATACGAGATTGGTCTTTTCCACCCTCCGGCTGTGTTTCCTCAGCCCCTTGACTGGACAGCACTAGAAGGCTGTTTTCAGAAGGGTTTTGTATGGAGTCTCTGGCATGTCCATGGAACCACTGAAGCCCTGAGCCCTGGGGTAGGGCCTAGAGTTATGTGGGTTCTCTCATTCAAGCTGGTCAAGGTGTAGGCCCAGGGCTGCCAAGGCCACACTCGGCCACAGGCCCACATTTGGCCAATGGTCCTACTCTACTCATGCAGGTCTTCAGGACTGTGCTGCAGGTGGGAAAGAGTAGACTGAATACCTCATGAAAGTGATTCTGTCAAGTGGCAGGAGGCCCGAGGCTTTCCCTTTTTCTCACTGGTGTACTTCTGTGTTTGAGCTCTATTCTTTCCTACTGTGGATGGGCTTTCCTCCATTTAAAGGGGTCGGGACGAACCTGGCTGCTCTTGGCTGTAGGTACCCCTGGCTTGCAGCACACTGTCTGCCTTGTGGAGAAGAAACTTCTGTGTCCTGACTCCAGAATCAAAGACTGAAGGGCTCTGATGGCCCATCCTCAGCAGCCCACTGAGGGCCTGGTGAAGGGGGAACATGATGAAGCAGTGCTGGGCCGCAGGCCCTTACCCATCAGGACCACAGGGAGTGGGAGAGTCAGTCACAGGAGGAAGGGAAGAAAGGATTTCAGAGCCTGGTGAGGAGAAAGGATGCTGGGCAGATACACACAGCGCACCACAGCGCCAGCCTGACCTGCGAGGGGTGGGCTGGCCTGCCTCAGAGTGTCCCTCCAGGTCCTCTCCCACCCCGGGTCACTGTCCTGACACGGGCCCTCCTCCTGGGCCCTCTCTCTCGTCTGCGTGCCCTGGAGGCACGTTTCCAACTCCCCAATTTGCCTTGCAAGTGTCGAGGAAAGAGAAGCAGGAGCAAGTTCCACTTACTGGGCAGGTTATGGGTCCTGTGTCTCCCCTGCTCGGTCAAAGCCTGACCTGCCTTTGTGTCAGGGGTCAGCTGCACCTCTCAGCCCCATTCTCGATGGTTCTTCAGGGCAGCCTCCACTGAATGGTCTCCTAGCCTCTCTGGACGTGCTCATGTTGTTCCCTGAGCACATGCTGGTCTTCTGGTCCACAGACCGTCTTCCCCACCTGACCTCCCAGTCTCCAGCAGTCTTGCTTCTTTCGGGCAGCCTTGCTGGCTCTTCCAGACCAGACTTTCCTATTCTTTCTCTGAAGCCCCACAGACCGTAGGTTCAGAGCCACCTGGCAGGGCCTAAAGTTACGTAGCCATTCACTTATTCGCTCTGCACCCTGTAAGTGGAATATGGTGGTGTGGCGTCTCTCCTGCGTGTGGAGCCTGGCTTGTCAGTGTGGAGCAGCAGCAAAGAGGCTGAGTGTCCGCGAGGATCTGTTCTGCACGTGGGGCATCTCTGAGCAACTAACTGCCTGGCCTGTGCCTTCCTCTAGATCTTCCCTGGCACAGTGCTGTGCGGCCCTTTCTACCCCACATCAGGCTTCTGTGGACAGAAATACTGGGAAGCCATGTCTCTTCTTAGCTTTGGGCATTCTTTGTTTACTCCCACTGGCTTATTCTTCCTCTGGAGGATCCTAGGGATTTGCCCACAGACTACGTGCCCACCCCTTGGCCGCTGGTAGTCTGTTTTTTACTGTTTGTGCTTTGGTTCCCTCTGGGGTTTGGGTCTTCTCTCCCCTTCTACCAGCTGAGACCTGGGTGGGCAGAGACCAGTCTTCTTCGTGTCTCTCCCCTCCCCCAGCACTGCCCAGGCTGGTGACAGGGAGGCGCTCCAGGGCCGCTCAGGCTGGGCTTCCCTGGGGGCCCCTCTGCTCCTGAGCTGTGTTGCCTCTCTGGGTCTTGTTCTCAGCAGATCTGTAGATGAGAACAAGGTTTCACATGCCGTCTTTGAAGGAGCTTGTCTGTGCCGCTCTGGGGCCCACTGGGGACGGGGCTCCTCTGTGCTGTTCCCTGAGGCCGATGCGATGTTGGGCCTCCTAGCCCCCTCTTCCTTGGGAGACTGCATCTGACGTTTGTATGAATTTTCTCAGCGTGGTTGACTTCTTTTCCTAGACCCTGCCTGTTCCGGGTGAGCGTTCCTCAGACACATGATGGCAGAGACAGCCCTAATTAGCTCACCCTTTGATGAAGCAGCTGCCTGTCTCAAGTTGGGGGAGCAGGGGGTAGGGGAGAGGCTCAGTGCCAGACTCCCGGCATCAGCGCCCACCTGCCTGTCTGGAGAGGAGCTGTCAGCCTTCCTCCCCGGGGACCCCAGCCCTCTTCTCCAGACGGCTGTTCAGACATGAGTGAAGTTGCAGTGGGAGAGGCCGGCACCCACCCTCGTGTCCTTTCTGCAGAGGAGATGCAGCGGGGTGCGGGCTTCTCCCATTTTACAGCAGGAAAATTGGCCCTGTGCGCTCGGTCTGCACCAAGCTTTGAGGCTGCTGCCTGGCAGGAGTAGAGGGTGGGCTGTCAGGCACTCACTGGGCCCCGTGACCGTACTGTCCGGCCAGGGCCTCTCCTCTGAGCCGCCTGCTCTCTCTTCTTGTCTGCCTCCCCTTTCTCTGGGTTTTGGACCAGGAATCGTCTCTGTGATTTGTCTGTATCTTGAGCATCCTGCCTTATTCTCCCCATGCTGTGAGGGCCCCCTGCCGAGGTGGGGGTTTGGAGAAACAGGTGCTTTTTGGGTTTCCAGTCTACTTTTTGGTGGCCAGAGCCCGGAAGAGAGTGGGGGCCGCCTGTGTGCTTGCGTCTCACCTCGGGGCCAGCCCCTACTCCATCCCCTTGCTGCTGGTCTCTGGCTTTCACTTGCCTGCCACCTTTCTCAAGACCTTATAAGCTGCTGGTGAAAGCATCTCAGTCTTCCTCGAGGGCCTGACTACACAGGCCCCTGCACTTGGCTCTCAACCGTAATTCATCACCAGTTTGGTCTTAGAAAGCAAATGATTCCCAGCATGTCCCTGTCTGGCACCCTGCCCCAGGGGAGGTCTCACCCTTCAGGCGCCCATCCTTTCATCCGGGAGGGCTTTGCCTGAAATGTTTGTTTGAAGCTCATCCTCACTCTTTTCTCCAGCCCAGAATGGGGCCTGGAGTCCCAGGGGCAGCCCTGGGTTTGGAGTGTTGCGTTGCTGCCTGTTTGCTGCTTGATGCAGTCACGGTTGTCCACGTGTCAGCTCCCTCCCCCCTGTTGCTGGGGCCTTCGCCTTGGCAGAGCCTGCACTGGGCTGCAGGGACAGGCACAGAGTGGAGAGAGCAGCAGGGGCAGCTGGGTTGGTCCTGTGTCGGGATCTCCCCAGGACCAGAGGCTCCCTGGATCCTGTTCTCTCTGCCTGCCTTCCTCCCCATGCTCTGTCTGTGTGCGCCACCCGGGAGGGGAGGGGGCGGAAGACACCTTGCAGCTCCACACTCCTTTAGTGTTTCCCCAGAGCGTGATGCTCCTGGGATCCTGGAGGCAGCGGGGGAGCAGGTATGGCTGCCTCAAGGAGCGTGGAGGAAGGCTTTCCATTGGAGGGACCCTGAAGGAGCACGTTGAGCACAGTGGGATCTTAAAATGGGACTTCCATCCCCAGATCATGCCAGCCTGTTGGCTGATGTGGAGTGGACACTGGCCTGGGGCCCTGGGCCCTGTCGCCTGGGCTGTGGCCACTGTACCCAGATGGACCCGCGTCATTTTGTTTTGTTTGCCCAGCTAAGTCCTAGCCTGTCCAGAGTGGGAACCCCCCTTTGTTCTTCACCAGGGATGGCCGCTGTGGCAGCAGCCCCCTTACCTGGGCTGGGCATGCCCCCAAGTTGGTGAGTAGGTGCAAAATCATGCTCTCTTGTTCTTCCCCCACAGCAACCCAAAGGTCCAGGTGGAGGCCATTGAGGGGGGAGCCCTGCAGAAACTGCTGGTCATTCTGGCCACAGAGCAGCCTCTCACTACAAAGAAGAAGGTGTGTTTCTGCCCTTTTTTCTTGTTCAGACCTCAGCACACCTGTGAAACCTAGAAGGCGAGGAGGGTCCCTCTCCAGACTGTACTTGTAACCCTTGGGGGCCTGAATGGTCATCCCTGGGTGGCATGGCGGGGAGGGCCTCTCTCTGAAGCAACCAGGCAGCCTGTGAGGCATCTGAGGCCTGGGTTCAGCTCCCAGGTTCAGAACCCCAGCTCCTGCCCTGGGCCTCTGTTTGTCCACTGGGTGATGTTGAAGGTGTCTGATGTCTCTCCTCTCTCAGCCTTGGGTCCTGGGGTGCAGCTAATCCCAAGGGTGGCGGGTGGAGCCAGAGAGAAAGGGGGCTGGGCTGGGATACTTGGGGCTCCTCCAGGTGCCTGCCCCAGGGCCTGGTTTCTGTAGCGCCTCACCCATCAGGGTCTGTTTCTCCCCAGGCCCTGTTCGCCCTGTGCTCCTTGTTACGACACTTCCCCTATGCCCAGCAGCAGTTCCTGAAGCTGGGGGGGCTGCAGGTGCTGAGGAGTCTGGTCCAGGAGAAGGGCATGGAGGTGCTGGCCGTGCGTGTGGTCACCCTGCTCTATGACCTGGTCACCGAGAAGGTGAGTACTCAGGGCCCGGCCACCCCTGCCCTCTGCTTTGTGTGTGCTTCTGGTCATTGGACCTCCTCCTCCCCCAGTATCTTCCGTCCGTCCCTCCACCCTCATAGCAGAGTGACCTGAGCAAATGTGCCAGCCTGGAGCTGGGCAGCGATGCTTTGGAGCCCAGGACTTCTGAGATGTCAGGGCAGAAGTCCTGTGGGAGGTGACTGCTGAGCTCACACCTGAGAGCTGCACGGAGTGGGAGGGAGGAGGGGACGCTGGCAGTGGTCAGGGCCAGGTGTGCAGGCATAGGGGTCAGTATGACCGAAGGCCCGAACAGCCAGGATCAGCCCTCCATGGAATGAAAGGTCATGTGTGGTGAAGCGTAGGGTGGGGGCAACCAGGAGCAGGTGGGATGGAGCAGCTTGTGTCTGGAGCCACCACAGCAGCCAGGAGACCGAGGAGCTGGGCTGGAATAACGCTGAACCTGAAGATTCTGGAAACCTGAAGCTGCCTCCTCTGGTTTGGGAGCTTTGGCTCTGGGCCGGGCTCAGACTAGCTGCCATCAAGGGCCCCAGGGGCTTGCTGCCTGCAAGGAGACTTGGTGCCCAGCCTACTTTGGTCTTTGTGAGCTTGGAAAGTGTCTTAATTAAGGAGAGGGTAAAACCAGCCAGGCCTGATTTCTTAGTTCAGCTGCTGCAGAGAGCTCTGGCAGGGTTTTCTCTGTTGCCTCTCAGGGGCCACACTCTCCCCACAGCTGACTCGGATTAGGGGAGCAGGGCTGGGCAGCCGCGGGGACCATGCTGGAGACAGAGGGCCTGCCCCTTCCTCACCTCGCCTCCCGGCTCTGTGCACCCCTCTCCCAGGCCTCAGGCTGGATCAGGGTTGTCCGTTGCTGCTTTTCTCTCCACCTCTTGGCTTTTGTTTGTGTGCACTCGCCTCTTTTCCTGTCTCATCTCTCAGGCTGTCCCTCTCCCTCTCTCTCCCCTCCCCCTCTCTCTTCCTTCACCCATCCAGGCTGCAGAAACCTGATTTCTCAGAACAGCAGGCAGCCATGTGGTGCTCACATCCAGTTAATAAGGCCTGGGCACAGTTGACGTCCTGGGAACAGGCCAGCAAGCCTGGGGAAGGATGTGTGCATTGGTTGGCATTTCCCGGGAGAACCCTGTCACTTTCCCCTGGTGTCCTGGGTGTCTTTGCTGCCCCCAGCCCTGGCACAGGGCACTGTGACTGCCTCATCCCAGGGGAGCCGCCTCTGGCAGTCTGACCAAGGCTCTCTGAGTCAGCTGGCCCAGGAGCCAGACTGGAGGCTTTGGGGTGCCATGAGGATCAGGGAGGGCCTGGCGTTTCTCTGCAAACAGCACGAAGACAGCCGTCTGTCTGCAGGAGGAAGATGGTGGAGGGGTTTCAGCTGGAGCAATAGAACAGATGGCAGGTGTGCTCTACGTGTAAGGCCATCAGGGCGTCTTGTTCTGTGGTTTCTCAGAGAGAATACACTGGGGATAGGTACAGGGCTCGCAAAGGAAGAGGTGTGACAGGGTGGAGGGGTGCCATGCTCCCTGAGGGCATCTTTGGTGTGCAGAGGTAGTGGCTGGACTTCAGAATTCCCAGGACAGTGTGGACCCACCTCTCAGATTATCAGGCTCCTTGGTCCTTGCCCCTTCCATCGTCTGCCAAACCCCAGGCATTTCTTCTTCTGTCCCTTGGCTCTGGGCAGGCCCTCTACTAAGAAACTGTGTCCTGACATCTGGGCTCCTGCAGAGCTGGGACGCCTACCTGTGGTTATGAACCCACATCTTCTTGTGCCTCCATGAAGCTGAAGGGCCCTTCCGCAAGTGTTGCCTGGGTGTCTGCCTGCCCCGTGCCGTGCCCGGCCCACAGTCCCTGCCCTCCTGGTGCTTCCAGGCAGACATTTACCAGAGACCCTCCTAGAGTGTGTGGGCCCTGGAGGCTTACCATCAGGGCCCTGACTCTTTGGGGCAGTCAGGAGAGTTGCTGAGTGAGATCTGAGGGTTGAGTCAGATTGACTGTGGAGTTGGTGCTGGGTGAGAGGGTGCCGGGAAGTGCGAGCTGCCCCTGCACAGGCCCTAGGGGAGGGTTAGTGTGACAGGTGCCGGAGTGAGGGCACCAGTGGGGAGGCATCTGAGCGCCCGGGGGGCAGGGCCTGCAGCGCCTCCACGTCCCAGGGTGGGAGTCTATCTTTATGGTCAGAAATGCCCAGTGTGAAGGGTTTGGGGTGAGGTCTGGAGGGGGCAGGCTGGGCCCGGGAGGCAGGGGACTGAGAAGCACAGCGAGGAGCAGGGCCCCAGGGCACAGAGCTGGCAGGACTGGGGTGTTTTGCGGGTGGAGCTGGCGGGATGGGAGTAGGTTAGGAAACGACAGCCACATCCCTCTCAGCCTTTTCTGTGTCAGAAAGCTGACCCTCTCTGCTTCCCTGCTTCCTCTGCCGGCTCTGAGGAGCCCCAGAGCCATCAGGTGGTCTGCTGTGGGCCCTGAGCTTTTTCTGGGCTTTCTTCTTGCCTGCCCTGTCATGCATGCCCCATTCTCCCCTGGAGTTAGGGCAGCGAGTCCTTCTTTCTTCCTGAGAGTGCGTTTAGTGTGCCCACTGCTGCTCCTTCGTCTCCGCATACCTTCCTCTGACGGGTGAAGTGAGTTGGTAGACTCCTGGTGGCGTGCTGTGATCGTGCAGTGGTTAGTACTCTATGTAATGAAATGAGGTGGTAATCTGTCAGGTCTAAGGTGTTCCCTTCCCTGCCTCTGAATGCCTGCTAGGATTGGTTCCCACCACATTCTGTTGGAGCTGGGTTTCTGCACATCACCGACACAGGCCATGTGTGGAACTTCCTGCCCAGACTTCTCTTGGCGTAGAGGCCAGGGATGCCCAGGGCTCTGTGTTCTGTGCCCAGCCTGGCTCTCGTGCCCATCCACCGTAACAGCCTGCTGGGCTGCAAACATGAGATGGGCCCAGGCCTCTTGTCACAGCCCTCCATGTGTGCGAACCCTCCACCCTCGTCCCCTCAGACAACTCCCACAAGCCTCGCAAGACTCAGGGAAGTGCCAGCTTCCTCTCCCCACCATACCCGACTCCTCTCAGGGAGTGGATCCGTGGTTGTGGTGGTGATGCCGCCGCTGGCACAGCTGACATTTGACGATGGTAAAGCTCACTTCGTTGGTGGGCTCCGTGTGCTGGGCACTGCGTGTTCGCTGTCCTCTTAAGTCCTCCCAACCATCCTGAAGGGGCTTAGTCGTCTCGTCCACTTGAGGGGTGGTGACAGTGAGTCCCAGGGAGGCTCAGTGCCGGCCCAAGGCCGTTTGGTCATTCAGCTGTCAGTGGTGGAGCAGGATTTGAGCCCAGACTGTCTGCCTCTGCCCCGCCCTGCTACACGAAATGCACCGTGACATGTAGGACCTGCTCCCCCAGATCCCGAGCTGCTTGAGGGCAGGGATCCTGTCTCCATCCTGGTTTCTCCAGCACCTGGCACACTGTAGTTTTTTTTTTTTTTTGGATGAGTGGATGGATGGACAGATGGGTGGACATGTGGACGGGCTGGAGAGCATGTGTGGAGCTGTGAATCCAGCTGACCTTCCCCCTGAAGGGCCTTTGAGGCCCAAGGATCTGGACAGAGAAGGGACAGACTCGGGTCAGCCAAGCGCCTTCAAGTCTGAAGGGCGGAGCTGATGGCTCTCTGTCTGTTCTCTGTCCCGTGTCCCCCCACCCCCGCCCTGGCCATGCGGATGGCAGATGTTTGCGGAGGAGGATGCCGAGCTGACGTGGGACATGTCCCCCAAGAGGCTGCAGCAGTATCGCCAGGTGCACCTCCTGCCCAGCCTGCAGGAGCAGGGCTGGTGCGAGATCACCGCCCACCTCCTGGCGCTGCCAGAGCACGACGCCCGCGAGAAGGTGCTACAGACGCTGGGCGCTCTCCTGGCCACCTGCCGGGACCGCTTCCATCAGGACACACAGCTCCACAGGACACTGGGCACCCTGCAGGCTGAGTACCAGGCACTGGCCGCCCTGGAGCTCCAGGAGGGTGAGGACGAGGGTTACTTCCGGGAGCTCCTGGACTCCATCGACAGCTTGCTGACGGAGCTGAGATGAGGCTGCCCCTGACACCGGGACGCTACTTGTGAGACTGAGGGGCACCAGCTTGGGTGGGCTCCTCAGGGGGTACCAGGCAGGAGGGCGGGGCTTCCCTCCTGGGGCCTGGGCATCATCTGGGCAGTGCTGGCTTGGCCATTAAATGGAGGCGTGACGGCCAGTGTCTTGTTTGTGTCTGTGTGGTCTGGGCATAGCGCTTTGGTGGTCACTGGGTGGCAGGCTGCTGAGGTGCCCTGGTGATGTGCTGGGTGGTCGCCTGGTAATGGGCCCTGTGGGAAGGATCCAGGCCCAGGAGTTAAGAGAATCCCAGCTGGACCCAGCTCTCTCCCACCAGTGGCTCTGTAACTTTGGGTGACACTTAGCTTCCTGGAGACTGTTTCCTCCTCTGTCAGAGGAGAAGGCCATTAAACGTGAGAAGACACACGGAGAGCACCACACCAGTGCCCAGCACTCGCGCTTGCCCCTCCTCACCCAGCTGTGCAGGGCAGTCTGCCCCTCCATCCCGTGCCTGCATGTTAGTTTCAAGGCTGGTGGCAGAAACTTGAGGGCATCTCCACACACAGGGGTGCTGTGTCAGCCCAGGCCAGGCAGCTGATGGGTGAGGCTGGGTCCTGGGTGGTGGGACTAGGGGCGCTCGGTGCACTCTGGAGGCCTTTGGGTGGAGGTATCACTCTGGGAGAGGAATAATCTCTCCACAGCTGGTAGTGGGAGCCCAGGCTGGGCCCACCTGACGGAGCAGAGGGGCCTCTCCGTGCCCTTGCCTCTCTTCTGCGTCCATGTGCTCTGCGCTGAGCAGGAGGTGGCAGCCTTGGAGGCAGGGGAGGCTGAGCCTGACAAGCCGCAGCCCCCACCCCGGAGAGGCTGAGCGCCAGGCTGGGAGCCTGCTGCAGGTTGCCACAGCAACCCTGCTCTGGGCTTTCCTGATTTGGATTCTGGTGCGTTTGTTTTTCAGCTTTTCCCAATGCACCAGAGGCTCACTCCTGCTGCTTAGGCCGCCCCTCCCAGCCTCTGTGTAGAACTCTCCCCATTCTGGCCTTGCATGTAGAAATCGTGGTTTCGCTGAGCTGAGGGCAAACTGAGGCCCAGAGAAACCCGGGGCAGGTCAATGGCTTCAGCCCTGCTCCTGCCCACGGAGAGCCTGGGAGGGCTGCTGCAGCAGAGCATTCTCCAGCGGGGCGGGAGGGAGGCCAGGGTCTGTGGAGTTGGGGTAGGATGCCTCGGGGCCCAGGCGTCACGGGGATCAGTCCACCAAGTTGGATGCCTGCTGGCTCGGGCATCATGGGGCTCAGACCAGAGTCCTCCGAGTTGGATGCCTGCTGGCTCGCAGCCTCTAAACCTGTCAGTAGCCTGTACATTTCACAGATGAGGAAGTCACGGCCAGGGAGGCTGAATGATCTGCCTGAGGTCACAGAGGCAGCGAGGGGCAGAGCTGGAGTTTGCTGGGCGGAACACGCTTTGAAAAGTTTGAATGTTTGGTTCAGAAGAAGATCATTTTAATTAATCTGACAGGCAGTGGTGGGAGGGCCAGGAGAGACGGCTGAGCAGGCCAGGTCCAGAAAGGTTCTGGAACTCGGGAGTGAGTGAGGGGAGGCAGACAGTGCCAGGCAACTGAGCCCACAGCCAGGTGATGGCACTGCATCTGCCGTCTCCTTCACATACATAACACAAGACGTTGGCAGGGGTGGAGCTTGGGCTGCAGTCTGCCTTCTCAGTGGCCTCATCCGGGTCATCCAGGGCCTCTGCCTTCTTGGTCCTTAGTCTCGGGTGGATTCTGGTTCCACCATCCAGTTCATCGGTGACTGTTGTCTGCAGGTCTAGGAAGAGCCTCCGGGACCTATAGCCAAGGAGCACAACCTGGGCTACGTAACATGATGTCTGACAGTGAATGCTGAAAACTAAAGAAAAATAAAGCCCAGAATGGGGGATGAGGAGTGTCAGGGAAGGCCTCTCTGAGGAGGTGCAGTGTGAAGAGAAGAAGTGAGGCAGTGAGCCCTGTGGGATCTGGGGAAGTGCTTTGTATATAAGGAAATAGCAGAGGCAGGAACATGGCTGGGTGTTGGAAGAAAAGCAAGAGTTGGTGGAAGGGAGGATAATAAGCACCGTGAGGAGGGCGGACTCTGGCAGCTCTGGTGAGGACTGGAGCCGCTGCTTTGTGATGGGGCCATTGGAGACTTGTGAGCGGAGGGCAGACCTGACGTGACTGACATTTTAACAGGACCACGCACGCTGCTGTGGTGAGAACAGATGACACGGGAGCAAGGACGGAAGCAGGTGGCCGGCGCAGGGTCTGATGTAAAATCCAGGTGAGAGCTGATGTGGTGTGAACCAGGGTGATGATGGAGACAGTGATGTGGTCAGACTCCACTGTGTTTTAAAGGTCACCGTGAGAGGACTTGCTGACTGATTGCATGTGGGGTGTGAGGGAAAAAAAAGAGTGAAGGATGAAGCCTTACCTCAGGACTTCAATAAAGTTGAAGTTGCAGCAGCAACTGGACAACCATGTTTTAGAAGATGAACCTTGACCTATAACTGTTGTCTTACCCAAAATTTAACTCAAAACCAACTACAGACCTAAATGAAAAACTGTAAAATGAAAAACTGTAAAACTTTTAGAAGAAGAGAGGAAAATAAATATTTGTGACTTTAGTTTTTAGCTATACCACCAGAAGCACAATTCATAAAGTTAAAAACTGATGGATTGAACTATATCAAAATTAGAAACTTGTTCTGTGAAATTAAAATAAAGACAAGCCAAAAACAGGGAGAAAATATATACTTGGCAAAAAGGATTTGTATCTAGAATCAATGTCAAAAAAAAATACTTGACAAAGGATTTTGCATCCAGAATATATGAAGAATTCCCAAAGCAAGAAAACAGTCAACCCAATTTTCAAAAATAAAGATTTGCAAAGACATCACCAAAGTGGATATACAGATGACACATAAGCAGGTGAAAAAAATGCCCGTGAGACAGCATTCCATTCTTATTCCTAGGTATTTACCCAAGATAAAAATCCTTGTTTATACAAAAACTTGTACTTGAACAATTATATCAACTTTATTTGTAAAAACAAAACTGGAATTAGGTAAAATGTCCCTTATCTGGGGGTGGATGGACCAACATGGAAATAATCCCCACGGTGCTCTGCTCCACACAGAACAGACAGCTATGCCCGCGGCACTCGCGTGCGTCTCAGATGCATGCTGCGGACTCAAAAGAAGCCAGGCTCAGAAGGCTGCATACTGTTGATTTATGGGACATTCTGGAAAAGGCAGAACTATAGGGAAAGGGCCTGTTCAGGACTTAGGGGACATTTCAACGACAGTGGGGCGGCACAGTGGAATCTTGGGGAGCATGTTGGAAATGTTCTGTGTCTCAGTTGTGGTTACACAACCACTACATGTGTCAAAATTCAGACACCCCAGAAAGTGAATTTTACTCTGTGTAAATTACAGCTAAAAAATTGTAATAAATACTTCCCTGGTGGCTCAGATGGTAAAGAATCTGCCTGCAATGCAGGAGGCCTGGGTTCGATCCCTGGGTTGGGAAGATCCCCTGGAGGAGGAAATGGTAACCCAGTCCAGTATTCTTGCCTGGGAAAATCCCTTCAACAGAGGAGCCTGGTGGGATCCATGGGATCACAAAGAGTTGGACACAACTGAGCGACTGACACTTTGAAATACTCAAACGTTTCCTTTCCTAGCATTTGACTGTTATCTGTGCTTCTGAGATTACTTAATGTCTATCGCATCTGATGGTGGAAACACTAACCGTGCACTCGAACTTCTTTTCCTAGCTCCACCAGCAGGATACCTCGTGGGTGGCTGGAAATCTGATGTGGTGGGAGTATTTACACCAGGGAAGTCGGGAAATGTTACAAATCAAGGCTTAATTTATTGTTTTGTTGATTGTCTAGACTTTAAAGAGGGTGATGAAGAAGACATTAATGCCAGTTAAGCTTTGTGTGTCATCTATATTTAGCACAAAAAAATGAAATTATCTTACAGTATTTGACAGATATTATCTGATTCAGCAAAGTCATCATTCACTGACAAGTGAAATTCCCACATTTATTTTTGTTCTTTCACTTCCTTACTCCTTAAGGTAAACAAAAATATCAACCAACATTCATGTCAGAACTAGACTCATTTGTCAGTTTCAACCATAGGTTGGCTATGGATGCAAGATTTGAGCAAAAATCAAAGAAGGAATTTAAGCTGTGTGGAATCGAGAGTAAAGAATATTGCCTATTTCGTTAATTCTGAGTTGTGTACTGTAATTCCTTTATAGGAGTAAAATGTGTAACAAAATATATGGATATATATATGCAGCCTCTCCCCATCCCTCCCTGAAAACCTGGTTGTTGTACATTATTGATCAAGCAGAAGAGAAGCAAGGTCAGTGGCCTGGACTAGCTGAGTGTTAGAGACCAAGAGGGGGAGCATGTTAAGGAGACTCGAGCAAGGTGAGTGAGGATGTGATGGTGGAAATCTGGAGAAAGCGTGACAAGGAGGGAGCGTGGCTGCCAGCAGCACGTCAGGCCGAGAGGAGGGCTGGACCGAGCGGGGAGAGTGGTGGTGGGCACTGGAGACGGTCCCAACGTTCCCCTGAGGAGCTCTGTCTCAGGGGAGGGAGACATGGACCTGGAAAGGCTTTTTGTCCCCTTGTTTTAAACTCTGGGGTCTATGACATATTTTTGTGTGCTGATGAGAACCACTGAGGGAAGGCAAACTTGGTCAGGCAGGAAATGGGGGCGTGAGAATTGAGGGCTAGAATGCTTTGGACTGGGATCCCGTGACCAGTGACAGGGTGACCTCACCCCCTGGAGAACCCCTGCACGCTGACACGCAGTCCTGAGGACCCGTGCAGGAATGGGCAGGTGCGGTGGGAGTCTGAGGGCGTCTCTGGGGAGAAGAGCCTGCCCTCTGGGGCTCCTGAGGGCTGGTCTGAACCTGGGGGCGTTAGAGGGACTGACTGAGTGGCTGAGAGGAGGGGCTGGGCAACTCGTGAGCTGTGTGACTTGGGTGAGAGAGTTGGTCGCCACTCCTGTAGAGTTTGAGGGGCAGTAATAGCGACACGTCACGAGCAGCAAACAAGCAACTGGGGGATGTGGGTGAAGGCCTACATGGGCCCTGGGTGTGCCCAGCATGAGGCAGCTGCTGCTCTTCTTCAGTGGGGGGCAATCCTTGCCTGGGTGGAGAGTGGACGCTGTGAGCATTAAGGGTGCAGAGGTGAGGGGGACCCTTGGAAGCGTCTGCCCGGGGGTTGTGGGAGGCACTGCCCTATGGTTAGCAGGGCAGGGGGGAGAGCAGCGGGGCTGTGCCCAGCCTGCGTGAGGTCATGGCCAGAGCAGGGGCACGGGGCAGCTGGCCCGTAATGCCAGGCTGAGGCACCCAGGGGAGGAGCTGGCCTGAGGTGTCACCCAGGGAGGTGACACTGAGGGTCGTGGCTACCCTGGCTGAGAAGCAAGAAGCCTCGGGATGTGAGGGGAGACACCCCTCTTAGCGGTGGCCAAGGGGCAGGAGCAAACCCCACACCGACACGGTGAGTCTGGTCTCCCCCGAGCTCAGCCCACGGTCTGTGAGGAGGGTGGAGGATTCAGGATCGCTGGTTAAGACCTCTGGTGCCGCCTCTGTGACCTGCTTTCTGCTTCCCAGTATCTTCTGATTGACTGGTTTAAATAAGCAGTGAATCATCTGAACAGTTCAACTATTTCTCAAGCACGTGCCAGGGCCTTTGAGAGGTTACGGGGTCACCAAGACCACTGCCTTTTCCCCAAAGAATGCCAGAACAGCCCTGTGTGAGCTGGCACTGCAACGCCACATGCTGGGGGCAACAGGGCCAAGGCCTGGTGAGAAGGGGGTGGTCGTGGGCCACGCTTGCCCGTCGTGGCACAAGGGGAGATTTTAGGCGCTATAGCAATGAACACTTTACTAAAGCGAATTTTAATGTGTATTAGAAAAACTGTAGCACATCAAACATTTCATAGCTATTGCTTAAGGAGGAAGTGAAGCTCAGTAGAACTTTCATCTTTTGGGAACGTGTGCTATTAATGTTGGGATGGTGAGGGTGATGCCTGGGACATGCAAGTGATGGGCTCATGGGGGGCAGCGTGTGGACATCCTAGGAATCGCGTCCAGTGGGCAGTGTGGGTGTAAAGGGCACGGTTAGTCCAGATACTCCCAGGGCAGGCATGGGGTCCCTGAGGGCTGTGTGCAGAGGACTGACTCTTGAGAAATGCTTTTGGAAGTTTCTTTTATCACTTGGTGGAGAGTGGGTAATGGATGCTGGGGGCTGAGGGAGGGGGCTGTCTAGACCAGGGTGGGCTCAGCCTCTGAGAGAAGTGGATGGGCTGAGCAGACAGGTGGACTGGATGGTCTACATGGCGCTTGGGTGCAGGGCTGTAGGTCACGGCAGCAAAAGCCATGAGTGTTCCAAGTGTCAGCGTGGATTCTGAGTCAGTAAGGAGGAGGGGCCGAGTGAAGGGAGGTCAGCGTCTGTGGGCCTGGCCCCACAAGGGACCCCCAGGTCCCCAGGGTACCTGTTCACTGTGTCCTGGGCCTTGGAGAGTGGATTCCTATCCCTGTGAAGCAGGGAGGCAAAATATCAGGGGAAGTCTTTCTGATAGACTTTTGACAAGACATCTGAAGGAGATCTTGAGAAGGAATTGGGAGGGGGGTGGGTCTCTGGGGAGAGCAGAACCAAAACTGGCAAAGGGCAGATATGCAAAGAACGGTGAGAAGAAAGGCCAGAGACAAAAGCGTCCACACTCACTATTAGGACTCTGGCTTTTAGGGCATGGAAGCCACTGGAAGGTTGAGCTAAGAGAATGACATGCTCTGGCTTGTCTCTGAGGGGTTACTGTGAGCCATGGAAACGGTGATTGGGGACGCCTGGTGGGGGTTGGGGGGGCGGTGCGGGGAAGGAGCCTACTGCAGCGTCCACATGCAGACGACCGTGGGAGCCACCTCCTGCCTGTGCCCCTGTGTTGTCCCCTCCCACTGTGGGCCAAGGGTAGTTTGTGTCACCAACATAACACTGAAGGCATCACGTATTGCTTTTGGGATCAGGTTTTTAAAACGCGCCGTAGGTTCCATCTGGTTGCCATCCTCTCGGCTCGCTCACTCTGGTGGGGGCGTGAGCCGCTCTGTGGGAAGGCAGGCCCACCTGGCACGGACCGCAGCCTCCCACCCCCGCCCTGTGAAGCAGCCTGGAAGTGGGTCCTCTGCTCACAAGCATCCAGACAGCCTTACAAGAGACCCAAGCGTCAGAACCTTCCACTCGGCTGCTCCTGGATCCCTTATCTTCAGAAGCTGTGAGTGATGCTTGTTGTCTTGGCTGCTGAGTTTGAGGGCAGTTTGTTACATGCTAAGAGAAGCTAATGCAGTGATGAGGTCTTGGACCAGGTGACGGCAAACAGAACTGGTGAGAAGTAGCTGGCCCCAGCATACATTTCAAAGGGAAGACTCTGTAAAATATGTATAAAGACATCCAAGTGGAGAGTTTAGGAGACCGCCAGTTATAGAAGTCTAGTTCTAGGAAAAGTTGGCATTTGGATGGTATTTAAAGCCAGAAATCTGGCTAAGATCAGGAGTAAGCAGAACCAAAGAGAAGAGGTTGAGGACTGAGCCCTGGGACAGATAGCGCAACTTCGACCAGCTAGGAGGAGGAGGAGGAGCACCCTGTGAGGAACAGGAAACCGGAGTGAGATGCTTCGGAGGCTGAGGAGGAGCTGTGAGCGGGGAGGGCCTGTGCACCTTGGCCACTGACGGTGCGGAGAGGAAGATGGGCATGCAGAGCTGACTGGAGCGGCAGGAAGTGAGGAAGGGGAGACAAGGACGACACTCTCTAAGGAATGGGGACGTAGGCTGGGAAAGGACAGCAGCTTCAGGAGGTTTGTAAGGCAGCCATCATCTTGGTACAGTTACAAACCAGTGGGGATGATTCAGAAGGGGAGGGTGACCTCCAGGGAGATGTCAAGGATGCCTCTGAGGTTCTGCCCTGCACCCTGAAGTACAGACATGTGAATTCCCATGGTGGGCGTGGCCCTCCCAGCCGGCCCAGCCTGGAAGCTCCAGGGAGGCACAGCCCTGAGCCCTTTGCACAGTCTGCTCCCTCCCTGGGCAGTACCATCCAGGAAAGAGGGCCAACGGGAGGCCGGAGCATGGCAGATGCTGGGGGCAAATCCAGGAGATGTCTGATGTAAAAACTCCACTCTATGGGAAGGCAAAGAAAAGAACTCTGGCCCCTTAGACTTGGTTTCATAGTGGACTTTATTGGGAAAAGTTAGTGTAAAAACATTCAAATTCATAAAATTTAAATAAAGTAAAATTATACCTTGTAGTTATAGTAATCGCTATAGTAATCACAAATAAGGTAAGTCTAAATCATTGCCTAAGCAAACACTATTTTGTCAGGCTTCTCCTAAGCCCAAAGCAGGAAGCGCTGCAATTATTAGAAGTGAACCCAATGATGAATTTACATTTGGAAACTGAAGGAAGTTAAAAGAGCATGTTCTGATTATGGCATCACAACATTCTAGCCTGAAAAAAAGCAACTTTATTAATGTCCCACAGCAGAGTACATTAGTAATTGTAACCATGCATTAAAATCCTCCTTTCATGTTATAAAGAGAGTAATCCATTTTCTTTGTGATACATTGTTTTCATTAGTTTTGTGTGGTCTGTCCCTCTAAAGACCTGTCTAGGAATGTTCCTTTCTCCAAGGCCTCCTAAGACGCCCGGGATGCTTCCTCCGGGTCGTCTTTGGTCATTTACTACCAGCCAAGTGGCCAGAACTGGGGGAAGCCCCTCCCTGAACCAAGATGCTGGTAGATCCCCTCTCCCAAACCTACTGCTACCACCACTGGGAGGACAGGCACCTCAACTTGGTCAACAGTGTTACTAACACATTCATGTGGGAGTCTCTTTGGTTATGGAATTTTTACTTTTAATTATTTAGGAGTATAAAAAATATAGCTAGATATATGCCCCTGAATTCTATGACTTAAACACAAGTACGTCCTTACAAAATTCACCAGGTTGGCCAGGTCTCAAGAATCTATTTCCCTATGGGATCTAACATCAGTGTTCTATTTAGCAAATATATGTGAGTGAAGAATGATGAGGGATCTTTAGGAGGGCCCGGGCAGCCTTAGATGCTGTCCATAGCTTTGAACTCACTGAGGGCCTGCACGGGGTTCACGTGCTTCTTCTGAGATGCTCTTTTAATCTTGGTCTGCGTCTCATCCTGTTTCTCTCTCTTCACCAAGGGCTTTTTCTCAGGCGCCTTCATCTTCCACGACACAGCAGGGAGGTTGAGGGACGCCATCCCCTGGGACTTCTGGTATTTGGTGGAGGCCACGTACGATGCCTTCACTGTCTGCACCACCGCATTCATCAAGTTCTTTGCGGCTTGGATCAGGGACATGGCGCTGTCCACCTGAGAGGCACAGACAGGAGGTGAGGAGCACGGGCCAGGGTCTGGGGTGGAAGGTCCAGCTGGCCTGTCGGTCCCCGACAGGGAGTCCCCACTCTCCTGGGGCCCGGAAGCAGCCCTCGTTCCTAATCAGCTCTCCCAACGGCTAGGTGCTCTCATCCAAACACCCTGAAAATGCCTGTATTTCAGACCTTCTGAAGGGAAGAGTAATAAAAACGTAAGGTACCATTACCTTACCTGCCCTAGCCCTCGACAGTTTTCAAACAAGGCGGGGGATGATCCGCAGAACAAGCACTGTCAACAGCCACAGGCATGGGGTGGGGGGCTTAGGTCAGCCTCCTGGACAGAGCGCCCCATGCTTTGAGTAATGACCCAGGGGACTCCCCTCACATTTAGAGAAGATGGGTAATTGTCCCCAGAGACAGGGGCATTTGATGTTGGAGCAGGTAAACAAATGGTCTAAGTATGTCCAACATTCAAAGTTCTTTGAAAGGAAATTGTGTGGGGTTTAGCAGAAGCCACGGGGCTTCCATGGAGTGAGGTGTCCTTGTTCCCCTAGGGTGACAGGTCCAGAACTGTGTGATGTGACCTGCGAAACAGACAAGGGGAGAGAGTGTACTGGGGCTCTTTGAGGGTGGAGGGGGTTTGAGAAAGGCTGTATGTCTCTGCAATTTCTGAACAGGCTCACTTTCTCTCTAGAAGAAGAAAAAAAAGGAGGATAAAAATACTCTTTCCCACAGAAGCAAAAGGGAAGAGGCCAGCACAGTAAGGGCTCCTAACTGTCACCAACCGTGTTCAGCAGAGCTGCAATATGCACAGAGGAGCCGACGTGCAGCCCTCAGCCTCCGAGAGGAAACTATGGGTCCTCTCCCAGCACTTCCTCCCACTGACAGAGGAAACTTACCCCAGAGACGACCAGCTCCCCACCAAGGTTCTGCACCTCGGCCTTGACTTTGCTGCAGATGTTGAGCTGGTGGCAGTAAAGGGCGATGCGCTGAAGGTAGGCCAGCAGGTCCTGCTTGCAGGCTGAGTCTGGGCACTGACGAGAGAGCGGACTTAGCACCAAGCACTCTTGAGCCCAAACACACCCATTCCTAGGGCTATTCTGACAGGCTCAGTCAGTGCTGCAGCAAGGATGAGAGAGGATTATCCAAGTACCCGGGCTGTCACTACCCTCAGCAACTCTGCTGGGGTCCCTGCCTCTGGAGAAAAGTGACAGTGTCATGAGCTAGAGTGAAGGGCTGTCTGCTCAGAGGGCCCAGATCTGCTCAGTGGTGCACACTCTAAACACCTGATGAAAGGAGAGTCATTTTAGGCAAAGATGGAGAACAAGTGCGTCAACCAAAGCAAGCAGAGCACCTCTTAAGTGTTGACGCCAACACCTCCCTTCTGTGAGGCTGGGGTTTTTTATTCTCAGCAGCTCCTGAAGCATGTTAGAGCCATGCCTCATTTGCATTTTAAGATGGTTGTGTAAGAAGACTGTGTTGGGAGCTGTGTGGAGGGCGGAGCAGGGAGTCAGTGAGGAAGGCCATAGTCTTGCAGGCACAGGCTGTGCACGATGGACTGAGTGGTGGCTGCTGAGAGGAAGAGACCAGATGGTGCTCACATTCATGTGGCCAGTAGATGTACTGGGGCTGAGTACCAGATATAAGCCCTTACAGAGGGGCGTTAAGGAGGGCTTCCCAGTCTTTGGCTTGAGCACTGTCACTGTCCTGCAGCCCTGGTGCAGGCTGAGCATGTGGACACTTGAGGGAAAGCAGTGGGAAGGCTTTGTAACTATAGCTGAAAATAGCTTGTAAACTTTCCTGGAGGTTTACACAGTTTTTTCAACACATCAGTAGAGAAAAGGGATGAAGGCTGGGTGGCTGGGAACACAGACGTCTGTCCCCACTTCGGCACATCATGCTTCCAAAGCACCAGACCAAAGAGCTCCTGACTCTTACGTGAAATACACCCACAAGAGGCTCTTAACGCACTTAGTTTCAGTATATTATTGGGGCTTGCAGAATTAGCTCCTACCCAGAGCTGACATTCTAAAGAGATCTGAAGAGCTAACAGTAAAGGCTGGTTTTAGCTGTCAATCAAAGCAAGATTTTAGGACATACACACCTATGTGTGTATGTGATGTAATGCAGAGATGTGCTGTAATGCAAACTGGGCCTGTCTTATAAAACTTGTCAAAGAAACAGGAATTCAGAAATCCTTAAAACTCTATGCTGATGTTAATCAAGCAGGTTGGTGAGTTAAGAACACTGTTTGAGATTAGCAAAGTGCTGTGGCTCATGAAAAACACTGTTACCACCCCTGGGCTGCCCGAGTCCAGCATGAACTTTAAGGCCTGTGGGGCAAGTCTGTTACTTACATGGTCTGCAATGGTGCGGCCAAGCTTATCCATCCTGGAGCCTGCCTCAGCAATTTTCTTGGCGGCACTGATCACATCTGATGTGTTTTTGAGTGGTCCTTTACCTCTGAAAACAGGGAACAAGGATGATTGTTAACTAAAGCCCTTGTAGGTGGAGATGAACAGCAAAGGATGTACGGAGCAGCACATCCTGCCTGCGTGAGGTGGCCTGCAGGGAGGAGCTGCTCACCGGGTGAAGTCCGTCATCTCCATCATGATCATGCACATCTGCTTGGCCAGCACGATGATGTCATTGCCACTGTCGTCCCACTTGGACACCTCAGCGTCCAGCTTGCTCTTTTCTTCCTGAAAACTGGCCACCTGTTCCGCAATCTTTGCTTTCTGCTCCTGGGGAAGCTGAGCCATGATCGCCTGAAATCAGAAGCACAGAAAGCTCTTACATAAAGAGAATATGAAGTTCTCACAGTGCATTAACCAAGAATATTTCCACCAAGCAATCTATGACATAGGTAGGATGATGCTTTAATAGGTTTCATTTTGCCTGAAGAACCATTTATTCTCATTTTGTGAAGTTTATAGCTTCCCGACCCACTTTCAAGAATAACGGTGTGAGGAGTTGTAGGCTAATGTACAAGCTTCCTGATCACACCTGCACAGGGACAAAACCTGCTTAATTCTTTAAAAGTTTCATCTTCTGAAGTCAGAAAGACAAATATCACATTATATTAGACATAGGTGGAATCGGATTTTTTAAAAAGATACAAATGAACTTATTCACAAAACAGAAACAGACTTACAGACTTTGAGAACAAACTTAGGGTTGATTACCAAAGGGGAAACGTGATAGGGTGTGGGTAAATCAGGAGCTTGGCATGAACATACAGTATTTTATACATATAACCAAGAACATACTGTATAGCACAACGAATTCTACTCAATATTCTGTGATAACCTATGAAAGCATCTAAAAAAGAATGAATATGTGTATAACTGAATCACTTTACTGTACACCTGAAGTTAACATAACATTGTAAATCAACTACAATAAAATTACTTTGAAGAAAAATAAACTTCCATTAACCTTAAAAAAAAAAATGTCAACCTCGCCTCCTGCCATGGGGATGAGGGAGGGGCTAATGCATGCAGGCCTTTCCCTGGTGTCAGTATATACATCTCCAACTTTGCAAGATGACCCAGAAGTAGTCTTAAAATGTAAGTTTTAAAGGAGGCAGAAGAGAACCTGCTGCAGAGCACACTTCTCAGGCACTCACACCTAAGCCTGCGGCACCTGGAGGCCCGCCGCCTACCTCAAGCCCCAGACTCAGGCCTAGGGCTCCTCTCGACTCAGCTCCCCAAGGGCTAGGACCCAGTGGGGCTTAAAGCAGAGATGAACCCGCTGTTCAAAATGACTTCTAAGGGGTGAAAAAAGACTCCTTAGTAATATTTCTTGGCATCCTCCCAAAAACATAAATGCAATTGATTGAAGATTTAACGACTCAAATGAATGCAATGGCTCTGATTTTCTTGAATGTACCACTGTTATTTTTTTCCCCATGAATAATTAAATAGTTCATGCCCGTGGTATCATTGAGATAGGCAAAGACAGCAATCTTTTTTGAGTTTCACTGTCCTATTAACAAACATTGCATTGACTGGAGCATAGCACTTTCCTGACTCGGGGCTCTTCATAAACCAAAGCCTCAGGGTACAGCTGAGGGGGCCATGTTCTTGCCCTGCTCTAGCTGAGGAGACATTCTGGATGAACCTACAATGGACTAGCAGGTGCCACAACTTTAGGATAAGGTTCCACTGCCAGAGAAAATGAGAGGAAAAATGGTGTTTTCAATAATGAGAGAGTTCTTCTGGAAAAGAAAAAGCTAAGAACAGGGAGAGACAGGAAGGTCTGCAGGACAAGTTAAACCTGATCCTTACCCGGGCACTCTGGCCAGCTATTAGCTGGTCATCTTCTGTCTGGACACTTGTCCTGCTTCTGACATCGAAGTCTTCCGTCTCAAAGTCAGAGTCATCCAGCTCCTCAGGGGTCTGCCACCAAGACAGAAATGACAAGTCAAACACAACCCTGGGCCGCCAGCAGCCCCAAGCCCCTGGGCCCACAGCCCCAGGGTCTGATGTAAAGACATCCAGAATTTTCTGCAGTACTCTAAACAGCCACGAGGAATAAAGTTAAAGTTGCTCAATATTTGAACCCTGCTTCACCGATGCATGTGCCAAGCAGTCCATTCAACAAACAGCGAGCAAAGGCACCACACCAGCATTCCCAAAGGACCTGGAGGGTTTCAGTTTCTACCAAAGAGTCAAGACTCTGCTTGACAAAAGGTTTTCACTTCATGTACTTCTCCAACACCTGCATCTTAAGACAAATGTGAGAGTTGTTCTGGGTGGAAAACGTACTGTAGTAAAAATAGCAGTTTCATACATTAAACAGATTCTTATAACTTTGCCATTTTTTAATGGAAAAAAGAAAATTAACTGAATTAATACTGGGATTCCTCTTAGGTTAGCAAAGGTTGATCTGAGGAGTAAAAACAGGCAGTGTGTTTTTATGTACTTTTATTAAAGGAAAAGAGAATATGGCA
This sequence comes from Bos indicus, assembly GCF_029378745.1. NCBI lineage: Eukaryota > Metazoa > Chordata > Mammalia > Artiodactyla > Bovidae > Bos > Bos indicus. The sequence continues at coordinate 49,941,897 of NC_091766.1, read as the reverse complement.
GATAAAGTCTGAGTAAATACCAAAAGAACTGATCACTTTTTTGCTTTAATTATGAAATAAAAATTCTTATTTTGTATACCCTCCAGCCTCTCGTGATTAGCTGCTGACTTAAAACATAATGTAATCTTCGGGAAATTATCAGCAACAGGGCAGCAGGCAGAACAGCTGAGGTTGGCTCTTGGCCCAGCCAGTCGGCCTATGACAAGAGGGCAGTGAGGCGAGTCCCTCATCTGCACCAGGACCTAATCCAACCCCAGCCTGAGGGCTTCCTGTGAGGAAGCATCCGGACTGCCCAGAGTATGTTGGGTTTGTACACAGGTGAAGGCTGGGCCGGTCCCTCTGTGTGGAGGTGAGGACAGTGGGGGTCACCTGAGGCACCAGTGAGTTACACGTCAGTGCAACACCTGGGGTCCAGCTGCTGTTGGCCATTGTGATTCTGGAGTGACAGACACTTGAGCCTTGTAGTGAGGGGTGCCTCTTAACAGGATCTCTACTTCCCCACCTTCCTCCACAGCCCATCACAGCCCAAAGAACTGTTCTTACCAGGGAAACCAAATTATCTTCTATCTGTTCATTCACTTGTTGAATCTCTGTGTGCCAAGCAAGCAGTTCTGGGCTCTTAAGGTACAGAATGACAGAGACAAACATCCCTGCTCTCACAGATACAAGACTGCAGGCACCCAAGGATGTGAAGAGCGAGACTGAGAAGCAGCTGCATGAATCCAGGTGAGAGGTGCTGGTGGCTTAGACCAGGGCAGTAACCATGTTCAGAATCCCTACTTATTGTGAAGGTAGACCCAACAGGATCTGCTGATAAATCAGATTCAGTGTATGAGGCAAAAAGTGGAATCAAAGGTGAATCTAAAATTTGGGCCTAAGCAAGTGGAAGACAGACGTGCCATCAACTGATGAGAGAGCAGGGTGGAGAGATGCGGAGCTCACTTTGGGGATGACAAGCAAGGGGCAGCAAGCAGGGTGGCTGGAGGAGTGGACCATGGGAGTCAGCCTCTCGCTGGTTTTCTCATCTTTATGCTCCAAGCAAATGAGTACAGTCAGAAAAGAGACAGGTGAGAAACTATGCTACAGGGTGTACCCGTGGTCACGGGCTGTGAAGATGAAGGATGAGGAGAAACCAGCAAGACTGAGGAGGAGGGGGCCAGTGGATTTTCTTACAGTGGGAGACATTAAGGCATGTTTGTCTGCTGGGGGAAAAGTGCTGGAGGAATAGGGAACAAGACCCAGTGCAAAGAACAGGCTCAGCCAGGAGCAGATGTTCAAACCACCTCAGGATCCTCGGAAACGATGGATCCCTGGTGGTTCAGAGAGTGAAGCGTCTGCCTGAAATGTGGGAGACCCAGGTTCGATCCCTGGGTTGGGCAGATCCACTGGAGAAGAAAAAGGCAATCCACTCCAGTATTCTTGCCTGGAAAATCCCATGGATGGAGGAGGAGCCTGGCGGGCTACAGCCCATAGGGTCGCAGAGTTGGACATGACTGAGTGACTTTACTTTCAGGGCCAGACAGGTAGGATGGGGCACAGGTGGGGAAAGGGGAGAAGGTATGAAGTGTTCCCAGACTCTACGGCTGTGTAGCACCAACAGTCCCCTGACATCCTGGGTCCAGTGACCCCAGTCAGATGACTGTACTTTTATGCACCACATTCAGCAGGAGACAGAATTTCACTAGGGTTGTATTTTGAAAGGCAAATAAGGGGAGTAAAAGGGTGCAAGAGAGATTGTACTGATGAAACAGAAGCTGGAATAGGAGTGAGGCAAGGACCCGAGAGGCTGAGTGAGGGTTGCAAGTGGGGAGGACCAACCGGCTGAAGATCTCGACGGACTCAAAGCACTGTTGGGAGTCACAGAACCAAAGGGAGCAGCTGACCAAAGGGATGATGGAGATGCTGGTTATGACAAAGACCAGGCAAGAGTAGGCAAAAGAGGCTGAGTATGGGGGAGGACAAGACATCAAGAAACCAAGAGGCCCTGGGGTTGGAAGGATGGTTCCTGAATTAAATCAAGACAAAAAGGAGCTAAACCAAGGCTGCTGCAGACCTACTTGTCCTTGCTCTCTGAGCCCTCCCAGGTGACCACACCCAGGTTCCATCTCACCACACCTGCCAGGGCCTCTCATACTTACGATCCAACACAGCAGTGAGCACACAGGAAACAGCTACTACATGCCAGGTCCTGACCTGAGCACGTTATCTCCAATTCATCCCATCAAAGCTATCAACACCATCATCTGCATCTTAAGAGAGATGAGGGAACTTGCTGAGAGTCTCAGATGTGAGGAGGAATCCTGCTTCCACAGAACAGGCCCTAGATGTGCAGGTATCCTGGGGTGTGTGCAGTGCCAGCTCATTTAAAACCCCAAAGGCATTCACCTCAGACACTCAACAACTCATGATTATTAATGTTTCTTCTATTCTCTGTCTGCACACAAAGAACTTTGGAAAAACAGGGCTGCATTTTGCCACACTGGTGCGCTTGACCCAGGGATCCCTTCGCACCTCTGGAGGCCAGGCCTCCCTGAGCATGGGCTGCTCTCCAGCACAGCAGCAGGGGTGAAGAAAGCAACAGGCTCCCCCAGATCCCCTCCCAACCCCCATTATGTGCAGGTGACCCGGGCCTGCAGGAACAGCCAGGAGCCAGCCATACAACCCTTGAGCCATTCTCGTTGCTCCTTACCCGAGAGGAGTGCAGTAATGCCCAAGTGTTTTTACGTTGCATACAGAATGCATCCAGCCTGATGCAACTACTTAGGAATGGCCTCTGGTAAAAAGGGGGACACAACCCTGTCCACCTTGGAAGGTCTGACCAGCAAACCATGAAGGTGTAATGGAAACTCCCTGACATGACTAGACTGTCAACAGAGCCCAGCAACCGTCTACTCAGCAGGCCTATGTTCCAAATGCTGGCTCTGTGGCTACAGCAGGGCTGGCCCGAGCCTGGGGGCATCCAGGTGACCCCAGGAAAGCTTGGCACAGGTCCTGCTCTCAGCTTCCAGAGCAACACATTCATGTTCAGAACAGCGTGTGAGGGATCAGCTGCTATGTGAGTCCCAGCCTAAGACACAGGATGATCACAGAGGAGGTGTTGGTTTCTCAAAACCCCATTGTTCATGTCCAGGGGACCCCAGACACTGTCTCAGATGGTGAGAACTGCCGCTGGCTCAGAGAAGACGGGTCAAATGGGGCCCAGAGTGGGTGGCATTTCCCTTCAGCCATGGTGAGAGGGCTCTTGGACACTTGGCCCTGAGATCAGGAGCATCACCGAGGGCTGCACAGCCCCTCATCTTCCCCCTCAACACCCTGGGGCTCTAGTGCCCTGCCTGCCTGCCACCCCTCTGAGGTGAGGAGTGCTACATGTAAAGAACAGCTTCAACCTGAATAAGGGAAATACTCCCTTCTCTGAAATTCACTGAGGAGCCTTTATTTTCTGTCACTGCCCTCTAACTCAAGAGGAAGCCTCAACTCATACTAGGTCCCCTTTTCTCAGCCCAAGTTTGGGCTCTAACTTGCAAGTAAAAGTCATTTTAGACAACGTAATTAAACATATCTCCTCCTAACAGCCCTTAGATTCATGGTTTTAATATACTGCCAACACATCTGTTGAGTTCCAGAATGATGCATTGCTCAAGTTTAGCAAATGATAAGAAGGAAGCTGTTAAAACATCTAAAATGCAGTTACTCACCCTTATCATCAACACCGCTTTCCTGATGTCCCGGATGCCATCATACACCAGGCGGGAGGCATCGATAAACTCGTTTTCATCCATGGGCTGGGCAGGGTCTGAGCTGAGGGCTTCCACAGCCGCTTCCACTTGCTCAGTAAAACGCGGCATGACTGCAGAGAAGAGAGATGATAACATCACCACCAGCCCTCCTAAATCCCTCAGTCAGATGCAGAGAGGCAGAGTGGATGATGATGAGCCTCTGCTTCTACCTATGTGAGAGGTATTTATGGTTCAAATAAATTAAATGCCATATTTTACAAAGACTTGAATCCGCTTCTTTGTCTCTGGCTAGATTCTGCAACACAGGATTTAGATGGCTGAGAATTTGAATTGGGATTTGGACTGAGGAGCCTGGTGGGCAGGAGTCCATGGAGTCACTAAGAGTTAGACACGACTGAGTGACTTCACTTTCACTTTTCACTTTCGTGCACTGGAGAAGGAAATGGCAACCCACTCCAGTGTTCTTGCCTGGAGAATCCCAGGGACGGGGGAGCCTGGTGGGCTGCTGTCTATGGGGTTGCACAGAGTCGGACACAACTGAAGCGACTTAGCAGCAGCAGAGGCCTTGCTAGAATGGGACCCTCCTTAATTTAGTGTGTTCATTAACTAGAGATATAACTCAGAAGTTCATCTTAAAATACTGAGTTTAGAGTGACTCCCATTACTACCTGTGGGACACAAATAAGGGAAACGTGTTTGTGTGGTCTTACTGTGGCTGACCAATGACTCATCAATCTGATGTACCTTCCAGAACTCTTGTTCGAAAATCAAACTGAGTCCCAATGTCCTACTTCCTAACCACGGGGCCATGTGTGTGTGAGGAGCACAGGTAAGGGAGGGAATCCTGCACCTGTGTTGGAGAGCAGCTTGGTTGCTTCCAGCACCTTCTCTGTGTAGACCCCTGGTTCATAGTTGTCCATCTCTGAGGTTACGACATGAATGACCCGGGCAGCCCGGCCTCGAATTGCACCAGCTGTGCGGTCCAGCCCATCCACATCTTTCTCTTGGAGAGCAATGACACATTTGTTCACGTCTTCCAAAATGTGATTCTCTGAGGAACAAACAAAAACAGCCGAATGAGGGAGGAGGCCTCCCACCAGAAGGGGACAATTTTAAGTTGGCACCTGTCACTCATCCAGTGCTCACTGTGTGCCTGCTACTGTGCCAGAAGCTTTACACACATCATTTCACTCGAGACCAGATTACCCATGGGATCAACTCTCCCCTGGAAACTGGACCTGTAATCACCTCCAAGAATAACCATCTTTATTCCAGGTTTAGAAGAGACAGGCAGAGATGCCCATCTTTCAGAATCCTTGATAATTTCTCTTTCCCGTAAACAATTTCACTGATTTTATATCCCGAAGTCTAATTAGAAGACAAGGTTCACTATTCCCAGTCCCTTGCCCCTTGCTCCAGGAGATGCCAATGGTATTCAGACAAACGACCAAGACATCAGGACAACTCTGGAACATGAGAAGGGCCTGGAAGGCAGGCAAAAGCCTCGATGGAGTTGGATTTGGAAGATCTACCAGAACTGTTTCTCCTCAAAGACAAAGCTTCACCCTGGGTATCGGGAACCCCAGAATGAGGAGTTCACGTTAACCGCATCTATAATAGCGAAGTGGGAGCAACCAAAATGTCCCAGAATAGAGTAATAAATTATGGGCACTGTGCAGCCATTGAAATGGATGAGGATCTGCAGGGGCTGATGCAGAATGGGAAAGGGAATGTTCTCACCACCAGGAACTGTGCAGTCCACCAGCAGACAGCCCTCATGACAGGGCTGCCCACACCGCATGGGGCTGGTGGGTGAGCGACACAGTCTCCAGGTCATTGTCTGGCTATTTTCTTCCTGCTCAGAAAGCAGCTTTCCTTAAGACACACAAGAAATCTGAGAAGCATTGTCTGTTAAAGACATGCTCCCTTTCTTAAACCAAGACAGTTCATGTCTCAACAGGTGAAAGACTAATGGCTCTGGTTTTTCTGGAAGAGTCAGGACTGTAATGTAATCTGTTTAAAAAACACATATGGGGACTCCCCTGGTGGCTCAGTGGTAAAGAATCTGCCTGCCAATGCAGAAGGCATGGGATCAATCCCTGATCTGGAGGACCCCACATGCCACGGAGCAACTAGGCCCAGGTGCCACAACTACTGAGCCCACACGCCTCAGCTACTGAAACCCGAGAGCCCACACACCGCAACAGGAGCCCCCGCTTTCTGCAACTAAAGAAAAGCAGGTGCAGCAAAGAGGACCCAGCAGAGCCATACATAAATAAAATTATAAATAATAAAACCCGAGAAACACAGCCGACCATTTCTTTGCCATTCTGGTTACCTTATGTTTTTGACCTGTCATTATCTAGGACTGGTTCCTGATTTAATTCCCTTCTAAAAGTCATTACCCTTCCCTCTCAGCCTCTGCTGACACAGTCATGTTACATAACACAATGTCTAGAAGAGTGATTACAATAGCTTTACCTCCTCAGATACCTCAAACAAGCAAGTGGACATGACGCTGTTTCCTCTTATCTCAAGGGGAGCCAGAGGCAAGTGCAAGTACTTAGCAGATCCAGCAAAGAACAGAGCCACCACAATGCCCTGCCTGTGGGCTTCCAGATACCTAGCAGGCTCCAGGAACAGGGCCCTCCATTTTGTAGTTCCCTGGAGATGGCAGGCATGGCTTGCAGCTACAAAACTAAACATACTCTTACCATGTGATACAGCAATTGCATTCCATACAAAGCCCCGCACACAGATGTCTACAGCATAACTACTCATAACTGCCAAAACTACGATGCAATCGAGGTGTTCTTCAGTAGGCAACCTGAAATACTGTGGTACATCCAGACCGTGAAATATTATTCTGCACTTAAAAAAAAAATGTGCTATCAAGGTATGAAAAGACATGAAGGGACCTCAGGAGTTGCCAGGTTCTGGAGCAGGGAAGAGTGAACAGGTAGAGGACAGAGGGTTTTGAGGGCAATGAAAACACTCTGTATGACGCTGTAATGATGGCTACATTGGTACACTACCAAGAGTGAGCCGTGTCACTGTAGGGTCATCAATTATAATGAATGTGCTACTGTGATGGGGGATGTAGATAACAAGGAGGCTGTGCATGTGTAGGGGCAGAAAATAGATAGAAAAACTTTGTACCTTCTTCTTAATTTGGCTTCCTCTCAAATTGCTCTAAAAGTCTTAAAAAAAATTTTTTTTTATATCATCAATTAAATATCTTTCCAAGGAGCCAAAATACAGCAGTAAAAAAAAGGCGGGGAGGGGAGAATGAATTACCACAAGACAGCTAACAAGACCATAATTCAGCATCTTGCTCCTTGGAAGGAAAGCTATGACAAACCTAGACAGCGTATTAAAATGCAGAGACATCACTTTGCCAACAAAGGTCTGTATAAGTCAAAACTATGGTTTTTCCAGTAGTCACATATGGATGTAAGAGTTGGACTAGAAGGCTTAGCACCAAATAATTGATGCTTTTGAACTGTGGTGCTGGAAAAGACTAATGAGAGTCCCTTTGACTGTAAAGAGATCAAATATGTCAATCCTAAAGGAAATCAACCCTGAACATTCATTGGAAAGAATAATGCTGAAGCTGAAGTTCCAATACTTTAACCACCTGGTGCGAAGACATGACTCACTGGAAAAGACCCTGATGCTGGGAAAGGCTGAAGGCAAAAGGAGAAGAAGGGGACAGCAGAGGATGAGATGGTTGGACAGTATCACTGACCAAATGGACATGAGTTTCAGCAAACTTCAGGAGACAGTGAAGGACGGGGAAGCCTAGGGTGCTGCAGTCCATGGGGTCAAAAAGATTCACACATGACTTAATGACTGAAAAACAACAACAAATTCAAACATTAGGAGACTTTGAGTTTATACCACTGCACTATTAAAACATAAAATGTATTGAACTTTTCACATAAACCAATTTTAGGGGTAATAAATGAACAGACTGGTCATAGCAAACATCCTCTTCCTGCAACACAACAGATGACTCTACACATGGACATCACCAGTCTGTCATTACTGAAATCAGATTGATTACATTCCTTGCAGCTGAAGATGGAGAAGCTCTATACAGTCAGCAAAAACAAGACAGGGAGCTGACTGTGGCTCAGATCATGAACTCCTTATTGCCAGTTCAGACTTAAATTGAAGAACACAAGGGAAAACCACGAGGCCATTCAGGTATGACCTAAAGCAAATTATACAATGGAAGTGACAAATAAATTAAAGGGATTAGATCTGATAGAGTGCCAGAAGAACTATGGACGGAAGTTCATAACATTGTACAGGAGATGGTGATCAAAACCATCTCCAAGAAAAACAAATGCAAAGAGGCAAAATTGCTGTCTGAGGAGGCCTTACAAATAGCTGAGAAAAGAAGAGAAGCAACAGGCAAAGGAGAAAAGGAGAGGTATACCCATTCGAATGCAGAGTTCCAAAGAATAGCAAGGAGAGATAAGAAAGCCTTCCTAAGGGAATAATGCAAAGAAATAGAGGAAAACAATAGAATGGCAAAGACTAGAGGAATCTTCAAGAAAATCAGAGACACCAAGGGAACATTTCATGCGAAGATGGACTCAATAAAGGACAGAAATGGTATGGATCTAACATAAGCAGACGAGATTAAAAAGAGGTGGCAAGAATACAGAAGAACTATACAAAAAAGATCTTAATGACCCAAATAAGCACAATGGTGTGATCACTCACCTAGAGCCAGACATCTTGGAATGTGAAGTCAAGTGGGCCTCAGGAAGCATCACTACAAACAAAGCTAGTGGAGGTGATAGCATTCCAGTTGAGCTCTTTCAAATCCTGAAAGATGATGCTGTGAAAGTGCTGCACTCAATATGCCAGCAAATTTGGAAAACTCAGCAGTGGCCACAGGACTGGAAAAGGTCAGTTTTCATTCCAATCCCAAAGAAAGGCAATGCTAAAGAATGCTCAAACTACTGCACAGTTACACTCATGTCACATGCTAGTAAAGTAATGCTCAAAATTCTCCAAGCCAGGTTTCAACAGTATGTGAACCAAGAACCTCCAGATGTATAAGCTGGATTTAGAAAAGGCAGACAAACCAGAGATCAAATGGCCAACATCTGCTGGATCATAAAAAAAGCAAGAGAATTCCAGAAAAAACATCTATTTCTGTTTTATTGACTATGCTAAAGCCTTTGACTGTGTGGATTACAACAAACCATGGAAAATTCTGAAAGAGATGGGAATACCTTACCTGCCTCCTGAGAAACCTGTATGCAGGTCAAGAAGCAAGTCAGAACTGGCTGGACATGACACAACAGACTAGTTCCATATTGGGAAGGGAGTACATCAAGGCTGTATATTGTCACCGTGCTTCAGTTCAGTTCAGTCGCTCAGCCCTGTCCGACTCTTTGCGACCCCATGAATTGCAGCACGCCAGGCCTCCCTGTCCATCGAGTCAGTGATGCCATCCAGCCATCTCATCCTCTGTTGTCCACTTCTCCTCCTGCCCCCAATCCCTCCCAGCATCAGAGTCTTTTCCAATGAGTCAACTCTTTGCATCAGGTGGCCAAAGTATTGGAGCTTCAGCTTTAGCATCAGTCCTTCCAAAGAAATCCCAGGGCTGATCTCCTTCAGAATGGACTGGTTGGATCTCCTTGCAGTCCAAGGGACTCTCCAACACCACAGTTCAAAAGCATCAATTCTTCGGCGCTTAGCTTTCTTCACAGTCCAACTCTCACATCCATACATGACCACTGGAAAAACCATAGCCTTGACTAGACGGACCCTTTGTTGGCAAAGTAATGTCTCTGCTTTTGAATATGCTATCTGGGTTGGTCATAACTTTCCTTCCAAGGAGTAAGCGTCTTTTAATTTCATGGCTGCAATCACCATCTGCAGTGGTTTTGTCCTCTTTCACTTGCATCAAGAGGCTTTTTAGTCCCTCTTCACTTTCTGCCATAAGGGTGGTGTCATCTGCATATCTGAGGTTATTGATACTTCTCCTGGCAATCTTGATTCCAGCTTGTGCTTCTTCCAGCCCAGCTTACTTATGTACAGAGTACATCATGAGAAATGTCTGGCTGGATGAAGCACAAACTGGAATGAAGATTGCTGGGAGGAATATCAATAACCTTGGATATGCAGATGACACCACCGTTATGGCAGAAAGGAAAAAGGAACTAAAGAGCCTCTTGATGAAGGTGAATGTACAGAGTGAAAAAGCTGGCTTACAACTCAACATTCAAAAAACTAAGATCATGACATCTGGTCCCATCACTTCATGGCAAACAGATAAGGAAACAATGCAGTGAAAGACTTTCTTTTCTTGGGCTCCAAAATCACTGCAGATGGTGACTGCAGCCACTAAAAAGACGCTTGCTCCTTGGAAGAAAAGTTATGACTAACCTAGACAAAATATTAAAAAGCAGAGACATTACTTCGCTGACAAAGGTCCGTATAGTCAATTCTATCATTTTTCTAGTAGTCATGGACAGTATGAGAGTTGGACCATAAAGAAGGCTGAGTACTGAAGAACTGATCTTTTGACTGTGGTTTGGAGAAGACTTGAGAGTCCCTTGGACTGCAAAGAGATCCAACCAGTCAATCGTAAAGGAAATCAGTCCTGAATATTCATAGGAAGAACTGATGGTGAAGCTCCATTAATTTGGCTGCCTGATGCCAAGAACTGACTCACTGAAAAAGACCCAGATACTGGGAAAGATTGAAGGCAGGTGGAGAAGGGGACGACAGAGGATGAAATGGCTGGATGGCATAATTGACTCAATGAACATGAGTTCAATGGAAATAAGTTTGAGCAAGGTCCAGGAGATCAGGAAGGACAGGAAAGCCTGGCATGCTGCAGTCCATGGGTCACAAAGAGTCAGACACGACTGAACAACAACAATGAACCAATCATAAGAATAAAGGGATTTAGAGCTCATGTTTAGATCAGAAAAATCTTTTATATACTTATTATATCAACATTTATATAAATAATATCTACATATTACTTAAACTAAGCAGACTGGTACTGAGCCTGCCTACAATACTAACCCTAAAAATTGCTACTTTTACTGAATCTAACACAACATCTGGAGAAGGGGAAGAGAAGGGAAAAAAAGAAACAATGTTGCTAATTAAACTATGAACCAAAGTTTTCACATATCACTGATTTTCAAGACTCATCCCAGTTTCAGGATTATTACTACTTGGGGTGGGAAAACACCTTTGGCAATCATTAAGCACAGCATTCTTTTTCATTCATTAAACAAAGTGGCCCAAACTTCACCAAGGATTTATTAACCTTCATCTTGGGCAAGTAGTTTTTAAAAAGCAATTTAGATTTTCTTGAATTCATACAGGTTTTCTTCCAGACGAACCCAAACCAGGGAAGGGCCTGCCATTCTTTAGCCACCAAGGAAGGCTTCTATATCAGGAAGCTGACTGAAGTAACATTTTCTACCCTCACTGAGACAGCCCCAGCCAGCTGAGGCCACTACGAACCCAGGACACAACCAACCTGCTCTCTATACTTGAGCCCTAAGGGAGAAGTGAGTTCCCACTGGACATACGTGCAAAGATAGGAGGGTTGGAGGTACCCACACTAACTTAAGCCATAAGTTACTTTAACAGAATTTCTAAGGAAACTCCATTCCGAGTAGACACACCAATCTGGATCCCATTAAAAACTCTGATGGTTCAATATAGTCTTTATCTGTAGATGCTTCAAACAGGAAAACACACACACAAACACAACACTCTTATCTCCAAGGGATCATATTATGGACATTAATATATCTGGTTTTCATTTGAAAATCTTTCTAGGACTGCCTCTGCATATCTACCTCAGCCACGTCAATGGCTGTGCTGTACCCTACTGAACAGACGAAGGGCCATCATTTGCTTATCTAGTCTTCTCTTAGGCGTTTTGGTTGAAGTGAACATATTTGCAAGGTATTTTGGCAAACATCTGTGTACCCATCCTCAGGAAAATTTCTAGCAATGGGATTACTAAGTCAAAAGGCAAATGTGTATAAAGTAGATGTATGATGCCTAATTGCCCTCTGGGAATCAAGCCAAATGGTATTCTCCAAAAAGCCTGCATGAACTTACACTCAGTCCACAATGTCTAACAGGGCCCATTCTGCCCTCCCCTTGCTCTGGATATCTTTATCAGTGCAGCCTTAAGCATACACAAGAGATGATAATATTGATACTCCATATAAAGAATGTACTCCACTATTATGAGAAGAGCCTGAGTGCCTGACATTTAACTCACTCTATAGTAACCATTTTTTAAAAAATCACTATTAATTACTGTGGAAACCAGGCACAGAACTATTGAGTGACTTATTCATTCAGGATGCATGGGAGTCAGAGATCAAATATCACCACTTTCCTACCTTATCTTCAGTCCTGGAGTTTTGTAATTAAACAACCAACCAACGAAAAAAAACTAGGTACAAAAGTCCTTTTATTTAGACCAATCAAACCAAATTATTTTGGCATAGTGACAATGAAGCAGAGTACAAATTACTACTCTTATTTGTTGCCCCAAAGTATCTAATGCATTATATTGTTTCCAAGAGCACTTGGTTAAGAAAAAACAATAAACCCAATTATAACCACTCTAACCAACCACTTGCAACCTAAAAAAAAAAAAAAGAAGGGAGGGGGTAGGGTGCGGGAATCAAAACTTCCACGTGAAAGCTGAGTAAACAAATGAGAAAGTAAACTGCATTTCCACGGAAAACATTTATCAAATACAATTCAAATGAAATTCAAACAGTCTTTATCGCTTTGATAAATTTCAAACCACTGTCCTTAAGGAATCAGTCCATATAAATATATTCATGGTTTACTGAATGTTGTGTAGCATCCTAAATCACCCCCAATATTTACAAGGCAACATTCTGAATAGAACAGCTTAGGGAAAACGAGTGCCCCTCCCTCTTCCCTCAAGTGGCTTGCACGTCCCTTTTATTTTCGAGTGCCACTGGCTCACACCTGACACACAGTGACTCAGGTTGCCCCTGCCCTGCAGCCTCATGAAACACTGCTATCAGGGTCTTGGTGGCTTTACCAAGTTATACACAATATGACCATTATTTTTTAAGCTGTAAAACTTGGGATATAACTTATAATAAGCACAAGGGAACTTCTGGAACCAATGGGACAGAATATGCAGAAATAATGGAGCTAAAACAGCAGAGGGTCCTTTCAGTCCTATCCCCTAAGTAACTTACCCTTGGAAGGGCTCTCATGAGTAGACAAGGCTACAGCAAACACACAGGCCCCATGGATTCCAAGAGGGACTGATGGAAAAGTCATTACTGGAAATATTCCTCCAAACCTATCCCACTGAAAAAGGGCCACAAAACCCCAGGACATGGGAAAACACCAATACTCCAAGGAGTCAAGTCGCATTCTTACTTTTCATTAGGTCAAATTTCATGAAGTGCACCAACCTTAAGCCAGAGCCTGTGCTGGGCAGTTGCCGAGCAGCCCCTTACTCAGAAACATGCCCACTTTGCTGAGGGACTACTGAGCACCACTGTGCCTCTGGGCGATGGGAAATGGCAGAGAGGGCAGACCTTGGCTTCTGCTGGAAAGACTGCTAAAAGCACACAGCTGCTACAGATGGCACCTGCTGTCCAACCTGCGGGGGGGGGGAGGGGCGGGGGCGGGGGCGCCTCTCAAGAGGCTGTGAGCTGGGGACCACTGGGTGCCTGCCCACTAGAAAATGGGATTCCTCTCAACGAAAGCCAGTCTGCTGGGTGAGACGGGGAGATATGTCTAATCTGCCACATAAATAGTGCTAAAGCTGCCATGGATGAGGTTAGTGTGTAAGGGTATAAAGGAATCTAAATGCCAAAACTTAACTGATCAATCCAGTAGCACTCTACACAGGCATCTGCCTGTCTCTTCCTTTCAAACCAAGCCCCTGAAAAGCACACCGTGACAACCAGAGGAATTTTGAGTAATAGCCTTGTCCTGTTAATTAATTAATTACCTGATAACTAAGCAAGCCTATGACAAAACCTTAGAGAAACACACTAATGAGGGTCTCTGAAATTCAGATGCTCTGAAAGCACTACCATCTCCTGACTGAGACTACTGTTCTGTGTTTATTTGCTAAATGGAAACTGTCTGAACTCTTTTCCATCAAGTCAACCCTTCTATTTTCCCACATTTGCATAAAAATTGAACATACTCACCAGACAAAAGTTATCTGTTAGAAAATCTGATTTCTCTTTACTGTTCTTCTGTTTTATGTCATATACCCTAAAGATATTGCCTGGATCCCACTAAATGCCACTGCAAAATCCCCTTTGTTCTCTGATCTGAAGAATGCTGCATGAGGGACATCTGATTCTATTATATTTTATTCTGCTGTAAGAGGACTAGAAATCCCTTGAGACCAAGCCTTACTTGGTAAGTAAGTTTAGGAATGTAATATCTATCTCCAGAGGGGGGCTTTGCATTTAGATTTCAGAATTGGTTGTTTGCTTAAAAGTGTGCTGTGAAGGTGGAATGTTTTTCTCTAAACCTATGAAAAAGAATAATTCAGTATTTCATTGGGAAAACAACAGAAGGCCAAGATTTCCCAAAAAAGCAATTGCTGCATTTTTGGCACCTGCAAAAATGTGCTTGCAAATAGGTTTTTTGTTTTAAAGTACCAGCACCTGCAATTTGGCAGTCCTGCAGCAGCATGGTTCACCCCCTTGTTTTGCAGTTTACAGACTCCCTGCTCCCCAATCTTTCAAGCAGAGCCAATGCTCCAGTCCCAAGGAGAGTGAGCAGAGACAGGGGAACATTGGTATGCAGAACACAGTGTCACCTTATATAGGTCACTGCTGGAGGACTGTGCTGTGCATGTACTTAAGTAACGCTTCTGTTTCAAGCCCCATTGCCGCTCACATCTCCCACGTTCCAGATTGTGGTTCCCTGGGGTGACAGGTAGTTTCAGCCCTACAAGGACCAGCCACTGACTGCCCAACAGGCCACTGGCCTCACGAAGCCTGGCACCTCCAGAGAGCAAGCAGCGTGGCCAAGGGCAGCAGAGGCCTGTTAAATGGAGAATGCATTTATACTTGCTCAACTCTAAGGAGATGGATTGAAATTTATCTGTGTGATAAACAGGGAATTGCAGTTGACAGACATTTTCTATATGAATGCAATTTACTATGTCATTACCAGTTTATGTTTATATAATGAAATCAACTGTTTTTGTGAGGTGAATTACCCAGATTTATTTTTTGCAAGTTCATAATTAAATGGTACTTAAAATATTTCCTCTCTGTTTTCTATCTGTGCATCATGCAGACAGAGTCTTTCGAAAGTAGGCAGTTAAACTACGATCATTTCTGAGGGAGAGAGAGATGCTTTCCAAGCGGAACAATTTTTACAAAAGAAACTGAAGCTGATGATGCTGGGAATCCTGTCTCCAAAGTCTCACAGGCTCATTAACAAACCACCAGTCCAGCAGGTCAGTGTTTTTTCTACACACAACAGCAGCAAGAAAGGTGGATGCTTATGGAGTTGTACAGGTCACAGCTTCAAAATGTTACTCCACACAGAGAACAACTTCCTCCAGGCAGTTTCCTGATTCATACCTCTGAGATTGAGACCAGCCCCACCACAAGCAGAACAACTCCAACCCCATGTCCAACTGCTTGGGAGTCACTGGTAGCTGTTTTCTTTAATTAAAATGAAAACCATCATAGTATTATTGCTAGAATAATTTACCTGGCCAGACTTGGGGGTGTTTTGATTGTCCATTATTGTAACATAGGTGAAAGTAATTATGCACATCCTCACATACTTCTCTGGGGAATCAGCTCATTACCTGAGACAGCCAAGAAGTCATCAATGGAAGTAATGTCATCGACAGCATCTGTGAGAACTCGGACTTGTTTTTCCCACTGTTCTTTAAAAAGATCCATGTTTTCTTGGGCCAGTTTACTCTGTGGTTTTGCTGCTAAAGCCAATGCAGCATTGATAACCTGCAAAGACATTAAAGTTCATTGTATGCTCTTTCAGAGTCAAGAAAATAAAATAAGCCAGACACTTTGGTCGGTGGAGTGGCTATGGTTTTGTCTCCTGTGCATTTCATGAGGACACACAATACCACATGCTCCACTTAAACAGTTATAACGATGGAAACAGAGAAGTATTAAACAAAAGGCTTTACATATGAATGGGAAGCAATTCATCAGAAATACAGTACTGGAAATACTGGAACTATGGGCAGTAACAAACACAAATTATCTCTAATCTCCCTACTCTGTGACAGCAACTCTTCACAATTTCTGACATTTATATTCCAGGCTTTTTCTCCTCACATACACATGTACATGTGCCAAGTCAAAAAATTCACAATTAGAATTATATGCTAATAAAACTGACTATCCTGCTTTGTTTAAATACTTCTCCATATCATTAAATGTATGTTAAAACATTAACTGTTTAGAGATGCACCTTATAGATGCACATCACTACTCCGACTGCAGGATGCCTATGTTTGTTCCAGTCACCCATCATTCTTAGTCTTGGGATGAACTTTGGCATTTTAGGCTCTTGGTACGTTCTCAAACTACATATGTGAAAAATGTTTTTCTGAGGCATACTGTACCTGACATACAACTTCAAAGAAAGTATAATATTTATTAAGTTTAAAAGTTATTTCTTCTAAAATAATAAGAAGTCATTTCTTTACAAAAAAATAAGAAGTCATTTCTTTACAAAAAAAACAACAGCTTTACTGAGATATAATTTATATGCCAAACAATTTACCCATTTAAACTGTAATATGCAAAGATTTTTAGTCAGTTTTGTAACCATTCAGTTCAGTTCAGTCAGTCACTCAGTTGTGTCCAACTCTTTGCGACCCCATGAATCGCAGCACGCCAGGCCTCCCTGTCCATCACCAACTCGCGGAGTTCACTCAGACTCACGTCCATCGAGTCAATGATGCCAGCCAGCCATCTCATCCTCTTTCGTCCCCTTCTCCTCCTGTCCCCAATCCCTCCCAGCATCAGAGTCTTTTCCAATGAGTCAACTCTTCCCATGAGGTGGCCAAAGTACTGGAGTTTCAGCTTTAGCATCATTCCTTCCAAAGAAATCCCAGGGCTGATCTCCCTCAGAATGGACTGGTCGGATCTCCTTGCAGTCCAAGGGACTCTCAAGAGTCTTCTCCAACACCACAGTTCAAAAGCATCAATTCTTCGGCGCTTAGCTTTCTTCACAGTCCAACTCTCACATCCATACATGACCACAGGAAAAACCAGAGCCTTGACTAGATGAACTTTTGTTGGCCAAGTAATGTCTCTGCTTTTGAATATGCTATCTAGGTTGGTCATAACTTTCCTTCCAAGGAGTAAGCGTCTTTTAATTTCATGGCTGCAGTCACCATCTGCAGTGATTTGGAGCCCAGAAAAATAAAAGTCTGACACTGTTTCCACTGTTTCCCCATCTGTTTCCCACGAAGTGATGGGACTGGATGCCATGATCTTCGTTTTCTGAATGTTGAGCTTTAAGCCAACTTTTTCACTCTCCACTTCCACTTTCATCAAGAGGCTTTTGAGTTCCTCTTCACTTTCTGCCATAAGGGTGGTGTCATCAGCGTATCTAAGGTTATTGATATTTCTCCCGGCAATCTTGATTCCAGCTTGTGTTTCTTCCAGTCCAGTGTTTCTCATGATGTACTCTGCATAGAAGTTAAATAAGCAGGGTGACAATATACAGCCTTGACGTACTCCTTTTCCTATTTGGAACCAGTCTGTTGTTCCATGTCCAGTTCTAACTGTTGCTTCCTGACCTGCATATAGGTTTCTCAAGAGGCAGGTCAGGTGGTCTGGTATTCCCATTTCTTTCAGAATTTCCCACAGTTTACTGTGATCCACACAGTCAAAGGCTTTGGCATAGTCAATAAAGCAGAAATAGATGTTTTTCTGAAACTCTCTTGCTTTTTCCATGATCCAGCGGATGTTGGCAATTTGATCTCTGGTTCCTCTGCCTTTTCTAAAACCAACTTGAACATAAGGAAGTTCACGGTTCACATATTGCTGAAGCCTGGCTTGGAGAATTTTGAGCATTACTTTACTAGCGTGTGAGATGAGTGCAATTGTGCCGTAGTTTGAGCATTCTTTGGCATTGCCTTTCTTTGGGACTGGAATGAAAACTGACCTTTTCCAGTCCTACAGTCATTTTTAGAACACTTCTATCACTCCAACAAGAAACTCCATATCCACTAGCAGTCCCTCCCTATTTCTCCTAATCCTTTCTTCCAGCAACCACTAACTTAACTTTGTGATTTTTTAAATTTATGTATTTTGGTAAATTTTTATGAATTACCTATTCTGGACTTTTCCTATAAATGGAATCGTATTAATATGTATATTTTTGGAACTAGCTTCTTTCACTTAACATGTTTCCAAGGCTCATACACACTATAAAATGTATCAGTACTTCACCCTTTTTACTGACAAATAATATGCCATTATATGAATTTACCACATTTTCTTTATTCAATTATCAGCTACAGACATATGAATTCTACTTTTTGGTCATTATGAATAACGCTATGAATATTTACATATGTGTTTCATTTATTTCCACTGTTTTTTTATATGTAACTAGGAATGGAATTGCTGGGTCATATGGTTAACTTTATGAGGAACTGCCTATCTTCCAAAGCAGTTGAACCATTTTACATTTCCACCAGCATATATGAGAGTTTCAATTTCCTCATATCCTTAACACTTGTTTTCCCTTTCTCCCTATTCCATTTTTTAAATAACAGCCATCCCAGTGGGTGTGGAGTGATATTTCACTGTGGTTTTGATCTCCATTTCCCTGATGGCTCATGATATTGTCTGTTAACGTACTTATTGACCCCTAGTGTCTTTGGAGAAATACCTTTCAGATCCTTTGATATATTCACTGAATGAATAAATAATGAAAGTAGTTTGAAAAAGAGCTGAGAGAATCATTAGGAAGATCTCTAGGTACAGGTGCTTATGGGTTATTGGAAATAAATGTGTTCATAGTAATGCAACTTTGAAGGTAAGCAAGGACAGGGGAAACTGGTAGTGATGGAGTTGAGATCTGCGAGGTAGGACAGCAGCTATCACAGAGTCATTTGGGCATCGTACCTGAGAGCAGGAGTTTGGGATCATGTTTTTTCGGTGCTACAGAAACCGCATGTCTTCAGGTCATGTCTGTAATTCCCAATATATTGGAGGGGTATCCAAGAGTGAGGCTATCAAATTACCCCTCAAAGACTGTAATCAAAAAACTAAAGAAGAATCAGACCCACTTGACTGGTATAACTAATTCCTCTTTCCTCCCAGCTAACTGGAAGGGATAAATTATCAAAACTATCAATTATAGATTGTAGGTTTTGAAGACTAGGCCAACCCAGTTACTATTAATAGCCCACTACTTTCAAAAGCTTCCCTGGTGGCTCAGAGGTTAAAGCGTCTGCCTGTAATGCAGGAGACCTGGGTTCGATCCCTGGGTCAGGAAGATCCCCTGGCGAAGGAAATGGCAACCCACTCCAGTATTCTTGCCTGGAGAATCCCATGGATGGAGGAGCCTGGTGGGCTACAGTCCACGGGGTCGCAAAGAGTTGGACATGACTGAACAACTTAACTTTCACTAACTTTCACTTTCAAAAGTGAATGGGTTTGGACAATAAATTACTTGTCAAAAGTATCCTAGCTTTCCCATGTGTTACACCATGGTCTCCCCTATTTTCATCATTTCCAGCCTTGTTCTTTGACCTCTTTTCCTTCTTCCCTTTGTTTCCCACTGGGTGATTCAAGATTGTGGACTACTCTTCATTAATTAACTCATTAATTCACTAATGTTATCAATGACTCAGAGTGGAGCTAGACCTTGTAAGAATACCTGGCTGAAGAAAATGTTTCTTAAGAGGGCCAAGTAAACACCAGCAGGGAATTAATTATATGTTTTAAATACTAAGATAATTTTCCCTTACAAAGAGAAAATTGCTCCCTTTGTTCTGTAATCTTTTCTCATACAGTATAATGGAGGAAAAGCACCTTGTCTAAGGTGAACTTTCTTGTTTTGATTACAAAACTGTGGGACATAATAAATTAAATACTATTTTCTGATGTATTGGGACTAGCTGCTAAGTCACTTCAGTCGTGTCCGACTCTGTGCGACCCCATAGATGGCAGCCCACCAGGCTCCCCCGTCCCTGGGATTCTCCAGGCAAGAACACTGGACTGGGTTGCCATTTCCTTCTCCAATGCATGAAAGTGAAAAGTGAAAGTGAAGTTGCTCAGTCGTGTCCAACTCTTAGCGACCCCATGGACTGCAGCCTACCAGGTTCCTCTCTCCATGGGATTTCTCCAGGCAAGAGTCCTGGAGTGGGGTGCCATTGCCTTCTCTGGTATTGGGACTAGAAAGATACTTAAAATAATACTTTGAATAATCATCCAACATGACACTTATTAGGGAAAACTCTAGAATCATTTACTTTAAAAAAGTCAAGATGTTATTGACCGAATACCTATTGTCATCATTACTTAATTAATGGTCTTTCTAGCTAATGAAATAAAGTGGGAAATGGAAATAAGAAAAGGCTGTTTAGAAAGTAGACAATAAAATTACTTTTCAATGTAGAACATCTTTGTTTATCTAGAAAACTGAAGTAAGTCAACTGAAAAACCTCTTAGAATTAATAAGAGTTCATTAAGGTAGCTAGAGACAATGTAAATATATAAAAATGAGTAACATTTCTATATACCAGAAAACAGGACATAAAATGAAGGGAGTATCAGCTCTTTATGAAAACAATAGGAAATATGTGAATCTGTAAAGAAACCTAAAGGACCGAGATATCAAAAGTAACTTTTTCCGAATACATTATAAAAAAAAAACTTGAATAAACAGAAACACAGTCCATGTTTAGGAGTAGGGGGACTGACCCATTTATTCACCAATTAATCTGGAATAGTTAATGGCTGAGAGCAGCAAATATATACATGGGATAGAGATCAGGAGGAATGAAGAGTTAAAATGTAATACAAAGCTAAAGTAATTGAAAAGAAAAATCTAAAAACACACCCTATCATAAAGCAGAAGTCAATATATGACAAAAGAGACATCACAAATCAGTGATGGGGGATGGTCCATTTTTACATTTGATGGGCTATTTGGAAAAAAAATAGTCAATGTCTGAACTTCATACTTATATTTATGTGCAAAATAAGATTGTTCCCAAATAGATAATGAGTTAGATTTAACATGATATGGCTAAAAGAATGTGTTTAATTATGCACTTACTGAACAAATAAATATTTCTTATGTTTTAGAATAGTTAAGGTTCCATGCTTCCACTGCAGAGGGCACAGATCTGATCCCTGGTCAGGGACTAAGATCCCACATGCTGTGTACCAACCCTGGCCCCACCAAAAAAAAGAGAAAATTCTCTGCTTACATTTGTATTTAAGTATACATGACAGATGAAGTATATAATGTCTGACAAATCAGTAAGGAGAACGTTAAAATACTGGTATAAAATGGAGGTAAGACATGAACAGCCCACCTAAAGTGACCTAGTTAAGAAACAACAAGAGGGAAATATTTACTCTCACTTCTAAATTAATGTGACTCACTATCCTTGCTCATTATATTTGCAAAGAGCCACAAACTAGGCACTACCACCACATATCAATGGCAACTTTTTAAATGCTACTGTAGGCTAAGACCTCCAGTACAACACTGAACAGGACATTCTTGTCTGGTTCTGATCCTAGGGGGAAGTACTCAAGCATTTCATGATTGAGTATGATGCTATCATGCTGAGGAAATTTTCTTCTACTCCTAGTTTACAAAGTGTCTTTAATCAGGTCTGGATGTTAGATTCTGTCAAACAGTTTTCCTGTTTCATTCCCACTATTCTGGTTACTTCTTCTGTGTCTCTTTTGCTGTCATCTTCTTCCACTAATGCCGGAGTTCCAAGGCTTGATCCTATGCTGTTCTATACTTCTCCCACCTGTGAGCAATTTCTAGTTTCATGATTTTACATACCACCCATCTGCCAACTACTCCCACATCTCCATCCCAGACCACTCATTCTAGCCCCCACCTCATTTCCTAACCATTTCCTACCCAGCACTCTACTCAGATGTCTCAAAATAAACATGTCCAAAATAAAACTCATGATTTCCTGCTCCCAACCATGTTGAATGCATCTCACTTTAAAATACCTATCACTCAACTTCAAGAGGACTCACAGTGTTGGGGACAGCAAGAGAACTAGATTTCCTTAGTCCAATCAGTATCTTCCTCTCCTCCAGTCTGGACTCTAAAAGAGTAATCATTCCATATCTTCTCCTCAAACCTGTCACACTTCTGAGAGCATCATCACTCTCAGCTTATAGCTCTGCTTCCTATTTAAATGAAAAGATGAATACAATCAAAAAAGAATGTCTGCGAATCTTATCACTGCATCTACCCATTTACCTGCATTTATGCCACATGCTCTGTCTTACATCTTTTTAACTGTGAATGTTCCTATCTATGCTCCCATCTCAGAACAGTCTTGCCACTTATCCACAGGATCTCACTTCCTTTCCTCTACTGTAGGACAATATCCTAGTAATTCTCTCCGCTTTAGTCTTTATTATCTATATTTCCCTTCTACTGGATTATTTCCATCAGCTGAACGTTAAAAAAAGCCCCCAACTAAAAATAAAAAGTCACTCTCAACTCCATATGTACTACATGCTACCACGCCATGTCTCCATTATCCTTACATTTAATTTGAAAGAGCTATCAACTTGCTGTATTCATCTCTTTTCTCTTGAATCCACTCTAGTGGAGCTCCTAAATTCTACCTAAACTTCTTTGTCCAAGATCATCTATGATCTTTATATGTTGCTCAATCCAAGGATCAATTATCAGGTCACATTCTATAACCATCTGACATGAATAATGACTCTTTCCTAGGAACATTTTCCCCGCTTGTCTTCCCAGATAGAGTGAGCTTCTGGTGCTCTTCTGGTCAATAATACTTCCTGAATCTCCTTTGCTGGATACTGCTCACCTCCCCAAACTCTAAATATCAGGGAACCCCAGTTTTATTTCCAGACCTTTTTATTCTGGGGTTACGCATTCCATTGGTGAACTTATCAAGCCTCATGTCTTTAAGCACCACGTGTGTGTTAAAGAATCCCACATTTATACATTTTGTCCAGACCTCTTCCCTAAACTTGACTTTATTGCGTGCATGTCTAACAGGCACCACAAAATTAAATGATAGCTCCGTCTTTCTGGTTACTAGGATCAAAACCTGTAATTTTTCCTGATTCTTCTCTCTCCTCACTTCACTAAACCTTCAGTAAATTCCACCTTCAAAATATATTTGGACTCTATAACCAGTGCTTACCACTTCCACTGTACTCTTGCCTCTGTTTCGGTCTCCTATGCTGCTGTAACACATCATCACAAAACTAGTTGTGCTTAAAACAACACAAATGTGTTATCTTACAGCTCTGAAGGGCAGAAGTCTAAAGTGGGTCCTACAGAGCTAAAATCAAAGTGTTAGCAGAACGTTCATTCCAGAGGCTCTAGGGGAAAATCCAGTCCTGGTCTTTCCTAGTCTTTAGAGGTTACCCACTCGCCTTGGCTTGTGGCCAGTTCACTCCAACTCCTGCTTCCATGATCACATCTCCTTCTCTGATGCCACCACCACTGCTTTCCTCATATAAGGACCCTTGAGATTATATTAGGGACCTTCTGGATAATCTAGGTTAATTTAACCATTTTAAGATCCTTAGTTTATTTACCTCTGCCAAGTCCCTTCTGCCATACAAGGCAATATATTCACAGGTTTTAGTAATTAGGATATTGGGGGTGGGGACAGCACATTATTCTGCTTACCACAGCTTCCTAGGGGGTCTCTCTAACTTTCCTCACAGAAGTCAGAGAGTTCTTGGTAAAATCAAAGTTAGATCATGTCAATTCTCTACTCAAAACCCGTCAATGGCTTCCCATGTGACTCAAAGCAAAAAAACCAAATGCTTTACCATGGCCATATAAAAGGCTCTATACCATTCACACTTCTGTTAGATATTTCACCCTTCTTCCTCAAATTCTATTTGCTGTTCCCTCTTCCTGGACTGCTCCCCTCTCAGACACTGTCCCTGGCTTGGTCTATCATCTCCTTTCTGGTCTTTGCTTCTACATCACTCTCTCAGTGAGGTCTTTATTGATCATCCCAATCACACAATTTAACATCCACACCAACATTGTGTATGTGTGTCTATGCTTAGTCCTGTCCAAGTCTCTGTGACTCCATGGACTGTAGCTCCTGCCAGGCTCCTCTGTCCATGGGCCTTCCCAAGCAAGAATATTGGAGTAGATTGTCATTTCCTACTCCAGGGGATCTTCTCCACCCTGGGATTGAACCCAATCCTTGTGTCTCCTGCACTGGCAGGCAGATTCTTTACCACTGAGCAATCTGAGAAGCTACACACCAACATTACAAGTTACATTAGAAGAGAAGGTCTCAAATCAATGATTTAAAAGCTTCTAACTTAAGAAACTAGAAAAAGGGGGAAATAAACCCAAAGCAAGCAGAAGGAAAAAAAATAGAGTAGCAATTGATAAAATACAAATTATCAAAAGTCAGTCAAGAATAAACAGCTAATGGTTAAACAAGTAATCTGAATATCATTATATCTATTAAAGAAATAATTTATTGTTTAAATAATAGTTTAAACAATTTAGTTTAAAATCTTCCCATATAGAAAATTCCAGGCAAGACGGCTTCATTGATAAATTCTCCCCAAACATTTAAAGAACTAATACCAATTATATAGACTTTTCAAGAAAATGGAAGAGGGAAACCTTTTACGGTATGGAAAACAGACTTTACAACAAAACAAAACAACAGACGAGTATCAATATACAAGGCTTACAAGGAGACTAGAGTGTTTCTGGGGCCCTGTTACCTACAGACCTCCATGGGAGGGGGTTAAGGGAGGAAAGAGACACAGAAAATGCTGTGAGAAAACTTTTAGTCAGAAGCATCTCCTTTGAGCTCTTCTGTGCAACTGCTGTGTAAAAATGTTAGAGAAAATCAGAAGCGGAATAACATATGAATGAGAGCTTGATGCCACAGGCTTCCCTGGCTGGTATGCTTTAGCTCATTAAAGAGCTATATATTTTCTCATTAACTATTCAAACCAGGCCTGTCTGAGTTTATGCTTATTTGATAGGGACTGAACAACAATAAATGCTTATCAAGCCTGTTAGCCACAAAAATGATCAGAATTTCCATAGCACAACGGGAGAAGCAATAATATGAAAGATAAATCTAAGTACGCAGAAGAAAAAAAAATAACATTTCTTCTTTCTCAATTCAGTTAGCGAGAAATCCACCCCTCCCCCCAAAAAAAGGACCAAAAAATGTAGATAAAGCAGCAGCTTCAAAGACTTGATTCACCCTTGCTTAAATTTCCAAGAAAGGCCATGCATTAAACCCAGCCATATGAAATATTAAACTGCCAGATTTGTATTAACTTAAATGTACAATGCTCATTCTTGCATAATGAACTATGAAAAATAAAATATTAAGTCAGATCATCTCCAAAATGCCATTCTCCGATTTTAAAGACTCAATTGCCAAAAACCTGCTGTTGGCAGGGTTTTTCCACTTTGTTTTGACCAGCATTGGATGAACTGAAAAATGAAAATCTTTTAAGCAGCTACCAAGGAATAAGACTTGAGCACACCATGAGGAGATGATGTGGGGAATCAGGTCCTTTTCCAGAACAGTTTGATTTTTTTTTCCCCTGATAAGAGCATGTGAGATTGGTGCTATCTGCTCAGATGGAGGTAGGTCCCTGTTCTGGAGAACAGAGTGAGATACTGCAGACACAAAGCAGAAGGCAATGCAGAGAGTGCTGACCTACTTTCTTCCCTACTCATGACAACAGTAAATCACCAAAAAATGGGGTGCTTTTCTCCCCCAAGCAACAAAATAAATCCACCTTCAGGTTACTTCGTCTGAACTCAACTTTAATACCACAAACATTTGGAGTTAAAATTGCTTTACTCCTAAAAAGTTAGTACTTTAGAACAGAATTTCCCATTTCCAAAAGTGAACAGAAAGATGGGGAAGAAAGGTTTCTACAGGTTCCATCTGTCATCTCTCCCCTCCAGAAAGGAACAATAAGGTCTAGGAGCCAACTCCACACTGTGGGTGGGGGTCACAGAAAAGCCCCCAACAGAGGGGCCAGGGCTGCCTGAATACAGCAGTGTGGGTACAGCTACTGACATAAAAAGAGACTGGAAAAACCCAACACACAGTCTATACTGTGAATGGATGCTGACAGTAGCCTCAAAGAAACATATACTTTAATATTGTCTACATGCTACAGCGTATTAAACACCATGTTAAACTACTGGTGAATTAACTAACTAGTTTATTCAAGTTGATTAGCTTGCCTAGGCTTTATCAAACAAGCCAGTGATGCCTGACATCACTGCCCATACCAGGCTGAAGAGAGGGACAGCCATTAGCCACCTTAAAGGAGAGGTCCTTCGAGTATGAAACACATGGGCCAGGGTAGGTGAGATGCAGCTCCTAGAAATTTGCTTTATCCTCCTCAAAGAATTTCAAAATGTTAGTTACCAATCCTTTAAAATTGGGACTTACCAAAAAATCTGAATTGTTGACTTCTCTTTACAAATAATGAAAGAATCTAGCAATAATAGGCTGGAATGAAGTCACAGTTACCTCATTTAGAAATGGCACCTACTATCCAGTTTGTCATTACCATGCCCGCAATGTCTGCTGTATTTGTTGTCATTGAATCTGCCTAGCCCTATTTGCAAGCCAGGGTAGGATGGAGCCTGGGAAGGAATCTGGGAGAACAATCACAACAAGTAACACCTTTTTATCAAGGACATATACCAAATGGCAACTAATGGCACTCCAGTACTCTTGCCTGACAAATTCCATGGATGAAGGAACCTGGTAGGGTACAGTCCATGGGGTCGCAAAGAGTCGGACACAACTGAGTGAATTCACTTTCTTTTCTTTCTATACCTAATCCTAGGAATCATCCAGGTATTGTCCTGGGGTCTGCTCTAGTAGGAGAAATGAACTACAGAAGAGAGGGAGAAAGGTTGCCTCAGAAAGCACCTAGAGCCTGGGCAACAAGCCCGAGCCAAACGTGACTTATGCACACCAGCACTCCCATTAGAATCTACTAGACTCTCTTTTTCAAGGCTTTAATATCATTTATATAAATACTCTTAGTAGGTGTGATCAGCGTATGTTACCATCTGTTTCAGCCGATATGTGAAAGCATTGTCGCTTTTCAAGCATTTCAAAATCAAATGGAGAAGCAAAGGTATTAAAAATAAAGCACTGATAGGGTAATAAGGCAAGCCTGAGAAAAGAATGCCAAATCTTTAAAACCTGCTCTAAATTTATTTCATACAACTTGTTCATCCATGAACTTTCTGGACGTGATTAAATTTACTGTGCTTATTATCTGTATAGCTACTGACTGGCCAGTAACAGACTTAATGACTGGGTTAAAGCTGAAGAAACACTGATCAGATCATGTGGATCCACAGCTGACCCAACACACTAACACCCAGAGGAAGCAACTTTCATTTGCAAACTAACCCACATGGTTGAGAATGAGAACAAAGGCTCTAATTAACCTGCGTACCAGTCAGGATCCCAGATTAATCACCAGTCTTTACTTATTTTGGTCAGGAATCATGCATATGAAAGAGCCAAAGTAATGTTTATGGTGTATCTTAAAGCTGGTGGCAGGCATAACACGGAAACTTCATTCCTGTGATCTCTTATACTCCAGTTCCCTTGATTTATTCCTCTTTATTTGTGGTCAATGTCATCTGGCAGGACATTTAGAAAGAGGTTTAGGGTATGTCCATGACCATTCTCTGCCTCAGAAACTGGAGAAGCAACCTCTTCACCAAAACAGCACTGACACTACTCAGAAACCCCTATGAGGGGCACGGAGTATCAAGCCACACAAACACGATCAGCACACTTCACGGCAGAGAGCAGCTCATCTAACATTTAACAAAACAAGCATTCTTCTGCGTGCTTCAGTGTCTTTCTAAAGCCCCAGATGCTTAACCTAGCCTAATCACCAGCCTTACAATATGCCATTGGAAATGGAGAAAAGTTCTCAAGTTTTACCAGTAGCAGGCTGAAATACGTTATTAATATCTGTATCATAAGGGTACTTCAGGACACAGCAGATTAAGGCTTCCAGTTCTTGAACCTCATGCCCTCTAACAAGATCCAAACACTGGGCATAAAGATGGAGTGTGGGTGGGCAGCAGTTATCCTTTCAGGCTCATGGGGTAACAATCCTGATGCCAGGACTACCACATGTTGCAGATGGCCCTCCCTTAGAAAGGCCCTTAGCAATGGCCACTGCCTGCCCTCCATTTGCCAGCAGTGAAAAAGGCTATACATTTCAAATGAAGGGCAAGGAGACAGTAACGCATGACGCTTAAGCAAATATCACTGGAAGTTAAACATACATTTCTCTACATGGACTGTGGATCAGTATTTTGTCCTCAAGGCTTCTATCTAAGATCCTAAAAATGAAACTAATAAAATAAAATTGATTTCCACTTTAATAACCCAAATCCAATTGGTGATAGCTTAAACACTGCTGGTTGTACTTTACCTGAGGACAGAGGGCTTCTAGCTGGCTTGCAGACATTCGAACAAGCTTTACACCTTCTTCATTGTTGGAGATGGAACAGGCCAAGTTGGCCACCTAGAAGAAAAGATAAAAAAGGTCTTTGAAGATTTTTCTCTTTTGACTGCAAAGGAAAACAAATGTACATCTACCCCATCCCTGACCTTTAGAGAACAAATGAAAAAAGCACCAAAGGTGTTTTATTTCTCACAGACTGATTACCTGCTTATGAGGACAAATTTTTTAGCTCTGTGCTAAGGAAATTAAACAGACTCCTAACACATGTCACATTGTTGGTGGCAGAACCCTGAAAGATCCTAGGGCTTATAACTCATCAGATGTACATGGGCTCTAACCTGCCTGAACAGTAACCTCAGAACAAGGGTCTGCTGGTGTGGGCAGTGATGTGAGGAAAGCTAAGGAACCGAGGCACTAAAGAATCACTGGTACCCTCAACTACAATAAAAATGTATTTTGCAGCTATTCCTGAAAGAAGGAAATCGAAATTCTAAGTTGCTATTCTCATTTGACAGGTGAATGGATACTTAAAAGTCAAGATGAGTTTTATTTGAACGCAAGGCTATTTTTCAAATAAAAAAGAATAGCATTAACACATTGAGATGGAGGTAAGGCCATCCTCATAAGAAATGGGAAAAGAAACAGAGATGATATCCCATAGATAAGAACAAAACTGTCCTTCAACTGGTTTCTTCAAAGCACTGACAGCTGGACTCTTTCCTGAATGATGCTACTTCATTTGAACTAAAATCTTTACCTTCCCATCCAACTGCCTCAATGACACTACTCGTGTAGCCAGAGACAATCTTTCCAAGTTGTGTCATATTTCTTCTGCTGAAGCTCTGGCTGTGCTGAGAATGTTGCTCTGTAGTGGCTGCTAGTGCCATGATCACTTATCCACATTTCTAAATAAACAGGTTTGCCAATTCTGTTAGCAATACCAAGGACCAACTGAATACATGGTGCTAAGAGATACCTTCTCCCCAGTTGCAAACTGAGTTATGAATGATAGACGCATAGGCAGTTGAGTATCAGAAGCACACTCTGAAAACTTAAAATGCCAGAGTAAACAAGGGCAATTGCAATAATCTTTGATTTTCACTGCTTTACCCAAGTTAAACACATAAAGACACAAGAAAAATTACATACCATTACTGTTGTTTGCAGTGTTACAGTTAGGGATTATAAGCTTTCTGTAAGACTGCTAACTATCGTAACTAGAATCCTGCAATGCTTAATCATAAGGAGAAACAAAAGAACATGCAATTTAAACACAAAAATGTATGGAAAAAGAAAATTAAGTCAGATTTTAATGTGTAGGGGCCTTCAAAATCACATACAGAAGTAACATTTACACTCCCTAAAGGTTCCAACTCCACTTTCCAGTGTCAAGTGAACCTGAGCAAAGAGGCACTTCTATTCATGATGACAAGCTACAGAGCTGATTGTTGATTTCTATTTCTTTGCTTTAAAGTGCTGCAAAACATGACATAAAACTTTTACAAACATTATTCCTCAAATATACATTTTATGGTGCTCTACTGAAGGAGAAAGCTTTAATTAGAAGTGTTTATGAAACCATAGCTTCTATTGCTTCACTGCCTTAAGAAGGCATTTTGAAACCAAATAAGAAAGCATTTTGAAACCAAATATAAAATTGGAGGCTGATGACTGAATTAGCAATTTGGGACTAACAAAGACGCCTGGTCCCGCCCCATGCCCAACATTTTAATTTTAGGGGGCCAGTCAAATGTTAGATTCAGGAAGGTCTGTCACTGTTTCTGCCTTCAACTCTCTGGCCACCACACAATTTCACATTCTCCCAATTTTATAAATCTGTAAAACTCAGAAAAAAATATTTAAGTTAAGAAACAAATTGAATTCTGTACACCATCATTCCTGTTTTCTGACACAAATCCTAACAAAACAAAAGTTATGGAAGACTTATTCTTTATTTTAAAACATTAAAGTGTTTCTGATGTACTGTTGAAGCAGTAATGTTCTACAAGAGTACACTGCCTGTTTCAGGAGGCTACCCCGCCTGCCCTGGAAGGAGGAAGCGGGCGCCTGTCACTGACAGTCTTCTCCAGATGAATGAGCTTCAATTCACCCTCCAGGGACAGGGCTACTCACTTCTTACCATGGCAAATGTGCAAATGCAACATCTCAACCACAGCTCTCTTAGAAGCTAAATTCATATACTAGCGCCAGGCTTGACTGCCATGAAAGCTGGGTATAAGGGAAGGGGCTTCCTAAATAATCTCTTTGTGGGGCTCTAGAAATTTGGATAGCAGCTAACTAGACTGAAGAAGTTTCTAAAATCTGAATTAAAAACACTCAAAGCAGCTGACTTCCATAGAGAACCTAACAGAGCTGAAACTTTGGAGAGTGATGAGTCTCTAATTTGCTTTGGGAATAAATTGTCTTATCTTTGCAACCACAGTAACTTCATGTATTAATAATTTAAATGTCTTTGATTCCCACTAATCTAAGAGGTAGGCTAAGATTGACACTATGACTCCCACCTTTGAAATTGTGACACTGCTTCTGCACCACCTCTGCCTATTCCATTTAAGTGTGGACCTTGTAGACAAGCACAACATTTCAGAAAACATTCAACTACCCAAAAAAACAGCCCTGGGCTTTTGCTGGGTTTAGTAATAATCTGTGCTGTGTGGAAAAAAACTGTCACAGCCAGGCTGTGTAAAATCAACAAATATGACATCTGTACATGACAGAAAAGACAACTTTTCAGACACTGAGGAAAGCTCCAGAACTTCTTTATTAAATACAAGTTATTAAGCAAAGTTATAAGGCAGAAAAACTATATAATTATGACAAATTTTCCTGTTATACATGTGTTGGTGACTTTAAATAAATTTAAAATTTAAGTCAAACACAAGTTGCTTCCCACTGCCCCTTAAACTGGAACCTTTACAGGAAGAAAAGAAGAGATTTCTTTTTGTTCTTAGTAATAAATTAATGACCTACTCTCATAGTAGTCTATACCTGTTGTGGAGGTGAAACAAGTAAGAAGAACTGTGAAACAGGAAGCTTTTACGTCTAAGTAATGACCCCACAACCTGAGTAGCAAGCCATAAAGTTGAAGCTCAAAACCTCTATCACTTGCTACATGGTTTTAGGTCAAGCTACCACCTGAGATTTCTTTAAAAATGGTTAAGCTATCTGTACTCTCAAAAAAAATCCAAAGTAATAATAAAATCAACTTTTCTAAACTTGTCAATATAGGAAGACAGAAGTTCCAATTGCACATCACATAAATATCAGAACCACACAAGAAATTTTTAACAATCATTTCCAAACCCACAGAAGAAATGATGATGGAACAGAGATTAAGCTTCTAACTTTCCATTTTCCAGGAAAGGGTCTTCTGACAGTCTTATTAGGAGGAATAAGATAGCTTACCCAAAAGTGAAGCACACAGGGGTGACAGAAAAGTTCCAAACTGGACTATGATGATGACTGCATAATTACAGTTACATAAATTTAGTAAAAACAACTGAATTGTACACTTAAAATGGGTGAATTTTATGGTCTGTAAATTATACCTCAATCATGTATTAGTATCTGTAAGCAACTGGCAGAAGTAAATATCAATGGAAATTTTTGGTGATGGAAGGTAATCTAAACCCAGGCATCAAAGAACTCCCACATGTGAATACCAGAATGTGAACCCACCAAACTCAGCTGGTAAAGAATCCGCCTGCAACGAGGGACACCTGGGTTCAATCCCTGGGTTGGGAAGATCCCCTGGAGAAGGGAAACGCTACCCACTGCCGTATTCTCGTCTGGAGAATTCCACAGACTGTATAGTCCACGGAGTGGGAAAGAGTCAGACACGACTAAACAACTTTTACTTTCACTTTCATACAAGGAACTGGGATCTTGGGCAAAAGTCAGCAAAAGAACTGTGTAATCAGATCTATGACTGCAAATAATCAAATGATCAAAAGTGGAGTATTAAAAAATGTTTTTTTACATTAATGGAAATAACAAAGTATACAAAATATAGAAAAGAAAAAACACACTCAAAAATAACTAGGCAGATTTGAGAAGGATCAAAATAGAATTTCAAGAGAAAAGTAATAATGACTACCATTTCTAGAAATTTAAAATAATACTGACAAGACACTGCTGAAAAGAGAATTATTAATCTGGAAGGTCAAACTGAAGAAATTATTCAGGAAAACTAAGACATTTTCATGACACGGAATCCATAAATTAAGAGACATGCAAGATAAATTGAGACTGTCTACTATTCAACTTTGAGGATTTCAGGAGGGAATACAGGGAGAATGGGGAAGAGGCCATACTCAAAGAGGTAGGTGAGGATGAAACAATTTTTAGATTTGGGAAGACAGATTTCTAAGCAGAGTAAATAAAAAAGAAATCTACACTCTGATACACTGAAGTAAAGCTTTAGAACAAAGCCAAGATGATTTTAAAAACAGCCAGAAAGTAAAAACAAATTATCTACAAAGAAAGCTCAGTGAGACTTCCTGTTGCTTTCTGAACAGCAACAATGGAAGCCAGAGAAAGGGTAATATCATCATCAAATCCCTGAAGAGGATAGTGAGGCGGAAATCCTCCTACGATTATATGTCCAATAAACTACTGTATTTTTTCAAGAATTAAGGCAAAATAAAAAATGAAGTCAAAACAAAACCAAAAACAATCTCAGAGCACTTATTCCAGACAGATCTTTCCTGCCTCAACTAAAGGCGTTTCATACAAAGATGCTTCAGGGAAAAGGAAACAATCCCATAAGGTTTAATGTCCAAGAAGAAATGAGAAGCAATGAAAATAGGGTATCGAGTAAAATTTATACAAAGTTGAAATAAGTTATTAAAGAAACACCAATGGTGTCTAACTCATGGGGCTAAAAATTAGAGAAATGAAATACTGTACAAGAATATTTAAGTTAGAGAATAACTAAAGTTAAAGCATTCTAAGATTCTCATATTGTTTCAGAAGGAGAAAAAGATACTCACTAACCTCAACCTCTGAGTTAAACATACATGCTTAAAAATATCTGGAGTTGCTACTAGTAAACAGAGTGTATGATTTCCAAACAAGAAGAGGGGGTGAAAAAATAGGAAGAAGTGGGAGGACTCAACCAATCCCAAAGAGAAAAACAGAGTCAGAAATAGAGGAGGGATTGAAAGCAGCGGGTTAAAAGGAAAGAGAGAATAAAAACGCAGTGGTAAGAATGAATCCACATGTCATGCCACACTTCAGTGAACAAAAGTAATCAACAACAACAACAACAAAAACCCCTGCTAACCTGAGTAACAGTAACTAAACTTATGCTATTTACAGGACACATTTAAAGCACAAAGAAACAGAAGGGTTGAACATTATTTTAAAAAAGAAAGCAAACTACACTGGTGTGATCGGGAGAAAGCACTGGACTCACAGCCCCTTAGTTCCCCTAATATTTTCATAGGGAGGCTGAAGGACAAGTGCTGGGTTAGCCCCTCAACAAATAACAGATGTCTGGACTCAACTTGGCGTCAACTGAATGTTATGACCTTGCCTTTTTAGAGAGAATGTACAAGCGGGGAAGAAAATGCATGGTACCTGCCACTACATTTATTACTAAAATACTGAGGGCCCTATCTATTAACTCATTCACTGTTCCTTATGTGAAAGTGCCACATTAGGAATTTTTTTTACTTTTTTACAATAGGCTTATTTCCCATGAAAAAGTGGGTATACTTCCTCCATTCTAAAGACAAAAACTAGACAACCAATTGTGTTTCTTCCTTTCCTCCATGCTACCAGGAAGTGCAATGCCACAATGAAACACAAGCATGGCAATTATAGTTCAGATGAGAAGTGTATGACTTCTCATCTGCATCACGATTTTCAACATCTGCCTTATCTTATGTTTTTGTTCAAAATGAGCCATACCAAATCAAATTTTAAGAGGCGGCAGGATATAAATATAAGGATCTCCGGTAACAGGATTAGAACTTGAATTTACTAAAACATCATAAACTATTTTAGACAGTTTTGTTATTTGATACTTTTAAAAAGCTTTTTTTTTTCATGTATAGATAACCACTCAGATGAAACTGTCATCATTTCCATTTACGTGTTACTATATGGACCACTTGAACAAGTTCCCTATTTCTGTCTAACCTCCTGAATAATCAGTAAGTAAAGCTAAGAATGGTGCCTGCCTAAACACTAGTCCATCAACTCTACTGGTGAGGCAACAGGATTATACTCTTTTCTGAAGCAGAGTGATTCCTTCTCATTCCTACCAAGGCCCTAAGAGAAAAGATTCTCAATGCTTCTTAAGAACAAAATGCATCCATCACCTTCACCTGACCATCCCAAAATTTGAGTAGGTGGTTAAATTCAGCCAAAAAAGCTGGTTAAGGTGTTAAAACAGTACATGCAAGACACTTTTGTCTTACACACCCCATTTATCTGAAATTGCACTCTTGAAAATTTGAGAAAATCAAGCTCAGTATGCTTAGGAAGTTGTTCCTAATTTCAAGGTCAGCATTCTCCCCCAAGAATACTTCACTGCTTTCATGCAAACATCCTACAGTACTAGAAAATTGAAGCTTCATTTGATTTGCTGTTTGTAAGAATTTCAGCCTACAGTATTGTACTGAGATACTGAGAAAATATCCAAGATGTCACAGGTAGATAGTATAAGGTCCTTGTTTAATTCAAATGCTCCTTACAGAGGCTTCTTCAAGGTCACTTTCCTGCGTATTATCAGCACACCACAGAATAAAAGTTATAATGCAGATCACTCAATTTGCAGTTAAAATACACGTTTCAAGCCAATAAAGCCATACCCTATGAAGTCCCGGAAAATGGGAAATACTTGGACCTGGGGTCGGGGGGACTGGGGGAGTGGCATAGCAAATAATGATAATCCAGCTCAAAATTGTACCAATTATATTTACTTTTTGGTTCTTAATTCACAAGACAATGAATGAAATACTATCTTATTGTAGCAAGTTCATTATAATAAGAGGCCTGTTTTAATACAATGTCTGGGACTGAGGGGAAAGGGATACTAAATGATAGTTTTTATAGGCAAGATTTCATGAATTATATTTTTCCTATTTCACTCTCAATTTGTGAAATCGAAAAAGGACCCAGAAGACAGCAAAATTAAAAAAGGAAAACTGATTCCTCTTTAGTTATTAAGCTGCTCACAGCAAAGGAGGTAGGCAAAGAATGAGGCAATTAAAAAGGACACGTGGATGTTGCACTAATGACAAAAAGGTTAATATTTCTGACAGAAAACAAATTTTTCACCTCAATACACTAAATTGACAAGCAACATAAAGAAATCATTAATTTGATATGGGAGAAAATCAGGTAGAAAAGGTGTTACTGTTATTATGAAGCATAGCCATGCCCTTTCATAAACAGATCAAAGACAAGCCCTCAGTGCTATGCTCCAGAACAGAAGAAAACGGTGGCGAGAAGGGTCACCAGCTCATTAATACTGACCCTTAGCTCCTGCTCCCCTACTCACTGGCCTTGAGACGCACAACCTCTATGTGCCCTTCACATAAGAAAAGGAACTCAATACCATGTGTGGAGCTAACAGATCCCACTGACAACTGTAGTGAGGCGTCAGAGGTCTTAGTCAGACCCTGAGAAAATAAGAGCAGTCACACAGCAAACACTGTTATTTGCTTTTTCCAGTAAAACCACAAAGTCATTTAATAAGGATCTGGTAGGCAGCAGGCACCACACAACCTTCCAAATACTATGCCCACACAGAGGGGCTGGAGAAATTCACTTCTGCTCCTAAAATCTTAAGAGTCAGTATATGATTTTTATTCTTCAAACTAATCTCATATTTTCAAAATGTGGTGTACAGAGAAGGCACCATAAAAGGTTCCCATTTCTCAGTGAATGCTATCCCTAATACTACTCAGAAACCATGAATACATTCAAAGCAACTTTACATGACATCCCAAATTAAGGCATTTTTTTACATTATTTTATTGGGGGGACAAAAATTAAGGAATTTGTAACTGATTGAGCAGTAAACTATATACAAAGAATTGTACAATCAACACAATGATTTCTAGTGGCAATGTGAAAGGTTCTATCCTATGCCTTGTCTCAGACAGTATTTTATAAACATCAGATTGGATAAAAGGAGAAAAGATATGCTTACTTTTTAAAAAAGAAAGAAATGACTAGTTTGGAAGGTATTGTCAATAATATTAACAGTAAAGCCAGCAACAGTCCTGACAGATAGAACACTAGACTGAATCTAAGAAGTTTATTCTGGATGAGTGTAAAAACAGAGAGAGTCCAAAAAAACCCAACTGCCCCGACAATGACCAGAACTGAGAAGATGGACCTGAGCAGCAGCACCTCTGAAGGCAAACCCTGGAGCTGGCTGACTGTGAGGTTACTGCCCAATGGCAGCTTTGGCAGTCCGATTCCGTCTATCCACCCACCCATGGAGCAAGTGTTTGACAAGGGCTGGCACTTTAGTAGAGAGCATTCAGAGAAGAGGCAGAATGAAGAGAGCCTCTCAAAGGCCTGAGGAAATCATCCAGACTAGTGCTGTCCAACAGAAATACAATGTGAGCCACATTAAGAGGTGAGATTAGAAAAAGTATTTAAACTCAAGATAATACATTTCAACATGTAATCAATTAAAAAGTTAATGATATCTTTTAAGTACATTCTTTTTCCATATTATATCTTTGAAATCAGGTATGTATTTTACACTTATAGCTCCTCTCAATTCACTTGTGCGCAGCAATAAAAAGATGGACAGGAGTAGTTCCAGAGAAGATGACTGTGGCCCCCCCATTCCTACAACCAGAGAATCCACCAGTGGAATGTGATGCCTCTGGAAAAAGGGAGTCTCCCACTGCTGAAGGAGTCTAAGAAAGGTTAAGTGTCAATGCATGGGTATTAAACAGAATGGGATTTACACATCAGAGGGACAATCAATACTTCTATGAGAAAGGACCTCTTACTTCACAGAGAAGAGATGGACTCAATCAGAAAATGAGGCTCCATAAGGGCAAACCTCCAGCGAAAAGTAGAACAATGCAAGGAACACCAGATAAGACAAGCGGTAAATCACTGGGTAATTGGCCACCAATAGGATCAACATAAAGCTGCAGCACACAAATCTGCCCTGTCTCACTTACCCTGTGTGGTGTTTATGGCTGGGTAGCAAGCTAACTGAAAACCATATACTCCATGTACCTTCAAGATGGGGAGGTGTTGTGTGTACACACACACACACACACACACACACACACACACACACACACACACACACACACACACAGAGTGTGGTCTTTGCACTGGATTACTTCTGAATTCTTAGGAGATTTGAGGACTGTCTTTGCTACTCATTACTTATGCTAACGAGGTAACTCGAGGTGAGCCACTACATGTTAGACTAATGAGACAACTCAGGAAGAGGAGGCCAATGTCAACCATGTGATTAGAGGACTGAGGCTTTCAGGAAAAACCTAGATCTAGGGGAGGAAGGGATCTTATCAATCACACCTACATAATGAAATTTCAATAAAATCTTTGGACAATGAAACTCAGTGGAGCTTCCCGGCTGAATCATCGATGTGCCAGGAGGGTGATCCATTGAGAGAAAACAGGAAACACTGTCTCTGAGACCTTCCCAAACTTCACCCTCTGTGTCTCTCCATTTGGATGGTCCTGATTTGCATCCTTTACACTAAAATGGGAGTCATAAGGAGAACACTCTCCTCGGTTTTACGAGCTGTTTTATCAAATTATTGAACCTGAAGTGGGCCAAAGGAATCCTCCAAATTTGTAGCTGGCTGATCCAAAGATTGGGTGGACTGGGGACCCCCAAACTTGCAGCTGGCATTTGTAATGAGGGCAGTCTTGTGAACAGAGAGTGAGTTGGTCATGGGAATCCTCAAATTTATACACAGTTGGGTCCGAAGTACAGATGGGATAGGGACCCCCTAATTTGCAGCTGGCATCTACAATGAGCTCAATCTTACTGGGCTTTATGCCCTCTACCTGTGGAGTCTATCCTAATTCCAAGTAGTTAGTGGCAGAACTGTATT
Organism: Bos indicus; assembly: GCF_029378745.1. Taxonomy (NCBI): domain Eukaryota; kingdom Metazoa; phylum Chordata; class Mammalia; order Artiodactyla; family Bovidae; genus Bos; species Bos indicus. The sequence goes on along the minus strand of NC_091766.1, from coordinate 49,903,302 downwards.
ATTTTAGAACAAAAGAATCTGGCAGAATTCTCAGTGGCTGCAGAATCTGAGCCCTTCCTTTCCTGCCAGAGGCCTATCAACACCAGCCCTTCCCAACTTTCACTTAGCACTCTCACTTCCTCCAAACCCTCAGGAAAAAAACAGCAAATGGCCCTAAAACCAAAGCTGGCTGCAGACATTTATTCCACTCAAGACGGGAAATTAATAGAAAGAAAGGAAGATGGCAGGAGATTAACAAAATAATCACAATGGAGTATTTTACCTTTGCTTAAAACAAGTCTCTCTCTAATTCAGTGTTTCATTATAATACAAAAGTACTAGTGTGGGGAGGAGAAGGCCTGTCATTGAAGTATCAAGTTACTCTTTGAATCAGGAATATGAGGCTTCTATAACAAACACTTTAAAAATTCATTTTGTTTTTATGCACACATGCAATTATTTATCTTAGTACCTCTATTACCATGAAGTAATTTAAATGTTTGCAGAATGGTACTATAAGGCCTTTGGTTTCTTCTTCTGCTTCTAAGTCGCTTCAGTCGTGTCCGACTCTGTGGGACCCCACAGACAGCAGCTCACGAGGCTCCCCCCTCCCTGGGATTCTCCAGGCAAGAACACTAGACTGGGTTGCCATTTCCTTCTCCAATGCATGAAAGTGAAAAGTGACAGTGAAGTCGCTCGGTCGTGTCCAACTCTTAGCGACCCCATGGACTGCAGCCTACCAGGCTCCTCTGTCCATGGGATTTTCCAGGCAAGAGTACTGGAGTGGGGTGCCATTGCCTTAGGCCATGTGTCGTTTAATATACATATATTATGTGTGGGGGATGGTAGGGGTGGAGGTCACTGAGAGGGGAGAGAGGTGAGAAACAAGTCAGAAGTGAGCTGTGACAGGGAATATCAAACTCTGAACACTACCGGGTGCCTGGTTAGTTCAGAATGAAATAAAAAGTATGAGCACTGACAGAGTTCCTAGAGTAAGGTCTGCAAAGCCACCAGGCCCATCTAGTGCTTCTTCTTGGGCACAAGGCTGTCTACTACACCAGTGAGCCCGAGTGGCACAGCCTTCAGTGTAAGAGGGATTTAAGTTACTTAACTTCCCTAAGTCTCAGTTTCCTTACCTGAGAAATGAGGAATGTACACTGTATTTGCATATATTGCGTCCATACATGGTACACAGTAGGTGCTCAGCAAGTGTCAGTTCTGCTGGATGGAGAGGATGAGGATTGTACACCAAGTCCTTAAAAAGTGACCTTCCTCCAGCTGAAGAACAGACCAGGACTGCCCTGAAGGTTCAGCCTGCCACACCCTTTCAGATGCCCTTTCCCATGCCACTACAGTAGCCTTTTACCCCAGGCTGTGGGCTGGCAGCATCCTTGCTTCCTATCTCACAGGCACACTTTCTGAGATGCAGGCTACTTACGGGAGGCTGGCTTCCTGAAGACAATCTTTGTATATTTGGAGGTTATACCTCATGCAGTCATACAACTATTGTGAAAAGATTATGCTTAATGGAGACACAAACTGCAAGCCTTTGGACCAAATGCCAGAATCATTAACTTGAATAGAAGACTGACCTACATATTTTGTACATAATTAATTCAGTTAAGGATAATGATCAATGTTCAAAGAAAACTAGATGTAAAATTAGTAACATGTTTAATGTAATAACTGATGCTTTCCTTAGACTATTTTACAGTGTTAACCTGGCCTAATATCACTATAAATCCAAGTGTGCAAGACACACATTTTACATAAAAGGCTCATTTTCTGTTGTTACATAATGACCAACTTACCAAATGGTCTATAGAATATTTCTTCCAAATATTAGGTGTTTTACATTTGGGCTACAAAATTAAATAACTTGCCATATACTTACTATGTGTCAAACTTTTGAAATATAGTAATAATGAATCAATTAAACAGTAATATAATTTCAGTAATCAAAAGGTAGGAGCAAGCCTAACTTATCTGGAAATTAAATAGCGACTTACTCTTTCTTCTTGTCACCTTAACAAACAGACAATAACATACAGATTTCTACTACTCAAACATATCTAATTAGTAGCATGTTAGGGCTGTTTCTTTAGGGCCAGGAGGTGGCGGCTGTGTTGCATGGCTTGTGGGGCCTTAGTTCCCAACTAGGGATTGAACCTGTGCCGTTGGCAGTGAAGTGTAAAGTGTTAACCACTGGAAGGCCAGGAAGTTCCCAATTTCTTTAGTTTTATAAAAGGGTGATGGAGGGGAGGCTGTTCTCAGGCAAAGGGTTAAGCACTTGACACACATCATCTCTTAAATCTCAAAATAATACTTAGATAGGCATCATTAGTATATTCTCATTTTATGGAAAAGAAATGGCATTCAAAGGGATTCAGTAACTTGCCAAGATGCAAGCCCAGGCAGTATGACTTCTAAACTCCAGCTTCTAGCCACTATTTTCTACAGTGTCTTCTGAGATTAAGCATGTCATGATCTATCTGTATCTGCATTAAAACTAAGTGGAAATGTTAAGATTCCAGGAATAGGGACTATTTTTATTTAATCAGGTACATAATTAACGTAAACTTAGCAAAATGGTAGTTTGGGATAGATGTTTAAGTAATTATGAAAAAGACTTTTGTCTTACACATATTGTAAATAACATGAGTCCCTAAATTCTTTAGCTGATTCAATAATACGGTTAAAAATCACCACACTCCACCAAGTTACCCATAGTTAATAAAACGGCTAACATACTTACCTCAATTAATTTGTTGGCATGTTCACGGAAAACTTGGGCATATTCTTTAACTTCTTTCTCATTTCCATTCTTCGCAGCCTCAATCAATACTAAAAGTGGAACGTTGGTTTCCAGAAATGAATCTGAAACATGGTCCATGACAGCTTTGCGGAGCTAATAATTAAATTGTAAAAATTTGATTTTGTTTCTACCAAAAAGCTAGACTGCTTTCTTCTCTTGCACTTCTAAATCTAATGGAAATTCATGACAGTTTGGCTGCACTTATATGAGAACCCCTCATGTAAGCCATGCAGTTATATAATCTGCAACACAGGAAACACAATTGCGGAGATAACAGCTTATACTACAGTTAAAGCATTTCAGCAACAGAATCTCAGTTTTCAAAATAAAACCCTTTTTTCTTGGGAATTACAAAACTAAAGCTTCTCTCTTAAAGGAGTGTTTAAAAAAAAAAAAAAAAAAAAACTAAACAGAAATGACCTCTAGGTTGAATTAGCACATAGCCTTGGAATATAATTGGCCTAATTGGCTAAATAAAAATGAGAAGGGAGAGGGTGTTAGCACTTTCTGAACAGGGTTAGCACACTATGAACCTTAAAACTGAAAAGTTATCTTTATAACCATGTGTGATATTACTTTACTAAAAGGATGATGGGTAGCTACATTCCATCTTTAATTCTGCTATATACCAGACATGAACAATAAAATATTTCTCCACTAAGTATGGAAATTGTTTGTATTACAACAATTACAACTTCTTTTTAAGTCTTAATGTTGCTTTACGAATTCAATCCTATCTTTTTTTAAAAGATTAATACTCAATTTGCTCCCAAAATGTTAATGAGATTCTTTAACATTAAATGAAGAGAAAGACGTCTATACTTACAAACTCAGAAAATTCAGAGCCCCAAATAACTATACTCTGCATATCTGTACTAGAAACACATCTTCACCAAGAATCAAAATCAGAAAAGGGGCAAGTCAAATACATAATTTCAACTTCTATCTCTACTGTTTGTAAGTTAACACCACAAGATCCTTCAGGGTATTTTCTGAGGTCCCCAAGTCATTTTAAGTTGATTTTCTTACCTGAGCATCATTTTTATAGCATAATTTATTCAGTCCATTCCAGTAGGACTGTATTACTCCAGGTCCCCAGGAGATTTTAGTAGCCATTTAACAGAAGCTTATTAGCAACAAAACAGTCAAATTTCCTGTGAAAAGTCATCCTTTAATTCAAGAAAGCATATGGGTCCAGTATCTGTTGGAATTTTAACCAAAATAACAAAACCAAGAACTTGGGAAAGCAATCAGCACTTCTCTCAGCTTACCTGCCTACGCAGGTCCCTGGTCTTCTTGGTCATTTTATCTATTGCAGAATTGAGTGCATCACTTCTTTCTTTACGTCCAGCCTGGAACACAAGGAAAGAGGTGCACATTGTAGTAATTTATTTATTTATTTTTTGGTAGTAATTTATAAGAAAATTTAATGGCAGTCAATAACTAAGTTCAAATCAACATTGAAAAATCAATTTTTTAAGCCCCAAGTTGGGATACACATTGGGGTGAGGAGAGAACCATGTGGCTTTGTTCATAAAACCCTAATTTTAACCCAACTCTTAGGCTCCATATTATATCATGATGGAAACTGAGGGCGTTTTGCCAAAACAAGAGAAGCCAAAAGGCAAGACTTTTGCTTAAAGTTCTGCTAGAAAAATTAAATGTCTATTTTAATACAAGGTTCAGCATACAATTTCATTAATGAACCAGTTCTCCTTGAACTGCAGGCAAGAAAAGGTAATATCTGATTTTGATGAACTCTTAAGATATGAGGAATGTCAAAATGTGAAAGATGGCACCTGGCACTAAAACAATGTGAAACAATGTTTTAAAACAAAGATGTTTCATAATGGACAGGAGTTAATAATGTATTTTATGCAGCTCAAATAAAAAAGTGCTTTATAAGACTACTTCAGTTAATACTGTATATCATATAGGCCAAATAAGAATGCTTTGTAAGATTACACAAAAAGCCTAGGCTAAGCTTAATGCAACTGTATTGCATAGAAAAGAACATATCAGCCACTCTGAGAGAGTATAATGCTATATAAATCAGCATTTCTTAAGAGGGCAGGGGGCTGAGTGGACATTTGCTTGGGGAACATTCTAAGCAGAATCAAAATTGATGGTAGTTGAAAGAAAAGGGACAAAGGTAGTCATCCCAGGTAGAGCTGGCTAGCCATGTGCTTAGAAATACCTTGTAAGACATCAGGTTAAACTATGAAACACATTAAAAGCTTTTCCTTACAAAATGCCCAGTCAACAAATGTGGCTCATTCTGTAAAGCATGTAGTAATTACAGAAGAGATATAAATGGACAAAGGAACTTAACCCAGTGTTCCTCTAGCCATGGGTGCCCTCAAGGTATTCTAATATAGATATACCATCTACCTAAGTCAGTATAGCAGATGAGAGCCAAGAAGATGTAGTTATATACTTTCTGAGTGCCTTTTAACATTTGTTATTTAATTTCTCCCTTATCCCCCATCTGTTGAATGTGGACAATGATACTTGTCCCTCTGCCTCTATCTCTGGACTCTTAGGAAAAAAGAGAAGGAATATTTAGGGATATAGGTTATGCAGCAAGAGAGAGGAGGAGACAAAACATTAAAAGTTGAAATACAACCAATACATTGATATGGTCCCTATCAAATCTAGTCAGGGCCACATTCCAAATCTTTCCTCTACCTGTACTGTCAATAAAATTAAGTAATTCACTAATATTAATGGGTTTAAGAAAAAAAATCTCAACAAAAACTGAGGAAGTATGAGAATTTCTTCTACCTTTAGGAATGAACTGTGATTTATTCATGGGCATCAGTCAGAAAAGAACTTGACAAGCATAATTAGTTACTGACAACCTTAAAGATCAAAATACAAGATCTAAGGCAAAGGTGGCTAAAGTTAAAAAAAAAAAAAAAAAAAACTGACCTCATAATTAATGCTTAAATCAGGAAAATCTCAGCACATTTCTTAGAAACTCAAGCACTCATTTAGAAGTAAACCTAGTACAATCTGTCATATCTAGCTGTGTGTGTGTGTGTGGGGGGGGGGTTCTAACAGATCATTTATTTCAGAAAACATGTTATCTGAAACTCAAAGGTTGAGTTCAACGACCTCATGAGCACCTAATTACTTGCAACCACTGAATGCCAGAAATGTCCTCAATTTGGGTAGAAGGATTTACTTAGAAAGTTACATAAAAGCAAATTCTTAAACTTGACTTTTGAGGGAATTACATTCACACAGCAAAGTTCACTTTAAGATGCAACACACAATATGAATCTGTTAATCCTTTGTCATACTATCTTAAAAATTAATTTGTCTTTCTTGTTACTTTAGGAAATAGAGGCTTATGCCTCATTAATTGGCGGGGGGGGGGGGGGGGGGCCGCCGCAGTTCAGAAGCAGTTATTTACTGACGTTTTTAGGTTATGCTAGATAGATCATCTTTTAAATCAAAGCATCCTGTTAAAAAGAAAAAAACAAAGAACCAGTCCAAACAGCAAGTTTATAGTTACAATCATTTATAATAGAGGTGAGTACACACACTTACAAACTTAAGCTTGAGAAAAGCAGAAAGCTTGCTGACCTGTAAAATAACATCTTCTCTTTGAGATTAAAGCTGTTATGATCTTTTGTTTCTAGCTTTGGCTAGACCAAAGTAAAGTTGCCCAATGAATTTAAGTAAATTCTTGGCTCCCACCTAACTGAGAGACTATCCCACCAAGTAGAGAGACCACCTAGGCTCACTCAGTTTTGATACGTATGCCCCTGCTAAGCAGTGACAAAGGCATTCTAAGAAAAACATAAGGCATGTTTGGGTTTCAACATAAATCTCCTCCTCAACAAGTAAATATCAGATGAGAGACAAAGGTTATTAGCTGCGACTGCCTCTAAGCAACTAGGTTTTGGTTGAGACAGTAAAAGGGCTTTCAAAACCCATTTTCAAGAGAAGCATGAGGAAGCCACTTCACCTTCCTCCTGCTTCTATTTATTTAGATATTCTTTAGTGAGTACTCTGCATCCATGGGAGCAGGCAGGACTAGCAGTAATTCTTTCTCAGAAGGTTTCTATCTGAGATAAAATAATTCAGAGCAACTCCTAATTCAGCAAGACCCTGTCTTGTGCTGGGCCTGACAGGACTTCTGAATGACATTAACAGTGGTCAGAGCAGTACATAAAAGTCATACAGGAAGTTACATTTAAGTTTGGCATTGATTTTTTTTTTTAAGTATTAAGAACTAGAATTTTCTGGAGGATTTTACCCATTTTGGTGGTGACTTCTGAGTGAACAAACTTTTTTCTCTTCCAAAAAAGTCTCCTGCCTCAGAAACAATAAGCATTCTCTTATAACAAATCTACAACTCTCAACCATTCAAGATGATATTGAAAGAGGAAACAGAACAGGATCTATCTTGAAAGCAGGACTCCATCTTGGGCCGGACTGTGGACTTTGAGCTATATGCCCAGCATCTATCGAAAGACAAACCAACTGGAAAACCAGGCCCCAGGAAGGAAGATCCCCAGGGCTCTCCATCGCCTAAAAGAATACCTTAATTATATGTGTAACCGAATAGAATCATACATTCTATTATGCTTACTGGGGTATGATCACAAGCCTATTGATAATTGTCCACTGTTAACCACCTAAGCTTAAGGCATGAATCATGGGTTAACTTTGATTGTATCTTTCTTTTTCCTTTGGTCAGACTAGTTTCAGGGAACCGTATACACTTGGGGTATACAGTAAGTAAGTGTTAGTAGCTCAGTCGTGCCCAACTCTTTGCGACCCCGTGGACTGCAGCCACCAGGTTCCTCTGTCCCTAAGATTTTTCAGGCAAGGATACTGGAGTGGGCTGCCATTTCCTTCTCCAGTGGATCTTCCCGACCCAGAGATCGAACCCAGGTCTCCCGAATTGCAGGCAGATTCCTTACCGACTACAAGGGAAGTGCCTGGGGTATATAAGGTTTTCACAAAGACTGGTCGGGGTCCTTGGCTAAGAGGAGACTCTGCCTTGGGCCCGCCGGTGTAATAAACTGAACTCCACTATCTGCATTGTCCTTCTGAGAGAGTTTGTTTCCCAGAATGCATGGCTACAATACCAGGTGTCAGCACTGTGTCTGGCACATAGGTCCACCAATTCCTTGCCCATACCCTACCATCTGTCCATTCCCTAACTTCATTCTAACTCTTCCCAGTTGGAACGGGATGGAATATGTCCCTCGCACTGTAGGTGGCATCTCAAGGCACATTATTCCCTAGACGCCATGTGATAAAGGTTCCCAGGTGAACGCCCAAAAAGTAACAGCACAAAATAAACACAGTGCTTCCAGGGAAAAACACAAAGTGAAGACTTCCACAATACTTCCAGGGTGAAAAATACACTAATTTGAAGATTCTGCATGATCCATTCAGGGCTCTTCTACGAGAGGGTTCCTTCTCCTAATTCTGCACACTCAACCTGCCAGAGCCGAGCCACTCCCATCACTTCACTGCCTCTGGTCACTCAAGATATGATCCATCCACACACATTTAAATTCTTCAGACATGCCAAGCTCTCTATCACCTACCTGGAATACTCTTCCCATCCGTCTTCTAACTCCTTCCTATCCTTTAGATGAGGTATCACATTTCCTTGTATAAGTTCCCTGTGGCCACCTCCAACCCTAAGTTTCATTTAGGTGTCCCTCTGGGGTGCTTCCACGGCACCTCATTGTTTCCCCTCATAGCCATTCTCAAATCATACCCTGGGACACCTGTTAACATGAACAAGATGAGAAACCAGTGACCACAGACGTGCTTAAAAGTCATAGGACTTAGTGTGTCATCTACATGGCATATTATCAGTTACTGCTTTCCTGTTATCAGTGAAAATATAAGGCTTTTCAAACAACCTCAAATATTGTCTACCAAATACTTTCTATATTTAATCTAGAGTAAGGCTGTAAGAGAATAGCAGCGGAGGATAAAATCCAATTTAAGGACTATTTAAAAGGGAACATTTAAGAACGATTTAAAAGGAAATAGGACGTTCCGATTAATTTAATAGGAAGGTCTAGTTCAATACAATGCCTCCATCAGCCATTAGAAAATTAAAATTTAAACACTAAGAACCATGACATTTCATAAGATTCAAGTCAGAATGGGCATCTGAAGCCTCTTTCCCCCAATGACAATGAGAGAGAGAGAAAAGAACAGAGCAGCATTGTTACTTGCAGGTACAAAAGGGGAAAATGAGGCCTGTCATCCACTATACTGCCATCAGGTAAAGCTGGGGATAAGGAACTTTAGAAAGAAGTGTTACCAAGATGCTGCTGGAAGACTTCAGAGATGAACAGGGGACCTGATATTAAAGAAATTCTCAAGAAAAATATTTTGAAAACCCAGGGAGACTTGAGTTCAGTCAGTATCCTCACACATGCTAAGTCGCTTCAGTCATTCCAACTCTTTGTAACCCTATGGACCATAGCCTGGCAGACTCCTTTGTCCATGGGATTCTCCAGGCAAGAATACTGGAGTGGGTTGCCATGCTCTCCTCCAGGGAATCTTCCTCACCCAGGGACTGGGTGAGAAGTCTCTTATGTCTCCTGCATTGGCAGGAAGGTTCTTTACCACTAGCGCCATCTGGGAAACCCTATACCTTCATAAGTAGGACTAAAAAGTTTGCTGTGGGATGGGCAACACATTATCATACAATATACATTTGGTAGATAACAGAAACAGCAATTTGACCCTTCTTGTTTTACCTCGCCTACACATGGCTGACAGGCTTTGTATTAACTGAATGTGACAAGAGTTGAGGCAAAGATTAAGTAACTTAATAGAATAAAATGGTCAAATAGACCAGCATTCCCAAATTTCTTTCAAAGATACCCTCTCACTCTGGTTGCAAAAGACAACTTTCTGGTTTACCTAATGTTACCTATTTCATCCTAAAAATGTTAAAACTGGGTAAGAAACTCGAATGTTACATACTATAACCTTGCTTTCTTTCTCTCTCCCCTCAAAGAAGGCATAAGCTTAGAAATGAGCCTTACTGGTTCATCTGAGTATTTTCTCAGATGATAGCCAGCCTTGCTTACTACCTTTAGATTTTTCTAGGCCCCATGCCATATTACACCTGAAAATGTGCCTATAAGGTCTAACAAGCTTAGGTGTTACAACCACCATTAACATTCCACTATGGCTTAACTATGCCATGTCCCTTTACATGGCCACTATAGCACAGAACTAAATGAACTGTAGTGAATATGTTGCAACCTTTCCACCAAATCCTGGGGAGACCAGAATGAATGTATGAACTACCACTTTCCCTTCCTGGGGAAAACAAAATCCATGATGGAGAAAAGAACAAACTGAAGCATGTAGCTGAGATATTTCAATCGCTTTTGAGACACCAGTTTTCTTCTTAAAAAACCATCTACTTGTTAAATAGGTGCTGTGCATAGTAACTTGGGAAGCTGTCAGATGCGCAAATAGGTATACAAATTAAATATATAAAGGTCATTTTAAAAGGCCTTAATTTTGAAGCTACTAATAATCCAGGAAAAAATAAAATGACTCAAATGTAAAGATATTTCAGAAGGATTTTTTTTCCTTTAAGAACTGTAGGATCTTTTTTAAAATTTATTTTTAATTGAAGGATAACTGTTTTACAATATTGTGCTGGTTTCTGCCATACCATCAACATGAATCAGCCAGAGGCATACATATGTCCCGTCCCTCTTGAAGCTCCTTCCCACCTCCCACTCCATCCCACCCCTCTAGGCTGTCTCAGAGCACCAGTTTGAGATCCTTGAGTCATACAGCAAATTTCCACTGGCTCTCTATTTTACATATGGTAGTGTATATGTTTTCATGCTACTCTCTCCATTCGTCCCACCCTCTCCTGCCCGTGTCCACGAGCCTGTTCTCTATGTCTGTGTCTCCATTGCAGCCCTGCACAGAAGGATTTTTAAAAGCTCAGTTAACTGGTAAAATCAGGTTAAGATTTGTGATAAACCAGGAAACATTTCTGGTTTCTGCATTGATTTAAAAATAACCTTCTGAAGGATCTGATCCTCTTCTCTGCTAAAGATAATGGGTTAATAGGGATTCTCTGTTTACTGAAGATACTACAAATTTCATGTTCACCAACTTGTACTGGATCGTTACCGTAATATGGCAAGTGTGTGTCTTAATATTAAGAAAGATTATCACCTGTTTCACCATTCATTAAAATTAAGCATATATAGCAAAGATCATAAAACCTTTAAAAGACAAATGACTGACTGGAGGAGATATTTGTAAAATATGTCACAAACAAAATTAGCTTCTTTAATAAGCAAATAATCCCTGCAAATCTTTAAAGAAATGACCAACTGTAGGAGTGGGGAATGGAATGACCAAATGAAGTACACAATCCACAGAAAAGAACAAAACTAACAGTATACCGACATCCAAAATGATGCTCAATCTCACTCATAACACATCAAAGAGAGCATTTTTCACCTATCAGATTCACAATTTTAAAGTCTGCTTTATGGTGTTAGGGTGAGGGGAGGGTTAGTATACATTTACAGACTACTGAGGGAAGTATAAATGGTTTAAAATTCTTTGGAAGGTAATGTGGCAATGTCTATCAATTTTAAATATATACCCCCTACAACCCAACAATTTTTTGTTAGGAACTTACCTTATATATAAACTTGCCTAAGTATGCAAAGATATTAAAAGAATATTCATTTTACACTGTCTCAAAGGCCTCAAAAAAAAACTACATGTCCATAGATTATAGTATAGCCATACAAGGGTAAAGCTATGAAGCTATTAGGTACACGTGTATGCTCACACACAGGGAAAAATTATGAAGCCATTAGATAGACCCCCACCATGTTCTCACTTTCAAAAGCGCAAAAAAAAAACAGAGGAAAAGAATCAGCTCCCATGGGAGCTCAAGCCTTAGCAACATGGGGTCAATATATCAACAGCAGCTATAATGTTGACATGCTGCTATAAGCCATTCCTAATAAGAAGTGATCTTGTTCTCTTTGGGCCGAGTTTTTGTTATTGGATTTCTCTGCATTGACAATATCACATGTTCAAATACTTTGCTTGCCTTAAGCACATGTTGCCATCTCTCTACCCCAGAGGACACTAAGAGGGAGGAACGGCATTTCCAAGCTTCAACAACCAAGACTGCATATAGCTGATATACTGCAAATTCACCCACTTAAACCTAGCCAAGTGGGTCAAAGAGCCCACTAAAATTGAAAGAGATTCTTCTAAATATGAATGGGTATCTCAACTCTTAATCCTATCCTGTGCAAATGGTTTCGTATAGCCTGTGGTCGTCTATGTAGGCAGGAGGAAACATATCTAAGTAGAAAGCTACTCTAAATGCAGAAAGGGAGAAGCAGCAGGAAAGATAAATCCAAACTTGGCTCTATTTCAGAATAAAAAATGAAGCCTACCACATACAGAGGATGGGGGAAACATGAACACAATGAAGCCACGGGCAGGCAAGAATAAGAAATGTGTGTGTGTTCAGTCGCTCAGTTGGGTCCGTCTCTCTGTGATCCCATCAACAGTAGCCCACCAGGCTGCCCTGTTCATGGGATTTCCCAGGCAAGAATACTGCAGTGGGTAGCCATTTCCCCCTCCAGGGGATCTTCGAGATCCAGGGATCAAACCTTCAAGTCTCCTGTATTGGCAGGCACATTCTTTACCACTGAGCCACTGGGAATCTTCAAGGGCTTGGTAATATAAATTTCAATCAGTCTATGTACTTATCAAGACTTCAGGACTGTTCTGTTTGGTTTGGGTTGGTCTGATGTCTACAATAGGTAAAATAAAAGATCTCTGTGGTTTAAAAGCACCTCAGCTCAAACTTCTATGGAAGATTTTCCCTTAGCTAAGATTTATCACCCTAAGATTTACTGCTGAATTTTCTAGCTGTGGGCACAGAACACAATGTTAGCACACGACACTAGTTCTGCCATCCTGCCAATAGCAACAATTGCCCAAAAACACATGTCTCCAAAACTAGGAGAAATCCCACATTTTGAAAGTCACAGCATCAAAAGGAACACAGCTCATCATCATCAGTGTAACCATCACTCCTTCTCTCTGCTCTCTCAGTCATGTTTAATGAAAGTAACAAAAGAACTTTTAAAATATCACAATCAATGAAAGGCAAGGACGGGATCAAACTGTGGATTCTGTAGGCCTAATGTAGACAGTCTGCTTCTTAAAAGGCTTTTGGAAGGAAAGATTCTCAGCAACAGAGATACTTACTAACACTCAAAGTGGTCCTCTGTGTTTTCACCAAAAATCTAAGGGCCTAGAATTTTGAATGTTCTCAGATTCTCTGGCTCTACCTAGGATAATCAATTAACTTGATGATTAATTAACTACTCTTTAGCCCATGTCTAACATGACAGATTGGAAAGGCCATCAATCCTTACATATTCTATCTGCCTCTGTCAGACAGATTCTGTTTCTTGGGAAGATAACAAGCTGATGTTTAGTGCCAAACCCCAGTAATTTCTTAAAGAGCAAATCACGGACTTTCCCTGTGGCCCAGTGGTTAAGAATCTCCCTTTCAATGTATGGAATGCAGGTTTGAACTAGAAACCAAGATCCCAAATGCCATGGGGCAACTAAGCCTACACAGCACCAACTACTAAGCCAGTGCACTCTAGAGGCTGTGCTCCACAACAAGAGAAGGCTATACACTGGAACAAAGACCTAGCACAGCGAAAAATAAAGAGTAAATCAAAAACTTAATAGTCAATCTTTGCCTCCAAACACATGTTTAAAAACAGTGAACTCTAGGATTTATTATAATTTTCTCTCATCCTCGTTCCCTCCCACTTCTCAAAAAAGGCTAGTATTGATAAAACTCACTGAAATAAAGATACTGATACCAGCATCTTTAGGCCCAACTGTGGCTGCCAACTAAGAATCCTAAAAGGTTCTTGGGAAGGGATATATTCAGACCCACAAATCTTATATCTTTTTGCAACTTTTTGATAATTGTGAAGAGACCTCCAAAGAACCATGACCAAGACTGGTAGCCAGAAGATTTTCTTTAACCGAGCACCTCTGGGATATGAAAATTTGGGGAGTCGGGCACGATTGGTTAAGAAACACCTGAGTTTTCAGCATAAAGCAAAATCCAGCTCCCTAACACAAAAGATTAGAAAATTTCACGTTATACATCTGCTTTTCCAAAGAGATATTTATTCCTGATTAGCAATATATGTTAAAAGCAAACTTTCATGAAAAGTAATGCAGATAAGTATTAACACCTAAACCTGGCCACATGACTCATTTAATTTGCTTAAACCCATTCACAGAGAGGACAGACAGGCTAGATTTTACTTGTCCTTTGCCTTGTCACGAACAACTATAACAGTGAAAATTGAAACAGATGATATCAAGAGTACTTTCCAGAGGTTGTATTGCCACTTTAATTAAGTCAAAGGCATATGTATGCAGAATAAAGCCGTTGTGAAATGAAACCAAGAAAAGGTTTAATTCAGAAAGAACATGGGTTTCTTTTTAGTCCTTCTAGCTAACGAGAGATAAAGATCAAAAAACGATACAAATCTCCCTCAATAGGAACAGTGTACTCCAACCCATTTTAAGACAAACATCACATCTTCTTTGATTCCACAGCCTAAACCTTTTGAACCCAAAGAGAAGTCAAGTGGGCAAGACAGCTAATGACCTAGACAGACCGTGCTCTCTGGGTACTGTGGTATAGCAGGCATTACTGCCCACTTCTCTAGGTGCATCAAAAAATACTCTTGATTGCACTGGTGCTTTTCTGAACAATTTTCCTTGCCCACAAATCTGTTATAATAGTATTAGGATAATGTAATTTAAGGGTTTTTTATCTGTTAGTATACTGTAAGTAGGCCAAGTAGACTACAAGAGCAGAAGGGAACCAAGAGTTCAAGGGGAAGGAAATGCTTTTCCCTCTAAATTTTCACATATAACTCATTCCTAATCATGGTTGCTCTAATCCAATTGATTTCAACACTTTTCTCCACATGGAACTAAAGTGGTTACTTTAGGGGAGAAATTAATCCAGCTCCTCCTGCCTTGCAAAGGTTTTTTTCATCAGAGGGTGACTAACTTCAGTAAGAGCATTTATAGTATCCCCAGGACTTCTTTTCCTTAAAAAAAAAAAAAAAAATGAGAGACCACCCTTACCAGACACCCCTCATTGGAAGCTTTGTGAACAATTCTGTTCCCACAGAATGGTCACTCTGAAACCTAGGGTCACAGACTCTAAGAATTTGATTAAACTTTATTGACAGAAAAATGTACAAGTAACACAACTCTACAGGCCAATTATGGACTCGGGTTAAGAACTTCCAGCCTACAGAGAGAGAGACTGTGGAAAGGATCCAGGTCAGTGGAGGAATGGCATCCTGAATTCTAAACGAGGACCTCTCCCTCTCTTCCTTAACCAGGGAACAGGAAAACTGGGAATACTAGTTCCTGAGAATAAGGGGTTCCACTCGTGGGCAATGTTGGCCTGGGGACTTCTCTCTGGCCTGGAGAAGCTGACTGAGAACTGTCCTGCTGGTAGGGTCTGTCTTTCCCCTCTCCTTTCACAGGTGTCAGACATGCCCCATGGGTTTTTAGACTCTACCAAACCTAAGGAGTATTTCTGTCATCTTCTCTCTCCCTTTACACATTCCTGGCATTTTCCTCAATAAAATTCTTATACCTCTAATCCTATCTTGGGGTCTGTTAGAAGGAGGAGCCAAACTACACACTTGCAATTGCTGCTGTCTCCACAGAGACCTGAGGGAAGCACCGTGGAGTCTTCAGTCCTCACTCTGGCACTGCATTCCAACACAGACACAACACCCCTTGAGAAAATAACTTCTTACACACACCCCGTGTGATAAAGCGCCTGGAAGCCAACAGATTGATGGTGTTCTGGTTTCACAGATACCATGGGGCAGTTTTCAGATTTCTGCCTTCAAGTCTGAAACAAGACCTACTGAGGATAAGTATGAGAGAAATGGTATGAGAGAAATGGCCAAGAAGGCCAAATCAGTAATGTCAGGTGTACAAGAGGCCTTATCTTCATCAGGCCTGAAACTATGACCCTAACTCACACTAGAAATAACTTTCATGTTTATACAGTAGTAAACATGGAGCTGTATATTCGTAACCAAATTCTGAAAAGTGATACTATTCAACAGGAGAAGATAGTGTTAGGTCAAGTAAAAACAGCTAAAGCAAAAATTCTATTCCAAAGTATAAGTGATCTTTTGTATTCCCTAGAGAGATTCTAACAACAGTTAGTATGAGACTCAGTTCTTAAGTGTGCCAATAGGCGCTGTTGAGCATGCAAATGCTCTATTGTTTGAGGGCCACAATACCCCAACCCAGATCGCTAGAGGCTTTTAGCTTTAGGAGTAAGTGAAATTCTGAGGTAAATACAAACGACCATGTCATAATCTAGCCATGCTGTACCACCTGTCCTAAATTATTTCTGTTCCACTGTTAACACTTAGAGCATGCAATATTAAATGACTATATCAACCTACCCTTTTCTCCTACCAAGACATCCAAAGATTTCTGGATTATTATTTTTCAGTTAGTATTGTGATAAAACACTATTATATAAAATAAGACAAAGAAGGAGAAATCATTTTAATTAGCTTTCTCTTAAAATTCTCAAAGAGTAGAATAACCAAATTCTTTGTTTTCCAACCTTTTCCCTCCTTTATTCTTGGTTTTTAACGCTAAATTGTTAATGGCAAAGAAGCAAAGCCTATTGAGCTAGTTTACCAACACATCTGAAGCAAATCATAGTCGTAACTTCTATTTTAACCAAGCATGACAACCAAGTGATTGAGTAGCTTTCCAAACTACCAGAGCAGCAGGCACTCACATAGAATGCTGTTAAATCAGCACTTCATAAATCGTACAGGCTCCTGCCCATTTAGATGCTCTCTCTATGCAGAATCGGCAGTCTAATGCTGGCTCTTCCAAGCATTAAAAAATCGTCACTCTGCTAACCCAACTCACTGTTCAGAAGGATCTTCTTGAATGCAGCCTTTATTACAACCTCACTGCTGCTTCCTACACTGAAGGAATACCATGTTTTCAGGTCAGGAGTTCTTTTTTCTCGCTTTATTATAATCGGGGGTCTTACAACGACCCCGACATTGTTACAAAGCACGCTGCTTTATAACAGTAAAGCTTCTGGAAAACCCAAACAAAAGACACGTCACCCGGTGACGTCAGCCTATATACAGTTCTGTGTGGTCGCAGCACATAAGCAAATCCATTCTTGTGCCGTTTCTCGGAAAAGCTTTTCAGTAAATGCACTCATGCTGCTCCAGGAGCTCTTCTCTGCAACAAGCCGCCCATCTGCCATCAACAAGTTAAGACCGAGAGAACTAACGGCTGCGGAAAGGAGAGGCTGAAGCTTTGATTAACCAGCTGAGCAGTTAGAGGAGGACGAAATTAATAACTTATATTCAAAACTGATTTAGAGTGGTCAAAGAAAATGAAACCAATGCTTTCAAGAGGAATATCCTAAGGAAAAAACAACTCGCCCTGGTGGATTTCAATTTTACTCGGAAAGCCTGGGACACAGAAAACAGGAAACTGGTCAAAGGCTCCTGCATGTTAGAGCCTTTTACAGACTCACTGCGTTGAGTCTGACAACCGAGACTGAATGCAGCCTCCAATGTGCTCAGAAGAATGGGTAAGTCCATGTATTTAATGTGTCTTGTACAGTAAGCAAGGAGTCACGCTTTTAAAATAAGCCATTGAATTCACATTTTATGAGAGAAATCACTTGTCACATTTTTGGATTTTGAGGTTTAGGTAAAATATATATTGCTGATGACAGATGTGTTGTATCTCCTTAATGGTTTAAGTTTTGTTCTAGTCATACTAACAAGGTTAGTTTTTTTACAGCAAATGAAAAAATAAGTTATATGTAGTGAAATCTTTTGCCATAACGTTGTTGTTGTTGTTGTTTTAAAAGCCCGTATGCTCTGCTGAAAAATATTCTATCTTCTTGTTTTCCTTAAATTATATTCTGCAGGCTTACATTTCAAGTGGCCATTAGGGGCCCCTATGCTAGCAGCAATATATGCAATGAGTATGGTTTTAAAAATGCTGCCTGCGCTGGGTATGGCGTGCCCACCCAAATGCCGCTGTGAGAAGCTGCTCTTCTACTGCGACTCTCAGGGCTTCCACTCAGTGCCAAACACCACAGACAAGGGCTCTCTGGGCCTGTCCCTGAGGCACAATCACATCACAGAGCTCGAAAGGGATCAATTTGCCAGCTTCAGTCAACTCACCTGGCTCCACTTAGACCACAATCAAATATCAACAGTAAAAGAAGATGCTTTTCAAGGACTATATAAACTTAAGGAATTAATCTTGAGTTCCAACAAAATATTTTATTTGCCAAACACAACTTTTACCCAACTGATTAACCTGCAAAATTTGGACCTGTCTTTTAATCAGCTGTCATCTCTGCACCCAGAGCTTTTCTATGGCCTCCGGAAGCTGCAGACCTTGCATTTACGGTCCAACTCCCTGCGGACTATCCCAGTACGCCTGTTCTGGGACTGTCGTAGTCTGGAGTTTCTGGATTTGAGCACAAACCGTTTGCGAAGTTTGGCTCGCAATGGATTTGCGGGATTAATCAAACTGAGAGAGCTTCATCTAGAGCACAACCAGCTGACGAAGATTAATTTTGCTCATTTCCTACGGCTAAGCAGTCTGCACACGCTCTTCTTACAATGGAACAAAATTAGCAACTTGACATGTGGGATGGAGTGGACCTGGGGCACTTTAGAAAAACTAGACTTGACTGGAAATGAAATAAAAGCCATCGATCTGACAGTATTTGAAACGATGCCTAATCTTAAAATACTCCTCATGGATAACAACAAGTTAAACAGCCTTGATTCCAAGATCTTAAACTCCCTTAGGTCCCTCACAACCGTTGGCCTCTCTGGCAATCTGTGGGAATGCAGCCCTCGAATATGTGCTTTGGCCTCCTGGCTAGGCAGTTTCCAAGGTCGGTGGGAACATTCCATCCTATGCCACAGCCCCGACCACACCCAGGGAGAGGATATACTAGATGCAGTCCATGGATTTCAGCTCTGCTGGAATTTATCAACCACCGTCACTGCCATGGCTACAACTTATAAAGATCCAACCACTGAATATACAAAAAGAATAAGCTCATCAAGTTACCATGTGGGAGACAAAGAAATCCCAACTACTGCAGGCATAGCAGTTACTACTGAGGAACACTTCCCGGAACCAGACAATGCCATCTTCACTCAGCGGGTAATTACAGGAACAATGGCTTTATTGTTTTCTTTCTTTTTTATTATTTTTATAGTGTTCATCTCCAGGAAGTGCTGCCCTCCCACTTTAAGAAGAATTAGGCAGTGCTCAATGATTCAGAACCACAGGCAGCTCCGATCCCAAACACGACTCCATATGTCAAACATGTCAGACCAAGGACCATATAATGAATATGAACCTACCCATGAAGGACCCTTCATCATCATTAATGGTTATGGACAGTGCAAGTGTCAGCAGCTGCCATACAAAGAATGTGAAGTATAATATCTACCCATCATCAAAAATTACATCAGATAAGTAACCTATTTTACATAGTAGGGGCTAAATACATATCTAATTTTTACCAATGGTGACATTAAGCCTAATTTTTCCAAACCAAGTGGAGACTTAGGTTTCTGACGTGTTGAAGTATTTTTAATTTTTTTAAATGAAACCATATTTTAAGTGTTAAATGAAGCAATGCTCACATTAATTTGCACTCTTGTGGGAAAGTCTAAAAATGCTTACTTCAAAATAAGACATTTCATGTATGTAATTATATACTATTGTGTGTAAACATTTACACTAAGGTCTCCATATGCTATTTTTTTCTACTGAAAACAGTTTGGAAAGACGCTACTGAGCAGAAAGAGATATGGATCAATACTTGTTTGATCATTGCTCTCCACCCCAAGTACCACAACTGGCTTGCTGCTTAAAAGGAGACTTAGCAAAGTTCTCTTGTATGATAATTTGGTATTTACTCAAACCTACAATTTAATGCCAGTGTGGGGAGTAGAATTTTATGTATGCTGAAGACTGGTCAATATTAAACACTCTTCTTCCAGAGTTTTTGCCTGGGTTAGTAGGTATTATCAAAGTCCATATTATGAAATCAGAACCCTTTATGTAATTCTAATAAGCTGAGTAAGTCTTTAATATATATAAACAATGAATCCAAGTGATTGTGAAAAGGTCTCATTACAATGAAATCTATACTAAATAATGACACTGACTTCGTATCATATCTCTAGTTTGACTTATAATGGACATGTTGATTTTTGTGGCATTTAGATAATTATTTTAAACTAGTGTTAAATTATCACTTTACTAATTAGTTTACTAAATCCTATACTTACATTTATATGTGAAAAAAGATATAGAAATTATTTTGGAGAGAAAAGAGATAAACTGAGTCAATTTAACAATCTTATGACCAGCTTCTCACTCTAGTTTGAAAGCACACACAAATACACCCTCACTCCCTGTCTCTCTCTCTCTCCCCACTCTCTCCTCCCTGTCCCCCTCTCCCTGCCCTGTCCCCCTCTCTCCCTCCCCCTCCCCTCAACTGTCATGATCAAAGATGCCTTGACAAAGGGGTTTAAACCTCTTTCCTCTGCCTTTCCTTGATCTTCAAGCCTCAAAAAGCCAAATTAAAAATAACTGGCTAGCAACAGGCATAATACTGATTCTTGTTAGAATATATTTTAAAAGAACCATTTTTAAAAAGTACTTTCTAAGTATTACATGCTAAATTTTGACCTTTTAATGGATATCAATTCTTACTGTTTAAGAGCAGGTCCTTCTAAGTAAAGGGAACAACACAGATTTGAAGCAAACCTTCTCATGGCAGAACACTCTACATGCCTATGCAGCCACACAGTGGTAACTCGAAGGAGGTGAGGAGATGAGAGAAAGGCAGCATTTTGAAATCTAACTCTCCCTGAAACAGGTTAGCAAAGTTAAAAGGAAGCAAAGCAAATGGGCAACTATACATGATCTGAATCAAACAGGGCAAAGGCCCTGGGACCTGCAGCTGGAAAGGGGTGAGGGGGGAGATTCTCTGTTATTAATATAAATGTTCAGCAATTTAAAAATGATAATGATATCACATTTCTCGTGTAGAAAAGAGCCACAAGTATTTTGTTTATTCAATTATGATTTCCCCAGAGAGACTATGACATATTTATGATTTAGATATAAGTTACCAATTCACACAGAATTTTTCCATAAATGAGGTTCCACTAGCAAAAATACTAGCAAAAACCATGAAATTAGACTACTGACTTGATTTTTAGAAGATGAAAACTGACATTTGATGATGAAGAAAAAAAGGCATAAATTCTTAGAGAAAATCATTACCATAAAAAAAAGTTATCCTTTACTTCATTCAAGGCCTATTTCTTCCCAGGATGGAACTGAAACATGTTAAGACTATAGTTTAACCCATGAGATTTAATACTGAAAGATGTCTACCTACATTTCAAAGAAAATGTGTCTCAGTAAAAAGCAGACAAGATCACAAATTATAGTAAAAATGTGCTCTCTACAATTTCTAAGGTGGGCAGATTTGTTTGGTAAAGTCTCAGTCCACCTCAGCAGATCTTGAGCAGTGAACATTTCATCTCTTAATAAAACTAGACCCTAGGTCTGCCTGGGCAAGGATAGAAGCTGATTTCCCAGCATAGGGCACAGCTCACACTTTCCTTTCAGAAGGGCTGGATCAGAAGCCCCTGTAACAAATGAGAGCTCCAGTAGCTAAAATTTACCAACCCATTTATCAGGATAAGCATGGCCATTTGTAAGGGAACAGCTTTGTCACAATACAATTGTGTCTTAGACATACAAGATTCCACTAGCTCTGAAGGATAGCAGAGTACTTTCCATCATTTCAACCACAACCCCAAATTAATTGAAACTGTGAGCAGAAGGGTGAGAAATATTGGCTGGGAATCCCCACATTAATCCTAAAGATTACAGTTAGTAAAATGGACCATCAGTCGGCAAAATCCTTAATGTACATAGGAAAGTAAATTGGAAAATCAAGCCATTTAGTAATTCAGGGGAACAGCATAGCCAAGGCCACCAAGGCATACTTTTCAGTTGAAAAATAACAGATTTTTTTGGCCCTTCATCTTTTGGGCAATGCTCTCTGAGAAAAGTGAATAACAGTGCCAAACAGCGCTTTCCTTTTCCATTTAAAGAGCAAACTTCCCTTTTCAAATGCCTATAGAAGGCAAGATTCCTTTTAATTTTGGTCTATTTGTATTTCTGTATCAGCACAGGCTTGAAGATGAGACTGTTAGTCATATGTGCTCTCTTTACCAACTGGTTCGGGTGGAAGACCATCACAACTACACTGCAGATGCTGGCAATATAATGTTAGGCCTTTTTTACTGTCTTATTCTCTTCAACTCCCCCATCCCCCCTTTTTCATTTTTAAGATTAGAAGAAAATGACCACTTGAAAACCAGAAAAATAAATCTCTCTGGAAAAAGGAAGCTAACGAAGGCTCTGATACTGTACCCACCTAGTAACCAATAGCTAGTTTGGAATTATTTATATTCATTTCTGTAGCTTGCCAGGATTTCAATCACCTTTCTGAAATTAGAGTGAGTTGATAAATTTACAAATGCATACAACTCAGAGAATACCCACTGCCAACAACAAACAGAAAAGATACTAATTTTTAAGCCAAAAATCTGCACTAACACACATAATTTCTTAATGTGGCTAAGTTAATTTTTGTACCAATTCACTGAATGGAATTGACTGAACTTCCCAACTCCACTAATTATTAAAATCCATTTGCTTATTCTAATGCTGGTCACCAAGATCTAGACTCTTTCCAATAAAAATGAGCCCTACCTATGTAGCACTAGGTCTTAACCCTAAATTCAAAACAGGCACACCGTTTTCTTTAGGCATACCTCCTCTACACAACGATGGGGGGTGGAGACTATAAATGCCCTGTTCTCTCTAAAGTATGGGTATCAATATGAAATTTTGAAATATTATTTTTACATGATCATTTTCCTAATAAAGCAATACGACAGATCTGACTCAAAAATCTGTTTGTGGACATGCTTTTCATACCTTACAGGTTAAACGGCTTCAACTAGAAAAAGATAAAAGAGATGAAGATAGATAATTAAATATTTCTGTTCCTAACCTAGGGCAAACACGTAGTACTTAATTTAAGGTTAAAACAAATAGTAAATGGCTATTTAAGCTTTCATATCGCTATTGCAAACATTTTGGAAATGTCTGCTACTCCTGCAATTAACCTGTTCCTCCTTGGTAATTTTTAAAAGCCTAATCTATGGAATGTTTGATGAACCTTCCGACCAACACTGGAAACTAAAAGTACAGTCCAAACATATTGTGTTCAATCACCCTAAGAGCCATTTTTTGTGGGAGTGGTAGGGGGGTGGGGTGGGGTGGGAGGTGGTCAAGTGGGTTGGGGGGGAAGGGAGAAGAAAATACTATTATACTGGGGCAGGGGGTAACCAAGTGCAGTGTACAGGGAAGTTTTGTTATTAAAATTGTGTATACTGTAAAAAGTGAATGTCTGTTTTTTCCTGAAGCTTTTCCTTGGGAACCTATCAATTCTGACATGTGAAACTTGAAGAATCATTTATGACAGATACAGAAACCTTAAATGAACAGTTGTTTTGTACCATGTTCTCTATAATGCCAAATGTGCCAGTTGGAAATAGGGCAGCTAATCATCACCTGTCTTCATTCAAAGACAGGCAAAAAACTAGGCCAAGAAGTAAAGCGGGGGAGAGGGGCAGGCAAAAAAACCACCCAGCTGATAAACAGCAGTCATACAATAAGAAGCTACTCTATCACAAGCCTTTGCTACTGGACAAACAGCTGTCTATGGGGCTCACCGGGCCCAAGGCTGGCCACCATCCCTCACCCCTCTAACATTTGTGTTCTGCCACAGCCTGGGGAACCTCAAAAATGTACTCAATTGCCTATACCCAGCAAATAGCAACGTGGCCTCTACCTCAGGGATCTGTTAGTACACATCCTAGCAGTACCCTGCACACCACTCCTGGAAGGGAAGTCCACAGGTGCTGACCATGCTGAGGTCTCTAGGATCCCTACATGATCCACCTTGTCCCAGACAGCAGCTCAGTAAGTATGGATAGGGGAAAGGAAGGGAATATTCTTAACCAATCTCTCCTTGCTTGGCATAAACATCCCAAGGACAGGGCACTTTGCCTGGGCAGCACTGTGGGCAGAAGCTAACCTGGCCTTGAGAACTGACTGCCACAGGTCGCCGTACTTGCCAGGATGACCTTAACAGTTCTCCAGACCAGCAGTGCAGCAAGACCAGATAGACAGGAACAAACATCCAGGGATGAGGAGATCAGAGGGGCTAAGAGAGTTCTTACACCAAGAACCTCAGCAGTAATTAGAGCAGAGGCAGGAAGCACAATACAAAATTTGACTCAAACTAACTCATACAGTATGCACTAGAGGGCACAGGTGATTGTGGTTTCAAGTTACACAAAAGAAATGAGATCCTATCCTTTATGGAGTTAAAAGCAGAGTTTATTAACATAATTCTCGTACATTTTAATCTTGAAAATCCCATGTAAAGCTACATCTGATTTCTTTATCGGTTATTTTAATTAGTTTTGCCTGTATGCCACAGCATTCTCAAGTTCCCACTCAGATTTATAATAGAATTATTCAAGGTCTGTTTAAAGAGATTTTTTTCTTTCTTTAAATATATCTAACCAGCTGGGTACTCTGGTCTCCCTTAGAGAGACAAAATGTACTACAAATTGTCTTTTACAAAGAAAGAAAAGGAAAAAAAGGTGAAAATCATAGCTATTCCCAGTATCTCCCCATAGCATGAGTTCCTCATCACTAGACAATGTTTTGGGAACAGTCTTAGGGACAGATGCTGAACCTCCCTAAAGCCCTATCTGAAGGAGACACTAAAGAGCAAGAAATCTCCAAAGGCAAGTACAATGAAACATGCTATCCTGTAGAGCCCACAAACTGAATATACCATCCTTTTATACATGGAGGACCTAGAGCAAAGCTAGCCCAGGCCTCCTGGCTAGAAACCCAACATGACGGAGCACCT
Source organism: Bos indicus (assembly GCF_029378745.1). Taxonomy (NCBI): domain Eukaryota; kingdom Metazoa; phylum Chordata; class Mammalia; order Artiodactyla; family Bovidae; genus Bos; species Bos indicus. The sequence goes on along the minus strand of NC_091766.1, from coordinate 49,878,283 downwards.
ATGAACAACCACCAACAACTCTGAAGGCCGGTGGCTACACCATCACCTAAAGAGAAAAGGCTCTTTCCTCATTTGGGACCAGATTTTAAAACTGTGGCCCCAGAGACAATTTCCAAAGACTTTTCACAGCTTCCATGAAGAGACTTCACCAAGAACCACAGTGAAGAGAAGCAAAAGTGTCATAACTTGACTGAATATTGATTCACAATTGTGCTCAGTGCACAAAAACTCCACCTTTATGCCCTGGTATTTCTACCAAACACACACACACACACACACACACACACTCTCTCTCTCTCTCTCTCTCTCTCTCCAAACACACACACACAATCTCCAGTTCGCATTTTCTGGAAAACCATAAGATAAAAACTCTATAGCCATTTATATGTGTCATTATCATGAGAACCAAAAATGTTCCCCTGGCCTTGCTGCCAAATATTATACATAGAAGGCAACTGCTCAGTACCTCAAAATCTCTGAAAGCAATGTGTTTATTTACATAGGGTCTACTTCTATAAAGTCAAGGAAATTGAGTTAAATACATTCACACATACAGAATGGTTGAAATACCGATGCAAAAAGATCAAAGGCAGGGAGTCGAGAATGTTTCATAGGATGCCAAGAATTTCTTGAAACTATATTGTGAATATTGTGTATGAATCTAGAAATTTTACCAGATCCTAAACCGTTTTGGTTAACTCACCCATAAAGCCCTAACAGAGTATTCTAGTATACACTAGTTTGGCTTTGATCTTCCTGGTAGTCAAGGGAAAGAACAAAATCAACAGCTTTCATCTGATAAAGGAAGCACGTCAATTTATTTGGGGGGAATGATACAAATCCAAAAGTCTGAATTGCCTTTTTTTTTTTCTGAATTGCCTTTAAAAAAGAGCCAGCTGTAGGAACAATAAGGAAAACATGTCAGTACCTCCAAAGAGCTTTTACAGAATAGGTAAAAAGTTGATGTTTTTCACATCAACTCTTGAAAAAACTATAGAAAAGGAGACTACGCACACATGATGCATGCTCTATAGTATGATCTGGCCTTTGTGGTGACCCAAGGCAAGAGCCTATAAAGTCAGCAAGAATGAATATGTATCCAACTTGGAAGTACAGTTTGCATTTCCTCCTTATAATATCCCTGGGACCCAAGCTAGAGTGTTCATCACATAGGGACATCCAGTAAATTCCTAACCTACCATTACATTATAAATCTTCTAGGCTAGGAGTACAATTTAAAAATCTTTCACTACATCATGAATGAAGAGAAGCACATTTCATGCATCTCTAGTTATGTTGATGATAATCATAAAGAATGATTTGGATAAGAATCTATAAGATGATTACCAATTTCCTAAGAAAGAACACACTTAAAAAGATAAAGCATTCACTAGTGTGAATAGCTGTCAGAAATTTAACTGTCTTTAAAATTTAAAACTCATTCTGTATGTCATTAGCAAAACCTTCTACATTTCAACAAGAGCAAATAGACACCTGTGATTAGAGACCTGCTCCACAGTTGGGCCTGTCACGCTGGACAAGTTCATCAACCTTACTGTGCCTTGGGTCTCTAACTCCTAAGATGGAATTAATAGCAGTTTAATTTAATACATGCAAAGTCCTGAGAAGAGGCCGGCACACAGTAAATACTTAACAAATATTTGCTATTTTTAATAACAATATGTGAGAACTAGATGTGACAGATCCATCTTTAATCCCATCAAAGACATATTAAGCTCCTGAGTTGCTCCCAGAAACTCTCTACTTTCCAGTATTACTTTCTACACTAAGTTAACATATGGTATCCAAAATGAAGATTGATAATTAGCAAGAGCTTTTTAATAAGCCAACAACCTGGATACACTTCTTATACCTAATACTAATATAAAACTGACCACATTATCTCACAGTCAAGTAATCTGCTTTATATAAATGTACTATAATATTAGACACAGCATTATTCTGATTTGGCTTTATGAATCAAGGCTAAATTTAAAGATTTAGAATTCCTAATTCCAAAATTCCTTCTGAGTAAGGCACTTAAAAATCAAGTAATTACATAGGCCAACACATATTATCCATTATCATAAACAGATATTATTTTTCAAAAGACATATAAAATAATCTCATTGATAGCCTCTGACAATTTTATTTTAGGACAAAATACATAACTGAAGATTAAGGATCACTATTATGTTGGGGTTTTTCTCCTTAGGAAAAAACATACTTCAAGTCTACATCTAATTTAGGAAGCAGCCCATCCAATTGTGGAGGATTTGGGTCCTAGGCAGATCTGCCAGAACTACTGAGGGGTCTGATCAAGTGAAGTATGAGAATTTTAAGACAAAGACAACCTATCAGTCAAACAGAATATGTTTCATGATTGCTGGACAGTGTAAAACTTGCACGGAATTAACCTCTCAGAATGAAGACCTACATTTGGTCATATCAAAATAGATCATGTGGCCCAGATTTTTCAATTCAAGAACTTCTTTCTTGATATTCTCTTTTCAAGATCATTATCTGGTTTATCCAACAAGGCAAACTTCTGTATCTGTTCCTTTACCCATAACTTTTCTGCACTTTCCCACATCTCTTGACCCTAATTGCTCTCTTTCCTTTTTTACAACCACAATCCACTTCTCTTCATGCTTTCCAAAACTCGAAAGGTAAGCTACTCTATTAAGAGGGAAAAGTTCAACTGTCATATATCCATTGCTAAGCAACCCCTTTTAAAGAAATAGCCATAATTTCAAAAATACTCCTTGATTCCACAAAACCAAATGCCCATCAGCTGCAAATGAATCTATACAGCTTGGGAAATACTATTAGAAACACAAGTACACATCTTGAGTTGTCTTCTTAGTCTACCCTTCCCTTTGTATAGATTCAAGTATCAAATAATATTATTCACCATTCTTATACTGTCAAAAGATAAGAAATATGAGCCATTTAAGGATAGTGACTTTTTTGCTCTTAATAAATAGCACTCACTTCAGGTCTATGACCAAATAAAACCCCTAACACTCTTCACATATATAACATTAGTAGTTATTTTGCTGGGTTAATGTGGGGGGTGGGGAATGCACCCTAGGGGATAAAGGACACAGGTATAGAGAACATGGCATGGTTCTAAAAATTTCAGAAGTGTAGAGTTCTCAAGATCATAGATGGTAGTCTTTACTTCCCTCATCTGTGCTCTAAATTTTCATATACGTTTTGTCAGAATTCCATTGAATTGACAACAAAAACACTGATCTTTCATGTGAAAGTATTTTCTGCCATAGCTTTTGCTCCAAATAGAAAGACAAGAGCATTAGGCGCTTCATGCTAGGACTGTCACCCATGGCACATGCTAAGAAACTGGGTCCAGAAATAACCCTGCCAATGATACCTTCTCTCTGATCAATCTCCCTAACTCTCCCTTGAAATTCAAAAGGGAAAATGGCAGTAAGCAAAAAGGAAAAAGAATATACCACCTTCAGCACACTTCTACAGGCATTCTAGGACAGTGCCAGGTCTTCCTTTTGTCTCCTGACAATCCCTTCAGGCCAGTAGGTGCAAAACTGCTCTCTGACATTTGCCATCAACTTCCAACAACTACAGCCCATTTTATTATTGTGGTAAAACTGCTAGTCTAAGATTTACCTACTCCTCTACATGAAAACCTAATAGCAGGTGGTCAGGAATTTTCTTCCTTTTGATGCAGCATTCCTAAAGTGTCAAAAGACATTATAGTGCATAAGCAATACCATCACCTAGACATCCAATTTGTGCTCACTTAGAATTACATGTGAGATGAATTACAGGTAGAAGTCAAAGAAAGAGTCAACTTATAAAAGGGTTTATCTAAAGTGGGCTTGACCTTCCCAGCAAAGACATCACCCTAAGTTATTACAAAAACAATTAAGCAAATATAACTGTTAAAAATACAAACTGAGCGCCTTCACTTTCACTTTTCACTTTCATGCATTGGAGGAGGAAACGGCAACCCACTCCAGTGTTCTTGCCTGGAGAATCCCAGGGATGGAGGAGCCTGGTGGGCTACCGTCTATGGGGTCCCACAGAGTTGGACACGACTGAAGCGACTTAGCAGCAGAAGCAGCAGCTTCCCAAAATAATAATCAGTATTTTTAAGATCATGCCTTATAAATATTTTATGTCAATTTTCAAACACACATACACACTCCTCAGTTTAAATTGAAGAGAGGATGGGGGAGGGGCCTAGGGATTAGATAAAACCTATGAAAGGCTACATTCTTTAGTCTGATTTATGAATTAGAATTTAAACTAATTGAATTCCAAGACCTAATATCAACTGGGAGTAAGAACACTACAGATGGCAGACATTGAGAAGGGGAGGAGTGGAAAAGATTAAGATTCTGCTTTCCACATGTTAAAAGCTGAAATTCAAGTAGTGGATGACAAATTTAGAATAAAGACCAAGCCCAGAAATATAAATTTTGAAATCATCCATGATTAGAGGAATTTTTAAGTCATAAGACTGAATGACTTCAAGGAACTGAGAGATGGAGAAGGGATTCATAAAACCACACTCTTCTCCTACTCAATTTGAGAAACCTTTAAACAGTTATCTATCAAATAAGTCAATGAAAAAAGGACGGGATGCAAGCGCAGCACCCTCCTCTCAACATCAAAGTCACATGAGCAAATCACATTCTATTGGAAAACTAACAGGAATAAGGTCAACTTAATTCATGAAACACTTCATATCAAAGGAATTGGTACTATTAAAGATCCACATTACTTTAGGAAGGGAGAATGGTTACTACTACAGTAAATCCACCATTAGTCACACCTCTAAGTATGTTCTGAAACAGATGATCCTGCCCTCAATGAGGTCTGTGTAATAAACCAAAGATCCAGTAAGAGAACATGGGACAATCAGAAAAGCAGGTTTCAATATGGGGGGAAATGTATGACTCATTTACTTGAAATACAAGGCAAGTATTCAATAAAATGATAATCATATAATGTTCTCTATCTTCATAGAGGGCTGGGATACAAAGTGTGTGCATTTAGCAAAACCTATCAAATATTTAAAATTTGTACATTTTACTGTATAAAATTCACCATAAAAAATTAAACAGATGCACGCTGTAACATTTACAGATGAAATATGCCAAATATCTGCAACTGACTTTGAAATGAATCAAAACAATAATAAGATGGACTTTCCTGGTGGTCCAGTTGTTAAGAATCCACCTGGCAATGCAAGGGACACAGGTTCAATGCTTGCTCTGGGAAGATTTCACATACCTATGGACAACTAAGCCCGTGCGCGGAAACTACTGAGCCCACGCACCACAACTACTGAAACCCTCGCACCCTAGAACCTGCGCTCTGCAACAAGGTAAGCCATTGCAATGAGAACCAAGTGCACAGCAACTAGAGACAGCCTGAGTGCAAAAATGAAGACCCAGCACAGTCCCCCCACCCAAAAAAACCTCAAAAATAAATAGAACACTAATATGATGGACACAGGAATGGATAAATATGTGATAAAGGAAATATCAAAAAACCAATCACAGAATCTACAAAATAGGTGTGTGTAAACATGCATGTTCAATTGAAAAATTCTTTCCAGTTCTATATACGTATGAAATTTTTCATAACAAAATATGGGGAGGAAAGGGAATATATAATCACAAGTCTAATTTATGGTATGGGCCATTTAATACACTATTCTTCTCAACTGGAACTATAGTGTTGCATGGTGGCTAAGAGCTTGAAATCTGGAACCAGGCTAAGTTCAAAGTGTAGTTGTGAACTTACTTACTACCTGTGAGATCTTAAATAAGTCATTTAATCTCTCTGTCTTAACAGTATGAAGCTCATGTTTAGAAGATTAAATGGGAATGTGTGTGAAATACTCAGAACAATTCCTGGCACACAGTGCTAAAGTGTGACCTGTATTACTACTACTACTTCGTAATATATTTAAATAATTCAACAAGTACTTCAACTTTCACTATATGAGATGTTCAGGTGATATAGGCACTTGCCCTCAAGAGTTTATAGTTTAGTCAGAGGTTAAATTTCAAAGAGTCAATAAGTAACTAATAAAAGAAGCCCCCAAAATGTGAATTGGATGATGCCACCTAGATCGCTGATGGATTTAGAAAGGGGGGATGGGGGTGGGGGGTGGTCACTGAAGAATGCAGTGGAGAAAACAGCCTTAACCTAGGTACAAAAGTACAAGCATGATTTCAATATGACTGGCTGTGTGGGGTGGCCAAAGCCCTCTGACAAACTGATACCAGTAAATGAGCAAAGCTAAGTCCAAATGCCAAGGGGCTTCAGGGACCAGGAAAGGTGCTCAGATTTAACATGGTCAACAAGAACAGCCAGTCCAGATTTGTGGAGATGACTAGAATTATGATGGTCAAAGTGGTGATTTAGAAAAATGTATTTTAGCAATTTTTCTTGTTTTGCTGAGAAAAACAAAACCTATAATTTTAACTATCAGAGAAGGACTGTAGAAGACGGATAAAAAATTTATATGAAGGACAGACAAAGGGTAAGAATCAATGGCCAGTTGAGAAAAAAACAAATGACTCTCTCAGAGCTTTGCTCAAGAGAAATGAGGGCAGCACGAGGGGCAAAAATGTAAGAAATCATTCCTTCACTAGCATGTACTAAATAGAGCGTCCAAATTCCCATGTCAATTTCAAGTTTTCATTATTAATCTCCAATCTGAAACTATTTTCTGAGAAGATACATGGTTTCTTCATGTTTTCATATTTACAACTTTCTTTTCAAGTGTCAATAAGGACTCCCTCTCCTGAATGAAACACAGAAAAGGTAGAACCAGTTTCTACTTTTTGAAGTATGGAGCAAATCCCTTGCTTGGGTTCCCTTCACTCTAATAAAATCTACTATGCACTCTTGAATTCTCTGTAAGCTAAAATTTTAAACTTTGAGAACAATAATTTCTGATTCCCTTGTATGGCACGAATATTAAACAGAAATGCAGGAGGACAGTGTAGTGACAACCTGCTAATTTAACTCTCTCACATACTACAAAAGAATCTTATTATAAGGTTTAATCTGTTACTTTCATATATAAGAGGTTCATTAATGGCTTCACTGTTAGATACCTCAGTGAAATTGCTACTTTTTAAAAAACTGTGGAATGGCTGCCAATATAATTTTAATAAAGCCCCAAACGTTATCTACATACTATCTTAATAACAGAAATTGAAGATGAAAAAATGACACCTTAAGGGTTACATTTCACAACAGCAACAAGTTTCAGAATTTCAGAATCCTTTCATCTCCTATCCGAATTTAATACCATCATGTTTTTGGTTCTGTCTATAATCAAATACTTTCTCTTTCTTTAGAAAGACTCAGAAACCACCATACTTTTAAGAGTTCTTCGGTGTGTCGAATAAGAAAATACATTTTTATTTTTCCAGATTTTCATTACAATCAAGACTACCTGAAAAAAAAAAAAAAAAGAAGGGAAAATTGAAAACATATAGGGCAATTTGAGCAATTTTTTAAATACACCTGTACAAAAGAAATGGAAAAACTGTGTAAGAAACTTGTGTATTTTTTAGAGTACATGAAAGGAGAAAAAAAGAATACATCAGTTTTTTCCTTTTTAAAAAAAGACTAGCTGATAAATTTCTCTATTTAGGCAAACCATGAAAATTATCAGATATACAGATTTTTTTGTACAAACTTAAGAATTCTACAGTCAGAACCAGACAGAGAACCACAGATGGGTTCAAAATTGCTAAAGTAGTACATCAAGGTTATATATTATCACCTTGCTTATTTACCTTATATGCAGAGTAAGTACATCATGGGAAATTCTCAGGCTGGATGAAGCACAAGTTGGAATCAAGACTGCCAGGAAAAATATCAATAACCTCTGATATGCAGATAACACCACTCTTATGGCAGAAAGTAAAGAGGAACTGAACAGTCTCTTGATGAAGGTGAAAGAGAAGAGTGAAAAAGCTGGCTTAAAACCCAACATTCAGAAAACTACAATCAAGGCATCCAGTCCCATCACTTCACAGCAAATAGATGGGGAAAACGTGGAAACACTGACAGACTTTATTTTCTTGGGCCCCAAAATCACTGCAGCCACAAAATTAAAAGACGCTTTCTCCTTGGAAGAAAAACTATGACAAACCCAGACTGTATAGTAAAAAGGAGAGACATCACTTTGCCAACAAAGGTCCATCTAGTCACAGTTTTTCTCAGTTGTCACGTACAGATGTGAGAGATGGACCACAAAGAAGGCTGAATGCCAAAGATTTGATACTTTCAAACTGTGGTGCTGGAGAAGACTCTTGAGAGCCCCTTGGACAGCAAGGAGATCAAACCAGTCAATCCTAAAGGAAATCAACCCTGAATATTCACTGTAAGGACTGATGCTAAAACTGAAGCTCCAATTCTTTGACCACCTGATGCAAAGAGCCAACTCACTGGAAAAGACCTTGATCCTGGGAAAGATTTACAGCAAGAGGAGAAGGGGATGACAGAGGACAAGATGGTTGGATGGCATCACTGATTCAATGGACATGAGTTTGAACAAAGTCCAGGAGACTGTGAAGGACAGGGAAGTCTGGTGTGCTTCAGTTCATGGGGTCGCAAAGAGTTGGACACGACTGAGCGACGGAATAACAAAGAATTCTACATAATTTTTGACTTAAGGTACTTCGTCAGCAGTCCAGTAGTTAAGACTCCATGCTAAAAAAAAAAAAAGCATAAAGATGAGTTTTCTATAATAAACTCATTATATTCGATTAAAAAAAAAAAAAGACTCCATGCACCCACTGCAGGCAATGCACAGGGGTCACAAGTTTGATCTCTTATGGGGGAACTAAGATCCCAAGTGCCATGCAGCCAAATTGTGTGTGTGTGTGCATATAGATTATAATATATATATATAATTATATAATTTATATTCAGTTAAGTTCAGTTGCTCAGTCATGCCCGACTCTTTGTGACCCCGTGAACCGCAGCATGCCAGGCCTCCCTGTCCATCACCAACTCCCAGAGTCGACCCAAACCCATGTCCATCGAGTTGGTGACGCCATCCAACCATCTCATCCTCTGTCGTCCCCTTCTCCTCCTGCCCTCAATCTTGCCCAGCATCAGGGTCTTTCCAAATGAGTCAGTTCTTCACATCAGGTGGCCAAAGTATTAGAGTTTCAGCCTCAACATCAGTCTTTTCAATGAACACCCAAGACTGATTTCCTTTAGGATGGACTGGTTGGATCTTCTTGCAGTCCAAGGGACTCTCAAGAATCTTCTCCAACACCACAGTTCAAAACCATCAATTCTTCAGCGCTCAACTTTCTTTATAGTCCAACTCTCACATCCATACATGACCACTGGAAAAACCATAGCCTTGACTAGATGGACCTTTGTTGGCAAAGTAATGTTTCTGGTTTTTAATATGCTGTCTAGGTTGGTCATGACTTTCCTTCCAAGGAGTAAGTCTTTTAATTTCATGGCTGCAGTCACCATCTGCAGTGATTTTGGAGCCCAGAAAAATAAAGTCTGACACTGTTTCCTCATCTATTTCCCATGAAGTGATGGGACCGGATGCCATGATCTTCGTTTTCTGAATGTTGAGCTTTAAGCCAACTTTTTCACTCTCCTTGCAGGTATTTTTAAATTTAACCAAAGTAGGGGAAACTGTAAATGGGGATATCCTACCACATACCAAGTTCTGTTGTTTTCTGCAGCTCTTTTTACAAGAAAAAAAAAAGGGACACGCTTTCCCCTTCTGCTAGAGACGGAAAAAACGGAGACTGTCTCACTGTCTCACCCACCAAACACTGAATGTGTGAGACACCAAAACATCTTCTGTAAGGGTCTGCAACTAGAACCATTGGTAAAATACAGTTCTCAACAAAGTACAAATTTTTAGGAGACAGGTGGGGGAAAATGTTTTACCCACTATGTATTAGATTTTCTCTTTTTTTCTGGAGGATAACTGCTTTAGAATGTTGAGTTGGTTTCTGCCATACAATTTAAATCAGTCTTAATTATATATATAAACTATATACATGCTCCCTCTTGAGCCTGTATTATATTTTCTGTATTGGTATTACAGGGTTTCTATTGGAGTATCTACAATTTCCCACATCCACAATAACTTTTATATATACAACTGGCTGGTTAGTAAGCTTGGTTAAAAGGCCAGTCATGGGGTTTGGTCATTGTAGAGATCAGATTTGCTCTTCACAGTCTGAACTCAAACCTTTTTGTCTGTGAAATTGAAAACATCTGTCAATGGTTACAACTGGTACTCAAAACTGTGAGGATATCAGTGAAAAGCATTTTCACTGAAAAGCTAAGGAGAAATCAACAGTATACATCCCATGAAGTAAGAAATATCTCTACATACAGTATAATATAGAAGCAAACCTTATCCCTTTTAAATGAATAGTACCCACATGAGATAAAGAATAAGATGACATCATAACAAATTAGTCCGGTGAAGGGGGGTGGGGGAGGAACTAGAAAAAATGTCTATAGAAAGGCTTAGGGGGATTTTTTTTTCCTAACACAGGGACACAGTAGGTCAAATGAATCCCACCGTAAAATTCTTTACTGTCACTGTATCACAAAATGTCTGTATTTTATACTACTGCAGCCAGAGGAGTTTGTCGAACTGTTCTTTCTTCCTCCTCTTCTCTCACTTAAGTTTCTCTCCGGTGACGCTTGGCAGCCTACTCATTCAGCCTTTCCTTACTTGAGAGCTTTCAAGCATTTACACTTTTAACCTAAGTCTATGGACGAGAGTATTTCAACACGAGAGTGTTCAGTTGGGGAAAAACAGAAGTAAAAAGACCTATGTCAAGACAAAATAAAACAGCTTTTATTTGTCTCAAAGAGAATGCCATTATTTAGCTCATTTCTTGTCGAATATTTTTTTTTTAAACTTTGGCACCTCTCTCTGATTTCAAGTCTTGTACCAACATTTTTACTTGATTAAAGAAAGATGCTCTTGCTTGAATATGTATAGTTACATTCAATATTTGCATTCAAGAACTTGTATGTCCATAAGTAAACTACAGATACCCAAATTCTGCAGACATAGGTAAAAATAAAAACAAATATTCTTAAAATTATTTACAAGTATAGAAATCCTGCAGATGTGATGTCAATGAGAATTGTGAAAGACAAGTTTACCATAGAATGTTATATAGAAGGAAATGTTCTGAAACCCTACACTAAACCAGCTCTATGATTGGGCTTCTTCCCTTTCCTTCCAAGACAAATGACTTCTATTCCTAAACAACTAAAATAGCCTGTGTGGGGGAAAAATCTTTTTGGAAAATTATATAGAAGCTCAAAGTTAGGCAATTAACTTTGTATTCAACCATGAAATTTTTACAAAGGAATTTGAACTTGGATTATGTCAATTTATATGATACTCTCATTTGAAAAGTCTTTTCCTAGAACCAGAATAAAACAATCTTTTCTCTTTTTTGGGTACTACTTCTGCATATACACACACAGCAATAGCTTATTTAATGAACAATTATAAACATACGTCCAACCAGAAGAAACATTGGAGCATTTATCTCACATCAAGCAAATGAAAGATTGTGATGGACTTGTGTTGGGTCAATTTAGCCAATTCAGAACTATACTTTCCAGAATTCCCTTCCCTGTACAGTTCGTTTCGCCTGTGTAGAAAGCTATGTACGTGTGTATGGGTGTATATAAATTTTAAAAGAATTATCTTTGACTTTATAATTTCTGTATTGTACAATTGTACCTGTTAAAAGTGAATCCTAATTTCTTATAATTGTATTTTAAAAGGTAATATAGAGTCTAAAAAGCAGCTATAATTAAACTATAGTAACCACCAGATTACTATACAGAGGGCAGACACACTGAAACCATACTCACAGAAAATTAGTCAATCTAATCACACTAGGACCACAGCCTTGTCTAACTCAATGAAACTAAGCCATGCCCGTGGGGCAACCCAAGATGGGAGGGTCATGGTGGAGAGGTCTGACAGAATGTGGTCCACTGGAGATGGGAATGGCAAACCACTTCAGTATTCTTGCCTTGAGAACCCCATGAACAGTATGATAAGACAAAAAAAGATAGGACACTGAAAGATGAACTCCTCAGGTCAGTAGGTGCCCAATATGCTACTGGAGAAGAGTGGAGAAATAACTCCAGAAAGAATGAAGAGACTTACCGAAAACAAGACAAAGCGAAAACAATATCCAGTTGTGGATGTGACTGGTGATAGAAGCAAGGTCCGGTGCTGTAAAGAGCAATATTGCATAGGAACCTGGAATGTCAGGTCCAAGAATCAAGGTAAATTGGAAGTGGTCAAACAAGAGATGGCAAGAGTGCATGTCGACATTCTAGGAATCAGCGAACTGAAATGGATTGGAATGGGTGAATTTAACTTAGATGACCATTATATCTACTAGTGCGGGCAGGAAATGGGGTAGCCATCATGGTCAACAAAAGAGTCCGAAATGCAGTACTTGGATGCAATCTCAAAAACGACAGAATAATCTCCGTTCGTTTCCAAGGCAAACCATTCAATATCACAGGAATCCAAGTCTATGCCCCAACCAGTAACACTGAAGAAGCTGAAGTTCAACAGTTCTATGAAGACCTACAAGACCTTTTAGAACTAACACCCAAGAAAGATGTCCTTTTCATTATAGGGGACTGGAATGCAAAAGTAGGAAGTCAAGAAACACGTGGAGTAACAGGCAAACCTGGCCTTGGAATACAGAATGAAGCAGGGCAAAGACTAATAGAGTTTTGCCAAGAAAATGCACTGGTCATAACAAACACCCTCTTCCAACAACACAAGAGAAGACTCTACACATGGACATCACCAGATGGTCAACCCCGAAATCAGATTGATATTCTTTGCAGCCAAAGATGGAGAAGCTCTATACAGTCAACAAAAACAAGACTAAGAGCTGACTGTGCCTTAGATCATGAACTCCTTATTACCAAATTCAGACTTAAATTGAAGAAAGTAGGGAAAACCACTAGACCATTCAGGTATGACCTAAATCAAATCCCTTATACAGTGGAAGTGAGAAATAGATTTAAGGGACTAGATCTGATAGAGTGCCTGATGAACTATGGATGGAGGTTCGTGACATTGTACAGGAGAGAGGGATCAAGACCATCCCCATGGAAAAGAAATGCAAGAAAGCAAAATGGCTGTCTGGGGAGGTCTTACAAATAGCTGTGAAAAGAAGAGAAGCAAACAGCAAAGGAGAAAAGGAAAGATATAAGCATCTGAATGCAGAGTTCCAAAGAACAGCAAGGAGAGATAAGAAAGCCTTCCTCAGCAATCAATGCAAAGAAATAGAGGAAAACAACAGAATGGGAAAGACTAGGGATCTCTTCAAGAAAATTAGACACCAAGGGAACATTTCATGCAAAGATGGGCTCGATAAAGGACAGAAATGGTATGGACCTAACAGAAGCAGAAGATATTAAGAAGAGGTGGCAAGAATACACAGAAGAACTGTACAAAAAAGATCTTCACGACCCAGATAATCACGTTGGTGTAATCACTCATCTAGAGCCAGACATCCTGGAATGTGAAGTCAAGCGGGCCTTAGAGGGCATCACTACGAACAAAGCTAGTGGAGGTGACGGAATTCCAGTTGAGCTCTTTCAAATCCTGAAAGATGATGCTGTGAAAGTGCTGCATTCAATATGCCAGCAAATTTGGAAAACTCAGCAGTGGCCACAGGACTGGAAAAGGTCAGTTTTCATTCCAATGCCATAGAAAGGCAATGCCAAAGAATGCTCAAACTACCACACAGTTGTGCTCATCTCACACGCTAGTAAAGTAATGCTCAAAATTCTCCAAGCCAGGCTTCAGCAGTACGTGAACCGTGAACTTCCAGGTGTTCAAGCTGGTTTTAGAAAAGGCAGAGGAATCAGAGATCAAATTGCCAACATCTGCTGGATCATGGAAAAAGCAAGAGAGTTCCAGAAAAACATCTATTTCCTGCTTTACTGACTATGCCAAAGCCTTTAACTGTGTGGATCACAATAAACTGTGGAAAATTCTGAAAGAGATGGGAATACGAGACCACCTGACCTGCCTCTTGAGAAATCTGTATGCAGGTCAGGAAGCAACAGTTAGAACTGGACATGGAACAACATACTGGTTCCAAATAAGAAAAGGAGTACGTCAAGGCTGTATAGTGTCAGCCTGCTTATTTAACTTCTATGCAGAGTACATCATGAAAAACGCTGGGCTGGAAGAAGCACAAGCTGGAATCAAGATTGCCGGGAGAAATATCAATAACCTCAGATATGCAGATAACACCACCCTTATGGCAGAAAGTGAAGAGGAACTCAAAAGCCTCTTGATGAAAGTGAAAGAGGAGCGTGAAAAAGCTGGCTTAGAAAGCTCAACATTCAGAAAACAAAGAGCATGGCATCCGGTTCCATCACTTCATGGGAAATAGATGGAGAAACAGTGGAAACAGTGTCAGACTTTATTTTTCTGGGCTCCAAAATCACTGCAGATGGTGATTGCAGCCATGAAATTAAAAGATGCTTACTCCTTGGAAGGAACATCATGACCAACCTAGATAGCATATTCAAAAGCAGAGACATTACTTTGCCAACAAAGGTCCGGCTAGTCAAGGCTATGGTTTTTCCTGTGGTCATGTATGGATATGAGAGTTGGACTGTGAAGAAGGCTGAGCGCCAAAGAATTGATGCTTTTGAACTGTGGTGTTGGAGAAGACTCTTGAGAGTCCCTTGGACTGCAAGGAGATCCAACCAGTCCATTCTGAAGGAGATCAGCCCTGGGATTTCTTTGGAAGGAATGATGCTAAAGCTGAAACTCCAGTACTTTGGCTACCTCACGCGAAGAGTTGACTCATTGGAAAAGACCCTGATGCTGGGAGGGATTGGGGGCAGGAGGAGAAGGGGACGCCAGAGGATGAGATGGCTGGATGGCATCACTGACTCGATGGACGTGAGTCTGAGTGAACTCTGGAAGCTGGTTATGGAAAGGGAGGCCTGGCGTGCTGCGATTCATGGGGTCACAAAGAGTCGGACACAACTGAGCAACTGATCTGAACTCAATCACCAGATTCACTGGATCCTGGGAAGGAAAGTACGACAGTGTAGAAAGGAGGGGGTGGGACAGAAAAAAGAATGAAGGCAGTGAAAAGAGGATATACAGTGGAAAAGAGGCTGGAATCGCTGTCCTGGAAAATTGCCAAGAAAGAGGTGAAAGTAGCTCCCTGAACTGGAAGCAGGAAATGTTGATGGAGGCAGGGGTCAGGGGTGGCTAATAGCCCACAGCCCCACAGGCAAGGCCCATACTCATGAGAATGCACTGAGGCACTGTTAAAAGTGCTGCAATATCTCACACACACACACCCACACCAATACTTAAAAGGTTAATGCCAAGCCTGATAGAGGCTTCCAGAATCCTGCCCCAGTACAACAGCATGCTGACTGGGCACCACCCACATTAACCAGTTGTACCTATAATAAGTATCTCTCCGACTTAAAGACAGAAACCATGCATTCCCATCATGGTTCACCTTTACCCACAAGCACTGCAGCATAACTTACCAAGATGACCAGTTGCCTTGATCAACTGGAAAATCAACTGAAGATGTGAAGTTTAGGGACCTAAAAGCCCAGGTGTCAGAGATCAAGCATAATAGTGTCCAGCAATATAAGAAGAGAGGCTCAGTGAGACAGGAGCCCAGTGAAGGCAACATGGGTTCCCCTCTCCTGATCACCTATGATATACTCAACACAGAATATTTTGTGAAAGTATCCCTAAAACTGCACTCGCCAGGCACCTATCACTGATTACCTTACTGCATGTTTTCCACTGGCACAAGGCAAAGAGTACTTTTTGTTTATTAATAGTCTTTCTTCCTATAGCACAGTGTGGGAGTATTTTTACCATGGCTATAGGCAATGCACAATATCCCCTAAACTGAATCTAAAAACTCCTTCTGTTATGGCTGAAGTTAAAGGTCCAATATTAGAAAGCAGAAACTACTATCTGTCACAAAAAGACTTATTAGACAGGGTTCCCCACCCCCCAGTAGTGGTTAATAGGCAAAAAAAGTCATAGAGGTATTATCTTTGGGGCTCTAAAACCAGAAACCATCATTCAATGTTTTTTCTGGACAAGAGCCAGAGTTAGGATTTAAAGACCACAGGAATTCTCAGATATGCAAAACTGAAAGAGACTATAGTGAAAGGATAAAACCTTGAAAATTATTATAGTGAATGAAGACTACTAGAAACCATCTGTGATGAGAAAAGGTAATAAATTATGAAGCGTAGAGATCTGACACTCTGAAATAAACATTTCAAAGAGAACAGTAAATGCCTATTGGCTATACAGATAATACACTAAGATGTGCTGTCATAATAGTAATTATTTGTTAAAGAGAAGTAACCTCAATATTATACAAAACAGTCAATAATCGAGCAGCTAGCCTAGGGCTACTCAATCTGACTTGGTTGAAAAACAATTCAGACATGAAACACGACACAATGACTACATTCCAAGCATGTGAGGTTTAGACTTCATTACAATAAGGGACCGAAACTGATGCCCCAGTAGAGAGAATAAAAGAGAGGTCACAGATTAAATACCTAAGAAAGTAGCAGGAAAGCAATGACAAACAGGAAACAGCTTTCCTAAGAGTGAGAAAAGATTGCAGAAACTTCTGACCAAAAAAGGGGGCTGTGGAATACAATTCAGTGGTCATATGAGCAAAGAATATACTTAAGAAAACACTTCTGGGGGGGGGTGGGGAACCCAAGCAGAAGTCAGGAGATTATCTTAAAGTCTCTTTTACAATTAAGTGATGGACAGGGAGGCCTGGCGTGCTGCGATTCATGGGGTCACATAGAGTCGGACACGACTGAGCAACTGAACTGAACTGAACTGAACTCTCAAAACAGACATCTTTAATGGGGGGTGTGTGTGTGTGTATACACTTTACTGTATCTACAGAAAACATTTCTGGAAGGAAACAAAATATAAGAAGAAAAAAATGGATGGCTAGAGAACAGGAATGAAAGGGGACTTCATATATACTCACTATACTCTTTTATACCCTTTTAATTTTGCACTATGTAAATATATTACCTATTTTAAAAATTAAAATCCCTTTTATTAGGTAGAAAGCAATACCGTAGTCATAAGGATCTCAGCTTAACAATAAAGACCTACATTTTTCAAAACAAACCTATCAGAGTCAGCAAATGAAACACTTCCCCAGTTTCCCATATCATTTCTGAAGCAACTAACCATTAATCCGATGAGTAAGTTCACAGATAACATCTGAAGGCAACTGTTCATATCTCCTAAGTGAAGACTGATGATGTCAGCCAGCCCACATGCCTCACTTCTAAGTCAGCCCAGCTTAACTACAAAGATTTTTCCCTTCAGCCATTTTAGAACTCTAAAAAGAAATAAAGATTATAAATATCAAAGGGTAAAGAAACCTTCTAGACTTCACATTACCTGTTCTAGTGTCTTTTTAATACTACATATGCAACACCTAAACATTGTTTCGGTTAATTATTTAACCAGCTCTACGGAGTGTAAATTCTCTTAAACAGTGAGCTAGTGAGTTTATTAAGACTAGAAAAAGTTTTATTCATAACATCATTTTCTGGTGCTAGAAAGAAGTTTCAATAAACTACAGAGAACAAATCAACGTGACTTGTAGAAAAACGAATGAAAGGGACCTCCTGGTGGTCCAGTGATTTAGACTCTGTGCTTCCAACTCAGACTGGACCCCTGGTCAGGGAGCTAAGTTCCCACATGCCACAAGGCACAGCCAAACAAAAAGCAATAAAGAAAAGAAAAAAAAAGAGAGAACAAGAAAAGAAACTATATGGATAGTCATAGTATTCAAATTTTTAGAAATCTACTTCAAATGCAGTCACCAAATAAATCTAAAATGAGCAGGAAAGAATAATGAGGAGATTTTATACAGAGATGCCTATACAAAACTCAATTCAGAGAATGAACACTGACAGTCAAGAGCCTCGCTTCTCCATGCCAGGAAACTTGGAATTATCTATAAAGTATGCCAGACCCAAGCAAAGTATATGTTTTAACAGTAAGGAGAATATATTATGAATCTGGGAATAAGGCCACCAACTTCAGGCAAGACAGTTAAAACAAATGGAAAGAAATAAAATAACCTCTGCAACACTCAGTAGGGGTGTATTTGCTAAAAATTAATACAATCTTCAGATATTATTACCAGAATGCACATAAGAAAGAAAAGATTCTCCAAATGAATTTGACCACTGCAAAGAGAGAGGAGAGGAGAAGGTAAAGGGAGGAAGGGTAGAATTAAGCTCTTTGACTCAGCAGGAGAAATGCAACTACTCTAAGAAATCACTGGAAAGCAGGACAGGTAAAAATAAAAAACAGAGGCCTTAAAGTATTAACCATTTAAAATTCTAAACTTTATTAGAATAGTAGTGGTAGTCGTAGCAGTAGTAAGAACAGCAGGGGCTGTTTCACAAGCTCCCAACCAAGCTGTGTGCGTAGGCACAACCATCATCCTGAACTCAGTGTTGAGACGACCGAGATTGGGGAGTGACTCTTCCTGTTCAGTGAAGCTGTCAAGAAACAGAACAACATCACTCCACTGACAATCCTTTCAATAAGAAATTTACCTTAATGCCAACCATTAAACATTAAACCATTAAAATACCAGTAAACACAGAGTTGAAAGATCTCTGGATGGAAAACAAAGCTTCCAATTAGGTAGATTTCACCACCCTAGAGCAGGCCTCTAAATCCCAACAAAGCAAAAAGAATTTTAAACACACAGAGGAGACACCTGATTTCTCTGCAGAAACATAAGCAACATTAGGTGGAGCCGTGGTAAAGAATGAGCCTGCCAATGCAGGAGACTCAAGAGATCTAAGTCCAATCCATGGGTGGAGAAGATCCCTTGGAGTTGGAAATGGCAACCCACTCCAGTGTTCTTGCCTGGAAAATTCCATGGCAGAGGACCCCTAGTAGATACATTCCATGGGGTTTCAAAGAGTCAGACACAAACTGACTGAGCATGTACACAATCATCCCTGACAACTTCACAACTAATGAGAAATCCACTAGCCTATACAATCTTTGTCATTTTCAGCTTCTATTCAACTCCTCAGCCCCAGATAAAGAAATATCAACATCATCAGAACCAAACTCCAAGCAGCAACAACAGAACTAAGAGCTAGAGCTACTCAAATAGTCCCTTTCTATAATCCATTGAAAATTTACTTGGGGCAGAGAACATTTGCTCTGTCTCCCAGGACATCAGCTTGAGAGAGAGATTCCCTACTCAAAATAGGCTTCACAAACACCTGTCCACACTGATCTGAGGGTGACTGTATCTACCAAAACACATCTTTTCTTACTTTCTGCCATTGTGCCTGAAATTCTATCATCAAGCTTCTCTCTGAGAGTCTTCTTTAAGGGGAAAAAAAAGGGAAGAGGTACAAATATCCCCAAACAAAGTGACAACAAAAACTGGGGAAAAGAGATTATATTTGTCTATTTCAACTGACATTTTAAGTAAGAAATTATGACAGCTAAAAATGAATGTTTACAGTTTTCCCCCTTGTTTCAGAAAAAGCTTAAGAACTTCTGAAAATTCCTTCTCTCATATGAATGTTTTTGGAGCCTCTAACAGTTTGGTCTGGTAGAAAACACTGGGAAATAAAATGTACTAACTACCTAGCAGGTTAACATAAATGGAAAAACGCTGAAAAGAAGTCATTATGGTTAATTTGAACCCTTGTTAGTAACTGTAATTTTATATATATTTTATACACGAGTTATTTTAAGCTTGTATAGTTGTTGTTGATTTCTATGATGGAACTGAACATACTTCTGAAGTCCAAGAATCACTGAAAGCTGGAAGAAGGCTGATAACTTCTGCCTAAATTTTACCATACATAAGCCCCTTGGGTTCACCTGACAGATCTGCAGTTTAACTCCACAAGCAAACCCTATAGCAGCAACCATGCTGTTTCGGTAGGTGTAGCACAAAGATCAGAAAAAGCCAGTTTGACACAAACTGAAGAGCCATACGGTTGATCTACAAATAATAACCCACAAAGGAAAAAAAAATCTATTATAGGCTAACAAAGTAATATTGCTTTACACAAGCCACTTCACTTACAACCTCTGCTACATCTTTTTTGGGCCAAGTGGGCCAAGAACATAGCTATGAGATATATATAATTTAATGAGAACCACTATTTCTATCAAAATCCCTCCTTCAAATCCTTTATATTCCTGTGATCAAAAAAAGTTTTTACTCTAAAAAGACTATGTAATTAATACAAAAGCTGATTCCTTTTCAAAGTTCTTAGAGTTCTAAGCTAATCAAATTCTAGTGATTATATGCAGAATCATCACATTAAAAAGTCCATAGTACTTAAAATGTGATAGCTTAAGGGCCATCAATATGCATATTGTACAGATTCACCACTTTTTCAGAGACGAAATAAAAATAAAAATAGTCACTCTGAAATGACACATGTTCAATCTGATTTCTCAGTTTTTAAAATTATTTTTGATTCAACAATTCTTTACTTGACATATTCATAATTTAGATGAAATAGCCACAGAAAATTACAGGCCATTAGTTTGTTCAACAGAAAGCCAGAAAATTAAAGAGGCCAACTTAAATACACAATGTAGGCTTTTAATGTGGCCAAAGTCATTCTGACGGCAATAACAGACACAGGCCCCACCTCAAAACGGGGAAAACAGTCTGCTTCACACAGGATAAACAAGTTGCATCAATCTATAGAAAATATAATCTAAAAAACTCATCACATCATTAGGATACATACATGTGAAAAAGCATGTGACTATTTTAAACAGCTTTATTAAGATATGTATTAAGATATATGTACTTATTATAATGTATATATTAAGACATAATTGATATATAACTCACCCAGGTAAAGTATACCACTTGATGTTTTATAAAGTATATTCACAGATATATACAACCATTACCATTAGAACATTTTTACCACCTAAAAAGGAGCCCTGTATACCCTTTAGCTATCACTCTTCCAATCATTAGATGTGAATATTTAAGTATCAACATTAAAGTTTCAATATCCAGGACACAGTGAGCATACTTGGTTTTAAGTATTAATGCCCTAAATTTGTTGTCCTTTTCTTAAAAGTAATTTTAGAATTCAGTCTAAATTTGTTCCTTAAACCTCCACAATCACAATTTTATCCATTCTTCAGGTAATTTCTGTTTGTGAAAAAGGGTATCAAGGCAATCAACTCTTAAGTACATTCCCTCGACAAACAAAAATACATAAAAACAAAGCCTACAAACACATTTTAAAATGTGTCTATCCAATACTATCTACATAATAAGTAATCATCCTTATTCTATGGCACGTGCCTTTCTTGGGTTTAGAAAAGTAGAAACGGGCTCCAAGTCCAACTGTGCCAAAATTAACAGGGCCTTAAAGAATGTAAGACACTCTTTTCTTCCACCCACATTAAATATACACCCCAAAAACTTGATTTACCAGATTTTCGGCTGCCAACGAAAGTAGACTAGCTCAGTGGCTGACATTTCCTTTTGGCAGTCATTAGTCCTTAATGTGTCGCTGTCTAAAGGCTAAATGCAATGGTTTCATTCCTTTCTGCTTTAGTAGATCATTTTTTGGGGCCTGAGGAAATATATCAAAGGCTAAAACCACCTTACAAGAATGCTGTCAATCAAAGATGTTATAATATAAAAGTAATATGATTACAACTCCTCTCTCCATAAGCCCTTTATCACTAGAATTGGAATAGTAACTTTCTACATTGGTGCAAATTAAAGGGGAAAAAGCAAACATTTCCCAACACCTCTAACTGTCAGCGAGCCACCCACTAACAGGAGAAAAGAGGACTGCTTCTAGCAAATCTTCCTTGTGAAATGGTACCTTAAGGGTTCTTCGTTCCTATCAAGCCAGGTTTGCCATCCCCTGTACAATAATTAATTGCTGATTCTATATCTATTACTGTTGTTTCTCCCTTCACCCACTCTTCAATGCCAACCTTGTCTTTCTGTCTTCGAATACCCTATTTGGTATAGTCTTAGACTTGCTCCAGTGTTTTATAATAAAATAATTTCATTTGTGCTTTTTTAAAAAACTTTATTGCACCAGCATTATCTCTTCTAAGCCAGATTGCCTCATTCTGGTTTTTGCCCACAAAAAGAGTGCTAAAAAAAAAAAAAAAAAAGAGGGGGGAACGCAACAGTACAAAGAATGTTTATATTCAAGCACCGTGTTCCCTAGCTAGAGGCCATGCATTTTCATAATCAACAGTGAAAGCAAGGAATCTGAAACCATTATGGCCAACAAAATACTGTTAAAGCCACCTAAAATTGTGCTGAGGCAACTTCTTAATCAGTAGGAAGTCTATAGGAGATAAGTCATGTGATGGGGGGTGGGGGGGCAGGCCTGGCTAATTACTGTCATTTATTATATTCTGTTCAAAGTTTAGTGAACAACAAAGGCAACATCACTACTAAATTATACAACAGTCAAGTATAGATAAACAAAAATTTCTTACTACACATGATAGAGCTTTAAAACTATGATTCAGGGGAGGGCAATGGCTGTGATAATGCTTGAGACAGTAGACTACAGAACGCCTAGATGATTAAGTAACAACCATTTCTGACCTTCTAAAAAAAGTGCTTGCTAACAATTTAGCCTAGAACACTGCATCATTCAATGACTACACTAGTTACACTCCTTTTAAAGAATCAAGGAACTCAAATCAAATACAGTGACAAAGGGTTTACTTCAAGGACAAATGCACAAGAAACCAAGCACAGCTGGGCAACGGGCCTCAGAAGCAATACAGGAAGCCTAGGATCCTCCTCCTAACTGGCTGCACCACTCTCCAGTCTCAAACGCCTGACCCAACGTTACCCTCCATGGGGCCTAACTAATTCACAGCTGCTGCCCACCCACAAATTCATTTTGCCATGACCCCTCAAGACCTTGACTCTACTTAATGGCATAAGTTCTTACTTCAGTTTTCATTTACTAACTGCATCGTTTTCTCATTAATTTTTCCATACAAATTCCCAAGAGAATTAATTAACCTAAGAACTGGGGACTGAGAAGGGGGCTGGATAGAATAAAGCAAGCTCTTTAAGACTCTGCAAGACCAACAAATGCCTTCAGAAAGGCTGTGCCGCTGTTGCTGCTAAGTCACTTCAATCGTGTCCGACTCTGTGAGACCCCATAGACGGCAGCCCACCAGGCTCCCCGTCCCTGGGATTCTCCAGGCAAGAACACTGCAGTGGGTTGCCATTTCCTTCTCCAATGCATACATGAAAGTGAAAAGTGAAAGTGAAGTTGCTCAGTCATGTCTGACTCCTAGTGACCCCATGGACTGCAGCCCACCAGGCCCCTCCATCCATGGGATTTTCCAGGCAAGAGTACTGGAATGTGGTGCCATTGCCTTCTCCATAGAAAGGCTGTAAGACATGGCAAAGACTGTGCCCTTAAATATCTAATATGCCGGCATCTACTCAAATAACCATAATAATAAGATATGCCTTTTAACTTTTATTATGGGATTTTTTCAAACATCCAAAAAGATTAAGACTAGTAAAAAGAACTTCCTTATGCAGTATTACCAGCCATCAACTTTCTGCTTTGTTAGTTTTGGGGTAGGGTATTTTAAAACAAATCTACAACATCATGTTATTTCATAAGGCATTCATCATAAACCTATGTTCATCTCTGGATGGTCAAATCTTGAGGGTTAAAAGAACTGTCATTTGTCCAAAACCTCAAATTGCAAATATACAGTTACTGGCCTTTATCATCAAAACCCTAAAACTAATAAAACTTTTTTATTTTTCTGGCTATACCTCATGGGTGGGCAGAGAAGGCAATGGCAACCCACTCCAGTACTCTTGCCTGGAAAATCCCATGAACGGAGGAGCCTGGTAGGCTACAATGGGGTCACGAAGAGTTGGACATGACTGAGCAACTTCACTTCACTTTCACTTTTCACTTTCATGCATTGGGGAAGGAAATGGCAACCCACTCCAGTGTTCTTGCCCGGAGAATCCCAGGGACAGGGGAGTCTGGTGGGCTGCTGTCTATGGGGTTGGCACAGAGTCGGACATGACTGAAGTAATTTAGCAGCAGCAGCAGCATGGGTGGGATCTTAGTTCCCTAACCAGGGATCGTGGTAGGGCAGAGTCCTAACCACTGGACCACCAGAGTATTCCCAAACTACTGTAATTCTTGATTCAGAGTGGTTTTAAGAAAATAATTAACTTTGCACTGGCAGGGAAAACCAAGTTAAAAAAAAAAAAGTTTGATTCGTGCTCTGGAGTTTGCCAAAATGAAAGCTCTACAGATAGCAAATAAGAGCTAGTCAATGGAATCCGTTTTAACAAACACTATGATTAGAATTCCACTTTTAAATGGAAGTTTTTGGTAAATGCTACAAAGTTCAATATTGCTTTGAAACATAAAAATTCAACAAATGTCTTACTAATGATTTGAAGTCCACTTCCTAAATTAAGACATTTTGGTAGCCTAAGATAAACCATGTTTGAAAAGGTTTAAGGAGACAAGGGATTCCTTTATCACCAAAAAAGTGACTCAGTAAGAGTACCTATAAATGACCAACTTTAAAAAAACTATTTTCCAGTATTTTCACCAATACAGAATCTTAAAGGCAACATAAACACATACATCTATTTCCCAGAAACAAGTGCATTTATTGTCAGGAGCTTTAAAAATTATAGTTGGGTACACTGATCAAACATCTAGAATTTTTCTTATAAAATATTTCAGGTTATGCAATGTTCATATAGAAACAAGGGCAAGTCAAAACACAGATCTTTTTATTCCTAGAGGATGAGTTTATGTGAGTTTACAAAACCAATAATTCTCCTTCAAAGCAGGGAGAAGTAATTCAGGATAAGTAAGTTCTGGAGTTAAATTTAAAGAACAATTAGCAAGGAAGCCTTGAAGTAAGATGCCACACTGCATCTATAGGTACAAACTGCAAATTATAAAACCCGGAGTTAGAATATCTGCAACTGGAGTAAAACCAGGAGGTCAATCACTTCACTTCACGTGAAAATAATACTTGTAAGACAATTTACTGACTAGTTATTATTTTAGCATAAAGCAACTCAAGTGAAATATCTTCTTTATGGTACATTTCCAAATTACACCATTATGAAAAGGTCTTATGCTGTTTTCAGAGAATGACCAAACAAAATCCGTTCTTAGCAGTCTCTGGTTCTAAATACTGAATATTCCACTTTAAAATAAGTAAATTATCAGCTGTCAAGTACTTATTTAGCAGTCATCTGATGTGAACACAGATTCAACATAAAAAATAAAAGGGACATCCAGAGAAGAAAAACATCACATTCCACTGATTTTTGTGATGAAGAAATACAAAAACCAAAGTAACTTTCAAGAGAGCAGGCATGAAATCACAGAAAGAAATTTCCTGGCAGCCAGGGCTACATCTCTCTCTGGCAAGGACAGTCTGGAAACTCAATGAGTTCTTTTTAACTAACTACCTTAGGTCCTCTAAAACACACAATTTAAATTAAAAAAAAAAAAATTTTAAGATCATTGGACAGAAAATATTAGGGTAGAAAGTTATGATTGATAAGCTTTTAATTTAACATTTTGTCCTATATGGGTATTCTAGACAAACAGGCTTATTTTATTAAAAAAAAAAAAAAAAGCCTAATTTGCTACATTTAAACAATGAAACTATTTTTAATGAATCGATTTATTCTCAACATGACAACTTTGCCAAAAGGAAAAAGAATAGATGAGGAAGGAGGAAATGTATTATTAATTTTCCAAAACAATACCAATTTACACACATACACAGCATTTTCTAGTTTTATGCTCACGTCAAACATGGCATCCCTTTTCCTTTCCACACTCAAATGAGGTGGGGTGGGAATAAGATCCTCTGTCAGCTAAGATTAGATGCTTGAACTACAAGATCATGCAGACTGAGGGTGGAGACTGCTGTTTTGGCTCTCTGCTATAGACAGAGCAAGAAACCAAGATATCACGCAGAGCCAAGAAGACAGGACAGCAGCTTCAGTCACTGACGACCCAGATCCCTGTTCACCTTGTTCCAGGCTACAGTTCATTTAATGCTCTTTTCTCTCAAGGCGTTTTGATATTTTGCATTGCCACCATCAGTTTTCCCATCTTCTTCATTTTGCTTGTTCTTGAGTGGTTCTCTGTGCCTTCTAACAAAGTCAGGCAGAAGGGCAGCTATTAATGGCTGTCTCACAGCTGAGAAAACAGCTATTGGGGAGGCTCCTGGATCAAGCTTTAATGATACCTATTCGATGTAAGCATTATTACCTACCATCCTCGGCATTACATACGAAAGGGACCACCAAAAATAGCTCTGGACTAAAAATCAGAAGTCTCAATTCTAATCTTAACTACTCTTACCTGGGTATGATCAGGGCCAAGTTACCTCCAGGTTTTAGGCTGTTTTGAAAATAGGTGATTGGTTTTAGTTCTGATTAAGATGGGGTAAACACATTCTACCCTGTCTATCCCAATGAATGCAACTAAAAACCCTGGAGAGAATACAGAGTAGCAATCTTGAGAACTGCAATGAAAAAGGGCCAAAGTCACAATTATAGTTGGCAGACAGGGCTCTATCTGTCTCAGTAACTATCAGAACAAGCAGACTCTAAATAAACAAATAAACAAACAATCAAGGTACAGAAGTACTAAACCAACTGAATCAGTCAATGTCATCAACCTGAATCTAATTAGCATATATATTAAAAGAACACTCCAACCAACAATAGCAAAAAAAAAAACCCCATAGTCAAGTACAGATAGAACATCACAAAGGTAGCACTACTGGGTCATAAAACAAATCTCAATAAGTAATTAAAAATACTAAAGTCACGCAAAATATGTTCTCTGACCATACTGAATTTGAATTAAGCTAGGAATTAGTAAAGGCTTCCTAAGCAGCACAGAGGTAAAGAATCCGCCTGTCAACGTGGGAGATAAGGATTCGATCCCTGGGTCGGGAAGATCCCCTAGAGTAGGAAATGGCAACCCACCCAACAGAGGAGAATAGTGGGCTACAGTCCACGGGGTCACAAAAAGTCAGACACGACTGCGCACACACATACACAAGAAATCAGTAACAGAAATAGAACAAGAAAATACTTGGAAACTAAACATAATGTACTTCCAAATAATCCACTGGTCAAAGAATAAAACTCAAGGAAAATTTTTAAACATTTTAAACTAAACAAAAATGAAATATGAAGACAAAGCGGGGCTTATATGGAAATCTGCCCTAAATCTTAACACTAAAAAAGAGAAAAGGTCTCAAGTCAATAACCTAATTTCCTACCTCAAGGAACTAGAAAAAGAACAAAATAAACCTAAAGGAAACAGAAGAAACAATGAAGAACAGAAATCAGTGAAATTAAAAATAACACACACAATGAAACCATAAAAAGCTGGTTCTTTCAAAAGATAAATAGAATTGATAAACCTACAGCAAGACTGGCAAAGAAAATGGAGAGTCTAGACACAAATCACCTACACTAGAAATGAATTACAGAATATGGCTATAGACTCCCCACAAACACTGAAGGGATAATAAGAGACTGCTACAAACAAGTTTCTCATATAAAACTTGATTAAATGGATAAAATTCCTTAAAAGCCACTAACTTTAAGAATTTATCTAAGAAGAAATATATACCCTAAATAATATAAGATTATATAATAATTGGATTATATAATAATTATATACTTACATAATAATTGGATTATATAATAATCCAATAAGAAAAACTGAGTTTGTATTTTAAAACCTTCAAAAAATTAGTTGGCTGGACTAGATTTAAAGCTTGGCAAACTTCTGTAAAGGGCCAGATAGCAAATATTGTGGGCTTTTAGGCCCATTCCATCTCTGTCACAACAACTTAACTATGTCACTGCAGTGGAAAAGCAGCCATGGACTATAAGTAAACAAATGAGCGTGGCTATGTTCCAATGAAGTTTACAAAAATAGATGGCAGGCAAGACTTTACCTGATAAGTTTGTCAACCCTACACTATGATAACTAATGTTACTTTCAAATTCTAAAATTTATAATTCTATACTGGGGAGGCCTTACAAATAGCTCTGAAAAGAAGAGAAGCGAAAAGCAAAGGAGAAAAGGAAAGATATAAACATCTGAATGCAGAGTTCCAAAGAATAGCAAGGAGAGATAAGAAAGCCTTCCTCAGCAATCAATGCAAAGAAATAGAGGAAAACAACAGAATGGGAAAGACTAGGGATCTCTTCAAGAAAATCAGAGATACCAAAGGAACATTTCATGCAAAGATGGGCTCGATAAAGGACAGAACTGGTATGGACCTAACAGAAGCAGAAGATATTAAGAAGAGGTGGCAAGAATACGCAGAAGAACTGTACAAAAAAGATCTTCACAACCCAGATAATCATGATGGTGTGATCACTGACCTAGAGTCAGACATCTGGGATTGTGAAGTCAAGTGGGCCTTAGAAAGCATCACTACGAACAAAGCTAGTGGAGGTGACGGAATTCCAGTTGAGCTATTCCAGATCCTGAAAGATGATGCTGTGAAAGTGCTGCACTCAATATGCCAGCAAATTTGGAAAACTCAGCAGTGGCCACAGGACTGGAAAAGGTCAATTTTCATTCCAATGCCATAGAAAGGCAATGCCAAAGAATGCTCAAACTACCGCACAGTTGCACTCATCTCACACGCTAGTAAAGTAATGCTCAAAATTCTCCAAGCCAGGCTTCAGCAATACGTGAACCACGAACCTCCAGGTGTTCAAGCTGGTTTTAGAAAAGGCAGAGGAATCAGAGATCAAATTGCCAACATCCGCTGGATCATGGAAAAAGCAAGAGAGTTCCAGAAAAACATCTATTTCTGTTTTATTGACTATGCCAAAGCCTTTGACTGTGTGGATCACAATAAACTGTGGAAAATTCTGAAAGAGATGGGAATACCAGACCACCTGACCTGCCTCTTGAGAAACCTATTTGCAGGTCAGGAAGCAACTGTCAGAACTGGACATGGAACAACAGACTGGTTCCAAATAGGAAAAGGAGTACGTCAAGGCTGTACATTGTCACCCTGCTTATTTAACTTACATGCAGAGTACATCATGAGAAATGCTGGACTGGAAGAAGCACAAGCTGGAATCAAGATTGCCGAGAGAAATAACAATAACCTCAGATATGCAGATGACACCACCCTTATGGCAGAAAGTGAAGAGGAACTCAAAAGCCTCTTGATGAAAGTGAAAGAGGAGAGTGAAAAAGTTGGCTTAAAGCTCAATATTCAGAAAACGAAGATCATGGCATCTGGTCCCATCACTGCATGGGAAATAGATGGGGAAACAGTGGAAACAGTGTCAGACTTTATTTTTCTGGGCTCCAAAATCACTGCAGATGGTGACTGCAGCCATGAAATTAAAAGATGCTTACTCCTTGGAAGGAAAGTTATGACCGACCTAGATAGCATATTCAAAAGCAGAGACATTACTTTGCCAACAAAGGTTCGTCTAGCGACTGATCTGATCTGATCTGATCCTTTAAAGGTCAAATATCACTGATAAATAATTGAAGAAAAAGGATAATGCAAACCCTATCACAGAGATAACTGACTCCCCCCCCCCCCCCCTGCCCAAAATGTGATGGGTTTATTTTACTCTGATGCAAAACCAAAGATTTCTACAGAGATCAATATATTACCAGATCATGAAAAAGTGGTGTGGGACATGCAGGACATGATGGACAACTAGAGGGTATGGTCAATTCCTTTGTAACATGACACTACACCATCACTGCAGAACACACTGAAAAGAACACTGAGGAACTGAACTGAAATGTGGACGAACATGACAACCTCCAGGCATGCCTTCAAGCACCTCCCTTAAGGTGGACTCGGTACCTAAGCTTCAGTGTGGGCAGGATTACAGGAGTATTACAATTGTTTGGAAGAATAAAAAGTTCACACTTTCTGAAATTTAAGGTCAAAACATAGTGGGTTCATTTCTCTTCACCTCCAGGAACAAAGCTGATGCTTTATTCAAAACCACATTAAGCTTCTAGTTCAAATCCCAGTCTGACCTTGTGCCCTCCTGCATTGAAGTTCTTTCCATTGATTAGAGCTGACAGGGTCAGTTTCACTCCTGGTCAAAGGGTCTGAGTGTAACCCAGTCCCATCAGGCTGGCATTGTTTACTTTAGCAGAGAGAGTTCTACAGTCCAGCTTGTACTTAGCAGCAATGCCAAGGCAGGTGGTCTTACTGCCGGTTGTCTACGCGAGGTTTATCAACATTTCAATCTTCTCATTCACCTTCTGGTAGATCGACCCTCCAAACTCAGTGCCATCATTCACACGAGTGTGCAGCTGGAAGTCTGCGGCCTTGTAACCCAGGGCACAATTATTCTGTGACAGTTTGGATATGGCTGAGTCAAAACTCATCTGATAGCCAGCAAGCCAACCTTCAAAGGCCAACATGGTCCAGCCACAGATGGTTGGTCCAGAAAAATCTATATCAACATTACTGCCAAAACTGAAACAATCCCATTAATACGAGGCCTTCAATTTCCCACTCTTCTTTCCTGTGTTCGGTACAAATATGGGATCAAAAGTCAGTTTCAACCCTTCAGCCAACTTATTCTCCCAAGTGATTTCTATTTCTGTCTGTTCCACTTCTGGGTGAAGGTCAGTCCAGTTACAGATCCTGTATTTGGTCTCTAGGTTGCCTGATGCTTTCCTTTTATTAGCGTAAGCATGACCAGAAGTAGAAAATTTCACTCCACTACATGACTTGGTTCTCAGATCTATTTTGACCATGCCAAATCCATATCCGTTGTTGAAGACATCTTTGGCAGCCTTTCCTAGATCACAGTAAGTTGGTGTGTTACATGTATCTCTGACCAGAGTGCCTGTTCCCTCCGAAAGGGCACCATTAAAGGTCTTCTTCAGACCAACACTGTTCCTAACTGATTGTTTTGATCAAGACTTGCTACAAGTATATACTGTAGTAAACAAAGTACCCTCCTCCCTCCAACAACTCACTCTCTCAGTCAAACTAGTCCTAAATGAATCATTACCTCAAAAAAAAAAGAATCACATTGTTAAGGTAAAGGCTAAAACTCAATGCATCTGCAGCCTGACACTGGACAGGCTTCTGGGCCTGCTCCATCATCCTAATTTCAAGAGACTGCTCCACTACTGCTCCATTAAGCCAGTGCCATTTTATCTAATATATAAACATGCATCTTTCTGTGTACAAAAGGTTACGATCTTGCCTGTTAAATACTGCAAATCATAATGCCAGAGTGGCATAGCTAGAAGTACCTCAAACCTCTTAGAAAGCAACATAAAATACAACTAGAGACATCTTCCTCAGACTTAAGGTCTTTTAAACCTCTCATCTCACACCACAAGAAAATCATACAATTTTTGACAAATATGCTTTCCAAATTACATAAATATCAAGAGGAAGAAGTCCTACACATGCTTGAATTTTGCATTCAATGCAACATCTATTTATACCTAAATTCTTCAAATATGCTAGGCAGATCACAGAAAAGCTTACACTGCTGCTGCTGCTGCTAAGTCGCTTCAGTCGTGTCCGATTCTGTGCACTCCAGGCAAGAACACTGGAGTGGGGTGCCATTTCCTTCTCCAATGCATGAAAGTGAAAAGTGAAAGTGAAGTCGCTCAGTCGTGTCTGACTCTTAGCGACCCCATGGACTGTAGTCCACCAGGCTCCTCCATCCATGGAATTTTCCAGGCAAGAGTATTGAAGTGGGGTGCCACTGCCTTCTCTGAAGCTTACACTAACAAATCAATAAAATCATACAGCTACAGAACTATGGACTAGCAATACAGGGAAGAGTCTACTGCAGGAAACCCAAGGGTTCACACAAAGATGGAAATCGTAGCATATTATATAACAAAACTCAGGCCCTATAGCTGCATATCATAGAACCAACTGAAACATCCATGACATCAAGCAACACCAGAGAGTCTAGCTTTGCAGGATACTCTAAAAGAGCTTTCTTTTCTTGTTCAGCTCACTTCAAGCAGCTATACAAGACCTGGGTTTACCTTATTTACTGTGAAGTATTTCGGTAATAAGTTTCATTTATAGAGCTATACAGTGAAAAACTCCATGATTATTAAAGATGATGGTATAAAGTCATATTTTCTGACTTACAAAGATGCATTATAATAAAAGTAGTAAGTGTTCAGATTTTCAGATCACAGGGATATGAGTTCAAACCGCAGCTATATGATTACACATTTCTGAGCAAGTAACAATTCAATAAGGGTTACTATGGTAGTCAAACAGGTAATAATATATGTCTCTCAGCACAATGACCAGTATATGGTAAGCACTATAATATTACAATAATCCTTAGTTCTGCTATCAAAAAAATAATAAGAACAGATAAATGTGTACATACACACACAGTCCAAATGAAGTCTGGCATGCTAGTACCAAAAATGGTGATATATAATGAACAGAGAACTTCATAATCAGAAATAAAATAACCTATTCTAATTCTGAAAATTAGAAAATGTAGCCACAAAATAACGCAGTAACAAGCTCTTCGAAGAGTCCTTCCAAAGCTTGGAAGCTCTGGCTCTGCTAAAGTGGTTCCAGGAAAGCATTTGCAAAACTGAGAAGAGATCAGCATTTGATTAAGTGCTTCCCTTCACTGCAATAACAATATATCTTTGAGAGCGAACATTAACTGCACCTTATTCATACATTCCATATCTATTATCTTAATCAGATAAAAATTTTATACCTGATATGTTAACATAATCAAACCCCTCAAATACAGGCCCAGTCCAATACAAAAAATGTCTAGCTACTTCATTACTCTTTAAAGGTCCTAAAGTCACTGTCTCCAATGTTTCAGGGCAAGAACAAAGACAAATTTAACCTTAAACAACATCATCCTCACCAGGTCTCAAGCTGTACCAATTTTATTCTGTCTAAAACTAGTTTAAGATATAAAAAAATACAAGCTATAATAGCTACTATGTAAGTTACTATCCAGACACTGAAGGAAGAAGTTGATGGCTTAACTCTTTAGCTACTCCTCTTAACTGGTTGGCTATCCAGTAGTTGTAACTATCCAAGAGAAATATAAGGCAAGCAAGAAATAAAAACTACATATGTAATCTAAAATTTTCAAGTAGCCATAGATAAAAAGAAACAGGTAAAAAAATAAGTTTAAGAACAAATTTTAACCCAATATATCCAAAACATTATCAATGAGATAGAGGTATTTACAGCTTTTTCAGTGAAGTATGTCTTGGAAATTTGGTGTATAGTTTACACTCACAGCACATCTCAATTTGGATCTGTCACATTTTAAGTGCTCAATAGACACATATGCCTACTGGTTACCACACTGGATGGAACCAAGCTAAAGCTACTCAAGCCCAAGACATGTACTTCTTCTCACCAATTACAAAGTCTAATTCTAGTAACTCAACACACGACTGAACTGCTAGACAAGACTGCTAAGCTCCCAACCAAGTGGGATTCTGGGAATTCCCTAGTGGTATAATGGTTAGGGCTCTGCCCTTTCATTGCAGAGGTACTAGGTTTGCTCCCTAGGGAGGGAACTAAAATCCCATAAACTGTGCGTGTGGCAAAAAAACAAACAAAAGACACCCACATGGAATTCATTTCAAAGACTGAGGTCTTTTATGTTTCAGACATTGTGTGAAGAATTTTCAGACTGGGGGGCAAGAGGGTTTTGGGTGCGGGGGAAGGGTTATTCACTTGTTTATTGAGGGGAATGTGAGTATGGTAATAGAAACATTTGGTCCTAATAAATTCTACTATTGGGAAAAACTCAAAGCGCATGGCCTAACAAAGGAAGAAAGAACCACATTAAAGATCAGCATATCCCTTAGCAGAAGGAAGAGTGTGAAATAAAGAATTCAGCTGTACCAAGTACAGAGCTCTTCAGAAGGAGGTGTTTCACTGGCACTGAAATATCTTCAGAGAATATTATAACACAGAATTGGGCTCCAAAGTCAACTACACATTTAAGAAACAAATTTGAACATGTTGAACTAGTAAACGGTTTTAACCTGTTAACCAGGTTAAACCCTGGTTTAACATTTAACACTGTTAAATTTAAAATTGTTAACATTTAACAATTAACATTCAGGTTAATTGTTTTTTCATTTTGTTCATTATTATTTTTATTATGTTAATTGCATAACATAACATTTACCATCTTAGTCAATTTTAAGCATATAGATCACAAGTCTGAAGAACATTTATATTACTGTGTAGCCATCACCACATCCATTTCCAGAACTTTTCATTTTCCCAAACGGAAACTCTGTTCCCATTAAACAGTAACTCAACATTCCCATCTCCCCCAGTGCCTGGCACTCCCACTCTCCTTTCTGTCTCTATGAATTTAACAACTCTTAGGAACCGCATGGAAGTGGGATCATAGAGGATTTGTCCTTTGTGTCTGGCTTATTTCACTCAGCATAATATCCTCCAGGTCCATCCATGCTGATGTCCCATTAACTTAACAGTTTGAACATTCTATGAATATCTTATGACTATGTAGAGAATATTAAGAGGGTTAAAACATTATTTTAAAATTTAGAAAACAATGCATACAAGAAAATGGACAAACTGGAAATACATATACCTAAATGTTAGTAGCCATGGTGGTTCAATCATTTAATGCACATGTGTGACTTTCAATTAGAAAAAATAAACAAAGTGGCAATAACTTTTTTCAAATTCAATTACATTTCAATTTCAATCCATTCACTTTTAAACCCATCCAGGCCGTTTTTCTTTCCCTAGAATCCTCACAGGCAGAATAACCTTAGGTTGATAAAGCAAGAACAAATTAAACTTAACCACAATAACCACATTTCATATCAAGGAAACCCGGGAAGTCATTTGTGAAACTACAGACATCCACTGAACAGTCAAAAACCCTCTACTGTCAGGCATCTGAAGTATTTCCATAATGTTAAGTAAGCAGGGGTCAAATGAATTATTTTTAACATCAATGTTTCTTAAAGCTTCAGAATAAGTCAGCAACAGATCTAACATCATCTCTTAACTCTCCAAACTTACAATGCAAGAAGCAGCATTAAGGCTGCTGACCTTCTGGCCCTCGGAGCCTTTAAAAGAGAGTTGGGCCCTCACCTTATAATCATTTACCCTCACAGCTTATTTCAGAGTATCTAATTTTTTTCAAAAATGTCATCTGTATACTGAAAAACTGAAAAATCTACCAGAAGCAGGGGTAAACCACCCATGGCCTCCTCCTCCATAACGCTCTAGAATGTGACCAATAAGAACAAGAATCTTTATTTTTTTCACTAATGTATCCCTAGCACCAAGAATATCCCAAACTGTTCACTTTATCCATTTTTCCCAAGTCAGCATGAGTTCTTATGAAGCAAGCACCTACTGAGTATCTCTTCTAGCATTACACTGGACCCTGAAAGAATATTTTAAAAATAGGCCCATCTTTCAAAAACTTTAAAACCCAGCTGCAGAAATTGCACAGATAAAGGAAATACAATTAAGCAACAATTCAAGGAACAATTGAGTGCTACTTGCTTCAAGTAGCAAGAAATAATATAGAATGGTGTAGTGTGAAATGGCCTTCAGCAAAGAGATGGGGGTGGCGGGGGATGGTTGGGAGGGTGGGGACAGAATGTCAGCCTTGAACGAAGAGCAGGTTAGATTTAATCAAGTAGGAAGGGAATTTCAAAAACATAATAAACAATGTCCTACTGAACGCATAAGCTCAGACTGACCTGAGCAGGTAGAACAAACTGGAAATGGAGAAAGTGAATAGAGCCTGGAATAAGACAATGGCAATGGAGACAAAAAAGGACAAATGTAATAAACCATCTTAGCAGTTTCTCCACCTTACCTGTACATTGGCATCTCTTGGGGAACTTTTAAAAATACTGATGCCTGGAACTGAATCTGGTAATTTTGACTTAATTTGGGTACAATCTAGACGTCAGGATTTCTAAAAATTGCCCAAGGATTCTAATTTCCATCCAAGGTTAAGAACCACTGCCCTATCTTATCAAGTGTACATTTTGAAAATAAAACTTTATTAAAAAGAATCATTGCCTCAGAGGAAACACCAGTGTAACTTGTTAAGTGGCAACACAGGATGAAGAAGGCAGGCTCAAGAAATTACAACAAAATTTTTGAAGTATGTATCTATAAAAATTATGACATGACTGGGAGAATTCAAGAGGAAAAAATAAAAATACATGAGCCTTTCTGGATTTTTACCACTCCATCAGCAAGTTTTATGTACTAAACCAGTTTTAATTAATCCAAACTGTCCCAATTCTCCATATACCATAATTACTCATCTAATATTTTTCAAAAGAAATAATCAAAACTGAAAGTGAGCCATTTTTTAAAAATCAAGATAAAGCTCAATGCAAAGACTATAAAATAAATACTTGATAAATTGCCTCAGGTTTCCCAGCTAGAAATAAACTCACCCTCCTTCCAATTCCCATGGTATTTTAGTAAAACCTATGATGGCACTCACAAAAAATGTACTGTAGAGGTGCTGTACATTTCTGAAGGGAAGGACCAGAGCCTCATTCCTCCTCTTACACAGTGCCAAGCACACTACTCTGCAGATGACACACAGTATAAACTGAGTGACAAGAAGATACTGCCAGGTAAGTTCTGACTGTCACTGGAGGTTTTCGAATGCTTCATGAATAAGTAAACCCTATCCCCAGTTGATTCTGCTTCTTGCAGATCCTTTTACCCTAAGGTTTCTTCAAATGTGCTTCACTGCCCTCCCACTTTATCCTCACTCCAATAGTTCTGGACAGGACACAGCCTGATCACTGTTATGTGAGTCAATTCAAGCGAACTATTAAAATATTTTTATCTTCAGGAGAAACATGCTCAGAAAATTTTTTTCTAAAATGTATTTCTGATTCTTGACATAATTCCCTTCAAAAACCCCATCATAATC
The DNA here is from genome assembly GCF_029378745.1 of Bos indicus. Classification (NCBI taxonomy): domain Eukaryota; kingdom Metazoa; phylum Chordata; class Mammalia; order Artiodactyla; family Bovidae; genus Bos; species Bos indicus. The sequence goes on along the minus strand of NC_091766.1, from coordinate 49,841,129 downwards.
CTTTAAATTCTGCCCAACATCAATCACTGTTCTAGCTTTCACTTACATAGTAAGATGTTATGTAAGATGACTGTTATGATCCCCACATCTTCAGCATAAATGAATATCTCCCACTTTTACTTATATCCATGGCACAAAATAGAAAGTACTATTTAAAAGAATCCAAGAGGTGATTCACAACCAGAGGTGACTAGCCCGAGACCTGACCAAACCTAGGACTGAAGGAATATTTTTTTAGACTGGTTAGGAAGCTCTGGTATGGAGCAACGAGAACAGATTTATCACATACTCTCCCCTACAAAGGCTGTTTTTAAAGTGGCTTCCCAATCATAACTATTAGACACTTTCACATCACTTCAGCACTGCACATGATAGCAGGGAACTGATTCACATACATGCCTTAAGGCCTTTGTTTCCCTCTTTAAGACTCCAGTATCGTGAGTTAGTCTTCAAATTATTCATTTTTTACATTTTCTGATTTCCAGGCTTACGTATGGGTTTTTAAATGTGTCCCACATTTTCACTGTTGACTTATCAACTGCTTTTTCCATCTGATTTAACTAAGCCTCTAATCTCATTTTTCTGAGGTAGACTGCGTACGATCAAAACATGGCAATGGCTTAAAAAAATTCAATATGCTTGACTAATTTCGCAATATGGTAGAAACAAGATAAACATTCATTTTCACCCCAGGAATTCCATCATGACCCACCATTATATGTTCACTTATGTAAGAATATAAATGAACAAACAAGATGTATGGCAAATGAACATACGAGAAAGTACCAAAGATCTTCTCCTGAAAACTATTAAGTAGACAAAAATCACTAGTTAGAAATAATTTGCATTGTCCTTCTTCCCTTTAAAATGATTCTCTATAATTTTTATTTAATTTATTCCTTCTTTGCCACAGTAAAATATTGGGTACAAGATCTAAACTATAGTAACCCTAAACCAGCATTAAATAATTGAAATGGAAAAGTATTAAGGAAGTAAAAAAGACATTACTGATAGAGAAAACAAGTACAGTATTTTCCACAGCAAAAAAAAAAAAAGTGTTAAATTTCACAGTATTAGTTTTTAAACACAAATCTTAAAGTTCAAAAACACTACTCACTTCACCTAACACAACAGTTCAGTTCAGTTGCTCAGTCATGTCCTACTTTGCTCTACTTGGCAAAAACCTAGTCTTATCACATTGTATACAGTTCATTCAAGAAACTTCATCTGTTATAAATATTTTCAATATTCCCTTTTGCTCAAAATTATATGGTCACCTAGATGTGGTAAAAGAATTTCAGGGGTGTTGAAGGTTACTATCCATGTAGACACATGCTGAAATATGTAGACAAAGGTGAAGAAATACAATTTCTGCAAGTTACTTTCAAATGTTGCATAGAAAAAAGGGGTGTATATACACACATACACACACACACAACATATATTTATACACACAAACATATTTATCTGTTAATTGGTGAATCTAGATAAGGGTTTACTGTATGATTTCTATAAGCTTATAATTTTTCACACTAAAAAGTTGTGGAGAAAGGGGACACACAGTAAGCTATCTATCCATTCCTTTAAAAATTTTACTCCACCCAAAAATCAATAAGCTAAAAACACATTTGACACTTACAGTTAAAATACCTCAGACCCAACACTTACTACAGAAAACTCTTGTTACTTCAAAGAAAGTTTTGAAAAACACCTCAGAACCAACACCTGTCAGAGAAAATTCCTCTTACTCACATTGCCCATGTACTCCGAGAGTAGGTCCTGCAAGGCCTGGCGGACAGCATTACACTCTGCCACGATTCTCTCACGCCGGTCATCACGTGTGCAGGACGAATCAGCCATCAGGGCAGCCCCACTAATGATGCTTTCCAAGCGCTCCTCCAGGGAAGGCCTAAAGCGCTCCTCGCTGAAGCTCAAGGGGTCCACAATGATTTGTTTCTGCAAAGGAAGCGTTAGTGACTATTAGTGTCATCTCTATTTCCTCCAGTATTCAAGAAGGTGAGGAAAATGCTGTTTAGAAACACCAACATATAACACAAAAAATTTCAATGCCTGAAACAAAGTTATACTTGTTAACTTTATACATTATACAGATGAGGGGCATTCCACACAAGTTGGCTAATGGTGGATTACTTCTTAAAAAAGGCACTGGAAGCAATACTTTCAAGCTGAAGGGGTCTGAATAAGGTATGATATCTCAAATGCAAACAGAAATATGTCAGCATAAAAATTATGTTCATGCAACTTAATATGAATATCTAAAGGTCTAGTAAGTTACCAAATGAGAATTACAAGAAAAATAAACATCAGCATTCTTTTTCTATGTACAGAGTGTAAAACTGTCACATGATAGTAACAGAACTGTTTCATCACACACAAAAAATAAAAACACTGACTTTTGTCTTCAAGGTTTCAGAAAAGTCATTTATAATCAGTTTCAACTGTCCTCACCTTATACATTTCAAAGTTTATAAATGATTCAGTCTCAAATTTATTCTGCTAATTCCAAATTAAGAGACTTTATTACCTCAAAGACCTTCAGGTAATTCTGTAAGAGATGACAGTAATCTGTCCCAAAAAAGCCACTCTCTAAGATACAATTACCCCCAAAAGAATAAATCCTTCCTCTGTCTCCCCTTTACTCCCCCGACTCCACTCAAATTGAGATTTACCACTGATGAATAAAGTCTGGTCACAAGTAAGCTATAGGTACAAGGTCTAACATCAACAGTCGCAAGACAGGATCTACTGGCCTTCCATAGACTTTCCACTTGATATAATTCATCCTCACACCAGTAAATGTCTGTACAAATATTTTGCCTTTATTTTTCTTTATAGGGACTATGTTCTTATTGATTTCAATTTAAATGCCAAGTTTTTTTCCCCTGTAAAAAAAGCCTGCCCTTTTCCAATAAGTATACATTTCTTCTTTCTTTTCCAAAAAATCATCTATTTTAAAACTGAACATATGATTCCTTCAGTTTATTATTAACCTACATTATAGCTGATCATTTTTCTTACCAGACTAAGTTACTGCAGTTATTTCTCTGGTCAAAACTGAATACACAATGCCTTCTTCACAATGACCAATAGGAAGGAGGAAGGAATGGTCACAGGATTTTAACAGTCACAGAACTTCAACAGACCTATAAACATTTAGTCCAACCCCCTCATTTTATGAATGAAGTTTCATTGTACCCTGAAGAGGTTAAGTGACCTCTAATAGATACTACTCAACTTAGGGCAAAATGTAACCCTTATTGCCTTGAATGAGGCCAGTAGCTAATACTGTCAAATTTGAAAGGGAAAAACAACAGTGCCAGTTAATTGTAAGATATATCTTAAGAATTTGCTGTAAGTTCATTTAATGTTTAAGGCTCCAGGGTAAAAATTCAGTTCTAATATCATAGACTTTTGGCGTAACACTGTCTTTACCCAAGCCAAAGTACCGAGGTGAGACAAAGGAAAAAAATATCAACAACTGTTAAAATGCACTCTACTATATTTATTCTATACTTCAAAGCATTCCTACTTATGAAAGGATGCTTGTCACCTGGAAGGTAATTTTCTCTTAATGCTAATTTTTTAAAAAAAATTAACAGCTGGGTTCAAAACAAACAAAAAAAAACCTTAAAGAAATCTTGAACTGCTGCCATCTACTGGAAGCCATGAGGCATTGTGGGTAGAAATTTAAAACCATAAAATACATCCCCCAAAATTACGATTAGAGTTGACACATAGGATAGTGTGTGCACAGAATATATACACAGAACATATCTGGGACATCATTTATAAAAAGTGATTATATGGCCTTATGCTAACAAAGTATTTTAATCCTAAATTTGCTCCTACTTGATTAAATCTTGTCTTTATTACAATTTAGTTATTGAGAAGTGTGTCTAGGCAAATAAGATTAAGATGACAGCACTTTTGCTGTAGTCGTTTATGATGTGTCTATAAGTCTCACTAGACTGTGAGTACCTGGAGCACACAGCCTAAGTGCACTTTGCCTCTGTATTTTCCATAGGTTCACATCTCCCAGAAGGTTAAAATCTTGGTTGAAATGAATTGAATTCATATCTCAAGAATAACCTCTTAGGAAACACAACATTAAAAAAATTCAGAAGTTTAACTAAAACTAAAAAAGAAAAGAGAAGGGACGGTGAAAAGCGACAGGAGGGGAGGGGGAAGAAAAGATAAATGCTTTAGGCCAAGATCAAGTTGAATGATGGTTCATAAAATTTCTTTCAACTTACACTGCGAATCTAAGTCGAAACTGAGCTATCATGAGAAACCTTAATCACATTTCCCCACAAATCTGTTAATTTTGAGGGATCATCAAAAGCCTGAAGTCTCCTTCCAAGTATAACTTACATCAAAGTTGTTGAGGGCATATGCCAGTTCTCCTCCTCCTGCACCCGGGTGCTGAGAGGCATCATCTGATGCAGTGGCCTGGGCTGCATTAGAAATTCCTGTGACTGCCTGTTGCAGCTGCTTGTATATCAGGTCTCTGTTGGCCTTGTAGGCTGCAACGTCAGGGTGCTGTAGGCATGCCTGGGATGCAGTATAGAGGATTGGAACGTTTTTCTGCAGGATTCCTCTGGCTGCAGCCATCTGATCACGATGGCCCACATCTTTCAGTTCCTACAAAAGTAAAACAAGAATATGGGTTCTACTCATAAAAATTTGTCAGTGAATTCTAAAAAGTTAGAATTTCTGCTAATTAGATGTTATTTTCATTAACAGTTTGGCTTGAAAGTTAATCACAAAGGACACAGTATGGCTTAGTAGCTGAGAGTTCAAACTTTCCCGAAACACAAAGACCTGAATTTGAATCCCCAGCTCTAGTTTTTACTATTATGATCCTATTTAAACTCTCCATACTCACTTTCTCCTTCTGTAAAATAGGAGCAATATTTTGCTCTCTTACAAATGCCTTGAGGATTAAATGGAACAACGCATGTAAGGCATCTAGAAGAGCACTAATAAAAAACAAAACCATGAAAACTAACATCTTGATTACAACCTTATTAAGATGGATATACCTATTTCAACTAAAATACAAAAGATAAAGAGACATTTAAACAGAGCAAAATTTATTATGAGGACTTCTTTTTTATTAAGTTATAGAAGTTCATTGAGAGAGTTTTGTCAAAATTGGGATGAGATACCACAGATATCTCAAAACCACAAACTACTCAAACCAGCCAGGTGAGGATGTGGAAGCCTGTTCTTCCAAGTACAGAACATCTCGTTTCCCCTTTCTCATCCCAAAGACCACCGTAGGACCCAGATTATTAGGGCATAAAGCTGAAGTCCATGGGCTCCATGACTTTAACCCAAAAGGTTTGTATTAATATTTCACTATAATACTCTATAGACATGCAATCTTAGGTGAACTGTCCTTTCTCAATTTCCTCTATCCCATAATTATAATCCACAGTTAAAATGATTTGAGGTTCCTAACATGGTTTCAACTACCAGCATTTGCTTGGTAAATCTGGGTGAATATGCTAAGTGACACCAACAATAAACAAGATGGGAAGGGAGTACTTCTGGTATTCCTATGTTACTGCAATTACTCAGAGAAAACTAAGTCTTCAGTAAATGTGGATTTGCTACCACAGAAGAAAAATGTAAGTGATAACCATAACTGACCACCAACTGTTTCAACTCTATTTTATGTGTGACCCTAGAATTTAAACATTAATGTCATCAACTGAGTCCTAGAGTATAATTTAAATGTTTTTAAAGTAACTACAACACGTGCAAACAGTAAGAGAAAACTGACTTAGAAAGGCCAAAGTCAATTACTCAATTTAAAGTCTGACTTAACTGTTTATGGGTCATCTTTCTAAATGAGTTCCTAATTAAGCATTAGAGACACCACACTGGCTTTTTTCTGAAACTTCATCTATGTTTTAGGTTTGCATCTTTATTGAAACTTTGTACAATATGACAGCTTACTTTTCCTGCTAGAATTCTTTTCTCATTTGGAATTTGAATTTGCCAAGTAATAGCTCATAGCACTTCAAATGCCCTGTAGCACAGTACATTAGGCTAAATATTTAGAAACAGGACCCCTTGGATTTTGATTATCAGTGATCATTTCAAGACTCAAGCTATGACAGGGGGTTGAGGCTCACCATTATGCTTAAACAGCTGGTGCACATGTTCTGTGTGGCATTTCCTTAATGTCTTCCCTCACTACAACCTCAGGGACTTTTACGCTTTCTAAGAAGGCATTTGCCTTTATAATATCCTCTATTTCATAAAAACACTTTGCAATCAACTTTGTGGATACTTCCTAAGTATCCACAGCCTAAATCAGCATAGTCTGTTGCAAAGGTTAAGCAAAGACACTTGTAGTCACCCAAAGCTACAATAGGTACCACAATTCCTGTTCAACACATAATTTTTCTAGAGCCACTTCCCGGCCTGGTATGATAAACTCCTACCTTCCCAAAGACTACATGAGGTTCAATACTCAAAAAGGACACCATGGACTTAGAGGATGATCATTTTAAGACTCAAACTACGACAAAGGGCTAGGGCTCACCATTATATGAAAGCCGCTGGTGCACACGTGCTGTGTGGCATTGTCTAAAGATCTTGCCCTCACGACAATGTATCTTTGACAGACTTCTTTTTACAAGTAAGGAGGATGCATTTGAATCTATGATGAAAATGACAGCTACCATCATTTGTCCTAACTGCTAAAGTGTTCTATCTTCTCTCTTTTTAGAAGTGCTTCTGCCATAGCATAAAGAACTAGATTTTAAGTAAAGATAGGAAAACAGACACTATCACAAGGCAGCACTATTTATTATAATAAGAAAAATGATCAATCATAAGAATTCTTTTCAAAATATACAGTGCTAGGACTTCCCTGGTGGCCCAGTGGCTGAGACTCCATGATCCCAATTCAGGTCTGATCCCTGGTCAGAGAACTAGATCCCACATGCTGCAATTAAAATCCAATGCAGCCAAAAATAAGATACACGGGTCTCGTAATTAATCCAGATTAATGGGGGGAAATAAAGTATTAAGCAATGTAATAGATTACATACAAAATTTAGAATTCCTTGGTCTACTTCAGGCTTCATAATTCCCCAGTGTGACCAAACAAACTCAGAAACAAACAAAACAAAGTGGAAATGACTCCTTCCAACATAATTTGAACTAACCATCACACAAGTAACCAAGAAACAGAAGCTAAATTCTAAGCAATCCAGAACACTTTCTAACCAAGATCTGGAAATTCAAATGACAATTTCCTCTCATGTACCTCTTAACAATATAAAATTGCAGCCATAGTTACTTTTGATCAGATGTCTTCTCTTGGATTCAAATTACTACACTTAAAAAATGGTCCATGGTCAAACTCATCCAGTCCACATGATTTACACATAAAACAGACAGTGGCAATATTATCCATTACCAATTTGTTCACGCTTTCAGAAAAATAATCACGAAAATCAGAGTTGACAGACTAGGTAAGAAGCACTATGTTTTTAACAAACCCATCTCAACAAGCTCCTGTACCTGGGTGGGTGGAATGTAAACATCAAAGCAGTCCATCTTTAGCATACCGGGGAGGCACAGCTTACAATGTAAGGCAGAAGTAGTCCTCCTCAGAAAAACCAGCGTCAGTGCTATGGCAGATCCTTACCCTTACCATCTATTTCACCTTGACAGTCAAAGAGTCTGCAGCCAGTCTAATGGAAATTCAAAATCTTCTACTCAGCAAGTAATATTCTAACCCAAGAAAGTAACAGATTACGGCCACACACAGAATCCCTTTGCAGATGGATCTGCAGTACAGCAAAATGGGGTTTTTCAATCATTTGTTAAACAAGTATTTATTGAACACTATGTATCTAGGCAGTGTTCTAGGCACTAGGGATTACAGCAGCAGATTAAACAATGTGCCTGTCTTCTGGAGCCATACAGCCTAGGTTCAAAACTGGCTCTACCACTTCTAGATGAATGTCCATGCCAAATTAATTAACCTCTCTACACTACAGTTCCTCCATCTATAAAATTAATATCTGATCAATTATATGATCTACTTTATACTACTTTTGTGAGGATTAAACAAATTTGTACTTACAAAATGCTTATAACAGTGTTTAGTGCATAGTGAACACCTTTTGAAAGTTATTCACTATTATTTTCAACAACATCCTCAGCCCTACACCATGTTCCAAAAAACCCTTAAAGACAAACTGGTAAATTCCAGAGCTCCTGTACACCTTATAAGGTTCAGCATTTCCTCACTGGGTGGCTGTTGCTTAAATGGTACAGGGGAGCTAAAGCAGCCAAGTATGCACATCATATCCAAATACTGCTTGTCAGGAAATCCCTTTTCTGGACTAGGGTTGCCAATAAAGATAAAAGGCTTGATGAGGAGGTGAACTATTACATACCACACCTGGGGAGAGAAGGAAAGGTCAAAGGTGAAAACAGTCTAGGACACTAAGCATACAGCAATAGAGGAATTCTATTCTATTCTACAGGAAACACAAAGTGTGAAAAACTGTGACCAGTAACTAAAGGAGGCCAGTGGAAACTACCTAAAAGGGAGAGTGAAGATTTCACCAGGCTGGCACATTAAGATAAACAGAATTGCTATTTAATTCCCAAGAAAAGTATTTAGTTCAGTTCAGTCACTCAGTCGTGTCCGACTCTTGGCGACCCCATGAATCGCAGCACGCCAGGCCTCCCTGTCCATCACCAACTCCTGGAGTTTACCCAAACTCATGTCCATCAAGTTGGTGATGCCATCCAGCCATCTCATCCTCTGTCATCCCCATCTCCTCCTGCCCCCAATCCCTCCCAGCATCAGAGTCTTTTCCAATGAGTCAACTCTTCACATGAGGTGGCCAACGTATTGGAGTTTCAGCTTCAGCATCAGTCCTTCCAATGAACACCCAGGACTGATCTCCTTCAGGATGGACTGGTTTAAATCTCCTTGCAGTCCAAGGGACTCTCAAGAGTCTTCTCCAACACCACAGTTCAAAACCATCAATTCTTCGGCACTCAGCCTTCTTCACAGTCCAACTCTCACATCCATACATGACCACAGGAAAAACCATTGCCTTGACTAGATGGACCTTTGTTGGCAAAGTAATGTCCCTGCTTTTCAATATGTTATCTAGGTTGGTCATAACTTTCCTTCCAAGGAGTAAGCGTCTTTTAATTTCACGGCTGCAATCACCATCTGCAGTGATTTTGGAGCCCAGAAAAATAAAGTCTGACACTGTTTCCACTGTTTTCCTATCTATTTCCCATGAAGTGATGGAACCGGATGCCATGATCTTCGTTTTCTGAATGTTGAGCTCTAAGCCAACTTTTTCTCTCTCCACTTTCACTTTCATCAAGAGGCTTTTGAGTTCCTCTTCACTTTCTGCCATAAGGATGGTGTCATCTGCGTATCTGAGGTTATTGATATTTCTCCCGGCAATCTTGATTCCAGCTTGTGCTTCTTCCAGCCCAGCGTTTCTCATGATGTACTCTGCATACAAGTTAAATAAGCAGGGTGACAATATACAGCCTTGACATACTCCTTTTCCTATTTGGAACCAGAACCATGTCCAGTTCTGACAGTTGCTTCCTGACCTGCATACAGATTTCTCAAGAGGCAGGTCAGGTGGTCTGGTATTCCCATCTCTTTCAGAATTTTCCACAGTTTATTGTGATCCACACAGTCAAAGGCTTTGGCATAGTCAATAAAGCAGAAATAGATGTTTTTCTGGAACTCTCTTGCTTTTTCCATGATCCAGCAGATGTTGGCAATTTGATCTCTGGTTCCTCTGCCTTTTCTAAAACCAGCTTGAACATCTGGAAGTTCATGGTTCACGTACTGCTGAAGCCTGGCTTGGAGAATTTTGAGCATTCCTTTACTAGCGTGTGAAGTGAGTGCAATTGTGCGGTAGTTTGAGCATTCTTTGGCATTGCCTTTCTTTGGGATTGGAATGCAAACTGACCTTTTCCATTAGTTTCAAGAAATACACACCAAGCCCCAGGTCCTATAAAAGGCTGTATTATGATCGTGGGCACACAGGCACCCATAGCCAGCCTATTCAACAAATACTACTGTAGGAGGATAAAGGTTAAAGAATCAGGCCCAAGGAAAACTGTAAGTGACCATGAAATACTACAAACCCAAGACAAACTTTAGAATCTATCACTCAAGATACCAGCAGAAAACAGATGATAAGATCAAACTAGGTAATTCAAAAATGTTTATAGAGACTATGCTTCAAAATTATAGGGGTAAAGTACAGAAAAACCACAGGCTATTAGGGCACTTGGGCCCAAAGAGACAAAATGAGACAGGAGTTACCAGAAACCAGGGAATGAGGCAGAGGGAGAACATAATCCAGAAGAGGCTATGACATTTAGCCACCAAGGACAACCAAGAGGTAGGGATAAACCCCAGTTTACTGCCCTCTGATCTCCTAATGGTGCTCCCACTAGCCAACCCAACCAGAAGCCAGAGGGGAAAGAAGCCCCTGGATGCAGTCCTGTAGATAGGTTAGGTTCCTCGGGCAGACAGTAGGGTGATCAAGGGCAGAAAACAGATATGGAGGAGCTTATAGAAGATCTTCTGGCACATTAATGAGTAACTTCAAGATTTTTATGACATCTTACTTGGGAAGTGTTTTGTTTTTTTTGTTTTTTAATACATCAGGGGATTATAATTAAGGAACTCTTCATGGACTCAAAGCACACAGAATTAAAACTCAGGTAACTTTACTCTCCAGTACGTTTCTCCAGTAGCATACAAAATTCTGGACTATTACTGTGTTTATCTCAAAAACATCATCAATTTACTTATTCCACCATTTTGAAAGATACGCAATCAGATCAGATCAGTCGCTCAGTCGTGTCTGACTCTTTGCGACCCCATGAATCGCAGCACGCCAGGCCTCCCTGTCCATCACCAACTCCCGGAGTTCACTCAGACTCACATTCATCGAGTCAGTGATGCCATCCAGCCATCTCATCCTCTGTCGTCCCCTTCTCCTCTTGCCCCCAATCCCTTCCAGCATCAGAGTCTTTTCCAATGAGTCAACTCTTCACGTGAGGTGGCCAAAGTACTGGAGTTTCAGCTTTAGCATCATTCCTTCCAAAGAAATCCCAGGGCCGATCTCCTTCAGAATGGACTGGTTGGATCTCCTTGCAGTCCAAGGGACTCTCAAGAGTCTTCTCCAACACCACAGTTCAAAACCATCAATTCTTCGGCGCTCAGCCTTCTTCACAGTCCAACTCTCACATCCATACATGACCACAGGAAAAACCACAGCCTTGACTACACAGACCTTTGTTGGCAAAGTAATGTCTCTGCTTTTGAATATGCTGCAATAGTGTCAATCTAAATGTTCTCACTTTCCTCAAATAATAGTAAGTCTTCATAAATCAAGATCAGACTAGGTTTTAAGAGAGCAGGACTATTCATCAAACTTTATTTTCTAAATATAACATTTATTTCACATATTCAAAAGAGAACTTATATCAAGAACATCCAGTAAAATCAATTGTGAACGTAATTTTGGCAGCTTGCCATATTTATAGAATAACCATACCATCATACAACAAGTTCTTCTTAGGATTAAACAGGTCCAGCAAAAAGAAAAAAATTATTGTGATTTATGTGATAGAGACATAAGCTAATTCAAGGACAAATGATAAAAGTGCACTGAGCCTACATTAACTAAATTACTCAGGCAATACAACAAATCTAGCTATATTATCATATATAATACTAAGTACTGGGAACATAAAATCAGGATCCCGTATGTGCAGATTCAGTCTGATCACATCTTATAGCTTGAAATATGAGCAGTAACTACTATTCACCAACTGCCCACTGCTGAGGGCCTACTAAGAATCTGGTGCTATATTAAATACTTTGCATACATTATTTAATTCAATCTTCTCAATTTTTATTCTAATGTTAATGTAACCAAAGTCTAAGTCTCCAAAGCTGAAGCTGTAATATACTGGACATTTACAGTACTGACCCCATGTTCCTCATGCCTGTTAGAGCGCTCTTGTTGAATGTTCCTGTACTCAGGAACGTTTACCCTGTCACAGCAGAAAGGAGATCTTCTTTACCCTGAGTCAGATATAGTTAACTGCTTTCCTCTTTCCAATGATCAGTAAGGAATGGGCACATTATACAATCCATTATTTAGGGCAAATCTGTTAAAGGCTTCTAGATCATTTGCTTATTAAGAGAGACATATGGAAGAAACAACCTTTTCTTTCCTCACTGGACATACTGACTGTGCAAATGCCATGCCTACAGCTTCTTCAGTGAGGCACACTGAAGATGGCAGTGCTGGAAAATGTAAAGATATGGAAACCTTGATGATACTCGCAAAACCTTTAAATTTAACAATCCTGAAGTCACTTAACCTATCCTGGGGCTTCTAATCAGTGAGAAAATAAACCCCCCAATGGTCATGCAATTTAGGAACTAGGTTTTCTGTAAACTGCAGTGCAAAATTATCCTAACCAATATAGGTATCAGCTAACAATAATAAGAATTCATCTTTTCAGGACTTTTAAAAAATAAGAATAGCACAAGCTTAATCAGGGCTATGCAAGTTATTAGAGCCAGATGGTGACACATGCATCCCCTCTAGAGAACACACATCTAACACACAGCATCCAATAGAAAGGGCACAGGAAAACTTCAAGCATCCCAAGAGCAAAACACCGAAGGGTGAGCAAAAGCTGGAAAAATAAGAACACTGATCCACATGTCACACAACATAAATTCCTAATACTATAAAATCTAGTAATAACAAATGACAAGAAATACTTAAAAGTTACAAAATATGGAGGGCAAGGTACTTTCTGATATAGAATTCCAATATGTTTTTGACTGGATTTTTTAGAAGTCTGAATTAAATTTCACCATCAACTCAAGTTCATCCTTGAACACAGAGAAGAACGGTGTTTCACTTCTCAGAATGCTATCACAAACTGCTAAGGTACCTAAAGTAAAATTTTCACAGGAATCAAAATAGGAGCATAATATGGATACAACCTAATTCTACCTTTAGTAACAATACTGAAGGACACATCATAAACTAAATGTCTTAATGGAACTATATTAGAAGAGGGAGATATTGGCACCTTTTGAAGACTTAGGTTAAATGGATTTTCCCCAATAGGTAATAATATAAACAACTTAAATATATCCCCAAATCATGACCGTACCTGTTGTCTTTTGGCTGCCATAATGTTCAGTTTATCCACTTCAGGTTTCAGGGCTTTATACTGTATTCCCAAGTCCTGTTCAGTGCCAGCATTCCTCAGTTTCAAGATACCATCTTCTACCTATAAAACACACCCCCACAAAAGTAAAATTCTCAACAATGCTAGTCTGTACATAAAGAAGATCTAGAACTTTTTATTCCTTTCAACAGCTACTCAGATAGTAATCCAAACTTCCTCTTAAATTTACATTTGGGCAGGTACCACATGGGAATTTTACGGGAGGTAAGAAAAGACCGTATTATTTTGACTTTCATGTAAAAGGATATAATTTACCATATCTTGATTTCTCAACTCTGGAACTCTGCTGGTACAAAGAAATGCTTAATCACTACCACAAAAAGGGAAGAAGTCAAAAACAATACCTTTTCTGCAAAGACACCATAGGCCCACAGCACAGCCAGTATGATGTCCACGTGGAATAGAGGAGCAAGTGGAAATTAAAAACATTCCTGGTCCACTTAGGTAAACCAAGTTCATAACCAAACTAAATCCTAAGGAATGTTGAACTAAGTATGGCCAGCAGCAGCCTTGCTGTGATAGAACAAAGTACAGACATCAGCCTGTACTTACAAGTTTCAGCTGAACAAGTAATTTGTAGACATCTGCCATGTCAGCCAAAATAAGCAGCCGGGTAACAGCAGAGAGCAAAGCCCGAGCTGCCCGAACCATGTTGCCACGCTTCACGGAAGAGCAGGGATCATCTGCAAACTCTCCTGCAGCACTCTTCATCAAATCACCTGTTTTACAGAATGGAAAATAAATTTAGCAGGAATGAACCAAATAACCGGTCTACATTTTAAAAAACGGTAATTCAAACTTTGTATATTCATACACAGAATTTAAGGATTTTTATTTCTGCTATTTTCCTCTTACATTTGTCTTCTAGCTGTCACTAAGACAAGCAACCACATATATTCCTGGTAAAAGCACAGTATCTGCAAAGTGATTTAGCACTACATATCAAAAGCCTTAAAAATACTTTTTCCCAATAAGAAAAAAAATACTTGTTTCCATTGATCTAGTAATAATACTCCTTTCCAAAAAGGACCATTATATGTATCCTAATCGAGAAAAAAATTCAAGATTTGAATGGGAGGAAAAAAATGGATCTAACACAATCTACCCGCACATCCAAAGAAAGATACAGAAACATAGCAACCATTATGAAGGACCACCACACTTCATTAAGCATTTCAACTATCTAATGCATAGAGCTCAAACAGAAACTCACTGGTATGTGAAAAGACAAGAGCTTGTCACGGATTCATTCATTTTCCTCATAGCAAAACACTTCCAACAGTTCAAATGCCCAAGCAAGCATCTAGTTAAGTAAATTAAGGTAAAGCCTACAATTGACTTTTATGCAAATATTAAAATATATATGAAAAATGTTAAAGTTTATGAAATCTTAAACAGAAAAAAGATGAAATGATAAATGTATGTAATCTGTGCTTTAAAAAAAAGGAAAAAGATTGGAGTAAAAACACAAATAACAATTATATAAGATACAATCTAATTCTACATCATTCTGTATTTACAAAAACATTTTCTATAACAGACATCATATTCATAACTTTAAAAATTAACCTAAAAATATATACATTTTACTACAGTTATGAGGAATATCCAATTCATACAATCCCACCTTCAACAATGCCAAGAAGTTCTAACATTTCCTAGAAACTTGTAAAGTAACTTATACTTTTTTGTTATGTGTTTCTAATAATAATCATTGAAGGTGCTTATCGTTTTCTCTTTTCTTATAGTTGGAAGTAGCAGGAGTGCCAGGGTCTGTTCCTCTCTATGGTGACTATCTTTGGATTCCTGAAAAAGCAATTACTCCCTCCCTCAACCTCAGATTAAAGCCTAAAGGCTATTCACTCTCTTATCTCTTCCACAAATGTAAAAAAAAAAAAAAAAGCACATTCTCATGAAGCCACGCTAATTCTGAAGAGACCTACAAAACTTCTCTTAACTATCAAAATTTTAGTTGTAGAATATGAGCCTTAGCGGGGGAGTTAAATTCACCCTCAGTTCAGTCGCTCAGTCATGTCTGACTCTGCGACCTCATTGACTGCAGTACGCCAGGCTTCCCTGTCCATCACTAACTCCCAGAGGTTGCACAAACTCATGTCCATCAAGTTGGTGATGCCATCCAACCATCTGATCCTCTTTCGTCCCCTTCTCCTCCTGCCTTCAATTGTTTCCAGCACCAGGGTCTTTTCCAATCAATCAGTTCTTCAAATCAGGTGGCCAAAGTATTGGAGCTTCAAGCTTCAGCAACAGTCCTTCCGATGTATGTTCAGGACTGATTCCCTTTAGGATGGACTGGTTTGATCTCCTTGCTGTCCTAGGGACTCACAAGGGTCTTCTCCAAGACCACAATTCAAAAGAATCAATTCTTAGGCACTCAGCTTTCTTTATGGTCCAACTCTCAAATCCATGCATGACTACTGGAAAAACTATAGCTTTGATTAGATGGACCTTTGTCTGCAAAGTATATGTCTCTGCTTTTTAATAAGCTGTCTAGGATGGTCATAGCTTTTCTTCCAAGGAGCAAGCGTCTTTTAATTTCATGGCTGCAGTCACCATCTGTGGTGACTTTGGAGCCCAAGAAAATAAGTCTCTGTTTCCATTGTTTCCCATCTATTTGCCATGAAGTGATGGGACCGGATGTCATGATCTTCATTTTTTGAATGCTGAGTTTTAAGCCAGCTTTTTCACTCTCCTCTTTCACTTTCATCAAGAGGCTCTTTAGTTCCTCTTCACTTTCTGCCATTAGGGTGGTGTCATCCGAGGTTATTGATTATTTCTCCCAGCAATCTGAATTCCAGCTTGTGCTTCATCCAGCCCGGCATTTCACATGATGTACTCTGCATATAAGTTAAATAAACAAGGTAACAAGATACAGCCTTGATGTACTCCTTTCCCAATTTGGAACCAGTCTGTTGTTCCATGTTTGGTTCTAACTGTTGCTTCTTGACCTGCATACAGATTTCTCAGGAGGCAGGTAAGGTGGTCCGGTATTCCGATCTCCCATCCAAGTACTAACCAGGCCCGACCCTGCCTAGCTTCCGAGATCAGACAAGATCGGGCATGTTCAGGGTGGTATGCCCATAGACTGGTATTCCCATCTCTTGAAGAATTTTCCACGATTCACACAGTCAAAGGTTTTGATGTAGTCAATAAAGCAGAGTAGATGTTTCTCTGGAACTCTATTGCTTTTTCAATGATCCAACGGATGTTGGCAATTTGATCTCTGGTTCCTCTGCATTTTCTAAATCCAGCTTGATCATCTGGAAGTTCTTGGTTCATGTACTGTTGAAGCCTGGCTTGGAGAATTTTGAGCACTGCTTTGCTAGCGTGGTGAGATGAGGGCTATTGTGTGGTAGTTTGATCATTCTTTGGCATTGCCTTTCTTTGGGACTGGAATGAAAACTGAACTTTTCCAGTCCTGTCGCCACTGCTGAGTTTTCCAAATTTGTTGGCGTATTAGTGTAGCACTTTCACAGCATCATCTTTCAGAATCTGAAATAGCTCAACTGGAATTCCATCACCTCTGCTAGCTTTGTTGGCAATGATGCTTCCTAAGGCCCACCTGACTTCCCATTCCAGGATGTCTGGCTCTAGGTGAGTGATCTCACCACTGTGGTTATCCAGCTCATTAAGATCTTTTTTTGTATATTTCTTCTGTGTATTCTTGCCACCTCTTCTTAATTTCTTCTGCTTCTGTTAGGTCCATACCATTACTGTCCTTTACTGGGCCCATTTTTGCATGAAGTGTATCTAATTTTCTTGAACAGATCTCTAGTCTTTCCCATTCTATTGTTTTCCTCTATTTCTCTGCACTGATCACTGAGGAAGGCTTTCTTATCTTTCCTTGCTATTCTTTGGAACTCTCCATTCAGATGGGTGTATCTTTCCTTTTCCTTTTTGCCTTTAGCTTCTCTTCTTTTCTCAGCTATTTGTGGGGCCTCCTCAGACAACCAATTTGCATTTTTGCATTTCTTCTTCTTGGAGATGGTCCTGATCCCTGCCTCCTATACAATGTCACAAATCTCCATCCATAGTTCTTCAGGCACTCTATCAAAGCTAATCCCTTGAATCTATTTCTCACTTCTGCTGTATAATCATAAGGGATTTGATTTAGGT
This sequence comes from Bos indicus, assembly GCF_029378745.1. Taxonomy (NCBI): domain Eukaryota; kingdom Metazoa; phylum Chordata; class Mammalia; order Artiodactyla; family Bovidae; genus Bos; species Bos indicus. Next base: position 49,823,663 of record NC_091766.1, on the reverse strand, counting down.
CATACCTGAACGGTCTAGTGGTTTTACCTACTTTCTTCAGTTTAAGTCTGAATTTTGCAAATAAAGAGCTCATGATCTGAGCCTAGTCAGCCTCCGGTCTTGTTTTTGCTGACTCTATAGTGCTTCTCCATCTGTGGCTGCAAAGAATATAATTAATTTGATTTTGGTTTTGACCATCTGGTGATAACCATGTATAGATTCTTCTCTTGTGTTGTTGGAAGAGGGTGTTTGCTATGACCAGTACATTTTCTTGGCAAAATGTTGTTAACCTTTGCCCCGCTTCATTTTTCACTCCAAGACCAACCTGCCTGTTCCTCCAGGTATCTCTTGACTTCCTACTTTTGCATTCCAGTCCCCTATGATGAAAAGGACATCATTTTTTGGTGTTAGTTCTAGAAGGTCTTGTAGGTCTTCATAGAACCTTTCAACTTCAGCTTCTTCAACATTTGCAGTTGAGGCGTAGACTTGGATTACCGTGACACTGAATGGTTTGCCTTGGAAACAAACAGAGATCATGCTGTCGTTTTTGAGATTTTGAACCCAAGCACTGCATTTCAGACTCATGTTTTCTATGAGGGTACTCCATTTCTTCTAAGGGATTTTTGACCACAGTCATCTGAATTAAATATGCCCATTCCCGTCCATTTCAGTTCACTGATTCCTAAAATGTCTACGTTCACTCTTGCCATCTCCTGTTTGATCACTTCCAATTTACCTTGATTCACGAACCTAACATTCCAGGTTCCTATGCAATATTGTTCTTTATAGCATCAGACTTGACTTCCATCACCAGTCACATCCACAACTGGATATTGTTTTCGCTTTTTCCTGTTTTTGGTAAGTCTCGTCATTCTTTCTGGAGTTATTTCTCCACTCTTCTACACTAGCATATTGGGCGCCTACCGACCTGGGGAGTTCATCTTTCAGTGTCCTCTCTTTTTGTCTTGTCATACTGTTCATGGGGTTCTCAAGGCAAGAATACTGAAGCGGTTTGCCATTCCCTTCTCCAGTGGATCACGTTTTGTCAGAATTCTCCGCTCTGACCCATCTGTCTTGGGTATCTCTACATGGCACGGCTCATAGTTTCACTGAGTTGGACAAGGCTGTGGTCCATGTGATCAGTTTGGTTAGTTTGGTGTGACTGTGGTTTTCATTCTGTCTGCCCTCTGATGGATAGGTTTATGAAGCTTCCTGATGAGAGAGACTGACTAGGGGAAACTGACTCATGTTCTAATGGGTGGGGCCATGCTTGGTAAATCTTTAATCCAATTTTCTGTTGATGAGTGGGGCTGTGTTCCCTCCCAGTTATTTGGCCTGAGGCCAAACTAGGTAGGGCTAATGAAGGCAATGGAAACCTCCTTCAAAGCATGAACTGTTGTATTCACTGCCCCTGACCCTGCAGCAGGACACTGCAGACCCATGCCTCCACCGGAGACTCCTGTACACTCCCAGCAAGTCTGGCTCAGTCTTATAACAACATGGTAAGTAAGCAAGTCTTACTAACAAGATGGTGTAATAGAAGGACATGCACTCATCTTCTCCTGGGAGAACTCCCAAATTGCAACTCACTGCTGAAAAACCATCGACCGGAGAATGTTGGATCCCACCAAAAAAAATAACCCACGTGCAAGGGCAAAGGAGAACCCCCTTTCGCAAGAGGGGCGAAATCCTGTTTAGAATCAAACCCCATACCCGCCAGAGATGCTCAGAGAGCTCAAACAAAATTTTGTGCACACCAGAACCCAGAGACCCCTCAGAGACTGACTGAGCCAGACCTGCCTTTGAGGGTTCGGATCAGCAGTGGCCTGCTGCAGGGACAAGGGCTCTGGCTGCAGCAGACTTGGATCACAAAGCGTGTGGCATAAGCCCTCTTGGAGGAAGTTACCACTAGCCCCACCATTGAGCTGCTGAGCATATGACCCACAAACTGCAGAACAATTATACCAAAGAAATTCTCATACTGTTAAGAAAGTTCTAGAACCCACAACAGATTTCCCAACCTAGGGATCGGCAAAGGAGCTGAGAACTACCAGGGAATTTGACTTTGGAGGCCACTGGATTTGATTACAGAACTTCCACAGGACTGGGGAAACAGATTCTTGGAGGGCAGAAACAAATTCACCCTCAGATTCATATATTAATTAGGCTAAGAAGAACCATACAGTATTAAGAGTAAAGACAAGTTCTGTGTATGTCTATGTGTATTGTAAGAAATAACTCACAATGAAGAATTTGATAGTTAAGTTTTCCTGGATCTAAGATACAGACACATGACAATTACGTGGATGTTTAACAAAAATGTTATTTTACGGTACTTAAAATGAGTGCTCAATCATTTATTTATTTATTTATTCAACAAATATTTGAGCACCTCAAATACTATATTAGGTGCCAGTGATACAGTGCTCAAGAAACAGCCCATGTCCTCCTTGAGCTCTATGGAGGGAGAAGACAGACAAGCAAACAATTAAAGCTGATTAAGACAAGGCATCTGTACTCAAAGGGCCCACAAATCAGGGAATATTACAATGCAACCAGAATTAAAATAGCCCTGTGGACAAGATGCTATGGGAGTACATTAGGAAAAGCTATTTACTCATGTACGAAGTTGTCTCTAAAGTCTTGCAAAAAAGATATTTGCCTTAATACTAAGCAATAGAGTTCCATCTATTTATTGAGAGCTTATTACACACTAAAACAAATCCACTGCCAGGGATATATGAAGCTGAGCAAGACTTACTTTCAAATAGTTTATAAATCAAAAGTGATCATACAGAAATTATGTGTCATTTTTATTTTTTTTTAGTAATTTTTTTTAAATATTTTATTTTATTTATTTATTTTTTTTAAATTTTTTATTCCTTTGTTTCTCATGTGTTCCCCATCCTGAACCCTCCTCCCTCCTCCCTCCCCATACCATCCCTCTGGGTCGTCCCAGTGCACCAGCCCCAAGCATCCAGCATCGTGCATTGAACCTGGACTGGCATCTCGTTTCATACATGACATTTCACATGTTTCAATGCCATTCTCCCAAATCTTCCCACCCTCTCCCTCTCCCACAGAGTCCATAAGACTGTTCTATACATCAGTGTCTCTTTTGCTGTCTCGTATACAGGGTTATCGTTACCATCTTTCTAAATTCCATATATATGCGTTAGTATACTGTATTGGTGTTTTTCCTTCTGGCTTACTTCACTCTGTATAATAGGCTCCAGTTTCATCCACCTCATTAGAACTGATTCAAATGTATTCTTTTTAATGGCTGAGTAATACTCCATTGTGTATATGTACCACAGCTTTCTTATCCATTCATCTGCTGATGGACATCTAGGTTGCTTCCATGTCCTGGCTATTATAAACAGTGCTGCGATGAACACTGGGGTACACGTGTCTCTTTCCCTTCTGGTTTCCTCAGTGTGTATGCCCAGCAGTGGGATTGCTGGGTCATAAGGCAGTTCTATTTCCAGTTTTTTAAGGAATCTCCACACTGTCATTTTTAACATACAAGCTTTAAGAAAGGCATAAAATAGCATAGGGCCAAAAAAGGAAGCACTAATGACGAGGTTGGGATATAAGTGAAATGCCAGCAACAGTTTTATGGAAGACACAGTAATCTGAAATAGAATCTACCATCAAAGGACAGGAAGAATTTGGGGCAGTAGAATTAAGGGAGTTAGTACCTCAAGCAAAAGAAACAGCAACATACCAATATCTAACATTTATTAAATGCCCACTCCATGACACTACGCATATTTTATTTAATCCTATCCACCACCGAAAAGTAGGTGCTATTAGCCCTTCTACAGAAGAGACAACTCAAGTTTAGACAAGTTAATTAACTTAACCAAGTCACCTAATAGTAAATGACAGAGTCAGGCTTTGTAATGCTTAATGCTTATGGTCTTAGGACCATGTAACAGGCTGCATATACAATAAAAAGGTGTATTTGAGGGCTGAGTAGTCTAACTTGGAAATGAGGGATGTGTATAAAAGCAGGCATCAGATGATGGAGGGTGGAAGGCCATAGAGTACAAAGAAGAATCCCTAAGCCAAAGAAGGAAATCAAAGTCAACCTAACATATAATAAACCTGGCCAGAGATACGGATCACAAAGCCACAAGAAGAGCCCAGGAAAGGGGACTTCCCTGGTGGTCCAGATGGCTGAGACTCCAAGCTCCTAATGCAGGGGGCCTGGGTTTGATCCCTGGTCAGGGAACTAGATCCCACATACTACAACTAAAGATCCTGTGTGCTGTAATTGAGACCTGTAGCAGCCAAATAAAAATAAATAAATTTGGGGAGGCAGGGAAAGAGCCCAGGAAAGAGCAATAGTAAACTATAAAGGCTGGGGTAAAATGATATGAAAACCCTTGATTTAAGAGTGAGGGAGGGAATTCCCTGGCGATCCAGTGGTAACAACTCTACATTTTCACTGCCATTTGGGTTCAATTCCTGACAGGGAACTAAAATTCCACAAGCTCATTGGCATGGCACTCCCACCAAAAAAAAAAAAAAAAGGAGTGAAGGAAAAGAAGATCACTTGGAAGATCACTTAAAGAATTCAAGGTACACCAGTCCTGAGATGGAGAAGAGAGCCAGAACATACTAAACGTGTGCACATGAACCAGGGAAGATTTTTAAAAAAAAAACTGGAGTCCTTTAGACTGTGGATTTAGTAGTAAGGGAAGGAAGACTCTATGACAAGAGAAACAAGGAGATCCAAGATGATAAACTGTCAAAATCAAGAAGTATTTGCATACGAAAGTGGTCAACAAAGTCAAATATATACATGTAGATCATCAGGAGAGAATTCAGAATTCAGAAATATAATGAACTAATTTTCAACAAGGCTGCCAAGACCATTCAATAAAGGGGAAAAAATATTTTTAACAAATAGTGCTAGGACAACTGAATATCCACATACAACAAAATGAAGCCTGACCCCCAAACTCGTATCATATACTTTCAAAATAGATCAAAACCAAATTTAAGAGCTACATTTATAAAACACTTAGAAGAAAACACTGATATATCTTCAAGACCTCCAATCAGGCAATAGTTTCTTAGATATAACACATTAAGTACAAACAACGAAGAAAAAAGACACAAACTGAACATCATCAAAATGTAAAATGTTTGTGTTTTTAAGGACAGGCTCAAGAAAGTAAAAAGACCCACAGAATGGGAGAAAATCTGGGGTGCTGATAAGGATCAAAGTACCAATAAGACATAAAGAAGTCTTGGGTTTCCCTGGTGCTAAGTGGTAAAGACTCTGCCTGCCAATGCAGGAGACAGGTTCAATCCCTGATCCAGGAAGATCCCACAGGCCACAGAGCAACTAAGCCCATGTGCCACAACTATTGAGCTTGTGCTCTAGAGCCCAGGAGCCACAGCTACTAAAACCCACAGGCCTTAGAGCCCTATGCTCTTTAACGAAAGGCCAAAGCAATGAGAAGCCCTCGCACTGCAACTAGAGAGTAGCCCCAGTTCACCACAACTACAGAAAAGCCCACACAGCAACAAAGACCCAGCACAGCCAAAAACCATTTTAAAAAAAGGAAAATGCATATCAAAAAAGGTACTCTTTAAATCAACATTAAAATACAAAAAATCCTATTTAAAATAAGCAAAGGGGGACTTCCTTGGCAGTCCAGTAGTTAAGATTCAGAGTTTCCAATGCAAGAGGTATGGATTCAACCACTGGTGGAGGAACTAAGATCCCACATGCTGTGTGGTGTGGCCAAAAATAAATTAACTAATTAAAATAGGCAAGGGAATTATACCACATCTCTCCAAAGAAGATACGTAAATGGCTAATAAGCACATGAAAAGATACTCAATCTCAACTGCTCTAAGGGCAAAGCATGTCAAAATCACGGAATATCACTTCATATCTACTAGGATTGTTGTTGCTGTTTAGTTGCTAAGTTCTGTCCATCTTTAAAAAAGACAAACAGCAACAAATGTTCCTGAGGATACAGGGAAACTTGAACTCTCACAGCCCACTGGTGGGAATATAAAATAGTACAGCCACTTTGGAAAACAAACTAGCAGTTCCTCAAAAGGTTAAATACAGAGTTACCATAGTTCTTCAGTTTCTAAGTCATGTCCGATGCCTTGCAACCCCACGGACTGTAGCACGCCAGCCTTCCCTGTCCTTCACTATCTCTCAGAGTTTACTCAAATTCATGTCCGCTGAGTCAGTGATGCTATCTATATATTACCATGTGATCCATCAATTCTGCTTCTAGGTATATACCCAAGAGAACTGAAAACAAATGCCTACACAAAAACAAATATATGAATGTTTACAGAAGCACTATTCTTAACAGTTGACATATGGAAACAATCCAAACACTCATCAACTAATAGATAAAGAAAATGTGGTGCATCTACACAATCAAATATTTAGCCATAAAAAGGAATAAAATACTGAGACATGCTACAACACAGATGAACCCTCAAAGCATTATGCAAAGTGAAAGAAGCCTGTCACAAAAAGCCATATATTGTAGTACTCCTCTTATATGAAATGTTCACAATAGGTAAATCCATAGAGACAGAAACTATCACCGTTGCCAGGGGCTGGGGCAGAAAGAAAGACTGAGGATTACTAGCTGCTAATAGGTTTGAGGTTTCCTTCTAGGGTAATGAAAATGTTCTGGAATCACATAGTGGCGATGGCCTTTATAACCTTGTAAATACACTTAAAAACCAGTGAATTTGTATCCTTTACAAGAGAGAATTTTGTGCTATGTGAATTATGACTCAATAAACAAAGACAAAGAAGAGTATTAAATGCAGTGACCTAAAAGTGTACTCACTGTGGAGTTAGAGGTTAGCTTAAGGTCTGACTTTGACACTTACCAGCTATGTGACTAAACTCCATAGCCCGTTTCTTCCTTTGAAATATGTAGAGGGTACCTTGCTGTGAGGGTCAACTAATAACACATATAAAAGGCCTACTTTATTACCTTGCACTGGGAGATAATACAGGGTTGGTAGACATTATTACCATTAGGCAAAACACAATGAGAAGACAGAGAAAAGATCTTCATTGCATTTCCTGAGTATTTAAATCTGTCCAACAATGTTCCTCAAGGGCGTTCTTGCCTTTTTTCAGCAAGTGTTTACTGAGTTCGGGCTATGAGCCAGGCACTAAACACTTGGTATAGAAATTAACCAGACAAAAATTCCTGGTTCTAGGGAGCCTACAATTTAATTTGAAGGAATGATAACAAACATAATAAATAAATCAATTATGAAGGGGCAGTAAAAGAAAGGACAGAGAAAGGGGATATAAGATACAATTTAAAATGGGGATCTAGGAAGGTCTCAATGAAAAGGTACACTTGAGGAGTCTTGCAAAACGCAGCACAGGAGGGATGTGGCTGTCTCAAGGCAAGATTCCAAGCAGAGGAAACATCAAGTAAAGACCGTAGGATAGATGAACTCTAAAATGATCTTGGAAGGCCAAGAAAGCCAGTAGAGGTAATGAGGAAGAGGGACTGGGGGAGGTACAAAAGCCAGATCTAATGGGTAACAGAACCAGTTAGAAATAAAACTGTTCTTTCAAGAATCTGATTTGCTCCTAGGAAGAAAAATCAACAGCCTATTAACAAAAAAATTTATTTTGTGCAGGATTAGAATGTGGAGAAGGAAATGGCAACCCACTCCAGTGTTCTTGCCTGGAGAATCCCAGGGACGGGGGAGCCTGGTGGGCTGCCGTCTCTGGGGTCGCACAGAGTCGGACACAACTGAAGTGACTTAGCAGTAGCAGCAGCAGGAGTAGAATGGAAGAGAGTATGATCATGAATTTACAAGTCAGACAGAAACTGTAGCTTCACCACTACCAATTCAGTTTCCACAGTTGTGTAACAAATAATACAGGTGACCCTCACTTTGCACAGTAGTGCAGGTCTATAAAAATGATCACACAAACTGAAACAATGCAATATGATCTTAATTACCAATGGGAAAAATCACAACTGTCTTGTGATCTTCAAAATTTTCTCTTAAACAGTTAAAAGCTTACTATTCCTTACACACACACACACACACACACACACACAGAAATGAAACTAAAATAGTACAACTAGTATTTATTTAATATGTAGCTTAAAACATTATGAACACTGAGAACTAAAATGTTTCCTTGTATGAAAACTACTCAAAAGTAGTTTTTGAAAAATGATCACCTTTTTCAACATGATACAGAGTGCGCATTTTTTCTCACTTCACAAATTATCCTATTTCTTTCTAAGTCTGGATCAGTTTCAAACATTTTATCCTTTGCACTTTCACAGTCATGAACTATCTCCAAGAGTCCCTTTAATGTGAAAGTTTTGATGACATCACTTCCTCTTGGACATCATTATCCTTTTCATCACAACTACTTATCTCACTTAGAGTTAGCCTTCACAAAGTTACTCTGAGTATCTAAACTTTCTTAAACAGCAGCACTGTCAACATTTCCTCAGGCAGCAAATTCCTTCTGTAACTTGGATTTATTACTTTTCCTTTCCTTGCTGCACTTTCATCTTTGCAAATTCCCTCCTTCAAGGCTCTCTTATAAAATGGCTCACGTGGGTTTATCACCGAGATACAAGGAGGCAATGCAATTACACATTGCATGAACTGAACAGTTGCAGTGATCAATCACTAACAGACCATGAAAGAAGGAACATGATTCGTCAGTGATCTCGATGCACACCTTTTATTTATGTAATGATTTGTACACTTCACAGTTAGCAGCAAAGTCTGTACTTTATGCAATCACTCAGCTAATACACTAATATCTGAACCATGTTATTGGAGGACTGGTAATACTAAACTGTGGTAACAAATCTGAGCACACTGGATATATGCAAAGTGAGAACTGCCTCTATCAACTTCCCAGGCATATGAAACCCAGTGTTTAGGAGAGGGGTTAGAACAGTGCCTGCACTCACATACTATCCTTTTTATTGCTATTGGAATTAGTTACAGACAGATTGAGCAGGGAAAGGATGCAAAATGACACTAAAGACACATATTAAAGAATGAAGATTCTAGATCAGGGAACACACATCATCAGGACCACAGGAGGAAGTGAGAGCCATGGTTCTTGTACCCTTGGGTAAGAAGTGAAAGCAGAGGCTTCCTGGCAGTATGAAGTTCAGCACTGCTAGAGAATCTGTTTTCTCAGAGGCAGTAAATGAAGCTCTCCTAAAAAACTGAAGATGGAAATGGAAATGAGGGTTTGAGGAGAGTGGAAGAAACTCTGAAGCAGCTGCTATAGAAAATGAAAAAGGGAATTAACCTGAGGTAAATGAAAGAACTGTGGGAAGAACTAAAGGCCCAGAGTGAGCCAAACAGGACGAACTGAAAGTAGATTCTTAAAGCTACAGACCGTCTAAATGAATCAAAACTATTTAATGATTAGCTTACATTCAAATGGACAAGTATAAAGTCTTAAAATTTAAATTTAACTTTAATTACTTAATCTCACTGTAATAATCCACCAATTTATTCCCAGCTCTAATTTCTTTTTGCACTGTAACCCGCTCCTTCCAAATTCTCATTCTGACCCAAGTTCCTCTTAAACAATTTCATGCCTCTACAGCTAGCATGGTATCATTCCAAAATAGTATCAAGTCAGGTAACACGTAAATGGAACTGAAAGGAAGAATCAAAGTAAATACATTCACATCCACCCTCATCTCTCTTAGCTCACAACCATAATGGCAAATCTTTAACTTCATAGCTAAACATACGTTATCAGGAATGAAAATATACATGAGAAACATACTGTATGATGCATTAAAACATACATGTTTTTTTGCTCACAAAACTATAAACAAATATGAAAATATCTCTTTAGCTTTACAGCAGGGGGCTCAAATTCCTGCTAAATGGTTATCTCTATAAAAGGAACATGACACTTTGAGACTGAACTGATGGTTAATAAGTTAAAAACAATAAAATGTAACTCTCAATTAGTTTACAATGCAGACATGTAAAAGTTACCACATGCACTTTCTGTACACAAAAAAGGCAAACTAGGAAAACTGAGACAGACTGCTCACAGTCAGCAGTACAGGTTGAGAATATAGCTGGTCTTCTACCCATGACTCAATTGTCTATAGAGCCTACTACTTGGCATCTCTTATTAGCCAAGATATAATGGACATGGAACTTAAGAGAACACACTACTACTGTTCCATCAACAGTAAAAACAGATCTGTCAATAAGTCCGTTCCCTGGAATTTTCCCCTAACTAAGCTGGGGATAAAAGTTAAGCTCCTCTGGAGTTCAAAACAAGAACAAAGGGCAACTGTAAATAAAGTAAACTAAAAACCACAGTTCTACATTAGAACAGGACAAAATAAAGGCCTTCTGAAGCAAATACCTTGAGTAAATTCCCTCCAAAACAATCTTAACTTATAAAAAATTATGGGGAAACGACAGGCTAGAAAAGTGTGTGTGCGTGTACAAGAAACAGACACACACATACAGACAGGAAAAGAAAAAAACAGAGAGAGAAGGCTTACTTTTTCTAACTTAAGCCTAGGAAACATGAGATATTATCAGAGATTATATTGCTCCTTTAAAACAAAGGATGTAGCTATGTTAGTGAATATACACTTCTCTCCGAACACTGTCTGGCATAGAGCAAACAAGATATTTGAACTTGGTCTGAATCCCAACTTGGCTATTTGGGGTAACCTCAGGTTGCTTCCCTGATGGCTTAGAGGATAAAGCATCTACCCACAATACAGGAGACCCAGGTTCCATCCCTGGGTAGGGGAAGATCCCCTGGAGAAGGCAATGGCACCCCACTCCAGTACTCTTGCCTGGAAAATCCCATGGACGGAGGAGCCTGATAGGCTATAGTCCATGGGGTCACAAAGAGTCGGACATGACTGGGTGACTTCACTTCACTTCAGGTTGCTTCAGCTCTGTTTTCTCTTCTGTAAAATCAGAATACTATCTCCCACCCCCACTGGGCTGTTTTGAAAATTAAATGAGGTAATAAATACAAAGCTCAACAATTATTTCTGTGCCCCTTCCACTTTCCCACCTACCTTCTCCAATTCTTAAAACTATTCAGAACATTGTCATTGCTCTCACATCAATCATTTCTTAATTTTCAGAAATAAGGTCATGTTAGCAAGTTTCCTAAATGATGAAGGAAAAATTGACTTTTAATTTGTAGTGATGAAGCAGTAAAAGAGGTGCCTCCTTCACTCCAGTCTCCATAGTGCAGAAAGTGGTAAAAACTGATCCTTTTGTGATAACTACAAGCAAAGCTATCGTTACCCTTGCTGGGGGCTTCCCAGGTGGTGCTTGTAGTAAAGAACCTGCCTGCCAAAGCAGGAGATGTAAGAGATGCAGATTCAATCCTTGGGTTGGGAAGATACCCCTGGAGATGGGCATGGCAACCCACTCCAGTATTCTTTGCCTGGAGAACCCCATGGACAGAGGAGCCTGGTGGGCTACAGTCCATGGGGTTGCGCAGAGTCAAACATGACTGAACTGACTTAACATGCATGCACAGCTGGGTATTTTAGCTTTTCCATCTGATTTTTAGAATTAAGAGAGGGAGAGACCCCAGGGGAGGGGTAAGGCGGGAATTAAGCCAATCTGAAGTTCCTCTAAATTTGTAAAAATCTGTCATCTTCCTCCTATATCCTATTTACAACTTCTCATCCCCAAAAGCCCATGCCATACCATAAGAATGGCTTCCAATCACAATGCCATAGCAGAGGATACCAAGTCCTCAGAAATTTAGCTATGGAAACATCTCAAGGAGACTCAAAAGATAAAGTTATATTTCTCTTGGATAAACATCCAAGGGGCTCCCTGGTGGCTCAGAGGTTAAAGCGTCTACCTGGAACTCGGGAGACCTGGGTTCGATCCCTGGGTCAGGGAAGATCCCCTGGAGAAGGCAATGGCAACCCACTCCAGTACTCTTGCCTGGAGAATCCCATGGAGGGAGGAGCCTGGTAGGCTACAGTCCATGGGGTCGCAAAGAGTCGGACACGACTGAGCAACTTCACTTCACTAAACATCCAAGGAGACTCAAAAGATACAGTTATACTTCTCCCAAAAACAATACTAAGGTTTGGGTAAACTCTGGGAGTTGGTGATGGACAGGGAGGCCTGGCATGCTGCAGTCCATGGGGTCGCAAGGAGTTGGACACGACCAAGAGACTGGACTGCACTGAACTGAAGGATACTTCTAGTATGTTCCTTGGCCAGAACTTTTACTACCTTTAGGTCCAGAAAAAAAGAACTCTGCCAGCCCAGCAAAGGAACATGGTTTATCTTCTGTAAATTACATAATCCACCCAACTTCAGGTATCTTTATTAATGAAAAAAAAAAAGAATTTTTTTAAAATTTCCATCTTAAATCACAGATATACAAGAATCTGTATGCACAATAAGAACAGAAATCACAACGTGTTTACATCATTAGGGTGGGATGGGGGAGGTGTTTCAACATACATGAAAATACTAACACAGGTGGTTTATCATCAGGTTGTATAGCACGATGGGTGATTATTTTCTACTCTGTGTGGGTTTTCTTTTTGAACTTTCTAAAATCAATGTATTTTTAAAGAAAAAAGTCTTCAAATGATTTTAAAATGTAAAATATCCTTAATTCACGTTTGTGACACATGAAACTCAGGTTTTCCTAAAAAAGAGTAACTTAAAACACTCCAAAACAGCCTATATGCAAAATTTCTTTTTTTAGAAGTATAAAAAAAATCCCATGGCTACTAGTGTCAGTGCAAAAAAGGAAAATTAGCATACATTATGAAATAAAAGCTTTGTATAATCAGCTATCTTGAGAAGCTTATCCAAAATATGGAAAAGCAAGGAGTAAAATAAAGAGGGGGCCCATTTGCAGCCCCAGTCTCACTGTCATTATTTTTTGTTGAGTTGCTGCAGGACAAGTTCAATTATTATACAGACCTTAATAGACATTTCTTAAACAGAACATTTTATAAAAGCATATTTTATCAACTGCCAGATCCAAAAAAAAAAGGTATTTTAAAACATCCACCCAAATATGCTTTTGAAGCCCAACAAATACAGTTCAGTGTTAAAACAACAGAGGTGTCCAAGAGAAGAGTTTAAAGCCATTTATCATCTTAAAGATGTTCCAATTATTTATTCACTTCATGATCAATTTCATGACCATATGTGGAATTCTGATTCCCCCTCTCCCACTAATTTCCTGGATGACTTGCTCAAGCCACTTTGATCTCTTCATTTCAAAATGATTTTAACTGGCTAAAATTTTTCATCCTCTCAGATATCTCATACTATCCTTGTTAACATTGGCAGGTTCAGTCTTTAAAACTGCCCTATTTATCACACTCCTTTTAGATTTCTGAAAAGTGACTAAAACTCTGGTCATAACAATATTTAAAGAGGAGTCATTAGTTTTCAGGTTCAAAATAACCTCCTTAAATCATATTACTCCATAGAGGGTATTATTCAGCCATTAAAACTTATGTTATAGTAGAGTACTTAAAGATACTGAAAGTTGTTCAGGATCCATTAAGCGAAAAAAGTAAAATTAAGCAAAACATAATTCTACCCATATGTCAGTACATTCATCAAAGACATGGGTATAGCTATGGCTGATTCTTGTAGATGTTTGGCAGAAAACCACAAAATTCTATAAAGCAATTATCCTTCAATTAAAAAACTAAATAATTTAAGTGGCAAAAAAAATGCAGACATCCCTGGTGGTCTGGTGGCTAAGACTCCGCACTCCCAATGCATGGGGCCCGGGTTTGATCCCTGGTCAGGGAACTAGATCCCACATACCACAACTAAGGCCAAATAATGTTTTTGTTTTTTTTTTTAAACTGGAAGGGTCTAGATTAAAATATTAACCATTGACTTCATCTATGGGTAACAACAAAACTATAACTGATTTTTAGTCCTTTTTTTGCTCTATCAAAAACATGTTAACTGGAGAAAATTAACTTTTGCTAAAGGAATTTTTTAGTTCTACCCAGAGCATCCAGAGGAAGAAGAGGAAAAAAAAAAAAAAACCAAGCAACCAACATCACAATTAAGTCTGTTACAAACTGCCCTGTACTTAACAGATGAGCATTTTAACACAGTAGAAAGCAAAAAAAAAAAAAACCAACCCTAAATTTGAATACCTAGAACTTTCCTATCACAGGATTCCTAATTCTTGAAAGTTACTTTATCACTTTAGTTCCACTGATAAAACTTATTTTATACCAAATTTTCTAAATTTATCTGATTAAAGGATCTCACCAAAAACTGATAACTGTTTTTATTTATCATTCCACCAACTTTCTTTTTATAAAATAATAAACTGACAGGACCAAGTCTTCATAAAGTTATTTGCCAACTTCAAGATAATCAAGGATTAGCATGCATTTTCCAACCTGTCCCAATCCCTTCCCCCCAGTCCTCAGAATTTTTAAATTCATTTTCCATGATCTGGTAATAGAGTAAGACATCTTCCGTGCTCATCAATGAAGACAAACTGGCAGTACACTTGCAACAAAAAATAGATTTTATAACATAGTACTTATGGGAAGGAACCAAATGGTGGAATATATCTGGCATAATTCACACGCCCTATGACACTCAGATGAGCATGAATAAAACAGTTAATCCTCTTCGCCTTCACCTTTCCATTCATCAATGAGGGATATTTGGCAAAAACCACAGAGCCCTGAATGACAACTCCACAGTTATAGAAAAACTGACCATGATTAGAAGAATTTCTGACAGATGACCTTTTTAATGGCATCTCTTTTCATTTTCCTGGGATGCCATTTTTAATCCACAAAACTGTTTATCTTTAGAAAATCAACCCAGAATACTTAATATCATGTTATTTAAATACTGTAAGTCCATCTGAATCAGTTCAGGGAACACCTAGAAAAACTCTCAAACTACACCCTTCTCTATCCACTGTGGGTAAGAAAAGGAGTTTTGAATTTCTACTTTTTCTACTAGACAGAATGGATTTTTTAAAAAAATTAAAATAGAGTACCACACATATTCATGTTCTCATTTTCCTTACTAATTCAAGTGTGCCCTGCTGCTATTCAAAAACACTCCAAAGAGAGGCACTTACTTCCTGATTACACATTCAAATAAATGCATAACATGCATTTCAACTTGGAATCACTTTCTTAAGAAATTAACTAGTAGAAACCACTTTTCTATATCATGGTTGAAGTCAGGCCAAAGTCAAAAATTCAGTACCTAACTTCCTCAGCTACAGTGTACAAATATATTAAGGCAGGAATATTATCTATCGACTGTATCTTAAAAGTATTATTATCCTGGTTAGTACTATTATTTTTGTGAGTTTAACAAGACTTTGGAGAAGGCAATAGCAACCCACTCCAGTACTCTTGCCTGGAAAATCCCATGGACGGAGGAGCCTGGTAGGCTGCAGTCCATGGGGTCGCTGTGACTGAGCGACTTCACTTTTACTTTTCACTTTCATGCATTGGAGAAGGAAATGGCAACCCACTCCAGTGTTCTTGCCTGGAGAATCCCAGGGACGGGGGAGCCTGGTGGGCTGCCGTCTCTGGGGTCGCAGAGAGTCGGACACGACTGAAGCGACGTAGCAGCAGCAGCAGCAGCAGCAACAAGACTTTAAAAAAGGGGAGGAGCAATTTCAAAATGACAGGAAACATTAGAATTTAATAACTTCATTCTCCTTTCCTCACTCTCAAGATGGCTACACCGGAACCCAAGTCTCTGCGATAGCACATGCTCACACAAAACAGTGATCCAGGGGTGGTCAGCATCCCTAACACATCCCAAATGCAAGAAAATACAGCCTTCACCCTCAAAGGCTTACCATTTAAGTCAAACAGATAACTTTAAGACATAAAACACTTGGATGACAACCAGTTAATGATTTTTTGGAATTTATATTTTGCTTTTCCTGCTCAAGTTAAATGAACAGCAACAGAAAATGGATTAAATAGAGTAGAGGAACAGGGGTCAATAATGAACAAGTTTTAAATTAATCACAGTCCTCAGGAACATATGAAGGGTAGGAATTGGTAGCCCTTTAAACAACAGATACAGCCATCACAGGATCACACACAAAGAGACATCCAGAAAAATAAGCAGTGAAAACAGGATGAAAAATCTACTGAGATAGCAAGGGGAAAAGACAGGATAACAAATGAAAAGGCAGAACTTAAAGCAAGAGTATGAGAAAAATCAGCAGATTTCTTGTTAAGTTTAATGAAGAAAGTGATTACACTAATCTGGAAACCTAATTAACTTAAATTTAATCTTTTTCAAAATGTTAAATGTTTCTCTGCTATTGCTCTTCCATAGCATCATTAACACTTTTTGAAGCCCGTACTCAATATTCCAGGGTAGTAATACTTGTCATTTTTCTCCTGTGAAAAATTAAAGAGCCCATGTATAAGATCCAGCTCATGATCCAACCTGAATAAAACCACACTAACAGCACCAGACAAATTAAAATGCAGTCTCTCTCACACACCCACACAAAGCTCCTTGAAGCTATGTTTCAAGTCTTCGCATCATGAACTTAGCAAGCCCAGACTTCACTCTGTCTCCTGTCTACCTCTCAAATCCTACTCGAAACAGTCACTGACAGCTGCTTTGTCCTGATCACATCTGCCTTTTTTAACATCTATCTTGCAGGCTGCCTATATTAGATGTGGGTACATCAGTCTAAAGCTGTCAACATCTGCACTGGACAGGAGACCAATTTTCACCTCCTTCAATCTGACTAGTCAGTTGCCAGGGAAAAAATTATGCCTCAAGAGCCTGACAGCTTGTGCTCAATATTCTTTTGTCGGGGATAAAATACATCATTATTTTCCCTAAAACTGCCTTGCCAAGATTTACAATAAAATAAATACACACACACACACACGTACACTCACACACATATACCTGTGGGTGCACACGCATTTCTCCATATGTATATACCATTTTCTCCCTTTATACAAATCATTCACACACATAACAAGGAAGAAGACCTCTCTGTCCTCAATTTCACTACATAATTACTATGATAAATAAAAGAATATCTCTTAGTACCAATTTAAAACCCTCACTGCCTATCCCTTCTTTATGACAATGTCCTTAAAAGACAATTTTATCAAGTAATTCTGTACTTTCAAGATTTAAAAAAGCTAAGAAGACATTTGTGCAACAAGTCCAAGTCACCAATGAACTATAACTGCTAAATCACAAGAAAGTGGTAAACTCAACAGCTTTAACTATTGTTTTAGAAGACCAATAAACACTGCTTTCTTGCTCTAAGTGACAAAACACGTTCTACAGAAAAGACAGTTCCTATAACAAATGCAACTAAGTACTGAACAACACTGACTGTTCTCATAAGCTAAAGTCCTTCTTCTACTCAAGGATAATGGGCTTGCATTATAATCAAAGTTTACCTGAAAAGGAATTATGATCCCAAAACCAGAACTGGAAAAGTCTCCAAAAAAATCTTAACACAAATACTGCCTAACATAAACAGACACAAAAGGTGGAAAACTATAAGCCAAACATTAAAATGTCTGCTTTCTGTTTACTGAACAAAGACATTTAGTAAAAAAATGTACTTATTTTCACCTTCTATCCATTTAGAGAGAAGGGGTATGTAGGTGTTACTATTAAATGTTTTTCCAATATTAGAGAGATAATACTGGAGAGGATTATTACAGTGAATTATCTAGATATTTTCATGTTGTTCACCATGTGAATAATAACACATACATGAGAGGTGACCTTAGTAGCAAGCAGTCATGGAACAAAAATCAAAACAAATAGTCTGTGAGGCAGTAAGAGCCATGGATTTAGCTGCGGTCTTTGGTCTATTCAACAGAACTCAACCACCTTTTCAAGGACTACCATAAATCAGGTCCCACCATTAAAATCACTACAGACAGACACAATCACGTTTTGATTCTCAACTCCAAGTTAATGCTACCTCTGCATACCAATAGACTAGCGATGAGAAACCTAGAAGATTAGCATCTCCGGGCCAATAAGCCACATCTCAATTTTTGAAAACCTGGCAGAATTCAAATCAATAAGAAAAATAACAGGGATTCAACAAATCTGCAAAGGAGCACTATCATTTATAAATACTTATCACTGCCCTAGAGACTCTCACAAGCACCATCATGTTTCACATATATTCATAAACACAAAGAAATGGTCAACATCAATTACTGCAAATAATGCAAATTTTAAAAAAGAAAGTAGCATTTTACACCTCTAAAGACAGCAAAAAATATTAATGGACTATCCCATTACTTTTCAAGAAGGATAATTTGTTTTCATTAAACATCATATTATTATTATATTCTGTGTTCCTTTGGAGAACGGGGAGCTCCCACATTCCTTGTGTCCTGGGGTGAACATGCTAAATAATCTCCTTTGGCAGTAGGAAGTGTTTCAGTGCTGAACATGACCAAAGCAAAGCTAACCAGTCCTCTCCATGACTAAGATATAAACACTAAGAAAAGTTTTATCTGCTGGGATGAAAAAACTAGTATGACCACTTCCAACTAGAGGTGGGCATCTTATCCAATATGTATATATGGAAATAGAGGTAAACACAAGGAGACAAATTTGATGGAAGAAAGTCATGCATCCTTGCAGTCAGTCGTATCTGGCTATGCTTGAACTCTGGATCTACTGCTGGAATTGCCAAACTAAAACTCCTAAGAATTTCCCAGGTGGCTCAGTGGTAAAGAATCCACCTGCCAAGCAGGAGACACAGGTTCAATCCCTGGGTCA
Organism: Bos indicus; assembly: GCF_029378745.1. Taxonomy (NCBI): domain Eukaryota; kingdom Metazoa; phylum Chordata; class Mammalia; order Artiodactyla; family Bovidae; genus Bos; species Bos indicus. Next base: position 49,804,862 of record NC_091766.1, on the reverse strand, counting down.
GAAGATCCCCTGGAGAAGGAAATGGCAACCCATCCCAGTATTCTTGCCTGGGAAACTGCATGGACAGAGGAGCCTGGAGGGCTACAGTTCATGGTGTTGCAGAGTCAGACACAATTTAGCAACTCAACAACAACAAAGACCCCAAAAGTCCCTTTTTGTTTAAACAAGTTTGAGTTGAGTTGCTGTATCTTGTAATGGGTGAGGTTATATGAATATTAAGCAATATAGACAGATATAACCCCATATATGCTGGGCTGTGCTAAGTCACTTCAGTTGAGTCTGACTCTTTGTGACCCTATGAACTGTAGCCCACCAGGCTCCTCTGTCTATGGGATTCAAGAATACTGGAGTGGGTTGCCATGGCCTCCTCCAGGGGATCTTCCCGACCCAGGGATCGAACCCATGTCTGTTACGTCTCCTGCATTGGTAGGTGCGTTCTTTACCACTAGTGCCACCTGGAAGCCCTACTAGAGAACAATTTAGAACATTTTGAAGTCCTAAAATCTAAGTCCCTGAGAAAACTTTCTGAATGGTTAGATGAGTACACATATATTGGAAACTCCTCCAAACTGTACACCAATCTGTATACTTTGCTATATATAACGTAAATATATACTCTTCAGTTCAGTTCAGTTGCTCAGTCGCGTCCGACTCTTTGCAGTCCGACTCCATGGACTGCAGCACGCCAGGCTTCCCTGTCCATCACCAACTCCCGGAACCTACTCAAACTCATGTCCATCATGTCAGTGATGCCATCCAACCATCTCATCCTCTGTCGTCCCCTTATCCTCCCCTCTTCAATCTTTCCCAGCGTCAAGGTCTCTTCAAATGAGTCAGCTCTTTGCATCAGGTGGCCAAAGTACTGGAGCTTCAGCATCAGTCCTTCCAATAAATATTCAGGACTGATTTCCTTTAGGATGGACTGGTTGGATCTCCTTGCAGTCCAAGGGACTCTCAAGAGTCTCCAACACCACAGTTCAAAAGCATCATTCTTCGGCACTCAGCTTTCTTTATAGTCTTTCTTTCTTTATATACTCTTAATGTTTTTTTAAAAGATCTGTGCCCCTATATTCCTACTCCAGGAAATATATCTTAAAGATACAAATTTTTTTTAAAGGGAAAACATTATACATATAGGGTTCACTTACAACAGCATTTTTATATCAAAAACATAAAAATAACTAAGTCCAATAATAGGGAAATGATACAATAGAAAGTATATAGTTTTAAAGATTATAAATACCAAGGTTATAGTAAATCATAAAAATAATGCCTGTAATTAGTTTAAAATTTTTAAAAGAAAACAGTAAAATGGTATAAGCTAGAAATAAAATGCATATATGTAGCCAAGGAATTAAAAAGAAACAGAAAACTAAATAAAGACTATAATAACCCCCCCAAAATGTAAATCTAACAAAATATAGAGGATATATGTATTGTATATACCTGCTGCTAAACACCAATGAAAGAAATTTTAAAAAGATCTAAATAGATGAAAATGTATTTTGTTCATAAAAGACTCAGAGTAAAAATGTTGACTCTCCCCAAAGTTTAATGTAATCCCTATCAAAATCCCAGATTTTCTATAGACAAGATTATCTAAGATTTATGTGGAAAAGCAAAAAAACAAAACAAAACACTAGAATAGCTAAAACAATTTAGAAAAAGAATAAAGAGGGAGAAATCACTCAACCCAATTTTGAGACTCATAACTACAGCAATAAAGATTGTGAGCATTGGCTGAGGGATAGACACATAGATAATAGAAAATAGAGAACCCAGAAATAATCCCACACAAGTACAGCCTGACTGATTTTTTTCCCCCAGCTGACTGATTTCTAACAGGGTGCAAAAGCAGCTCATTGAAATATTCTTTTCAACAAATGATACTGGAACAACTAGATGTTCACAAAGGAAAAAAGAACTCAACCTAAACCTCATATGCTATACAAAAATAATCCAAAATGAGCCCAAGAGTTAAAAGTAAAACATAGAATTTCTAAAAGAAAATAGGAGAAAATCTTCATGAGCTAAATAAAGCTTGTTAAAGAATTCTTAGACATGACACCAAAAGCATGATCCATACATTGGGAGAGGGGGATCAATAAATTGGACATCACCAAAATTAAAAACTTAGTATGCTATTTAAAACTTAGATCTGTTAAGAGGGTGAAAAGACAGGCTACATCCACATCACGGAGTACTCACAGTATACCTGCCTGTAATTAAAAAGCTACATTGGAGGGCTCTCAAGGGCAGCATGTTGAGTTGTGTGTGTGTGTGTGTGTGCGTGTGTGTTGGGGGGGGGGAGTGGGGAAAGCCAATCTCAAAAGATCATACATTGTATGATTCCATTTATACAATATTCTTGAAATGACAGAATTAGAGATGGAGACAGATTAGATGCCAAGGGTGAGGGATGATGGGGAATGTAAGCAACATGGGTATAACTATAACAGGTATCAAGAGGGAGAGCTTTGTGGTGATGGAATAGTTGTATATCTTGTTTGCAGAGGTGGTTGTACAAATCTTCACAAGTTAAAACCAGAGAATTGCTCTGCCAATGTCAATTTCCTGCTGCTGATATAGTACTATAGTTCCATAAAATGTAACCATTGAGGGAAACTGGGTAAATGGTATACTGGACTACTCTATACTATATTTGCAACTCCCTGTTAATCAAAATTAAAAGTTAAAAAAAAAATCGGTTACTTAACTTTTTATTAGTGTAAATAAACACTGAAGCAAACAATGTAACAGAATTTTTCATTTGACAGAAGACTGCACAGCAAAATCTGAGTGGCTCTAAGTTGATGAGAGTATGTTAATGTTAGGTAATTCACCTGGAGTTTTTAGTAGCACACACTGCCTCAATATATACCCTAAGTGATTAATGTCTGAGGAAGATATTTTAATTTTTCACATACCAGGTCCCTCAGCTTTATCTATAAAGAACAGCCATCTATACAGGCCAAGCTGGCAGTAAACCTGCATGCATGTGTGCGTGCGTTTAGTTGCTAAGTCGTGTCCAACTCTTGGCAACCGCATGACTGCATGACAACTGGCCAATTCTCCCTTTCCATGATCTGTCGCAGCAGTCCCTTCCTTAACAGCACATCTCACCTCCCCCGACCCCAATGGTTTCCTGACTGTTAGTCCAGCCTCCAGGCTCTCCCCCAACCCCTTTAAGGCTTCCTGTATACACCTGAGAAACTAATCTTCCCTAAACACCACTTCTTTTCATAGTCCATGTTATCCAGATGGTAGAACTTCTTAAAACAGGAACAAAGTTAAGGAGACATATTTCAGTTTAATTTAAGAAGAAAAAGGCGTTAAAAATAAACACAAAGCCATGTTGGAAAAAGCTGCTTCCAGAGGTGCAAGTCCTGTGTCACTAGATATATTTAAGTATATGGGAACCTGAACCTGGGAGACCTATTCCAGCCACAGAACTCTCTAACTTGGTATCATTTCCCTGATAGTTCTCCCTTCTTCACTTGGCATTCCAAGCCACCCTCTAAAACCTAGCTCCAAGCTCTTTTGTATCCAACCTCTCCTCCCAGCACTCCTCTCCAGTCAGAGCCTTCACGGTTCCCTGTGCACATCTTGCTTTGTCTGCTGCTTTTCTTACCTGAATGACTTTTTCTCCCTCCCTTCTTTTACCTTTCAAGATCCAGTACACCTTCAGGAAGCTTTTCTAATCCCATGCGTACATTCTTATTCCATTCCATTCTTTGCATGCTACTCATGCTATTAATTTTTTATGTCCATATGTCCTGATTATAAGCTCCAAGACAAAAAAACAGTAAAAACAGCCTCCTGTCTGCTAGAAGACAGTCTCTCTCTCCTTTTTTAATATTATTTTGGCCACTCTGCACTACATGCTCAATCCTAGTTTCTTGACCAGGAATCAAACCCAGGCCCCCTACAGTGGAAGCACAGAGTCCTAACCAATGACCCTCCAGGGAATTCCCCAAAATAGTCTCTCTTCACAAGAGACCGCACGTAGTCACCCAGCCCTTTCCCCACTCTGGCCTAACACAAGCTTCTCCCCAGGAAATCCACTGTTGTGAACCTGCAGCTCACCAATCATCTACCCCTTTGCTGAGAAGAGTATCTTTAGAAGCGGTGTGAGAATATGAGAATACACAAAGGTGCACCTGAGACTCTTGGGACCTTCTCCCTCATTCACCCAGAAATGCCCATGAGCTGTAAGGAAGAAGTTACTGATGCAGCGGCAAGTCTCTGTTCTTGGCCTTTGAGATCGACTGTAAATTGTAGCTAATGGATTAAACAACACTGTTCTAGTAGAAACCATTCCTCATCACTTAACTTCCTATTTATTATTATCATCACTGGTCTTCCTTTTTAAAAGTCTCCCCCCTTTTCAAACAAGTGTCAATTAGGCTTTCCCATCTCTGCCTCTTGGATGTCCCCTAACCAGTTAAGAGCCCTCTTTTTCTCATCAGAGCCCTATTCAAGTATCCATGAAATACTTTTAGATACTCTTTGCAACACACAGGTATTGTTAAAGCATGTATGTATAAGGAAAGGCTGCTAATGGGTATGAGATTTATTTTGGGAGTGGTGAAAATGTTCTGGAATTAAATAATGGTAAACCTGTACAACTTGGTGAATATACTAAAAACCACTGAATTATATACATTTTAAAATGGTGAATTTTGTGTTAAGTGAATTATCTTTTTTTTTTTTTTTAAAGGTAAGATTCTCCACCAGTATCCCAGTACTTACATTTGGCACTGGGGCGAAAATATCTTAATTTTTAAGAAAACACCTTTTCTCACATACTTCTTGGAGAACATAGTCAATTACCTTCCTCAAACATTTAAGTGCCTATCATAGACAGGCACCATGATAGCTGCCACAGAAAACAATTGCCAGACCATCACAGAACCTATGCTGCTAGAGCCTAAGAGGGGAAGGTAACTAGCTGTTTAACTATCACTGTGCCAAGAGCTAGGAAGAAAAAGTATAAAGGTAAGAATGACCTAATCAGAGTGGGAAATGTGAGGATGGGCAGGGTCCCCAAAAAACATTATCTCTAAGAGACACATGTAAGCTTCAGCCCATATCAGGTAGTTAACAACTAATTTGGGCTGACAAGCAGTACAACAAAACCCCTGTTTCACAGGGGTTTGCAGGCCATGCAATTAATAACTGGTTCCCATCCACCACAGGAGACTCACCTGGTCTTGAGGTAAAGCAACCCTGCATTTATATATGTGTATGTTTTACCCACTGACAGTGTTATGATAAGGTTTTAGTGTCCTCACAAATGTTTGTGTTTATTATTCATGTAATCAGGGGCAAATACAAAAAGAAAATTAAGTTATGCTGAAAAACTGCATACATTCAAGTCTCTGATTATTAACGATTGCACAGAAGAGCACAGACAGGGCTTATACAAGCTCAAAAGATATAGAAGGTTCATTTTTGGCTCAAAAGCATTATAAATAAGAACATAAATCAACTATTTATTTGAAGACAGTAAGCTCACATCTTTAACCCTAGATTAGAGGTCAGCTAACTATGGCCTGTGGGTCAAATCTAGCCAATCCACCATTTTCATAAATAAGTTTTACTGGAATATAGCCATGCCCGTTTGTTTTTACACTGAATAGCTGCTTTCCCAACACAACTGCTGAACTCAATAGTGTTAAGAAAAACCTTATCGCCAATACGGTCTAAAATCCTTACTACTTGGCCAACTTGTACTAGATGACAGTAGCCCACACTGATTCAGAACAAAAACATCTTTTTATACATCCTTCAGCAATTAAAGGATGTTCCAGTGGATAAGCAACAGACTTGAAATGCAAAGAACTCTACTTCATTAGTCAATCCACCATGGAGTTCTTGATAAATTGTAATTACATTTTATATACCAGTAAAATTCAGAGCAGTTAGGTCCGAGTTTTCCATAAGTGCTCAGGATTGCTGAAAGCAGGCCTGGGAAAGGTTTTTGTATTAATTATATATTCCTGCCCAATAAATTACCCCCAAGTAAGTATCTTAAACATTTATTATCTCCCCAAGTTTTCTGTGGGTCAGGAATTCAGGGTTGGTTGGGGCTGCCATCATCTGAAACTTAACTGTAGTTGGATGATCTTCTAAGGTGGCCTGGTTACATGCTTGGTAAACTGGTACAAGAGACATCAGCTCCTCTCCACAAGACCTCCTGAGTGTCCTCATAACCTAGCCAGCTTCCCCTGGAGTCAATAATCCATGAGAAAGAGATAGGAAAACACAACATTCTCCTTACGACTTTGCTTTGAAAGTAGATACTGTAACTTCCACACCACATTCTATTTCTTTACAGAACTAAGTAAGAGTCTCTAAGTACAACACATATTCAAGAAAGTCAAAGTTAGGCCTCATTTTTAAAGGAAAAGGTGTTAAAAGAATCTTCATATATTAACATCACTTCAGGGTTTCAAATGATGAGTAAACAGCTTCAACAACATAACCTACAAGGTTTGGTTGACTCAAGAATCTGTGCTTAACCATTATCATACCATGTATTTTGTTCTATTTGTCATAGGAGAGAGACAGTATCACTATTTGTTAACATTCACCAAAGAAAAAAGTAAGCCAACAGAAGAAAGGCAAAGCACTCCAGTTTTTCACATCTGACACAGTAACAGTGATGGGAGGCAGTTATACATTTGCTTTAGTTTTAGTTCTGTTTTGTTTTCCTGCAAGGAGAAGGAAAATTATGGAGACTAGATCATGAACAGATCAAAAATAATTGCAAAGTTGTACCGGAACAGATAGCATTTATGATTCAGTGCCACATAAAAAATTTTCTCAGATACAAACAATAATAACAGAAACTGAAATTTAGATGTGCATTCACAATTGGGAGGGGTGGGGCTGTGCTTGGGAGGTGGGAGGGTGTATTATATCACAATTGCTACAGATGTGTATCAGAGTAACTTCTGGAACAAGGAACATATTAGTAGAGGGAAAAAGTTATTTGTTACAATTCAATGTATTTTGAAAATAAATGTCTCTGTAGACCCATAAGCACTTGACCAAATTCACCTGTTAATACTGTGAGTTTCATTAGGGGAAGCAAGAAGACCAAGGAAGCAAAACTTTCTCACAGAGGGCAGAGAAATAACAGTCATCCTGATTTCCTCAACAAAAAGCTCAAAAATGGTCCTGAATCAGACAATTAAATCACTTTAAATTCAATCAAAATTCACTCTGCCAGGTTGAACAGTATCCCTCCAAAATTTAGATCCTCCCAGAATCTGTGAATGTGGCTTTATTTAGATACAGGGTCCTTGTAGATATAACCAAATTAAGATGAGGTCATCCTGGACTAGAGTGGACCCCAATTCAATGACTAACATCCTCTTAAGAGGGAACTTGGCAACACAGATACATGGAGAGTACCATGTGACAAAAAAAGCCAGATATTGGAGGGACCTGTCTACCTGTCAAGGAACACCAAGGACTGCCAGCAAAAAGCAGAAGCTAGGAAAGAACATGGAACAGTCTTCAACTAAGGCCCCAAGAATGAATCCTGCTGACACCTTGATTTCAGATATCTAGCCTCCAGAATGCCAAAAAAATAAATTTCTGTTGTTTTAAGTTACCAAATTAGTAGTCATTTACTATGGCAGCCAGAGAAAACTAACACATCCACTCAGCTAGGATTATGCAACTTAAGTAATCTCACCATTTTCAGTATTAGAAATATGTATTCACAAACTCAGAACAATAGGAGACAGCATCTCCATTTAATGCCTTGCCCTTTTTGGGTACTGTCACAGGGATGAATCTGACTTAAGAGTCCAATGGACTATGTATGCTGCTGTCAGCCAGAAGGCCACTGAGGCTCTCCCAAAGACCAGTAGAGCACATGCACAGAGCATGGGAGTCAGTTCACCTTAGCTGATAGCCAACAGCCCTAAAAAAAACAAAACCAAACCTATGTTTTTGTTGAAGTCCTCCTGCTAGACCAGAAGTTTAACAAAAAATTACAGGTCAAGAAGTTATTCTTTCAGATTTAAAGTCCTCTTATCTAGATAAGCAAAAAGGACCTACTATAAAGCACAAGGAGCTCCGTTCAATATTCTGTAATAACCTAAATGGAAAAAGAATTAAAAAAAGATACATGTATAACTGAATCACTTTGCTGTACACATGAAACTAACATTGTTAATCAACTACACTCCAATATAAAATAAATTTTTTAAGTAAATAAAGTCTTCTTATCATGATTATTGCATCATAGTGATGGCAGTCTTTCTAACAGTAACCACTGGTAAACTGTGGGTTACCATTTCACTTCTTATTACTTCTGAGTTTCCCAAAACATGTTTCCTAAAAAAAAAAAAAAAACATGTTTCCTTTAAACTCTCATTTAAATTATTTTAAACTCAAGCCAGTGCAAATATGCATGGCTGATTTAACCTATCAGTCTGACAGAAAGAGACACTGTCTAGATTATTTTCAGAATTGCTAAACACTTTTCTATTTTATCACCCCTGTATCTTTAGCACAAATTAACACATATTACGCAGGATAAAAGATAAACTTCTGCCCCATATCAGTTCAGTTCAGTTGCTCAGTCGTGTCTGACTCTTTGCGACCCCATGAATCGCAGCACGCCAGGCCTCCCTGTCCATCACCAACTCCCGGAGTTCACCCAGACTCACGTCCATCGAGTCAGTGATGCCATCCAGCCATCTCATCCTCTGGCATCCCCTTCTCATCCTGCCCCAATCCCTCCCAGCATCAGGGTCTTTTCCAATGAGTCAACTCTTCGCATGAGGTGGCCAAAGTACTGGAGTTTCAGCTTCAGCGTCATTCCTTCCAAAGAAATCCCAGGGCTGATCTCCTTCAGAATGGACTGGTTGGATCTCCTTGCAGTCCAAGGGACTCTCAGGAGTCTTCTCCAACACCACAGTTCAAAAGCATCAATTCTTTGGCGCTCAGCCTTCTTCACAGTCCAACTCTCACATCCATACATGACCACAGGAAAAACCATAGCCTGCCCCATATATTTCCCATCAAATTGTGTTACAACATTCCTACAACTATTACTTAGAACATTGGAGAGAACTGGATTCAGATTCTCCAAAAAAGATGTTCGTTAATCACTCCTGATTAAAGCTTAAGCCAGTACAACTTAATACATTTCCAATAAGTGAATATTTGTAGTTACCTGAGCAACTGGAAATATATAAGAATGAAAATATTGACCACAAAGTCACCTTCAAGGATTATTTTTCTAGAAAAGCCTGGCTCTCCCCATACAAAAAGTGGTATTGACCTACCTTGTTTTCGAACATCTTCTACAGCAGCCACAAGCTCCTCCTTGAGAAACTGACTCTCCTTTGCAATTTTATCCCCCTTCTCCAAGAAATTTTCAGTTGCTTGTTCAACAGATGCAGCCAAAACATGGGCCTTCTTAGAACGACCTCTCTTCTTATTAGAGGGCCCCTTGCTATTGGTGTTTACCAAGGTTGTAACCTAAAAGTTTCAATTTTGAAAATTAAACTGTAGCCAACTAAAATTAAAAGAAAAAAAAAAAAAACACACTAAGAGTAACATCTTTACAGATAGCAAGAATAAATTACTCATAGTAAAATGAAACATCACATTTATGAGTCTAGTAAGTATTAACAAATAAGATAAAATTCTCTCCATATTTTAAAATATTCAGCAATGATACGCCATATTTAGTTTCCAAAATAATTTAGCTATCTCAATATGTAAGTTAAGATTTATAATTAATATTTTAATTTCTCAAACATGATCATTAGGTTTTTAAGCTTCATTTTACAGATTAAAAACTAACAATAAACAAATTACATGTCTCTATTATGTCATCAAGAAGTTTAGAAAGGGGTTAACAATGAATTCTGGAGCCCAAGAAAATAATTTACTTACAATTTTAAAATATTTATTTTATATTTATATTTAAAATATTTATTTTCTTGAGCTCCAAAATCACTGCAGATGGTGACTGCAACCATGCCACTACCTCTCATTTTTGTGCTCGAGTACAATGTCTGTCTCCCTCACACTCACACACAGACACATACACGTGCCAAAATGCTACATGTGCACAGCAAGTTGCTAACACTTTAATGAAATGGCATCACACTGTGATATTTGTATTTGTAACAGAACATACCAAACCTACGCTCTCAAATTAAATGACCTTCTAACTGATCCTGGACAACAAAAGTTGTATTAAGCAGGGTGAACAGACTTAATAGTCAAGGTTCCATATCCTATCTTTCTTAGAAATACTTTTAAGTATTAAGTGGTGTGCACTGCATACCACTAGCCCCTATTACTGCCAATCAAGACTGAAGAAAATGGCATCAAATATATTTCTAAAAGGCTAAATGAATCCACACATAAATATTTAATTATTAGTGAAGCCAAACTGTCTCATTACTATCAGCCTAAACTCAACCACTCAAATTAAGGCTTTGAACTAAACAACTTTGCCCTGTGTTTATTACCCAGGCCTACTATTATGGAACCATATAACAACTATGTATTTGTTTGCAGATTCTTACCTGGGTAACAAGAGGCTCTAACAGTCTTTCAACTGCCAGAGTCCTGATCTCTAGACTTTTGGGGTCCCATTTGAAGTTTATGTTGCCTGTGTGGACAGCAGTCATTTCTGAAAGAGAAACAGCCAGTCAGGCAAATATCAAACACACATATGAAACATAAAAAATTTTCTCCTACTCAAGGACTTTTTTACACCAGGAAAGTTACAATCACCACAAGATGAAAGAAATTCTTACCAGCCTGCACATGAGGGCCCAGTAACTCTTACAACCTCTTACACATAAGATTTTGAGTTTACAAACATTATGGGTACTACAAGAAGGCATTCCCAAATCATGAGCTTTTCCCCTTGGGCTTCTCTGGCACCAAGGCACTTCTACCTCCAGTTTTTTCATACGAACCTAGAATCAGGATGAAAAGCTCGAGGAAAAGAAGGCTAATACAGAAGATGCTGATTTGTCTTATTCCGCAATGGTTATAATACACTATTATCTAAAAAGTAAACCTCACTTCATTTTCTGATGGACTCTTAGAGAATATCTTATCTTACTGTATTAAAACCTAACACTTCAATCTACTGTCTTCTGCACCTACAGCTATTATCACTCACAGCCTGAAGAAATTTCAGGTCACACCTAGTCAAGTATCACTGTATCACTGTCAAGGTAAACTTCCATTAGACAGAGGCTTTAAGACTAAGGGAAAAGACTTCAGCCACAATACCAAGCAGTTGGTGTTTGCTTCTAAAAGCAGTGCCTCAAAGATTAAACAGAAAAACAGGTGAGGTATGTAGATGAGGTAAACACTAAACAACCTGTTCATAGAAATACAAATCTTAAAAGGGTGCGTTCTTATGAATTTTTACCTCTTGATTTTCACTCTAAAGGAAAAATGAAGGTCCATGGACAAACCTGGGTACAATGATGTTCACAAAAGCACTATATATGGTCATTAAAATCTGGAAACTACCTATATTTCAAAAAATATACCACTAAATAAATAAACCACAGAACCAATCACAAAATGGGATACTGTGCTGCTCTTAAAAAACTACAGTAACAAAATTTAGGAAGAAATAATAGTATTCTCACTGCCCAGGTCTTTATTTCTATTAAGTACTAATTCCTTTAAAAAAATTTTTTTTAAAAAAGGTATATTCCAGGTCTGATATATCCTATCGTGCAGAAAGCAAGGAAAGACACAATGACTAACAAGAGCATATTAAAAAGATATAAGAACCAAGGGCTCCACTGGCTAAATTCAAAAGTTGAATATCAAAAAGATGACTATAACTGCCTATTAGCTATCCTATCACCATGCATGGTCAGTCGCTTCAATTATGTCCAACTCTTTGCAACCCTATGGACCATAGGCCACCAAGCTCCTCTGTCCATGGGATTCTCCAGGTAAGAATACTGGAGTGGGCCGCCATGCCTTCCCCCAGGGGATCTTCCTGACCCAACCCATGTTCTCTTGCACTGCAGGTGGATTTTTTACCTCTGAGCCACAGGGGAAGCTCTAAGGATCCTCAAAAGGAAAGAAAGGGGTGAGAAGAAAATTTCTGTACCATAAATGTACAACAGAATTAAAAAATGACCATTTTGTAAACCCCAATGTAATAACTGATTCAAACTAGGACTCTCAATGGATATTAACACCATTAGGTGATGGACTACTGGGGAACAGACTATTTGTAAGGTGCCAAAGTATCACCTGACAGGTTTCACTTCTATAATTACAAAGGGGGCAAGACATAGCTTTACAACACTGAGATCTAATGGCCATCTCCTTAAGTAACAAAATTTAGCATTGCTAACAATGCAACTCTGATATTACATGCCTCACATGCCATGCCTTGGCATGTGAAGTGCCCTATATGAAGTGCCCTATATTCCCTAAAAAGTATTCTTAATGAAAAAAAAAAAAAAGTTCCAGATGTTTTTCAAGAGCCCCAGTATTATATAAACTGAGCAAAGTTAATTGTCCAAGAGAAAAATGAAAATTAAATATTTAACCTGAGTCTAATGAAGCCTCTGCATAGGGATTCTAAGCCTTTTTCAATGCATGGATCCCTTAAGCAGTCTAGTGAGTCTTATAGACTAATGTTGTCTGGTAGAAATATAATACAAGCCACCTATGCAATTTAAATTTTTCTAGCAGCCACATTAAAAAGTAGAAAGAAACTAATGAATTAATTTCATAATATTTATTTAACACAGTATATCCAGAATATTATCATTTCATTATGTAACTGATTTTTTAAAATTACTGATTACATAAGATAGTTTAAAAGTACTATGTTGGAAATCTAGGATGTGTTTTACACTTAAGGCATATTTACATTCAGACAAGTCACCTTTCCAGAGCTCAGTAGCCACATGTGGATAGTGGCTTCAGTACTGCACGGTGCAGCTACAGACTCTTCCTCAGAATTTTTTTTTAAATGCATGAAATACAATTCAAAAGATTACAAAGGAAACATATATATTGAGATTAAGCTATCAAAAGCAATATATATGCTCTTTATTTACATACTAAATAAGATGTCAAGAATTCTGATAACTACTTCAAAGTAATAATGAACACACACTTTTTCAACATAGATTACAATTACTTCATGTATGAAAAGCCCTGAGATTCCTCCTGTTGGGACGAAGTTATAGCTTCAACTGAAGTTGGAGTTTGTTTTCTATTGTTAATAATAAATTCCTATTAATAATAACAAAGACAAAACTTTTCCAATCCATATTCAGTGCAGGTTAAAAAACCCTAACCTGAACTGAATTTCACAGAAGTATATAAGGGATACAGATGCACGTTAAATACCACCAGGGAACAGACAATTGGAATATAAGGCATTCTTACAAGACAATGTGGCCTTAACTCTTCAAAAAGTCAATATCGGGGTGTGGGACATAATTTAGACTAAAAGACTCAGGAGACAAAAGAATCTAATGCAACACACATATCTCATTTGGATCCTGGTTTGAAACAAAAAGCTATTAAGAAGACATTTGTAGGAAAACTGGTAAATTTTTATAATAAATATTATATTCACTGGAGGAGGAAATGGCAACCAGCTCCAGTATTCTTGCCTGGAGAACCCCAAGGACAGTATGAAATGCATGCCTGGGGTCGCAAAGAGTTGGACACGACTTGGCGACTGAACAACAACAAATTAAATTATATTATGGAATTAATGCTCAGTTTCATAGCTGGCTTCCCTGGTGGCTCAGGGGTTAAAGCGTCTGCCTGCAATGCAGGAGACCTGGGTTCGATCCCTGGGTTGGGAAGATCCCCTGGAGAAGGAAATGGCAACCCACTCCAGCATTCTTGCCTGGAGAATCCCGTGGACAGAGAAGCCTGGTGGGCTACAGTCCACAAGGTGGCAAAGAGTCGGACACACTGAGCAACTTTAACTTTCACTTTCTTTCTTTTTTTCTTAGGTATGATAATGAACTGCAACTATATAGAAAAAGGACTATTTTTAGGAGATGCGTACTGAAATCTTTAGAAATCAAATGTCAGGATGACTGCAACTTTCAAATTCAGCAAAAGTAAACATACACAGAGAGACCACAAATTACTTAAAAATATTCATAACTATTAAATCTAGATGGAGATCATGTGAAGTGGCTGGGTACACCTGAAATTTCTCATCTTAAAAATAAAGAAAATGTTGTAGAGGTTTATGAGAAAATGTTCAAAATACATACTACTGAAGACAGAAAGCAGATTTCAAAAACAATATGAAGTATAACTGCAGTGGGATATATAAGCCAAAATATTAACAACGATGTTACATCTTAAGATTGGGGGATTAGGAGTGGTGTTAACTTTCTTTTTTCACAATTGTATTCTCTGATTTTATAAAATTACAGCTATTTAGAAAGTTGCTTTTGTAATAAAAGAAGTAGAATCTTTATTTTACAAGGTGCAAGGAGGACAATATAATCAGAAGGCATGCTTGATCATCACTCAACCACTTTGAACTTGTTTCCTCATTTATAAAACAAGGCTATCATTTACTTTAAAAAAAAAGATTATCACTATCTTTAGAGAGCTTGTGTGAAAATTAAACAGACTATGATCCACTGAATTAAATGAATCCATGATAACACCAACAAAGAAGGAAAAATTTTTCCATAATAGGAAATCAGTTAACATATAGAGAAGGAGTAACACATATAGAAAAATCACCATTTAAGAAACCTCACAATACATTCAAGAATTAGCAAAGAATGCTAAAGCAAACAGGTGAAAAGTTTACTGAGTATTAACCCAGTGCTCTGTGCCAACCTAGAGGAGTGGGATTGGGGAGGAGGGGGGGTAGTTCAAGAGCAAAGGGATATATGTATATTTATGACTGATTCACATTGTTGTTGTACAGCAGAAACCAATACAACATCGTAAAGCAATTACCTTCCAATTAAAAATAAATTTAAATAAAAAGGAAACTGAGTATTTACATAGTCTCATAGTAACTCCCAAGAGATTACCAACAGATTACCAAGGGGGAAATAAAGTATTTAACTCTGCAGAGCAGAAACCTGGCAAACACCACCTTAGCCAAGTGACAAAAATATCCGTAATAATGGGAAAAATGGACATCATGTACTTCCTATACAATGCAATAAGAAGGATACACCATTGCCTTCTGTGGTATTTCGAAGTGACATAACCCCCAATCCTGTCAAAAGGAAACATCAGACAAACTCAAAGTAATGGATATTCTATAAAATAACTAGCTACAGTCTTCAAAAATGTCAAGGTAGGAAAAACAAAGAGGCTGAGAAATACTTCCAAATTAAAAGAGGCTAAAAAAAGACATGAAAACTAAATGCAGTCATTCTGGACTGAAAATTGCAGTAGGAATAAGAAACAATTGAGACAACTGATATAATTTGATCAGGGATTCTGAAATAGATAATAAATAGTAATATATCAATGTTAAATTTTGAAAATTCCCATCATCGTATTGTAGCTATGTCCTTATTACACATAATGGGAATGATATCTACAACTTACTCTCATATGGTTTAGAAAAAAAAATAATTTCTTAAATATATACATATACTCAAAGAAGAATGAAAAAATGCGAGGCAGAAGAGAGATAATGAACAGAGGGAAACTGAATGGAAGAATGTGGGATAGGGAGAAGGAAGGGATGGAGAGAGGGAGCGGTAGCAGGAGAGAGGGAGGGGAAGCAGGGGCGGGGGGCGGGGGGGGGGGGGGCTGGCAAGGAAGGAGAGAGACGTCCTGAAATGGCTAATGTAGTTGAGAACTGATTTTTTTTAAATTTTTATTTCATTTTAATGTTAAATAGCCACTAATGACTATCTCATCAGACAGCACAGTTCTAGACCCTCTACAGAATAACAACAGACATCTACATCTCATATTTGAATAATGACCAGGACAAAGTAGAACTGCACGTGTCTGTGACTAGTCCACTCCTAACAACTTTAATATAAAAACATCGGTCTGTATCCTCTTCCCTAAATGAATGCTTGAGGCACAAATAGATAAGACTGCTTTAGATATTGCTGAAAATATTACTGCAAGCATCATCTAACATTTCACAAAGACTTATGTAAGCATCAAAAATTCTAGAACCTAGGCTTCCCTGTTGGCTGGGTGATAAAGAATCCACTTGCCAATGCAGGAGACATGGGATCAATCCCTGGTTCAGGAAGATCCCACATGCCACAGAGCAACTAAGCCCCTTGGCACCATCACTACTGAGCCAGCACTCTAGAACCCATGAGCCACAACTACTGAGCCCACATGCCACAATTACTGAAGCCCAAAAACTCTATAGAGCCTGTGCTCTGCAGTAAGACAAGCTGCCACAATGAAAAGCCCATGCAAGACAACTGGAGAGTAGTGCTGCCCCCCACCCCCCAACACCGCTCAGCACAACTAGAGAAAAGCCCATGCAGCAATGAATACCCAGCACAGCCAAATAAATGAATAAAATTAAACAAATTCTAAAGTCACTGAAAATAGGATGCCAAAAGGAATGTAGATTTGCTTAATCTGGTAACAAAGAATGCCAGTTTCCACAGAATTTGTCTCACCTCAAGTGGGCAAATTTGCTCTCTCTACACTTATACTGTGTAAAGCCTATATTCTGGTTTTTAAAGGTTATTTGTCCACTAAACTGATCAATCCAAGTCAGTAAACCTTAGGAGATGGGACTAGTCTATATCGCTACAGAGCTGACAACTGTAGCTCAAGCAAATGTCATGAAATGTCAAAGATAAGACATTTCAGAAGGAATGATTTTCCCCATGTAACCCACATTTCTGTATCCTAGCATTCCAACCACTGTATCAACACAAAACAGAAAATATTTCAAAGGTTGTAGAGGGAATGAGCCCAAAGATAACTTAAGTGAAGCTACTTGCAAGTAGACGTGTAGTCACATTTTCACATTTGGATTTTAATTATTAAACAAGTACGACACACAACAATTCACTTTCCCAAAGAAATATGCTCATTTTTTCTTGAAATAAAAAGCCTTCATGAAAGGAGCCCAGAGAAAAACATTAGGTCAATCCCTGCCTGGGGAAAAGCACCGAGCCTGAGGACTTGATCACTTTTGAGAACCCGCAAATCAAAATCCAAACACCGTACACATGCATTCTTATTGCTTGAGAATTCACAGCTCAAGCCCAGTGAGCAAAACTGAAGACCAGGATGAGAATCCTTAGCTAAAAGACAGGGTTCAGGCCACAGAAAAGCTGCCAAGGAAAAGGAAAGCTATTCACAGATACCTCAAAGAGGGAACAAGCTGCCCAAAGTGAGCCTGGGCAAACTGGACCAGTCCAGTCATGGGGTAAAAAAGGCTTCAGACACTTGGAGAAAAACTAGAATTGCCTTAGAGAAAGAACAAGAGTCCCCTGATTATTGTACACATGTTGGAAAAAAGGATCAAAACATTCTCAAAAAATGTCTTTTCGTCTTTTGTTTCCCTAATTTTGATACTCTGGGGTATAAAATAATTTCACTTTCCTGTTAACTGGAAAAAAAGGCAGAGTGTAAACACAATAACAAAATTCAAACAACCCTGATCTCTCTGGGTCTGGGAACTGGTAAATGGGAAAAGCCTGTGCCCAGCTTCCCATGAGCCGCAGCAGTCTTTATTACACACATCTAAGGTTGGCAGATCATTCAATTTTTTAAGAGATCCGAACATGCAGATTTTTATGTTAAATCTTCCAAATTTAATGTTAGAAACTTGTTCCAAAAAATGTTACCACCATATGGGATAATCATGTCTGAGTACTATGTTTGCCCTTTCGGTCACCACTTTGCAGTCACTAAAGATTTCCCCATGAAGTCCTTTCTGATTATACATTCCAGAACTCCACATCCTCTTAAGTAATGTCTCTGAGGAGGTCTTCAGCCTCCCCCATAAGATACACTAGATTCAGGCTCCCACTAAAGATGTTAAGGCAAAGGACTCACTCACTCACTCACTTCCATTGAGAAACTTGAAATATACTGACACTTGAAAACTGAGAACCCATTCAGTGTGTTTTCAAGTCTTAACAACCATGAAGGAAGCAGACTGCTTTGTGACGCATCTTTAATCAAAGGTCCTGCCATGAGTGACACCAAAGGTTATTAAACCATATTACAAAATCAAGTTATGCTTTTGTGACTACAACCCTAAAAGGATTTCAAAAAGTAGAGGTAGAACATTTAAAATCTAATGAAAACACATTCTCTGGAAAGAACATGGCTCCTGGAACCAGCTTCATCATTTATTTTTTCTCTGACATCAGGCAAGTTACCTCAGCTTTCTGAATCCTCAGTTTTCTCATCTACAAAATGGAAGGGGTTGAATTCTAAGCTCCAAGTCTTTTCAGTTCTGAAATTCTAGTATTCCCTTCACTGAAATGATCTCTCAATAGCCTCTGAATTGTTTCATTAAATATAATTTAATTTTCCCAGGTTTAGACTGTGGTAATCCTAGCTGTACTGTAAGTTTAAAGATGACAACTATGCTTATGCTTCTTTACAAGCCTTAAGTTGCTGGCAAGGTGCTTTAAGCAAAGATGCTTTATGCAGAGCAGACACAGGATTAGCTGAATTATATTTATGCAATATGATTTTAAAATATTTACAAGCCTATCACGACAAAGCTCCTACCTCAATCCTAGTTATATCTTCTGCTTCTCTACAATTAATGACATCATTTAAAGTAGCTAAACAAATAACTTTTAAACTCTAGGCAATTTCTAGTTTTCCAATTAACTTACAGAGTACTCCTTCACAACATCTATTACAAAACCTACTAGAGCTAGCCAACCTTAATGAATTACAGCAACCTGAGGTTTTTCCAGGAGGGGATCATGCTTGGTGAAACTAAATAAAACGTTAAACTGTAGTTATTCAGTCTTCAATATCTTATAAATAGCAATCCTAGCTATAAAGCAAAAGTTCACTATAAATTCAGAAAGGGGAAGAGACAGTGGGCAGTTGACTAGCAATCTTCATGAGACAAAGAGAGATGGAGAAGCAGAAAGTAAAAGCACAGCTCCTCCAGAACCAAGGAGGCTGATTGTTGGCAAATGGCCTCATTCATGCAAAGAGCTACATACCTTCTTCAAAGACATTAAATGTTCATTTACAATGGAATGGCCACATCATTCTTAAAATGTGTCTGCTCCAAAGCTTTAGGCTATCCCTACTTAGCTACTCAATGCCAACTTTTTTTTTTCATATAAACAGCAAGGTTAAGTTAATGCAATGGTTGGATGGTTCATTTAAATGCAAATCAAGAAATTTAGAAATTAAAAGTACCCACAGCAATGCTAACTGTCACAGTGCACAAGATACAGGATCGTGGATTAATCAGTGCAGTCCTAGGGATGCTAGGCTACATCTGTATTAAACAGAATTAACAAAGCTGTTGGGATCTTAACCTTCAAATCTCCAGGGTACTGTAAAAACAAAAAAAAAGGAGAAGAAAAAAACAAAACAAAACCTTATGATTAAGACTGACTGACACCTGTTTATTTGACTAAATCCATCCCCAAGCCTGGGTTTCTTCCCCAGTGGTCCTATGATGATCTTGGATCAGAAAGATCCCCTGGAGTAGGAAATGGTAACCCACTCCAGTATTCTCGCCTGGAGAATCCCATGGACTGAGGAGCCTGGCAGGCTACAGCCCATGGAGTCGCAAAGAGTTGGACATGACTGAGCAAACATGGGTGCACCCACAGGTCCCCAAGCCCATCACTTTCTCCTAAAATGTAAACTAGTTGGGAATAGGGGGAAGAGGGACAAGGAGGGTAAGAAAATAAGATGTATAAAACCACAGGTTCATGTAAACAAAAAGAAAACTTGTTCCCTTCTCCCCACTCCAAAAAAAATGCAGTCTCTTTCTAATTACAAGTACAGGATCATCACCCGCCCATTCCAAAAAAAATACTTAGCCTTGGTCAAACCTGGGAGCCAAAACATAATGAGTAAAAAGTTTGCATCTACAGCAGAGTACTGGATTACATAAACCATCATCTTATGTGATCCACTCACATACAAATACATTTTATACCATTTATATGGCACACAATACAAATTGTCACTCAGATATACAGACCTAGAAGAAAAAGGACATGGCTAGGTCTTTGTTTTATTTCAATGTTGTAATATTATGATGATTTTATTACTGCTAAAGGTTATAATTATTTTTAATCATAATAAAACATACCATCACTCTCATTTTCTTATCTTCTCTAGAGTATTGAAGGTAATAGGGTAACACAGGAAACACAATGATTACCAAAAGCACTAAGCAAAGGACAAAAGGTAAACCTAAAAAAACAATGGTTGGTCCACTAGTCACTTAATCAAATATTTTACTGCCTTCTCTGCACAGACACTATTCAAGACAAAAAAAAAAAAAAAGTCTTCATGAAACTACACTGTAGTAACAGCATAAGTAAGTAAACAAAACAATATCTGTGCTAGAAAGAAAATTAAGCAGGGTAATGGTAATGAAATGAGGTAGGATCCTTCCAGGACCTTTCTATCTGGATAACACTTGAGCTGAAAGTCAATAAAGAGCCAATCAAGTGAATTATTTGGGGGAGGAGCATTGAACACAGAGGTAACAGAGATAAGACAGAATCTCCCAGGACTTAGAGAAAGAAGTGATCAGTGTGCCTGGAGCATAGAGAAGAAGTAAGAGATCAAATGAAGAGAACAACAGAAACAAGCTCCAGAGCTGCTGGAATAACTGCACTGTGGGCCGGATAGCTATGTCCATTTACTCAGCTTCCATTCCACATGGTTGAGACCATTAACAATGCAAGTGTTTAAGAGAAAACTGCACCAAGCCCTCACAACAGATAACTGATTATGGATGCACAGGAAGTCCCTTTTTCCATAAGAGACTGGATGGTCTGAAAAACAAAGATGAAGCCAGCATCTGGACTGGAAGCTCAAGAAAACAGAGACAAAAGGGAAAAGAGGGTTTTGTTTCACAACAATGGGACTAAAAGGCAGAGAAACTTCTCACCCAGCTGAGAAGCTACACAGGAATAAGAAGACTGTACTTTTCTTAGAGAGCCAGGAGACAAGATGCCCAAACTTGACTAGAGGAAGTACTGAGAAAGAACTGAGGAAAAAAAAAAGAAATGTCTCTAAAACTTGTAGCATATACCTTTGATGATTTGGTTACCATTCATTTGTCAATGACTGACCAATTATACATTCTGAGGATCCTGCTAGGTGTCAGGGACACAAAGACTAATCAGAAACCACTACCAGATCATCATAGCAATCACAGCAATCAATTAGTAAGTATAAAAGGAAAAATGTGCCTTTACAATGGAGCTATCTGGCAGATGCCACTTAATCACAAGTGTTTAAACTTATTAGCCTCACCACAGGTGGAACAACCTGACAATCATTTCAATGCTGAGAAAGGTACATCATCACATATGTACTGTTCTTGCCACAAGTGGAAACAATGAGACAAATCCAAACTGCAGACATTCTCTACAATTGGCCTAAACTCTCCCAAAGTGTCAGTCATAGAAAAAATAAAAAGACTGACAAAACCAAAGGAATACAACAACTAAATTCAGTACAGGATCTTTTATTGATTCTTGCATTAAAAAAAACACACTATGAAGGACATCACTGGGACAACTGGTGGGATTTAACATGAATATGGATTGTACAGGAGATCAGGACTTCTAGGAATCTTGTTAAAGGCAAATTCTGCATCCGTAGGTCTAGGGTGATATTTAAGAGTCCGCATTTCTCACAAGTTCCCAGGGCCGGCAGACATTGGCTCTGGACTACTCTTTAAAAGTGATCATGTTACTATATCAAAGTAAAATTTCTTATATATTATAGCTAGTTAAGTAAGGCAATGTCCTTACTCTTAGAGGAGTTACATGCTAAAAAACATAAGGGTGAAATACTTGGTATCTGCAGTTTATTTTCAAATGCCTCAGATAAAAAACTTATATACAGTAATGGAGGAAATCTGAAAAATGTTAGCAATTGATGAAACTAGATGAACTGAAGAATCAAGTACTCATTGTATTACTTTTGACTTTTCTGTACATTTGAAGAATTTCAAAAAAAGAAAGTTGAGGGAAATGCTCACAGTCTAGAAAGAAAAACAGTTTATAATACAACAGAAAGTATAAAGTCATAAAGCAATCCACTGGTGCAAGAGGAGCACCCGGGAGGGAATCCCCAATGGGGAGAATCATCACTGAGGATCCGCTGTCCTAGGAGGGAGGGCAGTTGTTTCAGGTTGTGCAAAGGGACCAAAGGCCTTTGGCATCTTCCAAGAACCACAGGTGTGAAGGAAAAATATTAGTGAAATGTCAGAAGATAAGGCTGAAAGATAAGCAAAGCAATTAAGAAGGCATCAGAGATTATCTTAACTTAAAAATACAATTTTATTCTTACTATTTATATTACTTGAGAAATCCTGAAAAGCACCCCCCACCAAAGAAACACAAAGATAAAAGGCAAACCACCCCCCGCTACAATAACCATATTAAAAACCAAAAGCCAGTACCATCCTGGCCAGCAGCACTTCCCCAGTCTAAAGGCCTTCACACCCACACTGGAGAGTTCAATTCCTCAAAACCCACAAGGCCAGAGCCAAGCATTTTCCTCCTCATCTACTCTCCCTCTGGTTCTCCTCATCTCCACTGACCAAAGCTCTACCTAACTAGGCCCGTTTCTTCCTCTTCCTTCCCCTCCTTGCACCTTACTTTACTTACCCTCCCTGTTTTCAGGAATGTTCTCATTTCCAATCATTCTCCAGATAGCCCCAGACAGTTATCATCACCATGGAATCAACTTCCTCTGAAAAAAACACAAGATTGCTTCCCCAGCCAAAGACAGTATAAAGCTGAAACTCCAACAAACCAACCTTACTCACATTGGTCTGTCAACCTCATCACCTGCCTGCACTCCAAACTCTTCTCCAGGGAGTGCATGTCTCCAGATCTTTGTGTAACCCAGATCCTCTGCTCAGGGCAGACCTTCAAATTCTTCCATCTTCCTTCAAGGCTCACACAGATGTCCTCCGCTTCTAAGAGCTGTTCCCTCTTTTCTGGTTCCCCTATCATTTTACAAGCATCTCTATTACAGCACTTGCTGCATAGCATGATAGCAGTGTGTCCGTCTCCCATAAAGCTGACAGCTCCTTTGAGCACAGGGACCATGCCTTTTGTGAGCACGGTAACTTTCATCTAACAATTCTATAAATGATTAACTGAATTGGCTTAACTGTTTTAAGATTTCACCTAGTAACACTGACACATGTAGAAAGAATTAAGAACTCTCTCTCTCCTGTAATACTTTAGCAAAACAGGTACAGATATTACCAAAGTAAATGTCATTAGTTTGTAAACTTCTTGAGTTTAGCAATGGTGACTTACACACTTTTTTTTTCTTTTGGGCACACCACACAGCCTGTAGGATCATTTCCCCTAAGAAGGATGAAACCTGTGTCCCCTGCAAGGAAGTACCACTTGCACATTCTTAACATCTTCCCTAGCACCTGCTTTTAAAGTCAGGCTTAATAAATCCACTGTATTTAACTGAACCCTTCCTTGAAGCTGAGATACAGCAAATATAGCCTTAGACTTTAACTCAATAAAGATACCTCAAAAATACCACCTTTTCCACTGGTCTTAGTGACTCCAAATAAGTTTAAATTTCTCTCAAGGGTTGCCATACTCCATTTCCTTGAATTTTTTCCTTTCCTCCCAAGGGATCAAGCTCACATTTCACTTTCCCACTTCTGTGCAAAATGACAGGTTTCTAAAGATACACTTCAAAGTCAGTCCAGAGCTTTTCTGAGAACATGATGACCCCAGGTCCAAGGAAGCAAGAAAATGGTAACAGATGATTTTAAGAAAACTTTGCCAATTTAGAGATCCCCAGGAACAGAAAATCCCCATGAACACTGACTCATCAATAATAGTAACTTACCCTCACAGCTCTGCCTTACTCAGTGCACTATCATTTTTCATAAACCATGATTAACAGTCTAGATTAATATTGAAATATTTAACATAATGAAATATTCAACATATCATGAGGGACTAGTTAACAATGCATCTTTGCTGGGAAACAAAGTATGTATCGGTGCTGCACAGGGCAAATGGACCATTAGCAAAGGCTCCTATCCTTCATGTAACTTGAAATGGGCCACTGTGAATGCGTTTTCTGAGTTAGGACCACACTTTCAGTTTCAAGAACAGCCTGCACTTTATCCTGGCTAAAAAACCAGTACAAGATTATGTAATCTGGTAATTAACCAGGCTTCCAACTTACTCCTCAATTTATAATGTCTAATACTAACAAAATAAACCATAGCAACAGAACATTTTCAAAATATAATTGATGTTCCACTTGTTTATGACAGTATTTAACAATGAAATCTCAGAGCAAGAGAAAGAAAGTAATCCACAGCTCAATATAATGAAGTAGAAGAGCCAAAATGAAGTAATCCAGAAAAGAACTACTCTTTAAATTAGCAATTAAGGAATAACATCAGTTATTTAACACTAAGATTAAATTGGATTAAATTATTTCATCACAAAAATTTAACACAAAAGAGAACCAAAAGAGAAAAAAATATAACAGAAATGTTACATTTTTTTCTTCAGTAAAGCTCTTGAAGTCTTTTTTCAAAAACTCTTACAGATGAAAATAACTTCCACAATATAATTCCCCCTCTTCTTTTACTACAATGGGAACACTGAATAGACAAGAAATTTTAAAATCTAATCACACTACTCATACAATACTTGTTCCAAACGATCAAATCTTTGCTACAAATATTCAGAAAAACACTCAAAGTTGCCTTTCTAACTGTATTTGCCTTAAATGCACTGCTCCAAACTTGTAGCCAGTGAAAAAGCACAAATTAAATCCCAATCAAAAGGGGGCTTGATAGATGACAGTCCATCAACAAGTAAACAGAAATGCATGCTCATTTCAAGCTCCATTAGAAATGGGGTAGGGGGTATGCTTACACATGGAGAAAGTTTGTTATTAGAAAGAAAAGAAAAAAAAAAAAAAAAAACTAAAGGGGAAAATGAACATTTGGAAGCTCCAACAGAGAAAGGGCAATGCTGAAGTTTTATTTTGAAGCAGTTATTTCTGCACACTCTGAACTTTCAATAATGGACAAATTTAGTACAGTGCTCTTGCAAGTGAGCAAAAACAGCATGAAACAGGGTAAATCAGGCCAGATTGTTCACCTCACCACCCTGTTCAGCCCATTCAGCCCAGGCCCACAACATGGGGGCTGAGTCAATCACCACAGTGCATAAGCAACAAACAACATTGTCACCGTCTCAAAGCAAGTATACTGGCACCTGGACAAATTTCAGTAACTGATGCTTTGTAAGACTCTCTACAATGCCTGGTGTATTTAACTTTTTTTCTTAAGAGAAAACAGAAGGTACTAATAAGACTTAAATCCTCCAACACATAAAGTATAACCAAAATTGCTTAAAGATTTCTAAGGGTATGGCTTCAAAGTCACTCAAGAGAAAAAAACTTAATTGGGCTGGGAAAGCATAAAGGATAATTGATTTCATGTTTTTCACTATGTGTTTATATGGAAGGTCAAACTTTCAAAATACAGATTTTTTTAATGAGTTTATTTTTACCTGTTTTTCTTTTTTATATGCAGTAAATTCACTTCAGTTTCCTATTCTACAGCTTTTGAAAAATTCACAGTTGTGTAATCACCTCCAAAATCAAGAGACAGAACAGTTAAAAGAATGTTATTTTCACAACAGCACACACATTGAACTAAACCACACAAGATAAATGTACAAAAATTTACTTCAAGATCAAATTTGGCATCAACTTACTGCAAAATTACAGTAAACAATGATGTGGTGTTGGCATATATCCTTGACGTATTCCTTTTCCTATTTGGAACCAGTCTGTTGTTCCATGTCCAGTTCTAATTGTTGCTTCCTGACCTGCATACAGATTTCTCAAGAGGCAGGTCAGGTGGTCTGGTATTCCCACCTCTTTCACAATTTTCCACAGTTTATTGTGATCCACACAGTCAAAGGCTTTGGCATAGTCAATAAAGCAGAAATAGATGTTTTTCTGGAACTCTCTTGCTTTTTCCATGATCCAGCAGATGTTGGCAATTTGATCTCTGGTTCCTCTGCCTTTTCTAAAACCAGCCTGAACATCAGGAAGTTCACGGTTCACGTATTGCTAAAGCCTGGCTCGGAGAATTTTGAGCATTACTTTACTAGCATGTGAGATGAGTGCAACTGTGCGGTAGTTTGAGCATTCTTTGGCATTGCCTTTCTTTGGGATTGGA
Organism: Bos indicus; assembly: GCF_029378745.1. Taxonomy (NCBI): domain Eukaryota; kingdom Metazoa; phylum Chordata; class Mammalia; order Artiodactyla; family Bovidae; genus Bos; species Bos indicus. Next base: position 49,778,443 of record NC_091766.1, on the reverse strand, counting down.
ATGAAAACTGACCTTTTCCAGTCCTGTGGCCACTGCTGAGTTTTCCAAATTTGCTGGCATATTGAGTGCAGCACTTTCACAGCATCATCTTTCAGGATTTGAAATAGCTCAAGTGGAATTCCATCACCTCCACTAGCTTTGTTCGTAGTGATGCTTTCAATGATGTGCAAAATACTAGACATTTCTCCAGAGATGATATACAAATGGCCAATAAACCCATGAAAATATACTCAGTATCACTAATCATTTGGGGAATACACATCAAAACTATGAGATAACCATCTCACATTCATTAGGATGGCTACTATCAAAACAAAAGAAAACAGGGGAAAAAAAGTGTTGGTAAAGATATGGAAAAAAATTAGAACTTCTGTGCCCGGCTGGTTAGAATGCGAAATGGTACAGCCACTGTGGAAAACAGTATGGCAGTACTTCAAAGAGTTAAAAATAAACTTACCATATAATCCAGCAATTCCACTTCTGGGTATATACTCAAAAGAACTGAAAGCAATGTCTCAGAGATATTTGAACCATGTTCACAGCAGTATACTATTCACAGTAGAACTATCCAAATGTTCATTAACAATTGAACAGATAAGCTAACTGGAATATATATAAAATAATGTTGCTGTTGTCCTCAATAAGGCAAATATATGATTCCATTTATATGAGGTACCTAGAATAGGCAAACTGATAAATAAAATAGAAAAGAAGTTACCAGGAACTGGGAAGAGAGCAGGATGGGGAGTTGCTGCTAAATAAGTAAAGATCCTGTTCAGAATGATGGAAAAGTTCTGAAAACGGATGGGGATGATGTAAACGCACTTAATGCTCAAAAATAGTGAAATGGTAAACTTTACGTTATATATATTTAATAACTTTAGTTAAAAAAAAAAAATTCTTTTAAGAGTAGCAAATCTTTCCCTGGGGAATTCCACTCCTAAGAAGTTCCCCGCCTCCACACCCGCCCCAAAAAAAGAAGTTTCCCTTAAGATGTCAGGACAGGCAGAAGATTCAGCTGCAAATTAAAGCAACTCTGGAAGCAAGCTAAATGTCCAACAGAGGACTGATTAAAGAAGCTATGTTGGAACAGTAGGGGATCATTAACATGCTATGTTAACACTGTGAGATTAACATATTTCATCAATTCTAAAGCATACATATTTCACATCTTTAAGTCTCTAAACTTTGGATGTGTTCTAAAAATGATGGTAGTTCCTAGTGTATTTAGTAGTGTTTACTTCTTGTGTGTGGGCTCAGTCATGTCCAAGTCCCTTCGACCCTATGGGCTGAAGCCTGTCAGGCTCCTCTGTCCATAGGATTTTTCAGGCAAGAATACTGGAGTGGGTTGCCATTTCCTACTCCAGGGGAATCTTCCCAACCCAGGGATAGAATCCACATTTCCTATGTCTCCTGCATTGGCAGGCGGATTCTTTACCACTGAGCCACCTGGGAAGCCCTTATTTTTTCTCAGTGGTACATAAAATAAAGGTTAATCTTAATGCTATTAACAGGGGAAATGTTCAAGTATGATAAATGGACAAGAGCAAATAAAGTAAAAATCTAGTTTTTATAAAAGTTATAATCAATACACTCTTAGAAAAAATATCAGAGGATGTACACCAAAATGTTAATAGTGTTTATCCCTAGGTGATAAAAATGAGTGGTGGTTTTATTAAAAAAAAAAAAAAAAACTGGATGTAGGGACTTCCTTGGCAGTCCAGTGGCTAAGACCCTATTCTTCCAATGCAGGGAGCTGGGTTTGATCCCTGGTCAGGGAATGTGCCATATGCCACAACTAAAGATCCCGTGTGCCGCAACTAACAGTCAAATAAATAAAAATAAAACGTTTAAAAAAAAAACAAAACTGGATGTAAAGCCAAGCTGCTTCCACCCCCATATCAATCTGGCAAATCCTATATATAGCATACCTACTCACATTAGACATGAGTCAGGTATCACAAAAGACTGAAAAATGCGAAAGAATGTAATGGCCTTGAAGGAACTCATCATGTAGCAAAAGAATTTATGGTCCACAAGAGCCTTTAGGAAGGTAAATCAGCAACTCAGTGCTATGTAAATAACAGCACTCCATAAGTAAAATAATAAATTAGCATTTTATCACATCAGACATTAAAAATAAATATCCTTTATGAAAGTGAAAGTCGCTCAGTTCTGTCCAACTCTTTGCGAACCCACAGACTGTAGCCTGCCAGGCTCCTTTGTCCACAGAATTCTCCAGGCTAGAATACTGGAGTGGGTAGCCGTTCCCTTCTCCAGAGGATCTTCCAACCCAGGGATCAAACCCAGGTCTCTCGCATTGCAGACAGATTCTTTACCATCTAACCCAATAAGGAAGCCCAAATTATCCCATAAGTTCATCACACTTATTACACAGATGACAAAGTTCAGATTCTCCAGCTGAGATCCATTAAGATTAAAAACCCCTAAAAGCAGTTGACTTCTCTGGTAGCTCAGACAGTAAAGCGTCTGCCTACAACGTGGGAGACTGGGGTTCGATCCCTGGGTTGGGAAGATCCCCGGAGAAGGAAATGGCAACCCACTCCAGTATTCTTGCTTGGAAAAATCCGTGGACAGAGGAACCCGGTAGGTTATAGTCCATGGCGTTGCAAAGAGTCGGACATGACTGAGTGACTTTAACTACAAGCAGGTTATCATCATAAATCAGGTAACAGACACATAATCAATACAAATTAGCAACAGCAGAAAATACCCTGTCATACAATTACTGTTTGTTATGATATTTTAAGAATTACATTAAAAAAAAAATTCTCTTCATAAGTTTTCCTTCCTCACTATGTGCTTACTGTAAAGAGGTCACAATAAAAAACTTTATCTCCTGTCCTCAAAGAAGTCACAGCTCAGCTGAGGAAGGGGTGCAGGGGGAGACACAGAGAAAAGCTCTATGACAACGGAGTTGGCAATGATTTCTTAGAAGACACCAACAACAACAACAAAATAGATAAACTGGACTTGATCAAAATTTAAAACTTTTGAACACTAAAGGACATACCAACAGGGTAAAACTGAGAGAAAATATTTCAAGTCCTGTATCTAATAAGGGATTAACAGCCAGAAGATACTAAGAAATCCTATACCTTAACAACAAAAAACCCAAACAATTAAAATGGGCAAAGGAGTTGAACAGAGATTTCTTCCAAGAAAATACACAAATAGCCAATAACCACATGAAAAACAGTCAACATCACTAAACATTAGAGAAATACAAATCAAAACCACAATGAAACATCAACTCACATCTATCAGGATAACTTATTAAAAAGTAAACAAATCTTTGTAAAAATTAAAAATAGAAATTAACAAGTGTTGATGAAAATGTGGAGAACATGGAACACTTACACATTACTGTTATGAATATAAAATAACACACCTACTGTAGAAAATGGTATGGCAGATCCTCAAAAATTTAAGCACAGAATTACCATACCAAATGAACTAGAAATTCCATTTCTAGGTATATATCCAAAAGAGATGAAAGCAGGAACACAAACACGTATTTGCATACCTGTGTTCACAGGAGCATAATCCACAGTGGCCAAAATGTGGAGGCAACCCAAGTGTTCATCAACAGATGAATGGATAATGGAGTACTCAACCCTTAAAAAGAAGGATATACTGACAACATGGGTAAAACTTGAAAGCATTATGCTAAGTTAAACAAGCCAGGTATTAATACAGTCAAATTCAGAGACAGAAAGTACAATGGAGGTTGCCAGTGGGCCAGAGGGGGAGAGGAAATGGAAAGTTATTGTTTCACGGTTATGGAGCTTCAGTTTAGGACAATGAAAATTTTTTCTGGATAGGGACAGTGACAGTGGTTACACAACAAAGTGAATGTACTTAATGCCACTGAAGTGTACACATAAAGATAATTTAAATTGTACATCTTGTTATGTATATTTTTAAAAGATAATGAGAATGTCATAATCAGGTGCAAATTTCAGAATTTCCAGTAAGTTAAAGATCACTTTCAACAACAATGATCAATGTCTCAACAGAAGAGGCATATCGATCAGATAGATAGCATTTGTGTCAAGAGAAGGACTGAGCATTCCAGAACAAATGCCTGGCAGATGCAGAGACATATAGCAACAATTCACAATAGAAGATAAGGCTGAAAAAGTAAGGACTCAGAAGGTGTTAAATGCCAATCTAAAATTCTGACTAGTGCAGCAACAAGACAGCAGTGTATCTCCCCAAAAGAATAAGTATCGCTTGTATGTAAAAGACTGAATGGTGGAGGGGAAAACAGTAAGAAATTCAGTTAACTTTAGCAGATGTTTATAGAGCAACAATAATGTTCCAAATTCTCAGATCATAAAAACTGAAGGGAGAGGAGGAATGGGTAGCGACTGCAAAGGGATTTCTAGAGTACTAGTAATTTTCTGTTTCTTGATCTGGGTGGTGGACATGGTGGTGTTCACTCAATTCATTAAGCTGCTGCTAAGTCGCGTCAGTCGTGTTCAACTCTGTCCGACCCCACAGACAGCAGCCCGCCAGGCTCCCCCGTCCCTGGGATTCTCCAGGCAAGAACACTGGAGTGGGTTGCCATTTCCTTCTCCAATGCGTGAAAGTGAAGCCGCTCAGTCCTGTCCAACTCTTAGCGACCCCATGGACTGCGGCATACCAGACTCCCCAAAAAAAGTCCCTCACTGTTTCCATTGTTTCCCCATCTATTTGCCATGAAGTGATGGGACCGAATGCCATGATCTTGGTCTTCTGAATGTTGGGCTTTAAGCCAACTTTTTCACTCTCCTCTTTCACTTTCATCAAGAGGTCCTTTAGAAAAATGTATATATAGAAATTATGCTATGCTATGCTAAGTCGCTTCAGTCGTGTCCGACTCTGTGCGACCCCATAGACGGCAGCCCACCAAGGCTCCGCCATCCCTGGGATTCTCCAGGCAAGAATACTGGAGTGGGTTGCCATTTCCTTCTCCAATGCATGAAAGAAAAAAGTCAAAGTGAAGTCGCTCAGTCGTGTCTGCCTTTTAGCGACCCCATGGACTGCAGCCTACCAGGCTCCTCCATCCATGGGATTTTCCAGGCAAGAGTACTCGAGTGGGGTGCCATTGCCTTCTCCAATAGACATTATAGAAATTTCTAAATATAAATTATATAAAATGTAATTTTGGTTTCTATAAATATATTAAAATATACATAAAGTATAAAACAATTTATCCAGAGAACTACAAGCAGTTTTGATAGTTCAAAAATTAATCTAAACTAGAGTGGAAGCAGAGAGAAGGGAAAACAAGAACTTATAAGAGGAAGACAAAATGGAAAGGATTTCATCTGATTACAGCTGGATGGAAAGGAGTAAGAATGAAATGAACATAGTTATCATTCACTCAAAGTATCAACTTGGTAGTCAAGGCCCTCCATTATCTGACTGTTGCTCATCTGTCATAGTTCCACCCACAAGCCAGACTCCATAAAGAAAAGACTCCTTCCTCCTTCATTCAATGGGCATCTAATGTTTTCTTTATTCTCCAGGCCAGATACCATGCCAAAGATCAAGGCTCACTTTCTAACAGAAAAGACAAACAACGATATCAATAACAAGGTATAGTGTAATGGAGTACACCACCTGGTGGAAGAGATCTGCTACCAAAAAGGAAAGTGCTAGCTTAAAGTCTTGTAATAGGATAAAAATGATGGAATACAAAGGGGGAGGGGGTTCATCACTGAGCAAACAACATGTCCAATTCATATTTCATATGTTAAACTTATCTCATTTCTCCAAAATACAGCTCCCTTTATCTCACCACTCTCAGTCCCACCATCTTCCTAGCTCAACTCCCTACTTCCATTTGTACACAATACAAGCCCTGTAAGCACTAGCAGAAGTGATCTTACAAAGGAAATCAGACCATGAAACTCACTACAACGGTTTCTTACAACTCTTAGAAGAAAATCCAAACATGTGATCTGGAGTTTCCTGGCAATTTCATGTGAGGCCTTCCCCCTACTCTAAAAGAACTTAAAGCTACATAAGTCTTCTCTTAGGTCTCTAAACACATGGAGTTCTTTCCTGTCTCAGGACCTTCAGGCAAGCAGAGATCCCTCTTCCCTCTGTGCAGATCTTCATCAGCAAACAAACCACAACAACCAGCTCTATCCTGTCTCACACTGTCCCTTTTTCAAAGAAATCTCAGGACTCTGCCAGTTACTGCCCATCTCCACATCTGGTTTAGGTATAAAAAAGAAAAAGGTATCTCATTTTGGTCCTCGAGTTTGAGAAGCCTCTTGGGACACCCAAGCAGTTCTCTGGTGCACAAGTGACCCTATGGATCAAGTGAGACTTTCTAATTCAAAAAAGAAGCTTCCACTTTAGCATCAGTGTTGGATTTTTAACCTAAGTTTGATGACAGGAAGACTATGTAGAAAAGTGATTCTCAACTTAGAGGAAGAGGGCACCCCTGATCTCTAAGTCACTGTATGGAATGAGATGTTACTAATGAAAGGAGGGTGACACCCCATCAATGATGTAAGGCTTTCGAGATACGTTGGATAGAATCCTTGATAAGAGTGCATAGAACAACAAGTAAAAAAAAAAAAAAAAGAACAAGTAAAACCAAAACAAATACAAAAACAAAAACCCAGACTGAGAAACAAGAACCAAGAGTAAAAGGAAAACCAGGAGAGACTTAGATCACAATTCCATAAACTCCGTTGCCCTTTTATGCTTCCTCCTAACCAAACCCTACTCCTGTTTCATCCAGTTCAAAACCTGTCCTCCCCTGGAAGCATTCTGGTCTTATCCAAACAAAACTCATTAGCCCCCTTTCCATGTCTCCACCAGTTTTTATCATTATTATTATGTAAGACTGACCATTCACAAGCTTCTTATCAATACTATTATGGTAGTAAACGCCATCATTCTTGTACTACACCTGGGGTGTATGTGTCTCTTTCTTATTACAGTGTGAGGTCTTGGGGTTAGATATCATTTCTTAAAATTAATGGATAAAAAAATATTTCACTTAGTAAAACTCAAAAACAGTAAATAACTGGGCAGAGGTTCTGGATAACTTCTCAACCCGTTCCTCTTGTAAAACAAAATAACATCCTAATTAACATGATTTCTAAATTCATACTTTCCTAAAGGAACATAACACCTGTAGCGTCTTTAAAAATCACTGCTAAAGAAAATACCCTCTTATCGAAATGCCTATCCTGTTGCAACAATACAATGATGTAATCATTTCCTTCACCATAAACAAGAAAAGTCCTTAACTTGGTTGGAGACTTAACACAACTTACTCTATTCTAAATTACTGTAAGTTTTGTCCAACACACACACACACAAAGTATTACGAAGACGCAGGGGTACATTAAGAGGGTGTGAGTCCTGGATCTGAGCCAACTGCCGCCCGCATTATTAGGAAGCCATTCCTGCCAAGCCAAGGTTAGGCATTCAGTCAATATTTTTTCCAACAAGTGTTTCACACAAGCACACTCCTTTAAAAGTTAACAAAAAGAGATTCCAACGCCACTCGTGAAAACTAGGACTAATCAGAATTAAGTATTCAATTAACCAGCACAATAAGTCAGAGTAATTTCAAAAACAAAGGTTAATTCGGTGCACGCCAAAAGTCCACACACGGGTGTGGCGCCCATTCCCAGCCAGGCTGTGTCAGGGAAAGGGCCACAAACTTTCCATTTGCTCCGGCCGGCAATGCGGGGCTGCGGGCTCAGCCCATGTCGCGTCCACCTGACCTGGAAGTTTCGGTGGTGGGGGAGGGGTGCGACCACAGATACCACAAACCACACTTACTTCAGAGGAAAACTCAACTCCCGGAACCACCCGCACCTCGAGCAACGCGCACTCTTCCCCGCAAGCAAGGCGGCCGCGGGGGCCCAGCGCGGGTCTGGCGCGCGCACCGAGCCCACTTGAACAAAGTTTAGACACCCGGAGAAACTTTCCAGAAAGGAAGCGCCGCGGTAGCGCGGGGTCCGCCAGTCGCTCCGCTCCAGCCGCCGCGGCCCCTCAACTTCCCGAAGGCCAGGAAGCGCCGGCCCCGCCCGCCGGGCCAGGGCCCAGGCCGGGGGCCCCGCCAGGGAAGCGGGCCGAAGGCCGCACAGGCGCCGGCCTCAAGCCCGATTCAGGGGAAGGTCGCTGAGGTGACCGCGCCCGGCCCGCCCACTCGAGGAGCCCCTCGGACGGCTGGGGAGCCCGCACCCGCACGAAGACGATTACCTGCGGCGAGCTGGGCGAGCGCTGGAAGATTCCAGAGGCCAGAAGCCGACGGGCCGTCGCTTTGTCTCCCCCAGTCCTGCTCGGAGGAGGAAATGGGCCGCCCGGCGCCCCCGCCCCCGGCCCGCCCCCCGCCCGCGGCCCCCGCCCCGCGGCCCGAGCCCCGCCCGCCCTTCTCAGCACCTCCCTCCGGCGCGCTCTTCCCAGCGCCTCCCGCTGCCGCCCAGCTTTCCCAGTTCTCCCTTAGGGGGCGAGTCCTCGACCAAAGAGGCTGGCAATGGCAGACCCGGACCCCTAAAAGGACCTCTTGCTCTCCGCCCTTCACCTCTGAGTTACTTCATCCCAGGCTACTAGAAACCAAAGATGGGAGTGACACCCCTCCCACCCCCGAGAGGAAGGAGGAACGCTCACTCCTGGAACAGCCCGCGAGCTGGGGAGAGCAGGTGAGTCACCGCTCTGCGCACAGGTGAGTACCCGGGCGCGGCCGGCTCAGGCCCCACCCCTTCGCTGGTGCCCCAGGGACCGGGCGAGGAAACGCAGAGTCCCGGGCACGCTCCTCTGAGGAGTGCCACAGGTGTTCCTCAATGACCGGCTTCTGAAAAAAAGTGCTCTAGCCCCCGCTCCTAGTTTCACAGCAAGAGAAACTGAGGCCCCGTAGCTTGAGGCGAAGTGGAGCTAGAATCCGACTCTAGGGACCTCATAAGGTGCAATGGAAGCCCTCCGAGAAATAAGCTAATCCATCTGTCACTTGACAGATGGGGTAACCGAGAGCTATCCTGATCGAGGACAAGAATCTTGTCACAGAGGTGTCCCCTCCAGAGATTGCCCCCAATCGCGTGCGCGCGCGCGCGCGCACACACACACACACACACACACACACAAATTTGAAGGACCTGGCATCTGTCCCTATCCCCCTGGCCATTTAGGGAATTTTATTCCCTGTCTTCCTTTCTTAACTTCCTGGTAAATGTTCCCCCAAAAAAACTACAAGATAAACAAAATACATATTCACTATCAGCCTGGTACAGAAAACACTAATGACATTTTTCTCCATCATGGGATGATGAACACGGTTGATTTCAGTCAGTTCAGTCGCTCAGTCGTGTCCAACTCTTTGCGACCCCATGAACCGCACCACGCCAGGCCTCCCTATCCATCACCAACTCCCGGAGTCCACCCAAACCCATGTCCATCGAGTCGGTGACGCCATCCAACCATCTCATCCTCTGTTGTCCCCTTCTCCTCCTGCCCTCAATCTTTCCCAGCATCAGGGTCTTTTCAAATGAGTCAGCTCTTCACATCAGGTGGCCAAAGTATTGGAGTTTCAGCTTCAACGTCAGTCCTTCCAATGAACACCCAGGACTGATCTCCTTTAGGATGGACTGGTTGGATCTTCTTGCAGTCCAAGGGACTCTCAAGAGTCTTCTCCAACACCACAGTTCAAAACCATCAATTCTTCAGCGCTCAACTTTCTTTATAGTCCAACTCTCACATCCATACATGACCACTGGAAAAACCGTAGCCTTGACTAGACGGACCTTTGCTGGCAAAGTAATCTCTCTGCTTTTTAATATGCTGTCTAGGATGGTCATAACTTTCCTTCCAAGGAGCAAGCATCTTTTAATTTCATGGCTGCAATCACCATCTGCAGTGATTTTGGAGCCCAGAAAAATAAAGTCTGACACTGTTTCCACTGTTTCCCCATCTATTTCCCATGAAGTGATGGGACCGGATGCCATGATCTTCGTTTTCTGAATGTTGAGCTTTAAGCCAACTTTTTCAGTCTCCTCTTTCACTTCAGTATTGGTCTATAAATCCAAAATAATGCAAGACAACAATACCCACAGAGCACTGAACAAGGTGCTAGGGAGACCTGCCGTCAACATGTTTACCCTTTACTACTTATATCTCCCTTTCCCAGGAAATGCAAACTCCTAGAAGACAGCAGCTGTGTTCCCTACAGCACCCAGCACAATGCTCATCCCCTAGGCAATTAATGTCTGTGGGTGAATGTGCCCGCTGTAATTCAAAGCACTGTGGATCTGTGCTAGTTGGGAGTTGCTGACAAAAGGCAGTAGGACCATGAAGGGAGAGAACAACCTTAAAGAGAAAGACCTTAACAAGGCAACTTTTGTCCACCCACATCTCATTCTATGTCTAGCTTCAGAACCTTTGCTCCTATGGCCTCCTCTGCCTGGAGTGGCTATGGCTTCCCTCCCCCTCCCCCACTGTACTTAGCTACCTTAGAACATAGTATTCAATCAATAAATATTTGAACCAACAAGAGATAAAGGAGTATGTTCCATAACTTTGTATATTCATCACTTCACTGAAGTACCAGTTACTTAGTTTGCAAGGTCCCATGTTCAAAAATTGCTAACAATTACAAGATCCCAACATTGGAGCATTAAACCAAGCATGGGGCTTCCCAGGTGGCACAGTGGTAAAGAATTTGCCTGCCAATTCAGGAGACACAGAAATGTGGGTTTGATCCCTGAGTTGGGAAGATCTACTGGATCAGGAAATGGCAACCCACTCCAGGATTCTTGCCTGGAAAATTCCATGGACAGAGGAGCCTGGTGGGTTACAGTCCATGGGGTCAAAAAGAATTGGACACAACTGAGCGCACGCGCATACACACAAACACACACACATACAAGAAGCCTTCCTAAGCATAGGGCCCTGGTACAGACTGAATGTTTGTTTCTCCTCTCCCCCAAATTTATGTTGAAAACCTAATGCCCTTGGTGATGGTATTAGGAGATGGGGCCTCTAGTACATGATTAGGTCATGAGGGATTTGTACCCTTATAAAAGAGGCCCCAGAGATCTCCCTTGCCCCTTCTGCCATGAGAGAACAGAGCTTTGACTATGAATCAGGAAGAGAGCTCTCCCTACATGATGATGCAAATGTCTTGATCTTGGACTTTCCAGTCTCTGGAACTGAGAAATAAATTTCTGTTATTTATAAGCTACTCATTCTGTGGCATTTTGTTATAGCAGCCCCAAAAGACTAAGACAGGCTCTAAAGATGAAAGTGTGGATTTGTTTGAGGAAAAGAAGGATCAGTTCAGTTCAGTTCAGTTCAGTCGCTCAGTCGTGTCCGAATCTTCGACCCCATGAATCGCAGCATGCCAGGCCTCCCTGTCCATCACCAACTCCCGGAGTTCACCCAGACTCATGTCCATTAAGTCAGTGATGCCATCCAGCCATCTCATCCTCTGGCATCCCCTTCTCCTCTTGCCCCCAATCCCTCCGAGCATCAGAGTCTTTTCCAATGAGTCAACTCTTCACATGAGGTGGCCAAAGTACTGGAGTTTCAGCTTTAGCATCATTCCTTCCAAAGAAATCCCAGGGCTGATCTCCTTCAGAATGGACTGGTTGGATCTCCTTGCAGTCCAAGGGACTCTCAAGAGTCTTCTTCAACACCACAGTTCAAAAGCATCAATTCTTTGGCGCTCAGCTTTCTTCACAGTCCAACTCTCACATCCACTGGAAAAACCATAGCCTTGACTAGACGGACCTTTGTTGGATCAGGTGACAGAAAAAGAATATGATAAGAGACTTGCAGTGTTCCCTGTAAGCTATGGTGAGTCACCTCCTGACCCCTGAGAAACCATGACAAGCTTACTAGGGGTAACTTGAGCATTCATTAAGTCCAAGGTACCTGCTATGTGATGGAGCAGCAACAATGAATAAAACTGACTTTAAAACTGAGATAAAATTGAGATCCGTGTTCTCACAAATTTGAAATGTAATAGAAGAGACAGGTATTAAAACAAGTAAACTACAAAAAAAAAAGGTCAAGTGTGAAAATAGGGTAGAGCAACAAGTCGATTTAGGGGAAAATTAACCTAATCTGGGGCTTCCAGTTGGTGCTAGCAGTAAAGAACCTGCCTGCCAATGCAAGAAATGTAAGAGATATGGGTTCAATCCAACCTGCATCCCTTGGAAATGAGTCCAAGATGGCAGAGTAGAAGGACATGCACTCATCTTCTGCAAGAACTCCAAAATTACAACTTGCTGCTGAACAGCCATCAACAGGAGAATGGTGGGTCCCACCAAAAAAATACACCCCCCGTCCAAGGGCAAAGGAGGAGCCCCAGCAAGACTGTAAGGGGAGTGAAATCCCATTTAGAATCAAAACCCATACCCGCCAGAGATGCTCGGAGGGCGAAACAAAACCTTGTGCACACCAGGAGACCCCACAGAGACTGAGCCAGACCTGCCTTTGAGTGTTTGAGTGTCTCCTGAGGAGGTATGGGTCTGCAGTGCCCTGCCACAGGGGCAGGGACTTTGGATGCAACAGACCTGGGTGTGGCATAAGCCCTCTTGGAGGAGGTCGCCATTAACCCCACCATAGAGCCACCAGAATTTACACAGGACTGCGGAAACAGAATCTTGGAGGGCACAAACAAAACCTTGTGCACACCAGGACCCAGGAGAAAGGAGCAGTTAACCCACAAGAGACGGACCCAGACTTGCCTGTGAGTGTCCAGGAGTCTCCAGCGGAGGTGTGGGTCAGCAGTGCCCTGCCGCAGGGTCTGGGGCACTGAGTGCACCTATGGGTGCACAGACGTTTTAAAGCAGGTCACCATTTTCTTCATTACAGGTCAAACAACAGAGAGGGACCACAGCCCTGCCCATCAACAGAAAATTGGATTAAAGATTTACTGAGCATGGCCCCACCCCTCAGAATAAGTTTCCCCCATCCCCAGTCTATCCCGTCAGGAAGCTTCCATAAGCCTCTTATCCTTATCCATCAGAGGGCAGACAGATGAAAACCACAATCACACAAAACTAACCAAACTGATCACATGGACCACATGAACCAAATGGATCACGTATGGATCCATGTGGATCCACATGGATCAAATGGACCACAGCCTTATCTAACTCAATGAAACTATGAGCCATGCCTTGTTGGGCCACCCAAGACAGATGGGCCATGGTGGAGAGTTCTGGCAAAATGTGGTCCACTGGAGAAAGGAATAGTAAACCACTTCAGTATTCTTGCCTTGAGAACCCCATGAACAGTATGAAAAGGCAAAAAGAAAGGACACTGAAAGATGAAATCCCCAGGTCGGTAGGTGCCCAATATGCTACTGTAGAAGAGTGGAGAAATAATTCTAGAAAGAATGAAGAAATAGCCAAAGAGAAAACAATGCCAAGTTGTGGATGTGACTGGTGATGGAAGTAAAGTCCAATGCTGTAAAGAACAATATTGCATAAGAACTTGGAATGTTAGGTCCTTAAATCAAGGTAAATTGGAAGTGGTCAAACAGAAGATGGCACAACAGAAGATGGCAAGAGTGAACATCCACATTTTAGGAATCAGTGAACTAAAATGGACTGGAATGGGCATATTTAATTCAGATGACCATTATATCTACTACTGTGGGCAAGAATCCCTTAGAAGAAATGGAGTAGCCCTCATAGTCAACAAAGAGTCCGAAATGCAGTACTTGGATTTACTCTCAAAGACGACAGAATGATCCTTCTGTTCCTTTCCAAGGCAAACCATTCAGTATCACAGTAATCCAAGTCTATGCCCCAACCACAAATGCCAAAGAAGCTGAGGTTGAACAGTTCTATGAAGACCTATAAGACCTTCTAGAACTAACACCCAAAAAAAGATGTCCTTTTCATCATAGGTGACTGGAATGCAAAAATAGGAAGTCAAGAGATTCCTGGAGTAACAGGCAAGTTTGGTCTTGGAGTAAAAACTGAAGCAGGGCAAAGGCTCAGGTTTACCAAGAGAAAGCACTGGTCATAGCAAACACCCTCTCCCAACAACACAAGAGAAGACTCTACATACACATGGTCATCACCAGATGGTCAAAACTGAAATCAGGTTGATTATATGCTTTGCAGCCAAAGATGGAGAAGCTCTATACAGTCAGCAAAAACAAGACCGAGAGCTGACAAGGCTCAGATCATGAGCTCTTTATTGAAAAATTCAGACTTAAATTGAAGAAAGTAGGGAAAACCATTAGACCGTTCAGGTATGATCTAAATCAAATCCCTTATGAATATACAGTGGAGGTGATGAATATAGATCCAAGGGATTAAATCTGATAGAGTCCCTGAAGATCTGTGGATGGAGATTCATGACATTATATAGGAGGCAGGGTTAGACCATCTCAAAGAAAAAGAAATGCAAAAAGGCAAAATGGTTGTTTGAGGAGGCCTTACAAATAGCTGAGAAAAGAAGTGAAGCTAAAGGCAAAGGAGAAAAGGAAAGATACACCCATTTGAATGCAGAGTTCCAAAGAATAGCAAGGACAGAAAAGAAAGCCATCCTCAGTGGTCAATGCAAAGAAATAGAGGAAAACAATGGAATGAGAAAGACTAGGGATCTCTTCAAGAAAATTAGATACTAAGGGAACATTTCATGCAAAGATGGGCACAGTAAAGGCCAGAAATGGTATGAGCCTAACAGAAGCAAAAGAGATTAAGAAGAGGTGGCAAGAATACACATAACTATATTAAAAAGATCTTCATGACTCAGATAACCACAATGCTGTGATCAACCACCTAGAGCCAGACATCCTGGAATGGGAAGTCAAGTGGGACTTAGGAAGCATCACTACAAACAAAGCTAGTGGAGGTGATGGAATTCCACTTGAGCTATTTCAAATCCTAAAAGATGATGCTGTTAAAGTGCTGTACTCAATATGCCAGCAAATTTGGGAAACTCAGCAGTGGCCACAGGACTGGAAAAGGTCAGTTTTCATTCCAATCACGAAAGGCAATGCCAAAGAATGTTCAAATTACTGTACAATTGCACTCATCTCACATGCTAGCAAAGTAATGCTCAAAATTCTCCAAGCCAGACTTCAACAATACGTGAACCATGAAATTCCAGATGTTCAAGCTGGATTTAGAAAAGGCAGAGGAACCAGAAATCAAATTGCCAACATCCTGTTGGATCATCGAAAAAGCAAGAGAGTTTCAGAAAAACATCTATTTCTGCTTTGACTACACCAAAGCCTTTGACTGTGTGGATCACAACAAACTGTGGAAAATCCTTAAAGAGATGGGAATGCCAAACCACCTCACCTGCCTCCTGAGAAACCTGTATGCAGGTCAAGAAGCAACAGTTAGGACTGGACATGGAACAACAGACTGGTTCCAAATTGGGAAAGGAGTACATCAAGGCTGCATATTGTCACCCTGCTTATTTAACTTATATGCAGAGTACATCATGTGAAATGCTGGACTGGATGAATCACAAGCTGGAATCAAGACTGTTGGGAGAAACATCAGTGACCTCAGATACACAGATGATACCACCCTTATGGCAGAAAGCAAAGAAGAACTAAAGAACCTCTTGATGAAAGTGAAAGTGGAGAGTGAAAAAGTTGGCTTAAAACAACATTCAGAAAACAAAGATCGTGGCATCTGGTCCCATCACTTCATGGGAAATAGATGGGGAAACAATGGAAACAGTTTTAGATTTTCTTTTCTTGGGCTCCAAAATCACTGCAGATGGTGACTGCAGCCATGAAATTAAAAGATGCTTGCTCCTTGGAAGAAAAGCTATGACCAACCTAGACAGCATATTAAAAAGCAGAGACATTACTTTGCCAGCAAAGGTCCATCTAGTCAAACTACGGTTTTTCCAGTAGTCATGTATGGATGTGAGAGTTGGACTATAAAGAAACCTGAGGGGAGGGAAGTGGAAGGGGGGGGGGTTCAGGATGGGGAACATGTGTACACCCGTGGCGGATTTATGTTGATGTATGGCAAAACCAATACAATATTGTAAAGTAAAAAAATAAAATGCAGATTGCTGCTGCTAAGTCGCTTCAGTCATGTCCAACTCTGTGCAACCCCATAGATGGCAGCCCATTAGGCTCCTCTGTCCCTGGGATTCTCCAGGCAAGAATACTGGAGTGGGTTGCCATTTCCTTCTCCAATGCAGATTATCAAACCTAAAAAATAAATAAATAAATAAAAATATCAAAGCACACACACAAAAAAGAAAGCTGAGTGCCAAAGAATTGATGCTTTTGAACTGTGATGTTGGATAAGACAGTTGAGACTCCCTTGAACTGCAAGGAGATCAAACCAGTCAATCCTAAAGGAAATCAGACCTGAATATTCATTGGAAGGACTAATGCTGAAGCTGAAACTCCAATACTTTGGCCACCTGATCCGAACTGAAACTCCAATACTTTGTCCACCTGATGCAAAGAACTAACTCATTAGAAAAGACCCTGATGCTGGAAAAGATTGAAGGCAGGAGAAGGGATGACAGAGAATAAGATGGTTGGATGGCATCATCAACTCAATGGACATGACTTTGAGCAAGCTCTGGGAGTTGGTGATGGACAGGGAAGCCTGGTGTGCTGCAGTCCATGATGTCGCAAAGAGTCTGACACAACTGAGTGACTGAACTGAACTGAACCTAATCTGGGGTTCAGTGACCCAAGGAAGTCTCCTTTATGCTGTGACCCACTCTTGCCAGACTTTTTCACTCACCTCTCCACCCAAACTCCACCCTTTATCAAGGTCAGTAATGACCTCCATGATGCCAAATCCAGTGATCAGTCTCTGCCCACGGTTGACTTGTACCATCAGCAGTGTTTAGTCACTCTCCCCCTTAAAATACCATCTCCATTGGATCTCCAAGCACTAGGCTCTTCTGATTTTCCTTCAGTCTCCCTGAATACAACTTCGGAGTCTTCTGTATTAATTTCCTCTACATCTTCGCAAACTCTAAATAGTTTCCAGAGTTCTCAAAGTGCAGTCTAAGAACTCCTGAAACCTTTCCAAGGGATTGTAAGATAAAATCTATTTTAATAGTAATACTAAAATAGCATTTGCTTTTTCCATTCACAATCTCTTATGGAGTAGAGTGTTCTACAGGTTGCGTGCATGCTCAGTCGCTAATTAGTGTCTGACTCTTTGTGACCCCATGAACTATAGCCCACCAGGCTCCTCTGTCCATGGGATTTCCCAGGCAAGAACACTGCAGTGGGTTGTTATTTTCTACTTCAGGGAATCTTCCTGACCTAGGGATCGAACCTGGGTCTCCTGCATTGGCAGGCAAATTCTTTACCACTGAGCCAGCTGGGAAGCATTCTATAGGTTATATGATGTATAATATGGTATCACTCAGAATGCAGAAGCAGATACAAGAATCCAGCTACCTTTCATTAAGCCAGACGTTTAAAAAATTTGCAAAAATGCAAAACAATTACATTTCTCCCCTTGAATTTTCTTTTGTTTTAGAAAACACTGTTATTTTTCTTTTTAAAAATACTGTTTACTTTAATGCCTATAAAAGCAGATCTGCCAAAATAAACTTTAAGACTTTCTATATTAAAAAAAAAAAGTTATTTATGATAACATGCAATACTGCAGTCAATACTGACAGATAAAACTCCCATAAAGAAAAGCTCTTCAAGATGCTCAAAAAATTTTAAGAGTGTAAAAGGATCTTGAGACTTAAAAGTTTAAGAACTGCTGTTAAGAGTGTCCCAGGACTCCATCCTTCAACTTCTTTTTCTGTCTACCATCAACCCACTGGTGATCTCATCCAATCTTTTTGCTTTAAATATGCTGGCAACTGTAGGTTTGTATTTCAACCTGAACCTTTCCCTCTGAATTCTAAACTTGCAGACCGAGCTCCCTACTTGATACCATCATAAGAATATCCAGAAGGCACTTAGGCATCTCACACTGTATATCTATGTGTCCAAAGCTGATTTCCTGAAACCTCTGTCAAAACCTACCAATCTAATAATTTTCTTCATTTCATAAATTGCAATCCCATTCTTTAGTTGTTTAAGCCAAAACTTTGGAGTCATCTTTGACTGTTTTATTTCATGCACACATTTCATATTTGATTCCTCAGCAAATCCTGTGCCTCTTTCTTCAACATATATTTGGAATCTACCAACTTTTTACCATCTCCACTGTTAACATCCTGAGTCAAGCTATCATCATCACTTAGCTTGAATTTCATGTGCGTGCAACCTCAGTCATATCCGACTCTTTGCAATCCCATGAACTGTAGCCCTCCAGGCTCCTCCATGGGATTATCCCAGCAAGAATACTGGAGTGGGTTGTCATTTCCTCCTCCAGGGGATCTTCCTGACCCAGGGATTGAACCTGCGGCTCCTGCATTGGCAGGCAGATTCTTTACCACCTGAGAATTTAACAGGAGACTCCTAACTACTCTTCCTACTTCAGCCTTTGCTTCCCTCAGTCTTTTCTCAATTCAGTAGCTGGAGTGATTCTATTAAAAAATTTAATAAATCCAAACATGTCACTATTACTCTACCCCAAACCCTCTAGTGGCTCCTGTCTCAGACTAAAAGGCAAGTTCCATATAAGGGCCTCCAGAGCTCACCTGCCCCCACACACCCCTCTGACACACTGGCCTCTTTACTAATCCTGGAACACTTGGAGGCAGGCTCTCGCCTTAGGGCCTTTGCTTTCTGCCTGGAATGTTCTCCAAATAGCTGCCTGACTCACTCCTTCACCTCCCCCAGGTCTTTTGCTCAGCTTTCACTTTCTTGGTGAGGCTTCTTCTTGGCCACAGTATCTAAAATCGCATTCCCTCCCCCCAGCATCCCATCCTTCATTGCTTTATTTTCTTCCTTAGGATGTATCACCATCTTACATATAAAGTCATATAGTATATATTTATACATATATTTTCATAATTATTGTTTTCTCCTAACTCTCACTAGAATTTAAGCCCCATGAGGGTTAGACTTTTTGTCTGTTTTCTTCAGTGCTATATCCCTGGTACCTGGAATATACTTCTAGCAGAGGACCTGAAGGACATGGTGGTGGTGGTAGTTTAGTTGCTAAGTCATATTCAACTCTTGCAACCCCATGAACTGTCCAGGCTCCTCTGTCCATGGGATTCTCCAGGCAAGAATACTGGAGTGGGTTACCATTTCCTTCTCCAACATAGCAGGTCCCTCAATATACATTTGTTAAATAAATGAAAGAAAGAATGCATGAGATATATAGAAAAGTCATTGACTGTATGGATAGAGAAGGAAGGAAAGAGTAATTCTAGACAAGGGACAAGCAAGTTTGACAGCCCCAAATCCCACTACTGGAAAAGAAGTTCTGTGATTTGGGAGCAGTAAAGCAGGCAGAGGCCAAACTGGAGAAGGCTTTGTGAGGCTTCAGACTTGATTGTGAGGGAATGGGGACCATAGAGGATTTCAAACAAAGAGGTAAGTTGATCACATTTTTTTTTTTTTTAATTCATTTTGCAAAAATGCAGATTGTAAAGCAATGCACATAATATCCCATTTATGTTTGAACACTGTATACACATTTGTTTTAATGCTCTTTTCTCACATCATCTGAGCCATTTAAATCCCACCATCTGTTCAAAACCTCCAGGTCTTCCCATCTCACTCTAAAGAGTAGTCTTGCTCAGCAACCTCAAACCCGTCTCTGGCTTTTCCCTTCTATCTTTCCACTCCAACCTACACTGGAGTCCTAGACATTCCCGTAACACAATGAAGCACTTTCCTTCCTCAGGGCCTTTTCATTTCCCATTTCTTCTGCTTGGAATGGTCTCCCAGATAGCTCCTTAGCTCACTCCATGGCTTCACCAAGATCTGTGTTCAAATATCATCTTATTTAAGAGGCTTTCCCTAGTAAAATAACATTAGCACCCTTTCTTCCCCTCTCCATTTTATTTCTTAGCATCTGTCACCACCTAACATATTAGGGGTTTCAACATCTCCTGGTCACAGAGAACTTCCCTGACCACATCCTCTACACCCCAGTCCCTCTCCACCCATGTTACTACATTCTCTTACTTACAGCACTTATCCCTTCTCTAGAATTGTCTTGTCTAATGACTTCTTTTCATTATTAATAATTTTATGTATTTATTTATTTTTGCTGTGCTTATTCATCCTTGCTGCACAGGCTTTCTCTAATTGCAGTGAGCAGGGGCCACTCTTTGTTGTAGCACATGGACTTCTCATTGCAGTGGCTTCTCTTGTTGTGGAGCACAGGCTCTAGTGCACACAGGCTTCAGTAGTTGTGGCACATAGGCTCTAGAGAACAGGCTCAATGGTTGTGGTACAAGGGCTTAGTTGCTCTGGGGCATGTGGGATCTTCTCAGACCAGGGATTAAACCTATGTCTCCCGCACTCCGGCAGGCAGATTCTTTACTACTGAGCCACCAAGGAAACCCCTGATTTATTTTCTCTTTCCTCTATTATATTATAAACTGCATGAGGACAGGAATCTTGTCTGACATTTTTTACTTCTCTGCTCAAATAATTTAGCACAGTGCCTGGAAAATAAAATACACTTTAAAAATACTCAGAGAAAGAATGAGTGGCCATAGATATAGAAGGAAAGCCAAGTGTCATTAAAGTCAAGGACTTGTTCACTAATGTCAGTTGATGGTATCTGGGTTGAAACTTCACCTTTCAACTTCAGGTTGATTAACATGCATCAAGGATGTTAAGAGGACTTCTGTGGTGGTTGAGTGGATAAGAATCAACCTGCCAATGCAGGAGAAATGGATTCCTGGTCCAGGAAGATTCCATGTGCTTGGTCCAGGAAGATTCCACATGCCTTGGAGCAACTAAGCTTGTGCTCTACAGCTACTGAGCCTGCGTACCTAGAGCCTGTGCTCTACAACAAGAGAAGCCATCGCAATGAGAATCGTGCATGCTGCAATGAAGAGTAACACCACTTGCCACAACTAGAGAAAAGCCCACACAAAACATGAAGACCTGGCACAGCCAAAAATAAAAGATAATAAATTAATTAATAAAAAATAATAGTTCTAAGAAAGAAAGAAAGTGAAGTTGCTCAGTCGTGTCCGACTCTTTGCAACCCCATGGACTGTAGCCTAACAGGCTCCTCCATCCATGGGATTTTCTAGGCAAGAATACTGGAGTGGGTTGCCATTTCCTTCTCCAGGAGATCTTCCCGACCCAGGGATTGAACCCGGGTCTGCTGCATTGTAGGCAGATACTTTACCATCTAAGCCACCAGGGAAGTCTAATAGTTCTAAACAAAACCCCTGCAAAAAGGATGTTAAGGAAAAAATGGTCCAAAAAAGTCAATCAGAAAGACTTCATGGAGTATTATGAAAAGTAACATAAAATAATGTCAAAATGTCAATAAAGATGAACCATGAGAGATCATTTTAAAGATTTTCTACATTACATTGTGGTGGTGTTTAGTTACTAAGTTGTGTCCAACTCTTTGTGGCCCCATAGACTGCAATACGCCAACCTTCCCTGTCCATCACTATCTTCCAGAGTTTGCTCAAATTCACACCCATTGGCCAATGATACTATCCAACCATCTCATCCTCTGTCACCCCCTTCTCCTTATGCCCTCAATCTTTCCCAGCATCACAGTCTTTTCCAGTGAGTCGGCTCTTCGCATCAGGTAGCCAAAGTATTGGAGCTTCAACTTCAGCATCAGACCTTCTAATGAATATTCAGGATTGATTTCCTTTAGGATTGACTGGTTTGCTCTCCTTGCTGTCCAAGGGACTCTCAAGAGTCTTCTCCAGCACCATAATTCGAAAGCATCGATTCTTTGGCCCTCAGCCTTCTTATGGTACAACTCTCATATCTGTACATGACTATTGGAAAAACCATAGCTTTGAGTACACAGACTTTGGTCGGCAAAGTGATGTCTCTGCTTTTTAATATGCTGTCTAGGTTTGTCATAGCTTTCCTTCCAAGGAGCAAGCATCTTTTAATTTCATGACTGCAGTCACCATCACCATCTGCAGTAATTTTGGAGCCCCCCAAAATTATAATCTGTCACTGCTTTCACTTTTTCCCCCATCTATTTGCCATGAAGTGATGGGACCAGATGCCATGATCTTAGGTATTTTTTTTTTTAATCTTAGTTTTTTGAATGTTGAGTTTTAAGTCAGCTTTTTCACTCTCCTCTTTCAGCCTCATCAAGAGCTTCTTTAGTTCCTCTTTGCTTTCTGCTGTTAGAGAGGTATCATCTGCATACCTGAGGTTGTTGATATTTCTCTTGGAAATCTTGATTCCAGCTTGTGATTCATCCAGCCCAGCATTTCACATGATGTACTCTGCATATATAAGTTAAATAAGCAGAGTGACAGTATACAGCCTTGTCATACTCCTTTCCCAATTTTGAACCACTCCATTGTTCCATGACCAGTTCTAACTGTTGCTTCTTGACTTGCATACAGGTTTCTCAGAAGACAGGTAGGTGGTCTGGTATTCCCATCTCTTGAAGATTTTCCACAGTTTGTGGTGATCCACACAGTCAAAGGTTTTAGCATATTCAATAAAGCAGAAGTAGATGTTTTTCTGGAATTCCCTTGCTTTTTCTATGACCTAAAAGGTGTTAACAATTTAATCTCTGGTTCCTCCGTCTTTTCTGAATTCAGATTGTACATCTGGAACTTCTCAGTTCATGTATTGTTGAAGCCTAGCTTGAAGGATTCTGAGCATTACTTTGGTACCATGTGAAATGAGCACAATTGTATGGTAGTTTGAGCATTCTTTGGTATTGCTTTTCTTTGGGATTGGAATGAAAACTGACCTTTTCCAGTCCTGTGGCCACTGCTGAATTTTCCAAATTTGCTGGCATATTGAGTGTAGCACTTTAACAGCATCATCTTTGAGGATTTCAAATAGCTCAGGTGGAATTCCATCACCTCCACTAGGTATGTTTGTAGTAATGCCTCACACTATAGGATGTCTGGGTCTAGGTGAGTGACCACACCATCCTGATTATCAAGGTCATTAAGTCCTTTTTTATATCATTCTTCTGTGTATTCTTGCCACCTCTTCTTAATCTCTTCTGACTTCTGCCATTTATCATGCTCATCCTTGCTTAAAATGACCCCTTGATACCTCCAATTTTCTTCTTCAAGAAAAAGATCTCTAGTCTTTCCTATTGTGTTGTTTTCTGCTGTTTGTATTGTTCATTAAGAAGGCTTTCTTGTCTCTCCTTGCTATTCTCTGGATCTCTGCATTCAGTTGGATATATCTTTTCCTTTCTCCTTGCCTTTGGCTTCTTTTCTTTACTCAGCTATTTGTAAAGCCTACTCAGACAACCACTTTGCTTTCTTGCATTTCTTTTTCTTTGGGATGGTTTTGGTCACTGCTTCCTGTACAGTGTTATAAACCTATGTCCATAGTTCTTCAGGCACTCTATCAGATCTAATCCCTTGAATCTATATTCATCACCTCTATTGTATATTCATAAGGGATTTGACTTAGATCATACCTGAATGGCCTAGTGCTTTTCCCTACTTTCTTCAATTTAAGTCTGAATTTTTCAATAAAGAGCTCATGATCTGAGCCTTGTCAGCTCCCTGTATTATTTTTGCTGACTGTATAGAGCTTCTCCATCTTTGGCTGCAAAGAATATAATCAATCTGTTCTCAGTATTGACCATCTCATGATGTCCATGTATAGAGTTGTCCCTTGTGTTTTTGGAAGAGGGTGTTTGCTATGACCATTGTGTTCTCTTGACAAAACTCTGTTAGCCTTTGCCCTGCTTCATTTTGTACTCCAAGGCCAAACTTACCTGTTATTCCAGGTATTTCTTGACTTCCTACTTTTGCATTCCAGTCCCCTATGATGAAAAGGACATCTTTTTTAGTGTTCTAGAAAGTCTTGTAGGTCTTCATAGAAACTTTCCACTTCAGCTTCTTTGGCATTATTGGTTGGGGCATATACTTGGATTACTGTGATGCTGAAAAGTTTGCCTTGAAAACAAACAGATCATTCTGTCATTTTTGAGACTGCACCCAAGCACTGCATTTTGGACTCTTTTGTTGACTATGAGGACGACTCCATTTCTTCTAAAGGATTCTTGTCCACAATAGTAGATATAATGGTCATCTGAATTAAATTCTCCCACTCCCATCCATTTTAGTTTACTGATTCCTAAGATGTCGATGTTCACTCTTGCCATCTCCTGCTTGACCACATCCAATTTACCTTGATTCATGGACCTAATATTCCAGGTTCCTATGCAATATTTTTCTTTACAGCATCAGACTTTACTTTTACCACCAGACAACTGAGTGTCATTTCCCAGCCTCTTCATTCTTTCTGGACCTACTTCTCTGCTCTTCCCCAGTAACACATTGGATACTTTCTGACCTGGGGGGCTCATCTTCCAGTGTCATCTTTTTGCCTTTTCATACTGTTCATGGGGTTCTCAAGGCAAGAATACTGGAGTGCTTTGCCATTCCCTATTCCAGTCGACCACATTTTGTCAGAACTCTCCACTATGACCATCGGTCTTGGGTGGCCCTGCATGGCATGGCTCATAGCTTCACTGAGTCAAGCCCCTTCACCACAACAAGGCTGTGATCCATGTAGGGCTATATCATGAGGATTTCATTATTATTTATCTACATGTGCTGGTAAATAGCTTACCAGTTTACAAAGCACATTCCTGAATGTTATCTCATTTGAGGAGGGAAGAACCAGAATGAGTAAAGATCTAAAAACAATGAAGATGAGAACTGACCTGGCAGCTTTGCAGTCAGAGTTTGGGAAGACTTTACCACTTGTTTGTTGCCATGAAATGATGGGTACCCCCTCCCCCAATAAGGCCCATGTACATGGTACTAAGTTGCTTCAGTTGTGTACGACTCTTTGCAACTCTGTGGACTGTAGCCCGCCAGGCTCCTCTCTCTGTGGGATTCTCCAGGCAAGAATACTGGAGTGGGTTGCCATGACCTCCTCCAGGGGATCTTCCTGACCCAGGGATCAAACCTGCGTCTTCTGCGACTCCTGCATCGTGGAAGGATTCTTTTACCACAGAGCCACTGGGGAAGCCCAATAAGGCCCATAGAAAAGATCAAAAGGACTCTTGGATTAGCCTGAAGAAAGCCAACAAACAAAGTCAGATTTGGACAGGAGAGAAAAACACTAAAGGTAAAACCTAAAGCTGGGACCATATCAGGGTCAAAGGCAGTTGGATGCCTGTTGGTCCTGCTTGCCTTTCCATTCCCTTTCAGATGAGTAGGGGAAAGCCATAAAGCCCTGCCATCCTGGCAGAGTTATCTATTAGCTTAGCTAACACCAGAGATTTTCCTCATTTCTGTGTAGCTCAGTTCACAATGCTATCTGTACCTTCTTAGGTAGGGACTAAGCATTTTAAAAATCTCCCTGGGTGGACTTCCTTGGAGATCCGTTGGTTAAGAATCTGCATGCCAGTGCAGGAGACACAGGTTAGATTCCTGCTCTGGGAAGATTCCACTTGTCAAGGGGCAACTAGGCCCATGTGCCACAACTACTGAAGCCCACATGCATAGAGCCCACACTTCACAAGAGAAACCACTGCAGTGAGAAGCCCATGCACCAAAACTAGAGAAAGCCCACAAGCAGCAACAAAGACCCAGCACAGCTAAAAATAAATATATATATATATACACATATATATAAAAAACAACAATAAAAGATATCCCTGGGTGATTCTCCTGTGCAGCCAGAATTGAGAATCACTGATAATTTATCTAAGGCTGGACAGAAAATAAAGTCAAATCACACATACCTAAAACTCACTCATTAATTCATTTCTGCACACAATCATAATTATTTTAATACTCAATAACTGAAAATAAAAACAATTTATAGAGAGTTCCAGAAAAACATCTATGTCTGCTTTATTGACTATGCCAAAGCCTTTGACTGTGTGGATCACAATAAACTGTGGGAAATTCTGAAAGAGATGGGAATACCAGACCACCTGACCTGCCCCTTGAGAAATTTGTATGCAGGTCAGGAAACAACAGTTAGAACTGGACATGGAACAGACTGGTTCCAAATACGAAAAGGAGTACGTCAGGCTGTATATTGTCACCCTGTTTATTTAACTTATATGCAGAGTACATCATGAGAAACGCTGGGCTGGAAGAAACACAAGCTGGAATCAAGACTGCCAGGAGAAATATCAATCACCTCAGATATGCAAATGACACCACCCTTAGGGCAGAAAGTGAAGAGGAACTCAAAAGCCTCCTGATGAAAGTGAAAGTGGAGAGTGAAAAAGTTGGCTTAAAGCTCAACATTCAGAAAACGAAGATCATGGCATCCGGTCCCATCACTTCATGGGAAATAGATGGGGAAACAGTGGAAACAGTGTCAGACTTTATTTTTGGGGACTCCAAAATCACTGCAGATGGTGACTGCAGCCATGAAATTAAAAGACACTTACTCCTTGGAAGGGAAGTTATGACCAACCTAGATAGCATATTCAAAAGCAGAGACATTACTTTGCCAACAAAGGTTCGTCTAGTCAAGGCTATGGTTTTTCCTGTGGTCACGTATGGATGTGAGAGTTGGACTGTGAAGAAAGCTAAGCGCCGAAGAATTGATGGTTTTGAACTGTGGTGTTGGAGAAGACTCTTGAGAGTCCCTTGGACTGCAGGGAGATCCACCCAGTCCATTCTGAAGGAGATCAGCCCTGGGATTTCTTTGGAAGGAATGATGCTAAAGCTGAAACTCCAGTACTTTGGCCACCTCATGCGAAGAGTTGACTCATTGGAAAAGACTCTGATGCTGGGAGGGATTGGGGGCAAGAGGAGAAGGGGACGACAGAGGATGAGATGGCTGGATGGCATCACTGACTCGATGGACATGAGTCTGGGTGAACTCCGGAAGTTGGTGATGGACAGGGAGGCCTGGCGTGCTGTGATTCATGGGGTCACAAAGAGTCGGACACGACTGAGCGACTGATCTGATCTGATCTGATATTTACTAAGTCTTAGATACATGTTAAGAACTTTTATTCCATGTTAAGAGCTTCACATGTCATCAAAACTTCTTAACAATCCTAAAGAAGTTACTATTGTATTCCTCATTCTGTAAATGAGAAACAGAACTTTGGATCACACTGGGAACATGGCAGTGCTCGGACCCAGATCAACCAGAATCCAGAACAAGACTCTTAACCTTGTCCCACTTAGCCTCTGAAATGTCAATGGCTTTTAAAAACTCTTTGTTGACCTGCTACATTCAGAATAGTTTTCATTTTAAGACTATATTATGATGGAGGTAATTTCAATCCCTAGTTGTTATACTATTACAACAATGTGATAAGTGGGGCTGGTTGGGGGTTTTTTAGGAGGTGGGGTGCCAGGACAGGTGCTCACTTGTATCCTTTACAGGCCTCTTCTAATAAGAGCATGCTACTGGCTTTAATCAGTGAGTTAAGTTTTAAATAAAAACAACCAAACTTAGGTCCTTGACACTTATGAAACATGCATAATGTTCTCTTTTTTTGTGTTACTCATCTTCCCTGTAGAAACTAAAATCAAGATTTAGTTTTTAAAATCAGTAATCAGTGGGTGTTCATGATTCTTTCTCCTCTGATATGATCAAAGACGTTTACACAAAAACAAACACTCCCCTTGCCCTTTCATGCTGGTATTTTTATTGATAACAATGGAGAAAGAGAACCTGAAAAGAGAAAAGTTAAAGACAACCAAACACAGTCATATCTAAAAGAAGTCTTTTAAAAAGGGAAGGAGATGGAGATGGGTGTGGTGCTTTATTCTTCTTTTTAAAGTATCAGTAGGCTTTATTATAGAAAGCTTGTTGTTTGTATTCACCATTCTAAAAATTCTTTGACATTTTTAGATTTTTATAAGGGTATGAAATGCTCTATCAAGATAAGAATTGTGGCACAGTAATATAAACTAATTAATACACTTTAGATTTCAGATGTATTAGTGAATGAGTCCAAGTGGAAGAGGCCAAGCACAGCAGGAGCCCAACAGGGGAAGGCCCATCGTACTGGAAACCGGGACAGTGAAAAACGAACTCAGCAGAAAGCTCACGCAGCCCAGTCTCAGATTCCAGAAGACCTCCAGTTAAGAAACCTTGGACCACTGGACAAAACCCCAAGAGGGATTGTCAGAAGATCCTCTGACCAATCCTGAGGAAGTCTGGTACACTGATGGAAGCAGCTTTGTCTTAGATGGAAAAAGAAGAGCCAGGTCAACCAGCTACAACATGCAGTGCCAGTTCAACAAAGATATAAAACTACAGCTGACCACAGAAAATATCACACACCCTTGGACACTGCTATAAGGACTCTGAAGATTGAGACTAGCAAGAGGGGGAGGCCCAATACCCGTCACCATCCCAGTTCAGCAGGAAGTAGCCAGAAAGACCTCGACACCCCTATTCCCAAAGAATTGGGAATTCTTGAGGGGGCAATGTTAGGTAGGTAGAATAGGAAAAAGGAGTCCAAAATGGAGGTGGCTAAATCCCATGGACGGAGAAGCCTGGTAGGCTGCAGTCCATTGGGTCGCTAAGAGTCAGACATGACTGAGTGACTTCACTTTCACTTTTCACTTTCACACATTGGAGAAAAAAATGGCAACCCACTCCAGTGTTCTTGCCTTGAGAATCCCAGGGACGGGGGAGCCTGGTGGGCTTCCGTCTATGGGGTCACAGAGTCGGACATGACTGAAGCAACTTAGCAGCAGCAGCAGTGAATGAGTCATTTGTCTCCATTCATTGCTTTCATTGCTTAACAACAATTTTTCTAAATTCCAAGAAATTCTGAGAAAAAGAAAACCTGTTTGAACAGAGCAGAGATATACATCTGCCAAGAATCTTTAATGCCCACGTGTGTCCCAGATGGACACTGAATACAGGAAAACTTAAAGTAGAAGCCGGGCAGCCTTTGTCTTTGGTTTGCCCAGAATGAATTTGATTCTGGGTTGACTGGAGTTAGGAGGTCAAGTAGGCCCTAGGATTCCTAGACTCTATGAGCTCACAGTAGAGTCTGGCCAACATACATTCCTTCTTGTCTGTCTCCCACCATCAGTTCTTACCAGTCCAGCTTCTTTATTTCTTTAGTCACAGTAACTCACTCTTCTATCTGCCCTTGAGTTTGGCAGGACCTGCCCCTCTATCACAGAAGACAACTACCATATTCATTCATTCATCCATTTGTTTGCTCAGTCAACAAATATTTTAGAGCACCTACTATGAGATGTGCATTGTACTAGATCCTAGAAATACAGTAGTGGGCAGTCCTCATGAAATTTACATTCCAGAGACAGAGAAAGACAATAAGTAACAATTAAATAAACAATGTGATTTCAGATAGAGTGACTAGGAGGAAGCATGCTTATTTGGATAGAAAGGTCAGGAAAGGCCTCACTGAAAAGGTGATCTTTGAGCTGAGACCTGAATGACCATAAAGAATCCTGTGATGGGGCAGAATATCTCATGGGGGGAAACAGCAAGTGTAAAGGCCTGAGGGTGGGGAAAAGCCTGGCATATTCAAGGAACATGAAAAAGCAAGTGTGTAAGGAGTAAAAAATGAGGAAAAGATAGTACTACATAAGGTCAGAGGCATAGGCAAGGGCCAAATCATGTAGGACCTTGTAGGTGATGGTAAAAAGTTTGGGTTGTTCTTTAAGAGCAATGCAAACCCCCTCAGACTATTAAGAAATGAAGTGACCATGATCTGATTTGCATTTTTAAAAGGTCACTGGACTGCTATATTAAGAATGAAGCGCGGTTGCACAGCAAAGGAAACTGTAAAAAAAAAGACAACCCTCAGAGTGGGAGAAAATATTTGCAAAGGAAGCAACCAACAAAGGAGTAATCTCCAAAATATACAAGCCATTCATGCAGCTCAATATCAAAAAACAAACAACCCAAACAAAAAATGGGCAGAAGACCTAAACAGACATTTCTCCAAAGAAGACATACAGATGGCCAACAAACACATGAGAAGATGCTCAACATCACTAATTATTAGAGAAATCCAAAGCAAAACTACAATGAGGTATCACTTTACACTAGTCAGAATGGCCATCATCAAAAAACCTACAAACAATAAATTCCAGAGAGCGTGTAGAAAAAAGGGAACCCTCTTGCACTATTGCTGGGAATGTAAATTGATATAGCCACTCTGGAAGACAGTGTGGAGGTTCCTTAAAAAACTAGGAATAAAACTACCATATGACTCAACAATCCCACTACTGGGCATATACCCTGATAAAACCATAATTGAAAAAGATACATGTACCCCAATGTCACTGCTGCTGCTGCTGCTGCTGCTGCTAAGTCACTTCAGTCGTCTCTGACTCTGTGCAACCCCATGGACTGCAGCCCACCAGGCTTCTCCGTCCATGGGATTCTCCAGACAAGAACACTGGAGTGGGGTGCCATTTCCTTCTCCACCAATGTCACTGCAGCATTTACAATAGCTAGGACATGGAAGTAACCTAAGTGTCCATCGACAGATGAATGGATAAAGAAGCTGTGGTACATATATACAATGGAATATTACTCAGCCATAAAAAGGAACACGTTTGAGTCAGTTCTAATGAGATGAATGAACCTAGAGCTTATTATACAGAGTGAAGTAAGTCAGAAAGAGAAAAACAAACCGTATATTAACGCATATATATGGAATATAGGAAGATGGGTACTGATGAACATATTTGCAGGGCAGCAAAGGAGATGCAGACATAGAGAACAGACTTGCAGACACGGTGGGGAAGTAAAGAGTGAGGTGAATAGAGTAGCTTGAAAACATGTACATTACCATATGTAAAATAGCCAGTGAGAATTTGCTATGGCTCAGGGAGCTCAAACAGGTGCTCTGTGACAACACAGAAGGGTGGGTGGGGTGGGAGGTGGGAAGGAGGTTCAAGAGGGAGAGGACATATATATACCTATGGTTGATTCATTTTAATGTATGGTAGAAACCAACAATGTTGTAAAGCAATTAATTAAAAAAAAAAACTCCGTGCTTATACTGCAGGCGGCAGGAGTTCAATCCCTGGTTAGGTAACTAAGATCCCCCATACCTTGCTGCGGGGTGTGGCCAAAAAAAAAGAATGAAGTATAAGAGAACATGAGTGAATGCTTGTCATCATACATTAACTTATTCACATATTCAAAAATATTTTTTGAGCGGCTAACTGCCAGACCGTATGCCAAGCACTAGGAAATCATGGTAAGCCGAACAACATTCCTCCCCTCAGGGAGTTTACAAGATAACTGGAGAGACAGAGAAGTATAGAAACTGTTATAAAGAGCTAAGTGCTGTGCTGGGAGTAATCTCCATTTGTTAAGGGTACCCAGGGAATTCATTCATTCATTTAATAAATATTTATGTGCCAAGCTCTTGGAATGCAATGATGAACAAAACAGACAACATACATACCTCCATGGTGTTTACAGATTAATGTCAGAAGCAGACATTAATTAAACACTCTCACAGACATATCATTACCCTCTGTGATATGAGCTATGAAAGAAAAGTAATGTGAGAATGTATAAGCTTGGATTAGTCTGCGAGGATGTGGGAGACAAAAGATGAGCTGCAAGTAAAAAGGCAGGTAAAAAAGGAAAGGAAGATTGTCAATTGTGTCTCAATAAAACTGGAAGAAAAAAAGGGTGACTTCCCTGGTGGTCCAGCAGCTAACACTCTGCACTCACCATGCAGGGGACTCAGTTTCAATCTCTAGTCAAGGAACTGGATCCCACATGCCACAACTAATAGTTTGTATACCTCAACAAAGATGGTGCCTCAACTAAGACCTGGCACAGACAGATAATTAAATAAATAAATATTTAAAAATAAAAAAGGAAACAATGCTGGGCTGTTGGTGGTAAAGAGAGGACATTCCAGAGCAAAGGAATAGTGTGTGCAAAGGCAGGAAAGCAAGATGTTCAATATGGCTGGGCTATAGATAAGAAGGGCACAGCAAGGTTAAAGAGAATAGAGAGGCAAGCAGGTTAGAATCATGCCATGCTAATAAATTCTTTTGACTGGTAAAGGATTTTAAGCAGGGGAATGATGAGGTCAGATGATTAGAAACGTCTCTGGACACAGACAGGAAAGTTAACTCTGCCCCCCATAACATGCCACACTTTTATCTAGAGCAGCAGATCCTACTAAATGTGAATGTTATGCCCTCGGTGAAAGCCGCCTTGGGGTTTCCTGGCTTAAGTGAGGTCCAATTTAGCAAATGAAATTAGCCACCTTATTACTACTTCTCCCCAGCATCCATAGCCTAGCTCAGGACCAATAGCAGCCATGAATGCAGAAGACATCTGCCTGTTGTGCTGAGAAACAACCCATCAGTGCCTCCAAGACTGGGCACACGAGCTTCCTCTGCCTCATGAGCCATAATGGAGTACACAGGGCAAGGTCCCCTTAGGTCTCAATGCCTTATTCTTTTCATTAATTTGCTTAAGGTGAGGAATGTGACCCCCTGACTGCTATCATTTGCCCTCAGCATTTTGCTCTTACCTTGAGTTTTCAGCCAAACATCTGGCTGTCTGGACCAAAGCACCTTTTACTTGGTGGTAAGTAATACCTTCTGACTACCCTGTCCATCAAGGGGTGTTTCAGTTTAGGGGGTAGGGAGAAGTTGTCCTGTGTCTTCACTGAGGCTGAGGCCCAGGAGACTAGGGTAAGATTTCCAAAATGTGGCCTAGGCAGGTACTCCCTGCCTCAGGTGGCTTACCATTGTTACAGGACCAAACCTAAACAATTTAGCCTGCCTCCATGGCCTTTGGGGATCTGCCTCTTCTACCAGCTGTTCCCTGCCTGGTGGGCTCTTTCCCCACATCTCTCTATGGCAGTGCCTTCTTATCATTCAGGTCTCAGTCTAAAGTTACTGCCTCAACTCAGCCTCCCTGATCACCCACGCTAAGGTAACTGGATAGTCACTCTCTATCCCATCACGCCGCTGTCTTTTCTTCGTAGTACGTGTCACCATCCAAAATTATTCATATTTGTCTACCCACTTATTATTTGTCTTCTCCCATGAGGATGTAGCCTGTCATCTTGGACCTTGTCTGTCTTGGTTCACTGGTTTATCCCCAGTACCTAGAGAAATATCTGGCACATAGTAGGTGCTGAACGAATGAATGGTGTTAACTTATCTTTCCAACCTTATCCACTCAATTCCTACATTCATTCCCTGAGCTTTGGAAGGATGGAGGGTTATGGAGATCCTAAGACCTGCTTCACTAATCAAAGCCTCTAATTCCTTCATCGTGGAACAAGTTTCCTCTTCTCCCCACCACCTACCTTCCTACCCCCACAACTATTCTCTTTTCTTACAAATTCTGAAATCCTCCCAGATATTCAAGGCTGGTACACACCTCTGTCAAGGCTGATCTTCCCGTATTGCAATGAGATGTTTACCTGTCATCTACCCCACTTGCCCACATCTGTAAGCTCCTCAAGGAGGCGTCCATTCACCTCCTTATCCCTAGCACACAACACAATAACCAGCACACGATAGATACTTCACTAATGTTTGCTGACTGATTAAGAAAAATGTGGTTCAGAGAAATATGGATTAGGAAACTGTGGTCATTTTTATGGCAGGAGTAGGATGGGTTGTTATAAATCTAGACCTAAAGCAGAGAGGCAGCCCCTTCCTATGGACCAAACCAGAAAATAACACCATATTAAATCCTGATAACTAAGAACAAAAGGCTAAAGGTGTGGCCAGAAAGATGCTACTTCTAATTATCCATATACTCCCAAAGTGAAAAAGAGCAGTGACTTTACAGGTGAGAAGTACAGGAGCATTCTCACTATCAACTCTGGCAAGATCAAGCAAAGAGGCCTCGGAGAAGTGCTAGCTTCTGAGCTAAAGTGCTTCCCACTCCTCCAAGCATGTCCTCAAGCCTTATCTCACTAGGGTCTTGGGGGAAGGAAAGTAGGTTTTATCCTATCAAAGAGGCTCAGAGAGCTGCCTGCTCAAGGAGACATCACCAGGAGTGAGTTGCTCTATAGCTGTGCTTTTATCCTGCTATTTGGGAACTCTTAACATGCTCATCCAGAGAAGGCGATGGCACCCCACTCCAGTACTCTTGCCTGGAAAATCCCATGGATGGAGGAGCCTGGTGGGCTGCCGTCTATGGGGTCGCGAAGAGTCGGACACGACTGAAGCGAGTTAGCAGCAGCAGCAGCAGCAACATGCTCATCCAAGGTTTAGCTGCTAAGCTCCTAGAAGTCTGTATAATTACTGCCTAAAATACAGAACAGTAGAATGTGTAATTAGATGCTTTTAATAAAGGCCTTTTGGGTGATGCTGCTGAAGATGATAGCAGGTTTGAGAATGATAATGATGCAGAGGCTATCCTTGAGGACAAGGGCCAAGAGGGAACCCTTGTCCTTAGAATGGAGCAACAGCCAATACCTCAGGCAAAGGGCTGATCAAGATACAGCCCAATAATTGTTTGAACTCAAGCTGGGGCAACAGTGACCACCTCAGGGCTTTACTTCTGATTGGCTGTGTAACCCCACCAAGCCTCAGTTTCTCCATCTCTAAATGGAGAGAGATTACCTCTTAGGTTGTTGGGAGGCTCTTTGGAAGTAACCAAATAAGCTCTTTATCAGAGAGCCTATACCACAGTAATTGCTTCATGATAATACTAGTAAATACAAACAGCATTACTTTATGACTGGCAATGGTCTAATCACTTTACATAGATTAGCTCATTTATATAATACCCTATAAGGTATGAACTAATACCATCAGCCCTTCTATAGATAAAGAAACTAAGGTGCACAAAGGTAAGCTGAGTAATTTGCCCATATCACAGAGCGAGAAAGTGCATGAGCTAGGTGCTGAACCTGGGCAGTTGAAGTCCAGAGGCATTACACGCTTGTGGTGGCTATGGTGGCCAGTGATGTGCTGTTCAGATTTCCCTTTGCGAAAACTCCTACAGTGAGCAGAGGTGACTGACTTCAAGATCTATCACAGCATCCACACCAAGGCCACGCATCCTCCGGGCCGCACTCAAGCTACGACTGAACCTAGCAGGGGTACTGGAGTTGGGTCATCCTTGCCCTATATGGGATTGCTATTTTTGTGTGTATGGTAAAATATACATAACATAAAGTTTATCATTTTAACCATTTTAAAGTGTACAGTTCAGTGGCATTAAGTGTATTCATATGGTTGTGTAACCATTACCTCCATTCATCTTCAGAACTTTTCCATCTTTCTATCCATACCGATTAAACATTAACTCCTCATTCCCCGCCCCCCACCCCAACTGAAGCCCTTGGCAACCACCATTCTACTTTCTATCTGTATGAATTTGACTACTCCAGGTCTTTCATGTATATGGAATCCTACAGTATTTTTCCTTTTGTGACTAGCTTATTTTGCTTAGCATAAGGCCATCAGGGTTCATGCATGTTGTCATGTGTTAGAATTCCTTTCTTTAAGACTGAATAATACTCTGTTTTGTATATATGATATTTTGTTTATTCTTTTTTTAATTAATTAAAAAATTTTATTTGACCATGCAAATTTCTTTCCTTTTTTTTTTTTCATTTTGTTTATTCTCTGAATGGATTGCCAACCTTTGCTCAGGACTGTCAGTGAGCCTGGCTGAGACTTTTTCAGAACTGCACTTCAGTCTGACGCTCTTTCTACCCAAGTCTCCCTTATTGCCCATCTCCTTTTCCAAGTTGTTTAATCTGCACTATAGTCAAAAGACTCTCATCATCTCCCCTAGCTCCCTCTCCCTTTATCCTTCACAGATGCTCCCCCATTAATCTCTTGCATGCCTAATCTCATCTTGATGTCTATTTCTCAGAGGACCATACTGTCACAACAGCTTCTTAATAAACATTATTTATCATTATCATTATTTCTTGGGAAGGGGAAGAAGCATATAAAGCAAATTCATAAAAATAATTTAGGACAGTTATATAGCATAACTGTGCATAGTAATTTCTTTTGGTATATATATCTCATTGTAGAAAAGTTAGAAAACACACAAGTAAAAAGAAGAAAATTAAATGTACCCATTATTGTACTATCTCATATTGTTTTCAACCATTAATGTCATTACTGTTTCATTTTGGGGTAGCTCTCTCTAGATGTTTATCTCTACATATGCAACATCAGTTTCTTTTTAAGCAAACTGGTTTCTTTCATAGAATGGATTGAGTAGAAATGACTATGGAATTTGGATTGTATAAAATAATTTAGGAATGCATTCATTTGTTCACTCATTTAACACATATTTGTTGAACAGCTACCAAATATCAGGCCCTGCTCTAGGCACAAGGGATGTAAGACAGATAGCTCTTGTCTGCAATGTAACCAAAGACGCTCTCTAGGCATTTACAATGTGCTGCTGTATAGACACAGAGCAGGGCCACCCAGCCCAACTTCCCAACTTGTTTGCTTAGAGAAGGTGGTATCTCATTCCAGACTCGAGGGATGGCAAAGAATTAACCAGCCAGAAGACAGGAAATTTTAAGAGGCATTGTAGGGCTAGAACCTAGGTATAGGGGATCATGCATAGTAGATTTGGTTGCTTAAGGAGCAGCTGACTCTGTAAACAACTAACTCTGTGTGTGTGTGTGTGTGTGTGTGTGTGTGTGTGAGTGATTAGCAGCCACTCAGACTCAGCAAGGGATAAGGCCTTAACCAGTCCAAGAATCTTGGGCAGACGTTCTCAATGGAGGTGGCAGAGACCCAGGAACCCACTAGAGGAGAGTAGCTAACTGATCCCCAACTTTAGATTGGAAATACTGGCCAAGCATTCAGCTCTCCAAGGGCAAGGATGGCAGCTACTCCCCCTCTGTGGAGACTTTAGGCCCAGGACAAAGCCAAGTAACAGGGTTCTTAATTATGACTAGTGCCCAGGGATCATTGTTTCTCAGCCTAAAGAGGTCTCAGGCTAAAGAATCACACTCCAGACACTTCTGGCATCAACATGAAGTATAGACTCCAGGGTCTTGGAAGTAATGCAGAAAAAATACGAAAGCCTAGCCTTTCTCTGAGAAGATCTGAATTATTTATCAACAGCAGTAGCAACACTGCCCATCACAGAATTTCCAAGAGATGTTAACGATCAACAAAAAGCGAGTATTGTTTCAAGAATTATTTTGCTATAAACTTTTTTTTTGGTTGGCAGCAGCTGACGTCTTATTTTCTGCATCCTATATTATTGTTGGCCAAGTTCTATTTTAGCATATGACCATAAATGAAATTCTTCAATTAGATAATATAAAAAGGTCTCAATGTGTACTGAAAGGCACCATCATCCCATTAAATATGAATATAACTTGGGTTTTTGAGGAAGAAAGTGGTAGACAACCATGCTTTGGTATTTTTAGGTACGTAGGTAAGGTAGGCACTCACACATGTCACCACATCCCTCTGAACAATAGAGACAGCTCCTCACTTCTCCTGGACCAAGAGGGATGGGCTGAGGTGACGTGGCAGTACTTCCTCAGTGTCACCTTCCTTGAACATCAGCAAGCCCCCCATTCCACTTATAAATTCCATGCTTAGCAAAGCAGCTGCCAGCAAGTGGCCTAGGGAATGAACGCCCATCTCTGTGGTCAGGGAGGCCTTGGCATTGAGATGGACAGGAACATGCCCAGACCTGGCAGCTGGACCCTCTAAGACAGGCAACCACAAAGATCAGTACTGGTCAGGGGTCTGATGTCTTTCCAATGCAAGAAATGTCACCACCTCCCTCAGGGACAGGCCTGGGTGGGGGTTGTCACTGGGTGGGTGAACACCCACTGGTCTCAGCCAATTTGGCAGTCAGGGTAAAAATAACAACAGGAGCATCATTTTCCAAAATTAAGGGTGATGCTATAGCAAATGTATGCAGATGTATACAGACACAGATGGGAACAAGTGTATTTAATTGTAAATGAGTCAGAACGGAGCAAATGAGATTTCCCTTATATTTGGGTTCCAAAAATTACAGAGAAAATGTGCCTGAGGCAGAAACAAACCAAAAAAACCACCAGAATAAAGCGGTGGGGAGAGGGGGGGTAGATTATTGATTCAGAAGCCACATGGGAGGGAACCTTTGGCATCCAGAAGGGGTGGCTTTGGTTTTCTCCGGGGTTTATGAAAGCGTCCTGGCTCCCAGAGACCCTAAAGTGACAAAGATGGCTGGACTCATGGTGCTCTGGTCTCATCTGGCCCGTAGATGCCAAAGAAAGTGGGGAAAGGAAGGGAGGGCCGTAATGGGCCATCCTCAGGAAGGGAGCCAAAGGTCCGCTTTTGTGACCTCAGAAAAACAAGCTGAGGTGGAGAAAAGAGAGAGGGAGAAAAAACATCTCTGCCTAGCTCCACGTGGCTAAAGAAAGAGGAATGACTACAGAATACTTCCTGTTTGGAAAGTACCATTTCACTCCAACAGCTTTAATGAAGGCGCCGAGTAGAGTGCCTGGCTCTTGGCAGATGTTCAGTAAATACTAGAAGAAGGAAAGGAAAGAGAAAACGTGGAAAGAAGGAAGAATATATCATCTTGCAAGTCCCTCCCACTCAGTGGACGGAGGCAGTGCTGGAGTGACGAACCAAGGAAGCAAAAAGGCAGACTGCCCAAGTGAAGGAGACATGCTGCTCGGGGGAGAATAGATACGTGTGTATGTATGGCCAAGTCCCTTCCCTGTGCACCTGAACCTACCACAACATTGCTAACTGGCCATTCCCCAATACAAAAAGTTTTAAAAGTGAATAAATAAAGGAACATGCTGCAACAGACACAGCTGTGTCCTCTTTTGGGGTTCAGGGGGATGTGGGAGATGGGCTGGAAAGTGAGGCACACTGATCCTGGCAGGCCTCCTACCCTTGAAAGCTCATGCCCTCCATAGGCAGTAGTCTGGAATTCACATCTACCCCTGTGCCTGAACTATGGTAATCTGCACCTCAGAGGACAGCAAAGACTGGTTTCAGCATAGCCGGCGAGCTGTCCTTAAGGGCAGCAGCCGGACACACAAGTTGAAAGCTCTGTGCACCTCGGCCGCCTCTGTCTGAGCGCAGCACCTCTGGTAATAGATGCCTGTGAGTAGATGAATATATGAATGGAAGCATAAGTGAATGAATGAACACAACAAAGGCTCTTCCCACCCCAAAATGGTCTCATTCCGTGGTTTGAACCCTTTACCACTCCCTTCCCCCTTCCCGGCCTTGTTTCCTGTGTCCTAACGAGTCTCTGCAAACCCAGCCTTTTCACTGTGGGCCAGGCCCCTGCCTGCTGCAGAATTCCAGGAAAGCGTGAAGCACAAAGGCTCCTCTCTGGGGCAAGGGCAAAGGCAGCTTTCATCCCCAGTCACCCTGCATTCTTTGTCAGTTTTGCAGTCTTTGCATTCTCTCCCCAGAACACCCAGAGGGCTAGGTTGGCCTTCTAGACATTTGACCTAAGGCCCCCCAACCCCCACCACTCTCCTAACCCCTCTCTTGCCTCTGCTCCACCCCCAGGATTTTAGCCTTGAAGAAAGCCAATACTGTGTATCTAGTGATGGGCAGTTAGCTCCAGGGAGGGTTCTGAGTGTTACAATCCAGAACAGTATATGGTTCAGCTCTGCAGGTCCCCTGAGCCACCCCTCCCAGTTACCAGCAGACACAGAAGCAAAAGAGGAAACTGAAGAAATGCCACACAGCCTCACACAGTACAGCTGTGAGCAGCCCAGCAGTCACTGCAGCTTCAGTCTGCCACATGCCAGCCTGGCAGAAGGGTTCCTTAAAATGAAGTCAAGGAGCGTTGAAGAACCGCTTCAAGTGGAGGCCCATGTCTGCTATTCACAGGCTGTGCCAACACTGGCTTCCTACAAAAGTTCAGTGCCCAAACTCGTTCCTTTCTGTAACCTGCCTCCCCTTGCCCTGCCCTTGCCTTTTATGCCAGACTCTGCATCAGGTGTCTTACTTTATAGACTTTCCACCTCCCTCCCTCTGTCTTCCTCTTCCTCCTTCTTCTCTCCCTCTTCCTCCCTTCTTCCATTTGCTCAATACCACCATTTATGAAGCTCTTTCAGGTAAGATGAGTTCAGTGGCATATGTGACAGAGCAGGGACTGTGGCACATACCAAACTAGGGAATTAGAAGGCAGGCTTTGAAAAGATGGAGAAAGAGAGATTGTTGGAGAAAAGATATATTATTAGTATAATAACTACCAGAGCTAGACCATAAGAGGGAAAAGCATCTTGTAGATGCTTCAACCTGACTTTGGACTTTGGAAAAGCAGACCCTGTCTTGCATCTCCTCCAAGCAAGACCTAAAGACTAACATCTCTGCCAGTGTTTTCTGAGACATCTTGTTTTGGATTCCCACAAAACTAACCCTGAAACAGGGATTCAGGTGCAA
Source organism: Bos indicus (assembly GCF_029378745.1). Classification (NCBI taxonomy): domain Eukaryota; kingdom Metazoa; phylum Chordata; class Mammalia; order Artiodactyla; family Bovidae; genus Bos; species Bos indicus. Next base: position 49,738,099 of record NC_091766.1, on the reverse strand, counting down.
ATTGTTTATTTGGGAGGTGGTTCCAAGAAACACTTACTCCTTGGAAGGAAAGTTATGACCAACCTAGATAGCATATTCAAAAGCAGAGACATTACTTTGCCAACAAAGGTCCGGCTAGTCAAGGCTATGGTTTTTCCTGTGGTCATGTATGGATATGAGAGTTGGACTGTGAAGAAGGCTGAGCGCCGAAGAATTGATGCTTTTGAACTGTGGTGTTGGAGAAGACTCTTGAGAGTCCCTTGGACTGCAAGGAGATCCAACCAGTCCATTCTGAAGGAGATCAGCCCTGGGATTTCTTTGCAAGGAATGATGCTGAAGCTGAAACTCCAGTACTTTGGCCACCTCATGCAAAGAGTTGACTCATTGGAAAAGACTCTGATGCTGGGAGGGATTGGGGGCAAGAGGAGAAGGGGACGACAGAGGATGAGATGGCTGGATGGCATCAGTGACTCGATGGACGTGAGTCTGAGTGAACTCTGGGAGTTGGTGATGGACAGGGAGGCCTGGTGTGCTGCGATTCATGGGGTCTCAAAAAGTCGGACACGACTGAGCGACTGATCTGATCTGATCTGATCTGATCCAAGAAACAATGGTAGGGAAGTAAGAAGTGAGACAAAGAAGGAAAGGAAACCACTGAAGGGTGTGTTATAAAGTTACATGGACCACTGGAACTCAGATGTACTGGGGACTGGAAGATAATGTGAAGGTGCTCCAGGGTTACCTGCTGAGGGATGAGGAAGCTGGGCTACATGCACCCTCCCATTACTGGCTGACAGCAGTGCTCAGAGCTGAGCCATTAACTCCCTGGCGCTCCCTGCTTTCCCTGTGTCTAGGCCAAGTGTGCTCCTTTGGCCAGAACAAAGCCTTCAGGCAAAGTCCCCTGTGTTTGCAACAAGCAGCCTCTGGTGAGTAGAGGTGAGCACTGAGAGGATTTGAGCAGGGCCACAGCAACATTTTCTTCCCTGGTGGCTCAGTGGTAAAGAATCCACCAGCCAATGCAGGTGACATGGGTTCAGTCCCTGGGTCAAGAAGATCCCCTGGAGAAGGAAATGGCGGCCCACTCCAGTATTCTTGCCTGGAAAATCCCATGGATAGAAGAGTCTGGCAGGCTACAGTCCATGGGGTCTCAAAAGAGTCGAACACAACTTGAAGTGGCTAAACAACAGCGATGTTTGATACAAACTGCTGTAGCCTTCCAATCAACACCCTTTAACTTGAGCCACTTCGAGTTGGTTTCTATCCCTTGAAACTAAACAGCCCCTCACTAAGCTATCCCCCTCTCCCTTATCATCCCTAGTAGCTAGCTATGGCAGCACGAAACCCCTCACTCTTCCTCTTTTCTCTTGTCTCTATGGCCTTAAAAGGTCCCTCTTCTCTACCTCAAAATATTCTTGAACCTCAACCCATGTTTATTTTCTATGCTCTTTTCTTGGAATATTTCCCTTTCATCTGAGCTTCTGCATGCACGCACGTATGTGCCTAAGAGCCTGCATACAGACATACATAAACACACACATACACACCTCTTGCTTTCTCCAAGACTTTGTTCTATTATCAGTTACCCTCCTTAACAGAGGAGCAGGAATATTAAAGAGAGTATTCCAGGCAGCAGAAGCCATAAGAGTCTGCTCATAAATCAGGCCTAAGGGTGCCCCTCCCAGTGGCTTCCCATCACCCAGGATACAAAATTCCTGAGCCTGGAATTCAATGCTTTAATCCAATTTACCATTCTTTACCTAATCTACTTCTGTTTTTTCCTATGCATCTCATTAATCAACAAACATCAAGGGACTTCCCTGGTGGTCCAAAGGCTAAGACACTGACCTCCCAATACAGAGGGCCCAAGTTCAATCCCTGATCAGGGAGCCAGATTCACATGCTGCAACTAAGAGTTTTCATGCTGCAACTAAATACCCTGCATGCTGCAAGGAAGATCAAAGATCCCGTGTACCACAATTCTAAGTCCTGGTACAGATGAATAAATTAAAAAAAAATTTTTCTACATAACAAGCATGGGTCAAGCACCAGGGAAGAGCCAAGACAGACACAGTTCCACAGTTTCTTTCCTTACAGAGTTTATAGACCTTTAGGGGTACAGAAGGGAGAGACAGAATGGAGATCATAGGAAGACTGCCCTTCTTTGATCCAAAAAACATTCTGGGAGGAGCCCAGATCCAACTGCCTTCCTGGTCTCTGTGCCTCTCCCATCTGTATTCAGCCTCCAATAAAAGCTGTCTGCTGGTATTCACACCTGGTGTGGCTTCTTCCCACACTGTGCCAGAGTCAGTCTATGTGACCAGTAGAATATGGCAGAAGTAATGTGAGAGTTGGACTGTGAAGAAAGCTGAGTGCTGAAGAATTGATGCTTTTGAACTATGGTGTTGGAGAAGACTCTTGAGAGTCCCTTGGACTGCAAAGAAATCCGACCAGTTCATCCTAAAGGAGATCAGTCCTGGGTGTTCATTGGAAGAACTGATGAAGCTGAAACTCCAGTACTTTGGCCACTGTGAAGAGTCGACTCACTGGAAAAGACCCTGATGCTGGGAGGGATTGGGGGCAGGAGGAGAAGAGGACAACAGAGGATGAGATGGCTGGATGGCATCACCGACTCGATGGACATGAGTTCAGGTAAACTCCGGCAGTTGGTGATGGACAGGGAGGCTTGGCGTGCTGCGGTTCATGGGGTCACAAAGTGTCGGACACAACTGAGTGACTGAACTGAACTGAACTGAATGGTACATCACTACTGAGCTTAGGTTATAAAAGACACTGCAGCTTCTGTCTTGGGCTTTTCTCTCTCACATTATTTTCTCTCAGATTCCATTGCCGTTTCATAAGCATCTCTGGAGACAATGAGACTTCTAGCAAACAGCCATAACAGTGACTCATCTTAGAAATAGATCCTCCAGCCTCAGTCAAGCCTTCAGATGACTGCAGTCCTAGGCTATGCAATCTCCTGAGAGACCCTGAGCTAGAACCATTTTGCTAAACTGTTCCCCAATTTCCATCCCTCAGAAACTATGGGAGATAATAAATGTTTAAAGCTACTACATTTCGGGGAGGGGGTACTTTGTTACACTACTACTACTACTAAGTCGCTTCAGTCATGTCCCACTCTGTGCGACCCCATGGACTGTAGCCTACCAGGCTTCTCTGTCCAGGGGATTCTCCAGGCAAGAGTACTGGAGTGGGTTGCCATTTCCTTCTCCAATGCATGAAAGTGGAAAGTGAAAGTGAAGTCGCTCAGTCGTGTCCAACTCTTAGCAATGCCATGGACTGCAGCCTACCAGGCTCCTCCATCCATGGGATTTTCCGGGCAACAGTACTGGAGTGGGGTGCTATTGCCTTCTCCCACAGCAACAGCACTAGCACTGCCTTAATATACCTCCTTCCCCCTGATATCCAAAGCCTTTCTGCTTGTCCCACATCGTTCTCATTGTCCGTCTGCTCACCAGCATCTCTTGCTGGGCCTAGTAGAAGGAATCACAACATGATTCCCAAGATGCTTTCAAAGCTTCAGAGTTGGCTGAAACTCTGCCCACTTTACTTTCCCTTAGCAGTTTTTCCCCTTAATTTATGTTCCCTTATTTATAATTCAAAGGAAAAAAAAGAAGCATTAAGTTCCTGATTCGTGTATACTTAACTTTTTCCCCATGGCCTTGAGAAAGGGCTTTTGGTGTAAGAGAGGTCTATCTTTGAGCCCCTTAAAGCTTCTACTCTTAAATAATGTCTGTTGGCTGGTGGGATGGATGATGAGTATGTGAGTGGGTGAGAAGGTATGTGGATGGATAGATCACTGGTGGTATTAAAAAAAAAAAAGTTTCTACTCTTTGTGAACAAAAGAAGTGAGCTTACCAAGAGAAAACAAAACTTGGACCTCAAAACATTGGAGCTGGATTTTGAATCTGGAATTTGTGTTCTCTAAGTGCACTCCAAACCTGGCCGCTTCCTTGTCCTCCTCTGACTCAGTCCCTCTGCCTCACTGGACAGCTCTTTCCATCAGAGATATGCAAACACTCCCAGGGTAGTTTCCTCACAGAGCACAAAGGAAATACACAAATACAGACTTATTTTAAAGCTATAGTGCAGGATTTGGACATACTGAGAATTGACTTATAAGGCTGCATTCTCTATCAGCAGAGGATTCAAGCTCTTAACTCAGTTTTCCCCTTTTTGTTTTAATTTTCTATCCTGAGAAGTAGCTCTGAAAATTCCCAAGGGAAATTAAATCACCTGCCTGCCCCAGGTCACCATCATAAGATTTGGCATTGAGGAACCATTTTGCTAGGTTTGAGATCATCCAGAGCTGGACGTAAGACAGAAAAGAGAGACGCAGTCTTGCTTATTTTGGCAGCTTTGGTTGTGCTCCTCTCCTTTGGAGTGAGTGCAAATGGTTCTGCAAGGTCCAAAGGAGATAAAGAGAACACAGAATACTGTTTATTGAGCTCCTACTATATACAAGGTTGTTATATCATTCCTCTCAGGAACCAATGAGGGAGGAATTCGTGGCAGTTTGAAAGCATGGCTTTAAATTTTTATTTCTCCTTCCAGCAAAAGGTGATATCTATCCTGTGTTGTCTCCCCTTGAATCTGGGCAGGCTGGTGACTTCTTTGACTACAGAGTAGTGTACAAATGATGCTATGTGAGCCCCATGGCTAGATCATCAAAGGCCATGAAGTTACTGCCTTGCTGGCTGGGACATTCACTCTCGGAACCTAGAATCATCATGTAAGAAGGCCAAGAGGCCACCATGCTATGAGGAAGCCCAATCCATGCAGAAAGGCCATGGTCAACAGTCCAAGCTGAGCCCAGTTTCAAGTCAGCCCAGTGAAGCCCTAGATGTCATGAAGCAGAAACAATTCATCTCCACTGTGCCTTGTCCAAGTTACTAACCTGCAGAATCTGTGAGCATGACAAATTGGTTTGTTTTTTTTTTTTTTTTTAAAGACAAACGTGTGTGTGTGTGTGTGTGTGTAGGATATTAAAAAAGCAGAGACCATCACTTTGCTGACAAAGGTCCATATAGTCAAAGCTATGATTTTTCCAGTAGTCATGTACAGATGTGAGAGTTAGACCATAAAGAAGGCTAAGAGCCAAAGAACCGATGCTTTAGAACTGTGGTGCTGGAGAAGACTCTTGAGAGTCCCTTGAACAGTACGGAGATCAAACCAGTCAATCCTAAAGGAAATCAACCCTGAATATTCATTAGAAGGACTGAGGCTGAAGCTGAAGCTCCAATACTTTGGCCACCTGATGCACAGAGCCGACTCATTGGAAAAGACTCTGATGCTGAGAAAAGAGTGAGGGCAGGAGGAGAAGGGGACGACAGAGGATGAGATGGTTGGATAGCATCACTGACTCAATGGACATGAGTTTGAGAAAACTCCATGAGATAGTGAAGGACAGAGGAGCCTGGCATGCTGCAGTTCATGGTGTCGCAGAGTTGGACATGACTTTGTGGCTAAACAACAAAGTGGCAAAGGTTTCTGACTATAAAGCCCATTGTTCTTCCATGAGGGACCCAATCAGGGATGAGATATCAGGACAGCTGGGTTGTAGGACTGGGAGAATCATATGGTCGTGCTTTTCCTTGGTTGAACCCCAAATCCTGCATTCACCTTTCCATCTCAGGGCAGAAATGCCCATATAGTTCAAGCCCCAGGGACATTTGGCAAAGATAAATCCAGGTTCTTTGTTACTGTCTGATGCTCAGCATGAAAAGCTGGAACAGAGTTCCTGGGTCTGTAAGACTCATCTCCGTACACATCAGAGCTATATGCTGGCGCCTGATTCACTCATTTTTTAAGCAGATCCTGACCTCCAGGAGATGCTGTGAGCTAGGATCCCTTTGAGAACCAATCAAAAGCCCTTTGAAGATGGGCTTAAAAAAAAATATGGATTTACCTGTAGGGTGAAGGTGAGGTGGGTTTGATCCTTTGTCTCCTTTGGCAAGAGGAGATGGGATCTGATTTTTCCACTCTCTTCCCTGTTTACAATGGTGCTGAGGGTTTCATTTCATTAGTTCTACAGTCTCTGAAGTGTTTCAGGTGTCAGGTGCTGTAATAAGTGTGAAATATAATTTTTTTTTTATCAAGATAAAAAATCCAACCTCAGAGATTCAACTACTGGGAATCTGCTCATAAAAGGCAGGAACCCTAGTGTCGACTTTAAATAAATTGCAACTGAAGCATAATCGAGCATCAAATTATCACTGCAAATCCTCTCAGGAATTCTCTATCAATAGATAGACAAAAAGACCCCATCCCATCTAGGAAGGGGGCCAGATGGAGGTCCTGCTACCTCTCATGTCTAGGGGCTTCCCTGGCCCATTTTTTTTTCCCTCAGAATGTACAATTCTTCCTGTACAGGTTCCCAATTCCACTCCACAGACCTTCCTTAGCACCCTCCCCACATCCTCTCAAACCCACTTTCCTGCATAGCAATTTCTGGTGAGTGCTGTAGGCTGAGTTTTCCAAAGGTACAGCCCTGGCCATTAACCTTTAAAGAGCAAAATGCCAACAGTGCTGCATCACAGGGGGCACACCTTCTATTTACAGCTCCTTTTTCAGATCACAAGGTACGAGGCAAAGAGAGAATTTTGCTTGACTAACAGGAAGTGCTTAGCATTAATGCAGGGGGAAAAAAGCCATGATATGACCTGAGTAGGTCATGGACAACCCAGGTCAAATAGGAGATTCTAGGCAGCATGTTAGAGGGTTTTGGGACCAAAGCTACAATAAGCAACTCTGGGCAATTCTATAGGAAGGGAAAATTAGCATTTACTGAACTCTTACTATGTGCCAGGTGCCATGCGAGATATTGTACATATATTATTTATTCCTCATTTCAGGCCTGGGAGGTTCCATTTTATGAATGAGTAAACTGAGACTCAGAAAAAAGTGATTAAGTAACTGAGGTTAATTGCCCCAAATCACACACCTAGTGTGGGAAGGACCTGGGATTCAGATTTGCTAACTCTGCATTCTTCGTTTTACCTACTGACTGTGAGAAGTATATCCTTGCCTTGGCACAGACATCCTAGCATGTGACCCCCACCCTCCTCAAAATGAAAACAGGAGAGATTGAACATTATTTCCAATATGTTTATTGAATGACTTGAATGAAAGGCTCTTTTACAACTCTTGAGAAGTTTCTAGAAGAAACTAAATGTTAACTGTAGGACTCAGAATCTAGAGTCTATGCAGCAGAAGCACCTAACTCCGCCTCTGAATCTCCCAGTTTCCCCGCCACGACCGTCCACAGTGCCTCAGTCCATACACAAGGCTTCTCAAGGACCTACACTTCTTTCTCTACTCTAAACGCATGTGAAGTTCTGTGCTCAGTTGTTAAGTCACCTCTGACTCTGTGCAACCCCGTGGGCCATAGCTCGCCAGGCTCCTCTGTCCATGGGATTCTCTAGGCAAGAACACTTGAGGGAGTTGCCATTTCCTCCTCTGGGGGATCTTCCCAACCCAGGTATCAAATCCGTGTCTCTTGGGTCTGCTACATTGGCAGGCGGATACTTTAACAACTGTACCACCTGGGAAGCCCAAAGATGACTCCAAATAACCATCTCTTGAGGCTGGTAGAACACTCATGTCTAATCATTTACCCACCCTCACAAAGCTCAACGTCTCAGGCAGAGTCATATAGATTCTTCCACACGTCAGCCACCCAAGCCACCTCTGACACACCCTTGGCCCCAGCCCCCTGGTGCCTTTGGATCAGGAAGCTTTGTTACTTTAGGGTGGGTTCTTGGGGTGCCAACCTCTCTACTGCACTCTCTCAGAGGTTCTGCCAGGAGTAGGGTTTAGGTCTGCACAGTTTAGAATATTCCTGACTTTAGATTTCTTCCCAACCTGGCTGCCTGCCAAGGCAGCTTCCTCTCTCCTACCCACTCTAGGACCCTAGTACAGCCTCATCAATGAGCTTAGGTTGGGAGAAAAAACAAAACAATACAAAAAGGAAACTTTCTGCTCACTTTCCATTATTTTCCACAGTAGGAAATGAAAGCACTGTTTCATTCAACCTCAAGCCAAAAACTTAAGCATCATTTTCAATTCCTTTCTTCTACACTATATAATATTTAATCCATCAGTCTCTATCTTCTATATATATCTATATTTTGAAGCCTCTATCTTCAAAATATAACCAGAATAAAAATAAAACCACTTGTTTACCACATCCAATGCTACCACCTCAGTCCACACGCTTATCACCTCTTATTTGGACTACTGCATTCATAACCAGTCCTTCTGCTCAGTTCTCAATCCCCTTTAGTCTGTTTCATGCTCAACATCTAGAACTGCACTGTCTACTATATTAGCTACTAGCCACACGTGGAGGACTTCCCAGGCAGTGCAGTGGCAAAGGATCCACCTGCCAATCCAGGAGCCACAGGAGATGCAAGTTTGATCCCTGGGTTGGGAAGATCCCTCAGAGGAGGAAATGGCAACCCACTCCAGTATTCTTGCCTGGAAAATTCCACAGACAGAGGAGCCTGGTGGGCTACAGTCCATGGGGTTGTAAAGAGTCAGACACGACTGAGCACACACACACACACATGTGGCTATTCAAGTATAAATTTAAATAAATTGAAATTTTATTTCCTCAATCATATTTACCACACATTGCATGCTCAATAACCACATGTGGCCAACAGCTATCACACTGGGCAGAGAAGACAAAACATTTTCATCACTGAAGAAAGATTTTTTGGGCAGCATCGACCTACAGTGAGCCTTTTAACACTTCAGTCAGATGTCTGGCACCTGCTCGATGTGCTGCAGTGACTTCCTATCACACTTAACCACCTCCTCCCAAAAAAGGAGGTGACCAGGTTTTGTTCTGTGACCAGGTTCCTGCTGTGCCTCCTATCTAGTTCCCTTATTGCCCTCTCCATCTCTCACTCCTTCCAGCCCTCAGCCTCTTTGAAATTCCTCGAATGTACCAAGCATGGTTCTTCCTCAGAGCCTTTGCCCCTGCTATTCCCTTTGCCTTGAACATGCTTACCTTAAATACTCATATGGCCTACCCCTCACTTCACTTAAATCTCTGCTCACATGGCCCCTTTCCCACCACTATTTCGTCTGATTTTAAAGGAGTTACACCCTCTCTCTCCACCCCTAGTTACACTCAAACCACTTATTCTGCTCTATATTTCTTTACAGCACTTCTCACTGCCTGACATTCTATGATACCTGTATTTGTTTTTAGTCTCTCTCTCCCACTAGAACCCTTATTCCATGAAAACAAAGGCTGTGTGGTTTGTTCACTGCTCTATCCTCTTGTGCATAGAACCCTGCCTGGTGCATAGGAGACTCATGAAAGTTTATTTATTGATTGAATGACTGCATGTTTTCTATTCTGCAAACGTCATGGAAGCAAAGAACTACAAAGAACTTAGCCATCTGCTTGGAATGGGGAAGAGGAAAAAACTGTAGAGAGAACTAATGAATTATTATCTTAATAAATTATCCAATTATAAACCTATATTATAGAATTTGGTGTCTGTATAGTCTTATGTCTCTATAAAGCTTATTTTGAAAACATGAATTTGTTCCAAACTGATTAATATATTAGGAAACAATTTGAACAAAAATGCAAAGTTTGCTTCTGTGCAACTTCATCCGTAAGAAACACAAGGTAAGTGCAGAAAAATGCACCCACCTGAATCAACCCACATAGAAAAACACACAATACAACACACACAAACACCGCACATGTATTATGATCCATACCCACCCACATCTAGTGTGACGACTTCCCAACAAATTCAGATAGCCCACCTTCTTCCACTTCACAACTCACAAGATGCAACTTTGCCAACATCAAATTCCACATTTTTTCAAATCAGAGTGTTATATTTACTATAATATTTATGTTTTTCTTAACTGTTTAACATCTACAAAGCTATGCTATCATTTTTATCATTTTTTATCTTTTTTAAATGTGTCACTGGTGAAGTTTTCACTGTTGTGCTCCTAATCCCATTTTTCTATAAGCCCTGAGGGATTTTGCAAAGCTCTGTGATGTTTATGAGCACACATGTCACTGTTGGGGCCCAGGTTAGGCTACCGCAAAATGTACCTCAATGGCATTTTGCTTATTTTAAATTAAAATTACTTAAACTGCCAACACAAGAGGGACAGCGTGACTCTCCTTTCTGTCTCCCTGAAGGCAGGAAATCAATCTCTCATGTGCAAGATGCATGCCCTGCATCTGGAGGTAAAAGGACACCCTTATGGCCACAGACAGGGAATTCAGGCCAAGAGATGTTTATGAACCATGTTACTTCTTTAATTTGCTACCCCAAGCCCAAACACTGTTTAGATTCTTCACTAATTGGGCGTTCAAAACCCAGGTTTCTTTGTCCTGTCAATTTCTCACTAATTTATTATTTCCTTGTCTTCAAAGTGTAAAACTGCCTGCTTTTGACCATGTCTTAAGTGCCACTTCTATGGAACCTCCATGCATATGAATTAAAATTTGTTTCTTTTTTTCCTGTTAATCTGTCTGATGTCCATTTTATTATCAGTTCACAAGAACTCCAGAGAAGTAGAGGGGGAAATTTCTCCCTCCTCAGCATCACCTTCTAACAGATCTGACCCTATTTGGGTACATCTACCCTCTGCTCCCCGCCCCCAAACTACAGGAAAAGCACCTGAAGGGCAATGTGATTTTTATTCCTTTTCTAATCCCCAAAGCTCTGCCTGCAAGACTGCACATATAATGTAAGGAAATGTGCGTTGCTCAATTTATTCCACCCCAGCCTCCTCTCAGGAGAGCTCCCATTAGCATTCTATCAAATTGTGTGTGTGGAAAGGGGGTGGCCAGAAGGAATTGCCCAGGGAAGATCTTTGTTGGCAACATTCTCTCCCAGAGCTTCCAGGAATCCCACTTCAGGGAACCATTAACTTTCATCTGAGCGGGCGGGAGCCCTCAACCAACATCCTCAAGCTGTGGAGGAAGGGCATGCTCAGGGCCCAGGAGGTCGAGCCAGCAGGCGCCCCCCTGAGCAGGCCCTGCAGCTCCCAGCTGAAGCAGCAGCTAGTGCGATGAGGAGGCCCGAGTAAGATATATTAACATCACAAAAGTTAATGGACCAGAAAGGGAAAAAATTAACATAAATTACCTTCGCCTGAAATCCTGCCTGCTCTGGCAGCTAGAGGAAAAGTTCAATGCGGAGCCAGAGGAAAATCAGGCCTAGGGAAGCAGAGGCCTTAATGGGCTAAACTATCATCTCCAACCCTCCCTGGAAAACAATAACTCCCTGATCATCTGGGCCTAGTAACAAATTATGCAAGGCAAGTGGCACAAAGAAGCTAGTTTTACTCTGAGGCTCTCTGGCTAGTCCTTTATGCAGTGGGTGCTTTAAGCAGCTTTTGCTGGGTGTGAAATGCATTCTTCAGGAAGATGGTAACTTCTCTCCATCCAGGGAACCTTGGGGGTATCCCTGGCTCCTGCTGGGCCTCCTTGAGTCCTGGTAGTGAGAGCCCTCTGTAACAAGAAACCAGCTTCCAGGCCTCTCTGGATGCAGGATATTCTCCCTGCTTCGCCCTATGCTCCCCTGCACCCCTCATGCAAGGTTTAGTGAGAGAGCCTCATGTGAGGCTTAGTGAGAGAACAGAATTCCACTAGGAAATTTCAAGTTCCCAGGATAAGGGGCTGACTGGGGAAAGGGAAGAGATGAGAGAAGGTGTTGATGGAAACTGGGTGTACAGAGCAAAGAAGCTGGTGGTGGTTGAGAGATCCCTGGTGGCAAGAATGATCTGGGGACTTTGAAGAACAATGAGGCCCAAGACAAAATTTTAAGTTGTTGATGAGCTGTGTGGTATGGGGCCCCTTCTGCTTTTCCTCAAGCTTTCAGTAAAAGGCTGTCACATATTGACTTGAATTAGAGATGCTTTGAAGAGTGAAGAATATTGGCGGTCTGAGAGAAGAAAGGGATGAGAGGCACAGCAGGTCAAGAATTCAGCAGAAACAGGTGATAAGTGTAAATATTTTTACAACCCTAATGGAGTGGTAGATACAGTTCTAAGTGGCTTATGTTCATATATTACTGGTAACTCATTTCATGCTATAAAGGAGGAGCTTCGACTATTCCTATTTTATATACAAGGAAACTGAGGCACAGAGAAGTTAAATAACTTGTCTAAGGTCACAGCACCAATAAATGGCGGAGCTGGAATGCAAACAAAGGCCCGAAAGCCATTCTTCTCAAACACTTCACAAGAGTTCCCAAGACATGGGGCTCAGGACATGGAGATTTCTATTGTACTTGAGGGTGGGGAGCAGCATAAGGTAAGTCCTCCTAGCTGAACATGAGGGGAAAGAGACCCCAGGAGTCTGGGAGACTTGGATAAACCCAAGAGGCTGATAGCTGAATTACATTTAAATGAGGAAGGAAGGGGACTTCTCTGATAGTCTAGTGGTTAAGAATCCATTTGCTAATGCAAGGAACACGGGTTCAATCCCTGTTCCAGGAAGATTCCACATGCCACAGAGCAACTAAGCCTGTGCACCACAACTACTGAGCCGTGTACCCCGAGTCCACGCAGCATGACTGGAGAAAGCCTGCACACAGCAACAAGGACCCCGGGCAGCCATAAACAAATAAATGTTTTTTCAAAAGAAACTACCAGTCTATCTTACAAAATGGCTCTACTATTTAAAAAAAATATATAGGAACAGAGGGCCAGTGATGCCCAAAATTCTTTCCTACATTAAGGATCTTTGAGACCAAGACCAGGGGTCCTTCCCTAGAAGGGGCTGTGGTATTGTTGTGGAGGGAATACATACCTGGGACAAGTAAAATAGCCCACTGTAGGCTAAACAGAGAGCCTACAAGGCAGCAAGGCAGTAGAGAGAGAGGTCTGTGGGTCAAAATGATACATGTTAGATGAAATGCATTAGGGAAAGAAGAAACCAGGGAGACTTCAAGGAGGAGGTAGCTTCCTGCAGAACAGCAGCTACAGTAACAAGGCCCTGGAGTCTCATTTCAAGCATTTCCCGGCCCTAGCCCCCTTCTTTCAGGCCCCTTCTTTACTCTCTTTCTTTTCATATCCCGGAACTCCTCTAATTGGATCAGCAAAGCCCAAGGGAGTGCCTTGTGGAGAGGTGGGAGCAAAATGGTCAAAAGCTGGGTTGCTCAGTCAGTAGGAAAATTACCTACAGAGGCTCTGGCTCCCAAAAATGGTCTGGAAGCTGAATCTGAAGGGAAATTTGAATTTCCCACTCCAAATCATCTTTGGTTAACTGTTACTTTTTCACAGATATGATTCACATAGATTAATACTATTTTAAAACATACAATTTCATGGTTTTTAATATATTCATATGGTTGTGCAACCATTACCACAATCTAAACATGTTTATCATCCCAGAAAGAAATCCTGTGTCAGTTAGCAGCTGTTCCTCACTTCCCACTCACTCCAGCCTGGCCACCGTTAATCTTTCTTGTCTCTGTGGATTCCGGATACCCATTTCAAGGGAATTATATCATGTATGGTCTTTGATGACTGGCTTCTTTCACATAGCATGATACTTTCAAAGTTCATCTATATTGCCTTATGTATCAGTACTTCAGTTCTACTGGTTCCTGGCTCCAGCCACTTCTTCCTCAGGTAAACTGGTCTGCATTCTCTGCATTCACCTAGCTCCCTCATTTTCAGGATGGCAGTTTGTCCTGTGATCTCAGTTTCTGATGAGTCTAAGAAAAGTTGTTGATCTTTAGTTTGTTTAGTTTTTTTCTTATTGTAAGGCAGTGGGCATTTTGATAGGAATTGAACTGAATCTGTAAATTAATTTAGGCAGTAGTGCCATCCTAACAGGAGAAGGCAATGGCACCCCACTCTAGTACTCTTGCCTGGAAAATCCCATGGGCAGAGGAGCCTGGAAGGCTGCAGTCCACGGGGTCACTAAGAGTCAGACAAGACTGAGCGACTTCACTTTCACTTTTCACTTTCATGCACTGGAAAAGGAAATGGCAAGCCATTCCAGTACTCTTGCCTGGAGAATCCCAAGGACGGGGGAGCCTGGTGGGCTGCCCTCTATGGGGTCGCACAAAGTCAGACACGACTGAAGCGACTTAGCAGCAGCAGCAGTCATCCTAACAATATTGAGTCTTCCACGAATATGAAATCGGGGCAGTTATCAGTTAGAGCCCTCAAACTATAAGTTGCTTAATAAATAATAGCCTATAACTTGCCTTTACTAACTAAGCTTGCTTTAATTGTCTTTGCAATTACATACCCTCTAAGCTTTACATCACTTAGACAACACACCATAAGACTTCTTTAACTGATAGCCCTTATAGATAATACCTCTGATGTATGGATCACTATAGTAACTGTTGCTTACATTGTTTTCCAGAAACATGGAGCTAGTCTTGGCCAGTTCAAACCAGTCAAGACCACCAACCATTCAGTTGAGTCTGCTCAACTTTCTGAAGGATAACATTTGGATATCAGAGGGCCAAAACCTCTATCCTCATGTTAATGCAGCCATTTTCTGAACATGCATCCCATGAAGAAGCATGTAACTTAGATAGGCCTGTGTGGAATGCCAATTGCTTCACCTTTCTCTTGCCTCCAATTATCTTTCCCCACATCTCAGGCCACTCTGCTTCTTTATCCCATAAATATCCCAAGCCTTTCACCTTCAGGAAGGTGGATTTGAGACTTGTTCTCACATCTCTCACTTGGCTGCTTTGTGAATAAACCCTTTTCTCTGCTGCATCTCAGCGTTTTACTTGCTGCATGTCAAAGGAAATGAACCTGGTTCAATAACAAACATGGGATATATTTTCATTTATTTAGGCTTTCTTTCTTTCCATAATATTTGTATCTTTCAGTGTACCTTTGCTTAACTTTTATCCTTCTCTGCCTCAGCTGCTACAGAGCTGAAGGGTTAAGATGAGGGAAGGGATAGGTAGGATTGTTCTCAGCCAGGAGCAAGACCAGGACTCTCTTGGGATAACCCATGCCAGGTGCTGGGCACAGCTGCAGGTCAGCATGTACTTGGCACTGTCTCATCTGGGCCACAGAGAAGGCGATGGTACCCCACTCCAGTACTCTTGCCTGAAAAATCCCATGGACGGAGGAGCCTGGTGGGCTGCAGTCCATGGGGTCACGAAGAGTCAGACACAACTCTCACTTTTCACTTTCATGCATTGGAGAAGGAAATGGCAACCCACTTCAGTGTTCTTGCCTGGAGAATCCCAGGGACGGGGGAGCCTGGTGGGCTGCCGTCTATGGGGTTGCATAGAGTTGGACACGACTGGGATGACTTAGCAGCAGCAGCAGCAGCATGTGGGCTACTCCCTGACTCTCAGTTCTTGAAATGCTGAGATAGGAAATCTTTCAGGCTCATTATTCCAGGAAAGCATCTTCTTCTTGGGCGAGCCTTAGAGCAAGCAGCCCCAGGGACTCTGAAGTCTGGTCCCCAGCTCCTATCTGCCCTTGGAATTTCTGCTGCCAGGAAGGTGCTTTCTCCAGGAATGTCATTGGCAGAGAGGACAAGAACCATGCAAATTACATTTCCAAGACTTCCCCTAATCATATCAAAGTCCTTTGCAAGGAGTCTTCTAGCCTAACTGGAGTTTGAAAATTACAAATTATTTTTAGCAGAAATGCTGACTGTGGGAAAGCAGGTTAGAGCAAATCTGATTCACATTAAAGCCATGGTCAGATCATCATGAACCTACAGGATATTTATTTTTCCATCAGCTCCTCCCTGATTCCTCTACCTCCCTTTTTGGCCTGACTGAGCTGGAGACTCGCCTAATACAAATAACAGCATTAAAATAAAATCATGCAAAAGCTCAGGGGAACACGCCTGAGTAATGGAGAAGATAATAAGCTTGGACAACCACCCCAGCCCTCTCCTCTTACTCCCTCAAAGCAGATGAAAGTTCATGACTGATTTGGGATCCCTTCTAACAATAAACAGGAGGGAAACTAGAGCTTAAGTGGTTTAAGAAAAAATAGTAACGTACCAAATCGCTTTTAACTCCACTGATACTCACTTAGTCCCCATATCTCTGAAGTAATTTTCACTTTCTAAGAGTTGTATGCTGAACAGAACAAAACAATAAAGCCATGAGAAATACACTAAGACAGAGGTGGCTTCATTCATTCATTCATTCATCAAATATCTACAAGCTGACTATCCCAGGCACTGCTGCAGGAGACATAGAGGTGAAGGAGGTGGCAAAACCATCCTTGGCACCACACTGTTCTTAAGGATGGAGGTATAATAGATGTGTAGCCAAATGAGCCACACTACCAGCAAATGTGTGGCTTCCAAGAATCTGCAGCTTAAGACTCTTCCTCTCAGCTTGGGTTGGTGGGGCAGGGAAGTTGGGAGTGGTCATCTCACCTCTGCCTGTGGGGAAGTGAAAGTAGAACTGCTCATTTATCTTTGAAAAAGAGAAAAAAAGAAGGAAAAGGAGACAGGAGATTGTCACTGATCTCCTAG
This sequence comes from Bos indicus, assembly GCF_029378745.1. NCBI lineage: Eukaryota > Metazoa > Chordata > Mammalia > Artiodactyla > Bovidae > Bos > Bos indicus. The sequence continues at coordinate 49,721,619 of NC_091766.1, read as the reverse complement.
AGGAGGGTTTTTTCCATTGATCTTGTAGCTTTGGGATGGACAACTTTGTTGGTCTCAGAGATCTGGTTCCTTGGACACAGAGTCTGGCTTGAGGAGTGAGGGAGCTGATCAAAATATTACGAAGCAAAACCACGAAGAGTGTCTGAACCTGAAAGGTAACATTTGGTAGAATGTTATCCTGCCCATAACATGGAGCTCTTCCCAGTCTGCTTTCCCAAGAGATGATGAGAATAAGAAAGAGGGTGGCTAACAAGGGTCTTGAGGCACATGGAGAGGCGCCAGCAGCAGCAGCATTCCACTGTAGGGCAAATCATGTGGGGTCATCTGGGGGCTACTTTACCTTATTACCACGAAAATCCTCTGAATTTTATTATTGGGAACAGTGACCATGTTTTTGGCTCCTCCGGGGCCTGGGTGTTTGGTGAGTCATCCCTCAAATCTTCTCTCAGTGTGAAATGGATTGCTGCATTTCCAGGGCTTAATTGTCCGCACCAGCTAAAAGCACTCTGCCAGTAATGAAAATACATCCACTCTTTTTATCAAGAAAAAAGGATAATAACTCAGCCAGCTTTAGCTCACATTTTATTGAACATCAGCCCAGCTTGTTTCTAAGGACATCTCTGATTCGAAGCATAGAAACTGAGGGTGGGGGGTGTGGGGTGTGGGGTGGGGGCAGGGGGAGAGACATTCAGGAAAGTTCTAGGGGAATGAAGGGCAAAAGAGAGCCCAAGGTCACCCTGCTAACCCCCGCGGAGTCCACAACTTTCCAAAATGACAGCTATCCCTTCCCAAGGGGCTGGAGGAAGTGACTACTCAAAATATAAAATTGCTTTGTCTCTAGAGAGCAGACTTCTGGTTGCCAAGAGAAATGGTGGAGGGATGGATTGGGTGTCCGAGGTTAGCAGATGCAAACTATTACATATAGAACAGATAAACAACAAGGCTCTACTATGTAGCCCAGGGAATGATACTCAATATCCTGTGATAAACCATGATGTTAAAGAATATAAAGAAGAATGTATATATGTATACGTATAACTGAATCACTTTGCTGTACAGCAGAAATTAATACAACATTGCAAGTCAATTATACTTCAATAAAAAAATTTAAAAAAACCCTTTGTCTCTCATTGAAGGTGAATGACGGTAATAACAATCATAATGATGGCCCTTTATAGTTTTCAAAGAACATACAGAAACTCTTTCATTTGATCCTTATAACCTTCCTGAAGAGTTAGCCAGAGAATGCTATTATGTCATTGCTATACGTAATGAAACTAAGGCTTAAGGAAAGGAAGTGACTTACCCAGAGTTATCAGCTAGTGTTAGAATCACTGTCTAATACTTGAGCTGGGCAGCCTTTCTAGAGCTCCACCCACATCCCAGAGGTGAGGTGGCTCCCTGCAGGGGTGCAGGTGGGGGAAGGGTGCCAGGGAGAGGGACTGCACTGGAGGGAGTAACTAGTGCAAAATGGGATAAGGTCTTAGGGACTTACATGGTTCTGAAAGATTACATTTGAAGAACTTGAACCAAGCTCTGCATTCCCTCAGTTCCCTCTCCGTAACTTTCTCCTATACCAGTGCTCCAGGCACTGTCCTCCTGCAGCAATATTCCTGAGCACCAAATTACAGTCAGTCATTCCCTACTTCTTCCTTGCTCACAGAAGCCTAGTTTTACTCTCAAAAACCAGAAGCCTGGTTTTTGTCAGCAATTGATAGCACTGGTTCTTCCATGAAGTTCAGTAGAAGCTAGACTACTCCTCTGCCCAACTCTACACCAACGAGTCATTCACTCTCTTTGCTAACGACCAGTTCACGAATGCATATGTGATGAAATTTTTGTTATGTTATGAGATATGAAGGGAAATCTGCGTAGTGTCAAAGGAAGGGTTTCCTTGTTCTAAAAAGGGAAGGATTTGCTCTCTTCCTAGACAATGGTCGAGGGAGTTGGAGCTTTGGCAGCCATCTTGGCACCCAGAAGGACCTAAGCACAAGAGGGTGACTGAGAAGAAAGAAAGGAATAGTCTAGCCCTAGATGATGCTGACTTGCTAAATTAACCAACCTTACAACACTAGCCTCTCTGCCTTCAGGCTTCTTTATATGAGGTAATAAAATTACTCTTTTTCTTTTTTTTGGCACCACTTTGAATTGAGGTACCTTCTCCCTTCTTTCCACTGAAAGCATGTGAAATGCTATACCTCCTCTCTGTTTCTCAAACTCTTCAAGCTCCTTGTCTGGGATATTTTTCAACTAGATGTTCACCTGGTTGTCTCCTTCTAATCACTCAGGCCTCAGCTCAAATTTCACTTTTCCACAGAGACTTTCTATGAACTACAGATAGCTGAGCACTGAAGAATTGATGCTTTTGAACTGTGGTATTGGAGAAGACTCTTGAGAGTCCTTTGGACTCCAAAGAGATCAAACCAGTCCATCCTAAAGGAAATCAGTCCTGAATATTCATTGGAAGGACTGATGCTGAAGCTGAAGCTCCAATACTTTGGCCACCTGATGCGAAGAATTGACTTACTGGAAAAGACCCTGAAGCTGGGAAAGATTGAAGGTAGGAGAAGAAGGGGAAGACAGAGGATGAGATGGTTGGATGGCATCACCAACTCAATGGACATGAGTTTGAGCAAGCTCTGGGAGTTGGTGATGGACAGGGAAGCCTGGCGTGTTGCAGTCCGTGGGGTCCCAAACAGTAGGACATGACTGAGTGACTGAGCTGAGCTGAAATCTAAACCAGTTTTCCAATCACTATGTTTGCATTTTTAGCACTTATTAGTATCAGAAACCATGATGTATTCATGTGTTTACTTGTTTATTGTCTATTTTCCTCAAGAGAATATAAGCTCTACCCAAGTAAGAACTGCCTGGCTTCCCCACCACTGTATTCCTAGCACCTGGCACAGAGCCTAGAATATGGTAAGTGCTCGATAAACATTTGGTGAGTGAATAAATGAATCCCAAAGACAATCTCACCATGCTGCTTCCCAGTCTCTCTCCCCCATAGCTGTTTGGGTAATGTGTCTGTACCCTTGGCCTTTCATCAATTCCATTTACAACAATCTAAATCGCAGGACCACTAAGAAATAAAGAAGGCAGCAGAGAAGAAGAACATCATAAAAGCACAATTATTTTAGGCTTAAATGTAAAAGGAGAGGAGGCTGATTGCATAACATATGTAGATATATGCAAATTACCATGCAAGTTAAATAGCAAAGAAGTTTAAAGTGGTGAAGTCCAGAGTCCCATGTTGGGTGTGTTTTCCTTCCCACCAGGAAGTAGTATTAACTTTTTGGACTCAGAAAGTGGGGATGCTGACATACTGTGAGAGGAAAATCAACTAAGAGTTCCACAAGTAAAAAATAATATAACGTAGTTGTTGGGTTTTTGTAAAAGATAAAAATAAAAAGCATTCCATGCATCCACTTTAAAGACTAGAAATAGAAAGCATAAAATTCTGTCCAGTTTTACATGATGGCCAACTATGACTACAGAAGAAGAGGGAGAAAGGAAACAAAAAATAAGAAGAGGAAAAGAGAGGATGAGAAACAAACCCTGAAGTTACCCAAATCCTTCATCAGAAAGAACTAATCCATGTAATAATTTTTATATTCACAGAAAACAAGCAAACTAACAAAAAACAAATCTACCACCACCACCACACACAAACAGTCTTCTGTTTTAAATATACATATATGGGTTTCCCTGGTGGCTCAGATGGTAAAAAATCCATCTGTAATGCAGGAGACTCAAATTCAATCCCTGGGTTGGAAAGATACCCTGGAGAAAGGAATGACTATTCATTCCAGTACTCTTGCCTGCATAATTCCATGGATAGAAGAACCTGGCGGGCTACAGTCCATGGGATCACAACGAGTCGGACACGACTGAGCAACTAACACTTCTATAGGAGAAATAGGTACTCACTCATTGATTTGTTCAACAACTATTTTTGGAGTACACATGTCCTGGACCTAGAGTAGCCGCTGGGGAACATTTGAGAACAGAATGTGGACATAGTACCTGCCCTTGTGAGGCCTGCGCTCTCTCAGGTTCTCTACTTTTCAATGGAGGAAATAGCTTTACTTGTTTTCTCTAGAAAGAAAAGATGGTTCATCTCATTTTACAGAGGAAAAGGTCTATTTTTTGGAGCACCACACTGTGGGTGGTCCCTGTGCTGCCATTAAGGATTTGAGGGCCCTGTCCCTGGACCACCAATGGAACTGCCTTCTGCTGGAGAGGTCAAGGAGAAGCTGGCCTTCCATGCTGGACTTTCTAGGATATTACTAATTTTAAACATTTTGAGCCAATGTATTCCATGGGACCTGCTCCTCAGCCATCACTCTGGCCATCACCATATCTCAGTTATAATAGTCTCCTGTCTCCCTGCTCCCAACCATGTCTTCCTTCTGCCTGTGCTCCATAAAGCAGCCACAACCATCCTGTTAAAATCTAAGGGAGAGCTTGTCTCTTCTCTGCTCCATCCCTGTGCTGACTTCCTGTTCACTCAGATAACAATCTGAAATCCTTATAATGGTCTATAATATAATCCCTTTCCTCTGACCCCCTTTCCTCCTCTTCTCCCTCCTGTCACTCTGTTCCAACTGCACACCACCTACAGCCCCACATCAACCTTCGCATTTGATACCACTCTATCTGGAGTGCCCCTCCTCCACCTCCCATATCCTCACGGCTCACTCCCTCACCTTTCCAGGTCTTGACTCATTTGTTACCTTCTCACGGTGGCCTTCCCAACTGTCCTATTTAAAAATCGCAAATCCCTCTGCCTTCCACACTCCCTATCCTCTTTCTCAGCTTTAGTTTTCTCCACAGCTCTTATCATTCTCTAACTTATTGCATATTTCACTCATTTGTCTTATTTATATTCTGTCTTTTCCCTATAGAATAAAAGCTCTGAGAAAGCAGGGATTTTCGTCTGTTTTGTTCATTGTTAAATCCTCAGTCCCTTGAAGAGTGACTGTCAAATTAAGAACTATTTGTTAACGGTCCTTTAGTTTGAACTGACTTAGTTTTATGGAAAAACGTGACCTCATACTTCTTGTTTTTGTGATTTTACAGAGGACCAGTGAAAACTTCATCAGAGGCTCAGCCTGGTCCTCACACTCAGGCTTTGGAAGCTCTGGCCCAGAAAGCTGTCAGTCCCTGGAGATAAACCTTGGCCCTGAACACCCCCGACCCGACCCCGACCACCAAGCTAGTCCCAGAAGGGGTGAGTCCCCACTGACACTTAGCTCGTAGCAGTTAGGTGCCTGAACAGCAAATGTCAGAGCCTCCTCCTAAATGCAGGCAGATTTACTTTGCAGACGGTAAGGATGCATTTTAATTTGTTGATGTGAAATCTTAATTGAACTAAACTGCTAGAGGTAGTCTCTGTTCTCTGTCATAGTTTTAATTTAGTTGGCAAAACAAGATATCATCAAAGGAAAATCACAGGCGAACATGCCGTGCCCAAAAGCAAACACCCTTCTGCATTTGGAGGTGGGCTGGTGTGTGACTGGCACAAGCATGAACCCCATCCACACAATGCAAGATGCCAACTGGGCTTTCCAGGGATACTCAAGGGCCATGACATGGGCTCAGACAACGCAGCCAGGTTAAACACAGCTCCCCTCCTGGTTTCAGTGTTCTAGCTTTGAATTTTTAATGTTTTACCTTCTGACATGGGGGATGGTGGTTCCAACTGGAAGGCACTGAAGTATGAGAGGTGCCAGCTATTTCACTCATTGCTGGGGACCTTGAGCCGCTCAATTCTTCTTCTTGGCCTTGGTTTCCCCATCTGCACAATAAGGAGGTTGAAATCTACATCCCTAAAGGCTTCCATCACAACATGCCACATACAACACAGCTTAGGACCATCAGGCCTGTGTCAATATCTAGCCTGAGACTCCTGACTCTTGTCCACTAAATCTCTGCTGAGTCTCTGCCATGGCTTATACTCACACCAATGGCCTCACTGTTTCCTATGGGGAGGTCAAGCTGCAGACCTGTCACTAACACAGCCTCATCCCTGCCTGACAGAATCTCAGGTTGCAGTTCTGGTAAGGAGGCCTTAGGAATCATTCTCCTGATGAGAGATGCTCACCTTGTCCCTTTCCCAGATGTCCACCCCCCAGGATCCTTCTCCACATGTGACCTGTCCCAATGCAGTAGCTTCTACCTGTTCAGTCTCTTCATGTCTGGGGAAGCTCTCACTGGAATGCTGCTTCAAGCTCACCCTTGCTATAATGCCCTGAATGGGCAGAAGCAACTCATCAGTGGCGAATGGTAGGAACTGGCCCCCTGGGCAGTCCAGCTCAGATTTCTGCATTATCTTATTTCAAGGACAGTCTCTGCAAGGGAGTTCCCAGGGAAGTGACTCAGGCCTTGGCATCTCTCTCTGAAGCACAACTGTAGAAGGGCTGGGGGCAGCTTCCTTAAGGGTTAAGCTCCTGGGCTAACAGATCCCCACTCTTGTGACTCACTGTCTGGAATAGAGGTTTTCAGGTCCCAGTACCTGCATTTAGTCACAGGTTTGTCTCATGCAGGGAATCAGGTGCCAGGAGGTTTAGCAAAGAGGCAATGCTACATAGAAGGAGGACCACAGCTTTACAATAGAAACCACCTGGCAAGTCCGTCTGCTCACTCATCCTGTTCCTTCATCTGTTAGGTGGGGATGTTAATATCTACCTCAGAGAACTGTTGTGAGAACTAGATGCTATGTTTCTAGAGTGTTATCCCTGTGCCAGATTACACTTTCCAAATGGTAGCAATCGATGAACTGTTGTTATTGTTTAGTCACTAAGTCAAGTCCTACTCTTTGTGACCCCATGGACTATAGCCTGCCAGGTTCCTCTGTTCATGGGATTTCCCAGGTAAGATACTGAAGTAGTTTGCCATTCCCTTCTCCAGGAGATCTTCCTGACCTAGGGATTGTACCTGTGTCTCCCAAGGTTCCTGCACTGGCAGGTGGATTCTTTACCACTTAGCCACCTGGGAAGGCCGTAATTGATATGTTATTATTATTTAGGTCCTAGTACAGTGCCTGCATCATCAGAGGACACTTGGAACTATAGATCTACTTTCAGATTTGGGGGGATGATGCAAAGTACAGATCACACAGACATATTCCTGAAGTTACTCTCTCCTTGAATTCTTCTGTCCTGCTCTACTTCTCCGTCAGTCTGTGAGGAGATGAGAGTCAGGAAAACTATGAGAGCTGGTTGTTGGGTGATGGCATTTGAGAAACAAACTGAGCTCTGCCTCCCTCTACCCTTGGTAAAAGCTGAATATGTCCTTTTCTCATCACAGGACAGAAAGTTTGAGGATACTAATCGAAAGCTAGCAGGCTTCATGCACAGGAAGAGCTTGGACTTTTGATCAGTCTTCCTTGGGGTGTGGTCCTTTGTAGAGACTGGGCTTAGCCTTTGATTAGGCAGGATTCTTTCTACTCAAAGTGTCAGAAACCTCTCTCAAATTCTTAAGTAAAAATTGAATGCTTTGACTCACAGACTTGAGGAGGATTCTAATCAAAAGATCAAAGGAAATCCAGGACCAAGGGACTAGAACCAGGGACTTGGCATGAAAGGACATGCTCTCCCATGACAAAAATCAAACCTGATGGTATGGTAGAGTAGGGGCCCACTTTATGTTGGGAGGTTACGAAAGGTATGGCTCCAGGCAGAAGTAATATTTTAGCTAGTGCAAAGGCCCTAAGTCAGGAATAAGTTTGTTCAAGGACGGAAGCCAGTGTGAGTGGACAGCAGTGAGCAGGAAGAGAACAAAAAAGGAGGCAGGGACCAGAATATGAAGGATCTTATATGTCAAGATACGGAATTTTATTGTATTCAAAGGATTGTGGGAAGTATTTGGAGGGTTTTAAACAACAGAAGGAGTTAATCTTAACTTATGTTTTTAAAAGAACTCTCTGGTTACTGTATAGGAAGGAGACCAGGAGTCAGGATTGAAAAAGGATTTGGAGGAAAGGCTAGAGGGAGGAGCAGATTTGGGCCATGGGTCGGGAGAAGAGTTCTGTTCCAGTGATGTTAAATCTGAGATGCTGCCAAAATGTTGCATTATTTCCTTAGGATTGCTGTAACAAAGGGAGAAGGAAATGGCACCCCACTCCAGTACTCTTGCCTGGGAAATCCCATGGACAGAGGAGCCTGGCAGGCTGCAGTCCATGGGGTCGCTAAGAGTCAGACACGACTGAGCGACTTCACTTTCACTTTTCACTTTCATGCATTGGAGAAGGAAATGGGAACCCACTCCAGTGTCCTTGCCTGGAGAATCCCAGGGACAGAGGAGCCTGGTGGGCTTCCGTCTATGGGGTCTCACAGAGTTGGACACAACTGAATCGACTTAGCAGCAGCAGCAGCTGTAACAAATGGCCACAAACTTAAAATAACAGAAATTCATTCTCTCACACTCAGTTCTGAAGGCCAGAAGTCTGAAATCAAGGTGTCAGCAGGCGTGGTCCTCTCTGGGCGCTCTGAGGGAGGATGGGTTCCATGTCTGTCTCTTCTAGCTTCTGGTGGTTGCCAGCAGTGCCTGGCTGTGGACACATCACTCCAATCTCTGCTTTCATCTTCATATGCCATTCTGTTTGACTCTGAGTCTCTATGAATTTATATCCTCCCTTCTTCAGTGATATTGATTTTAGAGCCTATTCTAATCCATAGGCTTAGAAGAAGTGACCTCATCTTCACTTGATTATATCGGCAAAGACCCTACTTTCAAATAAGGGCATATTCATAGGTATTAGAAGTTAGGATTTCAACATACCTCTTTTTTTTTTTTTTTTGGCCACACCACACAGAATGTGGGATCTTAGTTTCCTGACCAGAGATCGAACTTGCACCTCCCGCATTGGAAAGTGGAATCTTAACCACTAGATCACAAGGGAAGTCCTTCAACATATCTTTTCAGGAGACACAATTCAATCAATAGCAGACATCCAGTAAGCTGACAGGTATGGAAGGCTGAACAAAAGGTTAGGTCTATTTTGGAGATACTAGTTTGGCAGTCATAGAAAAACACCATGGGACTAGATGTAGACAGAGAAGAGAGTAGCTGTTAGGTTGAGTTCCAGGACCATCTACTATTCAGTGGTTCGTGGAAGAGAAGGAGCCAGCATAGGAGACTGAGAAGTGGTCATGAGGTAGAAAACCAGGAGAGCATGGTGTCTTGGAAGCCAAGGAGAAATCTTCTTTCTTTTTTTTTTTAACCTTAGTATTTTTTTCTTTTTTATTAATTTTTATTGGAATATAGTTGTTTTACAGTGTTGTGTTAGTTTCTGCTGTACATCAAAGTGAATGAGTTATACATATACATGTATCTGCTCTTTTTAAGATTTCCTTCCTATTTAGATCACTATTGAGTACTGAGTAGAGTCCCCTGCCCTATAGAGTAGGTTCTCATTAGTTATCTGTTTTACATATAGTAGTCGGACATGGCTGAGCGACTTCACTTTCACTTTTCACTTTCATGCATTGGAGAAGGGAATGGAACCCGCTCCAGTGTTCTTGCCTGGAGAATCCCAGGGGCACGGGAGCCTGGTGGGCTGCCATCTATGGGGTCGCACAGAGTCGGACACGACTGAAGTGACTTAGCAGCAGCAGTATATACATGGGGGAGACCCTGTTTCAAGACAGAAGTACAGTCAACCACACTGAGAAGCAGATCTCAGACATGGCAATATGCTGACCATTGGTGACTCTAGTTGGGCAGGTGTTATGACTGGCAGACCCACCAGAACCACAAGCAGTGGGGGAGGAGTGATTTCCCCAAAGGAAATAGGGATGTTAGACAGAAAACAACAGATGTCCACTCTCCCTTACTGCCCTCCCAAGGTTGCCCCGAGGCCCGGTGAGACAGTGTCCGTGAAACTGCATTGTGGGCTACATAGCCACTACACAAGGTGAGGGATTATTAGAGTAGGACTTAGTAAATGATAGATTTGTTTACTTATTCACTCAGTGAACAGTTACTGAGCCTCTAAAAAAGGCTTTGTCCTAGGTATATGAAAAAGAAGAAACAAATCATGAATCAGATGTGATCTTCCCCATAAAAAAGCTTGTAGTTTAGTAAAGATGTATTAGTTAGCTTTTACCAGGTTACACTGTAGTAACAAACAACTCCCCAAACTTTGTGATTTATAACAACAGAGGTCTGTTTCTTGCTCATCAGCTTCAGGTTAGCTTTGCTTCTGCTCCAAGAATCTAGGACATGTCATTCTAATAGCGGAGGGTAAAGGATACTGTGATGGCTCCTAAAGTTTCCCCTCTGATCACATCTATTCTCAACTGATTGGCCAAAGAAAGTCTCATGACAATGGGGAAAGTCTCTATGACAATGGGGTAATGAAATATACTCCCTCCACAGGGAAGTACTGAAAGTCACATGCCAATATATGGCAATTTATAATACTTTTACTGAAAGGAAAAGTGAATAATATGGAAAAACAATATAATCACCATAAAATCATAAAGGGGTAAAAGAACATGAGTACTTATTATACAACATAAAATGATCAGAGCCCTTGGATCCAGGGCATTAGGAACTCATACTCTCCAGTTGGGAGACCAGAGAAGAGTTCACTCCAAGAGGAGGAACTGGCTTTGGAGCTGGGTTTTGAATAATACCAGAGGATCTAGGTGGGTATAGAAGAAGACAGAGGATTCCAGTAGAGGAAGAACAACATAAGAAAGCCATAGGACATGGAAAGTAAGATGCTTAAACAGGGAATGGTGAATGGTTTAGTTGGACTAAAGCAGAGAAGTTGGAAGGAAATACTGGAAAGATAGCAAGATGAGTATGTCTGCTGGCCTCTGAGAGCATAGCGTCTCATTCCACTTCATCCAACTGCCCATCCAAGGGTCCCTGGACCAGGACAGTGCCTGAAACTGCTGGTAAATGAGTCCAGAGTAGGTGAGTGCTTGGCTAGATTCTTCTGCCCTTCTTGACTTGGTCAAGTCCAGCTCCTAGCCCAGAGTCAGCTCTCTCTCTCTCAATATCTCTTTCAAAGTTTTGTTAGAAATTGGACTTCTAATGTTCTTATAAACATTTCTATACATTTTCTGTTGGTTTCTTCTGCCTATATCAATCACCTTGCTATCCAGATGGTACTTCCACACCAGGAGACATTAAAAAGAGGTTTCCCATTGGACTTCCCTTGTGGCCCAGTGGCTAAGATTCTGTGTTTCCAATGCAGAGGGCCCAAGTGTGATCTTTGGTCTGGAAACTAGATCCCAGATGCCACAACTAGAAGATCTGGAATGCCACAGTGAAGATCAAAGATTTGACATGCCACAAATAAGACCCAGAACAGCCAAATAATAAATAAAAATAAATAATTTCTTTTTTTAAAAAAGAAGTGCTTCTCTGGTGGCTCAGTGGTAAAGAATCTGCCTGCCAATGCAGTAGACACGGTTTCAATCCGTGATTTGGGAAGATTCCACATGCCATGGGGAAACTAAGCCTGTGTGCCACAACTATTGAACCTGTGCTCTAGAGCCCAGGAGCCGGAACTACTGAGGCCCAAACGCTCTAGAGCCTGTGCTCCGCAGCAAGAGAAGCTGCCTCAATGAGAAGCCCATGCATTGCAATGAGAGAGTAGATCCCACTCGCCAAAACTAGAGAAAAGCCCGTGCAGCAACAAAGATCCAGCACAGCCATAAATAAATAAATATGTTTTTTAATTAAAAGAAAAAAAAAACGAGGTCTCCCCAGAAGCAGTAGGATGGACAGATGACCTGGTGGAGTGCCCAACCTTGTAAAGAAAGTCTCAGGCTTCATTCCACTGGCTTCTCTTTTCTACTGCAGCAGTAAAATGGGTTTCTCTTTTGTTTTGTTTAGAATAAGATCCCATAATTTATTTTGTTCATAATGTCATAAAAGAAAAATATAATAGCTCTTTACAGTTGCATGCATTAACAGTACAAATTCCATTCTTTCTGGATTCAGCTTATTATTACAGCAATGATTTGGGTTAAATGTTATATAACAGAAACTTTCTGCTTCTTATTATGTGATAAGAATGTGATGATCAGTAAAATTAATTTTATAACAATCTTGTTTGTTTTCTTTGCAGTTATCAAATGCACTACACAGACGGAAAAAGCTTTGTGAGAGTGGGTCCTGGCTTATTAGAATTAATGAGTTACACACCTGGTGGGCATGTGGTCTGATTGATACTGGCCCTGGGCAGGTTTGCACTTCTAATCATTAATGCCCTGCAGCCTGCTGGAAGCATGGAAAGAAACAGGCTGACCAGAACATGCCAGAATACAGGGGCAGGGCCACAGGAAGGCCTCCCACAGCCCAGGAGCAGCCTGCCTACAGATGTAAGAGGAACTCAGGGTCCTGTGAGTAGGTGTAATCCTTGGTGGTCCTACCTCAGTGGAGGCAGGGGGATCTCTCCTTTGGGTAGGCTTCAAGGTCAAACGTTTCAGTAGGTGCCAGAGTACATCTCAGGCCTGAGGAGAGCCTTGCATGTCACTCATTCCATCATTAATTCTCTAGAAAATATGTATTAAGCACCAACTCTGTGTAAAGCACTGGATAGAGCAATAAATAAGACAGAGAAGCTCTCTGCTCTCTCAGGGTTTCATTTTAGTGTGGGAATCAGACAATAAGCAAGTTAAGGAATAAATCAGCAAGATAAGGTTAGTTAGTAATAAGTGCTGTGAAGACAATAAAAGGGTGAAGTTATAAGGGTGCTTGGGTAGGCTTACTCTAGACTTCTAGTTGGGGCAGCCTTCTCTGCAAAGCTGATGTTTAAGCTGAGACCAGAGGTAAGGGAAGGAACCTGCTTTGCAACTTGCCGGGGGAAAGCATTCTAAGCATTGGGAACAAGAGGAGCAAAGGCTCCAAGGCAGGAAAAGACTGCAATTATTTGAGGAACAGAAAGCAGACAAGTGTGACTGAAGCATAGTGAGCAAGAGAGAAAATGACTAGAATTGAGGCTGGAGAGTTAAATAAAGATCAGATTATACAAAGTTTTGTAAAGCTAAGTGTGTTAGTTAATAGACAATCAGGAGAAATCAGAAACCACTCTAGGGTTTCAAGGAGAAGGGGTTTACTTTGAGGAACTGGTAGCAAAGATGTTGGAAAGGCTCCAAAGATGTTAGAAGATCTTTGGAACAAAGGTTCCAAAGATGTTGGAACAAAAAGACGGATATGAGGTTTTCCAAAGATTAATCACAGGAAGTCACTATTGGCCCTAAGGCTGGAAAAACAAATTGGGCAGAGGTTATAACTATAGCTGAAAACTGCTATTCCTTGCCTGAGAAGGAACATAAGAGCAAGCAATTGTTGCCGTTACTAGAGGTGCCATCAAAATGTGGAAAAGAATATGGCTTCTCCCTTACTCCTGCTTTCTAGTCTCCAGCCAGTGGTTCCAACTAGAAGAACATAACACAAAGCCAGCTTTCAAAGGAGTATAGGAAATGTGGGTTGCAAGCTCCTTGGTATTGGGGGGACTGTGTAGAGGGCAAATGCGGAGCCAGGCAACAACATTCACCGTCACATCAGGGTAAGGGTATGGATATTATTCTATAGGCCTCCTTCATGAGCTCTGTAATTGATAAGCAGAACAGGCTGCAGGGGCAATTTTCATTTCACATCAGTAAAACAGGAATGAGTCAGACACAACTGAGCAACTGAACAACAACAAAACAGGAATGACAGTATTCATGGGTTTGTTATGAGGATTCAGGGAAATAATGTATATAAAATACTCAGCACAGTGCCTGGCACTTAGTAAGTTCCCAGTGGACTTTAGCTATTGATGAAGCTATACTGAAAGTAAAACCATTTGCGAGACTTTTAAATGAGATAAAGGTCTTATCACTCAGAAAGGTTGGTAACCAATGGTTCTGGAAGAGCTCAGTCTAGACAAATTGAGAGAATCAGAGCATCTCCATTTCCAGTTTGTTCCTACAGGGTTTACACTGAAGACTTTTGCTGTGCTCTGCTTCTCTGGGCTCGGGCCTCATTAGGAAATACAGATTATAAGGAGTCTGATGGAGGATTTGCGTACCAGACAAGATCATGAGTATTGTTCCAGTTATCTATTGCTGTGTAGTAAAATACTTGAAAGCCTAAGAGCTGAAAACAATCATTTTCTAATGTTCATGAGTCTGTTCATCAAGAATTTGGTTGGCTACAGTGGGAGATAGCTTGTCTTTGTTGCGTCTGGGCCCTCAGCCGGTACAATTAAAAGGATATAGGTCTCTCAACAGCTTGGGGCTGAAATCACCAAATGGTCATTGAGTCATGTCTGGTACCTTGACTTGGAGATTAGGACTGGAGGCCAGAGTGCCTACACATGGCTTCTCTAGGTGGTTTGGCTTCCTTACAACATGGTGACTGCAGGCTAGTCCGACTTCCTATATGACTCAGGGCTCAAATTATGAGTTTTTCAGCTAATAACATGAAAGTTGTATTGCCTTCATGACCAACCTTCAGACGTTTCTCCAGCTTCCCAGGTGGCACAGTGGTAAAGTCCACCTGCCACTGCAGGAGACACAGGAAATGCAGGTTTGATTCTTGGGTTAGGGAAAACCCCCAGAGAAGAAAATGGCAACCCACTCTGGGTATTTTTGCCTGGAGAATCCCATGGCCAGAGGAGCCTGGTGGGCTACACAGTCCACAGGTCGAAAAGAGTCGTATGCAACTGGGTGACTGAGCACACACAGAAGTTTCCTGGCACCACTTCTGCTGCAACCTATTGGTCTATCATTTGTAACCTATAGTTCAATTCAGTTGCTCAGTCCTGGCCAACTCTTTGCAACCCCATGGACTGCAGCACACCAGGCTTCCCTGTCCATCACCAACTCCAAGAGCTTACTCAAACTCATGTCCGTAGAGTCGATGATGCCATCCAACCATATTATCCTCTGTCATCTCCTTCTCCTCCTGCCTTCAATCTTTCCCAGCATCAGGGTCTTTTCCAATGAATCAGTTTTTCATATCAGGTGGCCAAAGTATTGGAGTTTCAGCTTCAGCATCAATTCTTCCAAAGAATATTCAGGACTGATTTCCTTTAGGATGGACTGGTTGGATTTCCTTGCTGTCCAAGGGACTGTCAAGAGTCTCTTCCAACATCACAGTTCAAAAGCATCAATTTTTTGGCACTCCCCTTTCTTTATAGTTCAACTCTCACATCCATACATGACTACTGAAAAAACCACAGCTTTGACTAGATGGACCTTTGTTGGCAAAGTAATGTCTCTGCTTTTTAATATGCTGTCTAGGTTGGTCATAGCTTTTCTTCCAAAGAACAAGCATCTTTTAATTTCATGGCTGCAGTCACCATCTGCAGTGATTTTGGAGCCCAAGAAAAGAAAGTCTGTCACTGTTTCCACTGTTTCCCATCTATTTGCCCTGAAGTGATCGGACTGGATGCCATTATCTTAGTTTTCTGAATGTTGAGTTTTAAGCCAACTTTTTCACTTTCCTCTTTCACTTTCATCAAGAGGCTCTTTAGTTCTTCACTTTCTGCCATAAGGGTGGTGTCATCTGCATATCTGAGGTTATCGATGTTTCTCCCAGCAATCTTGATTCCAGCTTGTGCTTCATGTCTCGTGATGTACTCTGCATGTAAGTTAAATAAGCAGGGTGACAATATATAGTCTTGATGTACTCCTTTCCCCATTTGGAACCAGCCCGTTGTTCCATGTCCGGTTCTAACTATTGCTTCTTGACCTGCATACAGATTTCTCAGGCAGCAGGTAAAGCAGTCTGGTATTCCCATCTCTTGAAGAATTTTCCACAGTTTGTTGTGATCCACACAGCCAAAGGCTTTGGCATAGTCAATAAAGCAGAAGTAGATGTTTTTTTCTGGAACTCTATTGTTTTTTCGATGATCCAACAGATGTTGGCAATTTGATCTCTGGTTCCTCTGCCTTTTCTAAATCCAGCTTGAACATCTGGAAGTTCTCTGTTCACATACTGTTGAAGCCTCGCTTGGAGAATTGTGATCATTACTTTGCTAGCATGTGAGATAAGTGCAATGTGTGGTAGCTTGAACATTCTTTGGCATGGCCTTTCTTTGGGATTGGAATGAAAACTGACCTTTTCCAGTCCTGTGGCCACTACTGAGTTTTCCAAATTTGTTGGCATATTGAGTGCAGCACTTTAACAGCATCATCTTTTAGGATTTGAAATAGCTCAACTGGAATTCCATCACCTCCACTAGCTTTGTTGCAAGACCCCACACACTTTACAGTCCACGGAATTCTGCAGGCTGGACTACTGGAATGGGTAGCCTTCCCTTCTCCAGGGGATCTTCCCAACACAGGGATCGAACCCAGGTCTCCTACACTGCAGGTGGATTCTTTACCAGCTGAGCCACAAGGGAAGCCCAAGAATACTGGAGTGGGTAGCCTATCCCTTCTCCAGTGGATCTTCCCGACCCAGGAATAGAACCGGGGTCTCCTGCATTGCAGGCAGATTCTTTATCAACTGAGCTATGACGGAAGAGCTATAAAGAAGTTATAAACCTCAGACTCAAGGGGAAAGGAAGTATATTCTACCTCTTGATAGGGGAATGACAAAGTTCTAAAAGAGCATATGAGATGGGAAATACTACTGTGGTTATTTTTTGAAAATATAATCTGCCACAGACCTGCAAGTTAGAACTGACACTTCCATGGGGTGGAGACCTTGCCAGCCATTCTAGAAAAATAAGGTCTGAGCTCCCTGAAGAAGACAGGGCTAAAGGCACATGCCCATCTCTGTCTTGCCTTAATCTTCAGAGGAAGCCTCCCCAAAACTCCCAAAAGGAGACAATTTGGTCCAGAATAAGTCTTCAGACGTCCTCAGAGAGCCCACTGGTAAAGACTCAGGAGACAGAGATCACATTAGAAAGCAAGAGAGATGGAAACTATGCTAGGGAATCTCATCTGAGACAGAATAATGATGATGATAGTGATGATAAGATATTTAATGAGTGCCTATTTAGGACCAGGCACTTACATATATCTTTTTCATTTAAGCCTCCGAAAGGAAACATAGAGCCCTAAATGTTGAAAAGAAAAAGATTGAAAATTAATGAGCTAAAGATCTATCTTGGTAAATTATATATATATATATATATATATATATATATATATATATATATATATATAAACAGAATAAACTCACAGAATGTCAAAGGAAGGAAATAGCAAGATGAGGAATAGAAATTGAAGAAATAGAAACCAAATATAAAGCAGAGAGGATAAGCCAAGCCAAAAGCCGATTCTGTAAAAACTGAAAAATCTCTGATGATACTGATCAAGGAAAAGTTGAAAGAAGACAAAAATAAACAATGTCAGCAATGAAAAGAGGGATACTGCTCTGGATGCTTCAGGCATTAAAAAGAAAATGAGAGGATATTATGAATAATTTTGTACCAATAAAACTGAAGACATCTGTGAAATAGACAAATTTCTTAAAATATATAGCTTACTGATAGTGACTCAGCTTGATATAGGAAAACTGAAAAATCCTATAATCATTAAAGAAATTGAATCAGAAGTAAAAAATCTTCCCATAAAGAAAATCTACACTTTAATGGTGGGTTCTAATTCTTTAAATATCCCATGGGAGAACTAGTATTCCCTTCTTCAGATGAGGAAACTGGAATTACAAGAGTTTAAGCAACTGGCCTAAAGGCCAGAGCTAGTAAATGTCAAAGCCAAGATTTGAACCCTGGGTGGCCTGGCTCCAAAGCCAGTAAGTTTAGCTATTATACCCCTCCAGCCTCCTCTTCAGATGCTATAACAGCATATATGTGAAAGTGAAGGACAAGACTATGACGCAAAACTGTACAACAGATTCTAGATTTGCAGAGATAGAAGATAAAGCATTTTCTTTCTGGGGAAGCCCTGGAAATGAGAATCTGGTTATGCACACACAGAGAAGGAATCCGATGATTATCCCTAGGATACCACCCCACCATCTTTCAAGACCTGTTTAAATGCCACCACTGCTATCCTGCAAAGCACCATAAACCCTGCCCTAAGCCCCATAGCTGGCCCTGCCTCCTTCACTCTTTGATGCCCTCAGCACTGAATGTGGGCCTCTTCTATACATCGTCTGCTGTATATCATTTTCATTAACGTTTTCCTACCTTGAAAACACATATCTTCCAAGGATACCCTGTGGTTTGAGAAGCCTGCATTAGAAAGTTAAATACTGGCACCCCAGGTGACTACCGAGGCTTTAAACATTGTAAGGCAGCTATTGTTGATATCTAGACCATCCAGAATATGTTCTTGTTAAGTGATATTTTAAATTTTTTCACTAAAAGAAAAACTAAAAATTTAAATATTCACATAGCAAACGCCATGGTCTTCGAAGATAGATTTTTATCTTTGTAATAAGCATGAACTGTTTCATGATACATTGTAGGATTTCATTCTCTCTCTAAATCAAAACTAAATTCAGTTTAAATTCTGTGGAACACTAGATTATTGTCCCATCTTTTTGCTCCCCTCTAGGTAATAAGATTATACATCTACATTCTTTGCCAGGTAACTTTACAGATTCTTCCTGTGGGTGGAGTGTATTTCTCCATCTGTTGACTCAGGGCTTGGCCATATGACTTGTTTTGACCAGAGGCATTTTATGAGACTTGACACAAGCAGAGACTTAAAATGGGCTGTGCACCAGGGCTATTACCCTTGCACTCCTTTGTACCCATTAGATGGACATTCCCTGGCTAGCCTGCTGCTCCTGGAAGGAGGATGAGGGACACATGGAGCAGAAACAAACCACCCCAACCAAAATCAGCCTATAAGCAACTAACTCACAGTGATCTCCAAACACATGAGTTAAGTAAATGCTTACTGTTGCATGCACTGAAATTTGGTGATTGTTGTATAGCATCACTGTAGTCAGAGCTGACTGATATAAGCCCCTTCTTATCAGGATACCAGGTCCTCAGATCAGTTGCTGTACTCCCTGCCTGTGTTGTCAGGTACACCTGAAAGTGAGGCATCTCAGGCGGCTCCATGCCCTCTGTGCCAAGTCCAGCCGCAGTGACCCTTGTCAAAGCTCCCCAAACTGTGGCCCTTTGTGCTCCAGCCTCACAGGCATTCGTAGCCCTCAGTGACTGCCTGGATTTGATTCTCAGACCCATAACCTTGAGCAATTCCAGGTAGAAAGGAGAAGCTGCAAGCATCAGGCTATTGAGAGGACAACTTCCATACAGCCTTTCCTAACAAAGATTAGGATTGGAAGCTTAATGCTTCCCACACTGAAGAGGGACGGTCCCAGATCAGGAAGGTTGGTTGGAATGAAGGCATGAGTTCCATCAGAGCTAAATCTTTGTTTATCTCATCTGTAAAATGGAAACTATAATATTGTTTACTTCACAGAGGTCTTATAAGAAGTAAGTGAATGCATATAAAGTACTCAACGCTGTGCCTGGCATACAGTAAGTGTGCCATAAATGCCAGCTGTTACTGTTATCCTGTATTTATTCACCTAAATATTCTTCCTCCTGAGTCCTCCCATCTCAGAGGGCTTGCATTCACATGAGCACAGGTTTCTGCTCTGATGGAACTCATGCCTTCATTCCAACCAACCTTCTTGATCTGGGACCATCCCTCTTCAGTGTGGGAAGCATTAAGCTTCCAACCCTAATCTTTGTTAGGAAAGGCTGTAGGGAAGTTGTCCTCTCAATAGCCTGATGCTTGCAGCTTCTCCTTTCTACCTGGAAATACACAAATCTTCATGGGGGGGCCAAAAAAGTCTAAACCTCAACGGCACAAAGTTTGGCTCTCCTCCCAGAAGGGATGGAATGCTTTTCATTCCTTTGAGGTGAGCTGAGCCTGCAGCTGAGAAAAACTAGACAGGGTTATTTTCCTAACAGGTCATTCTGCTACATCTAATTCTCAGTATGTCTTCAGTACTAGACTGTTATTTCCTTGGCTATGTTTTATTTACTATGTATCTACAGAGCTTAGCAGAGAACTCATAATTAGGAGGCGCTTGATAAATGTTGGGTAAATGAATGAATGAAGAAGATGTGTTACAGGACCAAGACAAGTTCCAAATTAGGGATGCAGTAAAAACATCAGCACCCACTCTGCCACTGTGTGCTCAACCTCATGCCTAATGCTGAGGCCCATAAGGTAAAAGTACTTGAGCCTGGACTCAAGTCCTCAAAGACTTAAGTCTACAAAGGAAACAAAGTTCAACCAAAGCACTTTCTCTGTCTGACATCAAAGAGAGCCCACAGAGGTGCCTGGTTTGGAAGCTGCGGTGGGATTGACAGTGCACAGAAGGTTTAGGGAAGGAAGAGGTAGAATGTGGCCCAAGGTTTGAAGGTCTGGGCAGGGTTCAGGCACTCAGCAGAGGGCCACTAGCTTGTCAGATGTCCAAGAACATCACGAGCAAAGGCACAGCACAAGAATGAGCTTGCTATTTGTGGAAAATAACAAGGAGACCAGGCTGATCTGGCTGTAGGACTTGTGACAGGGAGTCATGGGACATAAGCTTGGCTATTTCAGGCTGTGACCTGAGTGTGGAGACGGGGAAGTCAGGCTGGTAGTGGGTCCTGATGAGTCAGGCAACAAAGAACATGTTCCTGAGATGAGGTGTGATGAGCATCCACTAGCAGCAGGAGCTCTCTTCCCTCTCATTCCAGGATTAGATGAGAGCTGAATTCAAGCCAGAGATTCCAGATATAAGCCCACTAGACGGGGAGAGCCCATAACTCCTCAGGAAAACGGGAATTTGTACTGGTGAAAATGTTTGGTTTCAAGCAACAGAAAAACTCTAGGTAACGAGCAAAAAATTATTATATTAGAAAGAAATGGCTGGGGGCAGGGTGGGGGGAGTGGCTTACAGAATCAAAGAAAATACTGAAGTTGCTATCCCAGGAAGATGAGGAGCCAGAAAACTGAAATCAAGGGAGCCAGAACTAAGGAGTATCCTCTTCATGTTGCTGTCTTGGCAATATATGAATTCCATTTTCATGTCATATCACTCAAGACTGAAGGGAGAAAGACCATCTGACTAGCCTAGCTAGGGTCACATGCCAACTCCTTGGCCAAGCAATGGAGGCTGTCTTCATTAAACAGTCCATAGTGGGACATTACTGGTGCTCCAGTGGTTGAGACTCTGCCCTTCTAATGCAGGGGGCTCGGGTTCCATCCCTGGTTGGGGAATTAGCATCCTGCAAGCTGTGTGGTGTAGCAAAATAACAACAACAGTCCACAAATTGTAACTACTACAGCCAAATTGTTACTGCTACAGTGCCCCATGCCAAATCTGCAAAACTGATGCCAGGGGAAATGGACACTAAACAAGCCAAAACAGTAGTGTTCTACTGCAAGACGTGTGGTCTGAGAAAGCCTAAGGCTTAGTTCATCTTAGAGACTGGAGAGACAGGAAGGCCAGCCCAGTTATCTGAACTGGTAGATACAGTGATGGTTAATAGCTTGTGTTCATTTGACTGGGACACAGGAACCCAGATACCTGGCTAAACATTCAGATCAGATCAGATCAGATCAGTCGCTCAGTCATGTCTGACTCTTTGTGACCCCATGAATTTTTATTTCTGGGTAAAAGTTTGTTAGGAAAGTATTAATATAATTACCCAGCCTCCCTGATCCTAAAGCCCTGACACAAGGAGAATGAGGCCATCTAAAAATCCTGATGCTGAGCAGCAGGGGTAGGGTGAGTCTCAGGGCAACTGAAATCTATGCCCACTTAGTTGGAGCCTCCCTGGACCTGGTCCACTCAGCCTGAGAGATGGGATGAGTTCTGAGCATAGGTGGCAGAGAGACTTAGAAGCTTTTGAAGGACTAGATAGGGATGAGGTAGGCTTAGGGGTGGGTGACCTCAGAAGGAAGAGATAAGAAGGCCTCAGATTCATGCTCCAGTCTCCTCTACTCTGCTGAGCAGCCCAGGAAACTTGCCTCTATGGACAGTATTGCCCTGGCTCCTTGGCCTCAGCATCCTGTTGGGTTTGGCTAGTCAGAGGCATGGGAAGGAGATAAGCCAACGGGAGGAGAGAAAGGTAGGGGTATTTACTCCCCGCCCCTATTCCCACTGCTGGGCCTCAGGGTTAGCAGCAGCTATGTTCCTTTACAGAAGGCCACAGCTCCCTGGAAAGGGCTCTCCCACACACAGCTCTCAATAGGTTCTGGCCAACACCACTCCCTCCTTTACCCCTTGGCCTCCAACCTGGAATTGGTAACTGCTTTCTTCTGTGGCTAGGCCTGGGTACTTCCAGGTCCTTTGTTGTTTCCCTATAACCCCACCCAGGAAACATTTCCTTCATTGCCTCTCTTCAACTTACTCTCTGAGTGTGCAATCTCTTTTCTGCCCCTGCCAGGTGCAGCCTCTCACTGTGGCACAGCAGCAGGAAACCCCCAGTCTCCTTGGCCACTTGATGGGCATCCTTGCCTGGGATGCCTCAGATCAGTCCACAAAAATCAAGGAATCTCAATCAAGTGTTCTCTGGTATTTGGCAGGACCCTTAAAAGGTTATTCTGTCACCTCCCTTCCTCCACACATGATCAGGAACAAGGCAGAGGGTGGCCAGCCCAGGAAAGGCTGTCAAGCGAGCAGAGGTCCTCTGGCCTCAGTGGCCCACCAGGATGGATTCTCTCCCCTCAGGCCTGACTCAGATCCTCCTGCTAATATCTCTGTCCCTGGCCCCCTCCATGGACTTTCCAGTAGGGAAGTCAGAATCCCCTTTATAATCTATCCTTAAACATCAGCTGTCTTCCACTTGCCTCCCCCTTTGCCCAGAGATAATACTTTTGTCTGTCTTCCCACATCCATCACAGCACTTGGGGTGCATAGAGGAAGACTGGGACCCTTCTCTAAGCCTTACACTCCCATCCCCAACTTTGGTTTCCCCTGGAAGAAGCAGGCAGGGGGAGGCCTCTCTCGGACTGAAGACAAGACAGCTGCTCATTAGGAAAGCTGAGAAGTGAAGTAGGTGACTAATGGTGTCAGGAGCAGAGCCCAGCATGAGCAGAGAAGTGAGCATCGACATCAGAATTAACTGAGGGAGAAAAAGGAGAGGAGAGGAGAGTCAGTGCACAGATCACGCAGGGCTCTCACTCCCAGGGGATTCTCAGGAGACAACTAAACCAGCCTGACCTCTCCCTCCTGGGAGCTGTCATCTCAGAAAAGAGGACGACTCTGTCACCTTGTGGGGTGAGGGACTTTTGGAACATGGATACAGCAGGGATGTTTATTCATTCATTTCACAAACATTTATTGAGCACCTACTCCACACTGGGGGCCAGCTGTGAATCAGATAAACATAATCCCTGCCCTCTTGGAGCTTGCTTCCTGATGCTTTGAAGATGAAAACTCCCCTCTGGTCCACGAAGCCACGCTTGGTCTGGCTCCTGTCCTCCTCTCCAGCTGCATTTTGTGCCTCTTCCCTGTCTCAGTCTCTCTAGCCACAAAGGCCTTCGTGCTATACCCTGAGCAGATATGTACATTCTTGACTCAGAGCTCTTGCATTGCCTGTTCCTTCTGCCTAGAACATTCTTCTTCCAGATGTTCCTTTCCAATAAAAACAAAAGTAAACAAGTGTAACCTAATCAAACTTACAAGCTTTTGCACAGCAAAGGGAAATATAAACAAAATGAAAAGACAACCTATAGAATGGGAGAAAATATATCCGGACAATGTTACTGACGAGGACTTAATTTTTTAAATACACAGAAAGCTTATATAATGCAACAACAACAACAACAAACAATCCAATCAAAAAATGGGCAACAGACCTAAATAGACATTTCCCCAAAGAAGACATACAGATGGCCAATAGGCACATGAAAAGATGCCCAACATCCCTAATTATTAGAGAAATGCAAATCAAAACTACAATAAGGTACCACTTCACATCAGTCAGAATGGCCATCATCAAAAATTCAACAAATAACAAATGCTTGAGAGGGCGTATGGAGAAAAGGGAACTCTTCTGAACTGTTGGTAGGAATGGAACTTGGTGCAGCCACTGTGGAAAATGATGTGACGTTTCCTCAGAAAACCATAAACAGAATTACCATATGATCTAGCAGTCCCACTCCTGGGCAAATATCCATACAAAACTGTAATTCAAAAAGATACATGCACCCCTATGTTCATAGCAGCACTATTCACAATAGCCATGACAAGGAAGCAACCTAAATGTTCATCAACAGATGAATGGATAAAGATGTGGTACTTTTATACAATGGAATACTACTCAACCATAAAAAAGAACAAAATAATACCATTTGCCACAACATGGATGTAACTAGAGAGAATCATGCTAACTGCAGTCAGTCAGAAAGAGAAAGACAAATACCTTATGATACCACTTATATGTGGAACCCAAAATACAACACGAATAAATCTATCGAACAGAATCACGAATGCAGAGAACACCCTGGTGGTTGCCAAGGGGAGAAGAGTGAGGGAAGGACGGGGTGGGAGGCTGGGGTAGGCTTTAAATCCTGCTACATAGCACAGAGAACTATATTCAATACCCATGAGAAACCATAATGGAAATAAATATTAAAAAGAAGAGAATGTACATATATATATATATATATATCACTCTGCTGTACAGCAGAAACTAACACAACACTGTAAATCCACTATACCTCAATTTAAAAATATTGATAAAAATAAATGAAATAAGAAAAGATCCTCCTTTCCAAGGCTGCCTCCCTCCAGTCATTCAGGTTTCCACCAAGGGACTTTCCTAGCAGAGAGGAAAGCACTCCAAGTGGAGAAGAAAGCTTGTTAGACAGTCCTTAGGTGGGAGAGTTGAAGAGCTCAAAGAAAACCAATCCTGGCTGGGGAAGAGATGGCAAAGGGAAAGGGGAAATTATTTACTCTGAGTTCCCCTGAAAGTCAGCCATAGCACAAAGCCTCTAATCCAGGGATCAGGGAAGAGGATCAGAGGAGGGAGACCAAGGACAGCCTGTATGAGAACTGTATGTATTGACTTGATCACAGCTGCAATCAGTCAGGGAACATTCTGAAAAGGCTTACGGAAGGGTCTCAGAACCATCACCTGGGGCAAGTAAGAGGGAAACATTTATCCAGTGGTTCTCACCCCCGTAGTCAAGAGTTGCCCCCAAGGTATTATCTATTCTGCACCTGACTTTCACGAAAGCCCAACAGCTGCCTGGCCAAGAAAGAAGCCCTGGGGGAGAAAGCCAGAGGGAAAGGTCAGGGGCCTGAGGGGAAGCTGCTGTCAGGTCACGCCCATGAACTGGGTGAAGCTATTTGTCACATCAATGGCTGGAATGAGAGGTAAAGCTGAGAACCGGAAGTGGGGCACAGGAGGTGTTCAAATAGAGTAAGAAGGACATAACATGAGAGGCTGAAGATATGAGCGATGAGCTGTGCACATCAGAAGGGAGAGGTGGAGGTTGCTCTGGGCAGGCAAATGTTCCTCACATGGGTGGAAGAGTGAGCTATGGTGGTCTGAGGCCCCAGAGCAGACCTCCTCTTTGTGGAGCATCTAACCAGGCCATGCCTTTGTGTGCTGAGGAGGCCATTTCTCACTTTGGGGGAATTTCTCAATTTGGGGGAATTTACTTAAATTGAAGAAAGTAGGGAAAATTACTAGACCATTCATATATGACCTAAATCAAATCCCTTATGATTTTACAGTGGAAATGACAAATAGATTCAAGGGATTAGATCTGATAGACAGAGTGCCTGATGGGTGGAGCTTCCTAACATTGTAAAAGGGGCAGTGATCAAAATCATCCCCAAGAAAAACAAATCCAAAATGGCAAAATAGTTGTCTGAGGAGGCCTTACAAATAGCTGTGAAAAGAAGAGAAGCAAAAGGCAAAGGAGAAAAGGAAAGATATATCCATCTGAATGCAGAGTTCAAAGAATAGCAAGGAGAGATAAGAAAGCCTTCCTTAGTGATCAGCGTGAAGAAATTGAGGGAAACAGAATGGGAAAGACTAGAGATCTCTTCAAGAAAATTAGAGATACCAAGGGAATATTTCATGCAAAGATGGGCACAATAAAGGACAGAAATGGTACTGACCTAACAGAAGAAGAAGACATTAAAAAGAAGTGGCAAGAATACACAGAAGAACTATACAAAAAAGATATTAATGACCCAGATAACTATGATGGTGTGATCACTCACCTACAGCCAGACATCCTGGAGTGTGAAGTCAAGTGGGCCTCAGGAAGCATCACTACAAGCATCACTACTGGTGATGGAATTCCAGCTGAGCTATTTCAAATTCTAAAAGATGATGTTGTGAAAAGTGCTGCACTTAATATGGCATCAAATTCAGAAACTCAGCAGTGGCCCCAGGACTGGAAAAGGTCCGTTTTCATTCCAATCCCAAAGAAAGGCAATGCCAAAGAATGTTCAAACTACTGCATAATTGCACGCATCTCACATGCTAGTAAAGTAATGCTCAAAATTCTCCAAGCGAGGCTTCAACAGTACATGAACCGAGAACTTCCAGATGTTCAACCTGGATTTAGAAAAGGCAGAGGAGCCACAGATCAAATTGCCAACATCAGCTGGATCATAGTGTTAGGTAGTTAGAATAGGAAAAAGGAGTCCAGGATGGCGGTGGCTAAAAGACAAGGAAGGGAAAAGCCTGCGAAAAAGGAACAAAGGAAGGTCAAAGGAGAGTCTGAGGACCGGAGTGAGGACTTCAGGTAGAACAAACAGCACTCCTGGCTAGTCCAATTTGCATAGAGCAGGCCCAGGGGGAGGGAAAAACATATAAAAAGAGGAGTCAAAGGGCTCTTTTGCTCTCTCTCTCTCCCCCACCCCTCCGCGTGCTGGCGTGCTCCTCCACTCTCTTCTCTTTGCGCTTTTGGGTTAGCATGTCCTCACGCTTCAAGGATGGATTCTCCTGCTATCTTCTGAATAAAACAGAGCTGTAACACTGATTTGTCTCAGAGCTATAACATGGTTTGTCCAAGACCTGAGAGCTGTGACGCATCGAGGGCTTTAATGTCCGTCACTCCAAATCTTTGTTGTGACGAGACAGAACCGAGGAGCATACACTCACCTGACGATAGAAAAAGCAAGAGTCCCAGAAAAACATCTACTTCTGCTTCACTGACTATGCTAAAGCCTTTGACTGTGTGGATCACAACAAACTCTGGAAAATTCTTTCAGAGATGGGAATACCAGACCACCTGACATCCCTCCTAAGAAATCTGTATGCAGGTCAAGAAGCAACAGTTAGAACCAGACATGGAACAATGGACTGGTTCCAAATGGGGAAAGGAGTACATCAAGGCTGTATATTGTCACCCTGCTTATTTAACTTACATGCAGAGTACATCATGAGAAATGCTGGACTGGATAAAGCACAAAGTGGAATTAAGACTGCCGGGAGAAATATCAATAACCTCAGATATGCAGAAGACACCACCCTAATGGCAGAAAGTAAAGAGGAACTAAAGAGCCTCTTGATGAAAGTGAAAGAAGAGAGTGAAAAAGTTGGCTTAAAAATCAACACTCAAAAAACGAAGATCATGGCATCTGGTCCTATCACTTCATCGCACATAGATGGGAAACAATGGAAACAGTGACAGACTTTCTTTTCTTGGGCTCCAAAATCACTGCAGATGGTGACTGCAGCCATGAAATTAAAAGACATGAGCTCCTTGGAAGAAAGGCTAAGACCAAACTAGACAGCATATTAAAAAGCAGAGACAGTACTTTGCTGACAAAGGTCTGTATAGTCTGTCAAACCATCAAAGCTATGGTTTTTCCAGTAGTCATATATGGATGTAAGAGTTGGACCATAAAGAAAGCTAAGCGTGGAAGAATTGTTGTTTTTGAACTGTGGTGTTGGAGAAGACCCTTGAGAGTCTCTTGGACTGCAAGGAGATTCAACCAGTCAATCCTAAAGGAAATCAGTCTTGAATATTCATTGGAAGGACTGATGCTGAAGTTCCCACCTGATGAGAAGAACTGACTCACTGGAAAAGACCCTGATGCTGGAAAAGACTGAAGGCAGGAGGAGAAGGGGACAATAGAGGATAAGATGGTTGGATGGCATCACCGATTCGATGGACATGAGTTTGAGCAAGCTCTGGGAGTTTGTGTTGGACAGGGAAGCCGGGCATTCTGCAGTCCATGGAGTTGCAAAGAGTTGGACACAACTAAGCGACTGAACTGAACTTGCAGCAGCATCTCATGTAAGGAGTGAGAATGCAGGGCATTTATGTGCTCCTCAATGTACTCTCATGTGACCTGTGTTGGATGAAGGGAAGGATTCTCATAGTGTTCATCACAAGACTCTGGCCTGGTGCATAAGTGAGCACATTCATTCAGGAATCAATATTATTTACTGAGCATCCCCTATGAGCCAAGCACTGTCCCAGGCACAGGGCATGTTGAGGCTATTAAGAGTACCAAGCACCGTGCCTTCACCCAGTGGGAGTTCACATCCCCATGGGTGATAGGCAGACTTGGTACCTGTTCCATGCACATTTCAATGTGGATGGTACAGGCATGTGCTGCCTGGTTGGGGCCTATGATGCTAACTTTGCTTCCTCCATAATCTCTCCCTGCTCCCACACCCACCTCCTGCTCTCCCCAGCCTCACAATGAAGGCCCCAGGCAGGCAAATAATTCCACCCCCATGAGCTGGGGGCCAGCTCATTTTAATTTCTCAAGAAAAGTTTAATTTTGCCAACAGCCAGAGGCAATGACAGCAGCTCTAGAAATCTGGCTGCTGGTACCCTGGACTGGGATAGGCAACCCAGAAATAATTGCCTCTTTGAGTGTTTTATTGGAGTGTGCACGTGCTTCCTGCTTCTCGTGGGGACCATTCCCTCCCAGGTTGCTTCTTAATGTGAGGAATGAATTAGGCCTGTGGGTTGCTTCGAGGCAAAGGTGGAGGGTAGGTCAGCCTCAGGGTTGTACCTTGTCCATCCACACCTGCAGACCTGTCGGGTGCACCAAATTAACACCTTATGGTCATACAATTTTCCCAAGGTTTGCATCAACCCCTTGCAATTGGAAGCCCCTCGCTGTGCAGTTGAGGGTGGGTGGCCTTGAGCCTTGCTCTGAGCTCTGAAGACTGCTCTGCTGTAAGAGCCTCCCCCTTGCTGCTGTCCTTAGTGCAGGGTGCCTGCTTCTCCTTGCTCTGTACAGGGAAACAGAATGTTAATGATGATGAGTCCAGATTTTCCTGGGTGTGGAACCAGCCAGATGGATCCTAATGCCACATCCTGGCTCAGTCCACTGGATCTGTGACTGTACCAAGATGGCTGCCTCCTCTGTGGCTGTTGCCTGGTGTGAAGGGCGTGAACAGGCAGAGAAAGAAGAGAGGGGAAATGACTGTAACAAAGGGAGAGGATTCATTCATCTGCCCCAAATCTGGTGGGGCCTTCTCAAGATCACTGAGACTATCCCCCTGACTCCAGCCTAGTTAATGCCTTCCAGCCTCCCCAGGGATCCAATCCCAACCCACTATTTGCTGGATTCTCAGCAAGGTCAGGGAACAGGCGGAGAGGAGCTCCACTTTCATGCAGTTATTCCAGCTCCGTGCCTCAGTGGAAATCCTTTGGGGTTACAGGCCTGTGGACTAAATTCTCTAAAATAATTACGCTTCATCTAGGTTATGTAATTTTTTGTGACATAGGAAATGGCTGTCAGGGTGGGTGCAGGGTACCAGGACCCTGTTTAGCCCTGGGGTGAGACACAAGGACTTGCAGGCCTGGGGGACTCCTGCTGATGCTGCCTGCGGCTCCAGTCCTCCAGGAGGCCCACAGAAGTGCTATGCCCTTTCATTCCTTCCCTATCTTGGCTCCTGGAAAACTACTCATTCTTCAAAATTCTGATCAAAGATCACCTTTTCTCTGAAGCCTTCCCTGATGCCTTTTTAGGCAGAGCTCATCACTCTCTTCTGGCTCAACAGTCCACTCTGCAAACAGACTGATCTTGAGCAAGTTACTGATTATGGGACCTCTATAAAATGAGAGTAATATAGCCTTTGCAGGGTTAGGGAGGAATTAAGAGATGATGTTTTCTTAGAATTATGCCTGGCACATGGTCAGGCTCAGAAAATGACACTTCTTGGAGTGATGATGGCAGTGATCACACTTTTTCAATGGTCTGTTTACACATCTGTCACTCCTAATAGCCTGTGGGCTCCTTAAGGACAGAGCCACAGTTGAGTCATTGCTATGACCGTAGCACCCTGGCTAGCTCAGAGTAAGCACCTAATAAAGGGTAATAAATGTCAGCAGTATCATTAGGATACTTAAAATAACACTAACTGGCCTTTAGTGAGTGTTTACCATGTGCCAGGCACTGCTCCTTGTCATTTAGCAGGATTATCTCACATAATCTTCACAACAATCCTATAAGGTACGTTTGTCATCGCCATTTCACAGGTGAGTAAAGCGAAGCTTGTCGAGGTTACACAGTTTGCCTGAGGCCACACTGTAAGGAGTGAGGGACAGAGGCAGTTTTTTGAACCTGGTCAGTCTAATGCCAGGATTTTTTAACAACTCCATGCTTGACTGCCGAGCATGCTCTATACTGTATCACAATCTTCAGTCTTAGGTTTGGTTTACTCATGTAGCCCCCAATCCCTGCACAGATATTGGCACAAAGTAGGTTCCCCAATTAATGCTTCTTCGATAAACAGGTGTGGGAGTAACAGGAACAGGAGTGGGAGAAAGGAGAAAGTCAAGGGTAGATGAAGCCAGAAGAGGAGTGGGGAGAAGGCCGGGTCTTGGCCTTACGGTTTGCACACCTTTACTTGGACCGGTGCCATTCTCACCATGCTAGCTTCCAACTGTGTTTGAAAGAGTGCCCCTTGGGAACAAACTGAAGCTCAGAAGAAGGGGAGTGGAAGACTCAGGTGCTCCCTCCTTCCCAGGGGCCCCTCCTCATGCCCAGGACCCCTGGCTTGAGTGTAGGGGATAAAGAGAGGGGTGCCATACCTGAGTGAGCCAGCATTTGGGAGAAGAGGAAATAAAAGTAGGCTGCAGCATCTCCATGCCTTAGAAGACTAGATTGTGGGGATCAGGCAGTCACCCCCACCTACCATCCACCCTCTGTCACCTCTGAACTCAACATTCAAGGCCTGACTCACTCAGTAGGCTCATGTCTGACCTTGATGGAGATGAAGCTGTCTTTGATGGAGAGACGGCTGCCTCTTCTCATCTCCCTGAGAACACTGAAGGGAGGACCCACCAGGGCCAAGTCACCTAGGGCTCCAGTCTACTCCCTGACCTTCAACTTCCTTATATTTAAAAGACTTGCTGTTGTTGTTTAGTCACTCAGTCCTGTCTGACTCTTTGTGACCCCATGGACTGTAGCCCACCAGC
The DNA here is from genome assembly GCF_029378745.1 of Bos indicus. NCBI lineage: Eukaryota > Metazoa > Chordata > Mammalia > Artiodactyla > Bovidae > Bos > Bos indicus. The sequence continues at coordinate 49,690,312 of NC_091766.1, read as the reverse complement.
CTCCTCTGTCCGTGGGATTATCCCAGCAAGAATACTGGAGCCTGTTGCCATTTCCTTCTCTAGGGGATCTTCCTGACCCAAGAATTGAACCCACATCTCCTGCATTGGCAGGTCGATTCTTTACCACTGAGCCACCAGGAAAGCATCGTTATGCCTAGAGGCACCTTGCAGCACAAGTGCTCAGAGGCGAAGGAGTGGACGTTCTCTGTTCCTGCTGCCCTGTCAGTGCCCTGGCCGGGGTAGAGCCTGCCCGCCCATCTGTCCTCAGGGCCAAGGTCACGTGGACTTTGACTGGCTATGTCCAAGCCCAGCCCTGCTTATTCAAGTCCAGTTGGTGCTAGGGAGGGAGAGGGAAATTTTAATCTACATTTCTCCCCTCGATTCAGAGTCTGGGCAGCTATTTCGACTGCTTCACTGGAATATTCTTTAATTCTGAGTTTCTTTTTCTCATTACGGCTTGAAAATTAAAATTTCTCTGCCTTGGGCAAATGAAGGCTGAGTGAGGGATGGCTGCTGCCGCTGCACATTCCTTACTTAAGTCAATTTGGAAACACCGACTGCTTCTTCTCAAGCAGGTGACCGAGAGAAGAGGACAGGGCAGACTTTAGCCTCCCTCCTTCCCACAGCATTGCCATTAATCCTCCCATTATTCCTGTGGCCCTTACTGACCTGCCTAATCACAAACATAATAACACCTTGGTTTGTAAAGCTCTTCCCCATGTGTTATTTCCAGCTGATCATCACAACAGCCCTGCAAGGAAAGCAGGTGTTCTTGTCCTTGTTTTTATTAACGAGGGAACTGAGGGTCCAGGGCATTTCAAAGATGAAAGAGAAGCCCCTGAAATCCTTGGGGAGGGGGGCAACAGGGTGCAGGTAGTTGACGTTGCGACCCCCTACCTTCAGGTCCCCTTGTTTCTGAAAAGACAGCTGGGGCTGGGCCACCTCCTCGCCTCGCCCCCAGAACACTGAAGGGGAGACCCATTCAGGAGCCATGTGACCTAGGGTGGCTCCTGGCCCTCCCTGACCTTCAACTCCCTTATATTTAAAAGGAAGTTGCCCTAAATTATGCCTGGAGCCACTCTGCAGTGCATGTGCCCAGACTCCAGGGGAAAGGAGGACAGCTGTTCTCTGCTGCTTTGCTCCATGACTGTCCTTGGGTGGTGACAGCTCCTCCCTGTGTGAAAACACCCAGCTGTCTTTGCCTTGCTCTTTTCTCTCTGCACATCTCTCCATGACTTGCCCACAGACTCTCAGAGGGATATTTGATCCACATGGGTCTCCCAGATGAGCTCCAGAACATCCCCTCAGAGAGGGGCCTGGAGAAAGTCCCCAGACCTTTCTGCTGGGAGGTGACTCTATAATTTCGTCAGAGCTCTAGCAGCACTCTATCCTTAATGAGCATGTCGGGAGGTGTCTGGGGTCTTCTGAGGCCTGGAACAAAGAGTCTAGGAATGCAGGCTGGACTGCATCTCAAGCAGTCTTAGAAATTATGACTGCCCCCTGTTGTCAAATAGCAGCACCAGCCTTTGAGGGGCACATGCTCTGGCGGGAAAAGAAGGTTCTCATTTGCCCCATCCCCAGCTTCCTTAAGGACCTGGGAGTTTCCACATTTTTCTATTCCCTTTTGTAGAACTCCAGAGAACCAGGAGCCCGAGCTCCCAAGTGACCCTAAACCTCTTCCACAATCTCATGTGTTTGTTCCTGGTGTGAAATGACAGCCACTCTCAACTGCCTCTCTTCCTTCCTGGGGAATGGGAGCTTAGGGCAGACTGCTGTCTTCATCACCACCTCAATCCCATCACCATCTCAGTTCCCACAGAGAGAACTCCAAAGCTAACCTGAGCCAGCAAGAAGTCTGGGAAAACAGGGCCTTCCTGAGGCTAGTCCAAGAGGGAGAGCTGACGGGACTTGCCTGGTGGTCCAGTGTTTAAGATACCACACTCCCAATGCAGAAGGCAGGGGTTTGATCCCTGGTCAGGGAACTAAAATGCCACATGCCACAGTCAACAAAACAAAAGGAGAGCTGATGGAGAGAGGAGGGAAAGAGCACCTTCTGGAGATAAAGTCTTTGGATAGTAACTCAAATCCTTTGGACTATTGAGGCAGAGAAAATCAAACTAATCTCAGATCACACTTCAGCTCTGTCTCAAGCTGTGAAATCTCAACCAACCTCTGGAAACCTCAGTTGCCTCCTTCATTTTCCACAATGGGGATCACCCCATATTGCTATTGTAAGAAGAAATGAAACAATGTACATAAGACACTAACCAAGCCCTCCAGCATACATTAGGTGCTCAGCAAATGGTTGCTATTTTTATCACTATTTAGTATTCAGTTCAGTTCAGTCATGTCCTACTCTTTGCAACCCCATGGACTGCAGCATGCCAGGCTTCCCTGTCCAACACCAACTCCTGGAGCCTGCTCAAATACATGTCCATCGAGTCAGTGATGCCACCCAACCATCTCATCCTCTGTTGTCCCCTTCTCCTCCTGCCCTCAATTTTTCCCAGCATCAGGGTCTTTTCCAGTGAATCAGTTCTTTGCATCAGGACGCCAAAGTATTGGAGTTTCAGCTTCAGCATCAGTCCTTCCAATGAATATTCAAGACTGATTTCCTTTAGGATTGACTGGTTGAATCTCCTTGCAGTCCAAGAGACTCTCAAGGGTCTTCTCCAACACCACAGTTCAAAAACAACAATTCTTCCACGCTTAGCTTTCTTTATGGTCCAACTCTTACATCCATATATGACTACTGGAAAAACCATAGCTTTGATGGTTTGACAGACTATACAGACCTTTGTCAGCAAAGTACTGTCTCTGCTTTTTAATATGCTGTCTAGTTTGGTCTTAGCCTTTCTTCCAAGGAGCTCATGTCTTTTAATTTCATGGCTGCAGTCACCATCTGCAGTGATTCTGGAGCCCAAGAAAAGAAAGTCTGTCACTGTTTCCATTGTTTTCCCATCTATTTGCCATAAGTGATGGAACCAGATGCCTTGACCTTCATTTTTTGTGTTGAGTTTTAAGCTAGCTTTTTCACTCTCCTCTTTTACTTTCATCAAGAGGCTCTTTAGTTCCTCTTTGCTTTCTGCCATAAGAGTGGTGTCATCTTCATATCTGAGGTTATTGATATTTCTCCTGGCAATTTGGATTCCAGCCTGTGCTTCATCCACCCCGGCATTTCACATGGTGTAATCTGCATATAAGTTAAATAAGCAGGGTAACAATATACAGCTTTGAAGTACTCCTTTCCCAATTTGGAACCAGTCCATTGTTCCATGTCTGGTTCTAACTGTTGCTTCTTGGCCTGCACACAGATTTCTCAGAAGGCAGGTAAGGTGGTCTGGTATTCCCATTTCTTGAAGAATTTTCCAGAGTTTGTTGTGATCCACACAGTCAAAGACTTTGGCATAGTCAATAAAGCAGAAGTTATTATTATTACTATTTAGTATTAGTATCTGTAGAGCCAAAGCTATGGCTTTTCCAGTAGTCATGTATGGATGTGAAAGCTGGACCATAAAGAAGGCTGAGCACCAAAGAACTGATGCTCTCGAACTGTGGTGTTAGAGAAGACTCTTGAGAGTCCCTTGGATAGTCCCTTGAAGACAAAGGGTTTTCACCAAAAGTTCTGTGTGATCTTGTGAAAGCCCCACCTTATCTCTCCAGGGCCATCTTGTTGACCCACACATAGACCCAAAAAGGCTATTATGTTTCCTTGTGGTAGCTAACTTTACCCTGGGAACAACAGAACCTTGGGAAACTGAAGTCAAAGGAGACCAAACCAGTCAATCCTAAAGGAAATAAACCCCGAATTATTCATTGGAAGGACTGATGCTGAAGATGAAGCTCCAATACTCTGGCCACCTGATGCGAAGAGCCAACTCACTGGAAAAGACTCTGATAATGGGAAAAAATTGAGGGCAGGAGGAGAAGGGGGAGACACAGAATGAGATGGTTGGATGGCATCATCGACTCAATGGACATGAGTTTGAGGAAACTCTGGGAGATAGGGAAGGACAAGGAAGCCTAGCATCCTGCAGTCCAAGCGGTTGCAAAGAGTCAGACACAACTGATCAACTGAACAACAACAACAATTAGTATCGGTATTATTATTGTTGTTGTTAATGGAGATTTAGGAAGTAGGGATTGGAAACAGACTTTCTTGTTTGCAAAGAACTCGGCCACAGTGAGTTGGGAGGGGAGAAAATCTCCAAACAAAGGGTCTTCACCAAAAGTTCTATGTGATCTTGTGAAAGCCCCACCTTATCTCTCCAGGGCCATCTTGTTGACCCACACAGAGACTCAAAAAGGCTATTCTGTTTCCTTGTGGCAGCTAACTTTACCCTGGGAACAACAGCACCTTGGGAAACTGAAGTCAAAGAAATTGGGCAGTCAAGTCCCTCTCAATGTCAGATAAAGGGGCTCCTGTTCTGATTCCCGTCAGTGGTGAGGGATGATACTCAGACTGCCACTGAGCACAAGGGCCTGCCCAGATAGAACAATGGCTGGACAGGTGCCAAGGCCTTGAGAAAAAACTGAGGTCCCCAGAGAGAAACCAGAGCTGCCCCAGTGGGCACTGCCTTTCTTTTGCGCCTCTCACTCTTGGCTCCTCTCCACTGCCCACCCAACCTCATTTCAGACAAGGAGGGTGGGACCAAGGTGAGACCCCATGAGGTAAAAATTGGGGCTCTTCTCCTGGGGAGGGAGTTTAGAGCATTGGGCTTCCCCCCACATCACTAGCTCCAGGGACCATAATATGACTGAGGGGCCAGGAAAATGGGGTAGCAATCCTAAGATCCTGAGAAGGGAGAGTCCCCAGAAGTCAGTATCACCTCACCCCATCTCTCTTCCCCAGTCCCAGTTCTTTGTTTCTTCTTTCTCTTCTGACTCTCTTCTTTCCATTGTCTTTTCACTGCCTCTTCCTCCGTCTCCTCTCCCATCCACGGCTGGCTTTACAAGTTTTCAACTTCTATACCAAGACCCCCTAAACATGTAGGAGTGTCTCTTTTTGTTTCTCTTGTTCCCTCTCTTCTCTCTGATTGCCTCACCCAGGAGCAGGAATTCCTGCCTTCTCAGAGAGACACGAGAGCTAAGTCCTAGGGTTTAGGCTCAGGCTCCTCAGGGGCAAGTGGGAGGCAGGGGTTGGGCTGTGTGGAAGAGGAAAGCATGAACTGGCTCATGAGAGCATAAAGAAGGCATAGACAAATGGAATGCAGTATTGATTGGGCTCTGGGTGACTCATCACCCCAGAGGAGGGATCTAGGAGGGTGATGTCATTGCTGGAGCTGATGGTGACACTGGCAGCTGCGCCCCATCCCTGCCCAGAGACATTTACTTCCTTTGTTAGCTTCTTTTTGCCTCCTCATTACAGGGCAAGGCTGGGGAAACAGACTTCACCCTTGGTGTCCTTTGGAACCACAATGTGGTTTTCTTAGACTGAGACCTTCCTTCCTACATCTGTGCTCCAATTCCTCTGCCTGTCTTACTAGATGTACTAATGTGCACATGGGCATTCACTGTCTCACACATGTGTGCACACTTTTGATATGTATGCACAGCTTACATGCAAGCACACATGCACGCACACACACACACTCTCAAACATACTCCCACCTGCCATCTGTTTCCTTCAGTGAGGGGAATAAACTGGGCTTCCAAACAATGCTAGGGGACTCCAAGACGAGATTCTCCCGGGGAGTGATCTAAGGAAGAGCTTCTGTGTGCTTATCCGTTGGCATCTTGATGCCTTGTGCCTCTTGGCTTCAGGGACTGCACACTAGAGCCAAAATAAGCCCAGCATTTGAATAGGCATGTGTCCTTGAATATGTTCATTTCCAGCTTCATAATCATGGGGAAATTGGGAAGGGATGTGGTTGGCAGGGGACGGGGATATGTGGAAAAGGACAATCTGAGTAGGGGCAGAGACTTTAGAAACTTAACTCCAAGACAAATTTTATAAGATACCCCTCTCCCACACACCCACCCTCAAATTGACTATATCTTTCCTTTCACATCCTGGGAAGAGAGCTGAATCTCCCTTGTTAACTAAGTCCTAGGAACCCAGCTTAAGCTGGGGCAGATCAAGAGTTCCAAATATGAATGGGAATATTAATACTATGTAAATCACATGCAAATACATTGAAAGCAAAAATAAACAGCTTGCAGGTCTTGAAAAAGAACGACTAGCCTGGGGTGAAGGCAGTGGAGAAACCATAGCCCACACAATGGGGGTGACTTCTAGAGTCTGGGTGGAAGATGAGCCCACTCCAGTCCTCTGGAGACCCTGGCCTGTGGTGGGAATGGTTTGTTTTGACCATGAGCAACCTACTCACAAGTATTTGCTCAATGCCCATTTGACATGGTGGCAGAGGTGGATTTTCTGTAAAGCTAAAGAAGCTTAAGCTTCAGGGCTACAAATGTCCACAGGCCCCTGCCAAAGGCTGCACTTATTCTTATGTCTATAATTTTGTGTTCTTCTTCTTAAAGAGAGCTTCTCCAAATTGTATGAACTTTGGGACCCATAAAACCTGGGTCCACCTCTACAGTGAAGAGAATAAACTCCCTATTCAGAGGAACCAGAGATCAAATTGCCAATATCCGCTGGATCATGGAAAAAGCAAGAGAGTTCCAGAAAAACATCTATTTCTGCTTTATTGACTATGCCAAAGCCTTTGACTGTGTGGATCACAATAAACTGTGGAAAATTCTGAAAGAGATGGGAATACCAGACCACCTGATCTGCCTCTTGAGAAATTTGTATGTAGGTCAGGAAGCAACAGTTAGAACTGGACATGGAACAACGGACTGGTTCCAAATAGGAAAAGGAGTACGTCAAGGCTGTATATTATCACCCTGTTTATTTAACTTCTATGCAGAGTACATCATGAGAAACGCTGGGCTGGAAGAAGCACAAGCTGGAATCAAGATTGCCGGGAGAAATATCAATAACCTCAGATATGCAGATGACACCGCCCTTATGGCAGAAAGTGAAGAGGAACTCAAAAGCCTCTTGATGAAGATGAAAGTGGAGAGTGAAAAAGTTGGCTTAAAGCTCAACATTCAGAAAATGAAGATCATGGCATCCGGTCCCATCATTTCATGGGAAATAGATGGGGAAACAGTAGAAACAGTGTCAGACTTTATTTTTCTGGGCTCCAAAATCACTGCAGATGGTGATTGCAGCCATGAAATTAAAAGACGCTTACTCCTTGGAAGGAACATTATGACCAACCTAGATAGCATATTCAAAAGCAGAAACATTACTTTGCCAACAAAAGTTCGTCTAGTCAAGGCTATGGTTTTTCCTGTGGTCATGTACGGATGTGAGAGTTGGACTGTGAAGAAGGCTGAGCGCCGAAGAATTGATGCTTTTGAACTGTGGTGTTGGAGAAGACTCTTCAGAGTCCCTTGGACAGCAAGGAGATCCAACCAGTCCATTCTAAAGGAGATCAGCCCTGGGATTTCTTTAGAAGGACTGATGCTAAAGCTGAAACTCCAGTACTTTGGCCACCTCATGTGAAGAGTTGACTCATTGGAAAAGACTCTGATGCTGGGAGGAATGGGGGCAAGAGGAGAAGGGGATGACAGAGGATGAGATGGCTGGATGGCATCACTGACTCGATGGACGTGAGTCTGAGTGAACTCCGGGAGTTGGTGATGGACAGGGAGGCCTGGCGTGCTGCGATCCATGGGGTCGCAAAGAGTCGGACACGACTGAGCGACTGATCTGATCTGATTCCTAATTCAATTAGCAGCCTCCTTTGAGATCATCTATCAGAGACGTGTGTCAACACCGTCTTTTCTCTGGGTGGAAGATCTGAATGCGCTCCTCCTCCCAAGGCTGCTCCTGGCTCCAGGATTCCACAGTTTCCTGCCTTGAGGCTGGTGTTGGAGGAAGATGAAGGTAACTGCTTTGTTGTTAAAGGGAAAGTGACCCTCTTGCCCAAACTCTGAACCTCAGGGAACAAGTACCTGATAATGAATAGTAATTATATCTTACATTTGTAGAACCTTTGAGAGTTTCTAAAGGGAATGTGTCTTTTGATCTTCACAACAATCTTGAGGCAAGGAGGAGACACATTAATACTATGGAGATTTGTTATAGACAAGGAAACTGAGGCTAAAAGAGGTGGTATTAAAATAATAACAGCTCACACTCATAACTTTGTAAAATCAGGGATGCTTACATGTATTATTATTGTGTTCATTTAATCTGCACAACTCTATGAAGTAGGTACTATCATTACCCTTGGTTTTAGAAATGGATAAACTGAACAGAGAGGTTAAGGAACTTTCCCTAGCCAGACTCAAGAGTAGCAGAGCAAAGACCCAAACTCAGGCAGTCTGGCTGCAGAGTTCTTGCTCTTAGTCAGTTCACTACCCAAACAACTTATGCATGTTCATGGGCCAGAATTTAAATTCAAATCTTTCTGACCCCAGAGCCCTTTCTCATCACTACTAAGCATGACAGCCTCCCTAATGAAGGAAGTGCCAGTCATTTGTTTTCAGAAGCCTGGAGGGAGGCACAAGGTGATTGGTCTAAGGACCAGGTTCTAGCCAGAGAAGGAAGGATGAGTACCAGAGTGACTCCTGGGCTGATTGCTCAGAGTGAGTCAGCAATTACCAACCTGAGATGAGCCTGGGGAAGCTTCCTCCCTCCTGGGCCCACAAGACCCCAAAATCTTTGACCATCTCTCTCCATTCCTGTAATCCCAACAAATGAGATCAAGATTATGTTCAGAGGTGTGTTTAGGAAGATCACCATGGCAGGAAAATAAAAGGTAGCAGATTAAGGGTCAAGGTGAGTCAGGAAACGTTTGTAAAAATCCAGGAGAGAAGTGATGAGGTCCCAAACAAAGGCAGTGACTGTGGTATGGAAAAGAGAGATGCTGCAGGAGTGAACAAATAAAGGGTGAACAGGGATGTCTTCAAATGATACAGCCTACCTTCAGGCATGGGTGGAAGAAGGGGGACAGACAATGCGAGAGGCAGGGGGACAATAAACAATGAGGCCTGTAGGATGAGCAGCCCCTGGAAGCTGCCAGAGGTAATAACATTCTATCTTCCTGCTCTCTGGATCCCCAGTCAGGCTGGTCCCCCCCAGGCTTTGTGTGTGTTTGTGTGTCTGTGTGCATGCAGAAGTGTCAGCCCTGGGCTCTAGGGCCACATCACAGAGAGGTGAGCAATGGGGAGCATCAGGAAAGTGTGATTTAGAGTCTCATTCCCACTGCCCTTCACTGTGCTGCAAGGACAGTTCAATGTAATATATAATTACCGCCGCCCAACAAGGCTGCACTGTACACAAAGCTCCCCACCTTCCTCCCGCTCCCTCCTGCCTGCATTTAGACTATAAATCAGTTTTCAATCCTGAGTGCTACCTGTAAATGTTCAAGCTCAGGATCCTTGCCTCATATTCCTGCATCCCTGGGGGGTGGTTCAGGCTCTGAGTGGCCCCCTTCCCCTAGTCTGATTCTGACATGCTTCCGATCCCCTGATTGATGGTAGGAGGGGCAACGGGGAAGCTGGAATTGGCTCTAGGTTCACTGGGACCCTGGCTTGGGGAGTGGGGTGGGTGGCTCTGGGTCTACCTGACTTGGCCAGCATACTGGCCAGTGTGCATGCTCCAGATCACTTGGGTAGGAAGACAATGAGGACTTCCCTGGTGGTGCAGTGGATAGGAGTCCACCTGCCACTGCAAGAGATATGAATTCAATCCCTGGTCCGGGGGGATTCCACATGCTGCTGGACAACTAAGCCCGTGGGCCACAGATACAGAGCCAGCACTCTAGAGCCCAAGAACCACAACTACTAAACCTTCACGCCCTACAGTCCGTGCTTGGCAACAAGAGAAGCCACAGCAATGAGAAGCCCGTGCACCGCAACAAAGAACAGCCCACCCTTGCAGCAACTAGAGAAAGCCCACGAGCAGCAATGAAGACCCAGTGCAACCAAAAATAAACAAATACTTGAAAAAAAAAAAAAAACAACAAAACTAAACTAATCCTTCCTCTAGAAGGGCACTGGAGAAGGAAACGGCAACCCACTCCAGTATTTTTGCCTAGAGACTTCTGTGGACAGAGGAGCCTGGTGGGCTGCTGTCCATAGAGTCGCAGAGAGTCAGACATGACTGAAGCGACTTAGCTTGCATACATGCATTGGAGAAGGCAATGGCAACCCACTCCAGTACTCTTGCCTGGAGAATCCCAGGGTCAGAGGCGCCTGGTGGGCTGCTGTCTATGGGGTCGTACAGAGTCAGACATGACTGAAGCGACTTAGCAGCAGCAGCAGCAGAAGGGCACCCTCCTCCCAGGGACCACCCTCCTTGGAAAGTGTCCAGAAGAAAGTACCCTCCTCATGTACTGATGTGAGGATGTGGAAGCACAAGCCACGGCTCTGCCCTGAGCTGGGGTGGGAAACCCTGTGGTGCACCTTGGGGGTGACAAAAGGACAAATCAAGAGAGGGCTTCCTGATTCCCTGAGGACTTTGATTCTGTTTTTTAAAAATGTGGATGCTTGCCTTGTCACCTTCCTGCCTCTCTTTACTAGGATGACTGTAGCAGCCACCCCTCCACCTGCATCCACTAGTTGCCTCCGAACACATCCTCCTGCTGAATGGAGGTGAGATCATGCCTCTTGCTTCCCTGATTAAACCTCTTTGTGAGAGTCCTTCTTCCCTTAGGATAACACTGAATTCCTTCCCAAGGTTCACAAGACCTGACCTTGCCCATCTTAACCACACTAACCTCATCAGGGACTTCTTTTATTGCCTCACACCAGCCACACTGCTGTCCATTTCTCCAACACTCCTGCTACTGAAACCTGAAACATCCTTCCTCCGGCTCCTCCTCTTCTAGGCTCTTCCCGTGTCACCGTCCTTCCCTGATGACTCCACCTGAAGTAGGTCCCCCTTTCTATCTCAGCACCCCACTTGTTCACTTTATAGTACTGTTTATATATAATTTGTAATTCTGTATTCTTGAGCTGGTTTCCTCATCTTTTTTTTTTTGTGGGGTTTCCCTGTTAAACTGGAATTTCTGTAAGGGCAGGGGCGATACTATGTTGTTCACCACTGCATTCCAGATGCTTAGCATAAAGCCTGGCACATGCTGCTGCTGCTGCTAAGTCACTTCAGTTGTGTCCGACTCTGTGCGACCCCATAAACGGCAACCCACCAGGCTCCCCAGTCCCTGGGATTCTCCAGGCAAGAACACTGGAGTGGGTTGCCATTTCCTTCTCCAATGCATGAAAGTGAAAAGTGAAAGTGAAGCCGCTCAGTTGTGTCCGACTCTTATCGACCCTATGGACTGCAGCCTACCAGGCTCCTCCGTCCATGGGATTTTCTAGGCAAAAGTACTGGAGTGAGGTGCCATCGCCTTCTCCGGCCTGGCACACAGTAGGTGTTAAATATCCTTTGAATGAACTGAATGCATGGCAGGTGGTTGCCAACAGAAGTCCTGGAAGTTGAAGCTGACTCTGCTGACCCCCATCACATCCCCATTTGCAAACAGCAAACAGATTCCTCCTTCCATAGGAGATCAGGCTTGTACCCACCCTGGGGTAACTAGAAGGGGCTCCCCCAGGGCCTCAGTCTTCCTTTCTCTCTTTTAGGAAAACTCTCTAGCTTTGGCCACTTCTGGCTGTCTGTGGAGCTGCCCCTCCACCATGTGTCAGCGGTCAGTATTCACCACCTCCCACTCCCCATTGAGGTCCCTGGGTTGCTGCAAATCACAGCCCATTCCAAATCCATACCTGTGCCCACTGGTCAGGGCAGAGGAGACGAGCCTGGAAGGAAGGGACGGGTGTTTGGGCCAGGGACTCAAAATGGAAACAGGAAGGGAGGCTGAAGAGGCAGCTCTTCCACGCATTTTAATATCCATGAAGTAAATGCAAATTAACTGAAAGCACCTTTTGAATAAGCAGCTTTTATTGAGGGAGCTGCTCTAATCCGTAAATGGCTTTATTGATCACAAGGAGCTTCCTGGTGGGGGAGGGGGTGGGAAATATAAACCCGCTGTCAGGAATTGCTCCGCAGCGCCCTTGTCCCTGCGTTTTTAGATTCCAGACATGCTTCTTGTGGCTAATGGAACTTGCAGATCTCTAACCTCAGCTTCCACATTCCACTCTCCACCCCCTCCCGGAGTCTGGGGAGCCTGCCCTCTGGGTTTGCAGGGGCTAAGGCTGCTGCATGCTGCATCGCTGATCTAGACATTGAGTGAATCTCAGGGCTGTAAGCAACCGAGCGTGGCTCTACTGATACGGCCCTGGGCTCTCTGGTATAGCTCTACACCTGGGCACGTGAAATAAGCCTATGCCTGTGTATAAAGGCACATGCACTGTGTCTGTGTCCATTTACACACACCCCTGGGAACAAGTGTAACTGTATGTCTGTGTGGCTGTGTGTGTCTGCAGCCTCCCTCAGGTCTCCAGCCATTTGTACTCCTTCTCAGGTTATAGGGGCCTGGCCTCAGCTGAGGAATCATATTTTTTCAAGGACTAATGACTTTATCAGAATGATAATGAACTGATGACACATGGAAGCTCTCAGGCTCTGGAGAGAAGCCAGAGAACAACTGGGAACAGAATGGAGGTTGGTAGAACTTGGGGGTCCAAGGACCTTGTCTCTCAGAAAGTCCACTCTGGCTCTCTTCAGAGTTTAGAGAGTGAGGGGATGTACAAAAGAAACCCAAAGGATGTTGGAAATATGTTATCAGTATTTCTGGCCTGGTCTACCTGCCTTTTCTGCTGCTGCTGCTAAGTCGCTTCAGTCGTGTCCGACTCTGTGCGACCTCATAGATGGCAGCCCACCAGGCTCCCCCATCCCTGAGATTCTCCAGGCAAGAACACTGCAGTGGGTTGCCATTTCCTTCTCCAATGCATGAAAGTGAAAAGGGAAAGTGAAGTCGCTCAGTCGTGTCCGACTCTTAGCGACCGCATGGACTGCAGCCTACCAGGCTCCTCCATCCATGGGATTTTCCAGGCAAGAGTACTGGAGTGGGGTGCCATTGCCTTCTCCAACCTGCCTTTTCTAGGAGCCTCCAATCCCTGTGTTGCTGTCTCTCTTGACCATGGTTGTGAGTTGTGAGGGGCAAGGCTGGCTACTTTATTCTCCCAGTCTCTGCCATCTGGCCCTCACCCAAAGCCAAGTCCTGCCCAGAGATGGGAGGAGGGGACTGCCTCTAGATATAGGATAACAAAGAATTCTGAGATGGTCAGGGACACATAATCAGGCCTTGAGGCAAAAACGGGAAAGTTATCCCTTGAACATGCAGCCTGTCAAGGCTAATCGGCCTCAGTGATCTTTCATAATGGATTTAGGGCCAGGTGACTTGTCACTGGGGAAAGGATAGGAGAGTGCAGAAGCTTATAGAATATCCACGCTGGAGGGACCTGGATGCAGAACAGAGACTTCTCTCATTGGTCAGAGAAGATAAGTGACACCCCTCTCCTAAAGGTTTCAGAGATACTTGATACAGACCTGGCTTACAGCACACAGGGGCTTGCTTCACTGAAAAGCTCCCTACTCCACTGCACCAAGAGACAGCCACTTTTCCCCAAGCTGAAGAGCTCCAGCCCCCTTAGGAACACAGTAAGTGTTCAATAAATATTAGTTGTTGTGAATATTAGGGCTTCCAAGTGGCGCTAATGGTAAAGCACCCACCTGCAAATGCAGGAGACATAAGAGACATGGGTTCGATCCCTGAGTCAGGAAGATCCCCTGGAGGAAGGCATGACAACCAACCCCAGTATCCTTGCCTGGAGAATCCCATGGACAGAGGAACCTGGTGGGCTACAATCCATAGGTTCACAGAAAGTCAGACCCTGGCCTCCACTGTGGCCTATCCTTGCCCAGTCCTGGCTTTCTCTCTCTAAGCCCTGCAGGGAGTCCTCCTTCTGTCCCAGGAAGTCCCAGTGACCTTTCCCTCAAGTCTGCAAATATATTCTTGGCGAGTCTTGAAAATAAAATTGTGCTCAATATTTGTATAGGGCTTTTCTGCTGCCCAGCCCTTTACAGACATTAGCTAATTAAATGGAGGAGGATGAGACAGAACAGGACCCAGTCTCTGCAGTCAGGATTCCAGGCCCTCCTGACCTGGGTGGCTTCAGCCTTATTTTTCCTTTATTCTTTTTCTGCAAGATTGGACTCACTCTGAAGAAGAAACTTCTGGGGAGTCGGCCACTGAGACAGAAAGCAAAGTGAGAGGAGGGAGTTTAACAGTATGTTGAGGGACTTCCCTGGTCATCCAGTGGCTCAGACTCCTCACCCACAATGCAGGAGACTCAAGTTCGATCCCTGGTTAGAGAACTAGATCCTGCATGCCAAAACTAAAGATCCCGCATGCCACAATGAAGCTCAAAGATCTTGTATGCCCCAACCAAGACCTGGTGCAGTCAAGTAAATAAAATAAAATAAATATTTTTAAAATAATAAAAAAATAATATGTTGAGTAGGTAAGAGTCTTCCTGATGTCATTCTGTCACATATCTAGTCATATCCAGCAATTGGCTCGGTCTAAAAGTGTAATTATGTGTCTTCCACGAAGGGGTCAGTCGCCTTCTTGCCCTTTGGAGGAGGATATCAGGACAGACAGACAGTACCTAGAGCCAGAGCAGGTTGTCAAAGGTCCTTCCCAGAGAGCTAGGGGTCCTGTTCCTGGTCTAGGGACAGTGTCGACCTCTCAGCCTACCTGGGAGTCACAAACTGGACAGTGGTTCCTAGCCTGGAGAGAAGCACATAAACCTCTGCCCCACCCTGCTCTTCCTGGCCACGAGGGCTGGAGGCGAGCCAATCCTCAGCATCAGCAGAATTTCTCATTACACTGCCCCCCACCTACTCCCCACTACCCTCAGACCCTGCCTGTGTCAGCAGGGAATCACAGTGTAGAACTGTACTTCAATGGGCAGCAAGTCAATTCCCACCTGGGGAGGAGAGAAAGAAGGAGAGATGGGAGTGGGGAGGTTATCATGGAGTAGAACTAGGGAAAAGACCAGAGAGAAAGAGAGACCAGTTACAGAGACTGAACTAAGGAAGACATAGGCCATGTTTCAGACTGAGACTGCAGGAGAGGAAAGAAGACTGGAAAGAGAGAGGGAGGAAGAAACAGCCCCTCAGGTAATAACTGTGTAGAGACCGAGGATTTCTTGGTACAGCCAGGAATACCCCCAAGTAGAAATGCCCCCAGGAGGCCTGAGAGAGCTGCCATGAATCCTGGAAGAAGAGCCACATACCCCACCCACCAACCCCCCAGAAGGACAAAATCCACAGGTGCCCACCTCAGATGTGTGGGCTCCTCCAAGAGGCAGGCGGTACATTCTCCTCCCTGAGCCCCTCACAGGGACTGCAGCCTGGAGACTCAGGACCTCCTCCTGTGGTGAGTATCCTCCCCTCCCCAGGCCTGCCCCTGCCCACCATGATCCCATTCATCTGCCTCGTGCTGACTGGGGGAGTCAGCAATTCTGGAGGCCCCGCCAAGTCCAGCAGAGAAGGGCCTGACCTTCTCTCACCGTAATTATCTGTCTCATAAAAAATAGGCATTGAACTTCATAAAACCAATTAAGACTTCAGGGCCAGGGCATAGAAGCAAGCCAGAGTCCAGGCAGCACTGGCGACTGTGTGAGCCAACTCCAAGGGCAGAGCAGTACGTGACAGCTCCCTCCTCTCAGTCCCAGCCCCAAAGGCTGCTAAGCTCCTGCAGCTGTAACAGAAGAGGCTGAGGTCAGACCCAAAGAAAGACTGGCTGAATGGCTGGCAGGAGCTGTGAGGTTTCTTCCCTTTTGTGACTGGCAGCCTAGCAGAGACTGGTTCCTCCCTCCCACAGCCCTCTGTGGTTTCAGAAAACCTCAAGAGCTTCCCATCAAGTTACCAAGGCAACCACAGCCCAGCAAGATCCACAGTGATGATGAAGAGAGAGCGAGCAGAGACTGACAGCAGTCCCCTGACAAGTTGTCAGGGTGGGAACACACGTTCCAGGGTGAGCAAAGAGGCAGAGGCTTCAGGCCAGAGAAACATCCCCCCCTCCCTGTCCAGTCTATTCCAGGACTCGTTTTCCTGCAGCCCAGTCCCAGGTGGGTGAGAAGACAGGCGAGAACACAGCTTCCTACACCGTTAGGGGGGATGGTGGGCATCTCCTCCACAGCTTCCCAAAATGGCAGATGTTGTCGCTCCTGGCCCCAACCTCTGCTTTTAAAATCCACTGGTTGAGTTAACGTCAGGTAAGGATTTTCTTCAGAGAAGGAAATGGCAACCCACTCCAGTGTTCTTGCCTAGAGAATCCCAGGGACAGAGGAGCCTGAGAGGCTGCCGTCTATGGGGTCGCAGAGAGTCAGACACGACTGAAGCGACTTAGCAGCAGCAGCAAAGAGTTTCTTATGTGCGGTTCAATGGCAAATATTTAAATAGTGATTTTGAAAAGAAAAAAGAAAATCCAGTGGGACTCCTTTCCATAACTACCTGCTCTCCCATACAGGAGGCAGAGTTGTTAAGGGATCATGAGCACAGGCTGTTTTGGAATCGGGTTTGGTTCTTGCTGTGGTCACTTTCTAAGACTCTGTGATCTTGGGCAAGTCAATTCTCTCTCAGTCTCAGTTTCCCTTAGCTGAAAACGGGGATAGTATGATAAATTCTCAGGACTTAAAATTCTGGTTCGATCCCTGGGTTGGGAAGATACCCTGGAGAAGAGAAGGGCTACCCACTCCAGTGGACACAACTTACACTTTCAATAATATCATACATATAATGTGCTCATGCAAGGCCTGGTACAGGGTGACTTTTTGCTTTGTTTTTAAATTTTTGGCCACACCTTGTGGCATGTGGGATCCTGGCTCCCCAAATAAGAATCAAACCCATGTTCCCTGCATTGGAAGCAGAGTCTCAACCAACCACTGGACCTCCAGGGAAGTCCCACTGGGTCAGTTTTTTTTTTTTTTTTAATTTAGCTGTTAAACATTTTATCCTTATTAGTAGCATTTTAATTTTTATTATAACTGTGTGCTTCCATTTACTCATCTGTAAAAGAGGAGTCATGATTCAGTGGGTCAAAGATTGAACAAGATAAAGCACGTGTAATGCTTAGAACAGTATCCTCCCCTTAGAAAGTGCATAATGAATTGGACCTGTTATTATTATGATTTCTACAACTCCCTTGCCACCCCTCCCCCCACTACCAAGCCTTCAGATTAGGTACCTAGAAGTTATCCCTGAGCTGGCCCCAACTCCTAGCTCCCTAAGTAGTATTGGCTGTGAAAAGGAGGCTTCTGAACTGTACTGAACTTCTAACTCACTTCTGGACCAAGAATAAGTCTTTAACTTCTGCACTCCCTCATTTCCATCTCAGGAGCCTTAGGTTCCCTGCGCAGGCTAATGTCCAGCTAGATCAGCATCCTGAAGGAAAGGGGTCATGGTCATTTAGAAGGGAAAAAGGTCAGCCACCAAGTTAGAGTAGGGGACACAAGAGAATAAATGAAAGACACATGGGTGGAGTTACAATGCCTTTTAAAGGTTCCTTTCTTTTGCTGGTCCAGCTGAGGCCTCATTTCTATAAGGAAATCTCAGATATAACAAGCAGTTGCAGACTGCTCCCAAACACTCGCCATCTTCCTCTCAGGAAACATCAACACTCCTCTAGGGCCCAATCACACTTTTGACCTTTGAGACCCATGAACTGGTCTGTTTGTGATGCAGTTTTCCTCATACTCAGCCCTTTCTGCACATCTGTACCTCATGATTCAGTCACATACAAACTGCACGGGAGGGTGTCCCAGGGTCTCCAGTGTATGCTGCAAGCTTCAAGCCTGGGCTAAAACTACAGCTGGAAGAACTTAGGTGAAACCTCAGGAAAATGTCCTGGTTCCAGGAGCTGGGAGACAGAGAAAAAGGCTACAGATAAGCTACGGAATTTGCGCCTCTGCAGATTTTCATCTGGAGCAGGCCCAGTCCCTAATCTCTACTGCCCTAAAGAGCTTGAGAATTAATCCCTCAGTTAGGGGTAGATGGGGCTGGGGCTCTCTGGACCCTAAAGACACTGGAGCCAGGGCCTCCTACATTGGGCTTGTCTTCCCACTCTCCTCACCCTCCTCTCCTCCACACCCTGGAGGACTGCTGCCTTAATGTTTATAGCCACCCCGAGGCCTGTGGGATGAAGTGGGACCCTGAAGGCCTGGGAATTCCTGCAGAGCCAGACTGTAGAGAAAACTAGTGATTTGGGGTTCTGAAGTTAGAAATCAGTTCTGAGGATGACTTGGACTTGTACTCCCCCAGAATAAATTCACAGATTTGGCCCCGTGCTTCCTTGAGAAGAAAATGGCAACCCACTCCAATATTCTTGACTGGGAAATCCCACGGACAGAAGAGCCTGGTAGGCTACAGTCCATGGGGTTGCAAAGAGTCGGACATAACTTAGCGACTAAACAACAACCACCTCAGCTCTGCTAGTGATACCTGAGATCCTGTCCTCTACCACCAGCCACCGTATACTGGCCTCCCCCCATTCCTTGAACAGAGACAACTACTGATACAGACAAATACTGATACTATTTTACCATCCCTGTGCCCCTAACTCAATACTCACACAGGCCCTGTTACTGGAGAAGAGGATTTGGCTTTGAGATGACTGGGTGGTGGATGAAGAAATCTGAGGGAGATGAATGGAAGAAAGTAGGAGTAGGGGTCCTTGGGAAGTCTCCTCTTAGGGGCTTTTCCTCAGGGCAGCTGCTGCCCAGAAAGCCTCAACCAGGTCAGCTATGGGTCAGGAATGAGCCACACCCCACCAATCTTCTCAGCACTCCTACTGAGTAGATCTCCTACCCCATCCCCATCAGACTCCCAGACAAGTCCAGGATAGTCACAGAGGACTGTGTTCGGTCTGGGAAAAATAGAAAAAGTCTCTCCCGTTTCCCCACCATGATGAAGAATCTAGTGGGCACGGCATGGGTATTAGCAACACAGATTAATCTGGAAGTCATTCTGAAGAAAATATAGCTCCCCAAAGACAGCTAAACCACTAGCAAGGGGCCAGGAGTTACACTGTCCCCAAACTGGGACCCATTTGGTCTTGGCCATGGCTCCCAGATAGCGACCTGCCCTCCCAACTAATCTCCCAGAGGCAGAAGTCAGGTTCCTTTCAGCCCAAGGAGTCTCAGGGAATATTTAGAAAAGCGATTTTCTCTCAAGTCTCTGTCTGCCTGCTAGAAAAAGACTACTTCCAACTCTCAAAGGGTTTGCCCTGTTCACCCTCAGAATGACAGGTGGATATACAAAATTTCTATTATGTTCAGAGTCCAGGCTGAAGATGGTCCCTAGAATCCTCTCTTGGGATGACCCAGGAGTGCCCCCTGCTGCCAGGCTTGTCTGAAGGCAGTTTGGGGTGGAAGAAGGAAGGCGTGTTAAAGTCCATTCTAGCTGCTCCAGCAGAAGGGGCCATGCTTTATGCTGCCGTCTCCACACACCACCTGAATCAGAGCTGGATCTCCCCAGGAGTCACTGAGGATGGGAACAGCCAGAGAGGAGCTATCTGGGAGAAGGACAACACACCGGGGCCCTGCAGCCTGGCCTCCGGCACATGCCCAGAGCTCAGAGGAGGGCTGTCCACTCTGCAGGGGTCCCTGGCTTCAGGAGAGGAGTCAGGTTCCACGTAGCAAAGTCAGCCACCTCTGTGCCCCAGAGAGAAGAGGCTGTGCCACATTCGGTGAATCGCCTCAGTGAGAGTGCAGTGGGAGATCGACACAGGAGAGACCCCGCTTCTCCCCAGAAATTCCCTCAGATGCCAGTGAGACATGACCAAATTTATCACTGACAATACAGATAAGAATGCTGCTGTTGCTGCTAAGTCACGTCAGTCGTGTCCGACTCTGTGCAATCCCATAGACAGCAGCCTACAGATAAGAATAGTTGTTTCCAAAAAGACCTTCGGCTCCACGTCTGTAAGCTCAGGAAAAACTAGAAGATTCTTCAGGTCTCTTTAGCTCCAACATTCTGTGAGCCTATAGGATTCCACAGCCCACCTCACTCTTAGTGGCTGCCTTTTGTCCTGACCACCCACTACTCCCCACCCCTAGTTCTTTCTTTAACCTAATTTAAATCTATCTTGCTTCATGCTAAACAGGGGCAGCTAGGAGGGAGGGTCTTCTTCCAACACTTCCTGTTTTCAAGATCAGAGACAGAGAGGGAAGCCAGAGGGGGGCAGTGTGTGTATGTGGGTGGGGGGAGACAGGACACAGAGAAACCCAGAGAAAAAGAAGGAGCAAAATAAGGGGTGGAGAGATGACCAGCTAAGACCCAAGTAAATATCTGAGAGAAACCTTCTGACTGGCTGGAGAGGTAGAGAACAAACCTCAGAACTGCCTCTAGTCACTTTCCCTCTAAATGGTTCGCAGGTACACCTCTGCACTCTCACTCAATGTAGGTGTGAGCGTGCATGCACATGTACATCCTGTGCTGTGCTTAGTTGCTCAGTCGTGTCCAACTCTTTGCTTCCCCATGGACTGTAGCCTGCCAGGTTCCTCTGTCCATGGGGATTCTCCAGGCAAGAATACTGGAGTGGGTTGCCATGCCCTCTTCCAAGGGATCTGCCCAATCCAGGGATCAAACCCAGGTCTCCCAAATTTCAGGCAGATTCATGGGTGCTTAGACTGTGGGAAAGACCTAGCTGGATGTGGGGCTGGAGGGGGAAGCAGTTCTTTCCTGGCCACAGAGTTCTGCCTCCACCTGCATAATCATGTTCCCTTTCACAGCCCACCTCCCAGCCTCCAAGCCTTCCAGCGCTAGGTCTTTGTGATTTCAAAACAGCTCCCTGCCTGAGTGCCACCTCCAGGAAGTACTGAGCTGGTCAAATGAGGGGATGCAAGGAAGGAGAACAATCCTATTCCCTCCAGAGCACGACCTCCATCAAACACCCTCCTTTTACCTCCCCTCCCCTCCACCTCTTTCATCACTGCCACCGACAGCTGCAGGAACAGTCCTCCTCACCCAGAGCAGTGGACTGCAAGGAACAGCCTACTTCCCAGGGATGGGATGGGATAGGTCTGGGGCGGCAACATTCCCAGCAATGCCAATACCCTCTGCCTCCCTTCTCCTGTAAGTAAAGAAACAAAAGGGAAAGCCCTCCCAGTCAGTCCTTACAGCCACTTTGCAGTCACCCCAGCTCCCTGAAATCCCTGCCCAAGCTCTCCACAATTCTGCCCTCCCAAGAGAGCCTATATTTCTCAGACCTTTGAAAGTCACTCCAGGATATCTCACCCTGAAAGACAGATCTGCTCTTAGGACGCAGGGAGACAGTGATGAATTCGCCCACACACTAGCAACCTACTTCCATTAACTCTTGTGTCCAAATAGTTTCTTTAAATCACCAAAGATGAGGCTGGGGGAGGGAAAGGCAAGTCTGACAGCAATCTTCAGTGGGGATTCCTCCTCCAAACCTGGCCAGAGCCAGGCAGGAGAAAAACCCAGCACATCCATACTCTGGAGACTTCTGGAGCAAAGTGAAGGAAATGAGACCCCACACCGGCATCCCACAGCGCCTCCTGTGACTTCAGTTATCTTCAAGTCATTCCACTCCCTTGGATTCTTGGAAAAACAACACATACGTGGGACTATGCACCCCTTCCTCGGGGCTTTCAGAGCTCTGGCTGTTCCTGGACAGGGTGGGGGTGCTTCTCAGAGCATCCTGACCCCTTAGACAGACAAGAGAGCACCATCCCCCATGTGATCAGCATCTGGGGGACCCAGAAGGGCAGGGCACAAGAAGGATAACAGATAAGACAGAAAACAGATAAGCTCTGTACTGCAGTTCCCAGTTTACCCATTTCTTCTCACATTACCCTATTTAATGCCCTCATTGTACAGTTGAGGAAGCAGCGACTCAGAGGAGTTGACTTGCCCAAAGCTACCAGCTAGAAAAGGGATGGATCTGAGTCCAGCACTGGTCTTCTCCTCTTCAGGGAGACTAGGTCCTGGTAGTTTAGGAGACCAGGAAAAAGGTAACATTTCAGGTGCTAAGTACGTCCACCTATCCTTGGCTCTGGAACACAGTATTATCAGCTCAAAACTACAGTTCTAGCCCCTGCCCTGCTTACACTGCCTGCCTCTAAGCCAGTCTCCAGCTGGATGTTTGAACACCTTGGGGGTGGGCCAGGTGGGGCCCAGAAGGCAGAAGGGACAGAGAAGGGAAATGCTGGCATTTCTCCAGGGCCCAGGAGCGGCAGAGAGAATGAGAAGTGGGCAGATGGGCCTAAATGGGCCACGTGGGAAGCCTGGGCTACAGGAAAAATGTGGGCACAATGTGGCCTGGCTAAAACATGGTTGTGCCCAATTGGCAACCTGAGCAGTTTTCCCTTCCTCCATTCTCCCAACACCCCTCCAAATTGCCTGCTTCAGATGTGATTCTTTCCAAATGGGCTCCCCTCCCCCACAAACGGCTGGCATGTGGAGGGAGGTTGTGGACTGATTACTGACATTGTAGCCTCCTTCCAGCAGCAGCAGGCTGGGGAGCTGGCAGCCCAGACCACAACAGGAGCAGCTTGTGATGGTCTGTTCCAGCAGATTGGACAGGATTCCTCATGGCTCAGACCGGAGGCTGAGGGGCCAGGATAGAAAACGCAGGAAAGAGGAGGCCCCCAAAGTCTTGGCCAATGGGCTGGCTTTTTGGTGGCTTCAAATATATAGGCTTTCCTTGCCTGGGAAAAGTCAGAATTATCTAGCCCTGTGATCCTGACTGGCTGCAGAGGCTGAGTGTTGGGATCCCCCTTAAAGGTGCTCAACCTGTCCCAGGCCTTGGAGTTCCCAGAAATGAAGGAAGAGCAAGTAGGAACCAGTAGCTGGCACTTGTTGTCTCCCTCCATGCCTCTTAATAGTAGAAACTCAACTCTTCTTTCAAGTATCTCATTGAAGGGAGTAATGGGGAGGAGAACAACTTTCCCTTCCAGGGTCTTGTGGAACTGCCAGTAGTTTGAGTTATCTAGCGAGAACAAATGCATCAAGAGATGTTAAGAGGAGCAAGATATAAATATTGAAATTCTGAGACTGGATTCAAGGCATGACCTCTTCTCTAAGAATATTATCTATTACCCTTAAATGTGTGCATGCATGGTCAATCGCTCAGTTGCATGAGGGCCCCTGATACAGCAATATGTTCCCAAAGAAGCTCATTGTCTTCTAATGTAGGAGATAAGGCTGGAATAGGAGTGTGGTGGTGGGTGGGGGGGAGGTATCTTCTTATTTCAGCTGAAGTGACCAAGGGGCCTAATTTGGCATCTCTACCAAAATGGAGGTGGGAAGACAAGTTACCGTGAATAAGATGGGCCTCCTACACTAACATGAATCATTCTTAGGACACCTCTGAGCCTATCTAGGCCCTGATCTTTGTCTAGATGCTTCTCTCTAGCTAAGGCTGAGAAGCTGATGCAGACACTCACAACCTCACTCTTCACAGCACAGCCATTAAGGAGCCTGATTAGCAGAGCCCCATGCTGGGCTGCTAATGGGTTGGGGACATTAAGCATAAATGGTTTCCCAGTCCTGGGCTGAGCAGAGCCCAGGAAGAAACAAATATTTTAATCTCAAAGAACCAGAAACCTAGGAGGGGTGGGTTTCCTCAGCTTGCTGCTGCTGCTTAGTCGCTTCAGTCGTGTCCGACTCTGTGCGACCCATAGACAGCAGCCCACCAGGCTCCCCCGTCCCTGAGATTCTCCAGGCAAGAACACTGGATTGGGTTCCCATTTCCTTCTCCAATGCATAAAAGTGAAAAGTGAAAGTGAAGTCGCTCAGTCGTGTCCGACTCTTAGCGACCCCATAGACTACAGCCTACCAGGCTCCTCCATCCATGGGATTTTCCAGGCAAGAGTATTGGAGTGGAGTGCCATTGCCTTCTCAGCTTACTCTGCATCTGTTGTTCTCCCATCCTCTACCACAACAGTTTCTGCAACTCTCAGATCTGGGGATTCCCTGGCTGAGGAGGCCTTACTTATCCTCACCTCCATGAATGCGGTGAGGGATGGTGGGAATAGATCTGCACTCACCCAGACAAATGAGAGTAGAAGAGATTGCCGAAGATTCACAGGGAGGGTGATTCCTGGGGCTGCCTTGGCCAATAACCCTGGTAATCAGGAAATCCTTGACATTTAACTTATTTTATCTAAATAATTTTTAATTTATTTGGCTGCACCAGGTCTTAGCTGTGGCATGCAGGATCTTTGATCTTCATCGTGGCATCTTCGGTTGCAGATGCAAACTCTTAGTTGCACCATGTGGGATCTAGTTCCCTTATCAAGGATAGAATGTTGTCCCCTGCATTGGGAACACAGAGTCTTAGCCACTGGACCACCAGGGCAGTCCCCCTTGACATCTAATTTACATTAGTCTTGGGATAACTCAAGGCCCATTTCCCAGTAGCTGGGGAATTGGGGGAAAGGACTAAAATGGAAGGTCATGGATGGGACACCTTTAGATCCAAATCAGAACCACTGCTTCAGGCCAGCGGTTCTCCCAATGTGATTGGGACCAGCAGCACCTGGGACCTTGCTATGAATGAAAATTCTCAGGCCCTAACCCAGACCTACTGTACTGGTAAATTCTGGGTGTGACAACAGCAATCTTATTTTAACAAACCTTCCAGGTAGCTCGGAGAAGACAATGGCACCCCACTCCAGTACTCTTGCCTGGAAAATCCCATGGACAGAGGAGCCTCGTAGGCTGCAGTCCATGAGGTCGCTAAGAGTCGGACACGACTGAGCGACTTCACTTTCACTTTTCACTTTCATGCATTGGAGAAGGAAATGGCAACCCACTCCAGTATTTTGCCTGGAGAATCCCAGGGACGGGGGAGCCTGGTGGGCTGCCAACTATGGGGTCGTACAGAGTCAGACACGACTGAAGCGACTTAGCAGCAGCAGCCAGGTAGCTCTAATGCTTGCTTTAAGTTCATGAGCCACTGCTCTTGGCTCTACCTCTCAGACTGAAGGGGAATGTCAAAAGAAGGGAGAATTAGGGAGGATGCAATAAGCAACCTCATCCAAAGGAAAAAAAAAAAATAGGAACTTTCCCAACATTGACTTCCAAAGCTAGGCCTCAGAGGAGTCCTCTGATCTTCTCGGACTGCAAATGTCAGAGCAGTGTCTAAGTGGCCCTGCAGAGAAGAGTCTGGGGAAAATAATCAACTCTGACCTTTCGCATTTTGCCCAGAACAGGAAAGGATAATGGAACAACCCTTTCAGGTAATTTATCTCTTGCTCAGTTTTTCTGAGCAACCTTTCCCCTGGGCCCCCCTGAGATTCACATCCCTCCTCTCCATCTCCCTAGCCCTCTGGTTACCTGCTGCATCTCATGTTATTTCCCCTCATACACTGAACAAGAACTAATTCAAACTGTTTCTTAAGCAGACCACCAGTGAGTGAGTCCCTACTTCATAGCGAGTAGGAGAGTGAAGCCCATCATAACCTAAAACTATAATCTATAATGGGGCAGGTTTTCTTTATACCTGTCCCTCTCCCACAGCCCAGGCCACAACAGTTCACAACGCTGCCATAAAAGAAAAGAGTGGTTTTCCTCTTTTCCTGACCTTTTATATTGGACCTGAATGGCCACACTTGCAAGGAAAAAAAAAGACAAAATCTCGGTTCCTAACCAAGCTGTAAGTTTCCTGAGGGCCAATACTGATCTATAGCTTCTTCTTTTATATCCACCATACTAAATGTCTAACACACTAGCTGCCTAATGAATATTTGATCAATTGAACTGAAGAGAGTGCCCAGGAACAAGAAACTAACTAGTCTGTTTCCAAGCTGGAACTACACCAGTGATCAAGAAATGAGTTCTCCCTGAAAGGATTAGGAAAGAAACCCCATCCTGTCACCTTTGATACCAGGCACAGCCATCTTCATTCATTTATTCAACAGGAATAATGTTCATAGCACACCTGCTATATGTGGAATGTAGATCCTAAGGCCTAGTGGGGGAAAAAAACATGCATTTCAGGTGGCATTAACTGTCTTGAAAAACAACAACAACAACAAGGTAGGTAAGAGGGCTACAGATGGTGGGAACAGAGCTCAAGAAGAGCCATTCTGAGGAGCTAGCATTTACGCAAACACCTGAAGGAAGAGGAGCTAGACATGCAGCTATGTGAGAGGCGAGCATTCCAGGCAGAGGGAAGAGCAACGCAAAAGCCCTGCACTGGGGGCATTCTGCAAGGAACACAGCCTGGGGTGGAGTAAACAATGGGAGAGAGATAGGAGATGAGGCAAGAGAGAGAATGGTGCACAAATTACATAAGACCCCGTAGATTATAAGGATTGTAGATTTCATGCCTAGTGAGAGAGAAGTGATTAGCAAGTTCTGCACAGAGTGAAATGTTCTGATTTTAATGGACTACTCCAGCTTCTGTGTTGAGAATACCCTGTAGGAGGTAGAGTAGAAGCAAGAAAACCACTCAAGAACTATGACAGAGCTCACTCATGTCCCCCACAAATTCAGTCTCTCCTGTCACATTTTAGCTGGGCACAGGCTACTCAGAAAAAGAACTACATTTCCCAAGCTCCCTTGCAGTGAAATGTGGTCTTGTGACAAAATGCTGGTTGATGGGATGTGAGTAGAGGGATATATGCAACTTTCAGGTCATGTTCTTACAGGAAGTGGTCTGCTATCTACTTCTTCCTTCTCCCCTTTCCATCAGTTGGAATCTCACAAACATGACAGTGGCAGCTGGAGCATCTATCTTAGGCAACAGGATGGAAGTTATATGTTGAAGAACTGACAATATTTTCCAAGGAATTAGATAAGGAGACATGAAAGAAAGAGAAAATCCAGGAATGACTCCAAAGTTTGGAAACTGATAGAACCCGAGTTGCATTTATTGCCATGGAGAAGACTGGGGTACCAGTGAGTCTGAGTGGACTATGAGTGACATTCACATGGAGATGTCAAGTAGCAGCTGGGTATGAGTATAATGTTCAGGGGGAAACGCAGGGCCTGAAGATAGCTAGATTTAAGGGACTAGATCTGACAGATAGAGTGCCTGATGAATATGGACGGAGGTTCATGACATTGTACAGGAGACAGGGATCAAGACCATCCCCATGGAAAAGAAATGCAAGAAAGCAAAATGGCTGTCTGGGGAGGCCTTACAAATAGCTGTGAAGAGAAGAAAAGCAAAAAGCAAAGGAGAAAAGGAAAGATATAAGCATTTGAATGCAGAGTTCCAAAGAATAGCAAGGAGAGATAAGAAAGCCTTCCTCAGCGATCAATGCAAAGAAATAGAGGAAAACAACAGAATGGGAAAGACTAGAGATTTCTTCAAGAAAATTAGAGATACCAAAGGAAGATTTCATGCAAAGATGGGCTCATAAAGGACAGAAATGGTATCGACCTAACAGTAGCAGAAGATATTAAGAGGTGGCAAGAATACACAGAAGAACTGTACAAAAAAAAAGCTTCACGACACAGATAATCACAATGGTGTGATCACTGACCTAGAGCCAGACATCCTGGAATGTGAAGTCAAGTGGGCCTTACAAAGCATCACTACAAACAAAGCTAGTGGAGGTGATGGAACTCCAGTTGAGCTATTTCAAATCCTGAAAGATGATGCTATGAAAGTGCTGCATTCAATATGCCAGCAAATTTGGAAAACTCAGCAGTGGCCACAGGACTGGAAAAGGTCAGTTTTCATTCCAATGCCATAGAAAGGCAATGCCAAAGAATGCTCAAACTACCACACAGTTGTGCTCATCTCACACGCTAGTAAAGTAATGCTCAAAATTCTCCAAGCCAGGCTTCAGCATACATCAACCATGAACTTCCAGATGTTCAAGCTGGTTTTAGAAAAGGCAGAGGAACCAGAGATCAAATTGCCAACATCCGCTGGATCATGGAAAAAGCAAGAGAGTTCCAGAAAAACATCTATTTCTGCTTCATTGACTATGCCAAAGCCTTTGACTGTGTGGATCACAATAAACTGTGGAAAATTCTGAAAGAGGTGGGAATACCAGACCACCTGACCTACCTCTTGAGAAATCTATATGCAGGTCAGGAAGCAACAGTTAGAACTGGACATGGAACAAGAGACTGGTTCCAAATAGGAAAAGGAGTACGTCAAGGCTGTATATTGTCACCCTGCTTATTTAACTTATATGCAGAGTACATTATGAGAAACGCTGGGCTGGAAGAAGCACAAGCTGGAATCAAGATTGCCGGGAGAAATATCAATAACCTCAGATATGCAGATGACACCACCCTTATGGCAGAAAGTGAAGAGGAACTAAAGAGCCTTTTGATGAAAGTGAAAGAGGAGAGTGAAAAAGTTGGCTTAAAGCTCAAGATTCAGAAAATGAAGATCATGGCATCTGGCCCCATCACTTCATGGGAAATAGATGGGCAAACAGTGGAAACAGTATCAGACTTTATTTTTGGGGGCTCCAAAATCACTGCAGATGGTGACTGCAGCCGTGAAATTAAAAGACGCTTTCTCCTTGGAAGGAAAGTTATGACCAACCTAGATAGCATATTCAAAAGCAGAGATATTACTTTGCCAACAAAGGTCTGTCTAGTCAAGGCTATGGTTTTTCCAGTGGTCATGTATGGATGTGAGAGTTGGACTGTGAAGAAAGCTGAGTGCCGAAGAATTGATGCTTTTGAACTGTGGTGTTGGAGAAGACTCTTGAGCGTCTCTTGGACTGCAAGGAGATCCAACCAGTCCATTCTAAAGGAGATCAGCCCTGGGATTTCTTTAGAAGGACTGATGCTAAAGCTGAAATTCCAATACTTTGGCCACCTGATGCAAAGAGTTGACTCATTGGAAAAGACTCTGATGCTGGGAAGGATTGGGGGCAGGAGGAGAAGGGGACGACAGAGGATGAGATGGCTGGATGGCATCACCGACTCGATGGACAAGAGTTTGGGCGAACTCCCGAAGTTGGTGATGGACAGGGAGGCCTGGCGTGCTGCAATTCATGGGGTCACAAAGAGTCGGACACGACTGAGCGAGGGAACTGAACTGAACTGAACTAAACACATAGGTGATTTTAACATTCTGAGATAGATGGGATTATCTAGGGAGGGTGGAGAAAGAAGAACAAAGCTATGATGACAGTCCTAGGGCAATAGAGGTAGGGGAAATGAGGAGACAGCACTGGACACTGAGGAGGTAGGAGAAGAACTGAGAGAGGAGCGTCTGGGAAGCCCAATGAAGAGGATGTCTTAGAAAGAAAAGAGTGAACATACATGTCAAATGCTGCTGCAAGATGAGTAAGAGGAGGACTAAGGAATCCCGCTGAAATGAGAAGCCACCAGTGACACTGACAACAAGAGAATTTTCAGTGGGGCATTGACGACTCAAGACAATGAGGAGAGAGGAAGTGGAGACAATTCTGAATTCCCAGCAGGTAGAAATCATTCTAGCAGCCTAAATTCCACCCTTCCCATCACAGTCCCAAGCATTCTGAAGGACAGGAGGGCACCCAGCAACTGAATCTTACCCAGCTCCCCTTATCCACGTGTCTGAATGACCCTGCTATCTCTCCTCTCCTAGCTTCTCTCTTCCCAGGCACCCCTGCAGCTCTTCTGCCCTGCTGGCTCCCAAGGCGGCTCTCAAGGACTACCTGGGCAGGCTCGGCAGCCAGGCCTGACACTCCCGGATCATAATTAGTGCTGCTGCTAATGATTTTGGCCCCTATGGAACAGCGACCTGGGAAATTCTGATACTTCCAATTTTCCCCCTCAGTGCTTTTCCGGATACAATTTCCCAGCCAGTGTCTGTGCTTCAGCCCTGGGCCCTGGCTGCCTCCTCACCAGGGAAAACGAAAGCAGTGTCTCAGATGCCATTCCAGAGGGCCTAATCAGTTAGCTGAGGTCATTTCCTGGCCATTGTCACAGCATTATCATATTAACACAGGCACACCTTTGGGGGAGGCAGGGAGGTTCCTGTGAGGAAAGGGTGAGGGCACCAGGCCCTTTCACAAGGCCCATAAGGAGCACTGCTAGTGGTGTGATGAGAACACTGGCAGCCAGAGAGAAAAGCGCCCACCCAGAAGAACTCTGGAGTTTCCAGCAGAGATGCAGCTCATCCACCCACTCTTCCCCAATGAGGATTCTCTCTGGGGCTCCTCTCTTGGCAGTCAGAGCCTTGCACACTGACCTGTGGCATCTTGAGGCTAGGCCTGGTCAAAACTCAAACCCAGCTCTCCTCTGCCCCCGCAGCTTCAAGCGTTGGCCTCTTGACCTGGAAAGTGCTCAGTTCAGAGTACTGCCCTGACCTCCCAGGTCTGAGGACTTTACTTCATTGCCCTGATGGGCCTCCAGCTCTCTAGGGCAGGGGCCACAGTAGGCCCAGTGCCTTAGGGTCTTGGAGGAGAGGTCAGAGGGTTGCCTTGGGTTAAGAGCATTGGGACTGACTGGACCTTGGCTTTTGCCACAGGGGATAAAAACAGAAACCAGCACCTACAAAGCACTTGCAAAATGGGAGACCAATTTAAAACCCTTTTTTTTTTTAAAATGTAAAATAGACATAACATAAAATTTTACCATTTTAACCATTTTTAAACGTACAGTTCTGTCACGTAAAGTACATTCACACTGTTGTGCAACCATCACTACCATCACTCACCAGAGCACTTTCATCTTACCCAACTCAGACTCTGTATCCATCAAACACTAACTCCTTGAGCGTAGGGTGTTGCATATTTATCTCTTATAATCCTTATTGTGAGGTAGGAATTTTCTCCACTTCTTACCAATAAGGATATAATAATAGGAAACAGTGAGAAGACAGTGTTGCCCTGCTCAGGGGCAGACAGGCAGGAAGAGGGTTTGAATCCCCATCTGCCCAGCTCCAGGGCTTACCAGTGACTCAGTGGTAAAGGATCTGCCGGCCAGTTCTGGAGATGTGGGTTCAATCCCTGAGTCAGTAAGATCCCCCGGAGAAGGAAATGGCAACCCACTCTAGTATTCTTGCCTGGGAAATCCCATAGACAGAGGAGCCTGGCGGGCCACAGTCCGTGGGGTCACAAAGAGTCAGACACACGTAAGCGACTGAGCAGTGGTGCTTTGTAGTTCCTTCTTCTGACCAGTCTAGGGTCTAGGGCCTTTATGGGAATGTATCACTAAGAGACATCACTGATGACTAGTCACTTCACACATGACGTTGTACACTCAACTGTAACACAATGGAAGGGCTTCTAGCCAGCATGGTTTGTATTTCCCAAAGCAAGGCCAGCCATTATTAATGTCTTTTGACCACCTCACAGGACCCAGCAGGAAAGGGTTCCTCAGACATCCTTCTTTAACTTGGTTCAGTTCAATTCAGCCACTCAGTCACGTCCAACTCTTTGCGAACCCATGAACTGCAGCACGCCAGGCCTCCCTGTCCATCACCAACTTCCGGAATTCACCCAAACTCTTGCCCATCAAGTCAGTGATGACATCCAGCCATCTCATCCTCTGTCATCCCCTTCTCCTCCTGCCCCCAGTCCCTCTCAGCATCAGAGTCTTTTCCAATGAGTCAACTCTTCACATGAGCTGGCCAAAGTACTGGAGTTTCAGCTTTAGCATCAGTTCTTCCAATGAACACCCAGGACTGATCTCCTTTAGAATGGACTGGTTGGATCTTCTTGCAGTCCAAAGGACGCTCAAGAGTCTTCTCCAACACCACAGTTCAAAAGCATCAATTCTTCGGCACTCAGCTTTCTTCACAGTCCAACTCTCACATCCATACATGACCACTGGAAAAGCCATAGCCTTGACTAGACGGGCCTTTGTTGGCAAAGTAACATCTCTGCTTTTGAATATGCTGTCTTGGTTGGTCATAACTTTCCTTCTAAGGAGTAAGCGTCTTTTAATTTCATGGCTGCAGTCACCATCTGCAGTGATTTTGGGGCCCCCCAAAATAAAGTCTGACACTGTTTCCATTGTTTCCCCATCTATTTCCCATGAAGTGATGGGACCAGATGCCATGATCTTAGTTTAACCTGGTACCACTCTCCAAACTTGACTGTGTTCACTTCCAGGGTGCTGGGCCTTGACACTGCTCAGGGATTCCCCCGTTGCAGTGTGGAAAAATGAAAGGAGTCAAGGTGTGCAGTCAGATGAACTTGGGTTCAGATTCTGACTCTGCTACTCTGTAACCCTGTGAGTCCAACTCACAGGAAAAGAGATCCCCTTAAGTTAACTCAAGTATAGAGGTTTGGGCCTCTCAGGACCTCCAAGGGCAGTCACTGGAGCTGGGAAGGAATTTAAATTCAAGGCTCCTCAGCAACTGGAAGTCATGGCTCTGTCGTGTCAGGCTCCATTGGCCCCTAATGTGATTCAGCTCCACTGGGCAAATATGCTTCTCTTGCAGGCTCTGATTACTGCTGAAAACTCTTTACTTTAGGTTGAGGTTTCCTAACCTAAAGTAAAGGGATAGATAGATAGAGGGAATCAAATTGGCTCAAATCATCTTTTCTCCACGGGGCCATAAATTAGAGGTGACTGGCTAGCCCATGAACGGACTGACCTTGGGTCAGAATCTCCCTCTGGTTCAATTACCTAAGAGCGGAGGAAGATGGAGGTGGGTAAATGGTAGTTTAAGAAGTTGGGGTGAGAGGTGTCATGTGGTATATAACATTGCCTGCAGCCAAGTTTTTACCAGTACAGAGTCACAAAGGGGGATGTGGAGTGGGTAGATAAACAGACCTAATATATATATTCTAACTGTGTTACTTATACAAGTTATTTTACCTCTCTGGCCCTCAGTTTTTTCTCATCTAAACAAATGGGGAAAATTATTACTTCACAGGATTGTTGTAAAGATTAAATAAAAGGGGGCTTCCCTGGTGGCTCAGTGGTAAAGAATTTGCCTGCCAGCGCAGGAGACATGGGATTGATCCTTGGTCCAGGAAGATCCCACATGCCTCTAGGCCCAAGTGCCACAACTATTCAGCCTATGCTCTAGAGCCCGGGAGCTGCAACTACTGAAGCCTGAGCTCCCTAGAGCCTGTGGTCCTCAAAAAGAGAAGCCACCACGATGAGAAGCCTGCATACTGCAACTAGAGAATAGCCCCCGCTCGCTGCAACTAGAGAAAAGCCTGTGCAGCAATGAAGGCCCAGCACAGCCAAAAATAAATAAATAAATGATTAAAAAAAAAAAAAAAAGACTAATTGAGAGAACAACAGTCTGGTAGTTGCTTACTAACAGAGTAGGTGCTTAATAAACATTGTTTCCCTTCCCTCCTGTAGGAAGGACCACTTCCAGTGCTATACTGAGCTCAGCTAAAAAAAAAAACCCAAAAAAACTAAGATGGGGCTCTGTCCTCCATAGTAGATTGAAGTCTCCCTGGACAAACATCATGACTCATCCTCTTTTTGTTTCCCTCTTGGCACCTCCACTTGATATATTTTATTCCCTTTTGCTGAAATGAGCCTCCTAGCCAAGCACCTAGTGGGAGAGAGAGATGTGTCCTCCTTTATATTCCTGAAGGGCCAGAATTGCTAGCTAACCCTCTCCAAGAGCCGCTGGCAGCATGAGTGATAGGGAGCAAAGAGGGCTTCTATGTCAAAAGGAAGATTAATGTGCTCCCACACTTAGGAGGATGCTTTGATGGAAAGCCTCACACAAGGTAGCATTTTTTTTCAAAACGGTATGAGACAATAAAAATAAAAATAGGTCTTCCCCCAACTCAGGGGCCTGGGGCAGATGACTTATTTTTCAGTGGTTAATCTGTGCTCACAGGAATTGTCCTAGGTCTCATTTCATCACTGACTCAGAAAATATTTATAAAATATCTGCTCTCCTGAAACTTACAGTCTCATCAAGGAAGGAATTTACAGTCTAACCAAACAATCCCACTAATGAATATTTAAGTACAAATCATGATGAGCGTTATTAAAGAAAGAACATGTTTAAGGAGAGTATATAATGAAGAACTTGACATAGATTAGGCAGTCAGATCGAATTAAAATTTTTGACCTTCATCCTGAGAGCAACGGGAGGTCATTAAAGGGTTTAAGCAGAGTTTTGGCAGGATCAAATACAGGTTTTGAAAAGATCACTTAGCTACAACGAAGAGAATAGATTGAAGGGGGACTGTTGTGGTAATTCCAAGCAAGAGATAATGGTGCCTCTAACTTCCGTAGTGGTGGTGGTGGTGGTAGTGATAGAGATTAGTTGTGGACTAAAAAGATATTTAGGAGGTAAAATTACAGGACTCGGTGATTGAGTGGATATGGAGGAGGGAGAGTGTGGAGAGAGTGTGAGAACAAGGATTCCAGCTTGGATAACATGATGGAAGAAAACAAGGGAGGAAAAGACCACAAGCAAAGTCTGAGGTTGCCCTTCAGGAGCCTTCAAGACATCCAAGTGTCAATGTTAAGTTGACAGCTAGATACATGGGTCTCCAGCTCCAGGAAGGAGTCAGGGATAGGAATAACAAATGTGTGGGTCATTTGTTCAAAGGCAGTAGATAAGTTTGCCTAAGGAGACAGCAGAGAGTGAGAAGAAAAGAGACTTTGAGTCAAATCCTGAGGAACTTGGCCATGTCATTTAGGGTAGTAGTTTTCCTCCACTGGGAGGTTCCCAAGACTGTAAAAGTCCTTAAGGTCAAAACTATTTTGATAACAAAATTAAGACATTATTTTCATTTTTCACCATGCTGACATTTGCACTGATGGTGCAAATGCAATAGTGGGTAAAATAGCTTATATCTTGCAGTGGCACTAAACTGTACAAGCAGTTCTTGTATTCTTCATTGCAGTAAAAAAAAAAAAAATTCACTTTAACTTAGGACTGAACTTGATATAACTGTAAACACTATTAATTTTTACTAAATCTCAACCTTTGAGTATATCTTTTTAATATTCTGTCTGAGGAAATAGGAAGCACACATAAAGCACTTCTGCTGTATCTCAAGTATAATGGCTGTCTCTAGGAAAAGCATTTTGCAATTTTTTGAGTTTCAAGCTGAATTACCCTCTTTCATGGAATATCATTTTTACTTGTTAGAATAACTATAGAAGACAAACTAAGATTATTCAGATTTGAGTGTTTGGCAGACAGTTTCCCAAAAATGAACAAAGTTAGCCTGTCACTTCAAGGAAAACAACTGACAGCTTTTGCTGCCAATGATAAAATTCAAGCTTTCAAGTGAAAATTAGAATTTTGAGACACTTGTATCTGCCACCATGAACTTGATGGCTACCCAATGCTTAAAGACTTCCCTGATGAGATTGATGGTGATACAATGAATGTGATTTTTAAAATATTGTAAATGAAATGTATCAACATTTGAAAGATATATACAATTCAGAGGATCTATATTTTCCAAATGACCAATGTATGACATTACAAAATTTATTCAAAGTACAAGTTAAACAAATGGATTTTAATGTAATGGAGTAGAAAATGATAGTTTCAAATTCCACATTGCAAGTGATCTTTAAGAAATGACCATGTGTAGAGTTTT
Organism: Bos indicus; assembly: GCF_029378745.1. Classification (NCBI taxonomy): domain Eukaryota; kingdom Metazoa; phylum Chordata; class Mammalia; order Artiodactyla; family Bovidae; genus Bos; species Bos indicus. Next base: position 49,654,900 of record NC_091766.1, on the reverse strand, counting down.
GGTGTAATATCAAAGAAAAATATCCACAATTATTGGAAATCTAAAATACTCCTACCTTTTCCAATTCTCTGAGGCCAGATTTTTTTCATATACTTCAACCAAAACAAAATATTGATACTGAATACAGAAGCAGAACTGAGAATCCAGATGTCTTCTAATGTTAACCAAAATATAATATTTAAGTTAACATATAATGGTTTATTATTGTTATCTTAAGATGGGTTAATAAATATTATTTTCTCAGTTTTAATTTTTCGTACAGTAAATACTGATATGGATAACCCACAAACAAAAGCTCTGGGAGGCCTTCAATAATTTTTAAGAGTACAAAGAAATCCTGAGAGCAAAAAAATTTGGGAACTGCTGATTTATAAACTGAAATCCCTTCATTCTGAGAAGTCATTCTATACATCTCCATCAATAAACAGCTGAGAATAAGGGTATCTCTCCCAATTTGCAAATATCACTAAGGAAGAAGAAATATTACAACTCACAAACACTCACAAAGTTTTGGAGCTGCAAAGATGGATCCCAGAAGCTTCCAAAAGGGTCTAGGGAAAGCCCCCTATCAGAAAGACCTCACCCTGTCCTTCTCTCTTTCCATAAAAGGTAATGACTCCAGTAAGTCAGTTAACCCCAGTTCTTACTTCATCAGTGCCATCACCTCTTCTCATCAGCACATCCTACTGTTGATTTTTCAATCTGCTGCTGGTTGAGGCAGTGCTAGAGGAAGCAAACATGAAGGGGCAGATAGGGTCAGCCGTATTTCTGAAATGCCAGCACATTCAATTTGTCTGGTATTTTGCGTGAATTTCCTCTTGAGTTCAGAGGCTCCTAACTCAGCAGAATTAAAATGGAATGAAGTAATTAGAGCAGCAGGCTGCGAGGATGTTCTGGGCCTAGCATGAAAATGTGGGGCAGGGGGAAAGGAAGAAGAGAAGAGAGACTTAAAGAGAGGTCTAGAAAGAGACCCATCCCAAGGGCCAACTCCTTAGGAAAGCCTTCCCTCACCTTCCTAATCCCTTGGTCAGTAGCTCTCTCCTCAGCTCTGCTTCCTATGAATCTATCCTGGCTGGCCCCTCACAATCAGACTCCACCCTCCATTTCTAGTCCCCTTTTCAGAAACTCCCACCAACTGTATCTTCCTTCTACTCCTACCAAACTTATCATGCTCCTCCTATATCACAGTTCTCTGTGCCTTTGTACATGCAATTATTACACTCTACTGAAATAATTGCTTATATGTCTGAATCTTTAGTAAGACCGGTGACTCCCTAACCTCTGGATTCTACGCATGCATTGCATCTTACTCACTAAGCAAACTGCTGACTCACAACAAGACTTTCTCCATTTGGTCCCAAACTGATTCCTAAATTAGTTCAAACCCATAAGCCCTAAGCTATAAACAGGATGATGCAGTCTTGTTATAGTGCAGTAGTCTGAGTTTAGGTGCTAATGCTTTGCTGATCACAGGAGTGTGACTGGCTAAGTGATATGATTAAAAGGATTGGCGGGTGGGTTATTTGTGCCTTGGCCATGGAACACCTGAATGCCTGGTTAATTTTGATAAAAGCTGGTGACCACATTCCATTACCCCATTAAAGATAGAGCCCAGAGGTTTCTCACTGTGGAGCAGACTGTTCCTGTTTCATGAGCTTTTCCTGTCACACTTGCTGGATCTCCCTGTAGAGTTGCTATCCTTCCTTCTCCTTCTCACCACCCCCTCACTCTGGCTAGAAGAGATGAACCCAGAACTTCCTGGGCCCGTGGGCTCCTGGGACATTGGCTATCCCCTCTGTGCTGTCAGGAGGAGCAGCTGCTCTCTAGAGAGGACATTTACAAACCTTGACTCTCTTGGGACCAGGATCTCTCCCCTTCCCTTATTTCTGAGTCTAGTGAGGGTGGGAAGTAGCAACAGAGCCTGCTTTTGTCTCAGGTGGCTTAGACGGTAAAGCGTCTGTCTGCAATGCAGGAGACCCGGGTTCGATCCCTAGGTTGGGAAGGTCCGCTGGAGAAGGAAATGGCAGCCCACTCCAGTATTCTTGCCTGAAAAATCCCATGGACGGCAGAGCCTGGTAGGCTACCGTCTGTGGGGTTGCAAAGTGTCAGACACAACTGACCGACTTCACTCTGACTAGCAAATCCATGTTCCCTGCATAGGTCCACTCCTTGGGGTAAAAAAGGTCTTTTCTTAGACCCACCGCTGGAATGAGAAAATTAACCTTTAACCAGTAGATTTCCCTCACAAACACACAATTCTTGAGATATGGCTGATTTTCTGCCAAATAAGTAAAGTTAAAGGAGAAAACTACTATCTACTATTAATATCATCTTTTCAGGAAAGCGTGAAAATACGAATATAACCTCACACTAAAGAGGAGAGGTTTTATATTGAATATATTTAGCTTTACTTAAAGACTCATTACATTGTCCTTGTTTTTTCTCATTTCACCATGGCAGTGAAATGGACCTGTAAATACCAGGAAATAACTAAACCAGACTATAAGCTTCTTTGAGCAGAGAGTGGTTTTTACTCATTTGTATTTTCCCAGGACCTAAAAGAGCCTACTTTATGATAAATGCTCATCACATTTTTGTGGAAGAAAAGAGGAAAAAAGAGAGGAAGGAAAGAATTCCTCAACTTCCAGGACTATGATAGGAAATAGATGTCAAGTCCTAAGAAAGTGGGACTCTAGAACAAACTGTCTCTGCTCTGTGACCTCCTTAGAAAAGAGCTGCTTAACCTATTCACTTGTTTAACAGCATTCAGTAGTTCAGTTCAATAGTAGTACAGTCTGGGTGTACTGATTACTCACACACATTCACCAAGTATACAATGTAGGAAAACAGAATGTCTCACCCATGAAACTTGTCATTTTCTATGGTCTTTCCCTACTTGATTCTCATTATTATTATAATTTTAATGAGTCACGCCACCCCCTCATTCCGTATCAACTTGTTCCATGGATTGGAAGTTGTTTTTATGTCTAGGCCATTAGACATAGAAACAAAAACAAGAGTAGAACATGCTTCTTGACTCATATCTTTAATGTTACTTGGACATGGTTAAGACTCTTCTGATACAGGCTGTACATACAGACTTTGACATATTCAGACACATCAGATCAGTCGCTCAGTCATGTCCGACTCTTTGCGACCCCATGAATCGCAGCACGCCAGGCCTCCCTGTCCATCACCAACTCCCGGAGTTCACTCAGACTCACGTCCATCGAGTCAGTGATGCCATCCAGCCATCTCATCCTCTGTCGTCCCCTTCTCCTCTTGCCCCCAATCCCTCCCAGCATCAGAGTCTTTTCCAATGAGTCAACTCTTTGCATGAGGTAGCCAAAGTACTGGAGTTTCACCTTTAGCATCATTCCTTCCAAAGAAATCCCAGGGCTGATCTCCTTCAGAATGGACTGGTTGGATCTCCTTGCAGTCCAAGGGACTCTCAAGAGTCTTCTCCAACACCACAGTTCAAAAGCATCAATTCTTCGGCGCTCAGCCTTCTTCACAGTCCAACTCTCACATCCATACAAGACCATAGGAAAAACCATAGCCTTGACTAGACGAACTTTTGTTGGCAAAGTAATGTCTCTGCTTTTGAATATGCTATCTAGGTTGGTCATAACTTTCCTTCCAAGGAGTAAGCGTCTTTTAATTTCATGGCTGCAATCACCATCTGCAGTGATTTTGGAGCCCAGAAAAATAAAGTCTGATACTGTTTCCCCATCTATTTCCCATGAAGTAATGGGACCGGATGCCATGATCTTCATTTTCTGAATGTTGAGCTTTAAGCCAACTTTTTCACTCTCCACTTTCACTTTCATCAAGAGGCTTTTGAGTTCCTCTTCACTTTCTGCCATAAGGGTGGTGTCATCTGCATATCTGAGATTATTGATATTTCTCCCAGAAATCTTGATTCCAGCTTGTGCTTCTTCCAGCCCAGCGTTTCTCATGATGTACTCTGCATAGAAGTTAAATAAACAGGGTGACAATATACAGCCTTGACATCCTCCTTGTCCTATTTGGAACCAGTCTGTTGTTCCATGTCCAGTTTAACTGTTGCTTCCTGACCTAGCTCATTTAAGCAGTTTCTAAACTCTGGGAAATCAGGAATCCCTGTGCCTGTCCAAGTCTAGACACATAGGACCACAGAATTTTAATCTCTGCCAGAGGCCTACAGCAATCTGGAGCCAGCATTAAGCTAGCTTCTCATCATCCCAGGGCATGAGGGAAGTTGGGAAGACCAAGAAACAAGGTTAGAGATGATCAAGTGGGAGACGGACAGCAAGGATATTCAGAGAGGAAAATGACTGAAGGGAACAAGAACGGGCCAGAAAAGAGAGGAAAAGAAAAGAGGACAGAAAGTGTAGAGGTAAGGGATCAAACAGGCTTCCCAGGTGGCGCTGGTGGTAAAGAATATGCCTGACAACGTAGGAGACACAAGAGTCTAGGGTTCAATCTTTGGGTCTGGAAGATCCTCTGGAGAAGGAAATGGCAACCTGCTCCAGTACTCCTGCCTGGAAATCTCATGGACAGAGGGACCTGGTGGGTTATAGTCCATGGGGTTGCAATGAGTCAGACACTACTGAGAACACGCACAAAGGATCACACATGTGAAAGTGATGAAGGAAACGGCTGAAGGAGAAGATGCCCATCTCATCAGAAGACATTAATTTCCTCCAGAGTAGGAGCAGTCTCATACTTTTTTACATATATTTATTTACTTATCTGGAGAAGGCAATGGCACCCCACTCCAGTAGTCTTGCCTGGGAAAATCCCATGGACGGAGGAGCCTGGTGGGCTGCTGTCTATGGGGTCGCACAGAGTCGGACACGACTGACTGAGCGAGTTCACTTTCACTTTTCACTTTCATGCATTGGAGATGGAAATGGCAACCCACTCCAGTATTCTTGCCTGGAGAATCCCAGGGATGGGGGAGCCTGGTGGGCTGCCATCTCTGGGGTCACACAGAGTCGGACATGACTAAAGCGACTTAGCAGCAGCAGCAGCAGCATTTACTTATCTATTTGGCTGTGCCAGGTCTTCACTGTGGCATTCAAGATCTTTAGCCACAGCATTTTTTTTTTAATGTATCCCTCAAATAACTTCATAAGTGCTCAAGAAGTGTTTATTGACTCCTGCACAGGGATTGAACCCAGGTCTCCTGCACTGCAGGCAGATTCCTTAACAGCTGAGCCATGAGGAAAGCCCAAGAATACTGCAGTGGGTAGCCTATCCCTTCTCCAGCGGATCCTCCTGACCCAGGAATCAAATCAGGGTCTCCTGCATTGCAGGTGGATTCTTTACCAACTGAGCTATCAGGGAAGCTGATGGATAAGGCTTTCAATAGGAGATTCAAGTGTCTGGTATTGTCCCATCAGACAAGTCCCTCAGAATCCTGGGACTGGGATTCTGGTATTCATAGCACCCCTCAATCTCTTTTTCTGTCTCAGGTTCTCCATCCTCTCTGTTAGAGGCAGGATTTCAGACTGTGTAGTTTTTCATTTATTCATGAGTCAGCAAAATCTGCCCCAGGGGTAGAACTGCTCCCTGTGCTGGGCCTGTACACCCCAAAGGAGGGCCTCAGACCTTGGTTAACCCATTAAGTTGTGATATTTGCCCACTTCTCCCAACTTTCTTTTAGTATTTATTTTATTTACTTATTTATTTGGCTGTGCTGGGTCTTAGTTGCAGCATGCAGGGTCTTTAGTTGCCACATGTGAACTCTTAGTTGCAGCAGGTGAGACCTAGTTTCCTGACCAGGGATTGAACCTAGGTCCCCTGCACTGGGAACCTGAAGTCTTAGCCACTGGACCACCAGGGAAGTCTCCTGAGTTTTATTAAATAACCCCCTTTGCCTGGATGCTGAGGAGAGTCAAATGAAGAATTCGGGATCAAGATGCCTGGTCTTAGGTGTACACTCTGCCTGTCTCCCCTTGCAGGGAGTGAGTCCTCACAGAGAACTTCACATGAATTTTAGCACAGGGGCTGCTTTCTCAGGCTATGTCCCTGAGCCAGCCTCTCTCTCTAGCCCCTTCAGGTACCTAGTGACTGAACTGCTTCTCTCCCCTGCCCTCTGACCTGGCTTCTGGTGAGGAAAGGCCTAAAGGCAGGCTTGTTCCAAGTATTCTGTGCTCTGCTAGGTTTCTCAGTGGTTTCGTGCAGGTGTTTCCAAGTCTTTGCTTTCTAGATATTTCAACAAATCTATCCCTAGAGTCATCTTGCTAGAGACCCCAGCAACGTATAACCTACTCTTTTATAAGTTCTTATTTGACCTCCCTTCAGTTTTGCAGTTAAATCCAATGCTAATGGTGGAACAGCTCATGTATAAAAAGTCCTTCAGAGACTAAGCAACTAGTCCCCAACTTCCAGTCCTCTTTCTTCATAATCAGAATATTCTAGAGCCCCGATGGAACCTGTTTGAGCACCACCATTTATCTCTAGAAAAGCACTGAATACAGCAAGAGGCTAAGGACATGCTGACATCTTCTCATCAGCAGGCCAGAAATGATGGTTTCAATTTCCTTTCTCATTTCATTTATTCCCAGGCTGCTCCCTCCCCACCTTCATAAGCCAGTTCTTATTTCAAAAAGTGAAAGTAATAAAGCTGTTCTCCATTATTCATCGGGTTGCATGCTTCCTCTCAGGCACACATACCCCTTACACCCTCCCCTCCAACTCTTCTTATCACCTTCCTTTTCCCCTCTCTGCCTCCTCTCCCTGGGGGCTTCCCAGGTGTGCTAGTGGTAAAGAACCCATCTGCCAATGCAGGAGACATAAGAGGCGCAGGTTTGATCCCTGGGATGGGAAGATCCCCTAGAGAAGGACATGGCAACCCAGTCTAGTATTCTTGCCTGGAGAATCCCATGGACAGAGAAGCCCGGCGGGCTACAGTCCATGAGGTTGAAAAGAGACAGACATGACTGGAGTGACTTGGTATACATGCACACTTCTCTGCCTTACCCCTTCCAAACTGAAGGGCAGTTCAGGGCCAATGCCCTTCCTCAAAGTCCTACACTATTCCTAGAACCTTCTGAGCTAATTCTCAGCTGGGTTGATGATCACAGTACTAAATACATACTTTACGATATGCTTTATATTTACTCATTTCCTCACACCAATGTCTCAGGCTATATACATCTTTCAGAGATAACCCTACAAAAACCTGCAGTCCCAGAGAGAACTGAAAAATCCCAGTGGGATTCATGGGCCATATTCCAGCTGGGTTTACTATCTCCCATCCCAACAACAGGAATTATCATCCCTGAGCGGGGCTCACACTAAATACCAAGGCACTGGCCTTGCAGCCTGGGTCTGGACCAGGAGCCAAGAAATCTGTGGAGACAGCCCCTTTTAGGTACCTGCATCATCATTCCTCCTGCTGGCATGGTTCGCCATCCTTGATCAGTAAATACAAACAGATGCAATACAGCGTGTTGGGTAAGGGATGAAGTAAAGTGAAGTTGCTCAGTTGTGTCTGACTCTTTGCGACTCCATGGACTATAGCCCACCAGGCTCCTCCATCCATGGAATTTTCTAGGCAAGAGTACTGGAGTGGGTTGCCATTTCCTTATCCACAGGTAAGGGATGGGGTTTGTAATAAAAAATTTGAATTTAAGTTCTGTCCTGATACTACATAAATAAACTTGGTTAAGCTCTATGCCTTAGTTGTAAAGTAAGGTCATATCCCTGGTCATATCAGATTAGTCGCTCAGTCATGTCCGACTCTTTGCGACCCCATGAATCGCAGCACGCCAGGCCTCCCTGTCCATCACCAACTCCCAGAGTTCACTCAGACTCACGTCCATCGAGTCAGTGATGCCATCCAGCCATCTCATCCTCTGTCATCCCCTTCTCCTCTTGCCCCCAATCCCTCCCAGCATCAGAGTCTTTTCCAATGAGTCAACTCTTCGCATGAGGTGGCCAAAGTGCTGGAGTTTCACCTTTAGCATCATTCCTTCCAAAGAAATCCCAGGGCTGATCTCCTTCAGAATGGACTGGTTGGATCTCCTTGCAGTCCAAGGGACTCTCAAGAGTCTTCTCCAACACCACAGTTCAAAAGCATCAATTCTTCGGCGCTCAGCCTTCTTCACAGTCCAACTCTCACATCCATACATGACCACTGGAAAAACTATAGCCTTGACTAGACGAACCTTTGTTGGCAAAGTAATGTCTCTGCTTTTGAATATGCTATCTAGGTTGGTCATAACTTTCCTTCCAAGGAGTAAGCGTCTTTTAATTTCATGGCTGCAGTAACCATCTGCAGTGATTTTGGAGCCCAGAAAGATAAAGTCTGACACTGTTTCCACTGTTTCCCCATCTATTTCCCATGAAGTGATGGGACCGGATGCCATGATCGTTTTCTGAATGTTGAGCTTTAAGCCAACTTTTTCACTCTCCACTTTCATCCTCATCAAGAGGCTTTTGAGTTCCTCTTCACTTTCTGCCATAAGGGTGGTGTCATCTGCATATCTGAGGTTATTGATATTTCTCCCAGAAATCTTGATTCCAGCTTGTGTTTCTTCCAGTCCAGCCTTTCTCATGATGTACTCTGCATAGAAGTTAAATAAACAGGGTGACAATATACAGCCTTGACGAACTCCTTTTCCTATTTGGAACTAGTCTGTTGTTCCATGTCCAGTTCTCACTGTTGCTTCCTGACCTGCACACAAATTTCTCAAGAGGCAGATCAGGTGGTCTTGTATTCCCATCTCTTTCAGAATTTCCCACAGTTTATTGTGATCCACACAGTCAAAGGCTTTGGCATAGTCAATGAAGCAGAAATAGATGTTTTTCTGGAACTCTCTTGCTTTTTCTATGATCCAGAGGATGTTGGCAATTTGATCTCCGGTTCCTCTGCCTTTTCTAAAACCTCCCTGGTAGGAAGGCCCAAATGAGAATACAGAAGTAAAGCAGTTAATGCAGTCCTTGGTACACAAGGAGCATTCAATAAAACTTAAAAGTATTACGATTATATATGAATGGACATCCATAGTTCAGATAAACTGTTCACTCATTACAGGCTTTTAAATAAATAAATACAGCCTTATTTTTTAAGTATTGCCTCTAGGAGTTGTTTTAATGAATTGCTAGAGCAGAGAGATTTATCAAGAACCATATTGTTGGAATGCAAATAGACACTTCAAAGAGGTGAAAAGTAACTTGTTTTCTTGAGTAGGATAACATTTCCCCTGGGATCCTGTTTACAAATTCAAATATTTTGTAAGCAAATAGTACTAAGATGAACTCTAGCTCTTATTTAGGTGAAAAGATTAGAGTACTGCATTCCTGAGAATTGAGTAAGAGAGGTTTTTACCCTATAGAAATGGAGCCATTGCACAAATGAAATGCTCTAATTACAAAAGCAGGAGGAAAAATGTCAATCCTGAGATTTTTTTCCTTTTATGCATATTTATTCTAATGTTGCAAAAATTGGGTAATGGCCAACCTATTACACAAATACAGTCAATTTTCAAGTATTCATGTGTGGGTTAACCAAGGCAGATACCTAACCAAGACTGTGTTTGCTTTTTTCTGTTCTATTTTTACTGTCCCTCTCCCACAAACACACACACAGATACAGATATTTGCACACATACACACATAACAAACTCTTTCACACACACACAAACACATTCCACTTTGCCTAAAGCAAGTTGGGCCCAGAAATGCCTATTCTGTTGGTTACAAAAGATGTTGGTCCCTAAGACAAGAATCTGTTCCTTTTCTCCCTCACCACAGGTTTCCCTTTCCCAAATACCTGGTGGGAAGAAATGGGAAAGAATGAGGAAGGAAGGAAAGGAAATCGTGGTATAAGTTCCCCAGCCCAGCAGTGCAGGCTGCGAGACACAGAAGGCTCCTGCTCCCTGTGTGCTGGCATCTCTCTTGCCATTTTACTGAAACTTTGGGGTGTTTTTCTCTCTACAGCACCCACGCTCCCTCCCTTTCTGCCAAAGCTTCTTGTTATGACAGAACAAGAGGTTGGTGGGTTGGTGGGGAGGGGAAATGCAGCTAGGGAGCCTGAGGGCAGAGTTACAGCTCCCCCTCCAGGAGCAGGGTGGGTGGGTGGGAGATTAAGCTACAGACAAATCCTAGAGGCCCCCCTAGTGCTGAACCTCACACATATCCAGAGCATCTGTACACACAGAACTGTGTACCACCTCCCAAACTCACCCATACACACACCCACATGCAGGACTGGAAACTTGGTGGGCACAGCCATGCCTCAGGAACACTCAGGCAAGACATTCCTTGTCACAGTGGCATAGATCTGCCCAAAGCAACCCATGTCCCAGGTCCCCTCCTTTGATCCCTTTCCCTTCTGATGGGCTAGAAAATGTTGCTGGATGTCGGGAAAAATTTGTGCTATAAAGGAATGGCATGTCTTGAAGTGCATCACTCAGCACTTCAAGCACAGGGACCACCGAACTGCTCAAAAAGTGAAAAAAAAAGTGGACGTGAAAGTCACTCAGTCGAATCTGACTCTTTGCGACCCCATGGACTGACTGTACAGTCCATGGCATTCTCCAGCTCTGAATACTGGAGTGGGTAGCCTTTCCCTTCTCCAGGGGATCTTCCCAACCCAGGAATCAAACCCAGGTTTCCCTCATTGTAGGCAAATTCTTTACCAGGTGAGCCACCAGGGAAGCCAAGAATACTGGAGTGGGTTGCCTATCCCTTCTCCAGGGGATCTTCCTGACCCAGGAATCAAATCGGGTCTCCTGCATTGCAGGTGGATTCGTTACCAGCCAAGCTGCCATGCTCAACCCTCTCCTTAGTAGTCTCCACTCAGAACACCCATGGGCTCCAGCAGCACACCCCAGAAGACACAGACCAAGTCCTGATTAGAGGGCAGAGGAAGTATGGGCCGCAACAGGCCACAGTCTGTGGCCTCCTCATTCCCCTCAGCCTTAGCTGATGTCCCAGGCTTGTCTAAGGGAGAGGCCCTTCTACATGAGGGAAGGAGAAAGGATTTGAGGAGCTCTCAAAGCTCCAAGAAAAACAGCCAATGAAAATCAGCTGATAAATCTACACACCAGGCTGAAATACAGAGGTCCCAAAGTGGCCAGGCTAGACCCTGAACAGGAAAGTCAAAAGGCTATCCTCTACTGTGTGAGATGAGGCTTTATGAGCTCAGCTGCCAAGTGGGCAGTCTAAAATGGACTTAATTCTTCTCCTTCCAAGCCACTGATAGGCAAGTACACTGCCTTTTCATCTTCCAAAGTCCTTCTCTTTATTAGACATCTCCATTATTCTTTGTATTTTATGCACATTAATTTAGATAAGTCCACAAAGTGCAATCTTAGAGAAAGCTGAGAAAGCCTGAGGTTCAGAGATTTCACACAACTGGATCAATATTACATGGTTTGCCCTTTCCACTGCTTCTCAAGGTCACTCCACTGGGAATGCTCCCATCTGCCTCTGAGTGTGAGACTGGTGGTAAAGATAGCGTTGCAGAGGTAGAAGAGGAAGAATCTACATGTTGACCTTCTTCCAAGGGAGACAAAAAGTAGTGCAACCTGGGTCTCCTGACCTCTGCCTGACCTTCAGCATTGGGGATGAGGCCAGCTCCCTTGAAGCAGAGTCCTTCCCTGGGTGGGCTGTGCCCAGGACATGGGTGATTCATCTAGAATTCTGTTCCTCCTTCAGGACCACGAATTTTCTTGGCCGGTGTGCTACATGGCTGCAAAAAGCCCAGCCCTGGACAGGCAGAGATTATGTTGGTTCAGAAACACTTAAAAATTAATCAGCACATGGAGATGCAGGCTGTTTTGCTCAGGGCAATGTGCCACCTATGTTGTACTGTGCCAAACTCCCTCCTTCCATTTCCCCCAGCTCCTCCCCCTCCCCAGGTCCTGGCTGTTACCCTTGTCATTCTGACAGTGAGAGTCTGTTCCCTTACTCCCTCAGGGGTGACTGTTTGCAAAGCTCAAACTGCCACCTGAGCAGCTTCCCCAGGTGTGTGTGTATGTGGTGTTTTTCCTTCTCCTCAAACTGAGAAGTAGTGAATCCATTGGTTTCCCTACATTCTGGAATGTGTCCTAGGAGGAGAGGTACTCAGTTTTGCATTTGCTTTCAGGAAACCTGCCCAAGTAGCTACTCCTTGAGGCAAGAACTATAGGTCAGGCTTTCTTGAGGATGACCAAAATAGAGATTATTCCCCCCAGAGAGGCTACCACCAACATTTTATCTCCTTTCAAATAGGGCTGCTCTTCCTTACAGCCCAGAGAAACATAATTCATTCAAATAGTCATTCAACAAGTGTTTATCGAGCATCTACTGTGAGCCAGAAACTGTCTCAGGTGCAGGAATACAGCAATAATAAGACAGAAAAGGACTGTGCTTTCATGGAGCTTGCAGTCTAGTGGGAGAAGGTGGATAAGAAATGAGTAAAATAAGAATTGGTGCCAGGATGAATGCTTGATAAGATAATAGCACAGAGATAGGATCGGCTGACTATGGCCCACTGCCAGTTTTGTAAATAAAATTTATAAAGTAAATAAAGAACACTGAGCAAGGAGCTACTTTATTCTTTTATTTTTATTCATATTTTAAAATATTTTTGGATAATATATTCAGTAAGTCTAAATTTAAAAAAAAATAAAAAAGGATATGCAGAGCCCAGCCCTGTATCCCAGCTATCCAGTTTCCCTCCATATAAGCAGCAAATTTTAATATTTTATGCATCCTTCCAAAGAAATTTATTCACATAAAAAGCAAACACATGTGTGGAATCTATAACCACCCCCCACCCCAAGGAAGTTATTTTAAATTGGGAGATCAGGAAAAACTTATAATTTAGGCTAAGACCCAAATGATATGAAGGTGCCAGCCAGGCAAAGGTCTCTGGGTAGCAGCTTCCAGGCTGTGTATGGGAACAGATAGTATCCAAGCCTCAAAGCTAGACTAGAGATGGCAGTTCCAGAGGAAAGGAGGCTCATGTGTTTTGGGGCATACTGGGCAATGATTTGAAGTAAATTAGAGAGAAGTTAGGAAGCAGGAAGATTCTTCTCTTAAAGGCTCAACAGGATCTACAGATCCCAAGCTCCTTAGTCTCCATACTGGAGTGAGAAGGAAGTAATTACTGATATCTAATTCTAGTGTTTTTTGCTATCTTCTTAGTCTTAAAGGGGGACCACTCTGTCTTTTAATAATAGACTCCATCAGTATGTATATGCTCTATATATTTGTATGAACATGGAGGAAAGTATGGAGCAAAACAAGAGTATGGAGGGGAGAGGAGGGTTAACAATTAGCATTTCTACAGATTCTTAGCCTAGGAGCTTGACAAAGGCTTTGTAAAGATGATGATTACCAACCTGAATCGAGCAGATGGGTCTTTGCCTGGTCGCAAAGACAGAGAGCAATAACTAACTCTCCACCCAGAGCTTTGCTTCATAAAATGTAGAGAATTTTCAATTTATGCAATAACTATGTGTGCATTACTTCATGGCAAATAGAAGGGGGAAAACATGGAAGCAGTGACATATTTTATTTTTGGGGGCTCCAAAATCACTGTGGACAGTGGCTACAGCTGTGAAATTAAAAGACACTTACTTCTTGGAAACAAAGCTATGACAAACCTAGACAGCATATTAAAAAACAGAGACATCAGTTTGCCAACAAAGAGGTCTGTATAGTCAAAGCTATGGTTTTTCCAGTAGTCATGTATGGATGTGAGAATTGGACCATAATGAAGACTGAATGCCAACGAATTGATGCTTTTGAACTGTGGTGCTGGAGAAGACTCTTGCAAGTCTTAGACTGCAAGGAGACCAAACCAGTCAATCCTAAAGGAAATCAACCCTGAATATTCATTGGAAATATTGAAGCTGAAGCTCCAATACATGAGCTACCTGCTGAGAAGAGCTGGCTCATTGGAAAAGACTCTGATGCTGGGAAAGATGGAAGGCAAAAGGAGAAGGGGACAACAGAGGATGAGACAGTTAGGCAGCATCACCGACTCAATGGACATGAATTTTAGCAAACTCCAGGAGACAGTGGAGGACAGAGGAGCGTAGCATGCTGTAGTCCAGTAAAGAGCTGGACATGACTTAGAGACTGAATAATATGGGCAGAAATTTTCAATCTCCAGTTTTTGAGGGTATTGGCTATGCGTTCTGTATCTTGGGGAACGTAAGTGAAGTAGAGTACCTAGACCCTACCCTGAAGGAATCCAGCTGGGGAAAGGCAACTTGAACTTAAGAAATAATGGCGGGTTAACCTAGATGGTGTAAACTATTTCAGAGAAGCTAGGAAATAATGTGACCAAGAGCTGTCAAAGAAGCTCTCAAGAGAAGGTGTATTCTAAGCTGAGTCTTAAAGGACAAGGAGGATCTGAATAAAAATAATGGCTTATTGAGTAAAAGGAGATAATGTGAATGAAGAGGACAGCAATTGGCACTGTAACCACTCAATAACTGGCAGCAGCAGTTGCTTCTTCTTATTATTATTATTGTTACTTACAGTTGACAAAACACTTTTCCATAAACTATTTCATTTGATATTACACTAACCTTGTGATTGGACAGGGCCACTGTTACTGTTTCCATTTTACAGGTGAAGAAACTGAAGCTCAGGATGAGTATGCACATTGTCCAAGTCATAGACCAGAAACTGAAACTCAGGTGCTTTGAATCCACACAGCATAGGCTTCCCCTCTATGTGGAGAGAACAGCAGGCAATTCAAGCAGGCAGAACAGCAGGAACCAGAGAAAGACACAGGGAGCCTTAGTAAACCAAATTATGAATTACACGTCAGTTGCACCAGAAGCGAACTAAGCAGCTAAGCTCCTGCCTCTCTTTCTCTCACTCTCTTTTCAAAAGAGCCTACATGCTCTACCTTCTTCTTTAGATAGGCTCCATGTTCCCAGATCCACGTCCTAGCTCAGGAAAAGGAGAAATGTAGAGATGGACAACCTCAGAGTAGGAAAACTGAGCAAGAGAAAAATCATCCTTTCTCCAATCTCATTAGCACTACAGATCTGCACACACATGTATCGAACCTGCAGGTTGTCAATGTTAAGTTACTAAGCCTGAGGCCTGAAGTAAATCAGGCTATGTCTCAGAAAAAACAGGCTATGTTACTCATATTAAGTATTAAGTATCTGTGTGGATTAAAATGCAATCTACTATTTTGCAAGCTCTTTTCTTTTTCTCAGGATCCTGCTGAGTGGCTGGAAGGGCTATCTTCTACACCCTTCACTCAGACCCACCTGAGCATACTGGCCCTGTCCTGTAACCTCACAGAGGGGTCTGGCTGAGATAAACCACCTACCTTTTGTCTATCAGAGCCAGGCTTACGAGGCCCTGGGGCAAGGGGCTTCAGTGACTGCCTTTGGAATAAGGCTGCCTAACAGGGTTGCCCCTGGCAACCAAGCTGCTCCAGTGGCACGCATCTCTTAGACGAGACTTGGAGATGGAGGAAGTGACTGAACCATAAGATTCAGGCAGCAGCGTATCAGTCATGTCCTCTTTTTTTTTTTTCCTCCCAGCCCCCAACCCCACTCCTGTGATGAGTACAAGTGCTTTCCCCTTACCTGTCTTCCCCAGGTCAAAAGGACCAACCTAGATTCTCTGTGGGAACAAGGAAGTTGGGGAGAACCTGTCTGTTTTGCCCTGCAGCTGAGATTTAGGTACACAATACATCCTTGGCCAGTTTCCCCACACCACAGCCCTCAAATGACTAATACTTTTTTAACCTCTTAAGCATCAACATTGCTTTCTCCAGAAAGCCCTGATTTGCTTCCTGTGCCTCAGGCAGGGATAGGTGCCCTTGCCATGAAACCTTGAGCATCACTCCATCATATTACACACCATCCTGTGTGTTTTTATCTGTTTTTATTACCTCTTTGAGGTTAAGGACTTTGTCTTCTCTAGCACAGGGCCTGGCAAACAGCAGGCACAAAATAAATTCTTGTTGAATGGATAAGTGAATGAATGAGAACACAAAGTTCTGACAGGGAAAACAGGGCACTGGGAGGGAGCTGTTTAAGCACTGGCTGGAGGAAGCAGCCTGCACAGAGCACAAAGGGGCATGAATGATTCAGCTTCATCTAGAATGTAGAGTGTGAGGAGGGAGCAGGGAAGGCCCTCCAGGACAGTCTTGCAAGTTGAATGAATAGTTTGGGCCAGGAGCATGCAAGCTCACAGCAGCATTTTGGGAAGACGGATTTGGCCAGGTGTACAGTATGGACTGGAGCAGGGAGCCAGCTGGCAGGGAGACTAGTCAGGAGGCTGTTTTGACAGTCTAGACTTGACATGTAAGGGGTCTAGACAAGAGCAGTGACGAGGGGAAATGAAAGCAAGAAATAAACCACCCAACTCTGTTGGATGGCTTCTTCATGAAGCCTAGGAAACGTCAGTTCTGCCTAACCCCGGTTAATTACCATCCTGTGGTAGCCATCTGAGCTCACTGGCCACCAGAACACTCTGCTCTCTGCTGAAAACTTAGCTGCCATCCTCAGTGCAGCTTGAGTATTTCCCAAACCAGTATTCCTGAAACAGTGGACAATTGTATATTAGTAGTCATCTTGCAAAGAAAAATAAATGAGTTATCTTCTCAGATAACTTTAGGAAACTCCAGACTCAACAAAGGCAAAGCCATTTCTATACTCAGTTATCTCAGGGGGGCCATATTACACACACATATACTCCCAGTGTTTGTCAACCTTAAATGGCATTGGAGCCTTTTTCATGCCATACCTATTCACAGCTCCTAAAGGAACACTCACAAAATAGCTGGAAGACTCCAGAATCACACTGGTTTGCCATGCCTCCTAGAGGGCACATCAGGACTACATATATAGAGCACACTGCCTGCATACCCAGCACCCTTGCTTTTGTAACCTCACACGTGGCCCTAGCTCAGAAGCAGTATAGAAGCTGTTTACAAGCTCTGGCCCTAAAGTCAGCCTGCTTGGATTCAAATACTAGCTCTACCATTTAATAGTTACCTAGCCTCTCAGTTTTCTTATCTATACAATGAAGAAAATAATAAACTGATTTGAGTGGGGTTGTTTGGAGGATTGTATTAGTGAGATAAGCCCTGAAGAGCACTTAACACTGCCTAGTGATCACTCACCTAGAGCCAGACATCCTGGAATGTGAAGTCAAGTGGGCCTTACAAAGCATCACTACAAACAAAGCTAGTGGAGGTGATGGAACTCCAGTTGAGCTATTTCAAATCCTGAAAGATGATGCTGTGAAAGTGCTGCACTTAGTATGCCAGCAAATTTGGAAAACTCAGCAGTGGCCACAGGACTGGAAAAGTCAGTTTTCATTCCAATCTCAAAGAAAGGCAATGCCAAAGAATGCTCAAAAACCGCACAATTGCACTCATCTCACACACTAGTAAAGTAATGCTCAAAATTCTCCAAGCCAGGCTTCAGCATACATGAACCGTGAACTTCCAGATGTTCAAGCTGGTTTTAGAAAAGGCAGAGGAACCAGAGATCAAATTGCCAACATCCGCTGGATCATGGAAAAAGCAAGAGAGTTCCAGAAAAACATCTATTTCTGCTTCGTTGACTATGCCAAAGCCTTTGACTGTGTGGATCACAATAAACTGTGGAAAATTCTGAAAGAGGTGGGAATACCAGACCACCTGACCTGCCTCTTGAGAAATCTGTATGCAGGTCAGGAAGCAACAATTAGAACTGGACATGGAACAACAGACTGGTTCCAAATAGGAAAAGGAATACGTCAAGGATATATATTGTTACCCTTTTATTTAACTTTTATGCAGAGTACATCATGAGAAACACTGGGCTGGAAGAAGCACAAGCTGGAATCAAGATTGCCGGGAGAAATATCAATAACCTCAAATATGCAGATGACACCACCCTTATGGCAGAAAGTGAAGAGGAACTCAAAAGCCTCTTGATGAAAGTGAAAGAGGAGAGTGAAAAAGTTGGCTTAAAGCTCAACATTCAGAAAATGAAGATCATGTCATCTGGTCCCATCATTTCATGGGAAATAGATGGGGAAACAGTGGAAACAGTGTCAGACTTTATTTTGGGGGGCTCCAAAATCACTGCAGATGGTGATTGCAGCCGTGAAATTAAAAGACGCTTACTCCTTGGAAGGAAAGTTATGACCAACCTAGATAGCATATTCAAAAGCAGAGACATTACTTTGCCAACAAAGGTCCGTCTAGTCAAGGCTATGGTTTTTCCAGTGGTCATGTATGGATGTGAGAGTTGGACTGTGAAGAAAGCTGAGCGCCGAAGAATTGATGCTTTTGAACTGTGGTGTTGGAGAAGACTCTTGAGAGTCCCTTGGACTGCAAGGAGATTCAATCAGTCCATCCTAAAGGAGATCAGTCCTGGATGTTCATTGGAAGGACTGATGCTAAAGCTGAAACTCCAATACATTGGCCACCTCATACAAGGAGTTGACTCCTTGGAAAAGACCCTGATGCTGGGAGGGACTAGGGACAGGAGAAGAAGGGGACAACAGAGGATGAGATGGCTGGATGGCATCACTGACTCGATGGACATGAGTTTGAGTGAACTCTGGGAGTTGGTGATGGACAGGGAGGCCTGGCATGCTGTGATTCATAGGGTTGCAAAGAGTCAGACACAACTGAGTGACTGAACTGACCTGAGTACATAGTAATCCCTCAATAAATATGAGCTAATCTTTTTATCTTATGCAGCCAAGTATTCTATGATGAGAGCCCAAGCCCTCCAGTCATAACTCTGAACTGAGGCAACCCGGTGAGGTCTGGCATGAAAAGGCAAGGAATCACATTCTCTTTGGGGAATTAGGAGTGGGACACAGGGAAGAACGATTAATGCTAGGAGGGAAAGCTGAAAAGATCATACACAGAGGAGGCAGGAGGAGGCATAAGAGTCACAGCAAGCAATTTTGTCCAGTCTGCTCCTCTCTCTCCATGCCAAAATTCCCATGTTCTTTTTAAAAAAAAAATTTTAATTATCTATTTGGCTGCATTACATTTTTGATATTTATTTATTTATTAATTGAAGGATGATTGCTTTGCAGAATTTTGTTGGTTTCTGCCAAATCTGCCAAACATCATGATTATATCTTAGTTGCGGCATGTAGGATCTTGAATTTTTGCTGTGGTATGTGGGATCTTTAGCTGCAACAGGTGGGATCTTTTTTTTTTTTTAGTTGTGGCATGAAGAATCTTTAGTTATGGCATGTGAGATCTACTTCCCCAACCAGGGATTGAACCCAGGCCCCCTACTTTGAAAACATGTCTTAGCCACTGGACCACCAGGGACATTCCCCAAAATTCCCATTTTCTGGTACCTCATTTGCTCTTTCTTCATCAGAGATATCAGGCTCTCCAGTATTTCAAGCTAGTGCCTTCCTGGCCGGAGTACTACTACTAAAATCTGTTTCTACCTACAGAACACTTCTAAAATGTGTAGAAGGCTTTTTTCACACCAACAATCAATTCTCTGGCTCTCTGGACACCAGTTGGGTATCATACAATTTAATTCAATTCCAACACTAACTACCTGAAGTTAGCATCAGGTCTCACAGGTTAAGGGCTCAGTCCCATGAGACTGATTCCCATTCCCATTTCAGATGCCAGTTGCCAGCCTTTGGCCTCCTCTACTTCCAACCAACCAGCCATAAATCAGGGGTTCCCATGACCCTCTTCACGTGCAATAATTTGCTAGAACAGCTCACAGAACTAAGGAAAGCACCTTACTTGTAGTTACTAATTTATTATAAAGGATTCACTTAGTCGTGTTCGACTCTTTGCAACCCCATGGACTGTAGCCTGCCAGGCTCTTCTGTCCATGGAATTCTCTTCCCAACCCAGGGATCGAACCCAGGTCTCCTGCATTGCAGGTGATTCTTTACCATCTGAGCCACCAGGGAAGCCCAAGAATACTGGAGTGGATAGCCTATCCTTCCTCCAGCGGATATTCCCAACCCAGAAATTGAACTGGCGTCTCCTGCATTACAGGCAGATTTTTTTTTTTATCAGCTGAGCTACCAGGGTAAGCCCTATTATAAAGAATATATACATAGATTGGTTCAAGATGGTAGAGTAGAAGGACGGGCGCCCCTTCTGCCAGAGCACCAAAACTGCAACTAGCTGTTGACCAACCATCAACATTGTTCTTCCTGTCTTTGATAGGAAGACACTGGATGAGGGCCAGAAGGGTCCCAACTGCAGAAGCTTCTGTCCCCATGGACTTGGGATGCACCATGCTCCTGGCACGTGAATGCATTCACAAAACTGAAAGCTCTTGGAACTTTGTCATTTAGGGGCCTTTATGGAGGTTTTACCAGATAAGCAAGACAGATTATTTACTCAGTCTCCAGCCCCTCTCCTCTCCTCAGAGGGTAGGAGGATCAGAATGAAAGTTCCAGGCTTTTAATCAAGATTAGTCTCTCTGGTAACCAGCCCCTATCCTGACTATCTAGGATCCCAAGAGTCACCTCATTAGAACAAAAGAGGCTCCTAACACCCTGGAAATTCCAAGGGATTTAGGAGCTCTGTGTCAGAAACAAAAGATGCTACTATCACCCCCTTCACTCAGGAAATTACGAGGGTTTAGGGAGCTCTTTGTCAGAAACTGGAGACAATGATCAAATATGTGTTTCTTATTATGCCACAGGTATCAACTCCTTAAGTGTTTATAGATGCTTCTGGTATGAGTAAGAAGCTCATGTCAAATTCTCCACGATTACAGGGAACACCACTTTACCGCAGTGTTCTTGCCAGGAGAATCCCAGGGATGGCGGAGCCTGGTGGGCTGCCGTCTATGGGGTCACACAGAGTCAGACATGACTGAAGCGACTTAGCAGCAGCAGCAGCAGCAGCAGCTATATGTCCTTGCCCTCACCACACACACACACCTTTCTAGATACTCACCTTGATCCAATAGCTTTCACACATTCCAAGGAGAGGCCTTTGGATTTGGAAAACAGGATGATAGAATGGGAAAATAATTCCTTTCTACCAATACAGCATTTTACAAAGTGCTATTTACATATTATCTGATTTTGATAATAGCCCTCAGAGGAAGGTATTATTATCCCTATTTTACAGATGAAAAACTGAAGTTTGAAGAAGTCAAGCAATAGCTCAAGGTCATACAGCTACTGAGGGCAGAATCAGAACCAGAACCTGACAATTTTGACCTCTAAGCCAGGGACCTATTCACTATTCTCTCCAATCTGGCCTCCATCTCAACCTAGGACTCAAGAGTCAGGCCCATCCACTTGATGGTCAGGCCCATCAAGAATCACAGTCTTGATCTGACTGAGAACTTGTCTCTGAGCAGGTCGTGCTCAGTTCTGTGGTAGCTGGTGGGCAGGCAGAACCCCAGATACCAAGCTGTGCCTCTGAAAGTGACTTTTGAGAGGAAGTGAGCTGGCAAGGGCATTCAAGGATGCCAGGAGCAAAGTCTTGGATCAGAGCTGCTCTTCCCACTCTTGTCACACACTCTCCTCTGGGGAGATCCACAGCAGCTGTGATATGGTTAGGTTCAGTATTCTGCCCTGATGTGGTCTGACAGCAGCTAAAAGGCTACAGTGGGAAGATAGTAAGACTGAAAATCCCTCAGTGGAAACGTGGTTTCTTGTTACTCTTCTTCACGGTCCCATGATTATACCAGGGACTCAGAAAGGCTCAGGCACCACGACTGTCTTATAAGTTTTGAGTTTCATTCATTAACCATGGTAAGAGGCATCTCATCCTTTTCTCACCTGTAGAGACAGCCTGAACTTAAGCATGCTGAGGGAGATGATAGGTATCTGCTTCCTTTGTTTTTCCTCTTTAGACTTGTCCCTCCTCTCCTCCTGCAGTGGGAATCAATTTCTTTTCACTTATGAAACAGCTTCTGAATCCTGAAGTTGCTTCATGTCCCCTTTCCTCCTCTCTCCTCATTACAGAATCAGAGGGTATCCCAAAATCCCCCTTGTTTTTTTATCCTCTGAATTCCAGGACCGACAATTTATTCATAACAAGGGTGAAAATATTCTTTCTCATTCACCTTATCCTGTGGGAATGAGAAGGCAGGCGGTTTCAGCCCTCATTCTACTCTCTCCAAACTATTAACCTTCCCAGCTCTACCTCAGCTGTCAAAACTTCAGACAGCACACAAACTAAGGCACACAAAGTTCCCCCTGGGGACATGAAAGAAAGCTCCAGGTTTTTTTCAGTTTCTCCCAACATACACACACACACACACACACACACACACACACACACACACACTCGCGCTCTCTCATCTCCTCCCAGCCTTCCCCTTCTTTCCTATCTCTCCCTGCTCCCCTTCCCTTTTCCTCCCTCACCCTCCTTCCCTCTATCCAAGGAGATGTTAATGGAAATGTCCATTAGATGCAGCAGCTGCCAGAGTGCTAGGCCGACTGGGCAGAGGGCCTGAACCCATTTATCCAAACTACATCCCCTAACACATATCTCAGGTTTTTATCTTTTCATTTCCACATTGTGCCTCAGCCAGGTCACTGAGTGCCAGCTCCCTGGTCTGAGAGCCCAAATACCTCCCTAGAGCACACATTGATGCCCGTCCACCAGACACAGAAACAGTTCATGGAGATGGGGGAGGAGGATAGCAGGAAGGATGAATCAGCATACACCTCCCAGGTCCAACTTTGTCCACGAAAATGCTGCTTAAAAGGCCTTGACTGTGGAATCTTTCTCTGACATTTATCTATTATTGTGACAATTTATTACAATGTCACAAAATCTTAAAAGCCACTCTCAAGAAACCATAGCCTGTTTCTGAAGACTCTGGGCCTGAGACCAGTGACATCCACAGTGTCACTGCTGTCTGGTACCTACTCTGACCTCTACCATGAGTTATTAGAAAGTCATATACTTTACCAGCTGTTCAGGATAAAGACAACAAAAGAATAACTTTAATTATAGTGTGGTAAAATCCTAGAGTACAGCTGAGTACAATCTGGCAAATTATGGAAACATGGCTTGATCAAAGAATGGAACTCTGGCTTAGCATAGGACTCTGCCTTCAGTTCTTAGTTTGGTTCTTCCTGTTTCTCCCAGCTTTATCTTTGACCTGTGATTCACACAGAAGCCATTCCACAAGTATTAACTCAGTGCTCCTATGTGCCAGGCTGCTCTTCCTTGTATAGCCCTTGAGTTCATGGCAAGATTGACTCCTCCTCGTGGTTCTCCCAACACCCCTATCCAGCTAGTTCCCGAACACTATGACCAGAGGCTCCTCAAACCAGATGGACTGATTTGATCCTTTCTTGAGCTGAGTTTGCCTTTCTTCACACTTGAGTCAGGAAAACAATATTCACAAGTGACTACTTTATCCATGATTTGTGTTTCATAAGCAATTCCATTTGAATAAGTTAGACATACTGCATAGTCAAAGAGGGAAAATAGGCAATGTATGTTGTAAAGGACACACATTCCTCCCCAAGCATCCCTTCCTTAAGGAAGTCTCTCCCATTTCCTAGTTTTTCCAAGACTGGAGGGGCAAGGACCTCCTCCAGATTTCAGCAGTAAGAACATGATGCAGGCCTAGCCTATCAGATTATTTCACACCTCTGGGCACAGCAAGTGGCTCAAGGAAGGTCATATGATTGAAAACCACATCAATCACAGTCTTCTCTTGGCTTCTGTAGGAGTAATGGGAAAGGTGCATGCTTTCTCCCTCTGGAATGTGGTAGCACTGGTTTGGAGCTGCTGGTGGCCACCTGGCTGCCACGTGTGGAGATCCTAAGAATGAAGCAATATAGCAGCAAACAAAGCCAAGTGATGCAAATAATCTACACCTTCATGTATCATTTGAATTCATGGATTTAGTCTTTCTGAAGCAAATCTACTCTTCATTGGAGATGTTCGGGAAGAGAACAGATAGCTGCCCTTCAGCTGTCTGATATGAGGCCCTCATGCCACCTCTATTTTATTCCCTCCCACAAAATACACTGGGAGAAGTTAGGGAAATGAATAGGAGCTATCCAAAATTCCCCCTTTCATCTCTTGATCTAAACACAAGATCTCTTGAGAAGAAGCAGGAGCCACTCTCATTCTCCTGTTGGGTAACTAAGCTTGTTAAAAAGGTTACAGATATTTGAGGCATGTCCGTAAATCTTTGAGAGCATCTGGATAAGTATTTACTGTCACCACTCAGACATATTCTTCCTAGGGCCACTATCAAAACAGAAGGGACAAGGTGTGTCAGTGGCATATCAGGAGAGAGTTCTCCGCCCCTTCACCTACTCCATCCCTTCCTATCCTCACCAATAGAACTAGGAAAGTTAAGCTCTAAGAGGTAATCAGAAGCAGTTAGAAACTGTCCTGTGGAGGGTTCCTTGGAATAATGTAAGAATTCACCCTTATTCTCTCAAGATAGAGCCAGTCCCAAATCTCAGAGGCTCTGATGATGAAGTCTGGACTCAGAGAGAAAAGCAGCAGGTAGAAAAGGAAGAGGGAGGGAAAACACAGGGAATTATTACAAAAAGAGTAAAACAGAATTTCCCAAGAACAAAAATAGCATCATGAAAAAGCCAATAGGTTGAGCAAAACATGGTAGAGAGGGGACAGTTTCACCCCATCAAAGCATAGAGTTCCCTGGGCAGGTGCTGGTGTTCTCCTTTCAGAAAACTCTGGACCCTGCCCAGGGCAGTGTAGAGCCTGGCTGACTCTCAATCAATGCACAAACCTGCCCAATTGACTCTGCCGTCTAGTCATGGCTCAAGGGTTCTTGAAGTCAGGATGCTTCCATAATTGGTTAAGCCCATGTGGAACCTCAGTCTGTGGTGCTGTGCTAACAAGGCTGTTTAAACCCTTCCTGGCAAGGAAAGCACAGCTGTCCACCAGATGTCTGTTGAAGAAGCCATCTATTGCTAGAAGAACACATCCTCATCTTCTCTCTCAGTGGGCCGTTATTCCTCTATATTTTCTGGACACAAAAATAAGGGCTGTTGTTCCCAATGCTCATTATCATAGGGCATTAATCATTGTCATTATACTCACAAAGCATTATAGTGTCATTTAGGTTGCTCTATACTCTACCACTTGGGAAAAGTGCTGCTTTAAGTTAGGTTCCCCAGAAGCATAATGTGAAACAGAATACAGGTCATGTGATTCGTTGAGGTCTGCCTTCAGGAGAAAGAGAATGAAGGAAGCAGGAAATAGTAATAAGGATGGATGTGGTCACAGTTTTGTATTTGGCCTCAACCTGATGCCACAGGACAATTCTGGAGCATGAATGGCACCAAAGAATTGCTCCTTCTTTGGGGTAAAGAAATAATCCTTCCTCAAGGCCTTTGTACCTCCTTGACTGAAAGCTGCAGCAGGTAAAGACAGGGTCTCCCATTCACCAGGAGCAATTTTTCTGGAGAAGGGGGCAACTATGAGACACTGGACTCAATACAAGCAGCTAGGCTTGAAGCAGATACACTGATGTGGTAAGTGAATTTGGGCAGGGTACCAATAGCATTCATTAGAGCTGCTGTATTAGTCAGCTCTGGCTGCCTTATGAAAATACCACAGAGTAAGTGGCTTAAATTTACTTCTCATAGTTCTAGAAGCTGGAAGTCTGAGGCCAGAGCACCAGTGTGGTTGAGTTCTTGCATGGTCTTTCTTCCTGACCTATCGATGGCTGCCTTCTTGCCATCTTACTCACACGCGGTGGGGGATTGGGAGAGTAGGGCAGGGTAAGCAGCAAGTCCTCTGAGTCTGTCTCCTCTTATAAGGGCACTAATTCTATCAGGAGAGTCAACCCTCATAAACCTAATTACCTCCCAAAGACCCTCCTCCAAATACCATCACATTGGGGGTTAAGGTTTTAACATATGCATTTTAGGAGGACAAAATTCAATCCATAACAGCTATCATTTTGTAAACAGGGAAATGAGACAACTGTTAGCTAGATTTGTTCAATGAGAGCCATTTCCTTTGCACCTAAATTCTTCCAGAACCCCATCTGTCATCTGCTGTGGATGAGACCAGTTAGACCCCCAACTGGCTGACCTGGGCCTAGGATCTCCCAACAGTTTCTCTTTTCTCCATCTCAGCAGGCACTGCTTTTTGCCCTGGGAAAGTCAGGCTGTGATTATTTGCAAGACTCAGCCCTTGGTAAGTATTCTGTAGGTGACAGCAGAGGCATCTGTGTGCAATCCTATCCAGCTCAAGCTTTGAAGCTCCAAAGCAGAGCCATTAACATTCTCTTCAGTCTCAGACAGTTCTCTTCAGCCCTTGTTAGTCTCATTTTCTTCCCTCTCAACTTTTTCATCAAGAGCAGCAGCTTCCTTTCCCCTAGAACTATTTCTTCTCTTCAAAGAGCTCTGGGCTCCAGGGAGGCCTGTGGCCAAGAGACTTGCCAGACACTGATGGATTCTCAATGAAGATCACACTGTGCCACCTGCTCTGTAGCTAAGAACCCAAGCACCTTCAACTCTCCTCAGTTCAGGACTGAGCAAAGGACCAATCAGGAAGGTGCCTTCCCTCTGGCTTCCAGGGCAGTCTTCAATGGTTAGGCCATGGGTTATGGAGGTTATCCTGAGTCCCCCAACCCACCCCTACTTCTGGATTTGTTATTTATATAGAGGAAGTCAGGGAGGAGAGTCACACAGGCCTTGCCCTGAGAAAGTAGAAATCTATCTACTGTCTCCCCATCCTCCATTCTGAAGCCTTTTTCTCTTCATAGGGGAGGAGGCCAAAGGACTCACCCTTTACAGAGGGGGTCCTATAGGCCTGAGAGGGGAAGAAGAGAGTTCTCAATGAGAATGCCATAAATGCCTCCGTAATTTATTAAGAGCTATCAAATATTCATCTGTATGGAAGATTCTTAGAAAATAGGAAGAAGGAATCTTAGGGAAGCTTAAATTCTGCCACTGGCCCCAAAGTACATTTCTTAGGTAACCTACAGATTATAGTAAGAGGGACTCCAATGCCTGCAATTCAGACAGAGAAGAATGAGTTTCTGCTGGCAGATGATAATTCAGCTTCATTGTCTTTCCTCTTAAACTTGCCTCTTAAACCTGCCCTTTCCTACCAAGAGCCACTGGTTGTATTCCTGTGTCCTCACCAAGGTTTTTGAGGGGTAAGGGGAATTGTGTCATATTCTCCCACTACCGTTCTCCCACTTGATTCTGCTATCTCTGTAGCTTTCCTTCTCTTATGCCCTACAGCTATCTTAGGCATACAAGCTCTCACTCCTTACAATTGCTTCCAGAGAGGCATATGAAAACAACTTTCCCAGGATATTTTACCAAACTCCTCTGCAAACAGAAGAGCAGCTATGACAATAGAGTACCATCATTTGTATTCATTTCTCTGTCCCTTCTGGCTGCAGAGCTGGGCCTAGCATCACCCAGCGCAACAGCCCAGGTGGGCCCAGAGGCACACAGAGAAGTACTGCTACTCCATCTGCTGGTTTAACAGCAGCCCTGGGTTGCAGTCTTTAGACTCCTTGCAAGGCAGGTTCTGGCTCTGAACCAGGAGAGCAAGATATCTTTTTGTAATGATAGAGAAAAGATAATCAGCCATTTTGTCAAAAGATAAGACACAGATACAAATACAGCTGGAAAACACAAAGCCAAGAATTATTGATCTAACAGGAGCTGTCTCTGCTCTGGGCAACCATTGTTTGGGGGCTATTATAATAGGGACCTGCGTATAATTATGGAGAAGGCAATGGCACCCCACTTCAGTACTCTTGCCTGCAAAATCCCATGGACGGAGGAGCCTGGTGGGCTGCAGTCCATGAGGTCGCTAGGAGTCGGATACGACTGAGCGACTTCACTTTCACTTTTCACTTTCATGCACTGGAGAAGGAAATGGCAACCCACTCCAGTATTCTTGCCTGGAGAATCCCAGGGACAGAGGAGCCTAGTGGGCTGCCGTCTATGGGGTCGCACAGAGTCGGACACGACTGAAGCGACTTAGCAGCAGTGTATAACTAGAAGACAGCTCCAAATCAAGGTGGAGGTGGGAGGGGTTAGGATGGAGTCTAGAAAAACACTGATGAAACTGTGCTTTTTCTTTTCTTCTTTCCATCAAGCCCTTTCCTTCATCTCTACTTGCCTTCTTTGTGAATAATACCTCTCCTTTGCAGATTATTTCCCTATGGCCTGTGGTCCATCCAGAGCCGTTTTTATGCTCACAATTTCATATTTATCTACCCTCAGCAAGGCAAGGAAAGGATGAAGGTAATAGATGAGGGTAGTAAGTTTCCTCAACAGAAGAAAGAAGGAGAAAATGATACTATATACCTTTACACAGAAATCTATTACTTAGTTCCTGAAATCTCTGTTCAACTACAGTAGGTACACAGTGCAATTTGGAAGTTTCAACACAGGCTCCACTATGTAGTATCCATCTCATATAAAAGTTAGATGTTAGCAAAGATGCAAATTTTCATAGAAAACCACTGAAAAACGGTGATGTAATTCTAAAATCTTCACCCATATTAAGAAGTTGTTGGGTATTAAAGGAAAATTTTTGAGACTATTTATTTGGTGAGAAGTGTTGGTATGCTGTGGGTATCCCCCTCCAGAGAAAGAAGGGTACCTGCATTTCACCACTAGCCTACTGAGAAGAGCTTCAAGGGAACCCTCAGGGGGCTTGATACATATCCTATGCAGTTAGAGGGGCAGAATGGACTGATTTTTTATTCCAGCCCAAGAAATATAAGGGCCATTGTATGGGCTGCTGCTGCTGCTAAGTCGCTTCAGTCGTGTCCGATTCTGTGCAACCCCATAGACGGCAGCCCACCAGGCTCCCCCGTCCCTGGGATTCTCCAGGCAAGAACACTGGAGTGGGTTGCCATTTCCTTCTCCAATGCATGAAAGTGAAAAGTCAAAGTGAAGTCACTCAGTTGTGTCTGACTCTTAGTGACCATATGGACTGCAGCCCACCAGGCTCCTCCATCCATGGGAGTTTCCATGCAAGAGTATTGGAGTGGGGTGCCATTGCCCTCTCCAGGCTAGCACCTGCTTAACAATGCTGGGATTGCCCACAGTCTCAGAGCTTATATGAGCAAAACACTGGTTTCTCACCAACAGGCCATTGAATTGCTATGGAATAAGAAAGCAACTGACAGAATAGAGTGTACTCCCGAGTCAAATGTGCATATGTACATGTGGTGGGGTGGGGGGAGTACAGATCTCTGAAGAACTCACAAAAGTGCCCCAGGAGAAAGCTAAATTTAAATATTCACCATTCCTGGAGAACACAAAACTGGCTTCAACAATGTGAGGCAAGTACATTATTTCCTGCTCCCTCATACTTTCTTGCTCTAATCCTGGAAGTGTCAGAAACTTTAGGAAAGAAAGAAGGACCACACCCATCTTCTTACTTGTAACAAGCCCCAGATGAAGGAGGATAAATAGCTTAATACTGAAAAATTTTGGAAACAGGGACAATATCTGGGCTGAATATGTTAAGTACCTAACTGAGATCAGGTTTTATTATATAAAGCAACTATAGTGCTTCCTAATAACTACAGAAGAAACGTTTGTCCAGGAGTGGAGTGAGGACTACCACTATGGAGCAAGTTTAAAGGAACAGTGGGAGCCAAAAACAAAAGTTTTTTTTTAATGATTACATACCACGAGCCCTGCTTATCACTGTTCTAGTTACAACTGTAAAAGTTGTTTCTCAACCTTTATTTTAAAAAGTAATAAAAACACCGCCAAAGGGGTTATAGCAAGAGGAGCTATTGTCAGAGTTAGTGGTTCTCCTTGGCTTAATAGCACTGTAATGTCCTTGTGGAAAATGAGGCCTATGGATTTAAGCTCTGCCACTTCTCCCCTTTTTTCTTTTTAATTAATTTATTTTTTTATTGAAGGATAATTACTTTATAGAATTTTGTTGTTTTCTGTCAAAACTCAACATGAATCAGCCATAGGTATACATATATCCCCTCCTTTTTGAACCTCCCTCCCATCTCACTTCCCATCCCACCCCTGTAGGTTGATACAGAGCCCCTGTGTGAGTTTCCTGAGCCATACAGCAAATTCCTGTTGGCTATCTATTTTAGAGTCCCTTGGACAGCAAGGAGATCCAACCAGTCCATTCTAAAGGAGATCAGCCCTGGGATTTCTTTGGAGGGAATGATGCTGAAGCTGAAACTCCAGTACTTTGGCCACCTCATGCGAAGAGCTGACTCACTGGAAAAGACCCTGATACTTGGAGGGACTGGGGGCAGGATGAGAAGGGGACGACAGAGGATGAGATGGCTGGATGGCATCACTAACTCGATGGACGTGAGTCTGAGTGAACTTCAGGAGTTGGTGATGGACAGGGAGGCCTGGCGTGCTGCGATTCATGGGGTCGCAAAGAGTCCGACACGACTGAGCAACTGAACTGGAACTGGAACTG
The DNA here is from genome assembly GCF_029378745.1 of Bos indicus. Lineage (NCBI taxonomy): Eukaryota > Metazoa > Chordata > Mammalia > Artiodactyla > Bovidae > Bos > Bos indicus. The sequence continues at coordinate 49,624,578 of NC_091766.1, read as the reverse complement.
GATCTATTTTACATATGATAATGTAAGCTTCCATGTTACTCTTTCCATACATGTCACCCTCTCCTCCCCTCTCTCTGTGTCCATAAGTCTATTCTCTATGTCTGTTTCTCCACTGCTGTCCTGTAAATAAATTCTTCAGTACCATTTTTCTAGATTCCATATATATGCATTAGAATATATTTATCTTTTGCTTTCTGACTTACTTCACTCTGTATAATAGGTTCTAGGTTCATCCACTTCATTAGAACTGACTCAAATGCATTCCTTTTTATGGCTGAGTAATTTTCCATTGTGTATATGTACCACAACTTCTTTATCCATTCAAACATCCATTTAGGTCTTTTTCCCACTTTTCCCCTTTTTTTCTGAATTCCCAAAAGCATCCTCTCTTCCCTCCTCCTGATACCCTGCAGTACATACCACTTGTAAGCAAAGTTACTTTAACAACATCCAAAAGCCTCCTGTACTGTCACATTCCTGCCCCATATCCTGTCCCTTGCACCCTGAGCATCCCCAGGGGTAACAAGGGGAGTCACAAGCCACCTCAACAGTTTCAGAGTCTCTTTTATGTAAACACTTACTTCCATATTCTCAATTTGACCTCCTCATTCTTCCCCTATATTCCAGGGGAGGGGCGGGGGATGAGACACATACACATACACCCACATGCAAAGCTTTATACAAAGAAAATCACATATGTGAATTCTCTGCCCTCCAGGAAAGTATAACTGAAGAGAGCTAACATTAAGTAGGTAAGCATAAATAGCAGAAAAGCAGCATTAAGCCAATACATGATGAAGAGCAGGGGAAATGCATGAATGAGGTAAGAAGCAGAGATGGCCAGTTGATGAACATTTACTTGAATAAGCTACTAGGTGTCAGGTACTGGGCTAGGTTCTGGCAACAAAATTGTGAACAGAATAGACACAGTCTCTGTGCACACAGAGCTTTCAAAGTACTGCGGAAGATAAGCACCAAGCAAATTTTTTCCAAAAAGTAGTTTAATGAATACAGGTGCACAAAGTGCTATGGAAGATAATATGTAGGACTGGTTTGGGAACTAGGAATCTGATCTAGTCTGGGGGTTAAAAAAGTTTGCCTACATAAGTGACATTAAAATATGGGGGAACCTGAAAGCTAAGTAGGATTAGACAAAGGGCTGGTGGGCAGAATAGAGACCTAGAGAGCAGAGAGAACATATGGGAAAGCAGAAGCAACACACTGAAGGAACTGAGAGAAGGCCTGAGTGGCTAGAATGAATCTATCAAGTGGGAAAGAGGCCAAGGTGAGGAGGCTGAAGGGATTAGCAGAAAGCTAGGGGATTCTAAGTGTTGATTAAAAGCAATGCAAGTAAAAATTATAGGATCAAAGATTTGAAGTATTGGAAAGCTTTTAGTGTTATCCAGTCAGACTACCAGGATGATGCTGGAATCCTCTCTGCCTGTTCCCTGTCACTAGGTCAACATGAATGAAGGCCAGAAAGGACTTAGCAAAGGGGCTAGGCGGGGAAGTCCACAGGAAGCTGGTATAAGCAGCAAATAAAGTATTCATAGAGCCCCACAGGCTGAAGCAGGAAACTCTCCACTTCCCCAGAGTATGAGCTAGAGTTGCCTATCCAGCCAACCTGCCTATTCGTGTGAAGACACTCTCCCAGGATCAGCCAAGGAGAAGTAAATGGCGACCATTTGTGTCTATTAACCCTAGCTTAGTGAGAGGAAAATTACTTTGAGCAGGTGTCAAGGTATGTTGATATGTTCAACATAGCAGGTTGATATGTTCAAGAGGGACTGGCTAGTTTGCATTCATGACAGAGAAACCTATTGTGAATGGCAGCCTGTGAAGAAGCAAAAGGACAGCAAAGCTAGAGTGCCCACCACCCCGAGGAGCTCTGGCCTACTTACTCTGATAGTGGAATGTGTTCACCGTTGTTAGGGCAGATGCTTCGTTGGGTGTTAGAGGCAAGCGAGGAGGCCACTCCTTGATGGTACAAACCAATGAAACTCATTATTCTCATGGCAGTAATAAAACTGGCCCCCTTTTCCCTTTATTTTCCTGCTTCTTACACTATGGCAGGGCTGGGTGTGCTGAGGAAGGATCTCATGGCCAGGCCATGATATTCACTAATCAGCACTTAGTGAGCACCCCCATACTATGAAGAGGTCTGTGGTGGCTCAGAATACAAGAAAATGGAAGTCTCTGTACTTGAGAGGCTCACAAATCTAGATGAGAAGCAAGCACCATATGATAAACCATAACCTCAGGTACCAAATGGATGTACGGAGGAGAACTAGGTTTAAGGTGGACTAGATCACTGTGGAATGGGCTAACAACCACCAAGCTGTTTGAAGCAGCAAGCACTTGATCTGGGTGGCACATCAGTCAGGTGTAGTGAGGAGGTGGGAAAGCATGGGGGGTCAAGAAGTGCCCATGGCGTCAGAGGAACAGGCTTAGACCAGGGCCCTCTGACAAAGGAGTAACGGGAAGTCAGCTTTCAAAGGTGAAGAAAATCATGAAAAGCCCTAATGGTAGACTAAGGAGCTTGGAGCTTTGATTTTATTCTAGAGACAATGAGAAGCCACTGAGTTTCTGGGCAGGAGTTTTAGAACAACTATTCTGACTGGAATGTTCAAAATAATTGGAATGGAGAAGTGAAAAAAAAGGCAAGGATGTCAGTTAGGAGATCAGCATATGGCAGGATTTAAAATTTTTCTTCTCTTTTTTTGCTGAAAGAACTGGATAACAGATGTCTCCCTTAACCTCCCATGGACATTTAAGGAAAAGGAAATAAAAGTTTTGGTTGTAGTGACAGGGGATTGGGATTTAAAAGACCATTAAGATTGCTATAAACGAGCAAGATAAACCAGCCTCAGAGGAGCATAATGCAGGCAAGTGCTCCAGTCAGACTAGAAAGAGATTCCCCTGGGTTGTAGATGAAGATAAGTTTGTAGGACCTACAACCTGGGGACCCAGGCCTTGCTCCTTGGCAGCACCACAGGAAGGAACACAACCCAGAGAAGATTGGCCCCACGTTACAACCAGGAGATAGGACTCTAGGCTGCAGGATTCACAGCCTCACAAAAGGTTTCTGTAAGTCAAGGATGAAGATCAGACACTCAGGCACTGGACATGAAGGGTTGGTGCAAATAATGGGACACCAGGTGTCTCAGCAATAACCAGCAACTCGAAGCCCCTTCCAATCTCATGGCAAAATATAGGATCCTGGAACCACAATTCAGGTCTGAAGATGAAACATAAGTGAGGTTAAATTTCCCACCAGTCAGACAGGGTAGGAGCATATAATTGGAGCTTACCTTATTTAAGCTTATAAATAAATGTGATACTTTCTCCACATCTGAATTTATAAGCTGAGAGTCATACCTGCTATAATTGTTGCAGTTCAAGTGTGAGAAAATGTCACTTACATTAGAATGACTGAAGTGAGAAGACAAAGACATAGAAGCCCCAGAGATATCGTACAGGAAGAAAGAAAAGGACTTCCTCTGCCAAGAATCTACAGAAAATCCCGGGACACAGTAAGAACGCAGGAAATATCTGCTTGCCTCTGTCACTCTCAAGCATCCTTAATAGGGGACTCAAGTAAACGCTTTATGTTTAGTCTTAGCATTCATAAATTATGATGAGATGTAACTTTAAAAAGCTGTCTTCTTGGGCTCTCTGGTGGCTCAGTGGTTAAGAATAATATGCCTGGTTTGATCCTCAGTCCAGGAAGGTCTCACAGGCCCCAGAGCAACTAAGCCCAGGCACCACAACTACTGAGCCCACGCGCTGCAGCTACTGAAGCGTGCGCACCTATAGCCCATGCTCCACAACGGAGGGCAGCCCCTGCTCAGGACAATTAGAGAAAGCCTGCGTACAGCAACAAAGACCCACCACAGTCCAAAAGTAAATTAATTAAATAAATAAATCGTTAAAAAAAAGAGCAAAAGGATGAGATTCCATCACTGAGTTTCCACTTGGTGTCAGATATGGCATATTAATGAAGCATTAGTTGCTCAGTCGTGTCCGACTGTTTGCAACCCCATGGACAGTAGCCTGCCAGCCTCCTCTGTATATGGAATTCTCCAGGCAGGAACACTGGAGTAGGTAGCCATTCCCTTTCCCAAGGTATCTTCTCGACCCAGGGATCAAACCCAGGTCTCCTGCATTGTGGGCCAATTCTTTGCCATCTGAGCCATTGAGGAAGCCCATGAGGTACAAGCAATATCCATATTAATAAAATTCTGTTTGTGTCCTTAAGATGCTCACAATCTAGTGGGAGAGATGGACATGCTGACAAATAATTAAGCTCCCATGTATGTGTCATAACAAAACTGTGAATAAATGTTCTAGAAGCACAGAAGATCAAGTGAGAAGTTGTCTCAGGAAGCTTGAAAAGGATTTACAGAGAAGATGAGATTTAAGAGGGTTTTACAGGATAAGTAAGAGCTCAACATCTGGATAAGAAATAGAAGAGCTCAAATAGTGGGAAAGGTATATACAAGGCATTGAAGCATAAAGTAGTAGTAAGCCTGCAGTGGAGGAGTGGGAGACTACATTCAGCGAAAAAGATGTTCTGCCTGGAATTGTCCCCTAAAATCTTTAACTGAGGCTACCCATATAATCAACACATTCACCTCAAAAGAGCTTCTAAGATACACCAAAGAGAATTGTCACCAGTATGTGGCTCTGTGCTGGAGACTACACAAAAGGATACAGACACTTAACTACCCACTGAGAACCTAACTACCCACTGAGTACCTAACAGCCTCAGGCAAAACTTCATTTTTCTCTCTGAAGACTCCCAACTGAAAATACTAGCATATTTTCCTTCCTCAATATTATCCAACCTGGACTACATCAAATAAATAAAATAAAATAAATTTTATCCCCCAATAAAATAGCTTTAATTAAAAAAAGATATAACCTCATCATCTTCATCCACCAAACAGGCAACTTTCAGATGAAATACATTAGTTTAAAACCCATATTCCAGGAGTCTAGATAAAGCCTGGTGACTCAGAGACTGTTCAGCTCATCATAGTGCTCAGTTTTCTGTCCCAGGGGTCACCTCCCTCTAAGCCCTACTTATTCCCCCTTTTTAGCCCTAAATAAACGGGCAGTGTGGAAGAGGGCTGCCACTGCTGAATCGCTACAGTCGTGTCCGACTCTGTGCAACCCCATAGACGGCAGCCCACCAGGCTCCCCCATCCCTGGGATTCTCCAGGCAAGAACACTGGAGTGGGTTGCCATTTCCTTCTCCAATGCATGAAAGTGAAAAGTGAAAGTGAAGTCTCTCAGTCGTGTCCGACTCTTCGAGACCCCATGGACTGCAGCCTACCAGGCTCCTCCGTCCATGGGAGTTTCCGGGCAAGAGTACTGGAGTGGGGTGCCATTGCCTTCTGGGGGAAGAGGGCTATGCTTGCCTATTATCCACTGTAACATTAAAACAGGAGGGAAGACAGCAGGGAACAAATTTTACCGAATGACATAGACATTGAGGATATGAAAAAGACTGGTTATAACTGATTAGGTCTAAGATGGTGAAAAATTTGACTTCTAGTAGACCTTGAGCCTCATTATATGTTCACTGTAATACATTAGCTACATGACATACCCACAAGTGCCATGGCAATTCCAAGACCAACCATGAAAGGCCAAAAAATGTACAGGGGTCCAATTCCTGGAAATCTCTGCCCCTTCTCCAAAATAGCTGGAATAATCCTTCCACTCATTAGCCTATGAAATGATCAGATTCATAAAAAGTACCCAATCCGTATTTCAGCACCTCTCATCTTCTCTCTGTCTGTGGACTGAGTTTCTCCCAGGGCTGCTCTTGCTTTTTGAGGCAGATCACAGACTGTCTATGAAATGTGTATGTCTCTAAATAAATCCACTTCTTTTCACTTTGTCTCTAGCTAAATGGCTTCTATGCTGAGACATAAAGAACCTGAGCTTCATTAAGCTCTGAAACCAGGTGTGTGATCTTAATGAAAAGACAGTGGGTTCAAATCCCAGCCTATGGGTTCAAGTCCCAGTCTGGGTTTTGGCTGGGTTTGAGTCGCATCTGAGTTGTGCAATTACAACTTCATGTAAAATATGACACAAGAAGAAAATACCTCAAAAAAAACTCTAATAGAATTTTTCCCTACTAATGTGCCTCAAGATTTACTGAGACATCAAAATCTTATTTTCAGCACATTAATGGCCTGGATTGCAAATGTACAGGTTATATATTTTGTGATGTATTTCTGATAGAATTCAGGAATCAGGGATGAAAAGATATTATCATTGATAGAGTCTTTGAGGGTGAAGCGAGGATCTTAAAAAACTGACTTCAACTAAGAAGAGGAAGATAATTTGGTTTTATTTCTCAAATAAAAAGTGTGTTTGATTTTGAAAAACAATCATCCAGACTCACATTTTTGTGTTTAACAACCACCTTGAAATTGGTCTGCCTCAGAGGACAGCTCAATTCTGGGCTACCTTAGCATGAATGATTTATGACATTCATGCACTTGGCAACTACATCAGTTTTTCTAAAGCTGGCACCCAACACCACCTGCATGTTAAGTGAAGATTTATGATTTCTAAAACTCACCTCATTATGCAGAGGTACATGAATTGTCTTATATGTGCAGTCTATAACTCCCAAGACAGATAAGGAGGCAGCTATGTCACAAAATTCATGGCTCTTTCCCGTTAAAGCTGAAGTTTTGGAGAAAAACTAAGGAAATAACTGGCCCTTTGTAGAAAAATAGCTTTAGCTAACCATTACACCTCCAAATGATGAACCAGCTATAGCCTACCACTATATCTTACAGGAGCAAAGAGGCTAATGGTGAAAGTCACTTTAATCACAGCAATGAACTATGTCTATGTTTTGAACACTGCAGCAATAGACAGAACCTAAAGTGACTCTTCAGAAATATTGACCATTCTGTTAGTTTAATTTTTTCCCCAATTTGGTGTCTGAGACCTTTTGCTGATCAAGTGGCCCAGTCAGACCCACAGACATGAACTCCAGAGAAGAGAATTCAATACCTTGGCGTGCCCAGTGGCAGAGAATTCAGTACTTGTGTGCTCCCTCAGAGTGAAGAAAAGCAAATGCTGGTTTAGGTTCTGTAATGAAGCTTGTTTTCTAAAAGTCTTTAGAAATGCAGCAAATCTTTCCACACACCCTACAAAATAGTAGAAGCAAAGAGGATTAAGTGGAATAAAGTTATGAATCTCAAGGAAGAATAAGATTATATAGACAACCATTAAAAATGACAAGTATATGTGACCAGGCTGACAAGAAAATATTTTTAGGAAAGGTATAAAAAGCAGAACACAAAAATGGCAAGCATATACACTGACTGGAAAAAAACCAAAATGACAGAAAAAATGGTGTGGACCTCCCCGGTTGTCCAGTGGTTAAGAATCTGCCTGCCAATGCAGGGGACAGGGGTCCCTAGTCTTGGAAGATTCCATTTGCAGGGGAGCTTCTGAGCCCATGTGCCACAACTACCGAGCCTGCATGCTCTAGAGCCCAGGAGCCTTAACAAGAGAAGCCCGAACACTGACACTAGGGAGTAGCCCCTGCCCACCACAACCAGGGAAAGCCTGATGCAGCAGTGAAGACCTAGAGCAGCCAATAAAAAAAAAAAAATTTTTTTAAATGGTGTTTCTAGCCTAGAGAGTTTCAATAACATAAAGTTAAGCAGAAAATAATGAAATTCTAAATAATTTATTTTCAAATATCCCTATCAATGAGGATATAGACACATATGTATGATTGCTGCTGCTGCTGCTAAGTCGCTTCAGTCGTGTCCAACTCTGTGCGACCCCAGGGACTGCAGCCTACCAGGCTCCTCTGTCCATGGGATTTTCCAGGCAAGAGTACTGGAGTGGGGTACCATTGCCTTCTCTGATGTATGACTGCTAGTTACCCTAAATCCAAGAAACCCCTGTTTCTCTCTCCTCTGCAGAGCTCAAAACAGTGGGCCACTCTCCACGGCCTTTGAGAGTATAGAACACCTGCACTCAAATACCCAAGGTGACAGAAGAAAACTAAAATACAAAACGTCTCAAAGTAGAGGTAAGAAAATTATTTGGGAAAAAAGATTGTGGGAAACCCATTTTCAACTTTAATGACTTATTAGATGTCATTTGATTTCTGAAATGTGCTTGGGATTTGTCCAGCTCTGACTCTGGGCTCTGACAATGCCTTAGGTCTGCTTGTCCCAACGTGGTTACTCTATCTCATGGAAATGATGCTCTACTCACAATACAGTGCACAAGAGCAAGAAAGTAGTATCAGGGAACTACAAATTGGGCAAATCAGGAAAAGTGAAGCCTCTTTGGCTACTGGGAGTATGTATATATCCAAGAGCAGAGTAGATACACAGAGAAGACTTGTATTTGAGTTCAGGGACTCAGTTACTACTTCACATTAAGTTACTTGTAGACACGTGATCACTCAAACACAGGTGTTGTTCTCCAGGGCTTTGGTGCTGGTGTTCTACTGGCTGCCTTTAATCCTGAGAGCAAACACACACACACACACACACACACACACACACGGTGCTGGTGTTCTACTGGCTGCCTGTAATCCTAAGAGCAAACACACACACACACACACACCACCCCATGTCCTGGCACAGCCAGGGTAGAACAGACTTCTTTTGGGGAAGTCACGGAAAGCTGAAAGAGCACACAAAGGGGGCCTCATCCACAATCTCTGTGGAGTCTCTCTCTACACAGAGTTTGCACTTTGCCAGGCTCCCCAAGTGACGCTAGTGATAAAGAACCCCTCTGCCAGTGCAGGAGACATAAGAGACAAGGGTTCAATCCCTGGGTCGGGAGGAGGAAATGGGTATTCTTGCCTGGAAAATCCCATGGACAGAGGAGTCTGGCAGACTACAGTCCATGGGGTCAAAAAAGAGCTGGACATGACTTAACAACTAAACAGGCTTAGAGACAGATCATTAGTCTATGGTGGAAGAGAGATATTCATGAGACCTACAGCAGCTATCACACTCACAGATCCCCCCTTGCCCCTGAAGAAGGGGATCACAGCCTCCCTATAGGAACCAGCCTGCTCTACATGATGCCACACACACAATCACTACTCCCACTCCACCCCAATCACTAGCTCAATAAAACAAAGACGTGGAACCTAAACAAACGGCCTATGAGCTGACCCAGTGAGCCCTGAAACAACGTGCCACTTTTCTGCGCCTTTACTCTGCCCAATAAAGGCGCTCCGTAATGATGGTGCACTTCAAGCACACAGAAAGATAGCAGGCGTAGTGCAAACAGCCCTGGGATACACGAAGAGTACAGGAAAAAAGTATTCCAATGTCTTTATATTTATTTTTTATCTTTCCTATTTTACATATTTTAATAATATTACTACACACAAAGCTTATAAATATACAAATATTCATAATGGAGGTATGTGCTCAAATTTTTTGTTTTTAATTTTTTGGCTATGCCATGCAGCATGCAGAACCTTAGTATCGCAACTAGGGATGGAACCCGTGCCTCCTGCACTAGAAGAGCAGAGTTTTAACCAATGGACTGTCAGGGAAGTCCCTCAAATATTCTTCTAATAGAATGTGTAGTGAAAAAATATGGTGACCAGAAGATACCACACTACTTGGGGTGTTCCTAAGCAAGGTGAGATCCTTAATTGCCACCTCTACCAGAACCTCCTGTCAAACTTGTTAAACAGGCAGATTACTTGAAACACCTCAGACCTACAGAACTAAGTTGGTATGCTTAAAGAGCTTCCCAGTAATTCTGATGCCTACTGAAATATGGGAACTACTGTCATGGAAGAATTAGGGAAGCAAACACAAAGAAGTGAGATGTGGAAAGGGCAGCGTCAGTGCAGAAGTGCCATAAAGATGACTGATCCTGCTGGGGCCTGACCAAAGAGGAGGAGCTACCCCTCGTTCTTCCTGAACTCTGGTTCTATGGGTATTGAGACAATACCTGTACTTTTCCAACTAGCCTTCAAATAAATCCTTATCACCTAAAGAAACTTGGGTACTTCCTTTCCTGATGGTTGGGAAGCAGGTTTCTAAGATTTCTAAAACCTTAGAAACCAACAGCCTCTCACATAGAGAAAATGTTAGTCAGAAGAACTGAAAAGGTAGCTGATACACTTTCACTAAATGTACACCTTCAAGAGTGAGGATAAGACAGGAGGAAGTAGGTATATGAGTCAGAAGTGTCTGTAAACATTTGAAAAAAGATCCTGTACTAATTGAACATTTAATCGGAAATCATGTGGGTGATTTCTAAAAAGTACACTAAGTAAAAATGGAGGCTGTAGAACAGAAGCTACACTGTCTGTGTGACTTTGGGCAACTCACTAATTCTCTTATTTCATCATCTGTTAAATGATAAATTAGATTTTACTTTATATTTTTGTGTAAAACTGTTTCAATCTTTTTAAAAAAACTTTATTATAGTTCATTTAAAATGTTGAGTTAGTTTCAGGTGTACAGCAAAGTGAATCAATTATACATATACATATGGTAAATGCATGCATGTTCAGTTATGTCTGTGACCCTACGGATTGTAGTCTGCCAGGCTCTTCTGTCCGTGGGATCATCCTGGCAAGAATACTGGAGTGGGTTGCCATTTCCTCCTCAAGGATATCTTCCCAACCCAAGGATCAAACCCACATTTCCTGAGGCTCCTGCATTGGCAGGCAATTTTTTTTTTTTTTTAACCACTGAGCCACCTGGGAACAGTATGAAAAAGCAAAAAGATATGACACTGAAAAATGAACTCCCCAGGTCAGTAGGTGCCCCATATGCTACTGGAGAAATAACTCCAGAAAGAATGAAGAAACAGCCAAAGAGAAAACAACACCCAGTTGTGGATGTGACTGGTGATGGAAGTGAAGTCCAATGCTGTAAAGAACAATATTGTATAGGAACCTGGAATGTTAGGTCCTTGAATCAAGGTAAATTGAAAGTGGGCAAACAGGCGATGGCAAGAATAAACATTGACGTTTTAGGAATCAGTGAACTACAATGACCTGGAATGGGCAAATTTAATTCAGATGACCATTATATCTACTACTGTGGGCAAGAATCCCTTAGAAGAAATGGAGTAGCCCTCATAGTCAACAAAAGAGTCCGAAATGCAGTACTTAGGTGCAATCTCAAAAATGACAGAATGATCTCTGTTCATTTCCAAGGCAAACCATTCAGTATCACAGTAACCCAAGTCTATGCCCCAACCACAAATGTCAATGAAGCTGAAGTTGAAAGGTTCTATGAAGACCTACAAGACCTTCTAGAACTAACATCAAAAAAAAAAAATGTCCTTTTCATCATACGGGACTGGAATGCAAAAGTGGGAAGTCAAGAGATACTTGGAGTAACAGGCAAGTTTGGCCTTGGAGTCAAAAATGAAGCAGGGCAAAGGCTAACAGAGTTTTGCCAAGAGAAGGCACTGGTCATAGCAAACACTCTCTCCCAACAACATAAGAGATGACTCTACACATGGACATCACCAGATGGTCAACACCTAAATCAGATTGATTATATTCTTTGCAGCCAAAAATGGAGAAGCTCTATACAGTCGGCAAAAACAAGACCGGGAGCTGACTGTGGTTCAGATCATGAACTCCTTATTGCCAAATTCAGACTTAAATTGAAGAAAGTAGGGAAAACCACTACAATGGAAGTGACAAATAGATTCAAGGGATTAGATCTGATAGACAGAGTGCCTGAAGAACTATGGACAGAGGTTCATGACATTATACAGCAGGCAGTGATCAAGACCATCCCCAAGAAAAAGAAATGCAAAAAAGCAAAATGGTTGTCTGAGGAGGCCTTACAAGTAGCTGAGAAAAGAAGAGAAGCTAAAGGTAAAGGAAAGATATACCCATTTGAATGCAGAGCTCCAAAGAATAGCAAGGAGAGACAAGAAAGTCTTCCTCAGTGATCAATGCAAAGAAATAGAGAAAAACAATAGAATGGGAAAGACCAGATAACTCTTCAAGAAAATTAGAGATACCAAGGGAACATTTCATGCAAGAATGGGCCCAAAAAAGAACAGAAATGGTATGGACCTAAAAGAAGCAGAAGATATTAAGAAGAGGTGGCAAGAATACACAAAAGAACTGTACAAAAAAGATCTTCATGACCCAGATAACCACACCAATCACCTAGAGCCAGACATCTTGGAATTCGAAGTCAAGTGGGCCTTAGGAAGGTGAAGGTAAAGTCTCTCAGTCGTGTCCGACTCTTTGCGACCCGTGGACTGTAGCCTACCAGGCTTCTCCATCCATGCGATTCTCCAGGCAAGAATACTGGAGTGGGTTACCATTTCCTTCTCCAGGGGATCTTCCCGACCCAGGGATCGAACCCGGGTCTCCCGCATTGGAGGCAGACACTTTAACCTCTGAGCCACCAGGGAAGCCCTAAGCTAGTGGAGGTGATGGAATTCCAACTGAACTATTTAAAAATCGTAAAAAATGATGCTGTGAAAGTGCTGCATGCAATATGCCAGCAAATTTGGAAAACTCAGCAGTGGCCACAGGACTGGAAAAGGTTAGTTTTCATTTCAATCCCAAAGAAAGGCAATGCCAAAGAATGTTCAAACTACCGCACAACTACACTCATCTCACACATTAGCAAAGTAATGCTCAAAATTCTCCAAGCCAGGTTTCAACAGTACGTGAACTGAGAACTTCCACATGTTCAAGCTGGGTTTAGAAAAGACAGAGAAACCAGAGATCAAATTGTCAACATCCGCTGGATCATCAAAAAAGCAAGAGAGTCACAGAAAAACTTCTACTTCTGCTTTATTGACTACGCCAAAGTCTTTGACTGCATGGATCACAACAAACTGTGGAAAATTCTTCAAGAGATGGGAATACCTGACCACCTTACCTGCTGCCTGAGAAATCTTTATGCAGCTCAAGAAGCAACACAGTTAGAACTGGACATGGAACAATGGACTGGTTCCATATTGGATAAGGAGTACATATTGGGAAAGGAGTACTTGAAGGTGGTATATTGTCATTCTGCTTATTTAACTTATATGCAGAGTACATCATGTGAAATGCTGGGCTGGATGAAACACAAGCTGGAATCAAGATTGCCGGGAGAAAGATCAATAACCTCCGATATGCAGATGACACTACCCTTATGGCAGAAAGCAAAGAAGAACTAAAGAGCCTCTTGATGAAAGTGAAAGAGTAGAGTGAAAAAGTTGGCTTAAAGCTCAACATTCAGAAAATGAAGATCATGGCATCTGGTCCCATCACTTCATGGCAAATAGATGGCAAAACAATGGAAACAGTGTCAGACTTTATTTTCTTCGGCTCCAAAATCACTGCAGGTGGTGACTGCAGCCATGAAATTAAAAGACGCTTGCTCCTTGGAAGAAAAGCTATGACCAACCTAGACAGCATGTTAAAAAGCAGACATTACTTTGCCAACGAAGATTCGTCTAGTCAAAGCTATGGTTTTTCCAGTAGTCAGGTATGGATGTGAGAGTTGGACCATAAAGAAAACTGAGCGCCAAAGAACTGATGCTTTTGAATTGTGGTTTTGGAGAAGACTCTTGAGAGTCCCTTGGACTGCAAGGAGATCAAACCAGTCAATTCTAAAGGGAATCAGTCCTGAATATTCATTGGAAGGACAGATGCTGAAGCTGAAACTCCAGTACTTTGGCCAGCTGATACAAAGAACTGACTCCTTAGAAAAGACTCTCATGCCAGAAAAAAATGAAGGCAGGAGGAGAAGAGGATGACAGGAGATGAGATGGTTGGATGGCATCACCAACTCGATGGACATGAGTTTGAGCAAGCTCTGGGAGTTGGTGATGGACAGGGAAGCCTGGTGTGCTGCAGTCCATGGAGTCACAAAGAGTTGGACATGACTGAGCCACTGAACTGAACTGAGTCACCTGGAAGCTCTGAGCCACCACATGTACATATATCCACTTGTTTTTAGATTCTTTTCCCATATAGGCTGGGCTTTTCTGGTAGCTCAGCTAGTAAAGAATCTGTCTGCAATGTGGGAGTCCTGGGTTCAGACCCTGGGTTGGGAAGATCCCCTGGAAAAGGGATAGGCTACCCACTCCAGTATTCTGGTCTGGAGAATACCACGGACTGTACAGTCCATGGAGTCGCAAAGAGTCAGACACGACTGAGTGACCTTCATTTTTCCTATATAGGCCATATAGAGTATGGAGTAGAGGTCCCTGTGCTATAGTAGTAGGTTCCTTTTAGTTATGTATCTTATATATAGTAGTACATATATATGTCAGTCTCCCAATTTATCCCTGCCTGCAAAGGTTAGATTTTAAATGATATCTAAATGCATTTCTATGTTTCTAGAAACCAAGTTCAGGCTCAATTTCTAGTTCAGGTTTCCTTTTGCTAAATCATTCTGATTAAGAATAAATGAAAGTATTCAGAAAAGGCTCCTACATCCTTAAGAATTATTAAATGGGTCTTCATAAAGAGCAAATCTCTGCTTTTGTCAGTCCTGCTGCTGCTAAGTCACTTCAGTCATGTCCGACTTTGTGCGACCCCTGAGACGGTAGCCCACCAGGCTCCCCCGTCCCTGGGATTCTCCAGGCAAGAACACTGGAGTGGGTTGCCATTTCCTTCTCCAATGCATGAAAGTGAAAAGTCAAAGTGAAGTCGCTCAGTCGTGTCTGACTCTTAGCGACCCCACGGATTTCGGCCCACCGGGTTCCTCCGTCCATCGGATTTTCCAGGCAAGAGTGCTGGAGTGGGGTGCCATTGCCTCCTCCGTTTGTCAGTCCTACACCCTCCCCAAATAGGGACTTCACACACAGGTCCTTGGACCTGTCTAATAGCCACCTGTTTTTCAAACCTGAATGAAAATCCACGTGAGGTTAACTGCTTTTTTACCCTGTGCAATGAGACTGCATTATCACTAGAATGTAAATACCAAATCTAATCAAAGTGATTATCTTAATTTATTGCTGCCTTAGTTTTCTTTCAGGGTCATATTCTCTTTCTCTCTTGTCCTTTCAGAGGGAAGGCAGGTTGGTGGGTTACCAGGCATTCCATACAGAAAGAAACCTACTAATTGTCACCATCCCTGGGGACAGAAATATCACTGACACAATACTTCCTACACTTCACTGGGGCAAGTTCTGTTGAATTAGACTTGAGTGAAGTGACACTGTGTAATGTACTCCAATACAGTGTAGCTAATACCCAAACAGAAAAGTGGGAACTGTCTCCTGAAATCTGCTGCAGGTACATGAAAAATTCCAAGGAGAATAAAAATGACAAATCCCTGCAGTATGTCACATTTTTATTTCATGAAGATGGAAAGTGCCACAGCATGATATTCATCTTTGGGAAGACTGAATAAAATGTCATCTGAGCCACCAGTTTAAAGAAACTCCTTTAAAAATATAAACTTGATCTTATGTATTCTATTACAGATTGAACTTCCTTTATAGTTGTCCTGGAACCTAAACTACATAAAAATATTTTTATAGCTTTAACTCAATTGCCTAAAATAACTGCTGTTAATAATGGATTAGGCCAATGCTACAAAACTCTTCTTCCGTATACGTAGAGATAAATGATCAGATCCAGTTTTATTATGAGACAGCAAAGTCTAGTGGTTAGCAGTATAGGTTCTTTAGTCAGACAGTCTGGCTTCAAATATGGCCTTACCATTCAATTGCCATGTGACCTATATAACATACTGGATCACTTTAAGCCTCAGTTTTCACATCTGCAAAATGGGAATACCAACAGTATTATTCCCTTGAGACCATTTTTTTTTTGCACATTCCATTAAAGAATGTTAGAAAGCATTTAGGACAGTGGAGCACTTAAGTAACACTTGACAACCATTAAGTGATTAATATTTAAAGACAATTCCTGTTAATGATTGGGAATTAAATGTTTAAAAGTTATAATTTAAAACATAGTATGCACAGGTATTAGACAGCTGTCTGTTCTGCCTGGTAAACAATTACCCTCATGAAAATTATGTACCAACTCCTTTCACTTTTCAGTATGACATTGAAATGATAACAGAGAAATGGAATACAGTGCTGTGTTATGATGAAGAATTGTATCAGCCAACCATGGATCCAATTGTCCAGTCTGCTGCGATTCATGGGGTCACAAAGAGTCAGACACGACTGAGTGACTGATCTGATCTGATTCATTTGCACCCTATTTCTTTTTAGACTCAGGCTCATTTCTTCCAGCCTTCAGGCTGCAGGCTATGTTAATTTGCAAAGCAACCCCAAAGCTTGTCCTTCACTCTGGCAAATAATAGGATACATGCAGCCTCATTCTCAGGATACTGCTTTGAATAGTGTCTAGAGCTACAACATCCCCCTTGTGGTCATACTGAGTATTTACCAGGCTCTTGGGGAAACCAACAAAAACCTCAGCGATATGTGTACCCCCAGAATCATCCTCTCACACATCCTTTAATCAAATAGTTAACACTATTTGATTCCAGAATTCTTCTGATTAACACTTCGTGGTTTTTAAGTGTATGCAACAAGAAGGAAAAAGAGCAAATTCTTAGGAGAACTAGTAGATAAAAGAGAGATGTGAAGAGGATGCAGTTAATACCAATTATCCCACTTGCCCTCCTCTGTGTCATATGCAAGGTAGGGATGTGAAATTTTCACTTTCTACTTTGCTTCCATGTTTAATATTATTTATCATTCCTCCCTATGTTTCTATGTTCTTTTTTTGAAAATTTTTATTGGAGCATAGTTGATTTGCAACGTTGTGCTAGTTTTAGGTGTACAACAAAATGAATCAGCTATACAAATACATATGCTGCTACTGCTGCTAAGTCGCTTCAGTCGTGTCTGACTCTGTGCGACCCCACAGACGGCAACCCACCAGGCTCCCCATCCCTGGGATTCTCCAGGCAAGAACACTGGAGTGGGTTGCCATTTCCTTCTCCAATGCATGAAAGTGAAAAGTGAAAGTAAAGTCTCTCAGTCGTGTCCGACTCTTAGCAACCCCATGGACTGCAGCCTACCAGGCTCCTCCATCCATCAGATTTTCCAGGCAAGAGTACTGGAGTGGGGTGCCATTGCCTTCTCCACAAATACATATATCCACTCTTTTTTAGATTCTTTTCCCATATAGGTCATTACAGTGTATCCAGTAGCATTCCCTGTGCTATACAGTAGGTCCTTATTGGTTACCTATTTTATATATAGTAGTGTGCATACCTCAACCACAAGCTCCCAATTTATCCCTCCCCTCAATGTTCTTCAGCATCAATGTATTGTTTTAGTATACAAATATCCTAAAAATAGGAGTCATTAGACTGTCGCTTGGATGACTGCAGAAAAATCTACTTCTGAGGGAATTAACAAAACGAGACATGAAAGCACTAGGTAGACAAGTAAGGACAATAAATAATAAATAAGAGTGTGAGGGTACTTCTTAAAAGGACCTGTGTAACCTATAAACAATACAATGTTGGACCTTTATTTTCTTACTCCCTCTTCCCTTCTCTCTTACAAGGTAAACTCTTCAGCTGTCTTCTTTCCCTCCCAAACTTCCCCAAAATTTCCTTCACAAGTCCTCACATCAGAATAGTGGAGCATCTTTCTCTTTTGAAATCGGACTTTGAGACTTAAGAAGTCACGGGCATCTTGTTATACAACCCATGTCCGCTGTCCCAGGCAACAAGGTTTCCGAGATGGGCCTGACGACCTGTTACAGAATACAAGTTTGTGTGCCTGACACACAGTGAAGCCAAACCAACCAAAACAGGAGTTTGGAGCAGAGAAAGGTTTTATTGCAGGGTCAAGCAAGGAGAAAGGGTGGCCCATGCTCTAAATAAATCCCTGAACTGAGAGCTTTTAGAGAGTAAGTTTTTATAGGAAAAATTTGGGGTGAGGGCTGTAAGGCATGTGACTTCCTTCTGGTGGGTTGGTAGTGAGGAATCTTGCCCTCGTTTAAGTTACCATTCTCTATCTGAGCAGGGCCTAATTCCCATAGAACTCATAAATACTACGTATATTCAGGTGATGTTAGTGGTAAAGACCAAGTTTGCCAAAGCAAGCAACAGGGGTTCAATCCCTGGGTCAGGAAGATCCCCTAGAGAAGGAAATGGTAACCCACTCCAGTATTCTTGCCTGGAAAAATTCCACAGAGGAGCCTGGTGGGCTATAGTCTGTGGAGTCACCAAGACACAGCTGACCACACACTCCCTGAGGAGGAACCATGACCGTGCCCCAGTGCTGTGCTATTCTTACTTGACTATGCCTCTCTTGTTTTCGTCCCCTAATAAGCAACTGCTGAAATCTGCCTTTTGGAATTCAGGGTACCTTAAAGAAGCTAAAAGAAGTCTATAAACAAGCAACAGTGGATAAAGAAGGGCTTTCCTGCCCAGGTGGGCCCCACAGGGGCCTGCTTGGTTTCTGAGCCTCAGTGAGGCCCATCAAAGCTGGGCAGTAGGATCTTGAGCTCAGGTATGTTTTTCTCTTGACGGTCTGCACGATAATTAGCCTAAGGTAACCGAATGCTTTGTATGAACTTAAGTCTTCTTGAGTAGTTCAAAACCCAAGGTCCCTGTGCTAAAACACAGAAAAAATTCGCCTAAGGTCTCCATATGCAGGTTACTTCAAGTTACTGCAACAGCAACAGGCAGTCAAAAGACAAAGGACGAGGGTGAGCAACAAATGTTTTAAACCCCAGGTTTACATTGAACAAAAGGGCAGGACAAAATGGCGCCCTCCTCCAGAAGAAAAAGTCAACTCGAGCGGACCTTGCGGCCGCCAGGGTCTCCCAGGGAAACGGGGGTGGGAAGGACGAAACTCACGTGAGCTTGAGCACCCTATGACAGCTGTAGTCAGACTCCACCCCGTTTTTCACTACTCCCTGTGCACATGCGCTCCAGGCCGTCGGCGGGCGGCCAGTTGCGCAAGCGCAACAGACCCCTCCTCTCACGTAACTGACGCAAGGAGACTGTAATCTGTTCGCAGTTTATCCCGTGTGACCTTGAGTCCTTCCTGCCTCCGAGGACCCGGGTTGTCCACACTTCTGCCTTATACCGCTCTTAGACCTCCCGTCTCTCGTGGAGCCCTGACCTGCTGCAGCAGGCGCAGAAGGACATATTGTTCCCAACTATCAGGCTTCGAAGCGTATTAGCCATAGGCCCTGCCTCCGGGCGCGGCATACAGGTATTCTCTGATCAGGCAGCACGGGCGGCGCCTCAGAGGATGAGCGGGCTTCCAGGCCGCAGCGGTCAACCCCCGCCCCCCACCCCACGTGGTAGGAGGTTTCCAGAATTACTAGCACCTCTGCGCCGCGCAGCCCTCGGCCGTCCGAGCGCCTCTTTGCGCTGTCTCGTACTTCCACCGTCTAGCAGCCATGATAAGCGCCAGCCGAGCCGCAGTATCCCGTTTCGTCGGCACCGCAGCCTCCCGAGGCCCCACAGCCGCCCGCCACCAGGTAAGGGACTGCCGGGCCCTCCTCGAGGGGCTCACGGTCTTGGGACTCAGTGCGGCAGGCCGCGCGCGGCCTTCGGGGTCAGAATCCTCCGGGAAAGAGGAGAGATGGAAAATAACAGAATTCAGTGTTGCTGATTCAAGGATTAATTCAGGGTTTTGCCTTTCTTTCTTTGCTGAGTCACACTCTTTGGGAGCGTAGAGTTTTATTTCACCAAGTAGCTGGTAGTCGTTCTGATAGGCTTTTTGATACGGATTACGCAGTTTGGGCCTTGAGGTCGTAGTCTATAGGGAAGGAATAACTATTATAGTTTTTAATTTCGCTTACGGGTAGAAGAAGGAGTCTTCTAAAATCCGGAGTGTTCAGGGGCCCGGTTACTACGATATGACGAAGGAAGAAAGAGCATCCGAGCAATAAATTAAAAGTCAAGTTCTGATTTTCTTGTTTGCGAACATTTAATAGTTTTTTTCCCAGAATCTTCATCTCCGTTATTTCAGAAAAAATAAGTAAATCAGGAAAAGGCCATGGAGTGATTGCTCATTATCGTGTAAGAGTAGAAACATATCTTTTGGAATTGTGTTTCTTTGCGCTCAGGTTGAGTAAAGGACGACTTGCAATAGCCTGAGGTGAGAATGTAACAAAGGTCTTTGATCCTGATCAGAGGCCACTCCAGACATTTCCCCCCCCTACTTCATATTCCCCCCCACCTAAACTGACTTCACAAGGTTGCTAATTCTACTCCCTTTAAAGCATTAGCTTGGCAACATCAGGGGAAATGGCTCAGATTAAGTTAAATATATATTTGCTACACACACATGTGTGGATCTTAAGTGGACACTGATATGACAGTGAAATTGAGTAGTTATGTTGTAATGTATTTTTGCTTCTCCACGGGATGTTTGGCAGTGCTTGAAAAAGCCTTTGGTTGTTACAGTCTGGGTAACCATGCTACTACTAGGTTCTAGTCGTAAAGGTCCAAGTTGTTGCTGAACATCCTGCAGTGAACAGCCCAGCTCCCAACGAAAGTTTTGTTCAAAATCAGTAATGCTGAAGTTGAGAAATCTTTTGTTAATGTAATTCAGGACAGTTTTACATGTACTTGTTTGTCTGACTTACTTGGAAATTTTATACTTTATTGGACTTGATAGCTGTGTCAGTACCATTATGCCTGTTATACATAAAATACCTTACAATTTCAATGAACTTTATGCATGGTAGCCACTCAGAATGAAAATCTCAAACGTTCACGTATTCTTCAGAAGAATAGTTAAAACAAGCCCAAGTTTTCTTATGTAACTGATGGCTGATGCAATTTTTTTTTTTTTTTAAGGATGGCTGGAATGGCCTTAGTCATGAGGCTTTTAGAATTGTTTCAAGGCGGGACTATGCGTAAGTATAATTTCATTTTCTTTAATAGTAAGATGATAAATATTAAGTCCCAGACTAATGGTCTCTAAATTTATCATTATTTTGTTCAGGAATAAAACCACTGTTATATTTATTAAGAGAGTGTTCATTTCACCACAGTAGCAAATAATTGTTTTCTAGCAAACCTTCTTCAAGGTTTACCTTGATATTGTAAAATAAGTCTTTTTTCCCACCATTTTGGAGACCACTGTTAACTGACCATAGCATTGTTTTAAATGTCTTACAGATCAGAAGCAATCAAGGGAGCAGTTGTTGGTATTGATTTGGGTACTACCAACTCCTGTGTGGCAGTTATGGAAGGTAAACAAGCAAAGGTGAGCATAATTGGAGGCTCTGGACCATGTAGTGGTAGCTAGTAGACAATTCAGAATTCTGTGTCCATTGGCTTAGATGAGGGACATTTTAAAGGTTGTGTTTAAATTCTTAAGACTCGCTTGAGTTGCATCTTTGTGCTTAATTTATGCTGGTAATAATCAAATGGATTTAACTTCCCAGGATTTAAGTGTGTCCTAGTACAGAGATAATAAAATTTTACCTTTTTATAAGTCAGTTAAACAAAAGTTAAAGGTGCAGAAACAGTCTAGAAGCAAGTGGAGCTCCAAATAATGCAAAGGCTGGGTCATAAGTAAAGAATGTTCTTTATTTCCTGCTGTGGTAGAGGCTCTTCCTCCTGAATCCTACCTATTCTGTTCTTAAAATCTTTGTTCCCAGTTGGTTCGCCTCAATAATATTTGAAGCACCTGGATCTTTTAATCCTTTTTGGCAATTAAATTTTTTTTTCCTTTACTGCGGTGGGTCTTCGTTGCTACGTGCAGGCTTTTTCTAGTTGGCGGCCAGTGGGGGCTACTGTCTCATTGCAAGGGCTTCTCTCATTGTGGACCAGGATCTCTGGGGTGCTCAGCCATCAGTAGTTCTGGCGTACAGGCTTAGTTGCCCCACACTATGTGGAATCTGCCCAGACCAGGGATCCAACCTGTATCCTCTGCATTGGCAGGTGGATTCTTAACCAGGGGATCACCAGGGAAATCTGCAAATTTTTTTTAATGCCTGAAATTTTTAGCCATCACCAAAACAAAAGTACATTTGATTTATATATATTCCTATTTTTTCGGATGTTCTTAGTTGAAAATTGTTTCACTCTCAAATAGTAGTTGCTTACTATATCAATATTTACAGGGCAGAAGAATATCCTCACTAGTACTATTGTTTAATGTTTGCTTTGTGTCTCAAATAATTGATATAAAGACACTGGTGGTGACTGGAACCTTACTCTCTGTCCTACTTTGGGAGTTTTAGGTGCTAGAGAACGCTGAAGGTGCCAGAACCACCCCTTCAGTTGTAGCCTTTACAGCAGATGGTGAGCGACTTGTTGGCATGCCGGCCAAGCGACAGGCTGTCACCAACCCAAACAACACATTCTATGCTACCAAGCGTCTTATTGGTCGGCGATATGATGACCCAGAAGTTCAGAAAGACATGTGAGTAATACTAAGACTGTATTTATTTGCAAAGGCTGTATAGAACAGTCTTCCTAGCAGGATCCCTGAGGACAGGCCCTGCCCCTGCCCAGAGGGTGTCTTCTTCAAAATATTCAGTTCTGCCTTCACAGATTAGGACTTTGCTATGTGTGACATGATATATGAAGATTTGGCTAGTCATACCTGGACCATGTAAATTGGTGTTAAATACGAGACAGATAATGACATAGGCTCCATCTTGTGCTGATCAGATAGTTCGATATGTTTTCAAGGTTTATCCTTGCTGTCACATGTTATCAGTATTTCATTTGTTTTTATGGCCAAATAATACTCCATTGCACACATACATACATAATTTAATGTTTATTTGTTGATGACATTTGGGTTGTTCCCACTTTTTGGCTGTTAATGAGTAATGCTACCATAAACATTTGTAGGTTTGTATGTGGATGTACGTTTTCATTTCTCTTGGGTAGACATCTAGTAATGAAGTTTCTGGGTCATATGATATCTCTGTGTTATCCAAAGCAGCTGCATAAGTTTTTGGTGAGAAGAATGTTCAGGTTTCATTAGGATGTTTTTACATGTTAATGATTACTTTCTAAAGGATTTCATTAAGTGAATTCCTGAAGTTCTCATTTGTTGGCATGGATCTCGTGGGGTGGAAGATGGGCTTTCATGGTGTATGGTAACTTCATGGTAGATTGTGCTGGCATGTTTTCTCAAATATTTGTGTCTTTCAGTAAAAATGTTCCTTTTAAAATTGTCCGTGCCTCTAATGGCGATGCCTGGGTTGAAGCTCATGGAAAACTCTATTCCCCAAGTCAGATTGGAGCATTTGTGTTGATGAAGATGAAAGAGACTGCAGGTGAGAAAGCTTAGTTCATATCTGGAAGAATTCAGAAAACTGCATGATTACTCTGAGATCACTGGCTTCCGTATTTCATTGACCTTTGAATGAGTTTGCAGTGACTTTTGCACAAAATACCTAGAAATGGCAAAACTTCATTACTCTTTCTCTACAAATTGAATTTCTCTTCCAAGTTTTCCTAATGGTGGCTTTCATGTTTCTTTTTCCCAGAAGGGAAACCAAAAGACTACATTTTAAGTTTTTGTGTCTGTTAGGTAAAACTTATAACTTCCTGTTTGGTCTCGAATGGACCATGTTATAGCTCTTAGACAAATCAGTGTTACAGCTAGTGTTACAGCTCTATTTTATTTAGAAGATAGCAGGAAAATCCATCTTTGAGGCGTGAGGGCACGTCGATCCAAAGACATGAGGAGAAGAGTGCCCCAGCACGTGGGGGAGAGAGAGAGAGCTAGCTTTGGCTTCTTTATTTATATGTTTATCTCTCCCTGGGCCTGTCCAATGTAAATTGGGCCAGCCAGGAGTGTTGTTTTTCCTGAGGCCCTCAGTCCTGTCCTCAGACCTTCCTTTGTTCTATTTTCGGGGGTTTTTCCTTCCTTGTCTTTTAGCCACCGCCATTTTGGACTCCTTTTCCCTATTTTACCTACCTAACAGAGAAACAGTGGCTCTTTTAAGTCAAGGTCATTGTAGTTGGTGAGCCTTCACTAATGTGTTAAAGGTGAGATCTTGAGTTTTTTAAATTGAAGTGTTTTTCAATAAGATCTCTACATGTTAGGTCATATGCTAAAAAACGAACGGGTACTGTTTGTGATCTCAAGAGGATGACATGGGTTGTCAGGCTACATTATTAATTGTAGCTTATTTTATCTGATAGGATTCTCATGGTTGATTTTCATTGATTTCTTTTCCAGAAAATTATTTGGGGCATACAGCAAAAAATGCTGTGATCACAGTCCCAGCTTATTTCAATGACTCTCAGAGACAGGTGAGTTCAATTAGCATTTTTAGTCACGAAATAAATGGTACTTGGGACACAAGGGTGAAAAATGCTTTTTTTCTTTTTCTATAGGCCACTAAGGATGCTGGCCAGATATCTGGACTGAATGTGCTTCGGGTAATTAATGAACCCACAGCTGCTGCTCTGGCTTATGGTCTGGACAAATCAGAAGACAAAATGTAAGTTTGTGTAATAAATTTCCACTTAGATGTGTGAGACTAAGTTCACGGAATCTTGAAATCTATCCTCAGTCATCATCTTGATTTCTTAGTGTTGCGCCTTAGACTAAAAATGTACTGCCTTGATCTTTTCCCCAGGTTTCTATGGACTGTGTTTTTCATTTATTTCAGGACTATTCCTTTGATTACTTTTTCTCTCTTCTTTCTTTTCTTTTTAAAAGTACTGGCTATGGTTATTTGGCAACCCACTCCAGTACTCTTGCCTGGAGAATTCCATGGAGGGAGGAGCCTGGTAGACTACAGTCCATGGGGTTGCAAAGAGTCGTACACGACTGAGTGACTTCACTTTCACAGTTATTTTACTCCCTTGGTATGCCTGTTGGCAAGTATTCATCCAGAAGTTTAGCATTTCATTTTAACTCTTATGTGTGTTACATGTTGCTGTAAGACCATATGTTAAGACATATGACACTTAGGCAGTCATCAACTTTCATAATTATACCTGGGTGGGGGGAAATAGCCAGATTTATGTTAGTTTGGTGACTGAACTCTACCTGTGATGAATTTTGTTCTTGAAGGCCTTCTTTTTTCTTTCTAGCATTGCTGTATATGATTTAGGTGGTGGAACTTTTGATATTTCCATACTGGAAATTCAGAAAGGAGTATTTGAGGTGAAATCCACCAATGGAGACACTTTCTTAGGTGGTGAAGACTTTGATCAGGCCTTGCTGCGTCACATTGTGAAGGAGTTCAAAAGAGAGGTTAGTTACCAGTGTGGTTAATGTGTAGACATTGAAATAGAGAGAATTTCTTTGGACTGCGGTTTGCTTTGTTTATGATTTTTTCTCCCGTTAATAGACTGTTGCATAGTCCACTGAAATTGCATTTCAGTTTCATGGGCGCTCTGAACTGTTCTGGTTATTGTAACTTCAAATTGTGAACAGACAGCAATGAAAAGGATACAGTACCTGGTGTATAATAGTACTGTGGTATTTTATATAGGAAACCTGAATGTCTTTGGATTGGGGTATCCAGGTTTTTGGAGAGAAGTGCTAGAACCAATCCTCACAGATACTGATGGACAACTATATAGGTTCCCTCCACTATCTGAAAACGTCTTCCTTTGAGACCTATGATAAGCTGAAATGTTGTGAAGCAAAGAAGCAATTACCTTAGGCCACATTTTGCTAATGGATGCACAAAACAAAATGTTCATACGCTCCCAGATAGTTCAAAGCTATGGTGGCTTGATGCTCAGATAAATGTAGTTACTGGGCAAGGAGCTTGGGGTGCACACTGCCTCTATAATGGCTTGCTGCAAAGCCAATGCCGAATATTAGTTGTCCTTTTTGCCTTTTTTGTAAATGTGAAAATCCTTTTCGGATTTCATTTGGTTGGCAAAAACAGGTGTTAATATAGATCTTTTATAAAAGTGAGGTGTGGTTTAAAGCAAGTTTTGGAAAATTGGGAGAATACCTGTATTGGAAAAGGAGTTTTGAGAATTCCTTTTTTGAGCTAGAATCCTACAGCTGGAAAGAAGTAAGAACAGTTCATCCCTTTAACTCCGGACATAGTATATCTTTTTCAGAGTAGGTCTTTTTCCTGTAGGTTTTTAAAGGCAATAATTAATTTTTGCTTGTTTATAAAGGTATGGCTTTATTTTGTCTTGTCTATACCTTACCACTGCGATTTAAGTAGTATTCATTTTCTCATTTACACTAGTTATATTATGTCTTTGTTAGACGGGGGTTGATTTAACCAAAGACAACATGGCGCTTCAGAGAGTTCGGGAAGCTGCTGAGAAGGCCAAGTGTGAACTCTCTTCATCTGTGCAGGTGAGACATGGACAAATTCCAACAGCCTTGATGGATCTTTTCAGCTGGAGTTTACTTGAATAGCAAATTTTAATTGGCATAATATTGGTGAGATTTTTTTTTTTAACCATTTTCTGGTTGGTGGTAAAAAAACTTTTCCATTAACAGAATCATTGTATTTTTAATGGGTGAGCTGAAATTTGTTAAGCACCAAATCAGGTTATGTTACAGGAGTCAAATAATGGTTTAATTGAGAGCTGAATGACATTGAATATACTTATTTGTGTTAAATATAGTATTTTTAAAATCTAGACTGTACCATTATGCTAAGTCACTTGGGTCTTTTCCGACTTTTTGGACTTTTTGTGATCCTATGGACCATAGCCCGCCAGGCTTCTATGTCCACAGGATTCTCCATGCAAGAATATTGGAGTGGGTCACCATTTCCTCCTCCAGGGGATCTTCCTGACCCAGGAATCGAACCCAAGTCTATTGTGTCTCTTGCATTGGCAGGCGGATTCTTTACCACCTGCACCACCTGGGAAAATCTAGACTGAACAGTGTGCAAAATTAGAATTACTAACCTGGAAGTACCAGGAGACTCTCAGAACTACTTCTGTTTTTATTTCAGACACCGTTTTATGTAAGTCTCTGATTGTCTTATTTGGATCACCAGTCTAGACAGTGAGTTAATGAAACCTGGCTGAAGGCTGGGCAATATGTACCTGTGCAAGTTTGCCTCCATGGGCAAACGCTTTACCATCTGATCCACCAGTGAAAGGTTGACATTAGTTAATTAAACATTATATCAATAAATGTCAGAAGTAATGTAGAGGTTAACAGTTACTCTGTAGAGAGACTGGTGGAGATTAAGTTTCTGTTTCATTATTTGCTATATGACTTTGGATGAATTACTAACGTTTGTTTTCTTGTCTATAAAATGAGGATAATTAGCACTCCATTTCCCCTTAGAGTTGTGAGGATTTGTAAATTAATAGGTGTAACATGCTTAGGACAATGTGTAGTAAATGTATATGTTAATTGTTATAATTATATATTTATAGTATAATTATGTTATATATAAATGTATATGGTAATTGTATTTTCTAAAAAAGGCAAACTTAGACTAATAATAGAGGAACTTGACAGGTAATTGACATAATTAGAGCTCCTGCAAGGTGAGTTGATCAGGAAAATATAAAGTGCCAGATAAGTATGAGGTGGTGGGGTAAGACCTGAGAAAGGGTCAATGTGGAGCATAGAAGATAAGTCTGGAGGCTTTACAGATTGGAGGATTTGGTGTCTTTCCTTGGATGACTACAAATCACTGAAAAGTTTTGAGATGGGGCAGTGACATGGTCAGTTTGGGGAAAGCACCCTGAGGTGGAGTGAAAAATGCGGGGGAGCTGTGGCAGCCTGAGTGGGTGTGAAAAAGTGTAGGGGGCTGTTAAAACTACACCAGGTGGTGAGAGGAAAGCACTTGGACCAGGGTGAGGTAGGGAGAGATACATGGTTCGATTTGAGAGAGAGAAGGGACAAAACTTCATGATGGAACTGGCATTTGAAGGTGGAAAGTCCTGGAGTTTTTCAGTTTGTAACTTAGAGTGTATGGAACTGCACTAGTACAGTAACCACATATGGTTAAATAAGATTAAATACAATTTTAAAATATTTATTTTACTGCACTGGGTCATGGTTGCATACAAACCCTTAGTTGCCGCATGTGGGATCTAGTTCCCTAACCAGGGACCAAACCTGGGCGCTCTGAATTGGGAACAGAGTCTTAGCCACTGGACCCATCAGGGGAGTCCCAAAATACAATTTTTAAGAATTCCGTTTCTCAGTTGCACTCAATTCCATTTCTCAGGTGAATTTCAGCTTTTCAGCCATGTGTGACTAGTGGCTGCTGGATTGAGAAGCACAGGTAGCATTTCCATTGCCACAGAAAGTTCTATTGGATTGCATTAATTTTTTTTCTGATTCGGTTTAACATTGTGCAAAGAGGAAATTGTTATTGGTGTTCTTAAAACTATATCCAGTATCTTAAAACTATATCCAGAAGGTTTGTTAATTCTTATTAAGCCTTTAACTGTCCAGGGTACTCTACCTGAAGAAAAGTGGTTAAGGATTTGCTCCCCTCGGTCTTTATTGCTTTTTGGCCTTGCTTTGATGTGAAGTTGGAGGTGCAGCATAAATTTAACTCTCTTCTGGGAGTTCACCCCTGAGACACCTGTTTCTGCATGTTTAATAGTGAGTTTTGTTAGTCTAAATATTCTTAATCCATGCCTTATTAGGATTTTACATTTATTGATAGTATATGTTACATGGTGTGACTATAGCAGTGTTTGCTGCTCTCTGTGACTATCATACGGAGAAGGCAATGGCACCCCACTCCAGTACTCTTGCCTGGGAAATCCCATGGACGGAGGAGCCTGGTAGGCTGCAATCCGTGGGGTCGCTAGGAGTCAGACACTTTCACTTTTCACTTTCATGCATTGGAGAGGGAAATGGCAACCCACTCCAGTGTTCTTGCCTGGATAATCCCAGGGATGGGGAGGCCTGGTGGGCTGCCGTCCATGGGGTCACACAGAGTCAGACACGACTGAAGTGACTTAGCAGCAGCAGCAGTGACTATCATAGCAGTAGTCACTCCTTTAGACATTTTTGTTGTAGCTTTTTTAAGCACCTTAGACTTGTAAAGCCCTGGTTTGGTAGCAGATTATTTGGTTCAGAGCATACATGTGACTTTTTTCTTAAAGTACAGTGAATTTTTTTTAAAAACTTGGTAAAAACAAAGTAATGTGATTTCTTAATGCATGTTTTAATGGCAGGACAGTTCTTCACCTTCTGAACGGGGATTTTTTTTTCCTGCTTCTCTATTCCATCCTTCATTATTATTAATAGGTTTGTAGTGTTACTTCTGAGAAGATAAGAGGTTAAATCTTTAAGAGTCTGTCTTTGGTAGCTGTTCGTTTAAAGTGTGTCTGATCTTCCCTGTGATTTTTGAAATATTTTCTAGTGTGTAGTCTTTAATTGAAGTAATAGACTTCACAACTGGTCTTCCTGCTTCCCTTGCAGACTGACATCAATTTGCCATACCTTACAATGGATGCTTCTGGACCCAAGCATTTGAATATGAAGCTGACCCGGGCTCAGTTTGAAGGGATTGTTACTGATCTAATCAGAAGGACCATTGCCCCATGCCAAAAAGCCATGCAAGATGCAGAAGTCAGCAAGAGTGACATAGGAGAAGTGATTCTGGTTGGTGGCATGACTAGGATGCCCAAGGTAAGTACCCATGGAATTCTTGGCATGGAGAGCAGAGAGGGCCCACGTACGATTTCTTAGGACACAGCATATGCACACTATATGGCTTCTGTTGTGTAGGGACATGTGTGTGTGACCTTTCTACCACGTTGGCCTGAAAGGGGTATGAATTTGTGTACTCGCTAGAGTTCTAGTCTTAAAGAGTATTTTTAAAAAAGGATTAAGAAGGGGGCAGATGTCTTTGGAGTACTAGCAAGGAGGACCCTGAACTTCAGTTTTATAGAATTTTTCAGAATGAAGCAGTATGAGGTCCAAGACACCTTAACATACAGCTTTAATTAGCCTCTGTAGGCAGTTTCGGATATGTGTTTTGCAGTATCGTGTTTGGGTTTCTAATACCATCTTCAACAGAGATTTGTGCAATGATGCATTGTATCAACCCATCATTCTGATAAGATAGGTATGTGGAAAACTTAATGACTGAGCACAGAACATGTTGAAGGTATAATTCTTTATAGCTTGAATGGAATGATCTTGGGCTTTGATTTTCATAATTTTTTCTTTTGAGTACTTATGGTTAAGTAAATAATGCAAACAATAAAATGGGGGTGAAAAAGAGAGGCTTTGAATCAAGCAGGTGTCTTTATGTTAATAAATTATCTCAGATGTTATATTCAAATAGAACTTTTTCCTAGCATTAGTAAAATATGGAGGGGAAAACATACCTCACATCAGCACTGGTATTGAATTACTGAATTACTACTGCTGCTTTTAAGCTTGAGTTTTAGTTGATACATAGAAGAGGACTTGGACAATATCGATTTAAGTCCCCGTGCCTTCCAGCTTCTATTCCTAGTGTGTTGCTTGGGAAATCAGATGACAAAATTTAGGCAAATTGTTTCCAAATTTAAAGAGGCTATAAATGAGATATTCTGAGTAAAGTATGTGTTACCAGATAATATACTTAATTCATTAATAAGAACTCAACTGCAAAATAATAATTTGAGTAAACATTCTTGGATCTGAAGCAACCTATCCTGGATCTGGTGGGGTCTGTGGATACATGCGCTTCTCTCATTCTCAGGCAATTGCCCTGAGTAGCTAGTGACAATGTTCTTTTTTCTTGGCACTCAGGTTCAGCAGACTGTGCAGGATCTCTTTGGCCGAGCCCCAAGTAAAGCTGTCAATCCTGATGAGGCTGTGGCCATAGGAGCTGCCATTCAGGGAGGTGTGCTGGCTGGTGATGTGACAGATGTGCTGCTGCTGGATGTCACTCCCCTGTCTCTGGGTATTGAGACCCTGGGAGGTGTCTTCACCAAGCTTATTAACAGGAACACCACTATTCCTACCAAGAAGAGCCAGGTAAAAGTCACCGCCTCTTTACTTTCTCACAGAGATACTGGATTCTGTGAGGGATGTGATTGTAACCACTTTTGTGAGCTCTTTCTAGAAAACTTTTCTTTTTGTTTTGCAGTTCACACTAATTGAATGTGGGTGGGTGGTAAGAATCTTGTCATTTATTCTCGTATATTCCTGGAAAAGTTCTCTTTACCTGTAAGGAGTGGTGGTGATATTAGGGAAGTCATCAAGTGTCTTCCTCCACAGGACAATAATGTGCCAGAAGGAGCCTCATTATTTGAAAATTCCTACTTTATTCTCAGAGGCAGTAAATAAAATGTTTTGGCTGACAGTAGGGGAGTGTGCTTGTCTTCCCAGTAAATGATAGTTCTGAGATACCAAGCCAAGGGTTATTTGGACAGTGGGTCTTAGGTTTAGAATTACTTCCTAACTTTCTGAGTTTTGATGTTTTTATGAAAGAACTATGACTCTTGCTATGCTTGCAGTGATATATTGCCACAACATCATTCTGAAGAAAAGTGATGATTTCCTGTGACTATGAACATAAATGTCCTTTCTCTGACCCATTTCTCTGGATGATCATGTTTCAACATCTCACTTTTTATAGCTCCTTCTCTTGAGGCCTTATGTGCTAGTGCTGCATCTTTGTACAATGCGTTTGCTTAGCTGAAACAATAGCTATTGTATGCCCTTCTGCTGTGCTAATCCTACTCCTGTTCTCTGTAAAGACATGGGCCTTTGTTCTGAACATAGTGTACATTAGGATTCTTCCAATGTTGGGATGTGAATTTCTTCCTTTGGTTAGCAGTTTGTAGGGGGTAATAGTTTAATCAGGCTGCCAAACCAGCACGTTTCCTTCTTTTCCCTAGGTGTTTTCTACAGCTGCTGATGGACAGACTCAAGTGGAGATTAAAGTGTGTCAGGGTGAGAGAGAGATGGCTGGAGACAACAAACTTCTTGGACAGTTTACTTTGGTAGGTATTAGGAATCCTGAATTTCATGGTCATGATCATTCTTTTTATGGTGAAGTTACACTATTCTGACTCCTAATATTATTATAAACTGCTGACACAGTTTTATTTCCACATACCATTCAAATGAATGCTGCAGCCAGATAACCAGAGCTTCAGTTCTTACTTGAAAGCCTTGCCTTGCTTCTTGTGCCTTGGGAACTAAGTCAAGAAGTTTATAAGCTTCAGGGAAATGTTCATAAACAGTGATTAGAAGAAATATCTCATTACTACTTTTAAAGACATTTGATACTGTTGCTGGTTTTTTGGCCACACTGCACGGCATGTGGGATCTTAGTTCCCTGACCAGGGGTTTAACCTGTGTCCCCTGCAGTGGAAGCACAGTCTTAACCAGTGAACTGCTAGGGAAATCACTTGCTACTAGCTTCTAGTCAGCATTGCTTATTGTTTCTTACGGACATGAGCAATGGAGAACTTTGCTCTCACTGTGTATTCTTAGGTACATAAAGCCATTACAGTTACTTGCTGCAGCCAGCCTTCACTGGTATGAGTCTTATTTATTTCAGGCAGCAAGGAAAGTACTACCCTAACCTACAAACTCCTGGTTTTGTACATTTAAAACGTGTTAAAACATTTTGTATGTGTTTCTCCCAGAAAACAGGTAACTTATTCCCCAGAAGATCATACAGGTTTTGGAAATAGACCACGGGACCTGTTGGTGAGAGGAGCTTACTCTGGTATTCATTTATTCTAGATTGGAATTCCCCCAGCCCCTCGTGGAGTCCCTCAGATTGAAGTTACATTTGACATTGATGCCAATGGGATTGTACATGTTTCTGCCAAAGATAAGGGTACAGGACGCGAGCAGCAGAGTAAGTTCTCTTATTTATTAGATTGTAAGAGTGAGGTAAGGGCTTCCGTAGTGGCTCAGTGGTAAAGAATCCGTCTGCAATGCTGGAGATGTGGGTTTGATCCCTGGGTCAGGAAGATCCCCTGGAGAAGGAAATGGCAACCCAGTCCAGTGTGCTTGCCTGAGAAATCCGATGGACAGAAGAGCCTGGTGGGCTACAGTCCATGGAATCACAAAAGTCAGACTCAACTTAGTGACTAAAATAATAAGAGTGAGGTAAGAGACTTTGAAGTTCCTCTCCGTTAGGAACTACTCTAGACTGTGTATATCTTCCCTGCCCCAGCCTCAGGGGAGGATGGTGAGTTCTTGCCCTCATTCTCCTTAGTTATCAGTGTCTCGTTATCAGGTATGGTGTTTATTCCCCAAAACAAACAAGCACTGAGCCTCTGGATTGCTGAAGTTTTTGGTAGGTAGGGCAGTTAGTTGATGTTTGTATATTAGGACCCTTGGTTTCCCTCTGCTTATTATAGGCCAGTAGGCTATTCCTCTTCTCCATAATTCACATCAATAATTAGCTACTCTGAACAGGAGGATTCTTTTTCTTAATATAGTAGAGAAAGAAGCATATGAAGCATATCATTTTCCTGGGCAATAATGCGGTGCCTTCTTTTCATTATAGTTGTGATTCAGTCTTCTGGTGGATTAAGCAAGGATGATATTGAAAATATGGTTAAAAATGCAGAGAAGTATGCTGAGGAAGACCGGCGAAAGAAGGTGATTACTTCACTCGTAACTTATGTGAAGTGCCTTTCTTATTTATTCTCATATAAAAATTGTCATGGAATCCAGCTAAAATCTCCTAAAGACATCTCAGACCACAGTGATTTCTCCCTCTTACTGTTTATACTCTTTAACTGTGTGTAGCCATTAGCAGGTTGATTGGTAAGTCTTCGTTCATACTGCATTTTTAATTTCTCTTAGGAACGAGTTGAAGCAGTTAATATGGCTGAAGGAATCATCCATGACACAGAGACCAAGATGGAAGAATTCAAGGACCAACTGCCTGCTGATGAAGTAAGTCCTCTTTTAAAACAGTTCAATAAGTTTGGGGTGTATTGTCACTAATGTCAGTGACAGTCATTTTTCTGTGGATCTTGATAGCAATTTCTTAAAAGTGTCTCTCTAAACATTCTGCTATATGTTCAGGGCTAAGAAAACCAGAAAAAGTGAGGGTCTGGCTTTGTTTTGGTTTTAAGTGCAACAAGCTAAAAGAAGAGATCTCCAAAATGAGGGAGCTCCTTGCTCGGAAAGACAGTGAAACAGGCGAAAACATAAGGCAGGCGGCATCTTCCCTTCAGCAAGCATCATTGAAGCTTTTCGAAATGGCATACAAAAAGGTATTTTGCTCCTAACTCAATGTAACTGCTCTTGATCACTTTCACTGTTGACTGCTACACAGCCAGTCATGGAACTGGGAGTATTGGACTTGGAAGTAAACTTCCTGGTCTTCTTGAATACTTTGGGAGGGAGACGTGGTGAACCCAAAGGGAAGAAATCACTAAACCTGGGAGCGTGGGACAGGTAGGCTATAGCTCCTTCATTTTCAGTTCATCAGAGAACAAACTGTCACCCTTAACATTAAACAAGTGACTCTCAAATGCTTTCTTACAGATGGCATCAGAGCGAGAAGGCTCTGGAAGCTCTGGCACTGGGGAGCAAAAGGACAATCAAAAGGAGGAGAAACAGTAACAGCAGTTAACTTTGGAGTTGAAAGGACAACATGCTTGGGAGTGAAGGGATTTCCTGAGCTGAAACGGGCAAACTTCAGTCTTCTACTGTGTTTTTGCAGTATTCTATATATAATTTCCTGAATATGTAAATTTAGTGACCATTAGCTAATGATCATTTCATGAGTAACAAGTTGAGCAGTACAAAATTCACAGTATTCTGTCCCTAGCCTGTCATTCTTTTTCATTTCAGCTGCATGTAAAGTTGGAAAGATGATTTATTGATCATTCTAAAGAGGTAACATTGTTTTGTGTTGAAGTAGTCTATGGGGTCGCACAGAGTCAGACATGACTGAAGCGACTTAGCAGCAGCAGCAGCCATATTTTCAAGGGGTGAAATCTCACACAGTGAAGACAGTTGGGTCTGGAATGAAACCACAAGGTGATGAGATCCTTCTAGTGACCTGAGTACTGCTGTACCAGCCTGTGTGTATGTGGAATTCCTCAACTGAGGCCTTGCAAAGCAAGCCAGCTGTGCCATGTTGGGAGGAGGAGCAGGGAAAGCTAGATCAAAAGAAAACTGAGCTAACTATTTGTTAGATCCAGCTTTTAAAACACAAGTCGCCCAAATTTTCTGAAGGCACACTTTCCTAGCTACCCTTTGGCCTTATGTCTGGCACCTGTGTCCTTGATGAGTGTTCTTTTTGATCCATTCTGGACTTTTTTAAAAAAATAAATAGGAAAACCATCTTGATCTTTTTGTCTGAGGACCTGAAATTTAGCTTCAGAAATAGATGACATGAATTACATTTCCCAGTTCCCTGACTTATATGGGATTTCCTAACATTAGCCAGTTTCAATTTTAACAAATTGAAAACTTGAGAAGGCTGATATGATAATCATTATCACCAAAGACGAGTCTGATTCAGGAGTTTCTCTCTAGCCTATCTGAGGTTTGGAATGTTGAATGTTCAATCTTTAACATGAAGATTAGGCCTCATACTTTTCAGGCTGCTTTCTGCTCTAAATAAAAACTTCAGAAGTGGCTCACGATAATGGAACATTACGTCCTAAGGTGAGATTTCAGTGGCTTATACATCAGAAACCAGGTAATTTCTATAGTTCTGGTTTTTTACCCTCAGCGAGTTGTCATGTCCTGCTCTTTTAAATGTAGTTCTAAATATCACATGCTGCCAACTTAAGATCCAGGAAAGTGACTACATCTATAACTCAAATTTAGGAATTAATTTATTTTTAAAAAATTAAGGAGACTTTAACACCCTTTTAAAAGCTTCTTGAGGTTGATATGAGAATAGGCTCAAGTTTTCAGCCACATGAACACTTAATGGGAAACTTGGGGGATGTGCAGTATTTCTTTATGTACTCAAACTGCCGTATATATGATGGTGGTTCAGTTACCCACTAGTAAAACTAACATCAGCACAAGCAGCCTTGAAAGGCAAAAATAAATTTAAATTCAAATATAATCTTCATGTTGTGGCAACACATGCATTAAAGGTCCCGAAAGGAAAACTGCCAAGTAGTCTTCCCCACTTAAAATGCACCCCTGCTACACAATAGAACAACACATGTGATCGGACCCCTTCTCCTATACTTTGACCTTGCTCAGACTGTCTTCTCCTATATTTCCAATTGACTCCTCCCCTCACTTTTTTAAGTAAGAACTTTGAGATTGTCATAAATAGCAGCCTTCAAGTCCCTGTCATTTCCTGTCCTTACCCACAGCAATTACCACCACCTAATTTTTCTTTCCCCCATTGCTATGAGTTCTTTTGGTCCTCCAAATCCCTGCTTTTAAATAACTAACTCCTAAGGTAATGGTATTTCGAGGTGGGGCCTCTGGGAGGTAGATCATTCTCATGATTGGAAATAGTACCCTAATAAAAGAGGTTCCAGAAATCCCTGATGCCCTTCTTAACATGAGGACACATTATGACCTGGAAGAGGGCCCTGACCTGATCATGCTGGCACCCTGATCTCTAACATCTAGCCTTAATTGTGAGGGAGAAAATTCCGTTTATAAGCTACACAGTCTATTATTTTATTCTGGCAGCCTGAATGAACTAAGGCCCACCCATTTTTGCAAGTTGCAAGAAGCCAGAATCTTGTTCACTGTTACTTCCCAACATTAGAACAATGCCTGTTACTTAAGCACTCAAATCTTGTCAAAACAATCTCTCCCACTGTCCAAAACTTGTGGGTGGTTTGCTTTCTCCATTACTTTTTAAGTTTACATATAAATTATACTCTCCATCTGTCAAGAGTTCTAGGGGTAATGAACCACACCCAGAAACTAAAACTTAATTGGTGAAAGATTAAAAAGAATTCAAGGAGAAATTAATAATGTTTACAGAACTAAAAGTGTGGCCTGAGGTACTCCTAGGCCAGCAAAGGGGGAGTAAGAGGGACCAGAATAAATTTGAAACCCTCTTTTATACTTTCTAGGTATTAAGTACAATTCTGTTACTGACTCGAAAAAAATTTAGCCAAGCTTTTTCTTAACTTTTAATTAAATCTATTAGAAAATCTAGAAGAATGCTGTCAGGAACACACAAAAACACCATTCAGATGGATTCAGTTAGCATTTTGCCTCATTTGTACTTTTTTAAATACTCGGCTCACTCTCTACATGTTTTCTGAAGATCATGACACTTCAACCTACATAGCATGCTTAAGAGCAAAACATTATCCCTACAGCTAATAATCAGGAAATTTAGCACTGATGAATCGGAGAAAGCAATGGCACCCCACTCCAGTCCTCTTGCCTGGAAAATCCCATGGACGGAGGAGCCTGGTGGGCTGTAGTCCATGGGGTCGCTGAGTCGGACACGACTGAGCGACTTCACTTTCACTTTTCACTTTCATGCATTGGAGAAGGCGATGGCAACCCACTCCAGTGTTCTTGCCTGGAGAATCCCAGGGATGGGGGAGCCTGGTGGGCTGCTGTCTATGGGGTCCCACAGAGTCAGACACGACTGAAGTGACTTGGCGGCAGCAGCACTGATGAATAGTTCCTTTGCCTTTTTGTCCTTTCATGATGTTGATTTTGTTGTTTTGAAGGGTATAGGCCATTTGTTTCACAGAAGAGAGAGCCCTTTGGATTCACCTGGTAATTTCCTCCTGCTGAGAGTCATGTACACATTATTGGTAGGAATACTTTGTCTTTATCAGTGCCTCAGTTACCAGGGAGAACAATATTATGTCTGTGCTTTGCTCCACATTTCATCATTAAGTTACCGTTAAGTAATCTGTAAGGGTGGCTTAATTTTAAGTATAACATTTATACTAGAGATTCTGTAGCAAGAAGGAGCAGTAAAGAAAAAAAGTTCTTGCAGATGATTAATGAGAAGACTGGGAGTGAAAACAAAATTTGAAAACAAACTGCTTCAAACACCCTTCAGTATTTCAGATACCACTGTGACTCCATACTCCAGTCCTAAGGCTGTTTTATAAGGGTATGTCTTTACTTTCCTCTGGTATCAGAACGATGCAGTGAGTGAAAGCCCTGGATAAAGGAGCTACAAAGCAACCTATATTATTCAATCAGTGAAGCAGACAATGTAGCAGTTATAGAAAGAAACACTGAAACAGCCATTTAAGTAGGTCAAAACCAGTCAAGTACCAATCTCATATGGTTAAACCTAATTACAATGTACCACCATCAATCCCATTTCTGCTGCAATAGGTTAGGAAACTCAATTTTCACACTAGAGAGAATACTGCAACTGAACCAACCTTTAATAATTACAAGTTTAACTCACAGGAGATCTCAGGAAACAGGAAATGTTCCACTTAAACAATAACCTCCTAAACAGGTGCTTGTGGCCCCTGACCCAAAAGGTAGATATTTGGGGCAATGGCTGGGAAATGGAAAGTCCACGTGAGTGACTTCAGGGACCCAGAAACCACTGATTATAGAATGCAAGATTGCAAATACTATTTTTTTCTGGGGAAATGGTCCACTGCTCTTCACTTCTTGAAGAATGATTTCTTGAAGGAATCTGACGAAAAGGGGGTTAAGAACCATAAATTTTTCTTAAATGGGAAGTCAATCTACCTTACTAGTCTAACTGCTGAATTCAAGCCATAACCCTTGATCCATGTCCCCTTTGCCTTTAGCTATCTCCCGTCTTGCCTTTCCATTTCTCAGTTATCCCTGATCTACCCTCTTTCATGAAGCCTTCCCCATTCAGCCCACACTGGCTGTTTCACTCAAATTCTTACACTCTTTATTTTTCAAATTTTTAATGTTGAGGAACTTACAGCTTTTAATATTTTCTATCTTCCCTTGGATTATTTTGAAGCAAATTCCAGAAATCATAATTTTACTCTAACATTTCAGTATGTACCTCCAAAAGGATTATTCTATAAAATATAACAATATCATGATCACATCAAAAAATTAATCCCTTAATAGCAAAACTGAATGTTCAAATTTTCCCAATAGTTTCATAACTTTTTTTTTTTTTTTTTTTTTGCTGCACCACAGGGCACACAAGATCTTAATTTTCTGACAAGGGATTGAACCTGTGCCCCCTGCAGTGGAAGCACAGTCTTAACCACTGGACCACCAGGGAAGTTCCATAATTTTTCCAACTGTTAATGAGTCAGGAGCCAGTAAAGCCCACAGCTTGTATTGGTTGATACGTCCCATAAGTCTCTTTTGAACTAAAGGTTTTCCATGCTGCTTTTTCCTCCACTTTGCAATGTATTTGTCCTGCAACTTCTGACATCCTACATTTCACTGATGGCACTCCTGTGATGTCATCAACATGTTCTTCATCCCCTGTGGATCTGATTCAGGGTAAGCTTTTGGACAAGATTGGGTGGTATATACTTTCATCAGAGAGTATACAATTCTGGTTGGCTCTTCTATGATGTCAGCAGTCACTGATGATCATTACCTAGTTCTTTAATTTCATTAAAGGTATACTATGCTATTTTTTCTTCATTTTTTATATGGAATACCTCTACAGTGAGACACTTCCCCTCATATCAAGTAACTAGTTAACCTGAAGTACAGTTCTTATGGGAAAGAACTGGTTTTTAAAGTGAGTTAGTTTTGTAGTATTAATCAAAGGTGAGACCAGTGAAATTTCTTGGGTGTCTTTGTGAACTCATGCGTTTTAACTTCCTTAACATGCCTCAGGGGTCTTCCCAGCTGGCTGAATGGGTAAAGAATCAAGCCTGCAATGCAGGAGACCCAGGAGAGGAGGGCTCGATCCTTGAGTCAGGAAGATCCCTTGGAAGAGAGCATGGCAACCCATTCCAGTATTCTTGCCTGGAGAATCACATAAATAGAGCCACCTGGTGGGTGGTCCATGGGGTCACAAAGAGTTGGACACGACTGAAGTGAAGGAGCACACAAAGACACAAGCATGCATTGTACTTTATACTGGCTTAATTTTAACAAGACCTCATTGGTAAAGGACAGTGTCTTCAATAAACAGTGCTAGGAAAACTGGACAACCACAAGCAAATGAATGAAAATGGATCACTATATTACACCACATACAAAAATTAAAGTGAGTTAAAGACCTGAATGTAAGACCCAAAACCAAACACTTAGAGACAGTAAGCTCTTTGACATCAATTTTGGGCTTACTGGATTCGACACCAAAACAAAAAATGCTTCTGCACAGCAAAGGAAACCATTAACAAAATGAAAAAGCAACCCATTGAATCAGAGAAAATATTTGCAAATCATGTATCTGATAAGTTAGTTCCCAAAATACATTAACAAACCAATAGCAAAAAATCCAAGAAAAAATGGGCAGAAGACATGAATAGACATTTTTCTATAGACACACAGATGGGCAAAAGGTACATGCTGCTGCTGCTGCTAATAAGTCGCTTCAGTCGTGTCCGACTCTGTGCAACCCCATAGACGGCAGCCCACCAGGCTCCCCCGTCCCTGGGATTCTCCAAGAACACTGGAGTGGGTTGCCATTTCCTTCTCCAATGCGTGAAAGTGAAGTCACTCAGTAGTGCACGACTCTTTGCGACCCCATGGACTGCAGCCCACCAGGCTCCTCAGTCCGTGGGATTTTCCAGGCAAAAGTACTGGAGTGGAGTGCCATTGCCTTCTCCATCACCATGCTTACCTCAGCATAAAACAGAAAAGCAAGCCTGTGAGCTAGTCTAGAACATCTGTAAAGCCATCACACATGGGCCTAAAACAACACTATAAACACAGAAATGAGCAAGAAAAGAAAATCAAGGCAAACTAGTATAAAAACAATTGGGGCAAAGAGAATGAAGTAAGGAAAATGGAGGGACACAGCAGACACCCAGTCAGTAAGCAGTATTTATGACTTTAAGAAGGGCCACTACTAAGCACAGTCAATGGCACACAGTAGAAGTACAATAACTTATATAATGAGTGAACATATGGTAAAAATTACAAAATGGAAGCGATTCCATTCTGGGAATTCATTTGCTGGGGGAGAGACTTGCCCTGAGTCAATGTCCTCACTCTCAGCAACTTCCTTTCACTTTTCTTTGCGTGAGTTCCCCAATCTACGAAATGGGAGTAAAAGCCCCATTTCCAAGGTGTGGATAAAGTTGAGATAATTCGCAAAAAGGATTCAAAGCTCACACAAATGCAACCACCTGAGCACCCACCGCTGGCTTGTTTCATAAACAATCTCGGATTTATTAAGCAGAAGAAATTTTCAAAAATCCCCCACAACCTGCTCATCTTCCCCATCTAAGTAAAACTAGCCATTTCAATACTCTGGGAGTCATTCTTGCTCTTCCTCCTCATCCAACCTATCATCCAGCCCTAACCATTCTAACCCTCAAATATCATTCGCTGTACTGTCATCACCCTAGTCTAAGATACAAATTATCTCTCACATAAATTACTAACCTTGCTCCAGAACACGAGCTTTTGCGATTTCTGAAATGTGTTATGCTCCCTCTTGACAAAGTCCTATTCACCTTTGGGTTTCATTCTAGTTTTCACTCACTCCTCTTTCATTACATACTCACACCCCTCTGAAGTGTTTATGTATTTGTGTAATTATTTCATGACACAAACGTATAAAATCATAGTCGGCTATAAATCCAACTAAACTGAGAGCACCACGAAGGTAGGCACTGTTATCTGTCTGGCTCTTCTCAGGAAACTCGGGCCTGGCACACAGCTTGGGCCCAAATACCTGAATGACTCCAGCTGAGGTGGAGACATAAAGTAGCCAACTACAACTCCAAAGTCAAAGACAGCTGCCCACGTTCCTTCAACATTCTCCCCACCTTCACTCTCCACAGCTCAAATCAAACCATTCAAGGTATCAGATACCTCATGTCTTCAACCTCAGGCAGCCCCTGCTTTCTCCCCTTCCCCATAAAGTTCCAGGTCCAAAGAGAACCCCTCTTAGCCCTGGGCCGGGAAGGAACGTGCTACTTTTGCCCGTGCGGGTGTCGGGGTGCTGGACTACCCGGGAGACATTTCCTAATCCTGACACCCTGGCCGAGCTTCTGAACACTAATCCGCGGAGCCGTGACGCACGCAGACCCAAGCGCTTCGTCAGCTGTGAAGTAGCAAAGAGTGAGGCGCTTCTTTGAGACTTCTCAGACGCAATTCAAACCGCTCGTCCCAGCTCGAAAGTAAAAATGCGTCGCTGACCCTCAGAAGTCCGTTCCATTCAAGAACGTGGGAGAGAAAAGACAACGACCCACGCGCCTTGCCCTTTAAGAAACACTCCAGGTTTAGGCAGCCAGGGCTAGAGTAAATTCTCGCGAGATTCACCTACTTCCGCCCGCTTCCTGCTCTTTGCTCTCCGAACCGGAAGGAAGGAGGTATTTCCCCGCCCCCGGCTTCTACCTCACAAGGCAGCGCGGCCCCAGATGAGACCAATCGGCGGGTTCTTTGTAGGCCACGGCCCAAACAGCCAATGGAAAGTCGCGGCGCGCGCAGAGCTCCCCCTCTTCCTTGCTGGCCCCCTCCCTTCCGCCCGCCGACTACCACTCAGCCCCTGGCGGAGGAAGTGATGTCACAGGCCCCATGTGAGCGGATTGCAACACATGCAGCTGCCTGGAGAGAGGGAGCCGGTGTCCTACGTCAGAGCCGCCGCCGCGGACCCGCCGCCGGGGAGGAGCAGCCGCTGCCGCCCAGGACTGGGCCCTTAGGTAAGCCAGGGAGAGGGAAAGGCCAGCTACCACCTCGGCGGGCCGCGCGGGGCGGGAAGAGGAGGGACTCTCGGGGGTGGCAAGGAAGGGGGCCGCTCTGCCCCAGCGGCGGCGCTAACTCTGTGGTCTTGGTGTCTCCGGGCCCCGCCGGGCCGCTCTAGGGAGGAGGAGGCGAGAAGATGGCGGACGACCCCAGTGCTGCCGACAGGAACGTGGAGATCTGGAAGATCAAAAAGCTCATTAAGAGCTTGGAGGCGGCCCGCGGGTGAGCTCCGCGTCTGGGCCCCCCCATGCCCTCTTGGTTCCGGGACCCCCTCAGGATGGCCGCCCCCGCGCCGCATGGCCGAATGAGGAGAACCAGGCACTAGCCAACTCCCGCCTTCTGGACCTCTGGGTAGTAGCTTCAGTCCCAGGGGCGAGGGTCTACGCTGTTGGCCCCAGAAGGGGCAGTTCTCCCTCTTGGGGCCAGGGGGTCCTGCTCCCGGTACTCGGACCACTCGACCCCCTCGTGGTAGGCCACTGCTACTTTTGTACCTCTCTCAGGCGGTTGAATCCAGCACCTCCCTTTTTGAGCTCCAGATGCTGCCACCCAACTCGGGTGCTGTTGGGGGAAAGGGCCAGGCCTTCCTTTACAAAGGCCCTTCCCTGATTTCCTCTTTCCCTTCCTTTACATTCTTCAACCAAGCCTCATTAAAATGGCCTCTCCCTCCCGGGCTTCTGAGACCCGGGTGGGATTAAGTCTGGATGGGGCGGGAAGGAGAGGTAGTCAAGGACAGCCTTTTTCTGACTTCCTCTGATTTCTCTGGGTTTTACAATTCTCCCAAGATGACTTCCTCCTAGTCCTCTAATTACCCTTTAGCTTCCTGGTTTTAGC
Source organism: Bos indicus (assembly GCF_029378745.1). Taxonomy (NCBI): domain Eukaryota; kingdom Metazoa; phylum Chordata; class Mammalia; order Artiodactyla; family Bovidae; genus Bos; species Bos indicus. The sequence continues at coordinate 49,581,165 of NC_091766.1, read as the reverse complement.
TGTTACAGGGAATGTGTGCGCCGGAGGAGAGGTTTAGGCTGACAGCTGTGTATCTGTATATACAGGAGAAATCCGAATTAATGGGGTTGTTGATATGAACAGGCTCCCTTTTGGCCTCTCTCTGGAACTCCTGGGGTAGAGGTGCCTAGTGTATTAATGCTTGTTGAAATTCAGAACTGGAGTCGGTGGGCTTTGAGTTTTCTTTGGTAAATTTTGAGAAGCAGTTGTTAGGTGTGTCCATTGTGGGAAGGGTGAACTAGTTTAAAACTAACTTTATATGCTCTTTTAAAATTAAAAAAAAAAATTACTGTTTAGGGGAGAGTGTGTCAGGGGTATATCTGTTCTCTCACTTTATTACTTTGTTCTTTTGCCAGTCATAGAAACTTTTTACTATGTGGCAAGGAAAAAGTTTTTGGAACATTACATATTTGTATGTCTGAGCATTCTTAGAATAGCAGAGTGTCTTGTCTGGGACCATGTTGAAAGTTGTTTTCACTACATGGATTGGACATTCTGGTTTCTGACCCAGGTTTGTTCTTGGTGGGCAGATTTACAATGATGGGATTCATCAAACTCATAGTAGTTACTGCTTTATAAAGTAAGTATGCTTAGTTCCATTGAAGCCCAAGGCTAACAGTTTTGCCATTGTGCTTTGTTCTTAATTAGTGACAGTTCTCTTTGGGGTGAAACTTCTGAAAGTTTGATGCTCTTCAGTTACTGGAGTTTTTGCTCACTTTCTCTGGTACAAATTGAAGGTGGCAGCTTATTTTTCATTCCTCAGGTTTGTTTTTCTTTGAATTTAATAGAATTATTCAGACAAAGTTAATATAATCTTCCCAGAACTTGAACACATGATTCTATGCCACATGGTAGAATAATTATTCCCCAAGTATGAGAACACTGTACAGGAGGGATAATATAATAGATCATGACCCATTATGATGCACTACCAGGAATTAGCCATATTCTTTTGTTTCATTAGCATCTTATGTTGTTTTGCTTGAATCCTTCACTTGAGTATGACTTTTCTAGATTGCTGTTGTTACTGCTAAATAAGTAACAGCATTCCTTTCTACTGTTTAAGGGAGGGAGCTAATTCTTAAATTTGTTCCTAGCCATGTTACCTAGCCACTTGAAACTTTTAAGCTCCTCTTTGAAGCTTTTAAAGGCTTTAGTTCTTTGATTAACAAACTTAGGTAAAGTTTAAAGCATGCTAAAAATGAGGTTCTTACGCACAACTTTTCTTGCAAGTGGTAGTTAAGTTTGAACATTTTATACAAGGTTAAGCTGTCCTATAAACAACGTGGTTGATAATCATGTCCTACTTTGCTTTTATTCAGGATTTGGTTATATCCTGATCCCATGACAATTTAAATTCTTGACCATTGCTAGGTATCAGTAAGGGAGTCATATGTATATTTTGTTTGACTCAGAAATTTCTTAGTATATACCAATTTCTTTTTGAGAATAGCAAGATTGTATTATGGCTGAGTTATATTAGTCAGACTCATTAGATTATCACAATGTGCAGTGAGAATTGTTTTTCCTTCGTTCCCTAATGCTAAAATAGTCATTGAGAAACGTTATGGACTTTTGATTTTAAGCACAAACTGGATGGTACAATAAATCTATTTGTGGTGATGTTTAAGGGGCAGGGGCAAGTTGTGGGTTTCAGGAGAAAACAGGTTGTGTTCGAGCATGGTTATTAGTACTAGATTGTGAAACAGTGGTAGATGAGTAGAATTGTTTTGGAAATGAAGATTTCTTCTCCACCCCCCACCCGCCCCCCATCAATTCTGGGCATGAGAATCAGAGATTGGTTTGTTTTTAACACTGGCTCTTCAGGTATGCTGGGATAAGAGTAATCTTGAAATTGAGATAGCCAATATGTGATTATCTTGATATATGATCCCAAGGTAATGTAGCTTTAAAGGAAAACCACCTGCAAAATAGACTCACTGATTAAGTAAATCTGAACAGAGTGAAGTTTCTAAGCACATTAGTTTATTAAGCACTTAGCATATTATACACACTGTATTAAGCAATACATTATTTTACTTAATCTTCGCAAGAGGTATTATCTTTTTGTCATACTTTCTGAATTAAAAGGAGTGTTATACATATAACTTGAATTTATGTTGGATAGAACATACATATTTAGCTTTGTATAAGCCCGGTGAAATGTTGGTTTCTGTGTATACTAGTTAAAAAAAAAAAACAGCTAATTCTTTTCCTATACATAGGTCCCACTTAAAATTAATTGTAGTTCTTCCTGGTTTATGATTGCTCTTGGTGTATTCTCCATAGTTGGCTTAAATGAGGACAGATGTGTACATAAGCCAAAACAACGTAGGGCCATGTGGATGGAAACCATGATTGTAGATATTTTCAATAAGGAACTAAATCAGGTGAAGTATGTAGAAGAAAGGTAAGTGGCAAATTTAGGTTGTTTAATGTTTCTGAGCCTGCGAGAGGTAGCCCCAGAAATAGTGTTGGAAGCTTTGTAGTTTTCAGGTAATAAAATCATAACAAGAGCCTGTTATATCAAGGACAGTGGTGAATATAACCAAGGAATGGACAAGGTGAATCTGGGCTAAATTATGTCTGTGAGTATTAGAATTTTTTTTTTTCATTTATCTTCCTCAGGGAATCATATATTTCATATATAATCAGATCTCAGTCAGGTAACCCATGTTTAAAGATCAGGGCACTTTCTAAGCTTCATTTGAGTCTTCTGTGGTTTGGGGACATTTTTAAAGCTTTTGTTAAAAATAAGTTGTAGATACCTTGAAGGAAATAAATTGCCTGACTTTACATGACTGTCTTTCTTGCCCCCAGATATATATATGGGTGGGAGTAGGGGTGGGAACACAGGATGCACAGCAGGATGGGACAATTTTTCTCCTCTGAGAAGTTCTGATACTAGATGTGTGGGGTTTTTTCCCCCACACCAAGCAGTTCTTCAAGTCTCACTGGACACCAAAAAGGTATTCCTACAGTTGGATTCAATTCTGACACTACTCAGAGTTACTATCAGATCCCACAAGACTGCCCACACATATGATGCCAAAGCAAGCCTGGGCCTTGGGGGTTCCTTTGACTTCTTGGGTTCAATGATATGTTAGAAGGGTCCAAAAAACTCAGGGAAACTATTTATGTTAACTGATTTATTACAAAGGATGTTATGAAGGATATAAATGAACAGCCAGATGAAGTGGTACATAGGGTCTGTAAGGGTCCAAGTGCAGAAGCTTCTGTCCTTGTGAAACTGGAATTTGCCACCTGAGTTTACTAACCCAGAAGTTCATTAAATCTTGTTCAGGAATTTTATATAGATTACTCTGCAACTACCCCTTCCCATAGATCTGGGAATGGAGCTGAAAGTTCAGCCCTCAAAACATTTGGTCTTTCTGGTGACTTGTCCATCCTAATTATGCCTAGGGGCCCCACCCTAGTCACTTCATTGGCATAAACTCAGGTATGCTCCTTGGGGACTCCTTATGAATAATAACAAAAACACTCCCCATCTCAGGAAATTCTAAGGTTTTTAAGAGCTTTCTAAAAGCCAGGGACAGACCAAAATCTCCAGAAAATTCCTCACATTATATTGAATTAAAAGTTAGTATTTTTATGAGATCAATGAACGGGTTTTTAAATAGAATATAGGTAAATTGTTGATATGATTTGAATAAATTAAAGTGTGTAAAATGTGTTTGGGTTTCTTCCCTAAGTGGAAGTTGTTGATTAGTAGAACATTCACCTAAAGGATTCTTGGAATGGTCTCAAAGCAATGAATTTCAGGTGGTTTTAGTTTTTAGTTCTCCACATCATAGTTACAGGTGGCTGTAACAAGAATGATACTTTGTAGTTTTTCATATACCGATACCAGGATATTCAGGCTCTTAAAGAGGGTGTTTTTCATCATCTCTTCTGGCTTTTCCTGCCTTTTTCTTGTCTCTGATAGTTACACAGGTAAAAGACCCCACTAGAGAAAAGTCAAGAATTAGAATATTTTTAATTTCCTGGGAAGAGATGAGTGTAGAACACAAACTACAGTGACTTCCCACAAAGTGGTCAAAATATAGATGCCACCAACATGTCTGGGTCTGTTGAGGTGGTAAAGGGAAGAGGGGCAGATAAGAGTATATTTGATAGGGTGTGGTGGTGTTCCTCAGCCTACTCCAAGTGTATTAGGCTGCCTGCCTCAACTCAAAACTAGTCCTAACAGCCGTTGTATTCTGGCATGGTGTTCTGTGCACTGTGAACCTGATGGACAATTACTCTCTTTGAATTTCAACTCCTGACAGACTTCTTATTGTAATAGCAGATACACTTATCCTTCCAGGAAAGGAAGGTTTGCTCTGGACACATTCCTAGGTAAGCAAGCGTAACCTAATTAGAATACTGTTTAAGGCAGAATGCAGTGTAGGTCTCCAGTGTCCCCCCTACCTGCCTGCCCCCAACACACACACTGGTTGGACCCTTTTAGCAGAGGGCCCTTGTTTTGAGTTTGGTTGTGGGAAAACTTAAAATGTGGGTTTTGCAGCAGGGCTAAATGGCTTCAGGCCCTATTTAAAGAGTCAGAAGAAATCTGCCATTTTTCCCTAGGCCTACTGCTGCAACAAACCATCTATCTCTGAACTTGGGCAGCAGAAATTTTTTTAGTCCACCCTGTTCTCCAGGGATCTCAGAATAGAACCTTCTTCTAGGATACATTCTATAGGAGTGTCTGCAGCAGCCTGCTTTAGTGAGGAAGAGAAAGGATTTAGAGGGGGTTCAAGATGCTTCCCACCAGGTTAGAAATTACAAGGTTTTTCTGTGGGCAGCTGTCCTCAGAGCATGATGAATAAAGTTCCTGCTCATAACAGCCTCCTTTTAATACTGCCTATTTGGTAGTAATGAAAGTTTCCTTCCCCCCCCCCCACCCCCCTCTTCCTGAACAGGTATCTTTTTCTTTGACTCTGAGTGAATCAAGATAAAGCATCATTGCTCTTTTTCTCACCTCTAACAAAACATAATTGAGTTTGATTAAGAGCCATAATTTCATTGTTTTTCTTGGGGATACAAGGATAAACACAGACTTGAGTCTTTCACATTGATAGATTGGTCAAGCTTTCTGTGCTGTAATCTAGTGCTGTTTCTCTTTTATCTACTTAATTTGTATGTAATACCCATCCTATAAGTATTTACATGTTCACTTTGTCCTTATTTTAACCCTTGAAGTTGTTTATTCGTTTTATCCTTTAAGGTTTTCTTTAGAAGAATGATCCTAGTCAAAACAGAAGATTGTCTTTTTCTTGATGTCTGTGGCCTTCTAACTTTTTTCCCCAATTTCACATCTAAGTATATGAAAAGTGAAGCCCACAGATACATTTTTACTATTAACTAGTCAGCTTAAAAGCTCCATCAAACATCTGCTGTAGGTTGGATATTTATACATTTAGGGAAGCATTGTGCAACGCCATGAGAAAATGGTCTGACACAAAACCCTGGAGTGATGATATCCGTTTCCGGTCTCAGAATAACAGGGTACATGTTGATGGGGGTGTAGTGTAAGCAGATTATTTGGGTCTTAAATGAGGTATTAGACATGGTCAAAAATGGAGATATTGTTTAACTACTTGGGCAAATTTCCTAGACAAGGCAGGTGAATGTTGTCAGAGAATGTTACTTTGGGCATTGTTTGATACAGTATCTTTGATACACTGATGTAGTGGAGCTGTAACTGATCTGCAACTTTGAAATGGTCATTGACATTCATTCTTGATTAAAAGCCAGTTAGCTTAAAATTAGACTCAAAAGCTTTGTGTTGGTTGATAGTTGGTAAGCTGTCAGGGTATTGAAATAGTGCAGAGTATTTGCATATATGTGCCTCACTGGTAACAGAGTGTGACAGTCCCAACACTAGTTTGCAAGTAGTGAAAATGTACTGATCCCCAAACTTTAATTTCTGAATACCTCTAGATATTTTTAGCTTTTTACTGAAGAAAAAAAGTGTTTTCCTCCTTTCTGGCCATCCCATTTTCTGGCTTTTATGACTACTTAAAAGCAAGAAGGATCCTCAGGAAAGACAGGGTTAGAAGTTCATGGACAAGAAAGATTGAGTTTCAATCAAGCAATGAAAGTAGTTTCCTGAAGATGGGTTGAAGAGCATATATTTTGACTCCTCACAACGGCTCTATGAAAAAAGCTATTACTGCCATTTCATGGATGAAAAAATTTGCAGTGCTGAGAGATTTATTAACTTTGCTAATATAACAGTCTTAACAAGGGGCAATGCTAGATTCTGTTCCCACTTTGCTGATTGCAGAGCCTCTGGTCCTAACTATTATACTGCACTGCCTTGCTCTTTGATTTTGCTGAATAGAAACATTTTTCTTTTGCTGAATAGAAACATCTCCTATTCTCTTCTGAAAGGAGGATTCTTGTCCAAGGAGATTTTCAGTTTACTAGAGGGAGCAGATGTGCAGAGACTCGAGAGCAAAGATAAAAGGGAACAGGCATGCTGTTTGCAAATCTACCGTAGGAAGAACTTGGGTACTGAACATGTTTGTTCTTAATGAGCATCATTGGCGAGGGAAATAACTTACTTCTAAATCCTTCCCCAGAAGCTCATGTGTGTATTAGAAAGAAGATTAACAGGAACACTGTGGCTTTTGTTTTATTTGAAAAGTACTTGCATAGTGGCCAAGAAAGATAAGAAGTGGACTTTCTCGCCCCGTGTAGAACCTTGATGGTTAGCTGCTCCCTAATGGTGGCTGTGATTGCTATCTCCTGGCTTCTCACTGATGTGAGAATGCTAGAGAAATTTTCCAGCTTCTGCTGCTCCCTAGTGGAATATTCCACTGTGTCAATTTGTTTGTTTTTAGTTTCCCTTTTATGACAAAGTAAATTCCTGTAATTGTAGAAAAAATACTCCACCAGATACATAGTTTTGTTTTAGAGTACAGTAATCTTAATGCTTTTGAGGATAAAACACTAAAATGAGCCTTTTGTAAACTTTACTTTCTGCAAAATATTGGGACATTTTGAGTTATTGTGTCTTCTAGGTTAGAGGCTGCTTTAATGTTTTGGTGTGTTCATATCTTGGTCCTTGTCCATCTGGTAATGGCATCTGATCCTGAGGTCAGTAGCACAAAACCAGTTTCCAGTAACTCTGTCTAGCCTCTTTGAAGAGTAACAGAATCCTCTAGGTATTCTGTAAGCTCTCTCTATAGAAAGCAGCCCTACCCACCTCCTACCTGCATCATAGATAATATTTAGGAGCAGGTTTGAGGTGGGGTTGAGCCAGTTTAAAGGTGGCAAAATAAGATACTGAAAGTGTCATTTTTGTTAGGTAAAAGACTGACGGGATGGTTTGAGCATTTTAGTGAAGCTAAAGCAGAGATGATTAGTCATTTTCAGGCACATGTTAGTTCTTCTCCAAAGACTGGCAAACTCTTAACTGGTATTTTATTTAATAGTTTAGAATAAAACCCTTGGTGTCTGCTTAGAAGAGACTGTATAAAGAAGACCCTGTTTCTTATGTTAGCAATTAACCATTTATTCATTCTCAAATGTTTAAGCATGTACTCAGTGCTGAAATGAATTCTGCCTTCAAGAAGTGTTATTTCACAGTTATTTGGTGGAAATTACTCCTGATGGCTCAGATGGTAAAGAATCTGCCCACAATGCTGGAGACCCAGGTTCGATCCCTGGGTGGGGAAGATCCCCTGGTTAAGGGAATGGCTACCCACTCCAGTATTCATGCCTGGAGAATTCTGTGGACAGTGGAGCCTGGCGGGATACAGTCCATGGGGTCGCAAAAGAGTTGGATACGACTGAGCAACTAACATACTTTCTTTGGGTTTAATATGGGAACATAATAGGGTGGGGGTTATGAGCACAGGGTTATGAGCACAGGTTCTTTGGGTTAAAGAGAAAAACAGGTCAAATCTTTGAAGTGACTGATAACCAGGTAGAAGTAGAGGGGAATTAATTTCTGTATTTCTCCCTTGTGATGAATTCCAAAACAGCTTATAGTGTTCTGACCATATTGTTTGAACTGAGTTTTGGCTTAGTTCTTTTGTTCTGTTGGAAGATTTTGTCAGGTCCTGTAACCCAGTAAAGGTGATTATCACCTACCACAAAGTTAACTATTATCTCTCTCTCTTTAGGCTTACTTAATGCTTAGATTCAAATAAGTCTGTAGCATCACTTAACAGTGTTGCTACTCTCCTCTGCCCCACAACTGTGCTGTGCCCGTAATTCTTTCTGGGTTCTCTTAAGGACAGGGGGGTGGGGCAAAAGAAGCTATCAGGTTCCATCTAGTTACCATTTAGCAATCTATCCATTCGAGGCACTTGATATATATTGTTTTATAGAATCCGCATGACTTTGTGAAGTAAGGAGAAACTGAGACTCTTAATTTGCCCAGGTTGTGGTAGTAGGACAGTCATAAACCTGTGCTCATAACCCCCGTCCTATTATGTTCCCATATTAAACCCACATAAAAATTGCTTTAGTTTCAGAGTTTAAATTTAGCTTTGTGCATTTGGTTAAGGAAGAAAAATGGAAAAGCCATAGTGAATAAAATAACAGAAATAGTAGAAATTGGAGAGGAACCAATTGATTTTCAGCTGGGATCCCTACCATGCAGCTAGGCTAGTGAATCCCAGAAATGCTGTGTCTGAAATTTAAGTTGAGCTTTGTGAGCTTGAAAAGGGGATAGGGGAAACCTTGACCATCCGTATCCTAGGCTTATCTCCGTCAAACATTGAGATGATAGCTTCCTGGGGAGCATATACTCTTAAATCCCAACTAGAAAGGATAGTAGGCAGTCTCTAAAATGCTCCTCGCCCTAATCTGAAAGTAGGGGTGATAAGATGGATGGTAGTGACTTGAGAGTGTTCTGGCTGGGAAAAGTTGGACACATCTGAGCCATCACAATTCATTGTAGTCATGTTATTGCTAGGATACATGACAGCAGCTTACCTGCAGGAGATGAGCTCTGAGTTTCTTTTAAGAAGGGGTGAGATCATGGAATCTCCCTGACTTCAGCTGCCTGAGAGGTCCTTCTTAAAGGCATAGAAAAGAAGCCAAACACAGTGATTCTTAACCCTAGTTATGCATTAAAGTCTGATTCTATTTAAATCAATCCATTTGAAAGTTGAGACTCTCTCAGCCATAATCGCTACCACCCTCACTCCTCCTTTTCAAGAGCTATTGAATCAGAACATAAAGGAAGAGGAGATCTTTTTGTATCTAAGCATTTTTGTTTTGCTTTTTCAGAAAGCTCTTCAAGGGTTCTGGGGCTCTCATGCAAATTGGCCAGTGGATAAGCTTGTGGGTGCCACATTTTCTTCTAAAGTGTTCTTGCTGCTGCTGCTGCTAAATCGCTTCAGTCGTGTCCGACTCTGTTGAGACCCCATAGACATCAGCCCTCCAGGCTCCGCCATCCCTGGAATTCTCCAGGCAAGAACACTGGAGTGGGTTGCCATTTCCTTCTCCAGTGCATGAAAGTGAAAGTGAAGTCGCTCAGTCGTGTCCGACTCTTAGCGACCCCATGGGCTGCAGCCTACCAGGCTCCTCCGTCCATGGGATTTTCCATGTAAGAGTACTGGAGTGGGGTGCCACTGCCTTCTTAAGTGTTCTGAAGCATTGTTAATGATAAGCACTGGTAAGATCTTTACAAGTCAAAGACTACTGAGATTTTCATTTTGTCAGGCTTCCTGAATCCAAAAGCTGGAACACTGCTAACTGTAAAGCTACATAAACATACACCCCATAATCCAAGCTTTGCTCTGATTACCTTGAGTTTTCTTCTTTAGAGTCCTTGCAGTCCTGGTAATCTGCACCTTAATGTTTCCCTGTAGTGTTTAAGGGCCATGAAACCTTGGATTAGATAAGTTACTGGTGGTACTACCCCTGACTGCCCATTCTAGGGAGAGAAACTTTTCTTTCAGCAGTCACCTTTGAGAATGCAGGAAGAGAAAGCTGTCAGCTGTCTCTTTAAATTCTCTTGCTTTTCCTAAGTTGTGTCTAGTTTGTTTAACTGTCCGTATTTAGTCTATTTACAACTACTCCTTCTGTCTCCCAGCTGTTTTATTTCTCAGAAGTTAGTCCTCTGAGTGGAAGCACTGCTGAATTCTTCTTTGAAAAGGGAATGTACCCCTAAAATGATGAGAACAAGAAGGGGTCTGAAAACAGAGGCCCCTAGACACCTTACACAGCACACTGTATGTTGTGTCTTTTTTACAGCCTGCCTGTGAATCATTGCTGTGTGCCTCATAATCCACTGACTTGAATGAGAGCCTTCTGATTTGGGGAAAGGGACATAGGGACAAAGCAGAGGCATGGATGAAAACTATTAAAATTAAAAGGTGTAGTTTGCTTACACTGCCAGCAACTCCTTAGTGAGAGCTTTATTTTTCATTCTCCCTTGAGGACTCTTTGCTCTACTTCAAATGAAATACTCAGCTTTCTTGGTTTTATTTTGGTGTTTACACAAACTGGTTTAGTAACTTTGGCTTGCCTGAGGGGCGGGTGGGGGGTAAAGGAGTGTTTATTTTGTTTGGAAACTTTTCCTGGAAAAACTGTTTTTAATTTTTAAAAACCAGAAGCTCCCCCCCTTTTTTTCCCCCAAGTTTTATTCTTTTGGCTGTTCTGTGAGGCATGTGGCATCTTATTTCTCCAAACAGGGGTTGAACCTGTGCCCCCTGCAGTGGAAACAAGAGTCTTAACCACTTGGACAGTCATAAAATTCCTGGAAAAGCTTTTAATTTGCTGTTATCAAACCCAACATACAAATCATGAAGCCTTTAAACTAAAGTAGAGGCCATCTCTTTAAATAATCCTTGTATCTTCATCCCCAGTGGTGTCAGATGAATTCAGAAACTAAAGGTGGTAGAATGTGAACGTGAAGTCGCTCAGTTGTATCCGACTCTTTGTGACCCCATGGACTGTAGCCTACCAGGCTCCTCCGCCCGTGGGATTTTCCAGGCAAGAATACTGGAGTGGGTTGCCATTTCCTTCTCCAGGAGATCTTCCTGACCCAGGGATTGAACCCCGCTCCCGCATTACAGCCAGACGTTTTACCGTCTGAGCCACCAGGGAAGTCCTCAAGACTGGGTAGAGAGAGGCCCAAAGGGAAACTAGTGAAAGTCGCTCAGTCATATGTGACACTCTGTGACCACATGCACTGTAACCCACCAGGCTCCTCTGTTTATAGGATTCTCCAGGCAAGAATACTGGAGTAGCCATTCCCTTCAGGGGATTTTCCTGACCTAGGGATCCAACCTGAGTCTCCCACATTGCAGGCACATTCTTTACTGTCTGAGCCACCAGGGAAGCCCAGTTTTTTCTTAAACATTAGTCAGAATTCAAAATGAGTAAGAAGCCAAGACTAACTGTTAAGTGGCTTCATATTTAACAACTTCGTAGAAATCTACCAATTTTTAAAGTGGAATTCCATAACAAGATTATGTTCTTAGGTATCTCTACTACTCTGTCCTTTCTAGGATGTTAAATGGATGTGAGTTTAAGGTTGCCCAACTCTGGTGCTATACAGTAAAGTTGCTTAATGGATGCTTATCTTCTTAATCTATCCACAGTGAAAAGTAAATAGCTGCTTATCTTAAGGTCATTGCTTTGTCCTCCACGTGATTATCCTGCTTTAGGGACTTCCTTTAGGCATTTCAGCCCCTCAGTTAATTTATTCCAGCATTCTCTTTAGCCTCAAACTTTACCTCCTTTGGGTTTGTTGCCTGTTAGCTTTCTGATCTCTGAGCCTCCACCCTGCTATTCTTTTAGCCCCTTCTCATTACATTTCCTACAACTGAGCCCTTTTCAGAAGTAGCTAAACTCTTTCGGTCCCTAAAGAGTCCAAAAGCCCCAGGGTAAAGAAATTCTCTTTTGAGAATTGTTCATCTGAAAACAAATACAAGTCAGTAAAGCTCAGATTGCAACTTTTCCCTCTCTTGTATAGTTTCATATAATAAGGTGACACCTAGAATCTAAAGCAAGTTTGAAGTTAAATTTACTTGCCTAATTTTTCCAGCCCCTCCTAGAGCAAACTCCTTTTTCTCCTCTTTGGCCTGTAAGATTTCACAAAACTCCAGAAGGAATTATCAAAAAGTGTTTAAGAAATTTAGGTCCCTAACAAGATAAATATTGGAAGTAAAGCAGTTTGTTACAGTTGATTGCTAAAAGAGCTTTGTTTTTGTTTTGTAATAGAAGATACCAAATTGTTTCATTTGGCAATTCTTTTTCCATCTAATTCAGAAACTGGAACATGGCCACTACAATTGTATATATGTCTGATTTTTTAATTTCATGATCATTGCTTGTATTTATGGTGACCACTAAAGCTGCTTATCATGAATTTGTTTGATTCTCCGCTTTGACTAGAATATCTGGCTCCCCTGTCCAAGGGGTGGCAGCAGAGCACACACCATGCTTTACCACATATTTGTAGTTCATAATTCACAAATTTACTTGTAGTTTATTGAGGAAAGTATCACAAAGGTTGTGAACCAGCCTTCCAAGTTTTGAGTAGATACCCCAACAGAAACAATGCTGGGTTTGAAGACAACATTAGTTGACAGTCTGAGAGCAACTATCCTGATTGTGGAAGGGCTTGCTAGCCAGCTTGTCTCCTTCTAAAGAAAACTTGTCTGACTAGGAGACTTGTGAACTTTGCCACTAGCAGAAAACTATGAGGTTCTTTTCCAGTGCTGGTACCAAGATGCACATTGTGAAGATTATTTTATTCTAGGAAGATAGTTTCCAGACACTTACAGATTTCAAACACTTATGGTTACAAAGCTAATATTGGGGGTTTTCTCTACTTTTTGATGTTGTTCCTTTCACTGTGCCTCTTGCCTTCTTTCTTATGACACTTGGCACATAAGCCTATTTGACTTGACACTGTAGCCATCTGTCTTAATTTCTTTTTCTTGTGGACTTCCACCAGACATTGGATATATGTGAAGTTAACACACTCAGCAATTAGGAAGAAGTTTTAGGTGTTTTCTGGCAGTCTATCCAGTTTATCTAAAGAAAGCCCCCACCTGTTTCATTTTGACACTAAAACTTGTAATGATTAAACTTATAATAGCCTTTAGGATCATGATCTTGAAGAATCTCAGGAAGTAATTTCCTATAGACTCATTAAGTATCAAGTAGAAACAGTTTGTAAAACAACAATCACATTTCTTAACATACTTTGGCTCATATCAGATCAGCTTTTGCCTTCAAAATATAAACTGGCTCAATTTATTTTTTAATGACATAGTTGATTTACAATTTGATTTCTCTACAGCAAAGTTATATATATGTATATACATTTATTTTTTTCTTTAATATTCTTTTCTGTATATAATAGCTTGTATCTGTTAACTCCAACCTCCCACTCCATCCCTCCCCCACCCCCCTTGGCAGCCACAGGTCTGTTCTCTCTGTCTGTGAATCTGTTTCTGTCTGGTCAGTAGGTGCATTTGTGTCATATTTAAGATTCCACACTATCACATAAGGTGTGATATACGGCATTTGTCTTTCTGACTGACTTAGTATGGTAATCTCTGATTGCATCCGTGTTGCTGCAAATGGCATTATTTTGTTCTCTCTTGCAGGAGGTGGGGCTGAGTAGTATTCATTGTATATATGTACTATATGTATATATCTTCTTTATCCATTCATCTGTTGATGGACGTTAAGGTTGTTTCCAGATCTTGGCTATTGTGAATAGTGCTGCTATGAACATAGGGGTGTGTGTATCTTTTTCAGTTAGGGTTTTGTCTGGGTATATGAAATTGGATCAATTTATAATGGTAGATAAAGAAAGCCACCATTAGATTTGGTCAGGGCACATCTGGGACTTGTAATATCCCATGTATATGTTGGTTATACTTCTAATTCAGTTCATATTACTTGTTTTTAATAAAATGGGTAATGTAGTTTTTTAACATAAAATTATTTTTACTAATGGTAAACACAAATTAGCACTTCTCAGGAAAATCCTTTGGCTTTTCTTGTAAGCTTACAGATTAAGAAACCTTAAAGGAAATATCTTACTAAGTTCTATTTTGAGTCTTTCCCATAGCACTTTTTTTTTTTTTTTTTTTTAAACTTTTTGACCAGGCCAGATCTTAGTTCTCTAACCAAGGATCAAACCCATGCCCCTTGCAGTGGAAGCACTATTCACTACTCCGCAATGATCACCAATATGATTCTAAAACATTTTCAACCCAAAAAGAAACCCCCGTGTGCCCATTACCAGTCATTCCCCATTCCACCCTGGCTCCTGTCTCTGGATTGCCTATTCTGGACATTACGTATAAATGGAACCATGCAAGTGTGGTCTTTTGTTACTATTTTTCATTGGTATAATGTAAATAATGTACTGGCACTCTATTTTTTTTTTTAATTACTGAATAATTCCATTGTTTGGATATACCACATTTTGTTTATCCATTCATTAGTTGGACATGGGGTTTTTTCCTACTTTTTAACTATTACGAACAGTGCCTTTGGTAAAAGGCACTTTTACTTCTCTTGAGCATACACCTAAGAGTGGAATGGCTGAGTCATGGTAACTGTTTAACCTTCTGAGGAACTGCCATGTTGTTATTCATAATGGCTATATCCATCTAACATTATCACCAGCAATGCACATGGGTTCCCTATCTCGGCATCCTGCCAACACTTTTTTTTTGGTAACACTTTTTTTTTAATCAGTTCCGTTCAGTTGCGTCCGACTGTTTGCAACCCCATGAATCGCAGCACATCAGGCCTCCCTGTCTATCACCAACTCCCGGAGTTCACTCAGACTCACGTCCATCGAGTCAGTGATGCCGTCCAGCCATCTCATCCTCTGTCGTCCCCTTCTCCTCCTGCCCCCAATCCCTCCCAGCATCAGAGTCTTTTCCAATGAGTCAACTCTTCGCACGAGGTGGCCAAAGTACTGGAGTTTCAGCTTTAGCATCATTCCTTCCAAAGAAATCCCAGGGCTGATCTCCTTCAGAATGGACTGGTTGGATCTCCTTGCAGTCCAAGGGACTCTCAAGAGTCTTCTCCAACACCACAGTTCAAAAGCATCAATTCTTCAGCGCTCAGCCTTCTTCACAGTCCAACTCTCACATCCATACATGACCACAGGAAAAACCATAGCCTTGACTAGACGGACCTTTGTTGGCAAAGTAATGTCTCTGCTTTTGAATATGCTATCTAGGTTGGTCATAACTTTGCTTCCAAGGAGTAAGAGTCTTTTAATTTCATGGCTGCAATCAACATCTGCAGTGATTTTGGAGCCCAAAAAAATAAAGTCTGACACTGTTTCCCCATCTATTTCCCATGAAGTGATGGGACCAGATGCCATGATCTTCATTTTTAATAGTGGCCATCTTATTGGGTGTGAAGTGGGTTTGTGTTTTGATTAATGATAAGTGAATTGGTATATTTTGATAACTTTTTAAAATATTTTCTTAAAGTTAAGAAATATTTTGGGGGTGCCTTCCTTCCCCATGGCGGGACACCTCGCTTCTGACTTCGCCTTCTCGCCCCCGCCGGGCGGTGGAGGCGATGGGCCGGGAGGGCCAGAGCCGGGCTGGGTTGATCCTCGGACCTGGATGAGCTTCCAAGGGCCTCCCGGTGGGTCGGGGATCGGGCCGGGGGTTGTGCCTGGAGCCGAGGTGTGGGGGCTCCCCCCGTGCCCCCCGCCCTATGACTTGTGTGGAGGGATGGCCTACTGTGCGCCGCAGGTTGGAGTGGGGCCGGTGCCCCCAGGCGGCCTGGAGACCCCTCAGCCCGAGGGCCAGGCGGGAGCCGGGGTGGAGAACAACTCCGAGGGGGCCTCCCCGGACCCCTGCGCCGCACTCGCAGGCGCCGCGAAGCTGGACAAGGAGAAGCTGGAACCGAACCCTGAAGAGTCCCAGGACATCAAAGCTCTTCAGAAAGACCTTGAACAATTTGCCAAGCTCCTAAAGCAGAAGAGGATCACACTAGGATATACCCAGGCTGATGTGGGGCTCACCCTGGGGGTTCTCTTTGGAAAGGTGTTCAGCCAAACGACTATCTGCCATTTTGAGGCTTTGCAGCTCAGTTTCAAGAACATGTGTAAGCTGCGGCCCCTGCTGCAGAAGTGGGTGGAGGAAGCTGACAACAACGAGAATCTGCAGGAGATATGCAAGGCAGAGACCCTTGTGCAGGCCCGAAAGAGAAAGCGGACGAGTATCGAGAACCAAGTGAGAGGCAACCTAGAGAGCATGTTCCTGCAGTGCCCGAAGCCCACCCTGCAGCAAATTAGCCACATCGCCCAGCAGCTCGGGCTGGAGAAGGACGTGGTCCGAGTGTGGTTTTGCAACCGTGTACCATTTCACACCAGTCAGGATGGCTGCGATCCAAAAGTCTACAAATAATAAATGCTGGAGAGGGTGTGGAGAAAAGGGAACCCTCCTACACTGTTGGTGGGAATGCAAACTAGTACAGCCACTATGGAGAACAGTGTGGAGATTCCTTAAAAAACTGGAAATAGAACTGCCTTATGACCCAGCAATCCCACTGCTGGGCATACACACTGAGGAAACCAGAAGGGAAAGAGACACGTGTACCCCAATGTTCATCGCAGCACTGTTTATAATAGCCAGGACATGGAAGCAACCTAGATGTCCATCAGCAGATGAATGGATAAGAAAGCTGTGGTACATATACACAATGGAGTATTACTCAGCCATTAAAAAGAATACATTTGAATCAGTTCTAATGAGGTGGATGAAACTGGAGCCTAGTATACAGAGTGAAGTAAGCCAGAAGGAAAAACATAAATACAGTATACTAACGCATATATATGGAATTTAGAAAGGATGGTAACAATAACCCGGTGTATGAGACAGCAAAAGAGACACTGATGTATAGAACAGTCTTATGGACTCTGTGGGAGAGGGAGAGGGTGGGAAGATTTGGGAGAATGGCATTGAAACATGTAAAATATCATGTAAGAAACGAGTTGCCAGTCCAGGTTCGATGCACGATACTGGATGCTTGGGGCTAGTGCACTGGGATGACCCAGAGGGATGGTATGGGGAGGGAGGAGGGTTCAGGATGGGGAACACATGTATACCTGTGGCGGATTCATTTTGATATTTGGCAAAACTAATACAATTATGTAAAGTTTAAAAATAAAATAAAATTAGAAAAAAAAATATTTTAACTAGTAAAATATTTCTTAACTAGACTAATAAATATTAACTAGTGAAATAAATATTTAACTAGACTAAATATTTCTTAACTAGACTTAATAAGTCTTGAGAATGTCTAGGTTAAAAAGATAAGTAGTTGGCATCAATATTAAGGTTAGAGGGGTTGGTAGCTGTTCAAAAGGGAGCTCCCATGTGACAAAGCCTTGGGGATGTATCCTCCGTAAGTTAGGGTTTTGTCCTGGTTTTTAGTTGTAGAAACTTCAGTTTGCTTGGGTACCCAGAGGTAATCAGACTCTGCATTTCTCTCTCTAATCAAACTCAAAAGTGATTAATATGTAAAATACACTTAGAGGTACATTTATTTAGAGAGAAAGGTGTATGTGTGACAGAGATTTCCTAACTGGGATATTTATGTGAATCCAAGACTTGTTTCTCATTATCAGGATACTTAGGGTGCTAAATTAGTGGTTCTTAAGTTTTCGTGGTGAGCCTGGAATTTTGAAGGAGGGGTCCAGGATATTAAACTGCTATTTCATTTAGACTTGTTGCACCATCCTGTTATTGAATCATCCTCTGAAGAACCACCAGATTCTAAGCCTCTGCCACGGACTCAAGGTTAAATTCCAGTCTTCTTGTCACACCTTTATCAAAGCTTCTCCTGCTTCATTCCTTGGTGAATGAGACGTTTCCCTAGTACCTCTTAAAGTGCCTTTTGTCTTTACATATAGCTAAAGCTGGTATTCATTCAAAGAACTAAACACCTGTCATATTTTTTTAATTGAAGTGTGAAAGTGAAGTTGTTCAGTAGCCTATCAGGCTCCTCCGTTCATGGGATTTTCCAGGCAAGAGTGCTGGAGTGGATTGCCATTTCCTTCTCCAGGGGATCTTGCCAACCCAGGAATCGAACCCGGGTCACCTGCATTTCAGGCAGATGCTTTACTGTCTAGCCACAAGGGATTGTAAATCAATATATATACATTCTGGAGAAAGAAATGGCAACCCACTCCAGTATTCTTGCCTGGGGAGTCCTATGGACGGAGGAGCCTGGTGGGCTGCTGTCTGTGGGGTCACACAGAGTCATACATGACTGAAGCAAGTTAGCAGCAGTGGCAGCAGCATATACATTCACTGATAGTTATATGTGTATATATACATTCTTTTTCATATTATTTTGCATTATGGTTTATTACTGGATATTGAATATAGTTGCCTGTACTGTACAGTAGGACCTTGTTGTTTATCTGTTGATACTTTATATATAGTAGTATGTGTCTGTTAATCTCTGATTCCTAATTTATGCCTTCCCCCAACGCCTTTCTCCTTTGGTAACCATAAGTTTTTTTTCCTGTCTGTCTGTTTTGTAAATAAATTTATGTCATATTTTAGATTCCACATTAAGTGATGGGATATGTCTTTTCTCTTCCTCAAATGGGATTATTTCATTCTTTTTTATGGCTGTGCATGTGTGTGTATTTAGTTTTTTAAGCAGCCTTCATACTGTAACACAGTGGCTACACCAGTTTACCAACACCCTCCCACCTACAGTGTAGAAGGGTTCCCTTTTCTCCACAACCTCTCCAACATTTGTTATTTGTAGACTTTTTGATGATGACCATCCTGGCTGATAGGAAATTTTTATGTGCATTTCTATGTGATAGGAAATTGTAATTTTTATGTGCATTTTTGTGATAATTAGCAGTGTTGAGCGTCCTTTGATGAAATGTCTTCTGCCCATTTTTTGATAGTGTTTGTTTTTTGTTCTTGAGTTAGTTGTATGAACTGTTTGTATGTTTTGGAAATTAACCACTGTTGGTCGCATCATTTGCAGGTATTTTCTCCCATTCAGTATGTTGTCTTTTTGTTTTGTTTATGGTTTCTTTGCTGTGTGAAAGTTTATAAATTTGATTAGGTCCCATTTGTTTATTGTTGCTTTTATTTCTGTTGCTTTGGAAGACAGACCTAAGAAAACATTGGTACGAGTTATCTGAAAAGGTTTTACGTGTGTTCTCTTCTAGGAGTTTTATGGTATCGTGTCTTAAAGTCTTTAAAGCATTTTGAGTTTACTTTTGGGTATGGTGTAAGGGTGTGTCTTCATTGATTTACATGCGCTGTCCAACTTTCCCAATACCACTTGCTGAAGAGACTGGCTTCTCTCCATTGTATAATCTTGCCTCTTTGTTGAAGATTGATATACCTACCATATTCTGAACACTGTTCTAGCTCTGGGTCACTTTAATTACAGAGGTATAGCCCCTACCTTCATGGTCACTTTTAGAGTGATTTATTTTTCCTATATTAGGGGCATCTCACTTTTAACTCCATTTACTAATGGTAATTCTTTACTTATGTAGTACTTAAACCTCTAATGCTATTCTTCCACAGCAATGGCACAAGCATGATATCGTTGATCATTCCTCCCAAAGACCAGATTTCACGAGTGGCAAAAATGTTAGCAGATGAGTTTGGAACTGCATCTAACATTAAGTCACGAGTAAACCGCCTTTCAGTCCTGGGAGCCATTACATCTGTACAACAAAGACTCAAACTTTATAACAAAGGTAATCTGGAGCTTGATCATTTACCTCCTCTACTTTGTCTTGGTTGTATTTTCCACTTTGATTCTGTTGTGATGCTTTTGGTCCCAAGTGCTTTCTTTACCCAGCCATAAGCTGTGTTCCTTTGGTGTTTTTTTTTTTTTTTCCCTAAGTTATTTTTTGAAAGTTAAGTAGTATGTACTATACTTAAAATAATAAATCCTTTTGAAAACATCTCAAGTTTCAAAATTAGGAAGAGAAATCTGCCTGAGAAATTTACAGATATTTGTACTTCATGAAAATTATGATTTAAAGGGGCAGGAACAATGGGCTGTGGGAACATTTCCTATTAATTGAGGAAAATTAGGTGTGTATATAAGTGGGGAAATTGTTTGTTCTTTGCAGTACCTCCAAATGGCCTGGTTGTTTACTGTGGTACAATTGTAACAGAAGAAGGAAAGGAAAAGAAAGTCAACATTGACTTTGAACCTTTCAAACCAATTAATACGTCATTGTATTTGTGTGACAACAAATTCCATACAGAGGTAAGAAGTTAAAACAGAATGTTTTTGTTACCCTAAAAGAAATCCACCATAGCTATTAGCAGTCACTCCCAGGCCTTCCTCTGTCCCTACCGCCATACCCCAAGATCTCTCAGCTATAGGCCACCCTTAATCTGTTTTTCTGTGCCTTTTGTGGCTTGTTTCTTTTACTTAGCGTGTTTTCAAGGTTCATCCATTTTGTGGTATGTATTATGCTTCATTCCTTTTTTATTACCAAATACTATTTTCCACATTATATCTATTCATGGATATGCCACATTTCACTTATTAACATCATTTGGTGAAACTGTCATTTCCACTGTTTGGCTGTTATGAATAATACTGCTTTGAACATACGTGTACAAGGTTTTGTATGTCCATACGTCTTCACTGGGGGGGCAGGTATACAAGCTAGAAGTGGAATTTCTGGGTCATACAGTAATTAATGTTTAACCAGTTCAACAATTGACAGGCTGTTTTCCAAATAACTGTTCCATTTTATAAGGCTGGCTCTTTAAAAAAAAAATTACATTATTATGACAATGAATTACGTGAATATTCAGCATATTTGAGGAAAGTGCTAAGCTGTGTTTGAAGAACTAATTAGAAGCAAAGAAATAAATGACTGCCTGAACTCTAGGTCTCCTTATGTATCCATGATACTTGACTATATTTCTTGCATTCTTAGTTTCAGCTCACAAATTATAAAAATCTTGAGTAGTCAGGACCATAAGAGCTTTTTTCCCCATCCATTAAAAAAAAAAAAACTTTTGAGTGACAGAAGTGTCATAATATGATGAACATTAAGGGTAGAAAGGAAACCTCATTAGAGTGACCTAAATCAGTCAACAGTAGAACAATCAGGAATTCACAGCTGGCTTCTAGTTCAGTCTCTTGCCTTTCATCGACATAGGGGAAAACCTCTATAGTGGAATTAGAACTGACATTTGTCAACGCAGTTTACAATGGATGATTCTGCTAACTTGACGGGAAGTTCAGTTCCAGTCGGATCTTGAGCGATTGCATAGATGGTGGAGACTGATTTTTCTCTTGGCTGTCACAGCCTCCTTATGGCAAAAGTTTCATTAGGGAGGCAGTTTGCCACCCTCTTCCAATTAACTGTATCTGCTTTGATAAAGGCAGATTTTGAGTCTTCTTGATTTAAATAGTACATGATACTCATGTTATCTAGTTTTACCTTACTTATTTAAGTTAGCTTCATTGGTTTTTCTAAACCTTAACACTTTTTCCAAGATAGCATTTCGTCTTAACTAGCTTTGTTTGTTTGGGCTCTAACTATTACAAACTACCTACACATGTGGCATACTGAACAACACAACTGAAGTTGTGTTTAATCAGGATATTTATATATTCTTATTATGAAGGATTAAGTCTGTTCCCTGATGAGCAGGCTTGCTGAAAACCTAAATTAGTCAAGTTATAACAGAGGTAATTGGGATAAGGCAAAAATTTTTTTAAACAAGTTATTTATTTAAATTCTGGCCCCACTCTGTGGCATATGGGATCTTAGTTCCCTGACCAGGAATCAAACGTGTACCCCCCTGTATTGGAAGACAGAGTCTTAAGGCAAATTTTTTAACATGGGCAATATTCATGTCTTAATGCTAATTATCAAGTATGCTTTGGTTAAAGGGTGATTCTTAGTGATTAATCTGCTTTCCAGTCCGTGAAGAGCTGTTTTCTTCCTCAGTTAAATGGTATGGGTAATAATTTCTTAGCTCTATAGAGGCTGCCACCTAGTAATTAGTCATCTACCATGTCTATAGACGCCAACTCTTGCCCATCTATATGGGTCCCAGATCTATTTAAAGATCTGCTCTTTCAGGAGGCAGAAATACAATGGTATAATACTAACCCAGAAGAATTTTCTCTCATAAAAATTCAGAATTATTATCTATAGTACCTTTAAAATTGAATTTTAGATATTGATGTCATTAATGTTACTCAAGGCATAATTAAATGAAACATTTCAAAACTAGATCTTTTTATAGACGGTTTCTGGGTTTTGTCCTCAGTGAGTACTCCTATTCTAGAATTGATTTACAAAAGATTCTTATTAGCCATAGTAAATACTGCTTATTAATGCTGGGATTATTAATGGTAACAGCAAGTCAACTTTTGGAGGTTAGACTTTGAATATTATGTTCTCTAGACCACCATCAGTCTAAAGACAACCTAGGAAGAATTTGATCCCTATAACTCTGTATTAGTTTTGGGTTCCTGTGCCTAGGTCAGCTTTGTAAAAAGGCTTCCCATTGATATTGTTGGTTTTCTCCTGCATCAGGTTCAGATTTGTCTATGTGAATTACATATTTATAGCTGAAGCCTTTAAATTACTCCGTGAAATGGTTTTCCTGTAGTACTCCATACTGTTCTGAGTGAGTGGAAAGGGCTTGTATATGTCCTTTTGGAATTTTGTCTTAATTTTGCAAAGCTTTGAGATTTATGGTGTGGTACCTGTGTTTGCTTTTCAGGCTCTTACAGCACTACTTTCAGATGATAGCAAGTTTGGCTTCATTGTAATAGATGGTAGTGGTGCACTTTTTGGCACACTCCAAGGAAATACAAGAGAAGTCCTGCACAAATTCACTGTGGATCTCCCAAAGAAACATGGTAATCCAGGAAGAGAACATGAACACTTTTCCTTTGTGTCCAGCATTAAGGAAGCAAATTGTGTAATAGGGGAAAGTAATCTCAGGTGATGGGAGAAGCATTGTTACTTGTGACTCTTTTGACTACAGAATTAGTGTTCACTCACTAAAAGCGATTTTATTCTGAAAGGAATAGTGATTTTCACCTTTCCTTGGGAAATAGCACGGTTATATAATTATTTTAATTAGCAGGGTGTCATGTACTTAATAAATGCCTTTTTCTCTCATCACTTTTTTGTCAAAGGTAGAGGAGGTCAGTCAGCCTTGCGTTTTGCCCGTTTAAGAATGGAAAAGCGACATAACTATGTTCGAAAAGTAGCTGAGACTGCTGTGCAGCTGTTTATTTCTGGGGACAAGGTGAATGTGGCTGGTCTCGTTTTAGCTGGATCAGCTGACTTTAAAACTGAACTAAGTCAATCTGATATGTTTGATCAGGTAAGTGAGAAGTAGATGCTCCATTATGTAAGTTTCTAGGTGGGAGTAGTTGAGTTCTGTGAGTGCTGGGATGTGCACATCTCTTTCTTTTACAGTAATAAATTCCATGTTAAAAACCTCAGTCTGTGTTGGCAAAATTTTATGTGTATTATTTGTAATATTAGATATTCCCCCATGTCTGGACTTACTTTCTTTTGAAATCAGCCATTTGGGGATGGAATCTTTCTTGGCGCTGTGTTGGCCCCTGGTTTTAGTAGGTTGCCATAATTGGCTTTAAATTGAAGTTTGATTCCAAAGAAACTAGGAGCTGGTTTTATAAGTCTAATAGGATGTGCAATACAGTTGGCTGGGGAGGTGATCTTCATGAGACCTGTTCATGAATAAATTGGGCACCTTTCCCCATATTCTTCCTCCTGAGGTTTCACTGGTTAGTTTTGCATGCCATTAAGAGGTAATGGGTCTTGGTAAGGGTGTTTTGAAGTACTAATGATGTGCTTTTTTCTTTTTTTTAATTTTGTTGTGTGTCAGAGGTTGCAATCAAAAGTTTTAAAATTAGTTGATATATCTTATGGTGGTGAAAATGGATTCAATCAAGCTATTGAATTATCTACTGAGGTCCTCTCCAACGTGAAGTTTATTCAAGAGAAGAAATTAATAGGTATCAGTGAAATACAATTTCTTTACTGTGAAAAGTTTTTGTATGTGTGTATGTACAAAACAAGACACTGAGAAGGGTAAAAGAGGAAGGTTTAGCATTTTTATTAAAATCCTCCTCAATGGAATCATTATTTTAAATCATCCTTTAGTTATCATGTCTAATATTAACAAATGTTTGTTTTTCTTCCTGTTTTTTACCCTTTGGCAGTAGGAACCAAACTTCAGTCAAATTTCCCATGTTATCCTTTGTTTTAGAGTGATAAATAATTCAAAAGCTCAAATTAAAGATTAATAGGGCCATTGTTTGGCTGTGTTTCCAATTTGATACACACACATTTCCAAATGATTATGTACTTGGCTTAAATGGTACCTCTTGAGACTCAATTTCTGGAGCCTTGACTAGTGGTGTGATTTTTCACCAACTTTTGGCAGTTATTTTTAAGTTGACTTTTTCTCTTTCTCTGATTTTTGAGTAAGCAGGTGTATATGTACAAAAAGAAACATTAATATACATTCTTATTGACCTGTCCCTAACCACAGGGCGATACTTTGATGAAATAAGCCAGGACACGGGCAAGTACTGTTTTGGAGTTGAAGATACACTAAAGGCTTTAGAAATGGGAGCTGTAGAGATTCTAATAGTCTATGAAAATCTGGATATCATGAGATATGTTCTTCATTGCCAAGGCACAGAAGGTATGATAATTAGTAAATAAGGTTTCCATTTGTTACTGACCTGTGTATTCAAGAAGCCTGGGGTGGAGATTGGATAAGGTGGCTGATTTCAGGAGCAATCAAAAGGCAGATGTATATCTTGTTCCCCACTTCCAGCCTGTACCCTATTGAACTGATAAATGTCTGCCTAAGATTTTTGAGGACAAGGGCTGTATCTTAAATGTCTTTGATGTTTCCTTATGATAGGACCAGTATACCTGGTAGACAGTCATTCACTGCATACTGACTAATGTGCTTATGAAAAGAAGGTTGGTAGAATCAGTTCAGGAGTCCTTTCATCTAACCTAATTTTCACCTCATGGAACTTAAACCTGTTAGTATCTGAAAAGCAGGTTAACACTTTTTTTTCCCCCCAATACTGCAGAGGAGAAAATTCTCTATCTAACTCCAGAACAAGAGAAGGATAAGTCTCATTTTACAGACAAAGAGGTATGTGACTGTTTATGCTTTGATGATACATGCAAGGAAACATAAATCTGTATGTTAGAGCACTGGCAGCATAGAGTAGCATCAGCCTTGGGAAACCAGACCTCTACTGGTCAGCAGTGGGAGTACCAGGAGGTGGTCCACTCCCGTATGCCACATAATAGTCTGATTCCAAGGAAGGAGGGTGGGTGATGGTTACCCTGGTTCTTTTTTTTTTTTAAGTATAAAAAGGTTTACTTGCTCAACACAGGTCCCTTTTAATTGTTAGCATCTTCAAATTCTGAGTTGGACAACTTTGGTTTTTACAAGTTTCCTCCAAAAAAGCAGTTGTGTCTTGTCTCTTAGCTGTTGAGTGAATATTGTCTAGAGATACTTTTTAACAGCCTGACTTCTCAAGACAATGGGAGGAACCATAAATTGAAAAACTGCCAAGTGTGTGTTAACATTTCATTACTGATGCTAGAGCCAAGAGAGGAATGTTGTTTGAAGTAATCAGAATTTCTGTGCTGTTGGCGTTTATGTCGCCAGAACCCATAATTTGCTTACAGTTTAATACACCATAGATCTGAGAGGAAGAGGGAAATGTTGGCAGGCAGGGTAGCAAGTATCCATGTCTTGATATATCCTAATCCTACTGATTCTGTATCTCATGGCTGCCCCTGCAGACAGGACAAGAACATGAGCTGATTGAGAGCATGCCCCTTCTGGAGTGGTTTGCCAACAACTATAAAAAATTTGGAGCTACGTTGGAAATTGTCACAGATAAGTCACAAGAAGGATCCCAGTTTGTCAAAGGATTTGGTGGAATTGGAGGTGAGTAGCAAATCAGAAAACTAAAAGGCAGGGTCTCAGCCACAACCACAACCTTTCCTGTGTATCCCAAAAATATCATTACTTCCAGAGAGGTGTGCTGTAATTCTGCAAGGGGACTGCTCTCCACCCTCCAGTCCTGTCAGCCACAGCTATTTACTGTTTGTTCGTTTGTTCCCATAGGTATCTTGCGGTACCGAGTAGATTTCCAGGGAATGGAATACCAAGGAGGAGATGATGAATTTTTTGACCTTGATGACTACTAGGTAGTCGACATGGGTCCGGCAAAACGTGCCTCACCCTCCAGCATCCAACCCAAGGAGCATACCCGTGGTGGAATCCAAACAGATCCCTGCCTTACAATTGGAACATTTCCGGAACTTAATCCATGAGCATTGGATATTGAAAAGAAAACCGAAACAAAACCAGACGCAACCCTACACTTTGGTTTGTCATGGTGTCAGCGCAGCAGCCTACAACTAGTTCCTAAATGCCACTTTGGACTAATTTAAAAAAGAATCCCAGTTTTTACTTTTACTCGATGGTGAAATTGGTTGCTCTTGTATTTTATGGGGAAAAAACAAAAAGATTTTTTTAACCTTCATACATAGAAGCAAAAATACTTTAACTGCTGTAAACCTTCAAAAGTTAATAGAAATGAGATATACTGGTTTGTTTCTTATTTTGATTGGAGAAAAATTAAATTGCTGCATTTCGCAGTGACCCATTTACATGGCATTCTCAGCTTAGACTGCATAAGAAGAAATATATGTGGTGAAATGTTGGAACCATTTCTCTCGGTCTCTGTTTAATGTTGAAAGGGTGAGCTAATAGGCAATTTCAACTTCACTCCCTCACATTACCCGTCCCCTCCAGGCTGTCAGTTTCAAGGATGCAGATTGCATTGCAAAGATAAACTGACACATGAAGCATTTGGGCCACTGCTCTGTTTCCTTCCATGTGTTTTGCAGGCGCATTTGCGCCCAGGGTTTGGGAGCCCTTACCATCAACTGCTTTGACAAAGGTTCACATAATCTTGCATACTAGAAACCAGTTTGGGATGGATATGATGGGACTTCTATGCTATTGCTGGAATTGGGAGAAATAAAACATGCAATTTTAAGTGGAAGCCAAGATATTTAAATATTTTATTTTGCTTGGGTCTGTCCTTGCAAAAGGGAGGTGGTCGTGTTTTCCTTGTGTTGGATGGCATGAGATTATGTGAATGTTTTGATTTTTAAAAAATGAACTGCAAGGTTTTTCACAGGAACGACAGACGAGACATGTATGACTGTGCATGTAATTGTAAACCCCTGACCTCCTGGTGGGGTTGGAGCATCTGTTTCAAATATGGGACTTACAAGCACCTCTCATAGGAGAAATTATGGGAGGAGGGTGGGAAGGGCAGGGGTGGGAAGGGATGGGGACACAGCTTCTGGCACCAAGGACTTAACCATGTTGGACCCAAAAGTGGGCCTGAAAACCTGAAGCTTAGGCTTCACAGCTGGGTTGTAAATCAGACTTGACCCCAGCAAACATGCAAGGTCACGGACAGGGTGCCTGAGGTGGTGACAGTGAACAAAGTGTATAGGACGTGCCCAGTGGTAGCAATGGAAAAAAGTATACCAAATGGACTTTGAAGGACCAAAGGTTTTAAAAGTCGATTGGTATCACCCCACACTGCTAGGGTAGTGGGGTGCATTTGATTTTCAAATTGGGTACTTTTAACACTTTAGTGCCTGACTGCTGTTCTTCACTGACTTGACTCAGTCACTCGTAGCTTTATTGGTCTGAACCAGCTCCTTGTTCCCAGGTTGCAGACCTGCCTATCGTTCCAGTAATCCTGTTTCACTTGAATGAAGGGAGTATGTCTTAAATGTAAAGCTTCTGGTTCTCAACACTGTACTCTGAGGTCCAAATGACTGTCTGTCAATGTATAACCTGATGTCTCAACCCCCAGTAAGAAGAGTCAGTTCTTTGGTATTCACCAATGCGGGAGGCTTCACCAGAACAGGCTTTTTCTTTGGGCTCTGCTGTTTGTTTGCAGAACACCCAAGAGTGAGCAAACATGCTCTCTTCATAGCAGTACCTTAGGGTTTTGCCATTGTAAATGGGTCTGATGTGATATATGACAAGATCAGAGAAATTGGATGTAAATTTACATTTTTGAATATGCTTGTTGTTTCACATGATACATTTAGGGTATGCAGCTCCTTTTGTAGTTTTTATTTTTACTATTTAAGTTTGGAAATGATGCCAAATTTTTGTATTTCTTTAATCAATGTGTTCTCTTCAGTGATATATATTGCATTATATATTGATGTGTGTATCAATATATACTGATATGTATTACACTTACACAATACAAACACATAAGAGGGGGTGAAAACCGTAGCATTTGCATTCTCTATAGCCTCTACAGAGAGATCCTAAACAGCAAACTCTTGGTGTTGTGATGTACAGAAATGGAGAAGAGTATTAAACCATATTTAAGAATATACTTCGTGTGCTTGAGATTTTTTAGGACTGTTCTAAGAAAGGTCTGAGCCGTGGAGACAGTGTGAATGAGCTCTCCAAAGCATGTGCAATTTCCTCAGTTACTTTTCAGCCATAGACTTAGTTGTCTAATGCTACATTTGCCTATGGAAGTGTATATGCAAAAGGCCGTGATCCCAGTGTTAACGCCAGAGGAAAGAGGTTCCAGTTGCTGGGCCAAACTAATTTGTACCTTACTCTCTTCCCTATGCAAGCCAAAGGGAAACTTGCCCTTTAAAAAGAAAAAAACATTGTTAACATTCTATGGAGGTAGGTGGCACTTTTAAAACAGGCCAAAAGAAGTTAAGTAGCAGCTCTTCAGTGGCAAAGCCAAATTTTATGCCAGGCTTAATTCCAAAATTGATTCTCTTTCTACATGTGGTTGCCTTTGAGTCAATAGCAGATCCAGATGGAAAGGTGGAAACTAAGCCTCCCCTGTTCTGATCTTGCATACTTGGTACCTGTGGAAGAGCAGTAACCTCATTCAAGGCCAAGTCAGAGGCTGGCTCAATGGAACAGGGCTTCTAGGATGTGTTAAAACAGAAGAGGATTCTTGTTTCATTTCTTTTCCCAAAAGTGGAGCTCCTTCTATTTAGTAGTTTAGGAAGCCTAGTTGAAGTAACAAGGTGGTACATGATTTTCTTTGTCCAGGTTTAAGAAGTATTAACAAAACTGACCAGTAAGGGAACCTCTTTTGTCACTTTGCTTTTTCAGCATAATTTTGTCTAGTTTCTCATCTGATTTAGATGACAGCCTTGATGAAACCCAGTCACCCTATGGGAAGAGGCAGACATGCCCATGCATGGCAGAGGTAGTTTTTTCTACCCCTAGTTGCTGTTTGAAGTCAAAAGTTGGAAGGCAGCACAGTAGTGCCGGTTATGTGGGCTGTTGTGCTCGCCTGTCTGGGCCTGCAGCACTTGCCATCTTTTGTTCCCTGGCTCTAGTTCTCATGCCATGGTGCTCCCAGACAGACATAGTGTATTCAGGGCTGAATGCCAAGATGGAATGTAAGCTTCATGCCAGCTTCTCTCTTGTTGCCAATTTGAGTGTGTGCCTGCTGGGACACCTATCTGCCAAGTCCACCCTGATGGGACTGTGCCTCCCAGGGACACAGGAACTGACCGACCAGGAGGTGTGGAAGTAATGAGTGCCAAAGTTATTGAGGATAACTGGCACTAGAAGTGTATGTGGAAAACAGTTTATCTCCAGGGTACTCTTTGACAGTCAACTCCAAACATGTCTGAGAACTCTGTTCTGGGTATAGTCAAGTTGCTTGGTAAGCTCACCCTGGGGCTTAGTGAAGAGCCCAGGACAAAGAATCAGCTTTTTAGGCAAACATCTCTGGTTTTGTCTCTGCCATTCGTTGAACTTATGACTTCATGTAAGTCCCTTCCTATCTCTCAGTTCCATATCAGTGTAAGGATGAGTCTGAATCTCAAAGAGCCTTTCCAACTGTAAAGCTATCAGGATATAATAGTGAGCAGGAGATCTGACATCTGATGAATAGAGATCCTGCCTAGAGACATTTGGCCATGTCTCTGAGCAGCAGTTTCCCTACCTGTAACAGTGCCTGCTCCCTATAGACTGTGGTAAGGATTAAATGCAGTAAGGCACGTGAAATACACAGTGGCACTTAGCAAGAACTCAGCTGGGAGACAATCACACCTGCACCAACTTTGGTCTTCTCTCAGTGGCCTGGGTGAATGTGCACTGGAAACCACAAGGTGGTGCTCGAGTTAAGGATACTGGTTGCGGAAGAACGTTGCTTCGGGTGAGGAGATTTCTGACAAGCATTAACAGATTCCTGGGACAGCTTGTCTAATTAAGATTTGGCTATATGGAGAAGGCAAACTACCAAAGTAAGCAGGGATGAGTGAACAGGGAGGAGAACCCGGGCGTTGAGTGGCCCATCTGAAAAGTAACTACAATCTCTAACATTTGTTGGACAGTTGCCATGTACCAGGCAAGATGCTATGTCACGTGCATTCTCTCATTTAATCCTTAGAAAAACAATGTGCCTCATTCTGTTGTATATCTGCCCATTTGGTTCCAAAGCCAATGCAAATACAGGTCATTCTTCGTTCAAGAAGAGAGAACAGGTGTTACTACTGCTAAGACCAGTCAACTCACCTCACCAACCTCTGCTTTCAGAGACAACCAACAACTTGGATTGCATCTGGAAGACATTCATCTAGCAGTTATGTCCTTCCCTCAGAACATGTATGTTTTGACAGCTCAGTCACAGCCACAGTTGAGAATGGATAAAAGAAGCTCCCCTGAACTCTTAGAGGATCCCTGTAATTGATCCAGCATCTTCAAAGAAGAATGTATACACATAATGGAATTTCTCAGACACTAGGGCATCTGCCCCTGCTCTTAAAAAAATATGCTGTCAGAGGGCAATTAACGAAATTGGAATGTGGACTATGGATAAAATATTGTATCAGTGTTTCTGATCTCCTGAACTTGATAACTATATGTGGTTATGTAAGAGAATACCCCTTCTCATAGGAAATATACACTGATGTAGCAAGAGGTTCAAAATAAGACATTCATTAAGGAAATTTTTGAAATTTCAAAAATATGGAAGAAAAACCTAAAAGCATCATTTAACTAACATTTTAAGGTCATCATGAACAGCCATTATAGAAACAGTGTAATGAATGTTTAGGCTCCAATTGATTCACAAAGTATCTAGAACACAACTTAAGTTTGACCATTCAAGTTTGGTTTTTACTCAGAATTTGGGTTTGACTCAAAGGTCAATACAGGAGACATAGGTTCGATCCCTGGGTGGGGAAGATCCCCTGGAGGAGGGCATGGCAACCAACTCCAGTACTCCGGCTTCTAGAGAATCCCATGGACAGAGGAGCCTGGCAGGCTGCAATCCATAGGGCCGCACAGAGTCAGACATAACTGAAGCGACTAAGCAGTAGAGAATGCATTAGAAGAGTTAATTCTGCTGCAGGGTGTACAGCTGAGGAGAAATCCCCAGCCAGAAGGTCTGGGGGTGCTGAACCTAAGAACTGGGCCCAGATTGGAAGGAAGAGAGGAGAGGCAGTGCCAGGAGAGGAGCTTCTGTCAGTCAAACACTTCAGAGATGAAATCAGCTTTGGAGTTGGATCAGTGCTGGGTGAGATGAGACAGTATGAAGAACAAGGCTTTTGGGGGGACCCTTGACTCCTGCTTCACTGAGCGACCCTGGGGATGAGGGGAAGAAGGCAATGCTGCTACCTTAAAGCCTAAAACCCATTCACAGAAAGGACAAGAGTGACATCAGACTCTAGTCCTTTGTCCACAGCCACACCCCTTCACCACTTAAAGAATCATAATTGCAGCACTTATAGGGGGCTTGGACTTTACCATCCCAAACTCCTAATTAAAGGGATAAGAAAGTTGAAGCCCAGAGAGCAGCCTACTGACCTGTCAAGCTCATGCAGGAAATGAGGAGAGCCAACATGAGCAGCTGTTACAGCTCCAAATTCAGTGCTCTTACCAAACGTGGGATCTTGTTATTTTTCATCTAGGCCCCTTCTCCTCGTTAGAGATAAGAAAAGGGAGGATCAGAGAATAAGGGAGTGGCACGAAGCCAAAGACAGAGCTGAGAAGGGAAAGGTGGCCAGCATCCAGGTGGAGTTATGAAAGTTGTTTTGAAGTCACTTCCCTGTGAGTCAGGGTTGGCTTGAGTGTATAGATTAACTTGCTTCTCCAGCCTCCAGGGTTCCATGTTAGCACCATCTAGGTTTCCCTTACAGTCAGACTTCTGGCTTGTCCACTTTGGTGAGAAACCCTGCCTGGGCTCAGCCCCTTCTGCTTGATTCTTCATCCTCACCCAAAGGAAACCTAGGGGGCAAACCCATTTTCAAGGAAACCTGAGTGAGTGAGTGAGTGAGTGAGTGAAAGTCAAAGTGTCCAACTCTTTGCAACACCACGCACTATACAGCCCATGGAATTCTCCAGGCCAGAATACTGGAGTGGGTAGCCTTTCCCTTCTCCAGGGAATCTTCTCAACCCAGGGATCGAACCCAAGTTTCCTGCATTGCAAGTAAATTCTTTACCAGCTGAGCCTGGAAACCCAGAAAAGGAAGGTGGAAACTTCAGAGAGACTCTCCAAGCAGGAATGGCAAGGATCTTTTGAGGTAAACCCAAGATGTAGGAATATTCTGCTCCACGGAGAAAGGGAGGTGGGAGCCAGCCTTGAGAACAAGGAGAAATCAGGGCTTGATGCTAGAAGGCCTGCCCCAAGTTAAACATCTGTCCAGACCTGAGCACATTCCCAGGCTAGGCTCCCTGGGGACTGGGATGAACCAACCCCCTCACAGAGCAATCCCCACTGGAGGGCCGGCAAAGGAGCACTCTATTTTTAAAAGGACAGGATGTCACCTGAGGAAGAGGAGTTGCACTTCAGTCCTCAAGGCTAGAGGCCCTCCCTCACACCCCTGTCAAACTTGGATTCTACAGACAGATGACATGGAATGGGCTCTTTCCTTCCTGAGGAACTAAGCAAAGGTCCTCAGAAACTCAGTCTTCTCACAGACATTGCTCAATGCCACTTCTATTCCTTACATTGTGCTTGGGTTAACTCTGGTCTCATTCTTCCATTCAGCAAGTATTTACAAACATTTCCTATGTTCTAGGACCTATGCAAGATTCTGGGGCACAGCGGTGAGAAACAGTCACTGTCCCTGCCCTCCAGCAGGAGACAGCAAGAATTATAATAAAAGTGAAGAGTCTTAGAGGATAAAAGGAGGGCACCTCCACTTCATCTAGGGGTGGCCAAGCTGCCTGGTGAGCCAGGGTTGGCCTGGAGAGGTGAGACGCAAGTTTTCAAAGGCAGATGTGTTGGTCCTGACTTGACCCAAAGGCCAGGAAACTACTCAGATTTTAAAATACTTTTCTAAACCTGCTATCATTTTTGTTGTTTATTAACAGCTTTATTGAGGTATAACTTACAAACTGTAAAATCAACCCACTGCATGTATAGTTCGGTGATTTTTTAAAAATAAATTCATACAGTTATGCAAACATTACATAATCTAGTGTCCACCTCTCTAAAAGGTCTTTCATGTCCCTCTGTGGTCAACCTTTGCTCACTCCCAACCCTAGGCAACCAATGATCTGCTTTCTGTCTCAATAGTTTTGCCTTTCCTAGAAATTTCATGTTACTGGAATAGTGCAATATGCAGTCTTTTACATCAGGTTTCTTTCACTTAGCTTTTTTCATTTAGATGGATTTTTTTTACATACATCCATGTAGATGCATGCATGTTCATTTCTTTTTATTGTTGAGTAGTGCCTGGAAAATCCCATGGACGGAGGAGCCTGGTGGGCTGCAGTCCATGGGGTCACTGAGGGTCGGACACGACTGAGTGACTTCACTTTCACTTTTCACTTTCATGCATCGGAAAAGGAAATGGCAACCCACTCCAGTGTTCTTGCCTGGAGAATCCCAGGGACGGGGGAGCCTGGTGGGCTGCCATCTATGGGGTCACACAGAGTTGGACACAACTGAAATGACTTAGCAGACTTAGCAGAGTGTGATATAATAAGCAATATACATTTGGTCTTTGTCTCCTATTCTTTCCAAAGACTTTCTCTAAAACCCGTGGAATCTCTTGAGTGATGAATGTCTTTGGTACACTAATGAGATACCCAGATAGTTTCAAGACGTGGGCTGCTTGCCAAATAAAAAAAACAAAAATAGGATTACAGGGCTGGAACATTCAGCCCTACTCCAAGAGGGGAAAGGGGCTTGAGATCAAATTACCAATTTCCAATGATTTACTCAATAATGTCTACATAATGATGCTTCTATAAAAACCCCTAAATTATGCAGTTCGAGAGCTTCCAGTGTGCTGAGCACACCAAAGTATTGGGAGGGATCCTTGAAATTCTATATGAATTTGAGGATGAACTTTTCCGTATCTGCAAACAGTGACATTGGAATTTTGATAGAAATTGCAATGAATCTTCAAATTGCTTTGGGTAGCATTACCATCTTGAACATATCAAGTCTTCTAATCCATAAACACAAGATGTATTTCCATTTATTTAGGTCTTCTTTGATTTCTTTCAACTGTGTTTTGCAGTTTTCTGTGTATAAATCTTTTACATCCTTGGTTAAACTTGCTCCCAGGTACTTTAGTATTTTGGATGCTACTGTAAATGGAACAGTTTTCTTAATTTCCTTTTTGGATTGTTCATTGCCGGTATCATTCTGGTTTTGATTTACAAGCCATTCATGTATTTTTTCTGGTGAAATGTAATCTTTCATTCTTAATCTGCCACTTTATATTTCCATGAGTAGAGAGAGAGGGAGTGTCTTTGTCTCTCAGATACTTTCTTCCTTCTTCTCTTTCTCTTACTCTCAAAAAGTGCTTCACAGGTGGAAGGAAAACACTGTGCACCAGGTTAGCAACAGACATTGGAGCCGCATCTAGGTCCCACTCTGCTACTTCCTAGCTGCCTGACTTTGAGCATGTTGTTTCACTTCTCTTTCAATTTCTTAAAGGTTTAAATAGGATGCTTTGTTAAATAAACTAAGCTATTTCATTTGTCACATAAAATATTAATAACTACAGCCTACTACAGCCAAGCATTGTGCTAAACCCTACAAGGCAGTCTTAAGTAAAAGAGACACAGCCATTGAGCTTCCAATGCCTTATCCCAGTGAATGTGAAACCCCAAATGCAATTATCACCTGAGGGAGGGCCACAGGTGAGTGTCTGTCACAGGGTATTTTGACCTGGCTGTCAACTTTTCTGAAGACACTGATGCTTTAATTGAGCACAGGAGATATTAGCTAGGCAAAGAAGAGGAAGAACATCCCAGGCAGTGAGAATATGTTGGCGGTGGCAAAGAGTACAGTTAAGGAGGTAGGTGGAGAGAGGTGTGGATGAAGCTCAAAGAATGAAAGGGCAATGTAGTGGAGGAAGCAAGAAGGGAGGCCAGAACAGGCAGTCCGGGCTGAGCCTCAAGAGCCTTGCTGAGACCTTGAAATTTTACCGAGGAATAGGAGAGGCTGCTGAGGTGTTTTAAGTAGAAGGGTAACAAATGCAGATCTGCTTCTCAAAAAGATCCTCTAGGCACACTGCAGTTTGAGAAGAGAGTGTGAGGCTGAGTCTTGAAGTACTGGGACATTTTTTTTTTAATAGGATTTTTTTTTTTTTTTTTGGGCTATGCTGGGCCTTCATTGCTGTGCTGGGGCTTTTTCTAGCTGCGGCAAGCAGGGGTGCTATTCTTCGTTGTGGTGGCCAGGCTTTCCAGTGTGGTGGCTTCTCTTGTTGCAGAGCACAAGCTCTGGGCTTGAGGGCTTGGCAGTTCTGGTGCATGGACCCAGTTGCCCCACACCATGTGGGATCCTCTGATGTCCCCTGCATTGGCAGGCAGATTCTTAACCACTGGACCACCAGGGAAGTTCTTGTACTGGAACATTTAATATCCAAATAGAACATTATACATCAAGACATGTAAGCAATGAAAGAAAAGTCTTCAAGAAGAGATAATCAGGGACTTTCCTGGTGGTTCAGGGGTTAAGAATCCGCCTTCCAATGCAGGGGCCTCAGACTTGATCCCTGGTTGGGGAACTAAGATCCCACATGCCATGGGGCAACTAAACCCACATGCTGCAAATAAAGAGCCTACATGCTCTGGGCTATAGAGAAGCCTGTGCGCCACAACTAATATACACAATGCAGTCAAATAAATTAAAAAAAAAAAAACACACAGATGGTCACTTACAAGTCAATGCTGGTGAGA
The DNA here is from genome assembly GCF_029378745.1 of Bos indicus. Lineage (NCBI taxonomy): Eukaryota > Metazoa > Chordata > Mammalia > Artiodactyla > Bovidae > Bos > Bos indicus. The sequence goes on along the minus strand of NC_091766.1, from coordinate 49,544,887 downwards.
ACTACTAAAGGAAAATGAAGACTGAAAAAAAATCTACTGGACTCAAGAGTCAGGGGGTCCCTGGTAACAGCTAAAGAGCCCCCAGACACTGATGCTCAGACCTCGGAGTCTGTCTAGCCTCTCTATGGCCCCACAGTCACTGCCTCAGGACTTACACTCTGGCAGATCAGAGCAAGTCTTTCTCATTAAGATTCTTAGGATTCCCTGGCAGCTCTTCTGGCTGGCTGCACCAGCTCTATCATGGGACCAGGCCAGTTTGCCCATGTCTGCCTACATATCTCATCTAACCCACCTCACCCATTTGGCGAGGGGGAGCCAGAGGTTTCTACTGGGTGCCAGCAAACAGGCAGTCTCATGCCAGTTAAGCACTACTCCAAAGTCACACACCAGTTCCTAACACAGCTCTACCACTTATCAAGATCTTGGTGAAAGATATGCAAATGGCTGAAACTCTTTTCCAATTTGTAAAACACTGTGACAATGAAGCATGTATCAAATACTCCACCTAGAGAATTAGCTATCATAGGTTCACATTCATTCATTCAACAACTGTTTATTGTATAGGTAACAGCGATGTAATAGACAACAAGGTAGACATCATCTATGTTAACAAGGAGTATCCAATCTAGTGACCCAGTCAAACAAAGATTTGATGCTTGACAGGAAAAGCACAGGGCACTGGCAGAGAATTGGGTGGGTGGAGGAACAAAAGTCACACCCCTAGTACTGTTGCAGGGAGTTGGCTTTTCTTTGGGCAAGATCACTCATTTATAGCATAAATACAGGGTTGGTGCCATTGGTAAGATAAGGTTTGGTTCCTGTCCCAAAAGAGAATTAGGAGGTAAGCACAGGAAAATAATATGGTTAAGAAGAAAAGTGCAAAGAAATCTCAGGAAACTGTCATATTGGGTGTCACACTGGCTTTTTATGCACAAATTCTCAGCTTATTTGGAACTCGGGTTCCATTAAATATCCGCACCATAGAGAGGCCTAAAAGCTAGGACCCAGGGCCATTGGAGTTATCAGTCTCTCTCAAGACAGGGAGCAACACAGAAACCCTACTGCTCCATAGGGTTTTTCCAGGCTCAAATCCCTGTCAACCCAGAAGTGAACACAAGGCCTCCCCAGAAGAGGCCTGGGGTTCCTGCAAATTCTGTAGCTGGAGAGGAAGCTGCCAGAGCTCCCCAGCCTCTCTCAGGCCTTCCTCCTCTGCTAGGCTCAGCTATAAATAGCTTGCTGGTTTCCAGCTGGGGATCTCCCAGCCCTGAAAGGAGTAAGCACCGCCTTCTCACCTTGTCCTGCCCTCAGCCTGGAGCAGAAGGGGGTGGTAGCTGGCAGCCGGAAGGAAACGCTGCTGCTGCTGCTGCTGCTGCTAAGTCGCTCAAGTGGAAGGAGATGAGGGGAGGGCAAAAATGAGCACCACAGAGAAGCTGGCCACTGGACTACATTACCCACAATCCTAGATCATAGCTGGAAAGAAGAGGTTGCTCTGGGCCTGCAGCCTTCGGTGGGAACAAGGCCAGAGGCAACCTAGTGCCTGCGTGTGCAGCCCAGGCCCAGTTTTTTCCAAAAATGTAAACCCAGAAACCTTCAGTCATGGACCTTAGAGATCATCTCCTCTCCATATACTCAATTCACAGGCACTCAGCTGATGTGAGGCCAGGGAGACAAACAAAATTCCGTTTATTTTCACCTTATTCACTGTGTGTGTGTGTGTGTGTCTATAACCAAAGACTGGAAGTCTATGAGTGATTTTATTCTGGATGAAGTCCAGAGGCTTCTTAGTGCTAAAAGCCCCCTCCCGAGCATTTACTCGACTCATTACTCCCAAGCTCTCAGCTTTTCTTTCCCTGCCTCACCTGAGGAGGAGCAAATGCTCACAGGCTGGTCCATGTTGCATTGCATTTCTGGAAGCGCTGGGGGGTGGGCGCTCAGGAACTGCTGTCTCTGCTGAGATCTAGTCCCTCTCCACCTTTGCTCATCTCTCAGCAGGCAGATCAGGGTAATCACGTGGCTGAGGCAAGTTTAAGTCCCTGGAGGCGCTGTACGAGGGCCGGGAGGGGTTGCCGGGAGGGGTTGCCGTTTCCTGTAGTGGATAAACCAAAGGTGTCAGGCTGAGCAAGGGAGGCCATTCTGGATGGTAGAAGCACCCAGTGGGCACTGCTCCAGACCTCAGTGCCATGGCAGGTGTACACCTGCCCCAGCTCTGGCTCCCCCCACTCCAACCTTCCATGTTTCCACAAAGAGCCGAACTATTCATGTTGGATTCTGGGGCTCATGAAGGTCCAGACTGACAGGGAGCATAGCGGTGAAGATATTTGGGACTAGACCTGAAGTCGGGGGCCCCTGTCCAAAGTGGAAAGATACTAAGGCTAGCCTGACAACAGGGTCTTTCCCTCCTTCCCCTCGCTCAGATATGATAACAACTCTCACATCCTGAGCCCGGCACCAGGGATGTAAAGATGGGAGTCACAGTCTCAGTAAATAAATGATGTGTTAAGTACACAAGAAGCCTATGGGTGGGGGGTTGGAAGGACTTCCAGACGGCCAGAGATCTGAAACAAGTAAGGGTGACGCACAGTTCCACCAGAATGGTGTAGAAAGGATATTCCAGGCAGAAGGGACAGCTTGATAATGGCAGAAGGAGCGAGAAACGGAAAGCAGAGAAATACTGAAGACCGACTAAAATGCGCGCGCGCTGGCGTGCAGCAAGCGAGGCCAGGCCCTCACACCACGCTAAGGTGTGGGCTTTAGGCCTCGGGTCGGTAGACGCCGGAGGAGCTCCAGCAAAGTCAGCGGCGCTCAGAGAATCAGGGGGTAAAGTGGGACAAAATATGAAACCAGTGGGGAGAGTGGCAACCTCGGACCCTCTGGGGACGCCCGAGTCGGCCTATCCCGCGTTTACCTCAGCCCGGCCAGGCCACGCGTTCCCGGCCCCGCCGCCGCCGCCGCCCCCTCCTTGGCAGAGTCCCCTGGCCGCGGGCTCCCGGGCGCGGGCGGACCCGGCGGGCCGAGCTCCCGCCCACAGCCGCCTGCGGGCCGCCTGCCAGACGCGGCGGGAAGGAAGCGCCTTGTATGGGCCTCAGGCCGGGAGGAAGCGCCAGGCAGGGCCCCGGGAGGAAGCGCCATATTTGGCGAGGGGCGGGCCGGGGGCGGGGAGCGCGCCCGCGAAGGAGGCCGCTTCCGCCGCCGCAAGACCGAGCCACGCCGCGCCGCCCCACCCCCACCCGCGCCGGGCCGCGACCCCCGCCCGACCCCTCCTCCCATTGGAGGTACGCACGGCTTCTCGCTCCGCTCCCTTGGTTCCAGAGCTACGCGAATTGGGGACGGAAGGCGGGTCCAGGCCGGCTTTGACGACTGACAGAGCGGAGAAGCTTTCCCGGCTCCCAGCACTCGCTCTGTGTCCTTGGGCAAAACACTTTGGTCTCTGAGCCTCGGATTCCTCTTCCTCCTAAGGAAATGGGGATAAAATGAGAGGATGCCTGTTAAGCACCGCCAGGAGCGGCACTGCCCGCAGTGGCAGCGCATTAACCCCAACATTTCTTTGTGGCGGGAGAGGGGCGGAGGTGTTTCCATTCCCTTACTGTGTCCCTTTAACCTCTTTATAGCCTCCTAGGAACCTCGGGGCTATATGGAGCTGACGCTTTCAAGAAGATATTTTTCTTGAAGAAAATAGGGCTACCTTAAAGTTTAGAGTTTTTCCTTCCAAGCTCTGGGAGTCAGACGGGGTTTCAATCCCAGCTTATCCCCTTCCAGCTGATTTATGCTGGGAAAGCTACTTTCCTTCCCTAAATCTCAATTTCCTCATCGGTAAAATGGGGATAATAATTCCTGATTTGCAGGGTTGTTGTGGTAATTAAATGAAACTGGTGTGTGTGTATGTGTGTGTGTAAAAGAGAGAGAGATTTCGAGAGAGAAAGAGAGCCCCTGACATGGAGGAGGTGTTTAATGGTCTTCCGTTCTCTGTGCACTTTCCCATCCTGCCGGTGGGGAGGAGATAAGGGCTAAGTAAACTTGACCATTCCTCCTGGAAGTCCTAACCTCTTGGAGAAGACTGTCCCTTCTTTAGAATGTATGGGACCTTGTTGCTAATATTTGGTTCTTCTTCCAGAGGCGTATCTGTGGCCCTTAATGCTCCCCTTTCTCAGTTCAGCCACCACCGCCAGTGAGTTGCCATCCTTGCCGGCTCTTCTCTACCTACCCTAGAGCCTAGCTGACCTGAACACACTGGCAAGGGCAAAAACAACCTGCAGGAAGTTGAAGTTCCCATCACAGCCAGAACCTGGTATCTAGGACACCATACCCTCCCACGCCTGCTGTCAGTACCACACCCACACGTTTCACCAAGAGATGGGTATCAATCTCAGAAAAACATTTCCCAACCCTCCCTTGTTGGCCCTGCCCTGCCCTCATCAGTTCTGCCTGGCCTGGAGTTCCGCTTAAGTCTAACCAGAATCTTTTTGCCCCTCAGTCACAGCTCCATCCTGCAGTTTGCAGCCCCTAAGCGGTTCCAGGCAAGTTTGTGAACACACACAATGGATGTGTCACCAACGGCCTTGTTTCCTTTCATCCTTGCTGGGCAAGGAGGCTGTCGTTGGCATGGTAACCTTGCCTGTAAAAGTTGCAGCCCTCAAGGATGTCTTTCAGTTCCAGCGGGGACACAGCTCCTTCCCCCCACCTCCCCCATGTAGATCACAGGGTGACATGTAGCTGTGTCATCGGGCCTCCCCCAGAATGGGGATGTGGTGCTGGTGGCACAAAAGAAGGACTGGTTCATGGAGGGCGGCGAAGGGCTTAAGGGAGATGTTGATTGGATCTCTGAGGAACAGGTTCCTTCTGTCCCTTCTGTCCTGTATGTGTTGATCCTCAGCCACCAGAGAAACCAGTTCTGAGGTTCAGAATATGTAGGGAGCCACTCTGGATCTCGTGGTGAGTGACAAGCACACATCTTCACTAAAATCAGGCACCCAACAAATAGCATGATGCCCGGTACTTAAACCTGTAGAATAAACTGATAAACCAAAAAGCCTCCAGAATCCAGTGATTTCCTTTGTCCTCAGGCCCTGTGGAATAAATGAATATTTATTAACCATCTCCCATGTTGCAGTTTCCCCATATATTATTTCAACTAATTCTTCCCACAGTCCTTTGAGGGAGGTATTAAAACACTCCTTTTACAAGTGGGGAAACTAAAATTTGGGCAGAGATCTTTAAGCAACTTGACCAAAAATACATGGCCTTGAAGTGATGGCACTGAGACTGGAACCCAGATCTTCAGACGCCCAACCCTCACAAAAGTCCTGTGTTCCTTTGTATTTGTGACTGTACTACTGGTAAAGAAATCTTTGCCCCCAGGTCCCAAGGCATTCCCTTTCTAGGAGGTCCTCAGGAACGAAATGGGCATCAGCATTGGTCCGTGTGGCTGCTGGGTCCTGTGTGGCCCTGCGTGGCACAGCAGTAACAGCGTCCTCATCCTCAAACCTGAGGCTTCCCGCTACCAGCTGCCTCGTCTCCGTCATGGAGTTTCCCCGGCAGAGGGCAAGCTGAGGGAAAGTGGTTCCCAGCTGCCAGCCTCATCTAGACAAAATTGCATTAGCGCCAGCCCCGGCTTCCCTCAGTCCCTCCAGAGTGAGCACATTCGGCTCCCCTGCAGAAGGGAGGGGCAAGAGAGACACCGAACAAAAAATTTCTCTGGCTGGGAAGCACTTGGCTTCCAGCTGCCACTCATCTTGTAGGTGGGGAAGATTAATACTGATCCTCTGGAGATTATAGGAGTCTCTAAAATGAACCCTTGGGCAAAAGGTATGCCAGGGAGAGAGGCTAGTAGAAAAGCCCAAGGTTTGAGTGCAGGGGGCTGGAATGAGACGCAATCTTAGAAGGGAGGAAGGCCACTGATCTCCTGTCATGCTCTTTTCTGGGTGTTGTTCTTCTTTCTGTGGGACTTCTGACCTTTTATCCCAAAGGTGGAAACAGCAATTTCCTGGCAACTGAAGCAGGGTGAGGTAGGAAGCAGTAGGAGGGAACTATCAGATTGTGACCTCAAGTAAAACAGGGGATGCCTTAATAGTATTAATAGTTAATATTTATTTTTTTAAAAAGTGTGTTAACCACACTTTATTACCTCATTTAATAGATCTTACTGGTACCCCTGTTTTAGAGAAAACAAAACTGAGGTTTATGGGGCTCCTCAATGACCATAGCTCCTAATAGAAGTGGGCCAAGCACTCTGTAGATATTGTCTCATTTAATCCTCACCACGAGCCAGTGAGATGTAACCATTATGTCCATTTTCTAGAGGTGAAAACTGAGAAGCAGGAAACTTGCCTGTGATCACTAATGTAAGTGGCAGAGTGAGGGATTAGAATTTGACATGTGACCTCAGAACACACATGCTTGACCACTTTGTCTTGCTGCTACCAAAGCTTCTCCATGCCTTTGGGGACTTCTGCTCACATAGCCTGGGACCGCAAGTATCTGCCCACACTTGCATTTTCCTAGTAGTTGCCACACAGGTGAAAATCCAGCCAGGAGTGTTCACTTGGTTTAGTTCAGACTTGCCATCAGAGTCTTTGTAGGGCCTGAACAGATAGGTCTGGGTAGTGTGGGGCGCTGTATCTTGGGGCTTGGCTATTTCCCATCTAGACTCCCAAGGTGGGAGGAAACCCAGAAAGGTCTTCACTACCCTCCTCATGCCTTGAGATTTCCCTAAGAGATACAAAGATGTACAAATTAAACTGTCCTTAGGCGGTCTCCTTAAGACCCAGGAAAGTGCTTCTTGCAGGAGAGGATGAGGAGTCCAGCAACTTCAACCAGTGAGAACCGAAAACAACAGCCTCTCCAGCTGGGCAGGCTCCCAATGGCCTTTCTCAGAGGCTCTTCTGCACTATTATATGATGAGACTCCATTGCTCCCAGCCCCACTGCAGGACTGCGGGGGTGGGAAACACTTGGAATTCTGAGTCAGAGGCAAGGTTCCACTTCACTTTCCCTGGAACAGCAGGTCAAGGATGCAGCAGGCAGTGTATCTGGAAAGGAAGGGTAACTGGAAAGTGAAAAGGAATTGTGCGCATTTCCTTCCCTACCATCTCTTTTATTTTAAAAACATTTTATGTATTTAATTTTTATCATACCATGTGTGATGCATGTTATTGCAGAAAATACATGTGATGGAAATGAAGTTTTTTACTATGAGTGTTCCTTCCTTTTTTCTTTTTTTTTGGTTGTTCCACGTGGCATGTAGAATCTTAGTTCACTGACCAGGGATCGAATCCATGCCCCCTACAGTGGAAGCTTGGAGTCTTAACCACTGAACTGCCAGAGAAGTCCCAGTGAAAGCATCCCCCACCCACCGTCTTTTTCCTCTCCTAACTTACCAACCCACCAAAAGGTTTCCAGCTCAGAATCCAATCCCATGTTCCGGTTTAAAGAGTTCAGTCTTTGCAGTCCAGTTCTGGACATTTTATCATGTAGAATCAGAATTGGGAGAGGGAAATAGTTAGAGATGTAGAGCCTGTTGTTGTTCAGTCACTAAGTCGTGGCCAACTCTTTGTGACCCCATGAACTGCAGCATGCCAGAGCCTGAGAGTCTGGGAAAGGGAAGGACTTGGGCATAGAGGCTAAGCTGATGTATTTAATAAAGAACAAAGAAGGAGAGGGAGAAGGAAAGCTAGAAAGGAAGAGTATGAGGAATTTTATGAAGTATCGTAGGGTATTAAGTAGATTCTCTATAATTCCCCAAGTAGAGATTGAAATAAATTTGTACTTTCTGGCTCCAAGGTCATAATTCCTTATGCGCAACTCTTTATTGCAAAGCTTATAGAGCTCTAATCATACAGAGATCCAGAATTTGTTAGGGATCCATACAGGAAAGTACAAAATATCATTATGTAATAAATGAAAGAAAATAGTCAAGGATTTATCCTTTTTTTTTTTAACAACTATGACTAAGCCTAAATTCATCATCAACACATTCTGACTAACAAATGCAAATAGAATGATAGAATTACAAAATCATCATTTTGTAACCTCTAATGAGATAATAGATTTAGATAAGGATCATCAGTAATCCGGGGATTCCTGAAACCATTGGGTAGTGAAGGATTGACATAAATTCTATAACATCAATAATACTTGAACCCATCAATTAATTTTAGCATCACAAAAAGAGAGACCACCCAAGAGAACTGAAAACATCTTCACATAGAAACCTGTATATAATGTTCATAGCAGTAGCCTTATTTGTAATAGCTAAAGTGGAAGCAACCCAAATGTCCATTAACTGATAAGTAGATTTTTTAAACATGGTATATCCATACAATGGAATATTATTCAGTGAACAAAAAGGGGTTGGTGTACTGATACGTGCTACAACATGGATAAACCTTAAAAACATTGTGCTAAGTGAACAGATACCAAAGGCCATATATTTTATTATTTCATCTACATGAAATGTCCAGAATAGGCAAATCCATAGAGACATAAAGTAGATTGGTGGTTACCAGGTGCTGCAGGAGGGTTGGGTGGAATGCAGAGTGATTGTCAATAGCTATAGGATTTCTTTAGGGGGTGATGGTAATGTTCTGGACTTAGGTAGTGGCAATAGTTGTACAACATTATGACTATGTTAAAAACCACTAAATTGTACACTTCAAAGTTTAGTTTTATGTTATATGAATTATTTTCGATTAAAAAATCATATATAGGAAATTTTAAAAAGAGAGAGAATCGATGTCTTTTGATACACTGCTGGAGCAAGTATACCACATGACCTAAAAAGTGAACCTAAATTTGATCAAAACTCTAGGTATAAAATGAGTTTATAGGAAACTCATGAGATAGAAGGACATAGTAAATAACATTATGAGAGGAGAAAAACAATGCAATCTATCAAGTCCTAAAAGTGGTGAATTCTTCAGGACAAGTAACTTGGTTTCTTCAATAAATAAATAGCAAGGGCAACTATTATGGATGAAAAGAAATGTAAAAGACATATCAACCAAATTCAAAATGTGGTCTTTTTTAGGTCTTGATTTAAACATAGGAACTTCAAAAATACTAATAGATACATATACACACACACACACACACACACACACGCATATATGTATATATATATATACTGAAGGGCTTCCCTGGTGGTCCAGTGGTTAAGAATCCACCTGCCAATTCAGGGGATGAGGGATGAGGTTTCAATCCCTGGTCTGGGAAGATTTCACATGCCACAGGCCAATTAAGCCCATGCACCACAACTACTGAAACCCACTTGCCTACAGCCTGGGCTCTGCAACAAGAGAAGCCACCGCAATGAGAAGCCCTCACGTGGCAACTAGAGAGTAGTCCCCAATTGCTGCAGCTGGAGAAAGCCCGTGCACAGCAACAAAGACCCAGCCCAGTCAACAATAAATAAATAAAAATTTTAAAAGTATATACTGAAGTATTTTTCAAATAAAATTATGTAATGTCTAGAATTTGCTTCAAAACAATCCAGTGGATGTTGGCAGGGAGTAAGAAAGGCAGTGTAGATGAGACAAGACCAGCTGTGAACTGACAGGTATTGAACTGATTGTTAGATACAGAGAAGTTCACTACACTACTCCCTTCTACTTTTGTGAAAGTTTGAAAATTTATACACACATGTAAAAATGAGGCTTGACTTACCATAAAATTGGGGCATATTTAAATGTTATATATTATTTAAAGGAAAATGGGCTAAGATCAAATAATTGAGTGTGAGGTCACTCATGTTTTCTAGAAAGCTGAAATTAAAGATCACATATAAAATCTGAAGGGACCAGTCAAATTATTGTTACCATTATTGTTATTATTCCAATAACCAAGTTGGAAGTGGAGTAGGGGGACCAGGGCCCTCCCAAGGAGGCAGAAAGCACTGCAGCCTTTCAAATACCCAGAAACACAGCCAAACTAAGTTGTTGGCCTCTGGCCCCAACCTGCGTTTCAAGCCCCATTTCTTGCCCCCTCCTCACTTTCCTTGCTTTCAGGCCACACGACCATTAAGTCACAGGTTCCTAAACACCCTGACCTCCTTGCCCTTATACTTGTTATTCCCCTGCTTGCAAATCCCTCTCCTGTGAATGCCTCATCTTCCTTTTACACCCTGTTCTCCTCCACCTTCATAGAATTAGTCACTCCCTGCTCTATACACACCTCTCTCACAGTGCAAGGCAATTATTTATTTCTACATTTCCCCCCATCCTATCCTGTGATGCCCCAGACTCTATTTTGTTTATTTGTACAAGCTCAGGGCCTGACATAAAGCAGGTAGCATTTGATGACTATGTTTTGGAAACAGACAGATGGAGTGACTGAGGAGCAGTCACTGAGTGACTTTGGATGGCCCAGTGCTCAGGGTGGCCCCAAGACAGTTACCCAGACTTTGGCTCTCCCATCATGTGCCTGCTACACTGGGATACAACAAAGCAAACAGTCTGATCCAAGAACAACCAACAAAATCACCTGGTTTACAACAACTCAGTTATAAGCAGAAGAAACAAGTTCAGGAGAAAAACTTTGAGCCTGGTAGTGTGCATGAATTGTGTATTGAAAATGAGGACAGAGATAATTCAGTGATGGGGGCAAGATCTCAAGAGTTCTCTAATAGTTGAGGGAAGGTGACAAGCTAATAAAATAGTGCTTTCTGACTTTTAAAAAGCCTACAGCCCCCAAATTTAGAAACCAGCAGCAGCTCTCTGATGCTTCTATCCTGCCAGATCCGACAGACAATCCACCTACAGGGAATATTAAACAGGCAACCTGTGTCCCCTCAGCAAAAACCTAAAGCCTTGAGTCCCTGGAAAAAATTTCCCTTCTTTTCTTGTTAGCACTCTTCTTAACACCTTAAAACTTAAGGAGCAGATCTGTGCAGGGAAAGAAAGTACTCCACCAGAGGACCTTCATACAGACCCCTACCCTACATCACACCAGATTCTAGAAAATAATTTCTTGCTTACCTAGTCTTTTTTTCTCTTTTTCTTTCATAAACAAAATTATTTTCTTCTGATGATAAAAAATACCTGCTTATTTGGAAAATACAGACAGGTCCCCAACATGAGATAAAAATATCCCATAATCACACCAAAACTAATATTAACATTTGACGTATGTGTGTGTGCATGTGTGTATTTTGTATAATTGGAATCATGTCATAAAAAGTTTTATATATTCAACTGTGGTATATTGTGTTACTAGTCAGGTCAATGACTATTTTAGAACATGATTTATAATGACTGCATAGTAGTTCATCATATAAAAATTGACTTCAGCCATCACCCATAGGACACTTATGTTGCTGCCAGTGTTTTGTTTTTTTTTTTTCCCATTACGAATAATACACTATAATTAACAGCAATCCTGGAAGAATTGCTAGGTCAAAGGGTATGAACTTTTATAAGGTTTTTGGTGCATGATGTTGAATTGCTCTCAGGAAGGCTTGCACCAGTTTATTCTCCCTCCATCAGTGCGTGAGACTTTCATGGCTCAAAGTGCTATCCCTCATTTCACCATGAGTGAAAAAAACATAGGTATATTCTCACAACAAAGATATATTTTGTAATCAGAAAATAATTCACATTCTTTTGGAGGGGGCCACACTCCATGGTGTGTGGAATTTTCCCTACCAGGGATCAAACCCCTGCCCCTGCATTGGAAGCATGGAGTCTTAACCACTGGATTGCCAGGGAAGTACTCATGTTCTTTTTTAAAAGAAGAAGAAAATAAGCACTACTTTCCCCATTAAACAGATGAGAAACATGAGGCCCATGGATGAATAACTTTAAAAGACTTGTTTTTTTTGAAGCCTGACAGTTAGATCTGAAGAGGTTGAAAAAAAGGTATTTCTGGATAGAATCAAGATGCTTCTAAGAAGAAAATTCTAAGGACTTTGCCAGTTTCATTAGCCAAAAATGAAGTCTGACTCTGAAGAGAATTAAAGGTGACTCTGAAGAGACTATTCAGGGGAGTCATCACAGATCTGAGGGGACAAACTTGGTTCTGAGCCTTCCAGAATGGAATCAGAAGCAGTTAGCACTCCAGAGTTCCTGTTTTACAGAGACCTGGGCGGTCAAATGTGCGTTTGCATCATTCATAGAATATCGAGAACATTCCCAAAGTACTGCTTGACCTCATCACTGATCTAAGAAGAATTACAAATGGGCCAGGTTGGGTGGATCTGAGAATATTAAATAAGTGGTTCTGAGAAGAGTTTAAGATGGATGGTTGGTGTTGAGATTATTGAAAACTGGTTGTGATAAGGTAGCTGGAGATTCACTGTCTCTGACAAGCTGATGTGAGGAAATTAAAAGACATTCAGAGGTGGGTGGCAGGCTGGGATGCTTTTGTTTTTCTTTCCCCCACCTCCTCCAAATCCCCTGGATCAACCCACCCACAGTAGATGCTTAGTTAATTTGTTCAATAAACGAGTCCCTGTTTGTTTCTCAGGAGTCTGATCTTCAGATCCGAAAAGATTCTAGGATGAGAAGTTGGTTCTGAGCAGAAGAGAGCTTCCAAGGATGCTGAGATAATTGTCTCTGAGGAGGGCACCCACTTCTGGTTCTGAGGAAATGGAAACCTCTGGGTTTGTCTGGGAACTGAGAAGGCACCCAGGCCCAGGTGGACAGCCTGATTTGGGGAGAAGACCCTTCAGCATATATTCATTTCCATCCATTTGCCTCTCCAGATTAACTAAGCCCCTTCCCTCAAAAATGAGTCCCAAATGAGAGTCTTAAGAGGGCCTCCGCCCCTACTACCCCCAGGTCTGTTCTTTGGACACTAGTTTTCAAATCAGCATCATGATCTTAGAAAGCTGTGTCCTCCCAGCAGAGGGGCTGGGTCAGAGCCCAGGTCAGGGCAGCTAGGAGGAGAGAGGCCCATGAGAATCCCCTCCAGGGAGGAAGGACAGGTCTGTAGGATGGAGTGAGCTCCGGGAAACTCTCCTGGGGAACAGGCACCTAAGACAGGGAAGAAAAAGATTTTAAAAATCCGGCTTTAGTGAGTATAAAGGATTTTAAAATACTATACTTTCTTTTTATTTAAATCAACTATACTTTGACTTTCTTCTTTTAATTTGGCTGTTGGGGTCTTAGTTGGGGAATACTCGATCTTGCATTTGAACTCTTAGTTGTGGCACGTGAGATCTAGTTCTTTGACCAGGGATCAAACCTGGGCTCCCTGCATTGGGAGTATGGAGTCTTAGCCACTGGACCACCAGGAAATCCTGAGGTATAATTTTACATCCTAAAATTCATCCATTTTAAGAATACAATCAATGACTTTTAGTAAATTTATAGAGTTCAAACATCATAATTTATTTTTAGAAAATTTCCATCATCCTCAAAATAACAAGTTGATTTGCAGTCAAGACTTACTCTTTTTAAAAAATGTTATTTTTGAATTTATTTTTGGCTGCTTCATTGCACTCAGGATCTTATTTTCCCCACCAGGGATGGAACCTGTGCTCCCTGCAGTGGAAGGGCAAAATCTGAACCACTGGATCACCAAGAAGTCCCTCAAGATCTCCTCTTACCCACAGCCTCTGGCAACTACTAACCTGCTCTCTGTCTCTATGGATGTGTCTTTTCTGGATATTTCATATAAATGAAACTATACAATATGCACCGAACTTCTTTATTATAATGTCTGTAAGGTTTATCCATGCTGTAGTGCACATTCATATTTTGTTCCTTAAGGATCACAGAGTGTTATTTCTTTGTTTGGATATACTCCATCTTATTTATCCATTCACCAGTTGAATAGACATTTGGCTTGTTCCCACTATTTTGACTCATGAATAATGCTGCTATGAATACCGGCATCTGTATCTTTGGTGAACATGTTTTCATTTCTTTTGGGTAGAAGCCAGGAGTAGAATTGCTGGGTCATATGGAAGATCCCCTGGAAAAGGGCACAGCAACCCACTCTAGTATTCTTGCCTGGAGAATTTCATGGACAGAGGAGCTTGGTGGACTACAGTCCGAAGAGTTGAACATGACTGAAGCAACTTAGAATGGTGCGGCATGGTAAGTGTATGTTTAACTTTACAAAAAATAACTAAGGACTTCCCTGGTAGTCCAGTGGTTAAGAATCAGCCTTCCAGTGCAGGATGCAGGTTCAAGCCCTGGCAGGGAAGCTAGGATCCCACGTGCCAAGGGGCAACTAAGTCCATGCACAACAACAGAGACCTGATGCAGCCAAATAAATAAATATTTCAGAAAAGAAGAAGAAATGGCTAAACTATTTTCTAAATGACTTAGTGGTACCTTTTTACATGCCCACCAGCAATGAATGAGGGTTCCAGTTTTTTCACATCACCAACACTTGTTATTGTCTGTCTGAAAGGGTAAATGTTAAGGATACTTTTCTAAAATAAGTCAAGTTACCCTCTCCCTAGCCCAATCCCAACACATACCCAGGCAGGCAACAAGTGCCGGTTTATGAGAGTTGGGAACCTACCTTCTGGCCCCCGCTGTCTTTTCACTCTCAGGCTGCTGCCCAGTCCCAGGCTCCCTTGGCCCAAAGAGGAGAGACAAAAGATATAGTTACAAGACTGCCTCAGAACGGAGGGTTGGAAATGCGGTAAGACAGGGTTTGTGATAACTAGGGAGTGAGGGGGGCCTGTGTTCTAGAAAACCCATCCAGGTAAGATCCCACAGGAGATAGTAACAAAATGCAATGTGTACAGATAAGCGCCCAGGACTAGTCTCCCAGGATTGCTTCCCACATCATCTGGTTTTAGCCACTTCCTCCTTTTGAGGTAGGAGCACCTCATCAGTGTGTGGCCCACCACCCACCAGGCACCTTTTCTCCTTAGAAGAGTATTGCTGAGGACTTAAATACATTTGCCAAGCTAAATAAATAATGACCTATAAATAAACATACCTTGTTTAGCCCCAGACATCTTGTTAAAAGAGGGTATAAATAAACGGGAGGGAGTTTGAAATAGAGCAGTAAAGATGATGAAGGCACTGGCTCTGTTTCCATGCAGAAAAATGAAATGAAACAAAAAAATTTTAGAAGGCTGAGTACTGACTCTGTGAGTGTGGGGGAAAGCAGGTGATTCTTGCTTTGAGTAAGAGAGAGGCCAGTGAATGGGGACATGGTGGGAAGAAGGAGCCAGAAACGGAGGGGGCAGTTTGGGAGTGAATGGGCCCACATCTACACAATGACTTGTACTCACATGCCCACAGCAGCTTTATTTCTAATAGCGCCTAAAGGAACCAACCCCAATGTCCATGCACACGTGAAAACATGAGCAAATTTTGCCATTCCTGTGCAGCAGAATACTGCTCAGAAATAAAAAGGAGTCACTATTTATTTATACATGCAACAACATGGATGAATCTCAAAATAACACTAAGTGAGAGAACCCAGGCCAGAACCAGTGGATACTGAATAATTCAATTTGTCTGGAACTCCATAAAATGCAAACTGATATGTTTATAGTGGCAGAAAACAGATCAGTGGTTGCCTGGGGGCAGAGGTGGAAGAAGGAAAGATTTCCCAGGGGTATAAGGAAAGTTTTGAAGGTGATGGATATGTTCACTACCTTCACTGTGATGATCATTTCACCTGTGGACACGTGTATCAAAACTTATCAAACTGTACACTTTACATGTACCTCAACTGTATTTGTATCAGTGTTTTGTACTTATATATACACACCAACTGTACCTCAATAAAGTCATAATAGCAACAATAACAACAATAATAACAAATAGCCTAAGTGCTGAGGAGAATAGACTTACAGGATGGCTTCCTGAAAAAGAAGATGAGATTGTGCTACTTGGATCTGAGGAGTTGAGCCCCCAACTTAAACTATGAGAACATATCAAGTAAGTGTTGCCTCAAAAGTCTCTCCTAGGTTCTCGTAGTGGGAAAAGCGAGATGGGACGAAAAATCACTGCAGTGGAGGGCTAGATTTGCTGTTCAGGTGCAAAATCTTATTAACACCCAAAGGTGTATGGGTAGAATGTTGAAATCTTATTTGCTCAATACCTGATTATTTTAGATTTTGTCTCATTTCCCCTTAGGACCACTAGGATCTTACTCTGCCCAATCTTCCCCTCTCAAACTGAATTAAGTGCGGCTGTACCAGGGAAAACAGCAGAGGAGAGAGGGGGGCATTGGAGAGAAGACCTCTGACTCTATTGCACCCTTTCCTGAAGTTGGGGATGGGCTGTAAGTGGGGGCAGGTCAAAGGAAACACACCTCAAACCCAGCCTGATGACAGTGCTAAGCTCCGCCTTTCTTAGTGCTTAGGATTCTTCAAAAAGGATGAGACTGAACAATCCTGAAGTTAAGAGAAAAGACTATCTCTCAGATACTAAGAGGTAAGGGTCAAGGGTCCTGAGGATTTGGTTCTTTCTTTCATTTCAGAATTGAAACCTGTCCTTTGCTGGCCAAGTTCCCCTGACTGCTCTCCTCTTCCACCCCATTCCTCTCTGTCCCTCTCCACAAACCCAAAGTCCTAGACAATGTCCCCAGGTAACAATCAATTGCTCAACATTCTCTGGGTCCCTTCCCAAACCTCAGCTTTTATGATGATGAGCGCTTTTATCCGCACTACCCTGTGCCCTTGGTTTTAGATTTCCCTCACAGGAGCCAGAGTTAAAATGAACACTTTCCTTTTTCTTTATACTATAGGACTATAAAATGGGGCAATTAGTGAGTCTTGGCCTATTTCAACCATGAGAAGAAACTTGAATCTCAGTTGTCAGAACCTAAAGAAACTCTGGTGACAGGACTAGTAATAATTAGCTGGCAGGCTTGGCAGAATTTCTCGGTCTGCATCAGAATCACCTGGCATGCTTGTAATCAAGGCCAGTTCCAGGAACCCAATTCCAGACCTCAGGTATTAGACACTCTGGGAATGGGGCCTGGGAATCTGACTCTAATGCTCTGTAACAATGTAGGAGGCCCTTTGTTTTAAAGGAACAGAGTGAGTATCTTTGCTCCTTCTTTTGTATTTTATTCTTGTCGTGTTTTGTTTCTCGGGAGTCTGTGATGAGAAATTCCTAAGAATGTGTAACAGGCATAGACTTGTGTTTCTGGGCCAGTATGGGGAGGGTAGGTGGGGCTGGCAAGAGGTGTGCCAGCACAGTATTGTCCCATCAGGACATGGCAATTTTGCCAGGAGGCTCACAGGGATGTGCTCTTTGCTAGAGAAGGTGGCTTGGTTTCCCCCTGTTCCAGGCTGAGGAGTCTGGTGTCCTGTGAAAGAGCAGAGATCAACAGTGCTGGTGCTTGAGGGCTAGAATGGAAGAGGAAGAATTGGGCTGATGCCAGGGGACTGCTGGAATTCCCCTGGCTCAAGGAGAGGTGTGGGTTGGTAACCAGTGAGACTCTTAGAGAGACGAGAAGGTGTGGAGGCAGATTAGATCTCCATTTCATTCAGGGCCTGATATCCATACTAGATAGAGGAGATAACTCCATTGTTCTTGATTTGGGGGTCAGAAGTTGGGAGAGGAGCCAAGGCTTGGAATTCCAGAACTATTAGATTCCAAATCTATTGTACATCTGACCAATGGAAGGGGTGTCTGACCAAGTCACAGAAGACTCCTATCCAGGTTGGAGGCCGTGCTTCCCTTCAGGAATCTATCCATCCATCCTCCCTGGCTCACACACGAAACAAGCCAATCAGGCTGACTTCTACTTGCCCTGACAAATTCAACTTTTTCACCTTTCCTAAGCCCCTGGATGGGTTTGAGAGCTTCATGCTTGCCCATATTATATAACCTAACGCCACATTAAAATTTTCGGCTTACATGTCTGTCTCCCCAGCCAACAGTCTGCATTGTTGTTGTGGCCAGCTCAAGGCCTCTCACACGACAGACAAATGCTCACGAGTCCATGAGTATTGCTCTGTATACGATTGTGGACCCTCAAGGGATGAGGACCAGAGGAACCTAGCACTTAAGGCCTCCCACGCAATGGGGACAGACTTAGGCTAGATGGAACCTTAGACAGCAGGCCAGCCTCCTGCCCACTCTGCCCTGTGTCACAAAGCTGCCAAGGATCCCAACTCCAGCTGGCAAGTGATGAGATTTCTTCCTGGAAGGATTCTTGGCTTGAGAACTAGCCCATGCCTCTTCTAGTCTTCTTCAGTACCCTCAGGTTTCTGGGGACCTAGAAGACAGGAGGGGGAGACCAAGGCAATCCCACCTTTGTTACTGTTTCCCAGTGCCCTCTGCCTACCCCTTAATTCCCCCAAGTGCATATGGCAGGGATTCCCTAGAATACAGTTTGCCAAGCCCAGATAGAGATGGGGGGGGGCGGGGGTGGTCAGGGCTGGTTGAACATTTGTGGCCAGAATGGTACTGCCTCTGGCCACAATTACGCCACCTACACATCTGGCCTTTTGTAACTTTAATTAATCAAGATAAGCTTACAGCCCACCAGATTGAGGAATGAGCCCAGTATCAAAAAGAGGAGATCCACATTCAATTTTCTAAGAATTCACTCCAGTGTCACACATTGGGCACATCTCTGGTTAGAATATCCTTGTCCCCGTAAAAGTCCCTCAAACCCCTCGATAGAGATGGCTAACTACAAAGGCCTCCCCCTAGCCCAGGAAACACACCCAACCACAGCTATTTTATTTTCCTTTTAATTTTTCTGAAGGATATACACCACATATCCCATGGGCAATAAAGCGCATTCAATGTGTTTATAAGCCAAACAGTCACTTTGTTTAAGCAAACACATGTACAAAGTAAAATAAAACCACAAAATAATGAACTGCATGTTCATAACATACAAAAATTGCCGCCTACTCAGTAGGTAACTACAACATTCCAACTCCTGAATTATATTTATAAATTTACATTTTCAGTTTAAAAAAATAGACTTTTGAGAGTTCGGATTTTTAGATTTTGTTTTCTTACATTCTGGAGAACTGGAGCTCAAGCTCAGCCCCCTTCCTTGTTTTGCTCCCAAAGCCTCCCCCCGAATCACCACTCCCTGCCCCCCTTAAGGCTAGAGGTGAGCACATCCCTCACAATTGCACATGTCAAGCCGTGTCAGCAAGGCGCATCACACAAAAGGCACCAAGACGTGAAACTTTTTAAACCAAAAGGACAAAAAAAAAAAAAAAAAAAACTACTTTCAAAAAAAGGAGAAAAACCAAACCGTATTTTGCCACATGTGAGTACAGTCGGGCAGTATTTACAAAACGGTTAACAGAACAACACTCTGACACATGCTCCGATTAATACCAAGAACTGCTGTTTCAAAAAAAAGCTTCAAACTGAATCGTCACAGCATCATCACAAAACAAAGGATCACCACTGGTTTGCTTGGCTTTTCTTTGTTTGTTTTTTTCCCAAAAGTGAGATTCTAATTCCAAATAATACAATAGAGTATGCAAATTACCTTCACATCAAGAGTACCCCAAGAAAAACAAAATCCATGGCACAGACACTGTACAAGAGTACAGGGCTGGGTTCTGAGGGACCCAAACCCCATTTTTGCCAACTTGATTTTCTAGCATTGAAGGGAGCAAGGGGTCAGGCATACGATGGAGATGATACTGAAATGATATATCCAAAATCCATGCAAATCAAGTTCTTTGGATAGATGTGAAGAACTTGGACATGGCTGTTTCAGGCAGCTGAAGTCAAAGGGAATAGGGACTGGGGAGGAAAGGGAAGTGGACAGAAAGAATTGTTGGCCAACAGACCTTCCACAGTGACCCTGGGGTCAAGTAGAGAGGGAGGACTTGGCTCTGAGAACCTCCATCTGACCTAAGAGGAACCCCTCCCCCCTCCTATGGCCATCTCCTCCTCCTGTCCTTTAAGTCTCTTGTGTTTCATTTTCTCCCTTTTCCTTTCCCTTTAGCAAATTTCAATTGTCCTGGGAGAAAAGGTGGTTGTCATGTCCGAAAGCCCAGTGGAGGCGCTGAAGGAGTTGGTGACAGCTGAGGAGGGGAAGCTGCTGACCTGGGTCGGGAAAGCAGGAGGGACGGAGGAGTATGTGGTGGCCACCGAGGGGGACGGGAAACCATTGTGGACAGGGGATGGGTAGGTCGAGGAGCCAGGAGAGGAGTAGGAGGTGGGCACGGGCGATGGGTATGAGGTGGTAGCTGGGGATGGATAAGAGGTAGTAACTGGGGATGGGTAGGAGGTAGCCACCGGGGACGGGTACGAAGGGAGAGAGGAGGTGGCAGCAGAGGCTGCGCTTTTGTCTGCTTTTTTGTCCTTCTGCCGCAAGTGGATCTTGGTATGCCTCTTGCGTTCATCGCTCCTGGCAAACTTTCTCCCACAGATGTCACAGGCGAAGGGCTTCTCCCCTGTGTGGGTGCGGATGTGGGTGGTGAGGTGGTCACTGCGGCTGAAGTTGCGCATGCAGATGCGGCACTGGAAGGGCTTCTGGCCGGTGTGGATGCGAATGTGGCGGGTGAGCTCATCTGAGCGAGAGAAGCGCCGGTCACAGGACTCCACAGGGCAGGCGTAGGGACGTTCATGGGGGGGCGTCTTGCTGGGCCGGTTGGGGTACTTGCGCATGCGGCTGGGTTTGATGAGCTGAGACTGGTAGGTGCTGTTGAGGGCCTTCAGGTCCTGGGAGCCCGACTGTGTGGCAAAGGCCTTGATGGTAGAGAGAGGAGTGAGCGAAGGCTGCTGGGTACGGCTCTCCAGGCCCTGGAAGGGCTTCTGATCTGGTGTGCCCAGGCCCAGGTCCCCCTGCTGTTGTGGAAACAGATAGTCGGGGATCATGGGAACCTGGAAGCCCCCCTTGGCACCAGGGTAGGCAGGAGGTGGGTACTGAAGGGCAGGGCCTGCTGAGCCTGGAAAGGCCTGGCCTTGTGGCTCAGGGAAGATGTCAGTGTTAGGTGTGGGGAAGGTGGGTGCCGCAGAGTAGATGGGGCTGCTGTCGTTGGACTGCACTGCGCAGCTCAGCGGTGGGCTCTGGGAGGCTGAGGAGGAGGCCGCGGGAGATGATGCTGAAGATGAGGTGGCCGGTGGGTTGGTCATGCTCACGAGGCCACTGACCAGGCTGAAGAGGGGCTCAGGCCACAAGGTGTTCCCACTGTTGGGTGCAGGCTCCAGAGAGAAGCGGCCTGTGTAGGTGATGGGGGGCAGCCGGGTGGTTTGGCTGGGGTAACTCGTCTCCACTAGAACCTTCTCGTTATTCAGAGAGATGTCAGGAAAGGACTCTGGCAGGAGAAAGAGAGGGAAGAGGCCTGGTTACTGGAGAGCAATCACCGGAAGACGCGGAAGACCCACGCTGCCAGACAAGAGGTCGGGCCAGCTACCATTGACTCTTGAGCTGGTTAATAATTGATAACAGCAGATTGAAATGTTCCTGGACCCGGTCCAGACGCAGAACCCATTTCAACAACCGCTGACGCAAATACGGAGAATCCCCCTCCACTGCAGCTCCCAGCGCTCCGCAGCGGCGGCTGCGCGGGCGAGGGATTCCCGCCAGTACCCCCGCAACGGCCGCGGCTAGTGCGCGCCCCCTACCCCGGGCTGCCGGGACATCCCGGGCCAAGGATCCCGGCCTTTCCTCGGGGATAGCTGCAGGCTAGGCAAGCCTTTCTGGAGGGGGAGGGGGCGCAGCCCTGTTCATCAAAACAAGCTCTCCCTCCTCCATCCACCCACGCAGCCCCACAGCTCTCCATCCAAAACAAAAGCTGGCTCCTCTGCGCACCGTTAAGGACAGGGTGGGGGTGGGGAGAATGTCTTCAGGCGGTCCTCTAAAACAGGACCCTGGGGATATAAGGAATGGAAGGGAAACCCCACTTGCATCCCTGCGGCGAAGGGGGCGCTGCAAAGGCCGTGGGGAAGAACCGGACGCCAGAATGTCGGCGAATGGGCTAGCCCTCGGCGTAGGCCACAGCTTACCTGCGGTCAGGTGCTCGTAGGGCTGCTCGCTTGCCTCCCCCTGAGGGTTGAAGGCGCTGCTGCTGTTGCTGTTGCTGCTGCTGCTGCCACCCCCTCCACCTCCACCGCCCCCGCTGCTGCTGCTGCTGCTACCGCTGCTGCCCTCCGGGGCCCCGGCGGCACCGAGGAACTGGGGAGCCCCATTGCTCAGCAGCATCATCTCCTCCAGCTTAGGGTAGTTGTCCATGGTGGGCGAATGAGGAAAGGAGCCAAAGGGGTCGGAGATCTGCAGCGGGGACATCAGCTGCATCTCGGCCTTGGCTGCCGCCATCCCGGGCCGGCGGGCTGGAGAGCTGGTGTTGGGGCGGGTGGGCGCAGCCGGGGACCGAAGCTGCGGGGGACACCTCTCGGGGGCTTGGCCAGGTCACATGCGGGGCGCGGGGCACACTGTGGAGAGCGCAGGCGGGGTCCGCAGGCTCGCCCTCGCCGCCGGCCGGTGTAGACGCGGCGCTGCTACCGAGGCTGGGGTAGGGGCCGGTCCTGCGGCGGCGGAAGCTGGCGGCGGCGGCGGCTGGCGGCGGCGGCTCCCCAAGTTCTGCGCGCTGGGATCTCTCGCGACTCCCCGGATCCGCCTCTATTTGAAGGGTCTGGAACGGCATGGACCCGCCTCCGTCGTGACGTACATGGCCATATATGGGAGGCAGGAAGCCCTAATATGGCAAGACCGGCCTGGAGGACCCGGAGTGACGTGAAGCCCCCTCTCCAAGAACTGTAGGCACTGCCATCCCGCAACCTGGGCCCCACGCCTGCTCCCGCACCCTAGGTGCCCAGGCTTCGAGGAAATTTAGTGCTCAAGCCGCAGCCGAGGACTCCCGGACCGAAGCTGCTCAGTAGTTCCCGGCGTTGCCCCCGCCTCTTCCCTCCGCCTTCTTCCCTCCTCCCGGAGCCGGAAGCAGCCAGGCCTTATCGGGGCGCTCCAAATAAGGCGCTGCCCAAATAAGGTTTGTTCCGGCGGGGGATCCTTCCTGCTCCTTATATGGCGTTTCCGGGTCTCTGCTTTCTGCTCCCTGGCTCTCTCCCTCCTCCCTGGTTCCAAGCCGGGAGCCCAACGCGCGCGCTACAGCTGGGGACGCCCAGGCGGGGAGGGCTCCAGGCGCACCGCGGTTCCCCGGCGGGGACTGGGCTGGGAAAGCCCGGGCCCTGGGCGGGGGCGAGGGCGAGGAGGACTAGAGTTCTGCCACCGTCATCCAGGGCTCGCCCGCCCACCTCTGGGACCGTGGGAGCCGGGCGGGAGCGAAGGGGAGGAGTGGCTGGGCTGGCCAGGGCAGAGGCCGCCCAGGAGAGGCGGGGCCCTGACCCCTGGCCTCGACCAATGGCATGGTGCCTTTCCAGGTGTCGCGGTGGAAACTGAGGCTTAGAAAATAATAGCCAGATGGTTCCTGTGCAGTGCGATGGGCCACCTGCTTCTCCTCCATCTGCCAATGGAGTGGGGTTGTTGGGGCCTCGGGATCCCTCTCCGCCATCAGAGAACCAAAAGGCAATTCTCTGGTTCCCTCTGGGGAAGAGCCCACGCTTGGGTGGCTGGACAAGGGAAGCTGATTGTCTCTGGAGAAACCTGAGTCCTGTTCCCACTAGGAGCTAGTGGTCCTTGGGATGGTGGGAGACTGACCCACCTTTAACCAGAACAGGTGATCGGGGGCCAGAAGTGTGGGAATCCGAAAAGGAGGCCTCCATACGGACTGTCTGGGGACCCCCGGCTGGCGAGAAGAGAGATCTGCTTAGCGAGCTGGTGCTGCCCTCTGGAGGTCCCCTCTCCAGCTCGGTTCCCCCGGCCCCTGGCCGAGTAGGCTCTTCGCCGCCTTCTTGCTCCCCCTCCCAGCTCCTGTGCTGGGCGCTGCGCCAGGCGGGGGGAGCCTTAGACGCAGTGAGCACTAACTGAGCAGGCGCCGCAGCCTGGGCTCCCCCTGCAGTCCCTGGGGAGCCGCCCCAGCCGAGGCTCGCAACTCCCGGGCGGGGTAACACTCCCCTCCTCCAGCCAGGCCAAGGGCGAGGGTGGGAGGAGGGGGCGGTTAGGCTGGCAAGGTTCCAGCAGGTCTCCTGGGAGCTAGACGCAAACGGGGAAGCCCTCCCCGTTGCGTCCCCGCTCCCCCACTCAAGTGCGCACCCAAAACAGAACGGGGATTCCTGTTGGGGAAGGCTTCTGCTCTAGCTCTGAATCCAGGGGAGGTGGTGTTTTTCTGAATTTAAAAAGAAAGCAGAAAGTGTGTGTGTGGAAGGAGGGTGCTGACGACATTGGGAGGGAAGGGGTGGGGGCGGGTTAGGGTCTCCCTGAACCCAAACAGCTTCAGGAAGTCGGGGTTGAGGGTGTAAAATGGGGGAGGAGGATGTAACTATCTTCGGCTTCATCCCTCTGTATTCTACACACACACAAATCGGCTTAGGGAATCCAGCAATGAACCAGGGCACCCTTATCTCTGTTCTCTAAATCTGAGCTCCCCAACCCAAACGCTAGGACCTGGTGGGGACCCACTCCAAGGTACCGAGTTGTCCATTAGAAGCAAAAGCCTCCTGCAGGGCAGAATGGCCAGGCCAGTCAGAGTCAGATGTGTTAGGTCTGAATGCCCATTTTGCTACTTCCTGGTGGGGTATCTTGGCCAGGCTTTTCTTATCTCTCTTCAGCTGTAAAACAGATCTAATGTTAATGATGGAAGGATTGTTATAAAGACTGAAAACTTACATGGACTTCCATGTGTGAAGTTCCAAAGCACAGTGCCTGCCTTGCAGTTGACATTCAGTAAACAGTGGCTTTTGCTGTTTTCTGGGGCTTTTGACCCACTGGGGTTGCCCACAGTTCACCCACCCATCCTCAGCCCCCAAGTAAACCCCAGTGACCATTTTCTGAAAAGTTGTACAGAGAAGGAGAAACATTCCAATCCTAACACAGGGGCCATTGTCCTGAAGAGCCCATCTTAATCCTCCTTGCTGCAGTAGAACATTATTTCATAGAGCGGAATTTTTTTCAACCTTGACTGTGCACAAATGGAGCTCTGAAAAAGAAAGGTTTTACCCTAGGCTAACCGAATCACAATCTTCCTGAGCTCATGAGAGCCAGAACTGAGCAGAGACTTCCTAGGATCCTTTTTCTGTCTCTGGGGAGCTACCCAGGCTCTGAGAGTATATTCCTCCCCCAGCCAGGGCAAACTGGTTCCCCTATGATTCTAATGTGGAAGTTGACCCACAGGATCTTCAGGTCCTCACTGAAGCTGTGCACTCAGAATCCTAATAATCTACATCTTTCGCTTTGTGTGTCCAACCGTTCTTTTCCTAAGTGCTCCCAGTCAGCTATTTCCTTTGGAGAACCACCCCCAATCCATATGGTTGAGGGAAGAAAACCCCATCCTAGATCTAGGTGAGGACATGTCACCCCTACCTGGTCATCCATCTAGGATGCTTTCTTCCAGCAGTCCAGGAGCATTCTATCTCCCTAGGCATAGCCACTGCATCAGGATGGGCACATGACCCAAACCAGGCTAATGAGAGACTCTTCTAGGACTTTTTCTGGAACTCTGAACAATAGGAATTCTCTTTCCCAGATGGTACTAAACCAGTGGAATGTAAGCCTGGAAGCCATCTTGCCATCTGACCTGGAGAGCTTACCTGAGAATGAAGCCCATGCAGAAGAAATTAAAAAACAGATCCACACCCAGAGAGTAAATCTCTGGATAGAGTCGGGGCCTTTGAGTTACACAGGTTAATAAATTTCTTTTTTAAATAAAGCTTATTTCAGTTTCTATTACAACCCAGCAGGTTCTGATTAAAACACCCATTATCCACAACAACAGTAAACTTTTTTGAGGACTTTCTGTGGATAAAGGCCTGAGGCATAGGCTCCTGCTGCTGAGAAGCTTACAGTTGGGTAGAAGGGAACCTGGACTCCATGTTACAAGAGAATTAAGATTAGGCAGCAGCCCTGAGTCTGGGACTCTCAGACCTTGTCCATTGGGTGACTGATGCCAAAAGCTCTAGAAAAGGTGAGAGGCCCTCAGAGGGTCTGCAGGTCTGAGCCGATGTCAGTGCTCAGACTTTCCTTGCAAACCATAGAAGAGGAAGAGTCAGAGGTGAGAGCAGAACTGGGCTGGTCCATGGCAGCTGACGCTAGGAGAAAGTCAATGGGAACCATCATGTCTGACCCAGGGCTGAGCAGGCTGTAACTCTCAGAGGAAAACAAGCCCCTTTTTCCATCGCCACTTCCTCCTCCCCACCCCAGGCTACGTCAGCACCCACATGTGCTGCTCGGATAGTGGTTTGCCACCACTGTGACCAGCCCAGGGCTCAGGAAGTGACTCTTGCTTTGGTTCTGCCTGGGGTGCCTGTCACACTTTCCGATGGTTGATCAGCTCTGCCGGAAACATGGAGGGCCTGGCCTTCAATGGGTCTGGGGGCAGCTCTGCTCCCACCCCAGGGAGGGTCTTTGGGCACTGAGAGAAGAATCTGAAGAGGCCAGGTATGGAGTGGCACAGAAGATGCACTGAGGCGGGGCGGGAGCAGGGGGACGGGGGAGAAGTGGAGGCATGGTGGAAGAGGGGAAATGAAAGAGAATCACCCCAGAGTGCTCCGGTGGGAAACCATCCTATTTCCTCCAATTTCAGATGGGAAAACTGGGTGCCAGAGGAGATCCTGAGCCCTAGGACAGGTGGAGAAAGACAAATTCTGAGACAGGCCCACACAGAGTGATGCTGAGGCCTGAGGAAGTGGAGGGTGCCCTGGGCCCTGAAGAGGTGCCTGGCTGCACCCTCCAGATGGGATCCAGGGCTACAGCGAGGAGTCCATGTAGGATTTGGTCCAGGTTGGGGATCTGCCTGTGAGAATCAGGGTCTGGGCTGTTGTCCTTAGAGTCTGCACGAGGGGTCATGTGCCGGACAGAGTTAGGTAAGGCCTGAAGTGGAAGTCACGGGACTGGCACAGAGGGACCATTAAGGGAAGAGGGAGTGGGTCAAGGTAGGTGAACATTTCGGCATACTGGGTCCTCTCTGCCCTGCAGAATCAGGAAGAGGCTGCTGTCCCTGGACATCAGTCCCTTTGCCCTGCGCTGAGTGGTCCCTCTCCCAGGCCTGGGGTCAGCGGGATCCTGGGCTCAGAGGACAATCCATCCTTCCTTGCTCCCCCCACCCCCAGCT
This sequence comes from Bos indicus, assembly GCF_029378745.1. NCBI lineage: Eukaryota > Metazoa > Chordata > Mammalia > Artiodactyla > Bovidae > Bos > Bos indicus. The sequence continues at coordinate 49,517,881 of NC_091766.1, read as the reverse complement.
GAGTGTGCAGCAAAGCTGGCTGCAGAAATCTCTGGAAGCTCGTTGGGCAGGCAGAGGGAGGGGAGTGTTACATAAGAACCCACTGATGTGCAGGAAGTCTAGAGCAGCCTTTAGATTAGAAAGGCAGCGTTCCCATCCAGCCCAGAAAGGCAGGAATAGCAACGGCAGTTATTTCTGGCCCCTCACCACCGCCCAGCGCCAGGGCTGCTCAGCTTCGTGGCGGGTGAGCTTGGACTCTGCAGACCTGTGGGGAGGGCAGAGGGAGGGCAGGTAGCCCCTGGGTTTACCCCGCTCTAGCACTGGCCTCACCGTCCCCTCCCCCTAAACACTGGGATGCGGAAATCAGTGGTGATGCTTGTTTCCTCTGATTTTCCTCAATCTCTAGATGCATTTCCTATCCCCACCCCCACCCCCCAGACACATTTACAATGTGACAGGATTCATACTAAACACTTGACAGGTATTTGTCCTTACAATGCCTTATGAAGTAGGTTCCATTCTCACTCCTGTTTCATTGATGAGGAAACAGGTTCAGAGAGGGCAGGCAACTTGCTCAAGGTCAGAGAGCCCAGCAATGGCAGAGCCAGGATTCCAATCCAGACAGTCTGGCTTCAGATCTGTCTGCCTGAACCCCAGTTCATCCTAAGAACTGTTTTCTGGGGCCCCAGAATGAATCAGACAAAGCTTTCATCCTACCGGCACTCTTGAGTCAGATCGAATAGCAGGGGCAGACATGAACACGTCGTTTCAATTCATTCGTTCGGCAATTACCTATCACACATCTGTTCCACTCTGGGCATTAAAGATATAAGGAGCAGTAAGGTAGATTCTCCCTTTTTTGCAGGTCATAGCTCAGTAGGGGAGACCAACAAGTAAACAAGCAATTTCCAGTGTGCGGTGTGCTATCCTGGGGGAAGCACAGTGACTGGGGAGCCCTTAATCCAGCTCCCACCCACTGAAGTGGTTCTCAGGCAGTCAAAGAGCCAACGCACCATTTTAAAATAATTCCAGGAGGCTGGGTAGGGGAGGACTGGTAGTGAGACCAGCCAGGAAACTGTGTAGTCATCCAGGAGAGAGGGTAAGGTCTACATGCCTCAGGGTCAGCTATCAGAGACTCTTCAGGGACCTCCCAGTCAGAGAGCAAGAAAAACTGACCCCCAGATTTACAGACAGGCCTCTCAGCCCAAGGTACATCTGTTCCCCGTGGTACTGTGGCAATGGGAAAGTCAGAGAGGTTGGATGGAAGAGTCTTCTCTTTTTCCTCCTCTAATCATCCCCCTAACTGGTCTACCCTTATGGAAACACTGCTTTTTACTTATTTATTTATTTAGCTGTGCTGGGTCTTCATTGTGGCACGCAAACTCTCAGTGGGATCTAGTTCCCTGACTGGGAATCCAACCTGGGCCCCTTGCGTTGAGAACATGGAGTCTTAGCTACCGGACCACCAGGGAAGACCCAGGGAACCTGTTTTAGGGCAAAGTCAAAATGAGTGCCTAAAGAGGAAGCTGGCACCCAGAAGCAGGGAGAAGCACTTGCATCCAAATTATCACACTGACGAGTAGCGATGAGAGGGAGGACAGTTAGCCCCAGTGCCCAGGAACATCCACAGAGGGGTCTTCACTTCACTCTGGGCAGAGACCACACTTCTACTCTATCAGCAAAGGGAGGGACTCTTCGGAACGGAAAGGATTTGTTTTCCCTCTGGTCAAGCTACAGAGAGAGCTATTGTGGCAGGATGACGATGTCTTTAGGCTGACATTGGACTCATTGTTTTTTTTCAAAAATATATTACAGTAAAATATACATAACATAAAATATCCCATTTTAACCATTGTAAGTGTCCTATTCAGTGGCATTCAGTTATATGTGCAGTGCTGTGCAACCGTCACCAGTATACATAGGCAGAACTTTTTTATCATCCCAAACAGGAACTCTGTACCCATGAAACACTGGGGATAGGGAAACATAAATTCTCTATCCTGTTGCCTCCTCTTTGGCCCCTGGTAATCCCTATTAGAGTTTCTCTATATATAAATTTGCCTAGTCTAGGTACCTCCTGTAAGGGAAGATATTTGTCCGTAATATTTGTCCTGCTGTGCCTGGCTTAGCATAATGTTTTCAGGGTTCATCCATGTTGTAACATGTATCAGAATTTCATTTCTTTCTAAGGCTTAGTGAGTATGTATATACCACTTTTTGTTTATCCTCTCATCTCTTGATGGACATTTGGGTTGTTCCTACTTTTTCGACTATTGTGAATAAAGCTGCTATGAATATTAATGAGCAACTATCTGTTTATGGATTCTGTTTTTATTCATCAGGCCTCTCAGCAGTTACCAAATAGATTAAAGTTAGATTTAAGAAGGACTTTCTGGTTTCCTACTACCAGCGACCTAAGCAGCAGCATCTCCTCCTATGGATAGTTCCGATAACCTGAATCTCTTCCACCCCCTCTAATCCATCCCTAGGCTGAGGTAGTGCCCAGAATGGCTGCACCATCGCAGGAAAGAGGCTTCACAGGGGTCACTCTGGAGTCATACCTCTGGATGACTTATTTTTAGTAGCTGGGTGGGGGTTTCACTGTCTTCTCTTGGGTTCTGGGTACGTTTGCCACCACTACCCACCCCAGACCCAATGTTCTCCTTTCCCTGGCAACATCCAGACTGTCTCCCTTTTTCTCTCCCAGGCTAAATTGGGAGTGTGAAGCTGCTCTTCTTCCCAATTTAGCTTTTGAATTAAAGTGAGAAGTGAATGTGGCTGGAAAGCTGGCTCCCATCTGTGTGTGAGAGAGAGAAAGGCAAAGCAAGCGAGCATGAGCACATGCCAGGGGCCAGGGCGAGTGTAGGTGGCCCGGGCAGCTGCTTAGTGCAGACACCCATCCTCAGGTGCCGGCAAACAGCTCCGCAAAGAGATGCTGAAGGTAGAAGGCTGGTGTTTTTTTGGGAGAGGAAGAATGCTGCAGAGATGTCATTTGTACATTCCAGAAAAATGTGCTGAATTATTAGAGTGTTCCAGGCCCTGTACTAGATGCTGGGGAAACAGTGGTGAACCAGGTAGGCCCATCGCCTATGCCCGGGCTTTCAGTCTAGTGGGGACACATGGGCACTGATGAAACAGGGTGATATGTGCTGTCAGGGAAGAGAACACGAAGAGAAGGCCACGGGGCCCTGGACCAGGTGCAGTGTCACATCTAAGCTGAGACTTGAAGAACATGCAAGACATTACCAAGTGAAGGAGGAGACAAAGAGCACGTGAGCAGAGGGCACTGCGTGTTCAACAATTTGGGTGGGCCTGGTTTCCCCGAAGGAGGGTGCTGGCCCCCCGGGAAGCCCACCAGGTGGGCTCAAGAGGGCTAAGAGCTTCCATTTTCTCCTCTTCTTCCAGGGAGAAGAAAGCCAGAAGAGAATGCCAGGGCCAGAAGTCTGGGAGCACATGAGTCCCTTCTGCTCAGGCTCTAAAATAGTTGAAGCAGGGGGAGGAGGGAAGCCCCAGGTCTCCTTCTGAGTTGCCACTTAGAAAGCTGGACCCGGCAGGTCCAAGATGGACATGGAACAGAGGAAATGGGATCTCACTTGCATCAGAGGAGACAAAGGAATCAAGAAGGGTCGCTGCTTGGTTTAGCTTACCCCATCCTCCCCCTGGAGGCTGTCTGAGTTGTCTCTGGGGAACCCGTCCTCTTCTCACCTAATGGCAATGAATCATGATCTGGTGGAGATGGGGAAGGTCGAAATCTTGGCAAAGAAAAGAGGAATAAAGGAGCTCTATGGGGGCCATGCATTTCTCTGTCAACTCTCAAGTTCCCCAATGACAGGCACGGCTAAGGGATGCTGGTGTAAAACTTGCCATTAATATTTCAGGCAGCATTATTTATTGATTACTCATCTGGCTGGGACAAAAGAAGAGGGTAATTCATTAGGTGTGCAGGGCTGGTGGGGTCAGTTTGGGAAAGAGGTCAGGCAAAGGTAAGTCATTCAGGAGTCAGCCCTGGCTGCTGGAAAAAATACCCTGGGGTTCCAGGGTCTGAAGATTAGGGTCTTTGTCTCCTTTTTCAGCTCTACAGTACCCATGATGAAAATAAGAGAAGGAGCAGGGGACGGGGAAACCTAGGGGGAGCCCTGGGACTACCATTGTGGCCATAAGGGAGTCAGCTCCAGGGAACCCCGCATCTAGGTAAGCGTCCCTCTCGCTCGCCTAAATTGTCCCTCTCTTAATAATATTTTAGAAGCCCAAGTTGGGTTCTTTGGGCTGTATGACCCTCCTAGGGTCAGCATGGCAATTTCCTTGCTCCCAGGAGGTACTTCATCCTTCCCCAAAGGGAGTACTGCTTGCTGGGTCTGACTATCTCCTCTGCACACAAACTGGGGTTGGAAAGTGATTGAGAATTTATATCTGCCTATCCACCCACAAGGATGCTCTCTTCATGAACCTCCAACTCCAGGGACTGCGGTGTAAAGTATTCTGCTCAGCGGACCTTAAAATCCCACTGACTGCTGAAGGAGACTTTCCCCCGGCAAGGGCCGGGGAATCCCACACTGGGGTGAGCTGCGCCACCTAGTGGGCTTTTTCCTCCTTGCAGGCATCCTTCTCACCCATCACTGCCTCCAGCCTAGATTTGCTGACAAGCTGTCAGGCAGAACCCAAATGGCTCTAAGACTTAAGGTGTCCTCCTCCTTTATGCAGGGCTGACCCAGCTCAGAGAGGGGAAAACTGGGGTTAGGGGGAATCTGTGACAGAGATAATCACGTACTCGCTGGTATTTAAGGCAATGGGGAAGACAGCACTTTGGCCTGGAAATAGTCTCTCCCTATTATTCTGAATGCCACATATATGAGGACCAGAGGCCCCCAGAGACCCTCCCTCCTCTACCTAACCTCCTTTCCTCCAGGCTGAGCAAGGCTGGGCTCAGCTCTTCTGATCAAGGAAGAGCTGGCATAGGCTGGAGCTGCTGGCTTTCCTCTGACGTCATAGCCTGGAAATCACATTTTAAGCAGGTTCTCCTAGTGTGGGGCACACACAAGGGAGGGGAAGCAGGATGAAACCACTTCATGCCTGAGGACCGTTTTAGCCAGGGACCTCAGGCTTGGAGGGCTGCCCAGTGTCCCCAACATGGTCTGGGCGTGGGACACAGGGCTAGACCTCAGCCCCCACTTCAAAGCTACTCTCTCTCAATGCCCAGTGGGTTTCCAGGCAACGAGCAAGTGCCCTCCACATAGCTCCTGCCAGACATCTCTGTCATGACTTCCTTTCCCCACTGCCCTGGCCTAGAAAGATGTACTAAGGTGGAGGGGAGAGGGCAGGTGACCCCAGGGAATAAGACAGCAAGGGCTCATGTAGACCCAGATGTTTTTCATCAGCCTCCTCCCTCCATTCTGTTGGTCACCCTCCATCTCTCCTCTTCTCCCCAGCACCACAGGGGTCAGACCCTGTGTGGAGGTCTAGAAGACAATGTTTCCATGGCAACGGACCAGTGAACTTGGAAATCTGAGCATCATCTGTTGACACAGGGAAACCCAGATGTGCAGGGAGAGCCTGGAGATGTGGAATCTGACAGTCACCTCCTTGGCCACTGGTCACTGTGGATAGAAATGTGTAATCTGAGTGTGAGTTGGGTGAGTGTGTGTGTGTGTGTGTATGTGTGAAATGCAGCAAATGGGATTTAGGTTAGAGAGGCCTAACCTGCTTTCCTGGCCATATGGTAGCTGCTAGCAGGAGATGCAAGCAACTTACTCTCTGGAGATCTTTCTAGAACAAGGGAGTCTCTCACCTGATTTCTACTCTGACGCTTCCTCTCCTTTCTGATAGAAAAAGGGGCCAAATTGCCCAGAGGGCAATGGTGAAAGGAATGCCGTTCAGAGCGCTATTGACTGGAGAATTTCAGGAAAGATGAAAAGGGCATCTCACACGCCTCCCTCCCCCTGCCCTCGCTCTCCACGAGCACCTCAGTGCAGAAGCTTCTTGGCCAGCTGGCTCAAGTTTGGCAGAAGGACATGCACCCGTGATGCCAGGGAAGGGAGAGGAAAGCCTGGTGTAGGGACATTTTGCCAATCCTGAGGTCCAGGGCCTGGAGCTAGGTCTCCACTCTGATTCCTCCATTTTCCTTCCATAAGGCTGAGCTGCTATTTCTCTAGCTTCTTTCAGCCTTCCTTCTTCCCTCACTTCTTCCCCCCTCCCTCTCTGCTCTTTTCCCCTGTCTCTTCTGATACTGCCTCTGCCACCTTTTCCCTTCTCCAGGCTTCTGTTCCCACCAGTGGTGCCCCTGGTGACCTAGGCTCCACCTCCCCAGAACTTGACCCCAGGCCCTGCAGCCCCCCTCCTCCACTCCTCCACCCCAGCCCAGCAGCTCAGGGCTCCAGCCCTCCTTCCACAGGCCACATGGGCATGCCTCACTGGTTCTGGCCTTTGGGTCTCTGTCTGCCTTGTTTGTCCCCAGGGTCAGATGTGAGCCATGAGGCTGGTTCCACATTTTTGTCTCTCCCTCCATCCCACCTAGATCCTCCCTTCAGTGTCTGGCTCACTGTCCCTCTCCAATGTTTTTTATTTTTTAGCCTTTCGAGGCCACAGCGATCCAATCCCCAGGCTCTGCCAGGAGCCCCCAGTATCCCATTCTTTTTCCTGGAGCCTCATCGTGATCTTTGCCCCCAGAACTTACACCCTTGCACTTTCTGTGAGGTGCCAGAATGGGGAGGGGTCTCCGGTAGGATTCTGAGGGACAGGACAACCTCTAAGGGTGGTCCCTTGCCCTTCATAAGTCCTGGCTCTTTCCAGCCCCCTGGCTCTATATTGAACCTCCAAGCCATCTTCCCAGATGGAACTACTTCAAGGCTATCTCTTGAAGATCAGATCTCTCGAGTTCGAGTTCATAGTTTGACTTCTTCTCCCCTCCATCCCACAGCTGAGCCCTGGCTTCTCACTTGAAGTCCTTCTCACCTGTGGACTGGTAGACCAAGAACAAAGCACAGAGGCTAACACAAATGAGGTGCCAGAATTTGGTTTATTGGCTCATCCAGTGCCAAAGGTCCATTGGGCACCCTCTTCCCACCGATCTGGAGCCCCCTGGTTCCTAATACCTTTTTCTTCTTTACACGCTCCTCCGAGCCCTGACGGAAGGAAGCCACGGCAGAAGCTGGGGCAAAGTGTGGGGCAAAGGCTGGGCTCTGACAGGGGTCTGTTACAGGGGGCCTAGTCTGCTTGGCACAGGAAGAGGGCCTTAGGGGGAAGGAAGATGGGCCCCCAGGAGAGGAGAAAAGGAATCGGCTCAGCAGGGGCCTCTACTGAGGGCCCAGAGGAGATGGAGCCCCATCCTGGGGCAGGAATGGGAGGAGGCAAAAGAAGAGGGGATTAAGGGCAGAGGAGCAGGTGAGAGGCCCCTTGGAGCCCTACTCTCTCATGGGCTGGGGTCCTCTGAGGCTGAAAGAGTAGGCGGGAGGGCTGAGGGGGGAAAGGGCAGCTGGGTTGGGTGGTGGGAGGTTACTGCTGGAGGCAAAGTCCTTCACTCAAAAGCCCCCAGCTCTAGACCCAGAAAGATACACACACACACACACACACACACACACACACACATTTTCTCTTTCACACACACACACACCCCTGGAGCCCCACCTCTTTTCAGTGGGCACAGGTAGCTCACAGCCATACCCAACACCCCCAGCTGCAGCTCTGGCCTGGCTCCTGGTCACTTAAACACCACTGAGACCCTGTCCTCCATTCACACCTGTAGGCCCAGAGCCCAGGTTCTCCGAGGCCTCCCCACTCCCTCCTTCTCTGCTGGGCCTTCAGGCTCTGGTCAATCTGGGCTGTGACTGGCCGCCGACCCTGACTCAGGGAGAGCAGTGGGGCCATGTGTTAGGACAAGGGGATGGCCATGGTCTTCAGCAAGGCACTGGGTGGGCGGGGTCAGGGCTGGAGCGGGGAGAGTAGCTTTCGGGCTCTGGGGGGCCCGCACCTCCTTGAGTGGCTCCCTCCTTAGCTCCTGGGTCCAGCCTCTACCCTCGGCCCCCCACAGCAGGGCCTCCCTTCTCTTTCCCAAGCCCTTCCAGGGGAATGGCCACTGGGAGGCACCGGAAACAGCCATCTGAGAGGCCCCGGGGCCTGAGGCTGAGGGCTGCTGGCACAGTGTGGAGCGGGATTCTGCAGCCTGCGGGGAGGGGGCGGGGGCCTCAAGCTGAGTCACCCCCTGCGGAGGTCTTCTTCTTGGGCCGGGTCTTCAGCGTCTTGGAAGCCGGTGGCTGTGGAAGGAAGAGAGGGAGACAGAGGGCTCCGCCTGTAGCCACAAGCCCTTCCCACTTCCCCAAGCTCTGTCCCGGTTCTCACCTCGGGTTTGGGCACTTTTTTGATGGGTTTGACCCTCTTAGGGGCCTTGTCTCCCGTGTCATCCTCAGAGATCTCTGTCCGGGGATCTGCCTGGTTGGTGCCTGACCTTACGCTCAGGGTGGGGTCATCTCCTGGTTTGGGGAGGAAAGGAGAGCAGGTGTCTGGTCTCTCCCCTACTCAGCCTCCTCGCCCTCGCCCCCTGCCCGCCCTGGGCCCGGACTGTACCCAGGTCTTCAATGGTGTCCAGGAGGCTGCCAGGGCTGGCTCTGAGGCGGCCATCAGGCCCCTGCAGGGGCAGCGCGTCCTCGTCCCGGATCAGGGTCAAGTCCTGCATGCTGAAGCTTCGGAGCTTCTCTGATAGCACCCCCTGGCCCTGGGGTCACCACCACGCACCAGGAGGACCGGAGGAGAAGGGGCGGGGTGGAGAGAGAGGTCACCACAGGGCACTGGGCAGCCACTGGACTCAGCGCTCTCCCCATGGCATCCTCAGCCCATCCCACGGCGGCTCTAACAGGCTGGGGCCATGCGTTCCCTTTGGACGGGTGAGGAAACTGTGGCCCGCCAAGTGGAAGTCCCTTAGCGGGGGGATGTTAAAGGCAGGATGGAAACCCCAAGCTGCACAAGCCCCCAGACCTTTACCGGCCCAAGAATGTGGTGGATGCAAAGGGGACTGGCTGTGGGATGAGATGAGCAAGCTGGGGCCTGGGAGCTGGGTCTGCCCCCATCTCACCTTGGCAGCAGCCGTGACTGCGGCATTGGCGGCCAGATTCAGACCCCTCTTGCCCACCCTCATCATGGTCTCATAGCTCTTGTCTCGGGCCTGTGTAATGTACTCGTCGATCTCCTGAGGGGTTGGAGGGGAAGGAGGAAGAGGTGAGGCTGGGTCCTACCCTGCTTTGCCCTTGTTCACACCTGGCACTACCTGCCCCAGGGGGTCAGGCCCCTCTCAGATCACCCACAGGGAGAGCCATGAATACACGTGGCTGCAGGCTCTGGGCTGCCTTGACCTGGGATAGGTGGGAAGCAAGCGTCCCTTGTTCCAACAGACCTTCTCTTTGTTGGACAGGGTTGGGTGCACGAACTTGCGGTAGAGCACGCTGGAGCCTTTGGTATAAGGGGACAGCAGCCATATCACAAAGGCGATCTTGAGCTCAAAGTAGAAGGGGAACCTGTGGGTGGGAGACAGGTAAGGGCAGAGCCTGGGGCAGGAAGTCAGGAGGCATATGGACCCGCTGCAGGACCCTGGCTGGACTCCCACCCCTTAGTGCACTAAGGTCCCCATGTGGCTTAGGAGACTGGTCAAGGGGAAGCTCAGCTGAGACTCCCAGTAGCAAGGTGAAAAGTGACCCCAGCAGGAATTCCCAGCAGCGGTGGCTCTATCACCCTCTTCTCTCTGACAGAAGAGCACCCACTCCTCTGTCCTGGGGTCAACACCAAGGCGAGCTCCCTAACCTTCCAGGTGCATTCTTGGATCCTCACTCCCTTCCTTCCTGCTCTTCCTCCCCAGCTGTGTTCTGGATCTATCCCTTGCTGCCATGACACGGCCTCTGCTTTTTAAGGACTGTTCTCTATTCTCATGGCTCCTTCTCAGGCCACACACTCCTTCAGGTCTCCTCTATCCTCACAAAGCCCTCATCAAAGCTCACTCCTTTGCTTGCATCAAGAGGCACCTGCACTCACTTGTTCTCAATTTTTAATCCATGACTCTTTCCTAATTTGACCCCATTCAACTTTCTCTACTCAAACTGTGTTTTCTCAAAGGCCCTTGAAATCTATAAACGCAAGGATCTTGCGTCCTCTACCTCTCAGTAAAACTCTTTTGACTTTCAGTGTACTGTGCTATGTTCGTCCTCTCTTCCAAGAGGCATTTGCTCATTTAGTAAACATTTTTGAGCGCCTGCTGTGAATATACAGATGGTTAGACAATTCCGTGTCCTCAAGAGTGCATATACATAGTCTAGTAGTGCCTAGAAAAAGCCTTTGAAATACAAGCTTTGAAATACAATCCAATGTTCACGAATTGACTCATATGCCTGTTTTACAAATAGGGAAACTGAGGCCTAGAAAACTGTGACTTGCTCAAAGTCACTGTAAGTCTGGCAGAAACAGGTTTCTTGAATTCTATTGTGCTGCTTTGGCTCCCAAAAGAAAGGTGAGAGTTATGTCTGTTCTTATTTTGCTCAATCAAGCCAGGACTGGATGGGGGCTGAGAGGAGGGGACACCCAGGACCCCATGGGACTGTTGGGGAGATGCCACCCTAGGTGGACTGGCTGTGTAGAAGAAGTCAGAAGCCCTGGCCCCTGAGGTGCAGGGAGGCGGGGGTTGCTGGACCTCACCAGGAGAGCACGATATCTGTGAGTGTCTCGGCAGTGGTGAAGAAGGCAAAGACGATCCAGTACATCATCCATTTCACCTAAATGTACAGAGGGCGGTGTCAGCTGGGGCCTTGGGGAAACACCCTGGACCCCACCTCTACTTGCCAACCTGCTGGACGCACTATGTAGGGGGGCACAGAGGGCCCCAACTTTGTCTGTGTATCACACCAGGGTTGGGGAAAGGGATACACGGGCGCCTCCCCGAACCAGGTCTCATTAGTGCTGACAGCATTAGTATAACGTCATCCCCGTCTGTCATGTGATCCACTGTCCTCCCTGATCTCTGCCACATAAGTTGGGTAGGAGATGAAGGGTCACACACTCACATATTCCTTCACGTTTTTTGTCTTCACGGCCTTGTAGGAAGAGTAGGCTGGGTACAGGGTGCCAAAGATGAGCCTAGGGAGGCAGGCATGGTTACTGGGCCCCTTGGCCAAAAGCAATGGCCTCTCCCTCCCATCTCTGCATCAGTCCCTGGGTAGGTAAGGGGAGAATGGACAGAACTCCAGGGTACCACATCAGCTGACTGATGAACTCAGGTCAGGGGTTAAGGTCAAAGCAGGCAAGCCTGAGGTGATACACAAGCATGGAGGCCCTAGCCAGCAAGGGTGATGCCCCTTTATTGTTCAGTTCTTCTCCAGCCCCTGACAGAAAGACCTAGAGGCCAGAGGGTCTGATGTGGCTTATCTGCCCTGAACCTCATTTGTGCATAACCATATCATGGGGTGGGGGTCAGGTCACTGCCTCAGGGGTGTCGTCCTTCTCCAGACATCATGCACTTTCTTACCCATTGGCCCTTACCCTCTACCTTCCCGTCGTAGGGCCAGGGACACCACCTAACAGGGTACCTGGCAGTCAGAAGTACCACTGTAGCCCTGGGGACCTGAGGAGCAGAGGGCACGGGGGCAGGAGGCCCTGAAGGGCAAAGTGGTTTATTTCCCAATATAAACACTTTTGGGACTAGCCTCCAGAAAGTGTGCTGGGCTAGAGATCCTGGCTATAGTGGAGTCTGTGCTGTTCCCATCAGAGACCACATACAGGACACAGGTGAGGCAAGGAGAGGACCAATGCCACTCGGGGAGCTCATTCACACAAGAGGAGCAGCCACTGTGAAGGCCACATGGACGTATGAGGCCCCTGGGTTCCCTCAGGTGGGAAGGGAAGGAGACTCTGGTGGGTCTAGAGGAAGCCAGAATTGAAGAACACGATAGCAGGGAGGGGATTCTGGGGTGTCAGTGCCCCAAGGTGGAGGTTGAGGGGCAGGGTCCTAAGCTGGGGCAGGTTAACTGAAGCCATGCAGAGCTCCGGCCAGGCCCAGCCTCTTGACAAATGTGTGGATACCGCCTGTTCCCCATGGACTTGCCTCACTGAGGCAGGGTACTTCGGAGATGGAGTCGGGGGTGGAATCCTCAAGGACAAAGTCCACAGTTGTGGGAGAGGGCACCCTCCTGGAGCCTGGGGGAGCTGGGAGGGACAGAACTGGCAGCCTGGGATGAAGGCCACCTAACACCCTTCCCTCCACGGCTCTCACAATCCCAGGCTGAACACACATATCCTCTCCCAGTTACCTCCCACACTTTGTCATCCAAGCATCTCTGCTTCCCGTCCTCCCTGGGGGGCCTTCAGAGCATGTGCCCTCACCCCCAGTCTCCTGACAGACAGTGGAAGAGGGAGGAGAAATGGGGCCCTTCGGGGAGGCCAAGGCTGCCATGGCCCTAAGCTATGGAATGAGGAGGCCCTGCCTTGCTCCCCTGGCTCTTCCGTTAGTTCTCCCGCTGGGAGATGAGAGCCCAGGTCTGAGGGGCTCCTCCGGCCAGATGTGCTACGTGGGTGAGGGGACAAGCCGCCTCCCCTCATAAATCAAGCCATGCTGCCTAGCCCCCTCGGGGATGAGGGAGGGCGCAGAAACAGGGAAATTAAAAATAAAAGGGATGGGAAGCCAGGCCTGCCTTACTCCTCGAACATTCCCCGCTCCTCCGGATCCCTCACCTCCACGTCTCTGGGGACCCCAAATAGGGAAGATGTGCCTTTAGGTGATTCTGCTGTACGAAGCCACGGAGTGGTCCATCCCAGGCTTCCATACCCCTCACCCGCCACCCCTAGCCACCATCCCCCTCCCAAACGGCCGCGCCCCGCCGCCGCACTCACACCACCAGGCGAGAGATGATCCAGGACACCATGGCGGGGCCGGGCGGGGCGCGGGGTGCGGGGCGGGAAGCCGGCCCGGGCCGAGGATGTGGCTGCTGGAGGCCGAGCGGCGGCGGCAGCAGGAGCCGCAGTAGCAGCAGCACCCGCAGCAGCAGCCGCCGCGGGGGCCGCGGAGCGCCGAGCCGCCGCCGTTAAAGGGGAGGTCCCTGCCGCAGCGGCGGGCCGTGGGCGGCGGCGGCTCTTAAAGGGGAGGCCGCGGCGGCGGCAGCGGCGCGCCCCCCTGCACCTGCTGTCGCTGGGCATGCGCCTTTGACCTGCCTTCCTCCAATGGCTTGTTCACTTTTCTTGGGTTCCAAACCCAGGACTGAGGTCCTCAGAGGCCTTCATGGTTCCATCCGGACATCCTAGCCCTCTTCCTGCGCTGATCACAACAGGCTGAAAGACTTAAATATCCTAAGAGGAATAATGACTGACTTACTGAGTGCTTATTGTGTGCCAGGCCCTGTGCTAAGAGCTTCACATGCGTTATTTCAGTGACCATCCCATAAGACAGACGTTATAATTATCATTTTGAAGATAAGAAAATGGGAAGCTTCGGGGAGGTTCAATAATATGCCTTGGGTCACAGAACCACTAAGTCATGCTGCTAAGAAAGGAACTTAGGAAGTCTACTGAATTGGCTACTTCTTCCAACTGCTATCAAACCCTTCTCCCCTATCGCTGACCGTCAAGACACCCACCCAGGAAGTCCTGAGGTCAAAGGCATAGAGGCATATGTCCACCCCGCCATCACCAATCACTCCAGTTGTAAAAGGCCTAACGCCATTCCCAATCTGATCTGCTTTAAGGTTGTCAGTTCCTAAGTTTTGTAGGGGAACAGGGCCCTGTGCTCTCAAGGATACCCTGGGGCAGGGGAATCACCCTTTTTGTAAAGAGGCTGGTAGAGAGGCCTGGGGTCCAGGCGTGGCGATGAATAAGGGGCTCCAGTTCCATCCCCATCAGCAAGCACTGGTGGCAATGGATGCCCTAATTCCGAAGACATTTATATCCAGAATGTAGGCTAGCCTGCCTCCTGATTTTCACCAAAGCAACAAAGCTCCAGCAACCTCTGCAACCTCCCTTCCCCCACTGCTTTCCTTTCCCATCCCATTTCAAAGCTTCTGCATTCTTTATGTTGAGGTATAATCCTCTGATGATCACAGCACCAGCCCGTGCCCATCCTGGCCTAAAGGACATGCTCAGAACTCTGTATTTCAGTTATGGTGCTATTCAAACTTAGTATCCTTGAACCACACACAATGGTCTATTTCCACCCTGATAATTGTATTTCCAGGCTCAAACACTTTGGAAGATGTGTTTCCAACAGGATCCAAGGAAGCAGCCTCTGATGACCCCTCTTGCTATTCTTTACAACTTCCTCTTCAAAAGGCCTTTTCTAATTGGAACACAGTCTGTCCTCACTCTTCAAGCCACTTGAATTTCCTATATGGGCAGCCAGGCCTCTTGTTTTGAGGAACTTTGTCACTGATTGCCCAGAACCTTGCTCAGGCCACTCTCCCTGGCCCTTTCCCCCCAGGCTGCTTCTGGAAGGTAGGAACCCACCTTTCCCATAGGGCAGAAACCACGGAAAGCCCATGTTTGCTCCTACCTCTAGCTCATGTAGCACATTCCCGTTTGTCCCTAAGCCCTCAAACCACAATGACCTGGCACATCCCTCGCCTAACTGGGCACAAATTCAGGAAGCAAAGAGTAATAATTGGATGCAACAATGTAATGATGATATGAAAATGAACTATCCTCCAACTCCAACCCCACCCTCAACCTGGCCCTGCTTTTTAGAACTGGCACAGGAAGAAGTTAGTCCACTATGAACAGATTTGTTAGATTTTTAATAAGAACATGGAAATCCCAATCAGCCCTTCAACAAAATTAAAATACAGAAAGTGAAATTAAAAGTATTCTACAGTAAATGACTTTTATTAAAAAAAAAAAAAAGTAACTGTGAACATATAAACAAGCCTGCAGGGCACTACAGTACAGCTGGGAAGAAGATAGATACATTTTCCAATGTATCTATGGGCCAATGAATTCCATCATTTTCAAATAAATTCTTAATAAAACTCCACTGAGTTGGAAAGTTTTGCTGAAAATATTTCTGGACAAAAAAACTCCCAAAACAAAACGCCTCATGTAGGAAAGCAAACTTTCCTTTGAATTTGGAACTACAAGAGGAGTCCCAAGGGAACGCTGGTAATAGGTGGAAATGGTTCCTGGAGTCACCAGTGTGTGTATGCATGGAACACACCACAGCTCAGACACGACAAAGTTCTTTCTCAAGATGGCTGTTCCCTCAAGATAGGGCTGAGATGGGAGGGGGGTGAAATTAAAAGAACCCTAAAAAGCCAATTCTTTTAAATTCTGCTTTGGCTGATTTTTGTGCTATAATGGGCAGTTGATTTCTAAAAATCTTATTTCTTCAAAGAGTTTTCTCGAAGGAAGACTAAATGTAATGTGCCTTTCCTCATAATCCAGGAAAAAAACTGTGGTATTTCAAAAGTTCTAAAAATATCTACTTTCATGAAATAGTAACTATTTCACTACAAACCTATTTTTCACTAAATACACACGTTTCCTAATCCTGGAGCCTCTTGGGAAAAGCAGTGGATTCTCCCTGGGTCCTTCAAGACTTCAGTGTTCATGGGAGAGAGATGGTGGGGAATGGCTTCACCCATCTCCTGGGATGGGCTGTGTCAGAGGTCATGTGTAGAGACACCATCAGGCTTCCACCAGGCGTGTTTAAACAATTAGCCCCCACATGTACCAGGTATGTGATTTCCCCCTACCTCCAAACACATTCCCACTTAACTAGGCACAAGAGAAAAAAAAAAGAAAGGTGTGCCCACATTCCTGGTTTCCACAAATCTCAAATCATGAGAATGTGCAGGACAGCCCAGTGATGTTCAGGCAATCTGAAGTCCCAAAAGGCCACAGGATAGGGATGTGGCACCCTCGGCTTGGAGTCTGAAACTGTGTGTGTGAACAGTGCGACTTTCCTGTGTCAACCTTCAGTGTTGAGGCAGCGTAGAAAAGAGTGGCTGGAGAGTTTGTAATACTGACCACACTGGCTCCAAGTGAAGGACCTCTGCTCCAGCAGAGAACCCTGTCGTTCCCTGTATGTGTTGTGAGTGAAAGACCTGCTTCACAGGGGAGTTTGAAATTTCTCCACGCCTACGATCTTGCCAGCTTGGACTCATGAGCCTTGAGGGTGCCAACAGCATCTTTCACTGCGTGATAAATGATGTTCTTCACCTGGAGAGAGCAATCAGCACAGTTAGTCCATGGCAGCCACAGACTGTGCTCTGCAAATGAAAATATCCTGCAAGGACTAAAAGCCTACTGATGAGTGAGGAAAGCCCTCAACCAGGACTGCGTGCTCCCCTAACCAACCCCAAAAGATGATTTACAAATCACACAGAATATACAGTTTATATTCAAAAAAGAGTGATTCATCATTTGAAAGCCTATATAATCACCATCCTCTATGTGTATATATGTGCTGGGCACTACTGCTAAGCTCTTTATGTGGACTTTCATTTAATCCTTACCATAATCCTATGAAGTAGATTCTATTATTATTCCCATTTTACAGATGAGAACTGAGGTCAAGAATCTTACATTAAGGTCCTATAGCTAATAAGAATGCACTAAAAACAGTGGGCAGGTAGGATTTATTGGGTATTTTTCCCTTTCGTGCCTATATTTTCTAATTTGTCAAAAAGGAACACATATAATGTATGAAGCAAAAGTTATTAAAATAGAGTGAACAGGATGAAGACAGTTTTAAATCAACATGATGATTATTTTTGGGGAGATGGAATGGGAAAGGGTACATGGAGGCTTCAACAATGTAGTTGTTGTATATAAATACATTATATATATGGTATGAATATGATGCTTTATCTCTTAAGCTGAATGATGGCCACACAAGCCCCCTTGTTATTCTCTATCACATTTTTTGTATTAATTCAACCAATGTTTACTGAGTACCTACTATGTGTCAGACATGTCCTAGGGAAAAGCAGTGAACTAAAACAGCAAAACCTCTGCCTTCATGGAGCTTAAACAGCTTATGTTCTAGTAGGGATAGAAACAAACAAAAGATACATAGTATGTTAGATGGTGAAAACTACAGGAAAAAATAAAGCAGTAACAGAGGACTGGGAGGTGATATGTGACAAGTAGAGACCAAACAGAGGGTGGTCTAAAATATATATGCCTGAACACTTGCATTCTATCTATAATAGAAATGTCATCTATCAATCTAGCAACAACCAAGAAAAATATCCAACCTCACGGGTCACTGACACACCTGAGTCACAGGCATGACGCAGGAAAACAGGCCTTAAGTGAGAGGCTGCGAGAATGCCTGTTTGGATGCTAAACCTCTGCCTCGGGAATCTTGCTTTCTTATTCTTTTTTTTTTTTTTATGTTACTAAGCATCCAGGTATATTAAAAATGATATTCTGCCCTTAAAGTTCCAATCCATTTCAGAACAGAGGAAAACCTAATCTGATTCTCCAGTTTAGATCTATGAGGGGGAAACAACTCTTAGGGACATGGATTACAGTCCCTAGCAGGGCTCTAAGGAATTGAGTTTGCACAGAAATTTGTTGGGAGAAGGCAGTTCTGTGGAAACAGGTTTAGAACACATTGCCACAGTGCTTTTCTCACCTGACTGGGGAGGTCAGTCTAGTGCAGTTACTAACACTGAAACACTGTATCTTCCAGGGGCAGAGAAAGAAAAGACTGCCACATTGGAAGTGATGAGGTGAAAAGACGAATATTCTCTAAAAGTAAACCTGAAGAGGACTGATTAAACACTTCCTGAGGGAGGACTTGTCACACCCCAGACATGGGCCTGAGTCAGCTCTCTGCAGTTATCCTGCCCAGATAATAGCCTCAGAAAGCAGTGTGCGCCTCCTATGTATGTGGCCTACAAGGAGATAAGACAGGGCTGGAGTGGAGGAGGAGCTCTTTACCTGCAGTTTATCCTCATGGTTTGTGTGAGTGTTAGAGAGATGCCTGAATTCCTGCGTCAGGCGAAAACAGTGCTTTACGTGTTCTGGAGACACGAAGTCTTCTGCGACTTTGATGCAACTATATAGGTTGTGCACCTGCGAGAGGAAAGGCAGAGGCAGACAGCAGGCGCCAGTCAGTAACCTGAGGAAACCGCTCATGTAGTGCACAAGGACACTGGAGAAACACTTCTGATACCCCACGTTTATAACGACAACAAATGCAGAAAGACTCTAAGTATAAATTTATAAATGAAAATGGTACTAGTGCAAAAATAGGATCTGGAAAAATATATATCACATTCTTAACAGTAGGCTACTTTCTGGGGAAGGCAGAATGAAGGAATTGAAAATGGGATTGAACTGAGACTCACTTTCTTCTTTAAATGAGCATTTAAAATTACATAGAAGAAAATGAAAACGCAAAAAATAAGTTGCAGTTTAAGAGCAATTGGTCTAACCCACACTTTTATATCTACTGCCAGATTAGCAACAAA
This sequence comes from Bos indicus, assembly GCF_029378745.1. Lineage (NCBI taxonomy): Eukaryota > Metazoa > Chordata > Mammalia > Artiodactyla > Bovidae > Bos > Bos indicus. Next base: position 49,499,474 of record NC_091766.1, on the reverse strand, counting down.
CTCAGAAATAAGGAAACTATGGGAACTGCGGAGCCCCACCCACAAGTTGGGACATACCTGGTGTGGGGCTCCAGCAGGTATGAAGACAGCATCTCCCAGGAACTGAACAATGGCCCAGCCTTGCACACCATATTCCTCATAGAGCCGCTTACGTAGGGTCTGGTCCAAGTACCAACTTTGGTCATGAATTGGATCATGATCAGGGGGATTCTCTTGGCCTTGCTCTTCTCCAACCTGATCATGAAACCACGATCAAAACCCAAAGATGGAAAAATCAGTAAACACATAAAGATTATTAACAGGATAAATCCAGCTTGCTGCAGTAATACCTACTTTATTTAATATCCTCTAAGTGAGGATTCAGCCCTATGGGGCATTGTAACAAAGGACACAAGTCTTTAATGCCAAGGGACTCTACATGAGAAACCCTAGTTAGACTGTCTTAGCATCCCCAGACCTGTGAGCTGGGAGCCCACTCAGGGACATACCTTTCGGAGCAGCTCCCGGATCTTCTCTGCATCCTTGGCTGCATAGATATGCCACAAAGCACCGGGTTTCTCCTTTCCATCATGAATCCTTTGCTTTGTCACCTCATCAGCATCTCCCTCGTCAATTGTTTTGAGAACCTCTGAAAAAAGCAAAATGATATTTCAATGTAAGCAGCCACTTCAGTACCTCTGAGTGAAGCAAAATGTCCAATTCAAACAAGTTTACTCTCTACTATGCTTTATCTGCAATAACGGACTGGTTTAAAATTGGGAAAGGAGTATGTCAAGGCTATATGTTGTCACCCTGTTTATTTAACTTATATGCAGAGTATATCACATGAAATGCCGGGCTGGATTAATCACAAGCTAGAATCAAGACTGCCAGGAGAAATATAAACAACCTCAGATATATGCAGATGATACTACTCTAATGGCAGAAAGTAAAGAGGAACTGAAGAGCCTCTTGATGATGGTGAAAGAGGAGAAAGAGCTGGCTTGAAACTTGACATTCAAAAAACTAAGATAATGGCATCTGATCCCTCACTTCACTTCAGTTCAGTTGCTCAGTTCTGTTCAACTCTTTGTGACTCCATGGACTGCATCATGCCAGGCTTCCCTGTCCATCACCAACTCCCGAAGTTTACTCATTGAGTCGGTGATGCCATCCAACCATCTCATCCTCTGTCATCCCCTTCTCCCGCCCTCAATCTTCCCCAGAATCAGGGTCTTTTCAAATGAATCAGTTCTCTGCATCAGGTGGCCAAAGTATTGGAGTTTCAGCTTTAGCATCAGTCCCTCCAATGAATATTCAGGACTGATTTCCTTTAGGAAGGACTGGTTGGATCTCCTTGCAGTCCAAGGGACTCTCAAGAGTCTTCTCCAACACCACAGTTCAAAAGCATCAATTCTTCGGCACTCAGCTTTCTTTATAGTCTGACTCTCACATCCATATACGACTGCTGGAAAAACCATAGCTTCGACTAGACGGACATTTGTTGGCAAAGTAATCTCTAGGCTTTTTAATATACTGCTTAGGTTGGTCATAGCTTTTCTTCCAAGGAGCAAGCATCTTTTAATTTCATGGCTGCCGTCACCATCTGCAGTGATTCTGAAGCCCCCCAAAATAAAGTCTCTCTTTCCACTGTTTCCCCATCTATTTGCCATGAAGTGATAGGACCGGATGCCATGATCTTAGTTTTCTGAATGTTGAGTTTTAAGCTAACTTTTTCACTCTTTCACTTTCATCAAGAGGCTCTTTAGTTCTTCTTCACTTTCTGCCATAAGAGTGGTGTCACCTGCATATCTGAGGTTATTGATATTTCTCCCGGCAATCTTGATTCCAGCTTGTGCTTCGTCCAGTCCAGCATTCTCATGATGTACTCTGCATATAAGTTAAATAAGTAGGGTGACAATATACAGCCTTGACGTACTCCTTTCCCAATCTGGAACCAGTCTGTTGTTCCATGTCCAGTTCTAACTGTTGCTTCTTGACCTACATATAGATTTCTCAGGAGGCAGGTAAGGTGGTCTAGTATTCCCATCTCTTTCAGGATTTCCCACAGTTTGTTGTGATCCACATAGTCAAAGGCTTTATCATAGTCAATAAAGCAGAAGTAGATGTTTTTTTGGAACTCTCTTGCTTTTTCAGTGATCCAACGGATGTTGGCAATTTGATCTCTGGTTCCTCTGCCTTTTCTAAATCCAGCTCTGACATTTGGAAGTTCATGGTACACGTGCTGTTGAAGGCTGGGTTGGAGAATTTTGAGCATTACTTTACTAGCGTGTGAGATGAGTGCAATTGTGCAGTAGCTTGAGCATTCTTTGGCATGCCTTTCTTTGAGAGTGGACTGAAAACTGACCTTTTCCAGTCCTGTGGCCACTGCTGAGTTTTCCAAATTTGCTGGCATACTGAGCGCAGCACTTTCACATCAAGTTTTAGGATCTGAAATAGCTCAACTGGAATTCCATCACCTCCACTAGCTTTGTTCGTAGTGATGCTTCCTAAGGCTCACTTGACTTCACATTTCAGGATGTCTGGCTCTAGGTGAGTGATCACACAATCGTGAATATCTGGACCATGAAGATCTTTTTTGTATAGTTCTTCTGTGTTTTCTTGCCACCTCTTCTTAATATCTTCTGCTTCTGTTAGGTCCATACCATTTCTGTCTTTATTGCGTGCATCTTTGCATGAAATGTTCCCTTGGTATCTCTAATTTTCTTGAAGAGATCTCTAGTCTTTCCCATTCTATTGTTTTCCTCTATTTCTTTGCATTGATCACTGAAGAAGGCTTTATCTCTCCTTGCTGTTCTTTGGAACTCTGCATTCAAATGGGTATATCTTTCCTTTTCTCCTTTCCCTTTTGCTTCTCTTGTTTTCTCAGGTATTTGCAAGGCCTCCTCAGACAACCATTTTGCCTTTTTTAATTTCTTTTTCTTGGGGATGGTCTTGATCACCACCTTCTGTACAATGTCACGAACCTCCGTCCATAGTTCTTCAGGCACTCTGTCTATCAGATATAATCCCTTGAGTCTATTCAATATCACAGTAATCCAAGTGTATGCCCTGACCAGTAATGCTGAAGAAGTGGAAGTTGAATGGTTCTCATCCCTCACTTCACGGCAAATAGATGGGGTTTTGAAAAAGTGGAAACAGTGACAGATTTTATTTTCTTGGGCTCCAAAATCACTGTAGATGGTGATTGCTGCCATGAAATTAAAAGATGCTTGCTCCTTGGAAGAAAAGCTATTGACAAACCTAGACAGAGTATTAAAAGGAAGAGACATCACTTTGCTGACAAAGGTCCATATAGTCAAAGCTATGGCTTTTTTCAGTAGGCATGTATAGATGTGAGAGTTAGACCATAAAGAAGGCTGAGCACCGAAGAACTGATGCTTTCAAATTGTGCTGGTAGAGAAGATCCCTGAAAGTCTCTTGGACAGCACAGAGATCAAACCAGTCAATCCAAAAGGAAATCAACCCTGAATACTCAATGGAAGGACTGATGCTGAAGCTGAAGCTTCAATACTTTGGCCACCTGATGGGAAGAGCTGACTCACTGGAAAAGACCCTGATGCTGGGAAAGACTGAAGGCAAAAGGAGAACGGGGCAGCAGAGGATGAGACAGTTAAGATAGTATCACCAACTCAATAGACATGAGTTTGAGCAAATTCCAGGAGATGGTGATGGACAGGAAAGCCTGATGTGCTGTAGTCTAGGGGGTCGCAAAGAGTTAAACATGACTTAGAGACTGAACAACAACAACATTCTCTATCTCTCGGGAGTGATAAAAAGTAGACTCAGAGTCAACAGTCACAGTGAAGTCTAAGCTTCCTACACATGGGAAGTGACCCTAATCTTCCATACTTTTGATAGAGACTCATCATTTTTTGGAAGAATAGTTTTAAAAAAAAAACATATTTCCTGTTCAAACTGTGTAGCCATATCTTATGTTCAAATTGCACATTATTTCCTACTGTCATGTTCAAGGGCAATGATGTTGTTTTTGTGAACACCCATCATCTCCTGAATTACTTGAATAGCTTATCCGGGAACAAAGCCAAAGATTTGTTTATTGGTGACGTGATTCATAATGCTGGACCTCATCAGGATAAGAAACTCAAGTACTACATCCCGGAAGTTGTTTACACTGGCGTCTACCCGCCTTATGCAGGAGGAGGCGGATTCCTCTACTCCGGCCACCTGGCCCTGAGACTGTACAATGTGATTGACCGGGTCCTTCTCTACCCCACTGATGATGTTTATACTGGAATGTGCCTTCAGAAACTTGGCCTTGCTCCAGAGAGACACAAAGGCTTCAGGACATTTGATATAGAAGAGAAAAGCAGGAGTAACATTTGTTCCTATGTAGATTTGATGTTGGTACATAGTAGAAAACCTCAAGAGGTGACTGATATTTGGTCTTGGTTGCAGAGTGCTCATTTAAAATGCTGAATTATGTGCAAAATATATTTTACATAGAAATGTATCTCACATAGTTCCTATTTGTGTTCTCTTCCATTAGAGGTCATTTCTATGTAAAACCATCAAAATTGCCTTTATAGGTCATGTCCATTTGATGGCCTCTAAACCCTTCAGTTCAGATGGTAAAGTGTCTGCCTGCAATGCGGGAGACCTGGGTTCGATCCCTGGGTTGGGAAAATCCCCTGGAGAAGGAAACGACAACCGGCAGTATTCTTGCCTGGAGAATCCCATGGATGGAGGAGCTTGGGGGGCTACAATCCACGGGGTTGCAAAGAGTCGGACACGACTGAGCGACTTCACTCACTCACTCACTCCTACTGTATGTAGATGGACTGTATACTTTCTCAAGACCTCTTCAAGCTCTAGGATTCTATGGATTTAAGGCCGTGAAGGGTAAAGCTTCTCTGCCAAGGTAAGAGGCTTGGCTTCTATTATAACCCTTTAAAAGACAACCTAATGAAAAGATCTACAGGTGTGTAGCATCTAAAGCAAATGTGTGGCAGAAAATATTACCAAAGTAATGACACTGATTATCTATTAACTTTGAGATTTTGAGTTATTTTCTTCTTTAAAACTTTGTTTTCTGAAACCTCCATAATTAACACATATTAATTTTACATCGAAATAGTGGAGAGTGCAAAGCAGCAAAGTATCACTTTTATGCTTCATTTCTGTGCAGATGACCTGGCTTTATCATCCGTTACCCCACAGCTGAACTGGCTGCTGGATGAGATAGGCCAGTTTGCCCTTTCTTCTTTTTCCTCTTTGTCATGCTATACACTCAGTGTTAAGGGGCAGCATTCCCAAAGAGAGAATAACTGGTTGATGACACACCAGTACCACTCTTCTCTGCTACAATCACCCCTTTGTGCGCCTACGACGCATCATGTCTGGTGGAGACTTAAGAAAAAGCAACTGGCCCTGACTGAGGAGAAAGACATCCCATTTTACTTCTTAGGCTAAACCTCACCCTCCTGAAGCACTGAGTTCTAGAAATCTTACCTTCATCATGAGCACCCTCCCCGATGGGGATCCCAACATACACCATCACATTAACTGCATCAGACACATCTAAGTGAAGATTTGTTGTGCCAACTCTTCTGTCTTCTGCTGTTATCAAGCCTGAAGATAAAAAGGAAGATATACAAGGTGAAATGGCAATATTCTGTATTATTATAATTATTTTTTTCATTTTTGGCTGAGTGGCGTGGCATGCTGGGTCTTTCCCTGACCAGGGATTGAACCCATGCCCTATGTAGTAGAAGCATGGAATCTTAACCACTGGATTGTCATGGAAATTCCTTGGATGGAGTCTTTGAGAGGAAACTTTCTAATTCTGTAATGTATGTTTTATGGACTGGCTCATAGGGCTGTTATGTAAGTCAATGATAAAAGCAAACATTCAAAACTATCCTGGATACTGTCAACTTCTTCATCACTCTGCCCTCTATCATCTCTACACATGACTCTGATTACAGATCTCCCTCTTCAGGTAAAATGGAAACAAGAGTATTCAAAAAGATCAGTTATGGCCTCTCCCTCATACCGTAGGCATTGTACATCTTGGGGCCCAGATCGGGCCTTACAAAATAGCTGGGTAGCCTGGAGGCCAGATTGAGCCTGCCATCTCGCTTGGTATATTCTGGCAGAGGAAGGTTCTCCATCAGATCTTCAAACCTACAAAAGAGCATGAGAAATGACTTAGGTTGTTACAGGGGAAAAAGGCAAAGAGGTGGAGCTCACTTTTCTGTGATAACTTTGTGATGGCTTCAGCAAAGCACAAGTCTCTCAAGATGACTTACTGTAGTTCACTAACCTTGTTGGCATCATGTCCCGAAAATCTTCCCCAGGAGGCCAGTCCTTGAGTTTGAGCACCATTGGCTGCCCATCTTCTGACCTTAATCGTTCTGGAAGACAGAAAGCACTCCTACAAACATCTGCTGTGTTGGCTATTTCCTGATTCTCCAGTGACGAAAAGGTTTAGAAGACTAAACTCTCTCTTTTTTTTTTAGTTTGCAAACCTCTATAATGGATTACATGGGCTTTGTTTTCCTCACCCACAGAAAAACCATGGTGAGTTTTTCCATCTCAAAGTGAAAGTGCCCCACACAGCCCATGTGACATGTGCTTAAGTCCAGGTAAGGTCTGGGAGCCATGTGACTGCCATGAGAGCTACCTGGTTGCCACCATGATAGACTATTTCTCCCACTAAGAGGATGTATCAATAATTTGCTATTTTAGGGGTAGGGCTGGGCATATAGATGCTTACTTTCTAGTCTGCTTTTATAGAACCAGATAGCAAAGCTACTTACTGCATATGATCTCGAAGCCATCCCAGAAATCCCGAACTTTCACATCGGAAATTATAGCACAGTTCCTGCAGTTCACCAAGTCCACATCCTGGTCTCCAAATTCCTGGCTAAAGGCTTCTGGCTTCCAAAGTTCAGACTTGAGCTTTTTATGTACTCCTGAAACCAGCACTGGCTGTGGAAATAAAAGTATCTTAATCAGAGCCATGTAGGAAACACTTAACTCAGGGCTAAGGATAGAATAGGAGGGTTTCCTGAGGACAACCTCTTCTCCATGATGACTTCTTGATCCCTCCCAGTTTCAGAATCCATGGATTCAACATGTCAGCTACAGAAAATGAAAACACTTCTATTCTGTTACTATATTTGATTCTCACAGGGTGGGGGTGGGGGTGCATTCCAGAGAAATCGCTTCTATTGCCCTGGCATATACCACTAATTTGAGGTGAGAGGATGAAAAGCTAAATGCAACTCAGAATACTTCCTCACATCTCAAATAAAAAACTATCTAGACAATTCCATAAACCCCTCCTTCCTCATACCTGCTAATGTATAAAATTCAGGAAGTGTTATTACACTATCCCACAGACTTGTATGGTCTTGAAACATTTACCTAGAAAAGTACCACCCACTTCCACCAACTCTCACCTCACACCATATCTCACTTAAGGATTTTCCTCTAAAGGTGTTATTAATGCCAGATCACAACTTCACAGGAATTTCAACTGCACTTTTAAGAACACAGAGCTACACAGCTGAGAAAGAAAAAAGATCCATAGTGCATTTTACAAATCTTTCAATTTTTAAAAATCAAAGAAAACTCAAAGTAGCAAAGCTGTCTACAATAAACTTACTATATATCTAAATCTCCTTGGCAGAGTATCTCCCAGAGAGAACTGAAACTATCCTGCTAGCTTTGGTGGGTGGACAGGTAGACAGCCGACCCTGGGATCTGCTTATTCTTGCTTACCTGGCCTTGCTTCCAACACTCCCGGAAGATCTTCCAATTGTTTTTGTTGCTGGGGTCATGAAGACACAAAAGTCTTCCATCACAGAGCCAGGAATGAGAGGTATGGGGGTCCAGCACATTTAACCCCATCACCATCTCCTTCACTTCCTTTTGGGTATCAGTCAAGTTACAGGCCCGCTTTGCAGCATCTGAGGTTTTCTTATTTTCTACCACTGAGGCAATGATGTGGTCAAGGAAGTTGGGTAGGCTGGCCTTGTTCTTCACTCCCTGCCAGACACAAATCCATCAGGTTAGTATGACTGAGGCACCATCAGTAGAGTATTAAAAAACAGTCTCACAGTTTTATTCACATGGAGTTCTGATCTACCTGATTCAATTTCATAAAAGTTATTATGAAGTCTTTTGTGGTTGGAAGGGGAATCTATTAAGTTAATATCTTACATTTTCCTAGCCTTCATATTCTGCTTTTTATTTGTGAAAGAAAAGTACAGAAAGATCCCTCTATTGCAAGAGATTTGAGACCTAAGAAATATCTCTGGGGACTTCCCTGATGGTCCAGTGGTTAAGATTCTGTGCTCCCAATGAGGGGGCATAAGTTCAATTCCTGGTCAGGGAAGATTCCACATGCTGCATGGTACAGCCAAAAAATAAAAATAAAAAAGAAAGAAATATCTTTGGCATTGAGGCCCATTTTATATGCACGTAGACTTCAGGGATCACAAAATGCTACAGCTGACTGAAAAAGATCATTTACTTTGAGGGTTATACATTTTTTTCTGGCCAGCATGTTCAAGGGATATAATACTTCAATTAAGTAATTGAGGTGACTTACCAAGGCAGTGACTTTTTACTAGGGAGTGTACCCAATAAATATTTGTATCCAAGAGAACTGAATATTCTGAAAGTAGTCTCCCACTCCTCAGTTTGCCCCCTACCAAGAATCTCTCATTTGTTTTGGCTGGTGGGGAAGCTCAGGCCCAGAGATGAAAGTGAGAAACCTAAGACCACAGATGTGAAGGAAGGGGAGGGCTTCTGTAGACTTGATAGCCCAATGACTTAAGTATCACTAGTCATTATCTCTATGAAGTGTATGCAACCATATAACATCTTTGGAAAATTTAAAAAGAAAAAGGAGAACTGGGAGTCCAAGCCAAGTACAGATAAAACAGAGCTCAACGTAATTTCAGAGGTCATTTATCCAAAAGAGAAACAAATAACCCACACTGTACAGGGCTCAACCATCATCAAATTTCAGTCAGTCATAAAATAGAATGAGAAATATGTTTATGTACTTGTTTGAAATGATCTCTGAAATACATAAACTGAAAATAAAGAACCAACATATAAAAATATCTGTGTAAAAAGAGGAGGAAAAAACTATATACTGAATGTATTTTAATATCATAGAAAGGACACTCATGGAACAGTGGTTGCCTACAGAAAGGGAGGCAACAGCAAGAAGAAGCCTTTTCACTGTATCTTTTAAATTTAAAACCTTTTGAATTTATTTGTTCAGTAAATGCTTACTAAATACCTATGTATCAAACATTGTGGCACTATGACTATTGGGTGAATAAAACAGACAAAAATGGGGAATTTCTACCAGTTTAGTGATTAGAACTTTGTGCTTCCACTGCTAGGGACCCAGTTCGATCCCTGGTTGGAGAACTAAGATCCCAAAAGCCGCACAGCATGGAAAAAAAAAAAAAGACAAAAATGCCTTTAAGTGATGAGATAGAAAATAAATAAAACACAGTAAGTCAGATGATAATAGGTGCAGAGGAAACAGATATAAGTGGAAGATGGGAGTGGAATGGACTTTAAAAAAAGGGTGATCTAAAAAGAAGGCTTACTAAAGAGGTAACATTTCATAAAGGAGAGGATGCTGACGATGAAGCAGGCCATGTGGTGACATGAAAAAGACAGCTCTCGGTGGAGAAAAGGATACATGTAAAGGCTCTGAAGAGAGCATGCCTAGCCATGTCCAAGGAAAAGCAAGAAGGTGGGTGTGGCCAGAGCAGAATGGAAAATGAGAGTGGTAGTTGAGGTCAGGGAAGTGAGGAGAAGCTAGGGCTGGAACAGTATAGTCCACTGAAAGGAGTCTGTTTTTATTATGAAATTGGAAGCCCTTGAAAGATTTTAGGCAACAGTGATATGATTAGATTTATATCTTAAAAGGATCATACTAACTGCTCTGTTGAAACTGACTGTAGAGTGGAAAGGGAAGAAATGGAGATTACTCCAAGAATTCAGGCAACAGAGGATGTTATCTCAGACTAGAATGGGGAAGCAGAGGAGCTGATGAGAAATGGGTGTGCTACGAATACATTTTAGCAATCAAACTGAAAAGATATGCTAACAGATTAGACACAAAGTGTGAGAGGGGAGTCCCAAATGACTCTTAAGATTTTTGGCCAAGCAATTGGAAACCAGTGATCAAGAGAGGCAAAAAATAAAGGAAATGCAAGTTTATAGGCAAAAGATTAGGAGTGTGGTCTTAGACGTGTTATGTTTGAGGTGTCTATTAGATATCCAAGAGGATGCCACATAAATGTATTGCCTACATTAAAAAAAATTAGCTATCTGTTATCATCAAGAAAATAAAGTGATTCCTGCTGATGACTGAAAAATTCCAATGTCTCAGTTTCTACTGATTTCCTAACAAGGCACAAAAGCTTTACTACTTAAAAGGATCTCAAACATTCCCCAAACTTGATATAAAGAAAGATCTTATCAATTGGGACTGATAATGTAGAGAATACAAGTCACTCTATACCCTCCAACCTAGTTATCAGATCTCTTTCTGATGGTTCTTCCATGGAAAAGCAGCAAAGGCTAGAGTTTTAGGGAGGACACTTACTGCTGAGGATGTAGAGAAGACCGGGGGAAAGGGTATGCCTGTGTCCAAGGGGGTTTGAGGAAGCTTTCCTGGCCCGGAGTGGAGGAGGTCTCGAAGGCTAGAGCCTTCAGTTTTGTTGTTGGAGGCAGTGGGACCCAGTAACAGACTGTTAAAAAGCTTTGGAGTCAACGGAGAGACCTTTGCAGTAGAGTTGAACGAATCCAGCCCAAAGGGTGAATGAGACTCTTTATTGAGCACCGACCTCAGGGACCCTGCTTCTGTAAGAACATAACCGGGAATAGCATTAGGCACAAGGAATACCCAGCAGGCAACTGCCTCCTAAAAATCAGCCAAGTAGGAAAGAAGAAAGATTCTCCCCTCTCCTGCCCCCCAAACTACATACAGCCTGTCTGGGCCAAGCCTGATGAGCTGTGACTATGGCAGGTCTCATGGCCAAGGAGAAGCTCTCCTACTTCTTCCTTTCTTTTCCAGATCTGGATTTCAAACTTCATTTTGTTCCCATTCATCTTTTGTCTCCCTCACTTTCTAAGTCAGTGTTTCTTCAAGTAAGTCTCCAGAATACCTGTATTGTAATCTCCTGGAGTGCTTGTTAAAAATGAAGATTCTCATTTAATAGTTCTGGTGGGGCACAGGAATCTTCATTTTTAACGATTCCCCAGGTGATTCTTGTGCCCATCAAAAGGCAAGTCTAGCTCTCCTGGCTAGCAATACTGGCTTAATAATAGGGCAATCTGGGAAGATTGTTAAAAACTAAATTCTGGCTAAAGAGGTTTGGGGTAGAGCCCAGGCATGTGCCTTTTTAAAAAAGCTCCACTTCTAGAAAGAAGTTGAAAGAGATTCCCTCATTTTATGTGATTGGCCAGAGAAAGCAAGCAGCATGTTTCAAAAATGTGGATTGTAATGTATGAGTTTGAAGAATTCCAGAATAACTCAAGTGTTCCACCCACCGGCAAGGCAGGGACTTGTGTTAATCTCACCTTTTGTTTCTTCTTTAGCCTTCTGAGTTGCTAAATCCGCCAACCAGTGCAGGGCAGAGGAGGGTGGGGCTGTGTCAGGGCAAGGGGGCCTGATGGCTTTTAGCTCACTATTGCTATTTGATGTCGAACTGTCTGCTTTCAGAGGCTCATCTGATCTGCTGTCAGTACTGTCGGCTTTGGGAACATGGTCTGTCTCTGGTTGTGCTCCCGGTGCAGTTCCTCCTCCGCTTGAGAAGGTGGTTTCATTTCCAGAAGAGGCACTAGGGTTTATGCTAGGAAGCTATAGCACAGAACGCCAAAATTATTAAAGTGCTGTCCTTGTGTAGAAAAAATACATTGCAAATAGTAAGGACTGCTGACACTAAATAAGTCTGGGAAAGCAATTTGGAATTGTCCCATAAACTGCTATTTCACTCACTCATTAATTTAACATGTATTTATTGAGTCCTACATGTGATAGAATCTATGCTAGGTTCTGTGGAAAGAGCAATGAACAAGACAGGGTTTTTGTTTGGCATGCCTGAGGCTCAATTTCTACAATGACAAATTGGTGGTCAGAACCTGACTGCACAAAGCTGCTCTGAGGATCAAATGAGATAGTATATGCAAAGACCTCAGCACAGTGTCTGACATACATAAATGCTCAATAAAAAGGTCATTATTCTATTGTTAAGTTTTCCAGATGATGTGTTCTAATATATCAATTCTACTGAAAATATATCTTGAGATTTCTCAGAGTTAATCCTTATACCTCTTATTGATCACATGTAGCATTCCTAGATGGAGAAGGAAATGGGAACCCACTCCAGTACTCTTGCCTGGAAAATCCCATTGATGGAGGAGCCTGGTAGGCTGCAGTCCATGGGGTTGCTAAGAGTTGGACAAGACTGAGCGACTTCACTTTCACTTTTCACCTTCATGCATCGGAGAAGGAAATGGCAACCCACTCCAGTGTTCTTGCCTGGAGAATCCCAGGGATGGGGGAGCCTGGTGGGCTGCCATCTATGGGGTCGCACAGAGTCGGACATGACTGAAGTGACTTAGCAGCAGCAGCATTCCTGGAAAGTCCTCTGAAGGTAAGCAGTGTGTTTTTTGTTTTTAAATAATGTCTTATTCTTAGTGGTCATCATCAAACTAGAATGACCTCCACCTCTGACAGAAAATGGGAAAATCACTGCCTCTCTATGAAGGCTTAGGATGGTTTCAGGGGGAATGATCCCAGATCAGCAGGCCAATATTCATGTTTCTTTCCTCAGTATCTAACATGACAAGGCAGGGTCCATGCACACAGATAAGACTGTATTCCTAGACCTTTTCTATACTCTTTATCTGCATAAAGAACCTGAGGTATAAATCCTGACAAGATGGAAAGAATCTATCTCTTTGTGCCACTTATCAACTAAGCCTGAATTGGTTTTAAAGACAAATGAAGAGAAACTCACACCAGTTAGGGGGAATTTAAATCCCTCCAGTAACTGTACGGGCTCTCTCTAGACAGGCTTCCCTATCCCCTAGTTGCCCAGGAATCCAAGAGTAGCCTGGGACAACAGAGGTGAAAATGGGACATTTCCTGGAACAAAGAACTTAAGTTTCTCTCAGTTTACCTGTGAGAAACATCACTTTTTCACACCATTTTACCTGTGACATCCCATTAGTGACAGCAGGTCTCAACACAGATTTGTTCTGCCGACTAATACAAGGGCAGTTTGCTTTAATTCCCCACTTGCCCCGGGCAGCATGTACCATGTCTCCAATATTGTAAAGAGCTGGAAAAAAGATAATTATAATAATAATCAATCTTGGAATACTTTACATTATCTCTCTCAAGCCTTACATTTCAATGAGGTAGCAGTTTGTACCCGTGATTTCTGATGATGAAACTGAGACCCAGGGAAGTTAGGTTATTTGCTTAAGTACATAAAGTTGGTAAATGAAAGTACTAAGACTTTAACCCAGGTCTATCTAGCAGTAATGTTCTGTACACATTTAACCACTGAGCTACACTCCCTCCCTCCTCTAAGTAAACATTAACAAGGTGTCCTTCAGCAGAAACGCTAAGGATAGATTCCTTAATATTCAAGCGAATATAAACGTTTTGAATGGTATACTTGAGATTTAGGTACTTTACTATAAGTTATAACCAATGTATACTTTACAGAAACATTTAACCAATGCTTAGATCAGCAGGGAGCAGGCATCTGACCACTGCACTCAGGGAGCTCTTCTGCTTGCATACACTGGGTATAAAGATACAGGGGGTGGCTCCCCAAAGTGAAGGAGACTATAGGCAGGGGATTCACCAGCTTCAGTGTGTGTGTGTTAGTGAAAGTATGGAAGCTGGAAATAGACTTTCTGGAGGAATTTCTAAAGTAAGTTGCCATATGACCATTGATTCCTACTGGTAAGCTGCCTTCTTCACGGTTTCAAGAGAAACCATGATTAGCTTCAGCTGGATTTTTTTTTTTTTTTTTTTGGCTGCACCATGGGGTATATGGGATCTTAGTTTCCTGACCACGGATCGAACCCAGGGCCCCTGCATTGGAAGCATGGAGTCTTAACCACTGGACCATCAGGGAAGTCCCTCAGCTGTATTTTTATAAGCCTAAAAACAAAGGTCTTTCTGGAAGCCAGGGAACTAGCTTTTTCTTTCCTTTTTTTCTTTTTGCCATGTTACATAGTTTGGAGGATCTTAGTTCCCCAACTAGGCCTAAACCCGGGCTCTCAGCAGTGAGAGCACAAAGTCTTAATCACTGGACCACCACAGAATTCCAAGACGGGCTTTTTCTATTCTGGCCCTGCTGACCATAAGAATGTAAAATGACATCTGAAAAGCAACCAACCCCTACACCCAGCAAGGTGAGGCAAAGTATGTGCCCTGGTTGCATACAATCAATCTAACATTTCTGAAGATTCAAAGTCTCAGAGAAATCTTGTGAAGCTTAAAAACAGTCAAGCTGACATAAACCATTTTACCAAATTTTATAGTGTATAACTTATAACTTAAAAATATTTTTCTCCCACCAAATCTAAAAAAGGAATTCCTTTTACCTGTGCCAGGGATTATCTGTGTGGGCATGAGATTCTCTGGCTCATGGGACTGCCCCTTTGCACACTTCAACCAGGAGAAAACCTCTTCATCACCCATCTCTTCTGTCTCTGAAACGGAAATGAACGACTTTCCTATTTATGAGGGTCACAAGATGTATCTCTCTCAGTGAGTGAGAGTTTCAGACTCTAAAGGCCAACTTTCTCATGGGTCAAAGAAGATCACAGCTAATTTTATTTATTTTTGGTTATACAGTCTGTGGGACCTTAGTTCCCCAATCAGGGATCAAAGCCATGTCCCCTACCGTGAAAGCAGAGTCTTAACCACTGGACCACTAGGAAGTCCTTAACTTTAAAAATACTGCTTCACTGAGGTATAATTTACATAAAATTAGTTCAACAATTTAAAGTGTACACTTCAAATTCAAATATGTTTGAATTTCGACAAAGATATCTAGTTGTGGAAAACAGTGCAACGTTCAGAATTTAAAACATTCGTATTCCTTCCCAAAGCTGCCCTTAGCCCTTTGCAGTCAATACCCTTTCCTCAACGCCTGGCCATTAATGATCAAATTTCTAACACTAAAGTTTTACTTCTAGAATTTCCTATTATTGGAAACATATGGTATGTCTTCTGTCATTTGTGTTGAGATATTTTCATTTGGCATAATGATTTTGAGATTCATCCATATTGTTCCATGTATAAGTAATTCATTCCTTTTTATGTCTGAGTGATGTTCCATGGTTTGGATGTACCACATTTTGTTTACCCACTCATGAATAGTTGGACTGCTTTCAATTATTGGTGAATAGTTGGATTGTTTCCAATTATTGGCTATTATGAATAAAGTGCTACACATATTCAAGCACAAGCCTTTGTGTGGACATATTTTCATTTCCCTTATACATACTAGCAGAATGCTAGTTGATGTTTAAATTTATAAAGAAATAGATAATACTGTTTTCCAAAGTGATGGTACCAAATTGCATCCCTACCAGCAATGTTTAATAAGTTTTAGTTGCTCCATATCCTTGACAGCACTTTGCACTCTCAGTTTTAAAAATGTTATCCATCCTAGTGGGGACAGTGGTTTCTCATTATGGTTTTAATTTGCATTTTCCTAGTAAGTAATGACAGTTTTTTCCATGTGTTTTTCATTGACCTATCTTCTTTGATGACGTATCTGTTCAAATATTTTTCCCATTTAAAAACCGGGTTGTGGGGACTTCCCTGGTGGCACACTTCCAGTGCAAGGAACTTGGGTTTGATCCCTGGTCCAGGAAGATTCCAGATGTTTTTCCTTGTCTTTTTAACGTTCTGATTTTTTGGCTGTGCTGGGTCTTAGATGCTGCGTGGGCTTTTCCCTAGTCGCAGACAGTGGAGGCTACTCTCTAGTTGCAGCGTGTGGGCTTCTCGTTGCATTGGTTTCTCTTGTTGCAGAGCATGGGCTTTAGGGCACTCGGGCTTCAGTAGCTGTGGCACACAGGCTCAGCAGCTGTGGCTCCCAGGCTCTACAGCACAGGCTCAATAGCTGTGGCGCACGGGCTTAGTTGCTCCACAGTATGGGGGATTTTCCCTGACCAGAGATTGAACCCACGTCTCCTGCACTGGCTGGCAGATTCTTTCTAATTGAGCCACCAGGAAAGCCCTTACCTGTCGTTTTTTGAGATTATGTATCTATCTAGTCAGTTATTTTGGCTGTACTGGGTCTACTGTAGCAGGGGCTAGTCTTCCTTGTGGTATGTAGGCTTTTCACTGCAGTGGGGTTTCTAGTTGCAGAGCACAGGTTCTACACGCATGGGCTTCAGCAGCTGTAGCACCTGGGCTCAGTAGTTGAGGCTCACAGGCTCTAGAGTGTGGGTTCAGTAGTTGTGGCATATGGGCTTAGCTGCTCCACAGCATGTAGAATCTTCCCGAACCAGGGATTGAACCCATGTCCCCTGTGTTGGTAGGTGGATTCCTATCTACTGTACCACCAAGGAATTCCTATATTGTTATTACTTTTGCTTTAAACAATTGTTTTTTTAAAAGATTAAAAGTAAGAAGAAAGTCTTTTATGTGTACCCACATGTTTACCATGTAGCACATTCTTCATTCCTTTGCATAAATCCAAATTTCCACATTGTATCATTTTCTTCTGCCTGAGTCACTACCTTTAACTTTGCAGAATGGGTCTGCCAGTGATAGAATGATAAATTCTATCACTTTTTCCATTCCTGGAAAACGATTTCACCCTAGAAAGATACTTCCACTAGGTATGAGTTCTAGGCTAATAGGTTTATTTTTAGCACTTTAAAATGCTGTACCATTGTCTCTAGAGTATAGTTTTCTGACAAGTTAGCTATCATTCTTATCTTTGTTACATAATGTGCATCTTTTTCCTCTTGTGCTTTTCAGCTTTTCTCCTTACACACTTTTTCAGTAAGTAATTAGGACATGCTTTGGTGTGTTTTTCTTAATGTCTTTTTTATTTGAGGATTATTGTTGGACTTGTAATGTTATAGCTTTTTCATCAAATTTGGAAAAATTTTGGCTTTATTTTTTTCAATATTTTTTCTATCTCTGTTCTCCTGCCCTTTCTCTTTCTGGAACTCCACTTACTTGTTTGGGAGACTACCTACTGTATCTGGTAGTTCAACAGGGCACTCTTCAACTTATAAATTTAAGTCCTCTGTCTGTACTTAGTTTTTTATAGTTTTTATTCTATGTCTTCAAGTTCACTGTTTCTTCTGCAGTATCTAATATGCCATTAATCCTACCTAGTGTAATTTTTTTTTGAGATACTTTTCAGCTCTAGAAGCTTCATCTGGGTCTTTTACATGTCTTCTATGTTACTCATTATGTTTTCCTTTATGTCCAAGCATATTAAAAGTATTTTAACAGCTGTTTTAAGGTCCTTTTACAACTCACTGTCATTTCTGTACTTGTTCTATCGATTGTTTTCTTCCTCCCAGATTACTGGTTGTATTATACTGGTTGCATTATTCTTTTCTGTACACCAGATCTTTCTTCACCAAATGCAGAGCTTTGTGAGTTTTATGTTTCAGAGTACTGGATTTTGTATAATCCTTTAAAGAATGTTTGGTTTTACTGTAGCGTATAACTAAGCAATTTGCAGATGAATTTGATCCTTCCAAGTCGTGCTCTATACTTCATTATGGCAGCTCCAAAGCAACCTTATTCTGGGACTACGTTAGTCCTACTACAAAGGGTGTGACCCCTTTGGACTCTGTCCAATGTCTCTCCACTCTGGCTGGTGGGAATACAAATTGTGAGTTCTGTATACTATTCAGTTGATTGGCTTGAGGACAGTTTCCTCTGATGCATGTGCAGACCACTACACAATAAAAAAAAATTGAGATGATTTCTCTAGATCTGGTGTTCTTTCCGTAGCACTTCACTACACTGCCTCACTCTTCTAAGATTTTAATCTGGGTCTGAACTTGTGAGATTGCCAAACTCTATTTTAATTGCCTTTCCCTGTGGTACAGGCTAGAAACTGCCTCCAGGCAGTAAACTGGGGCAATTGTAGGACTCACCTTGTTTCTTCATTTTTCTGAGGGAATACAGACTCAAGCTGCCTGTTGTCCAATATCTGAAACTGTGAAAGTGAAAGTCGCTCAGTTGTGTCTGACTCCACAGTCCATGGAATTCTCCAGGCCAGAATACTGGAGTAGGTAGCTTTTCCCTTCTCCAGGGGATCTTCCCAACCCAGGGATCGAACCCAGGTCTCCCACACTGCAGGCAGATTATTTACCAGCTAAGCCACAAGGGAAGCCCAAGAATACTGGAGTGCGGAGCCTATCCCTTTTCCAGTGGATCTTCCCGACCCAGGAATTGAACCGGGGTCTCCTGCATTGCACTGCAGGTAGATTCTTTACCAACTAAGCTATCAGGGAAGCCCTCTGAAACCATGGTTTTGTATATTTTGTCTGATTTTCTTATTTTTTATGATAGGAGGGCAACTTCTGCAGAAGTTTATCTTTCATGGGCAAAAGTGGAAGATCTTAGCTATGTAACATGTAGTACCTACTGAATGTGTTAACCATTGGACATACATTATCTCATTTAATCCTCAAAACAATGCTGTGCGGGACATACTTCTATTATCTTTGTTTTATAGACAAGGAAATGAGTCTGAGGGGTTAAGTAACTAGCTCAAGATTACCCTAGTTGGTATGATAAGATACAGAGGTAGGATTCAGATCCCAGTAGTCTAAGCTCTAAATCACTGTTACAGTGGTTACACTGTATCATAGAAGAGGGAAGAATGATGAAGTCAAGGGGCAAGGAAGATTCTTGGCAGCTAATAAGATAAAGCAAAAAGAAAGTGAAGCAAAGGGTTTGAATAGACATTTTCCCAGGGAACATAAACATAGGGCCAAAAACCACATGAAGATTCTCAACATTAGTAGTCATCTGGGAAATGCAAATTAAAATCACACTATATACTACTTCACAGTCACTATGATGGCTATAATCAGACAGATAATAACAAGCGTTGACAAGGATGTGGAAAATTTGCAATCCTCATACATTGCGGGTGGAATTATAAAATGGTGCAGCTACTTTGGAATACAGTTTGGCAGTTTCTGAAAGGGTTAAACATAGAACTGCCATATGCCCCATCAATTCTACTATAAGGTATATATTCTCAAAAAAATGAAAACATACATCCACACAAAAACTTGTAACAAATGTTCACTATTCATAACAGCCAAAAGTAGAAACAACCCAAATGTCCATCAACTAAAGACTGGATGAAGAAGATGTAGTATATCCATACAATGGAATATTACCTGGCAATACAAGGAATGAATTATGTGGTATAACATGGATGAAACTTTGAAAGAGTATGCTAAGTTTAAGAGGCCAGTCACAGAAGGCCGTATATTGTATGATTCCATTTATATGACATGTACAGAATAGGCAAGTTGATAGAGACAGTAAGTAGACTCATGGTTACCAAGGTTTAAGGGGGGTAGGAATAGGGAGTGACTGCTACTGAATGCAAGATTCATTTTTGGAGCAATGAAAATGAAATTAGATAGTGGTGACAACTATATAAACTTGGGAATATACTAAAAACATTTGAAGTGTATACTTTAAAAGTTTTAAGCTTCTCAGTTAGGCTGGAGTATTGGCAATTTTAAGACCTCACAATGTGACAAAACATAAGCTAAAGAAGGAGCCCAAAGCCATTTTTGCTTCAGTTTCCAAGTCCACACCTCCATTGACATTTTACCTTCAGCCGTATAGGACAACATTTGCTCACCACTGCGCGGTCGGCTTTTCCTGAGCCTGTAACAGTCAAGGCAGACCCCAAATCCGCATTTGCGACAAACCCAGTGGATGTTGAAGAGGGTTGTTTCACATACATCACACATCTCCCGTACACCTCGGACCGCTCGCTTCCATGCCACTTTCTCTGGTGGAAAAAGGAAGAGGAATACTGTTGGCATTGATCATCCTGAGCGAGAGCAAAAGATCCCAGATCCACTGATTCCCATTCAAGCATTTTGTCTAGCAATTAAACTCAAAGATTCATGAAGTTCATATTTCTATAATTGTAAGAGAAACAAAATACATGGAATTTCTAATATTTCTGAACAAGTGTCAGTGAGAATGAATGCCATATGTTGTCACTTAAGATACTATAAAATTTTCAAATTGAGGAAGCTTGAAATAAGAAGATTTTTCTCTTAAAGTATAGGGCATAATTTTATAGTACAATATTCCTTGGTCTAGAAATAGGGTATAGTATCTCACAGACATGGAAATACCATAAATGTATGAATAACATGGCTTTAAGGTATGAAACACAACAACCAGTAGCACTTAATCTATTCACAAACCATAAAGTACTTACTGACACAAATTAGTTCAAAGCGAAGAAAATATTCAGAGTGAACCAAACCCAAATAGGGATCAAAATGCAAATTATGGCAACTGTGCTACAAAAATGAAAGACAAATAGGGAAGGAAATTTTAGTCTGTTAAATGCCAAAGACGGAAAGACTGAGGACTGCTAGACACAGGTACTGCTTTAGCTATTCAATTTACTTCATATAGAAGTTTTAGCAGGCTTAATTCATCCATAGAAAATGTTATCTGCCACTCATTCCACACTTCACTTGAAGCAAAAGAAAATGAGTTTCCAATTAGAACTGCCTAGAAGACAAGCAAGAGGGGGCCTTACGGTGTGGCTCCACCATCATCATGGCCTCCTTCTCAGACATCACAAGTTGGCAGAACTGGTCTCCAACATTGGCCAGAATGTATTTTGAGGTTTCTAGGTCTATTCCTTCTGCTAGGGAGGAAGAGGGAATCCACAGGTTCATGGCATCAGGGTCACTTTGCTGGGGACTCAGAAACCCTTCCACTCGGAGTACCCCTTTTCGAGTGAAGATCAACCTGAGATAGGAGGATACACAGTCAAATACATAGTACATAGCAGCAACCATGCAAACCAACACCCACTTAAAAATCCTACGACCTAAAAGAAATTGAGACTTAATAGGAATCAGGCGGAGTTAAGAACTTGTACCATATTCGACCAACACAGTATGCACTAATAGAAAGGCTTATTGTTAACACTTATTAGATCCAGGTTCTTTGAAGAGCTGAATACCACTTTCTCTAACCAGTTATTCCATACCAGCAACCACACCAGTAAATGTGACCAGAGAAAAATACAGATCTGTGCTCAATGTCACACTTGAAATGCCTGTTGACTTACATCAGGTGAGCCTTTAATGCTTGTTTAATATCTTCTTTCTTTTCAAAACTCCAGTATTATTTTCCCCACGAGGACCTTGCTAATTATTTCACTCAAAAATTCCTGCAAGGAGCCAGAAGAGAGAATTCCCACAAGCTCCCACCATACTATCACACATTGCTATACCTGCCCCCATGTACTCCATCTCGTCTTCTGCTACTATGGATGAACTAGCTCCCAGTGAAGACCAATCTCTCCACCTTTGCTCTACACCTCATCCTCTTGCATAGGCATCCCTTCACTAATTCTCTGTTCTACATCTATTTTCCTCTCTTTTTGTCATTGTTCAGTTGCTTAGGCGTGTCCCACTCTTTGTGACCTGATGGACTGCAGCACGCCAGGCTTCCCTGTCCTTCACTGTCTTCCTGGAGTTTGCTCAAAGTTATGTGCATTGAATCGGGGATTTTCCTCTCTACTGAATCACTCTTGTCAGTATTTGAATATGCTATCTCAGTCCCCTTGATCCCACATCCTCCTTCATTTATCTGTTCGTAAGAGCAAAGTTTCTTAAGAGATTTGTCTATACTGATAGTTACCAGTTCCTTTCTCTTTTATTTTCTCTTAAACCACAACATTCAGAAGTTCTCTTATCAATCTACCAAAACTTTATTTTGGCTGTGCTGTGTGGCATATGACATCTTGACTTCCTGACCAGGGATGGAACCCACATGCCCTGCAGTGGAAGCATGAGTCTTCCACTGGACTGTAAGGGAAGTCCCAAAACTGTTTTTGACAAGGTCATTCCCTCCTGTTAAATCCAAAGGTCATTTTTTGTCCTTAACTGACCACACCCAATCACCAGCATTTGCCAGAGTTCATTATTCCTTCCTAGAAACACATTCTTCAGTTGTCTTCCAGAACACCTCACTGGCTGTTTCTTCTCAGTCTCCTTTACTAGTTCTTCCTCATCCTGATTTCCCTGGTAGCTCAGACGGTAAAGATTCTGCCTGCAATGCAGGAGACCTGGGTTTGATCCCTGGGTTGGGAAGATCCCCTGGAGAAGGAAATGGCAACCCACTCCAGTATTCTTGCCTGGAGAATTCCATGGACAGAGGAGCCTGGTAGGCTACAGTCCATGGGATCGCAAAGAGTTGGACACGACTGAGTGACTTCACTTTACTTCCTCATCCTGAAACAGGAGGGAAGAGAGAGGGCACAGACTTTAAAAGAATGACATAGCCCAAGGACACGACATAAACTGATTAGAACAAACAGGTCCAAGATGTCAGAGTGACTTCCACTAGACCTTTGAGCCCCACTCCAGTACTCTTGCCTGGAAAATCCCATGGATGGAGGAGCCTGGAAGGCTGCAGTCCATGGGGTTGCTGAGGGTCGGACACGACTGAGCAACTTCACTTTCACTTTTCACTTTCATGCATTGGAGAAGGAAATGGCAACCCACTCCAGTGTTCTTCCCTGGAGAATCCCAGGGACAGGGAAGCCTGGTGGGCTGCCGTCTATGGGGTCGCACAGAGTTGGACACAACTGAAGCGACTTAGCATAGCATAACATAGCATACACTCATCATAATACATCAGCAAAGTAAATTGCCACACCCACTTGTGCCATCACAGTTCTGAGGCCAACCATCAAAGACCAAAAAGAGGGCAGTGGCCCAACTCCTGGAAATCCTTGCCCTTTCCCAGGATGACAGAGGATGAGACGGTTGGATGGCATCATAGACTCAATGGACATGAATTTGAGCAAGCTCTGGGAGTTGGTGATGGACAGGAAAGCCTGGCATGCTGTAGTCCATGGGGTCACGACTGAGTGACTGAACTGAACTGAATTTCCCAAAATAGCTGGAATAATCCCATTCATTGTTGTTGGTCAGTTGCTAAGTCATGCCCAACTCTTTAGGGCCCCATGGCGTCACCACATGTGGGATCTTAGTTCCCCAACCAGGGATTGAACCTGTGCCCCCTGCAGGGGAAGTGCAGAGTCCTAAACACTGGACTGCCAAGGAAGTCTCCCATCAAGTCATCCTATTTATATTGTAGCCTCTCTAGCCTCTCCACATATCAATCCTCTTTCCCTTATCTTCCTCATAGTTAAACTTGTTTTTCTTATTTATTATCTGCATCCCTTACAAGCCTCTGGAGGGCTGGAATTCGATGGTTTTGTGTACTGTTTAATCTGCAATGCCCACAACAATGGCTGGCACATATTAAATTTTCAATACATGTTTGCTGAGTAAGCGAATCCATGCCACATGGAAAAACCACTTGGATTTCTTTATTTAAAAAACTAAGGACTCTTGAATGATTTATTAGAAGAAATTCCTCTTCTAAGTTTATCAAGCAGAAGCAAAGTGAGTAAATAGCTATTGTTTGGTAAAAGCAAGGGACATTTCAAGGATTTTCAACAGTTATCCCTATTTTAAAGAAGGTTCACATTATCTCCTAATCTTACTTCCCCTTCTTTCTTAGGGGACTTAAATTACTCTAGCACTAAAGAGGAGTAACTGGTTAAGCAAATCTGTAATACAAAATGGCATCCTTCTGCTCACATCACTGGTTTCAAATGGAATTCAAGTTAGGAATAAGAACACAGTTCAGGGGGCAGCAGGTGAGACTGTTAAATTTAAATTCTCTTAAGGACGAAGTCATGTATCATTTCACAACCTGAATAACTAATGGGATGGCAGAACCTTAGCACAGACTCTGAGAGCAAGGGAGTTTAGGAAAACAAGAAAAAGATGCTGAAATATGTTTACCGATTCAGAGAAAGAGTGGAAGTTATGAATCACTAAGGAAACTGGGAAGGAGATGAAGAGAGGAGTTTGGGTACCTCCGGAAGTGAAAGAAGCGGCAGGCCACAGTGGAATCATCTTGCTCCTGCTCCTTAAACTTCCGATACCGCTCCAGGCGGCACTCACGACACTTGTGCAGGTGAGGGGCTACATTGATGCAAGACCCATCCTGCAGGAAGGGCTCTCCGGACTGCTTCAGCTTCTTTACTTTGCTCACATCTTTCAGCACTGACTGGCCCACTGTGAGAAGGCAGAGCGAGAAATGGTTGGTCATGAAAGGTTTAAAAGAGATGCAAAAACATAATCCTCCTGAGGACAGACATTGTCCTGACCTGAGTCACTTCTCCTTGCACTGGATGGGCATGAGCCCATCAGGTCCATCCTTGGCAGAAAAGGAGCAGAGGGAACAAAGAGGCTTCAACTGGGAAATAAAAACCATGGAGAATTTGTGGGAAGTACCCCATGACAATGAAACAACTCTGAGTATGGGTGAGGAAAACTCAAGAAGGCAGAAGGTAGCTTCTTGCCACCAGCCCCTCAGGATATGACTGTTCTACTAATCAAGAACTCTTGGTGCTTCTATGGGAAACCAAATCCTAATGAGAATGGTGACTTGCCATTTTCTTAGACACTTGTCTTTACACAATTTCAGACCATAACCTCACTCCACAGGAGTTAACGGCTTTTGAAAGACGTTTAAAATCATAAATATGTGACTTTTTATGAGAGGAGCAAACTGAGGAGCGGTTCTCTTGCTTCATCAACTCTACTAAAGGCTGCTATGTGAGAATAAAGATAGTACTGAGTAACTCCCCTAAGTTCATTAAAGGGGAAGGACCAAAGGCAGGAGAAATACACTAAGGGAGGAAAGAGTTCCTGACCAAAATTAACAGACTATCAAGACTTTGTGGGATTATCATTAACAGGACAGATCTCTCTCTTACAGTGCTGGTTTAGATCAACCCTGCCTTGAACCAGATGAGTTGATGAGGGATCCCTACTGCACCCTTTGGACTATGTAATTCTATGAGATTATAGGACTTTCCATCAAAAAGAGGGCCTCTGCTGCCCAAGAGCACAGCAAGCATTTGAGGCAAGTGCCAGAGCCAGGCCCATGGATAATCTCAGCAGGATCACCTTTCAAGGGAGCAGTCCGAGGCCGGCCCTTGGGGGCCTGCTTCCCTTTGCCTTTTCCCAGCAACAGCTCAGCACTGCGTTCCCCATTGGGGCCCAGCTTCCCCATCAGGTGTTCCGGAATCCCCTTTAGACCGGTCTTGGCTTGGAGCTGCTCCTCAGAGTCGCTTAAATCTGACAGGTCACTATTGGTACTGGAGTCTGAGTCCTGTCTGCAAGCCAAGCTTCGCTCATCCAGTGAGAACCTTTTCACAGCTTCAAAAGGAGCTTTGTTCTCCTGTGAAAAATCTGCTGGGGAGGACAGAAAGCTGCCTGAGTGCCTGCCAAAGACGTTACTAAAGGTTTTAAGGAGAGGATTGTCCTGCTGCCCAGGCCCCACAGTTGGCCTCTCCTCTGTGGGGCTGGAGGAGAGAGTAGGCATCTCAATGGGCTGGGTGAGGCCGCTGGTGGGTGAACTGGAGCGGCCATTCCCCATGGCAGAGAGGCTTGGCCCCCCAGTGGTAAGAGCTGAGCCCAGAACACCAGACACCAGTTTGGAGGAGTCAGTTGTGATGAAGAGGGTTTTCTTCTTTGCTAAAGATGCTGAATCTGTAGAGGAGTGAGACTCGGGCCAGCTGGGTGCTGCCTTGGAGGTGACAGTGGTAGCAGAGGAAGAGCTACCTGATGCCTGAGATGCAAAGCTGCTGAAAGGACTGTGTTCAACTTTCTCCACAAATGCCAAGAAAGGGTTAGAAGGCTCTTCTCGGGACAGTTTAGGGGGCTGTAAAAATAGATTTTCATGACTGTCTGGGGTGCGGGCATTTAGGAGGCTCCGTGGGAAGGCTGGCGTGAGGGTGGGCATGGACTCTGCAGGCACTTTCCGATCCACAGAGCTGCCAGCCTTAGAGCCTGATTTAGTGTCTGCTCCAAGAGTGGATCTTCCTTTACAGAGGCTCTCAAGGCTTTGTTTAAATGAGTCTCGACTGGAGGAATCATCAGCCAAATTCTCTGAAACGGTAGTGAAGTAGTTACTGGTGGGTAAAGTTTGGGACATGCATTGAAAAAACAAGTTTTTGGAGAGATCAGAGTCTTTCTGAGACTCTGGTGCTGGGCTACAGCCAAAAGAGAAGCCCAAAGGTTTGTTCTCTGTGGCAAGAACCCCATTGGACTGGCTCCTTCCACTTCCAAAAGTCAAAGCTTGTGATGAACCCGGGAGTGATGCTCCAAATCCAGAAGAGGCCAGGACAGAATTCCTTGAATTCTGAAAAGAAGATAGCCAGAGTTAGTGATGCTGGCTTCCTTGACAATCTTTTGATACCTTCTTGGACCTAGGCTAACATTTCTTATGGGTCAATCAATTTTTCTCCTCTACAATTCCAGGAAAACTGCTCTTATAACTGTTACTTTGCCAGGAAAGAAAACTGCCACAGACAACACAGAGGGGTCTTTAGCAAGGTGAGACAGAGATGGCAGGATGAAATGATACCCTTGGTTGTTAGCCAACTGACTGTCAAAGCACCAGGAGGCTGTGTAGGCTTCTAAGTTATCTATTTAGAAATGAAGACTCTGTCAGGGAACTGAAGAAAAGGGTTCCTGAATGTAAATGAGCTTTTAGTCTGAAATAGAGTGAAATATTACTAGTGACCCTGTAATATTAATTTACCTCAAAGACCTTAGGGGCTATGGTTAAAGTTTTGGTTGAGTTAAGTCATTGCAAATTGCCCACTCTTACAAAAGTGACTTCAGCCCTATGAAAAGCTCATTGTACATTAAAGAAAAGTATCTTTGTCTGAAAATCGCTAAGATGGACCCAAATCAACGTATAAGCTGAATTATCTGTTTCTCTTAAAGTTAGATCTAAAGGTGCTAAATTAAAGAGGCATACCAGTTACTGAACACTTCTGTTATCATGATTTAACAAGTCTCCAAAGTGGAAAACTGTAGATACTGATAACACCCACCAACAAAAGTACTCAGCATAACAAACTGGAGAATGAAAAAAAAATTCTTTTTTTTATACCTTAAAAATGCTAACTTCTGCAATTGGATAAAGAAGGATGTGTACATAAAGAGGGGTTAGAATCACTTTCATATACTATATCACATACTCATATATGTGGATAATACAGAGAAATATCCATAGGTAGGTATAAGTACTTACATAATACTTATATTCACTTTAAAGTATTAGAAATAAAAATTATTTCATGACCGCTTAATAGATATGGAGTTTCTCTTGGGGAAGAAGAAAATTTCTTTATGTGAGTAGTGATGGTTGCATAACATTGTGAATATATAAATGCCATGATACTGTACACCACAAATTGTATAAATAGTAAATTTTATGTGTTAACTTAATTTTTAGAAATGTAACGTATATCAGATAAATGAAAGGGTGTTGTTAAAAAAAAGCGGGGTGGAGGATCTCTTTAACTATGGATCTCTTTAACAGTGGATCTCTTTAACTATGTAAGAGGAGTCTACATTAGGACTTTCTTTGAGGGTGGCCAAGAGGCATGAGAGCCAGGCAGGCCTTCTATGGCTTGCCTCCAGGTGACATCTGCTACAGAGACCAGTTCAGGGCATTTCAATAACTTAGTTCATTCTCCTTTTTTCTTTTCCTTCCCATTAACCAAAAACCACTGACTTAAAATTCCTCCAAATAAAAAGAAGAGAATAGACAGACACAGCACTGATGCTATGCTGTTGTTTCACTGGCTGGATCTGGCCAGGTCCCTCGACACCTGCGTGACTGCAAGGAATGAGCATAAGGATCTCAGGTTTCGCTACTAAAGTTACCCTCTAAAAATAAACACACACATGGACTTCCCTGGTGGCTGAGTGGTAGAGAATCCTCCTGCCAGTGCAGGAGACATGGCTTCCATCTCTAATCCAGGAGGATCCCACATGGCCGTGGAGCAACTAAGCCTGTGCATCACAACAACTGAGCCTGTGCTCTAGACCCCAGAAGCAGAAACTGCTGAGCCCATGTGCCTCAACTACTGAAGTCTGAGCACCTAGAACCCATACTCTGCAACCAGAGAAGTCACCACAGTAAGAAGCCCTTGCACTGCAACTAGAGGAAAAGACAAGGCAGCAACGAAGACCCGCACAGCCAAAAATATTAAATAATAAATAAAATTATATAAAAAATACACACATGAATGAAAAATAATTGGATGCTCTTTCATTTTCCTACAACTGATTAAATTTCAAATCCTTTTCTTATAAGAAAGTGATGACAAACTGATTTCAACACAATTTTCAGAGCAGGAAGTTTCCTGGGGGGGTGTGTCCCTGGTTCATGATGGAAATATCCATTTCTGTACTTTTAAATCATATCCCAAGAGAATACCTAGGCTAACCCACTAGTAAAGTTACTGATACAATCACAGAAATTTCTCAAACCTGTTTGGAAAATGCCCTCTGAATCCGCACTTCATCTATTCAGCTTTGCTACTCCAAGAACAACAGTATTCAGTGGATCTCTTCATGAAGCATGTAATACTTGCTCTGTTTTGTAATCCCCATTTACATCTATTCTGCCTTTGACATGGATTTAATTTTAATCAATTTGGGCAATATGATGACTTAAACAGAGAAGAAATCCACATAAGATCCCCACCTAGTTCTCTTGGGAATGCTGGTAAACTAACAGAGAACAAATCATGAAGAGTGTAAACTTTGCATTTACAGGCCTTCTCTTCTTCTGCCTTGGCACTTCACTTCCCTCCCCATCCCTGCACACTAGAGATTAACAAACTGGATCTTCTATGAAGGGGAAGAAATCAGATGAAATGTACATGCCATGTTTTATATGACACTGTTATAAAACAATTCCATTTTAGGATGTGAGCTCCTTCAAATAGGATTTCAATTCTCTGTTTATAATATACAGTACTTAGCACACAGTAGTTTCTTATACATAATTTATAAAAGTCACTTAGTATTTTATTTGTATTTCATATTCCAGTTTGAATTAATAGCCAATTTGAAAAGAAAATATGACCAGCATCATTAATCATACTTTGGTGACCAAAATAAGAGCCAAGACTATAAGAACTGATTTTGATACTGTTTCAGATTTGACTGGGGAGCCAACTTGATGTTAACTTTATTTAACAAAAGTTGCATTTCAGCAACAATATATGCATATCAGATAAAGAACCTAGCAAGCTGGATACTACCACAATTAATTCCATCAAAATTTCCAGGTAAGGCTTAAAAGATTAAGAGGGGGGAAAAAAAAACCTTCTATGGTCATATCAAAGTGGCCCAGCCTCAAAGGAAAATATAGAAAATGATGAACTGAAAATGGGTTGGTAATAGTAGCTTTTACATAGCCCTAATTATAGTGTTCACTGTTTCCAACACTATAATTCATTAACCTTGCTTCACAAAGGCCTGGTGGAGGCTAAACCACTACACGAACTAAATAGATAGCCGAGTTTAAAAGATTCCCCATTAGATCTATTTTAACGACACATTAAATTGGATTGTGTAATCAAGTTTTGATTAGCCCAACTGTTAGGTGACTTTTAAGAGCTGAGAAAGTTTTAAGAATATACACATTTATCCAACAAGCAGTAAAGGACTATCCACAGAATACAATTTAAACACATCTCAGAAATACTCCTTCCCTATGGCATCTGAGATGCTTTTTAATGTGTTAAGAACAAAGTAGGGTGAAAGTGTGAACCCACATCTTGCAAATCTGCCCCTGAAACAACTCACCTCTCCTGGGGCCTGCGACCAGCTGCCTTTCTGTTTTTCCGGCCCAGTCCCTGTTGCAAGGCCAGTGTCTGAGATCCTCACCGTGGTTGGGGTGGAGCTGGCGGTAGTGACCACAGCTGCTGAAGCCACCATACACTGGCCAACTTGTTCCAGTGTTTTTCCTGCCTCTTTATTTTCGGCTCCACCCACCTCTGGGGCCAAAGGTGTCTGACCTGTGGCTGCAGAATACGGAGTGAAAGGTAGAGGTGTGTCCCCACCCACAGGCTCATCCTGCACCACCAGAGTCCTGCCGTTTTCTTTGGTGTAAGTGGCAAAGCGAATGCTGCGGTTAATCTGGGGGACAAATGTAGTCGGTGGCTGCTTGGTTCTCTGATCCAGCCCTGGCTCTCCACTGGCATTCCCTCCTTTCCAGGGCCCTCGGCTTGCCTCGCCTCCATCGCTCCCATTACTGTCTACTTCACCCCTGTCTCCTTTCAATTTCTTTGATGCAGGGTCACACCCAGAGTCCGAAGCACTTTTCCTCCTCCGGCCATCTTTCCCCTCTATGCTCTCTCTCTTCTTCTTTCCTTTGGAAGATTTTACTGCTTTTAACGTACCCCCCTACAAAACAAAATTCAAAAAAGATTTATTACAAGGGACTTTCCATCCTGTGAAAACCATAAACCATTAGCTCTTTCCCATCTCTAGAAGCAGACAATCAAAGCTGGGACAGATTGCCAAATTCCAATGCCAGCTCTAAGACATACCCTTTGTTAAAAAGCTCCTATCTTCCTGTGATTCAATTTACACACACATATTCAAGATAACAGTTACTAGAGGTTAACTCACTTCACAAAACCTCCCTTAAATGAAACGTACTCCTTTCTTAAATGGACTTTTTTCAGGATTTTAGAAATTTGTGGAATATCTTTTATAAAATGGACTGATAAAGCTAGTCTGGGAACTTATTTGCCCCTTGGTGAAAAAAAAAAAAAATCTGCTTTATTTTATATTTATCTCCTTGTTTGATAGAAACTGGCAAGTATTGAAATATAAAATCTCCTCTATCCAGAAGTCACTAAAAACTGGTGACAACTTAACAATAGGAAAAGGAACATTTATGAGTCTGTGACCAGAGGAAAAGTGAGTCCAACAGAGACAGGTTTGAGTTGCTCTTATGGACACTATAAAGAACACAAATAATTTCCAGATCTTATTTCAAAGCATTAGATACAAACAGGGGGGAAAACTAAAAAGTCAGGGTACCATAACCAAAAACTCAAATCTCTTAGCTCTTTTAGTAATTCCATCCTATCTCAGGAAATCTTATTTAGCCTTATTTGAAAGGTCAGTAACCTTAAAAGACACAGAATTAAAAGGGGGAAATTCCTATCCCTGAGTGAAAACTCTTTCCCTGAGAAGGACAAGAGGACAGGGGATTGGGACACAGTTAACACTCTCTTAGGCAACTTATACCTGGAACATTCTTAGACTGATATCCTATTATTTCTTTTTAGCTGCATTTAGCTAACTTTCAGATAGTTTCATTTAGATAATGTGCTGGGGTGGCAATAAGCTAGTGACATAGTTATTTGGCTGTTATTATTTACCAGCTTGATTAATCGACTCTCACTGCCCTTGAATACATATAGATTCTTGGTGCAGATGTGTATCTTTGTGTAATCAATCATTATTATAGCTCTTATAACTGAATTTTTTTCAAATTTTTCATTTCTTCTTGCCAGTTTTCTCTTCTTTTTTTTCTGCCTTCCTTTTTTTCCCCTTAATTTCCTTCTGAAAACCTTAACCAAAGCTCAAGATTTACTTGTTTCTCCCATACTTTTGGTAATATTAATCTAAGTTTCTAAATCTTTCATTTAAGAACTGTTTTTGTTTGTTAAGAATTATTTTCATTTGATCATTTAAAAATCTTTTTACCCCTTCTTCAACCTCTATCATCACTCAGTTTTCAGTGCTGTGAAGTATTTAAGTACGATCACTGAAATCTCTCCTTTCTTGCTCACTCTTTCCAAGGAAATGAGGTGACCATGGATCTCTAAGAAGCGTTACTGTAAAACTTGGCAGATCTGACAATAATTGTATTTTGCTAGCTAAGACGAGAGTCACACCATGGCAAAGCTGAAAAAAGAAGAATCAACGTCTGTTGCTGAAAGCCAAAGATCTCACCTTTAACTCATTTAGCCAACTTACAGAGCCTGGCTCACAGCAATTTCCCTGAGCAACAACATATAAGTATGTCCTACTTATGGTGAGCTACTCACATGTGAGTAGATTAGGACACTGAGAACAGTAATCTCTAGCTATACCTGGCACAATCTAAATGTACCTAGCATATAATAGGTGCTTAAAGAACAAATGAAATGAGGAAGGAAATAAAAAAGGGACCCAACACAGCATCAAAGTAACAAGTGTTTTTCAGCCACGTAAACACAGTCAAGAGACTTATCCTATTTGTAATAATATAATATGTAGTAAAGAACTATTAAATTTTACCCTGACTCTTCTTTTCCTACCCTAATCTTGTTTTATCAAGCCAAAATGACTGGATAAAGAAGAGGAAGAATTGTATACCCAGCATGAGCAGCCAAGAGAGCAATACAAACACAGGTGCTAAGAAAACTATGAAGAATATGTGGACAGATGGCCGTCCAAGTCAATGTCCTACTGAAGGAAATTCATACAGGATTCCTTAATTGGTTCAGGCACTGGTTTATAATGTGTCTTTTGATGGGTTATGATAATTCTGAATGAACCAAGAGTTGGTCTGATTCACAGAAACTATGGAATAATCCACTGTGTGCTGAGCACTGAACTAGGCACTACTTTAGTTTGAACTCTTCTTGGGATACGAAATTTCAGATTTCCTTGGAGCTCACTACCACCTAATGGAAAGAAAAAGAGGATGTAGTTTCTTCTCCATTT
The DNA here is from genome assembly GCF_029378745.1 of Bos indicus. Lineage (NCBI taxonomy): Eukaryota > Metazoa > Chordata > Mammalia > Artiodactyla > Bovidae > Bos > Bos indicus. The sequence continues at coordinate 49,466,543 of NC_091766.1, read as the reverse complement.
CTTATTACTGGGTAGGTCATGAATATTACTACTACTTATTACAGCTTTGTCTATTGTTATCTTTCAAATATACCTGTCCTAAAAAAATGTAAGAAAAAAGTAGGCCATTTTAAAACAGTTAGGCAACATAGCCATGATGAAAAGGGTTTGCTCAGACTAGGTCTCTTTCTTGAGATTACCCTCCCTCAACTAGACAAGACTGTGGTGAGAGCAAGAAATGTACAGTGGTCAGAGCTTGAAACCCAAAGCTATTAACATGGATAACACAAACATAATGAAGTCTATGTAACAAGATAATGCAAGCTCATGAGTCTGCTTAGAGACTCACTCCATTACTGTACCTCGCTCTGAGGCGCCGAATTATCCACGAGCATCACATGGATCAGTCTGGGATCTACGGACTTGATCTCACCACTCTATAGAAGGAGGGGGATAGAAATAAGAAAAAAGGAGGAGAAAGATTCAATGCCTGCCCACCAAAGACACAATTATGTATTTTTTCTTATGTAATCTATGCAATTATCTCTATTTGTTTCTACTTCCCTGCTAGAATAAAAGCTCCATGAATAGGGATCTCTATTATTTAATTCACTGCCGGAATAACAACATTTGAAACAAGGTCTAGCATATGGTAAGCACTCAAATATTTGTTAAATGAATGAATGAAAAAATTGAGTTCAATGCCCAAGTGTCTCTTTTAGGGTTACTAATTTCAAATTCTGCATCTCTAAAACCTTCCTATTCTGTAATTAAAAAAACAAAACAAAAAAAGTGAACTTCCCTGGTGGCTCAGTGGTGAAGAATCCACCTGCCAATGCAGGAGACATGGGTTTGATCCCTGGTCCAGGAAGATCCTATATGCTGTGGTAACTAAGTCTGTGAGCTACAATTGCTGAGCCTGTGCTCTAGAGCCCAGGACACACAACTACTGAGCCCACGTGCTTAAATTATTGAAGCCCTGCCAGTGTCAGAGCCAGAGCTCTGCAACAAGAGAAGCCACCACAATGAGAAGCCTGCATACTGCAATTAGAGAGTAGCCCACAGACCCTGCAGCAACGAAGACCCAGAAGAGCCGAACTAAATATAAATAAAGAATAAAATTTAAAAGAAAAAAGAAACCTTCAGAAAAAAACTAAAGGTTTCGGCAGGGGCCAATTTGACAGATACTGTCAGATTTAATGTATACATCCTTTGACCTGGCAATTACACACTTGGGAATTTATTTCAGTAAATAAATAATGTGAAAAATGTATAATGATATATGCTCAAGGATATTCACTGAAGCATTATTTGTATTAGTAAAATACTGGAAATGATTTTTAAATGTCCATCAATTTTAAATTAAATTAGTTATACTACATCAATTCAGTGGATAGTATGCATCTGATTTTAAAGGATGAAGTATATTTCTATATATATTTATAGAGAATGATGCTAATTTAAAATTAAGTTAAAAACATAAATCAAAGAACTATGTGTATCATATGATCCCATTTGTTAGTATAGTATGATTTATGCAGTTCTTACCTAAATAGACAGTATAAAAATATCATAAACACACACAGAGAGAAGGTATTTGGAAGCATATGGAATATATACCAAACTGTTAATGGTGGTTACCACTGTCAGGAGTAATATTTGCCTATGAGAAGGGATGGGTTTCACTAACTATTTTATATATATGTGTATCACTTGAAATTTGTAAATGAAGATTGAATAATTTAATAAATTAAATAATGAAATGACTAAAATCATTATGCTTATATTACATGTGACTGCAGAGGGCAATTCTGAAACCAATTCAAAGGTGTTATAAATACATATGTGTTTGCCTCAAAATACTCTTGTTTTTGATAGATAATTCTCCAGGTAGTTATAGATGCTATGTTTTTTCTACTTATTTCCTTAGAAAACAATTCATTTTATCAGCATGTAGGGGAAAGTGGCATAAGTATTACAGAAGCAAATGCTAATTGATTAGATTTTTAAATAATAAACATTATGAATATGACAAAATAAGATAATAGTACTTCACATCTGTATACTGTTCTATAGATTTCAAAGCACTTTTGAATACATCATCTCAGTTCCCAAAACACACACTGTGAGGCCAAGGGTGGTTACCCAATTACCTCTAATTTACAGATGAGAACACTGAGGTTGAAAAAGTAGAACAGCCTTTCTCAAGGTGATAGAATCAAAAGTGATAAAGCCAGAGATGGAACCCAGCTCTTCTCACATGTAATGAAGTGCTCCCTTTCTCCATACCACCCTTGGTAAGGGGATGGATGGACCTCAGACAAAATAACACAAAGCCTCACCTCAGTTACAGACACTTCCATAAGACGGGTGATGGAATCTTGATGGCTTACAACACCACAGAGCCAACTTTCTTCTCCCTCTGGCTGGTACACTTTGACCCTGTGACCTTGAACACTGTAGGGACCTAAAGAAGAGATCAGTACTGAATATTTTTGGCTAAGCTGTATTTCATGATTGTTCCTTAAAAAACAGAAACAGAAAGACTTATTGGCACTTTTAATTGTCTTGTATGGAGTTGAATAAATGAGCAATTTCAGATTTACTATACACAGCAATTTAAAAATAAAACATAGTTTTTCCCAGTGACTTTGGTAAATTTTATTTGGAGATTTCTTAGAATATCCTAGGATCTGATACCTTATCTCAAATTTTCAATTCTAGAAGTAATACAGGAAAGAGAAAGGCAACTTACAAGTCAAAAACTATAGATAATATGAAAATCTACTCAGATCTATCTGACATATACATAAAAAAAGTAGGCCAGTAAGTTGAATGTACCATTTTGTTATGTTAGCATAGGAATGATACATAACCATTTGCCCTTTGCTATCTTACTTTCAATACAATAGGTGGAGAATTCAATTTTTGAGGTTTCCAGCCTCTGCTCTAATAAGAATCTGAACAAATATAGCACCTGTCTTTCTAAGAACATAGTTTCAAAGATATTACTTTATCAGCAGGTAATGTTACCCTACAATTTCAGCTGGCCCTCCAAGAACAAGTTTCTCTCTCCTACATATCTTATACATTTGAGACCACATAGTTAAATCACTGTTTATTTTAATTATCTTTCAGAGCTATAATTAAGCTTAATTTTTCTATACACATTCATATATATCTCTATGTCTTATCCTGTTCCTTGATTTCCTTCTCACTGCTATCTATTTTTCCTCACTTTCTTTCCTCTCTCATACCTTTCCTTGATTATTAAACATCATTTCACACTGATACTTCCCTTCTCCAAAGAGGCCAGTTTTCCTACTTTTACCTATTTAGATTTAGTTTGACAGAAGAGAACCAAGAGCCCTATTTCACTGAAAATCATTGTTATCATGAGGTCAGGAAGGACAAAGAGCAGATGTACAACATGAAGGGAAGGATAAATGAAGCCAGAGTCTACCCTTTGTATAGAATCTTGGGCAAAATCTGTATGTAAAATGAAAAAGTTAATAAATCTCTTTTGTTTTCATTTTTAAAAGTTAACATGCTCTTAATGTGAATGAGTCTGTGGACACCTTCCTTTATGAACATACTTTACACTCTAAGTTGTTATTTGTTGGTGTTAACAGTCTTTGGTCCACTGAACCTTACAAGCCAGTATGCTCAACAAGGGCCGAGATTTTCTAGCTTGTGGTTATATCCCCAGTACCTTAACACTGTGTCGACTGCAAGGTTAGTCCTTAATAAATATTTAAGAAATAAAGAAATTTTTAAAAAGACAACACTGCATATTATGAGAGATAATACAAAAAGGAAACTGGTTTGAGGGAGATCCTATTTTTCCAATCCATTCTAGAGATCCAGCTAACTGGAGTTACTTGTGACACTACCCACAAAAAGATAAGCACAGATGTTTTAAGAGTTGCACGGTTTTCCCCATTCTATCACTTTCAACATTGGCTATACACCCGATTCAGAATTTAATGACAGAAGACTATCTATTCTTACCTCGGCTGAATATCTCTTGTAGCTTTTGGTCACTGATCAAAGCATTAACTGTGTCTCTCAGAGCAGCATGTTCCAAAAGAATCTGGTTTTGGCCATCTGTTCCCATCTAGTAAATATAAAAAAATAAAAAACTGAATACTGAAATAAATAGCAATAGTATCTAGCCAGAAGAGAAAAATTATACCCCTGAGCTCTACATCAGCATATATCAAAATGTTCCAAAGAACCCTAGTCTGACTACAAGATGCTCTACAAAAGTTAAAGATGCTACGATCATTTAGGTTTAGGAAATATTATACCTCCCTTGAACAAGGTGAGAAGGGGGCAGGACATCAACTGCTTCCCCAACCCATCCAGCCAAAAATCTGTGTATGTTTGACTCACCCAAAACTTAACTCGTAATAGCTTACTGTTGATTGGAAGCCTTACTGATACATAAATAGTTGATTGACATATATTGTGTATATCATACATATTTTTCTGTATTCTTATAATAAAGTAAGCAAGAGAAAAGAAAATATTAAAATCTTGAGGAAGAGAAAATACATTTACAGTACTATGCTGTATTTATTGATACCCTATGTTCATGATGTCTGTTTACAAGATGAATCATCTGTCAATGCACTACATCAAGACTGCCTTATTCAGGGCTTCCCTGGTAGCTCAGTGGTAAAGAATCTATCTGCCAATGCAGGAGACATGGGTTCGGCCCTTGATCTGGAAATATCCTACATGTCACCACAACAATTGAGCCTGTGCTCTAGAGCCTGTGGTCTGCAACTACCGAAGCCTGTGTGCCCGAGAGCCCGTGCTCCGCAACAAGAGAAGCCACTACAGTGAGAAGCCCACACACCGCAACTAGAGAGTAGCCCCCACTTGCTGCAATTAAAGAAAAGCCTATACAGCAACAGAGACCCAGCATAGCCGGAAAAAAAAAGACTGCTTTATAGAAAACAAAACACTACAGATGTTAAAAGTATTACTAACACTAGACATCTAAATGAAAAGACACAGTGAAAAAAGTTTGTATTAATTTATAGGTACTATATTTATTGATGAAAATCCATACACTAAGTGGGCCAATGTAGTTAAAGCCCGGGTTGTTCAAGGGACAACAGCATACTATATCTTTCTACATACAATAGTACGTTTAAAGGCTCTGAGAAGACAAGCAGGGAAAAAAACATGTTTAGGTAAATGTTCTTCATACTTATTTGACTATAAAACATTTTATTCCCTGTAAATCTTGTTATTTTGATACTTATCCACAATTCACTGAGTGCCTATTCATACAAGCACTAGGATTACAAAGATGAATAAAACAAGACTGATGAGAGGGAGTGAGGCCTAATGAGTCAGGAAGACATTTCAACAATAAAGAAATCATCATTAATATTTCACAAAACACAGTTTAGTAAACATTGCTCTTGGCTGCCTCAATAAGACAGCAAAACTCTTGGAAGTCTCCTAAATTTTAACGTTCAGACAATAACTCTTGTGAGAAATAAATATTATCATCCATAAATTCTGAAACTCGAACTCAGATACTAGCTTGTTTAAACTACTAACCTTTCCCTTTTCTGTAACTAAAAATATACCTAAGCTCTTCAATATTTAATGTTGATTGGAACCAGCCCCAATTCCCAGCCTCCGTGCCACTGGCAAAGGTACAGGCCCTTCTCAGACAAGTTACAGACGCAGCCATCTCTGTGAACTCAGTACTTCTGAGGAACTGTGTGGTCTTAAGTGTGAAGTGGTTTCAGGGTGAGGTGGGGGTATGCAGGGGAGAAAAGAATCCTCAGTCACCAAATGTACTTTTCAAGGGAGCAAAGAAACTTTAAAAGCCACATGGATTAGGAAAAAAAAAGGCACATGGAATTACTGGGAGAAAGTACTTGCTTCAACATTAAAAGAGAAGAGGAAACAGTCTATTTATAATCAATAGAGAAATCATCAGGGAGAGAAATAAATTCAGGACTAGACCAACTGATAAGTACCTGGAACAAATGCAACCCATTAGCATCTGACAGGAAACGAAGCTCTCGATCCAGAAGGTATTCAACTGGAACCACAGAACCCAAACCGAGTTTATCTACCAGGGGAGTGAAAGTCTGTGAAATACAATGACAAGAAATAGATTAGTACTTGGGAGAGAAAATAAATAACAATTAAACTGAATATCCAACTGCAGAGAAAATACCCATTATTAATATATATCTTTCAGCTCAGTAAATACAAATAAGCTAAAGCATAAGTTCTGAGAGTCATTCCTAACCCACCATCTGCCCTCAAATAATCATATGAAGCAAACTAGAGCATAAAGTCAGCTCAATAGCCTTATTAACAGCTAAAAAGGATACAAAGAGTAAGAAATTCCTTATTCTCTTTTGCAATCTAACTAATCTTGTCAGGCTTCAAGAGGGTTACATTACAGTAAGCTCTCAGAATAAAGTTACACCATTATCATCTCTAGAACTCTTGAAACCTTTGTGAGATTTCTAAAATGATCAGTGATATAAAAATGTATGGGTAAATTCATATTTAGTGTTTCATAAATAACCTGCCTACAAAAGTCACCCAGGGACCAAAATCAATTTGAGCTTCTTCTAAAAGTTCAACTGGAAAGTGGCCTTAAAAACAAATGAAAAGAGTTCAGTAAGCGACGATATGTATAATCAGTACGTTAAAAATGTCTGTTTTGAGCATTATTTAATTTGGTTAGTCATAGGAGAACTAGATTTTTGCCTTGTGAGAGTCTGAGCTAAGAAGTAGCACACAAAGTGTCTATGCTTCTAACTTATCCAACTAATAAATGGGTGATTTAAAATGCTAAAAACAAAAAAACTCGTCACAAATAGTCTGATTTAAAAATGGGCATATCACCTGAATAGATATTTTTCCAAAAATAGACAAATGGGCAACAGGTACATGAAAAGGGACTCAACCTTACTAAATTCAGGGAAATGCAGATCTAAACCACAGTGAGTAATCACCTCATACCTAAAATGAAAGACAAAGAGGAGGGGACCCTTGCACCATCACTGGGGATGTGAAAAGACAAACACACCAAGTACTACTGGAGAGGACGTAGAGAGGGGGACCCTTGCACCATCAGTGGAATGTAAACTGGTGCAGCCACTACAGAGAAGAGTACAGAGGCTCCTCAAAAAAATTAAAAACAGAAACTACCATGTGATTCAACATCCCACTTCTAAGTATTTATCCAAAAGAAATGAAATCACTATCTTGAAGAGAAGAGATATCTGCACCCTCATGTTCACTGCAGCAATATTTACAATAGCCAAGACAAGGAAACGACCTAAGTGTCCAGTGATGAATGAATGGGTAAAGAAAATGTGGTGCATACACACACACATAAATATTACACACAATGAAATATTATTCAGCCATAAAAAAGGAGGAAATTCTGCCACTTACAATACCACAGCTGAATCTCCAGGGCACTGTGCTAAGTCAAATAAGTCAGACAGAGAAAGACAGATATGGTATGATTTCAATTACATGTGGAATATAAAACAACTGAACTCATAGACACAGAATATATTGGTGGCTGCCAGGGGTGGGGGGAGTCTGGGAAATGGGTAAAAGTGGTCAAAGGGTATAAGCTACAGTAATAAGAAGAGTAAATTCTGAGGATCTAATGTACAGCACGGTGACCATAGTTAAAATGCTGTATTGTATACTTGAAAGTTGCTAAGAGAGCAAATCTTAAAAGTTCTTACCATGTATGTGTTGTGAGAAGCAAATTAGATAATATGTAGGAAGGTACTCTATAAAACAATGAGATTATTATACTTTATTGAGATTTTTAGAATGTTCTTGTTCTGCAAAGCTAAAAAGAAAAGTTCTTACCACATACACAAAAATGTAACTATGTGAGACACAGAACTGTTAACCTTACTGTAATCATTATTTCACTATAAATATAAAATCATCACATTGTACACAGACTTATACAATGTTATATGTCAATTCTATCTCACTGAAGCTGGAAAAAAAACAGTTTCTATGGGGAAAAAATAGACTTTAAGAATTACATTGTTTCATAATATTATTATGAGAAAAGAAAGGTGAAAAATTATTTAGAAACAAAGTATCAAATATTACTTAATATAAAACATTTCAGAAGGCACAGGAGAAGAGATCTCTCCCAATTTTTGCTTCAGTAACTTCAGAATAAAAGCCTGTTAAGGACAAAGCATTAGAGTCTGGGGAATTCTAAAGAGTTTAGCTATTGCATAAATACCATATCGAATAGGAATAAAACCCAAATATGCTTTTAGCCAATAAAAGTCACTCACCAGGGCTGGCCACTGTGCAATTGAGACTCGAGTGCCCTGGATGAGGACTGGGTCCTTCCGAGGTGCCCATACTAGAGACCCTTCCAGCAAAAGTACAATAACTTCTTCAGCGTGAACTTTAACCCAGGAGTGCTGCTTCCAGTTACAGCCATCAAATTCTACAAAGATCTAGAAAAAGAGACAAAAAGTCATCTTAAGGTTACATTGGAAAAAATCCAACACTATAATATAAAAACAAACACAAACTTCCTGTTTTGAAAACTTTTAACTTGTTTTTAACTTCTTTTAATGGATTTCAATAAAAACCAATCTTACTTCAGAGCCAGGAAATTGGTCTCATCCTCACTCTGAGAAGAGGGTACAGAGTTGAGGGGGCATTAGTTATTTACAGTTAGTAATTTCTAGCCATAATCCTACTGAGATTTATAACTCTTAGCTTCCAATTTACATCTAAGCACACTAACTGGGGGCTTACTATGTATAAGGCCCTATGCTAGGTTCAGGAATACGGAAAGGAATCTAGAACACTGGTCTCAAGGAGCTCATAGTCTAATAGGTGGAAAGACAAATTTTTTACACTTCTATTGTGAACTTTTAAAATTAATAAAGGCTAGAGTACTTATAGGAGAAGGCAATGGCACCCCACTCCAGTACTCTTGACTGGAAAATCCCATGGATGGAGGAGCCTGGTAGGCTGCAGTCCATAGGGTCGCTAAGAGTTGGACATGACTGAGCGACTTCACTTTCTCTTTTCACTTTCATGCATTGGAGAAGGAAATGGCAACCCACTCCGGTGTTCTTGCCTGGAGAATCCCAGGGACGGGGGAGCCTGTTGGGCTGCCGTCTATGGGGTCGCACAGAGTCAGACACGACTGAAGTGACTTAGCATAGCATAGCATAGAGTACTTATAGCCTACTTCAAAGAATTTTAGTTGGCTTTTGGGAAAGATGCAAGAAAATGATAAAATATAAATTTGCAAATCAGGACTAAGCAAACTACAATAGGAAGTCACTGTTAAAGTATAAAAAGAGGGAAAACTTATGAAGAGAATAAGGATCTATACAGCTGTATGACTGAGGGATATATGATGAATGAAGGATTACTGATTTGGCTCTGAGCTTCCTAAAGGCCTATCTGAAATGGAGAGGTCAGCTGCATTGTCTTCACTGTCTAAAAAGGAGAACACAAAGCAGTATCTCATGGAAGCAACACTTTTCCAACCCTTGGCTCTACAAGAAATTTCTCATATGACACTTCCAAAGGAAACAATGTAGGGCAATTAAATTAATCACACAAAGCTCTAGGTTTATTACTTGTAATATACTAAGTTTCACATCTACTTAAAAAAAAAGTGATGGGAAAATAAGGCTCAAAAGGGGAAGCATGATTTTCACAGAGAAAGAACATTAAACTGCATTATATTTAATATAATATATATATATATATATATAAAAAATATATGAATGAAGGGGCTCATTCATATATTAATACGTGTTCTGGGGGAATCATATACAACTTTAAGTAACTTGCTGACAACTGGAAAGAGATGTATTCAAACTTGTATTTAAGTACAGACTCAGGAAACAAGAAAGGCAGTAATGAACAAAGCTTGGGGCTTATGTTCCTGAAGGCTTGGATTTCCGTCTTAATCTTAAGATGTTAGTTTTAACTGAAAACTTGACCAAGTCGCTCTTCGCTTCTCAAGTCTTGGTTTCTTCCTTTGTGATAAAACATACCTCATGGACTGGTTGTGAAGACTAAATAAAGTAATAGATTCAAAAGTACTTTGGTCAATTGTAAAGCACTACTTGGGCAATAACATGCCATAAGATAAAACAAATAAGGTATAGGGAATGTTCAGAAGCAGGAGAGATCACTTCAGGTGTGCAAAGGGAGTGATATGGAATGAGGTTAAAAAAAAAAGTCCCCCCCCCAAAAAAAGTCCCAATCAAGTTCTAGGACGGCCAGGAGCTACAGCACCCCGTGGGGAAGGAGTGGGCAATGAGACTAAAAAGATTAATAGTCAATGTGGAAGACACCAAATATTGGGATAAAACTTGGGTTCATACATCTGCCAATGGGAGATACGTATGTGTGTGTGTGAATGTGTATACATGCAACTGCCAGTAAAAGGTTTCTGAGGTCAAAACATAAGCAGAACAGTTTGTTTCAGGACAGTTCAGCTACTTAGTGGATGAAGATGGTTTAGATGGGAGTGGGGTGGGGAACAGTGGGTGTTCTTACATGACCTAGAGTGGGAGCAGTGAGACAAGGAAGGAAGTGACCAGGGCTCATGAGAGTTGATGAGTCATATCAACAAGCACGATGACTGGCTGGAATAAGAGTAAGGGAAAACTCAAAAATGACTTGGATTTTGAACCAAAGACTAGGAGAACAGCAGTCCCATTACTGTTCAGTGGTGTCATAACTGATGTCCAGAGGAGGCAATGGCTGAAGGCCTTCCAAGTCATGAAAAGGAACAGAGGCTGTCGAAATCCTAGGTCGAATCTGACCTTGAGTGCTCTTCTGGGCATAGCTTAGAAAACCAGAGGTTGAGGCTCTCTGGTGCCTGACAGCTAGGTGCCATGTACAGTGGTAATCTGCCAACTACTTTAAAAACCAACATGGTGCTGGTGCTGGTGCTAAATTGCTTCAGTCGTGTCTGACTCTGTGCGACTCCACGGACTGTAGTCTGCCAGGCTCCTCTGTCCATGGGATTCTTCAGGCAAGGATACTAGAGTGGGTTGCCATTTCCTCCTCGAGGGGACCTTCCCAACCTAGGGATGGAACCAGCGGCTCTTATGTCTCCTGCATTGGCAGGCAGGTTCTTTACCATTAGTGCCACCTGGGAAGCCAACATATGAGTCACAAAACTCTAAATCATACCAACATCCAAATATAAGGACAACACTAAAAGAAGTCATTGTTATCAAAGCTGTAATGATTTTAATTCTTTATATAGTAATTTGAACATTTTAAATGTTAGTATTCAGGAATTCTATCATAACACATCTGAAAACACCATGGAAGAGCGGAAATATTTGAAAGCCATATTTCACCTAATTTAAGGGCAATTATTTCCTAACCTGCCTGGGCAAAGGAATGAAGTATTGAACTTGGCAACCACAGTGCTGTATGTTCTAGGATCAAACAACTGCTCTAGGCTAGCAATACAAATTTGTTTTGAGAGCAATATGGAATGTGTATATATAAACATGTTCTACCAGTATTATGGCTTATTTCTGGCCCTAGCACTCTGTTCCACCTCCTAGCTAGAGATGGAAAGAGTTAGAATATATAAGGTGAAGAATCATTTCAGGTCAAAGTACACAGAACAGGAACTCTTAAAATGGTAATGGCCAGGGACTTCTCTGGTGGTCCAGTGGTTAAGATTCCATGCTCAGAATGCAGGATGCCCAGGTTCTACCCCTGATCAGGGAACTAGATTCTACATGCTGCACCTAAGACCCAGTGCAGCCAAACAAACAAACATTTTTTAAAAATGGCAGTGGCTAGGTCACAAAACAGGAAGAAGGGATATAAGCTAACAAAAATCAATGGTAGTGCTTGGACTGAGTTAGAGATGGCCAAGGCAGGTTGATAATCTGGACAGAACTAAAACAGTTTGCGTTTAGTTTTTTTCAAGTATTTTTAAAATTTCTACTACTAAAGTTGCAAAAAGTTATTATTGTACAGCTAGAGCCTAAGGACTAAATGTGTAAAATATTTCCTTAGTTAAGGAGAGTTAGTGGTAAAATGCTTACTTGCATTTCAAAATCCCTTTTATGATCTATATGTAATGCACATTCATTTCAGTGACATTAAAATGAAATAAATTTTTTAAAAAATCAAGTAAGTTAACCTAAGTTTGATAAAATCAGACAGTAGTAGTCTGAGTAATACAAATGTTCATGCTAACCATATAATTATATAATAATCAGTTTGGATTCTGGTCCTCCCCAAGGCCATTCTTACTACAATTAATAAAGGTATTTATTTATTCACTCACTCAACAAAAACAGAATGCCTCAGAAATATGTGTGTGTGTGTGCATGTGCACAAAACACTTGCCAGGGCCAAGAAGATCAAGGTGAATAAGGTAGCACTTGGCAGGAAGGAATCAAACCCTAGATGAGCAAGCCAACAGAGAGGTACAGAAATTATTACAGAGGTATGTAATAAGAGCAGTAATAAAGACTGAACATATTAGAGAGGGTATATGCTTTGGGAAACAAGGTTTCATGGAAGAGGTAGTGCTATACAAACTGGATCTCAAAGGACAAACTGTATTCTTCTGGCAGAGAAGGGAGAGAAAGACTGCAGCAGGTGCAAAAGCAGAGAAACCTAAGAGCAGATTCAGTGTTCTAGGAGGAGGATGTAGCAGCTAGTAAGCTGTAAAGTGTTCTGTTGGCCTGTTAACGGATGATAAATTGAAACCTGGTGGCAAAGGTTCTTGTTTGGTCAGCAGAGTGGGGGTTCTGTTGGTATGTCTGAACTCTCCAGCAGTCAATCCCCCCTATACCCTTCAGTCTGTCGCCCAGCTATTTCTCACAAGCCTGGCCCTGGACACATGCGAGTTTATGTTGTCTTCTATAGGCCTTGGGGGAGGGTTTGATTGTTTTAAGCGGGGTGGGGAAAATGATGATATACACAGACATCTTTCATGTGCATTTTAGAAAGATAATGCCATCTGAGGGGAAAAATTTCTCAATACTGTTTAAATAGGAAATCAAAATAGAAATTACAAAGTATTAAACATCCTTTATTCAAATTATGGGATAAGGAAGTTTTAAAAATGAGATGTATCTAACAGATGAACATAGAACTCTAAGATATATTATATGGAAAAAAGCAAGCTGCAGATTTTTTAGGGAGTTGGGAGGATAGGAGAAGGGTTGGGATAGGAGAAGTAATAGTATTATCTGATAATAAGGTAATATTAGTAAATGTTCCTTTTTTGTCCTTAGACATATTATTTATATAATTAACTTTTTTTTTTTAAAGGAAAGAATTAACTTTGGGATCAGGTTTGAAAAGAACTCATAGAGGCAAGAAACTGGAGGCAAGGAGACTAATTATAAAGTGATGAAAACCCAGGTAAGAGATGTAAAAGGCCTAAACCAAGATCTAGATCAAGACTGTATGAATGAAAAGCATATTTGAGAAATTAGAGATAAAAATAACAGGATATGGTAATGACTATGAGAAGGTAAGGAAAATGGAAACTAACTTCCAAGGTTCCTAACTTTTCTTTTCCAGTTTTTCTAACTACATTCTAAATGAAATATGAACTGTTACAAATGATATTAGAATCCCAGGTGGCACAGTGGTAAAGAATCTGCCTGCCAATGTAGGAGGTGCAAGAGACAAGGGTTAGATCCCTGGGTCAAGAAGATCCCCTAGAGTAGGAAATGGCAACCTGCTCCAGTATTCTTTCCTGGAAAATTCCATGGACAGAGGAGCCTGGTGGGCTACAGTTCATGGGGTTGCAAACAGTCAAATGCAACTGAGCACAGAAATAAGCTGAATACAAAGTGTGTGTGTGTGTGTGTGTGTGTAAATAAATGGTTTTAGGTGCAGAGGAATCACAAAGATGTGGATTTGCACCCCTACTTCCCCATTTCTTGGCTGTGGGAGCAAGTTACTTTAGCCTCTTTGAGCCTTACTTCCTTTGTCTATTAACAGGGACAGTAAATACCTCACAGAACTGTGGTAAAATTAAATAAAATAATGTGAAATGCCTAGTGGACCTTGGGCTTCTGATAAATATGCATTTCTTAAGCAAATTCATAACTGGTCAGAATATAAACTGGAATGACTTCAAAGGAAAAAAAAACTGTCATATATCAAGAATCTTAAGTATGTATATATCCTGTATTTCCATAATAGCATTTCTGGCAATAATCCTAGGAAGTCATAGTAAACACAGAACAGGCTTTATTCACAAAAATGTTCATCACAGAAATATTAATAAAGCATAAAATCTGAAACAATTTCAGTATCCAATGAAAGAGGAGCAGTTAAATAAATTAGCCAGTCAATAAAAACTATAAGATTTCTTTGAGAGCATTTATTGTTTCTCTTTCAGTTACGAAAGCAACACATGTTATCTGTGGAAAATACAAAAAATGACAAAAAATTAAAATCACCTAAAATACAAAATTTTTTGGTAATACATGAAAATAACTGACATATTAAGTTAAAAGAAAAACTCAAAACTGAAAATACAGTATGAATTCAACTTAAAAAAACATTAGACTATGTACCAAACATAGCAGTTTTTAATACGTTGTGATTCTACAGGGGCTTTATTAAAATAACTTCTACATTTTGTATACTAGACATTTATTAATTGAAAATCAGAAAAACAAAACACATCTAACAACTCTGATGTAAATCACAAAAAACCAACTGACAATGTACCTTGGATGGGGGTCCCAAATATAAATCCAATCATATAAAGAAGAAAATCAGTAGTGAGTCAATATCAGTAAAAATATACAAAAGAAAAAACCTTAAAGATCAAGTTAAATACAGGGGGCCACCGAGTAGAAAATCCATAATAAACAAAATAAAAAATCAGAAATAAAAGTTGACGTAATACTGGCTTCTAAATATTCTACTTAAGGTGAATAGTAAAAATGCACATGTTCCCTGTTCTTGATGAACTTACAATCTAGAAGGGCAGATAAGCTATATGCTTATGTATCTACACCGAGAAAAATTAATAAATATTACAAAAGAAGTATCTCACCAAGTGATAAAGGAAGAACACTGGGATTTAGAAAGACTTGATAGAGGTGTTCTTTTCTCTTTACAGGATTTCAATGGACGACAAAATCAAAAGCAAAGGGTAAAAGAGGTATAAAACACTTAGAAAGCACTAGGAAAGCAGAGGATCAGCAAGAGTGCATGTTGTAAATATCCATTTGGCAACGCCCAGCTTTCCTTGTCTGATTCTTTGCAGGACAAGGATCCCTCTTATCTGTAATTTGGTCTCCTGAGTAGACCAGGAGGGGGCTCTGTGCAGATCTCTGGATAGGTTTATCTCCCATTGTAAATTAATAACATTACATGTGGATTTACAAATCAGTCTCAAGAGTTTGGTTAGTGAGAATCAGTTCCCTAGAGCCTGATTACCCCTGAAGACACAACCGCCCACCCCCCACCCCACCCCAGAGCTCCTGCCCTTGCAAAACTAATCGAGGTCACTGTTTAATCAGGCAGGTTTTATCCAACTGCAAGAAGGGTAAAAGACACTTTAGCAGTAGGAACAGTGGGATGAGGAGGGCTTAAAAACCACCAACCTGTCAAAGGCAGTGGAAAACTGAGAAACAGCAACAGGTGTTGTGTCCCCCAGGCCTTGAGGAAGCAAAGCCTACTGGAACCCACTCCAGCTGTTGCTGAGAAAATCACTAACAGAAAATGCCATGTTAGTTACCCGTGATTTAGGCGGGTGGAGGGGAAACTAAATCAACAAGAAGGTGGAGAAGAGAACTAGGCAAGTGAGTACTAAAGGAGGGAATGAGTCCTTGACAGATGGAGAGTTAGTGAAACAACTCTTAGAAACAAATGCATAATAAACAAGAAAAAAATCTGATTGTACAGTAAAGGGAGAGGATGCTGGACAAAATGACCAGTGTACAGTGTGACCACTGGTGGACACATTGTAGTCTTGAAATAAATAGAATGCAAAGACAGTAAGATAGAAGTATCAAAAATGACATACACACATAAACGAAGACAAACTTTAAAAAGCAACTTACACAAAGCACTTGAGTGCCTAAAAAATTCAATAGTGGCTCAATGTTTCAAAAACAGACCTCCTGCTGTAAGAGGAGAGTTAGGATGAAAAGTGTGTGTAGATGGCCTCACATTTAACCATTCTTTTGCACCATCTCATTTTTATTTAAAGTTCTCTAAACCATACACTGATCCACAAAACATATTCTACTGACTTTAATAAACAGTGTACTACAATATTATTCAGATTTTTATTTAGCTTAGGGATTATAAGCAAGAAAAGAACACTTATGGATAATCATTAAAGGCTGACCTCCTAATTCAATTAGGGCTGAAGTTCTATGTGTGAACTTAGGTTGAGAATAAATAATATTAAATTGTACACTGCAAATTATTACATTATCTAGAAACAAACTAGACAGCTATTTTAAAGTCCACCTACTCTGAGACAAAGAGGAGAGTCTGCAGGAAGAGTTTTTTCTTTTTTTAAAAAAAAGCAGATATGCTTTCACTCCTCTTGGAAGATTACCAGACGGAAGAAATATGGTACTAGCCTTGACACTCCCACATCTATTACACCAACTCAAATCAAAGAAAAGGAGTACTTTAGAGCCCACCTTTCCTCTAGATAAAGATGAAAAAATTAAAGGGTTAAAAAAATTAAGGCAGATATGCTTTTACTCCTGTTGCAAGTTCTGGATAGCTGAGACAGGTAAGATATACATTCAAAACAATTCATGACTACTAAAAGCATAATTTAATTCTATCACATAGAAAGAAAAGGATGGTTTAGTTAATAAAATTGGTGTTGCCACAAGTGGTTCCTACTCAGTAGGAAAAGTTACATTGTCCACCACACATGCCACTTATAAAAATATTCCAGATGGACTAAAGATCTAAAGGTAAAAAAATGAAACATTAGAAAGAAAATTTGAAGAATATTTATACAGGCTCAAGGTGGCAGGGGTGAGGGTGGGTGTCTTCTTCCCAAGCAATTAAACCCAGAAGCCATTAAGAAAGGTCTAACAGACCTGCTGATAGGAACATTTTATTTTTCTATGTGGCAAAGCAACCCTTAAACAAAGTTAAAAGCAAATGAGAGAAATGATACTCTTGACAGGTAAAGGGATTAATGTGCCAAATACAGAACTTGAACAGAATAAGAAAACTTCCATTTTTTGAAACAGGCAAAAACTTGGCATAAATAACTCATAAAAGAAATGTAAGAGACTAATAAACACAGAAAAAGATCAGTGGTCATAAAAATGCTAGATACTATTTTTCACTCATCAGATTACAAAAAATGACAAAGACTGATGACACCAGAGATGGCAAGGATGAAAAGAAACAAGCACTACCTGCATGTGGGTCAGAGTATGAAACGCTATAATCTCACAGGAAAATAAACTGGCATTACCTAATAAAATAAAAATACATACATGTACTCCTTAACCCAACAATTTCACTCCTGGATGGCTAACCTAGAAATAAAACCATGATTACATAAAGACATATGTACAAGGATACTAACTCCATTGTAAGTGCTAAAAAATTTAAAATACCTTGAATGTCCATCATAAAGGGAAATGATTGAATAAATCATTGTATATCCATTCTATAATGTAGTTATCTAAAATGATAAGTAAGGTCATGGGTACTGATGCCCATGGTCTAATGTTAAATGGAAAGAAAAAAAAGACACAGGTTACAGATATTGCACAGTATGATAGCATTTGCTTAAAAACAAACAAACAAAAAAAAAAACCCCACCTTTTGTGTAGACAGAGATGTTTTTGTATTTTTGTACCAGTATTAAGAAGACACACAAGGCTTCTTCAACAAGTGAAAGCTGCTAAAGGATGCAGATTGTTGACCTTCCTGTGTATACTCTTGGCATTTTGACATTCTGCAAAATGCAAGTTTTGCTTTTATTATCCCCCAAAAGAAAATCTATGTTTTTGTGTATCTGTGTATTTACCATGGCTACATATGTGAAGGTCCCAAGGTCTCTGTCACTTACACGGACCAATAACGATCCAGAACACAAAGAGGACACAGCGTTAGAAAGGCATAAAAATCCATAATACTAATTTTGCAACTAGACTTTTTTTCAAATATAACAAGCCTATTTTGAAATACAAATAAAGTTACTATTACATGGAAGAGGGAAAGGAAAAAAAGATGTTTAACTACTTAATTCAAAATCTCAGTAGTTATTTCTCAGCATAGCTTTGGTGAGGAAAATGCCCAGCTATCAAATTCTTTTCAACAAAACTCTTGATCAAGATCCTAACTTATGGCTTTAGTAATGCTTTCCAAAAAAAAAAGGTGGGGGGGTTCATTAATGAATCAGGACTACATTTTGAAAGACTTCTGGATCAAAATTATTTAGAAAGAGGATATTAATGGAGCCTAAAATTGCAAAGTGTTTGCAATCACTTCAAAAACTCATTCATTCAACCCTCAATTACTCATCCTTAACAGGGGGCGCCCTGCCATGCATTACTCAAAACCAGGCATGCCTGAAAACATCTTAAACATAACTGAATGAAAATCTGTCCAATCACAGGCCAGCTGCTTGCAAACTCCACCCTTGAGTACAGGAAGAACACTTCTGATTGGAAGACAGTTGTGTTTACTACGGTTGTGTGGTGCAAAATTGGAAAGGCACACATGCCAAAGGTCCAAAGGAAATCTCTTTAATGAAAAAGGAAAACAAACGGACAGTTCTGATTCTATATTAGTTGTTGTCATTAACTGAACCTCATCATCACAGCAGCAATTCTTGAGCAATTTTGCAAGCTAGTAAAATATTTTAAAGGCTGAGTTTTGTTGTCGCTTTTTTTTCTCATCTATGTTCCTTGATTATACATACGAGACAAGCATAAGCCTATTCTTAAAACCCCAAACTGCCTTTGCTTCTAAATGCATACATCTCCATCCAAGACCTCAACACAGTTGTAATACTTTGCTTTGAATCACTGAAACTTTTTACTTGGTTTGAGTAACCAGTGCCATGGGCCCAGTGGCACAATTCTTCAGTATTTAGCTTAGCAGGTGTCCAGCATCTCCGTGAGCTTCAAAAACCACTGCCCTTTGGGAGCTCAGCAAACAACAAAGTGAATGGGTAGCCATTTCAGGTGCAGAGCTCATTAGCAATTCATCTGATGGAGGAAACAACTAGAACCGAAAACTTCGACTGAAAGGCTAGGACAGACTAAGTTTTTAGGTCAAAATATGGATTTAATAGTGGATCTCAACCTAAGTTTTGCATTCAAGGTGGTAAATTACTGGATCTAGGAGGGACACCTCTCCCCCAGTCTTAACCTAAAAAGCAGTCTTCTAAAGAAATAGCAAAGGAATTTAACTCCAAATCTCCTTGCTTAATCATCCTCTTCACCTTATTACATTCCTGATATCTCTTTAAAAATTCGCCCCACTAAAGCCTCATAAATGTCCAAGCAGCCTTTTTCTTAAAGCCAAAGCCAGCCGTAAGCAAAACCCAGAAGACTTCTATATGGGGCGGGGCGGGGAGTCTGAAACCACTGATCGGTAGGTAGAAAAATGAGTATCAGAAACCTGCAATGTTAACATCAAATCTTACAAAATGAATTCCCGTTTACAGCGAAAAAAATATCTGCAAAAGCAAGTTCATCAAGAAAATTTTCCTTCTGCCTGCGGATCTATCACAATCTAAAAGAATCCCCCTATTTTTCACAGCCTTATCTCAACACAGAACCTAGGGCCGCTATCAGAATGAGGAACTAAAGAGGCTTGCCAAAGTTCAAAGACAACATTTTGTAGCTACATTAACAAAAATAACGCATCACGGACACGAATGCTAGTTAAGTTCTATTACTGAACAACTTTAATCACAAAATACACCAAGACAAGTATTCAAAAGTGGCCATGCCCCAACACAAAGTTTCAAAACAAAACCTCTCCCAAGGTTTGGGGGAGTTGCCCAGCTAGGAGATAAAAAGCACCACCCAACAGCCCCATTTGGCTGCTAAGACAGATCTCAAACTTATCAAAAGCAGCCACTACGGCAGCTCCTGTCACCCAGAAGCGCAAAGACAGAGGAGTCTGAAGAGAGCTGGCCTTTCTGGAGACAGCCAGGCCGAGTCTGGCTCAGACGAGGAGGAAGTAACTGCCAGATAAAAAAGCTTTGAGCAGCTTCAACTGCAGCCTCTCGATCTCCCACAAGTGCCCACATTCCCGCCCCATTCGGGGCTCGGGGAAGAAGGGAACAGGGCGCAGGTCTCCCACGAGAGGCTGGAGACTACAGGTCCGCTTCTTCCAGGGGGCAGCGGCACACGGGCAGAACTCTAAGGGGCCCCGGAACCCAGGGTGCTAGAGCCTGCTCCTTATGAGTGTTGGGGGGGGGGGGGGGGGCGCTGAGAAAGGGGTCGCTCAGGAGGCGGGGCCTGCCGGGTGGAGGCAGCATTTCCTAGCGCCCTGGCTGCCCCCCCGGGGTAAACCGGGGCGCGCACCCCGACGCGGAAGCCATGCTGGCCAGAGCTCGGGGTGCTGAGGAGCCGGCGGGGGGCGCTGAGGAGATCTGGGGGCGCGGAACTGGGTCACCTCCACCCCACCGCCCCCTCACAAAGGCCCCCGGGGAGGCCGCCCGCAGGCCGTGCAACCCCGGCCTCGAGTGCCCGCCTCGGCCGCCACTCACCGCTAGGTCCTGGGGCACCGCCCCGCTCATGGCCCGCACCGTGCCGGCCCGCCAGGCCCGAGTGCGCAGCGCAGGCCCCGGATCTCCGCCCGCCGCCGCCGCCGCCGCCGCGGGGACCGAGGCCGAGGACGAGCCCGCGGTGTCCGCGAACAGAAGCAGCAGCCGCTTGCCCACCGGGGAGGCTGCCGCGTCCGCCATCGCCAGGGCCGGCCGGACCCGTGCTCCCGCCCGCCGCCTCCCACCACCTCCGCCGCCGATCTCCCGATCCGCCCGCAAGGCCTCCCTCCGCACCACCCGCGGCCGCGGCTCCCCCCCACCCCCCCCCAACAGCCACCACCAACCACCGGCGCCGCGCAGCGCCCCCCGTGGCCGGGAGCGGAGCCGCAGCCCGGGCCCCGCACAGCGCCCCCCGCGCTTCGGAGCGGGCCGGCAGCTCCGGGCCCCTCGCAGCGCTCCGCCCCAACCTCCCCGGGGCCTGCAGTGCCCCCTGCGGCAGGGAGGGGAATTGCAATTTCGGCCGGGGTGGGGAAGTGGGCGGGTCCTTCAGTTTCCCTTGGCACCATCCTGGTGCCATATTGCCCTTAGGGGGCCCCTTAATCTGAGGTTTTAGCTTACCCTCCTTGTATACCAAAGACTTTAACTGGGGTGGGTGGCTGAGGGGCAAGTTACCTAGAGAATTGATATTCTGAGATAAGAAGTTAGTGCCCCAGTACCTGACTGATTTCCAAGCCTGAAAATAGGCACTACCCTCCTGTCCTTATCTTTTAGGAAACTTCCCATTGGTCCATGGGACACAATATCTTTCTTCTCACTTGTCCATAACATGGTACCATTTCATTATATATTACCAATACTTCATAGGTCCCTTTCCAATTGACCAACGTTTTATACCCATTGTATATGATAATGCCACTCTATATTGGCTGAAGGCCAACGTGCTTCCAACATCTCAATAGTCTGACATATCCTAGTGGAGCTTCTTCCTGCTTCCAAATCAGCCAATGTTATTAAGTCCAGGTGTTTCTCAATTCAACTTTTAAGGGAACTGGAAAGAGACCAAAGTACATCTTACCATGGAAATAAGTGGAGCTGGGGACAAAGAAAACCCCATCACTCCTATCTGAATTCATAGGCATGGAAGACTGATACTCCTGTCAGAAAAGTGGCTGTAGAGAAGGGGAGATAGTGAGATATCTTTTGCCTAGATTTTTGTTTACACTGGGCAATGAGAAATCTCAGTCATTAACATTGGTCACGTTAGAGACTAGCACAAGTTCCATAATCTTATGGATGCAGAGTATACATGGAAGTAGATACAAACCAGGAAAAGATGGTATTAATCCATGATTACTACCCTAAAAGTACCCATTTCTTTCACTGATCTGACGCACAGACAATTAAGAGCAGTAGCATTCTTTCCAGACTTATGTGCCTACCTAGAAATCTGTCCATAATCTTCTTTACCTTTGACCTACTTGCCTTGTAGCAAAGGTTGGGGGCCAGAGGGAAGTACCAGTTATTGGCTTCAGTCAAAGTACAACATCCAGTGAAGCCATTCTAGAACTAACCTTATGGAGCACCAAGGAAACATTTATTTGGATTTTTTCCTCTCCCTATTCCCTATAGTGTCCATCTTCCATAGCCAATCTGAGGCCTGATTCAGTTTTTCTTGGTTTTTCTGGGCCGAGACACCTCTTAAAACACACTCCTCACAAATTGTAATTGGTAAGAGACAAAGAGATGAATCCATACATGACCTAGCTGCCTTGTAGATTTTCCATTAAAATTCACTGCTGGGATTTTCTCTCATGGGGAGCTCTTATTACTGTCCCACTGTCCAAAGCTAGCTTCTCACAGCACCAGACACAAGTGGTGTCTTTGTGCCTAAGCTCAGGAATGGGAAAGCAAAGACAAAAAATAAATAATTAATTCACAAATATGGCAACACTTTCATAAGCCAGTAAGTTTTCAAAGAATAAAACAAAACCCTCATAAAGTTTATATTCTTTCTTATGCTTCAGCAATGGAAAATGAAATCACACTAGCCTTCAGAGAAAATAAACAGTAGAAAAACCCAACAAAAAAACTGACCAGAAAGGAAAAAAAGCAGAGGGAAGTAAGTTTGTTCAGGCCTTAACCCTGCTCAAACAGTAGGCGAAACATAACAGCAGTTTTATACAAAGAACGAACCTGTGATTCTGAGATTCTTTAACCACATGCTATAGCCCTACCCCCTTCAAAGCCCTTCTTACTTTGTTTCCAGGATAGGTGACAACTCCCACTCTTTTCAGGGTGTTTTTTCATCCCCTCAAAGTTCCTCCTCCAGGTAGTCAAGCCAATCCTGTCTTCTTGCACACTTCATTGGTATTCAGTGATGAGTGTCACCAATTTGAAGCAGAAAACTGGGTCGGAGGCTAAGCAACTTGACTCTTCTTGCTGCCTGGCAAGTCATTGCTACAACTGGTAAAGAAAGGCTATGCCTTAGGGACAAGAGGCTCCTGCCTAGCTCTCTAAGCAACTACACTTCACCCACACACATTGGAAGAATGCTAACGGAGGGAGAAGAAAGGGTGGAATAGAAAGGTCTAGAGAGAGAGAGTGAGCCACACAGCTTCTTTCAGCAAATGAACATTCCAAATTGAAGCATTAGGGAAAATACCACCTTCTAGAGCAAAAAAGCAGCTCTGCTGCTAGGGTAGTTTTCCAAAACCAGTATTTTCAGGATGGTGAAATTGCTGAGGTCTTTGGACTCTGAATTTTGACAACTTTATCTCCAGCTCTCCACAACAAAATGTATGAAAACTCTGAAAAGACACTCCTGGACAAGGTCCGTATTATGCCTTCTCCATACTTCCCAAAGCCTACAAACCATTCTAGACAAGTTTCTAATTGCACCATCTAGCATTTCTCAGGGAGGAAGAATGGATTAATACTTGACTTCACCCTGCTGGAAGTGAGAGTGACAGGAGGTAAGAAGAGATGGCTATAAGTACCAGGGAAACAGGAGACCAAATCAGACTGCCAGAAATAACTGAGGTCTTAACAGAAGCTGGGTCACAGGATATAACTACTGTGGCTGCAAAGGGCCCAGGGACCAAATACTGTCCTCGAGGGGCAAAAGTTCAGCCATGTCATAGAAAAAGCAGCTGGAAGAGTTGCGTGGCCTTCTCCCCACTTCCTCCTTGCCTTTCTTTGTGAAGAAAGGAAGACAACACTGTAGTACACAAGGTTGCTTGGGAAAATGGATTATTCTAATAAAACTTTATTTTTTCAAACACAGCCACAGAGGCAGGACCTCATGTTTAACACACACAGACTTATGGATTTTTTTTAATATAAAACAAAGTTTACGAAAAAATTTTTCCACTTTTTGTATTTGTAATCCCATTAGCACAGGGACTTTGGCAGCAGGTGGGAGTGAAGGGCAGCTGGAGCTGCCAGTGGGCAGTCACCGGGCACAGGAGGAGAGCACCAGCCTGGGAGTGGCTTCACTCACACACGCAGGAATACTCACCTACTGATCAGCCACACCACACACACAACACAGATGCAGATGTCTACCCAGGGTCAACCACTGCAGAGGTGTGTTCCACTCTGGGTAAGCCCAATATGTGAAAATCCAAATTGTCAAAACAGCTAAAGTAGAGGGAGGTTGCTTGCTTTACAAAAGAAGCAATCACAGGCTGCTTTTAAATGGTCAGCAGTCCAAATGCTTTGAAAAATAGCATTTGGTTTATACAGATCTACCATGTAAAGCAAAATAAACCACTTCTCGAAAAGGCTTGTCCAAGGGCCACAGGTACTTAGATTAGGAAGCAAAACAATAGTTCCAGCTAGTTTAACTTTCCAGATCTTAAAGTAATGGAATTCAAATATGGCATCTATAGACCTTCTCCCTTAGGGATGGTGCCCTAGGGTTTTGAGGAAGCCAGGGTGGAGGCAGAAATTATTGCCCTCACTTCTTCAGCTTTGGGCCTGCAGAGAACCCCCTGACATTACCAGTGGCCTATTGTAAGCTGGCACAATCTGCAGCAGAGAGCCCAGGCATGAGGATGGCCCAGGAGGAAAAGAAGCTGGCACCAGGGAAATTATGGCCTAAAGAGCGAGAACAGAAAGGGGAGGGATAAAACCAAGGAGGGGCAACTCCTGGGCTCACAGTTTCCTTGGATTCTCCAGAGAACCTCTCTCAGGCCCCTACAGACCTGGTAGCTCACTAGTAACTCGTGCAAACTAGCAGGTGAAGGGAAGGAGTCCTGGAGGGGTAGAACCTCTAAAGGCAGGAGGCTGAAGAAGACATAGCCATCTCCTCGGGAGTGGAGGCAAGGATGCTAGGGCCTCACTGATGCTCCTATCCAGCATGTGGGAGACCCAGAAAACCATAAGTTCAAATCCATAAGGAAGAAAACACATAGGTCCTCTTTCCTAACATGAGCAACTGGTTCCTACAAAACCCTGGGAAAATGCCCTTCTTCCAATAAACAGGAAGGGCAGGTCTAATTTGGTCCTGCAGGGTCTAAGCAAAGCTGGACAAAGCCTCAAAAGCCATTATGGCAGCAGCTTCAGTATGCATCTCCCCTGGAGCCAGCCCTATAGAGCTTCTGAAATCCTTAAACCCATCAGTGTGGCCACTGAGACCTGTTGCTGAGCCCAAGTTGTGGGTGTGAAACAATAAAAGAAATTCAATCCAGCAACAACAAACTCCCAGCTGCTTCTCACAGTCTGCTTTACACATCCTCAGCCAATCCCTCAGTGAGCCTCAACCTCCCTGAGGTCTCTAAGGGCCAATTAGAGGCAAATAAACATTTCCTGGCAGGAGTGGAAGATGAGCAAACTAGTAAATGCTGACATCCCCTTCCTCTTTCTCAACCAACTCAGAAAAAATGGCTAGGCCTGGATCTTATAACAAGTTTCTCTACAGTCTGCTTCAAAAGGGCAGTGCTGGGGTGCACTCACCTATGCCTGCTGGGGACTGAACACTACTTCTGCTGCAGGTCAGCCTCCATACAGGGGCTTCCTTCCTTCTTCTTGACCCTCAAAGGGCAGAAAGTAAGAGGGAAAAGAGGTCCCATCAGTAGGAAGGGAAAGAAAGAGATGGAGCCCTTCAGCCCTGCCTTAATTGCCCACATGTGCTTGCATCTACTTAGTGAGTGAGATAGGCAACTTGTATCCAGCCTTGGCAATCTGATAAGAAAAAAAAAGCCAGCTCAGAATCAATATGCAGCACCCTCTCCAGCCAATACTAGATCTATCTAGGGGAGGTATGGGCCTGAGGAAAAGACCATTAGTTGAGGACCCCCAAATAGAATCCTTTGCAGAGCCACTGTTGCTAACAGATTACAAGCTTGCTTCCAGAGCTCCTTAGAACCCCGACTCCTAAAACAAGCCTGCTGTCCCGTGAAAACCTAAGATCCTGGGAGTACTGCGGTGCTCTGCTGTTAGGTTTCAACTGCCTTCCTTCCCTAAAGCTACCCAAACACACCTTTCCTCGAGCACTCTCATGCACTCACACACTCTCACACAATTTCTCCAAGGAGGCTGAATGAACCCCCCACCCTGGCCAAATTCTAAGACACAAGTGCCCTTTGAAGCAAAGGGGCTAGTGAAATTCCCCGAGCTGGGGTCGGCAGACCCCTTCCGTCCCTGCCCATTGCTTTCTCGGTGGCAGGGATACTCACACTCAGGGCCGCCATGGGAAGGGTCTGCTCTGGGGCTGTCCCTCCCGCCACCAGCTCCGTTTATCTTGTCCCGGCCAGTCTCTCGGCATAGTCGAGCTTCCTGGAGCGAGAAGATTTCCGGCTGCCCTGAGTCGGAGCCCTCCATTCACCCCCATTCCCAGGCTGGGCCCCCAGCCTTGGGACCTCGACACTTGTTAGTAGCCATAAGAGAGTCAGTCTGTGTGGCCCCAGGAAGTAGCCTCTCAGTTTTAGTTCTCCTCAATCAGATTCAAGTCCAGGTCCCCAAAGTCCTGCTGGCACAGTGTCCGCTTGCTTAGCGCCTGCCGCCCCCACCGCACGGCCCCCTCCTCTTCCTCTTCGCTTTCACTCAGCACCTGGGAGGAACCCCCAATGGGGCTGCAGGAAGCAGAGAGGGGTGGGGGGCTGCAGGCCATGAACCACGGTGGAGAGATACTGCTGCCTTCCCGGGCTGTTTCTTGGAGACAGAGACCTCCTGAGTATGGTTTCTGTCAAACAAAACAAACAAACAAACAAAATTAAGGCAAAGAGAGATGTTAACTTCCCAGAGAACCCTGCCCAAGCTGTATTTCAAAGTACCCCTCTTGGTTACCCTTGAAAGCAGGAGTCCTATGCGTTAGGGTGAGGTCATGAACTCCCAGATAAAATTTTGAAAATTCAGTGTACATGCATATTTTTTTGAGGAAAAGAGCCCATAGTTTCTATCAGATTCAAGATTAGAAGCCTGTTTATAAACTTCATGTGTGTAGGAGTACTGATTGACAGCTTGTTTCACTCCTATATTGCCAGTGCCTAGTCGGAGTCTGTTACGTAGTAGGTATTCAATAACATTTGTTGACTGCTTGAACGAATGACTATGAATAAGTGAGTAAGTCCTCAAAGCGGTTTATGACCCAGTGGTCCCAAAGAAGAATATGAAAAGAGTGGGCAAGTGCCTACAACAACTGTACTCATACTGGGAAGACAAAAAACATTTGTTGAGTGAATGAATGATGCAGCAGCCTATTTTGCTTAAGCCCTCCCAGGCCCACGTGAAGCAGTGAAGGGCAAGGGACAAAACCAGCCTTGCATGAGAAGGGGCAGGGCACTGATGGGGCTTTTCTGAGCCATGCATAAAGAGGGAAGATGCCTCCGGTAGGACAATCTGGGATCTCTGTTGGAAGGTTTAACATGGGTCCACTGAGTTTCTCTGCAACTCCCAGAACTGAAGAATTTCACAGGACTTTCAATGCTAAAACCAGGATAATCCTGGGCAAATTGAGATGGTAGACCACCCTTAGCCAAGGCTCAGGCAGACAGGAGTGCCAAGAGAGGCCATGTCAGGAGGGCCCGGAGCTAAAGGACACCTTACAAGTGAAAATCGAACAGTCTTCGCTACTCCCATCCCAGCTTCCCTGGTCTTGCCAGTCCCACCTGATTCATCTTGTCAAAGTCCAAGGAAGGCCGCAGCCGCCGAGGGTCCTCCTCATGGCGCCGCTTGACCCCAGCTTTGCGGGCATCAAGATCACAAGGCTGTGAGCGGCTTCGGGGAAGATTGCGCAGGCCTCGAGGTCGCCAGGGCAGCTCTGGGGAGGATGCAGGGGAGCTCCGGGCAGAGGGCAAGAAGCGGCTTGCCTGTGGGCCCAGGCTGGGTGACAGGGAGAAGCGGCGCTGGGGTGGGCAAGGTGACAGGGACTCAGCATCACTCTCCCAGGAGCCACTTTGTGGGGAGGCGGCAGAGGGATGAGAGGAATCTTGAGCTAGGGCTAGGCTGAAGAAAGGGGGGCTGTAGGGTCTGTGGGCTGGGGCACATTGAGAAGAGGCACTGGGAGCTTGGAGGAACCTGAGGCTGGAGACCCGCTTTGGGGGGCTCTGGTGAGGCACCTGTGGCCCACCCCCTCCACCACTGCCCCGGTGCTTGATGGGAGTCCACAGCTTGGAGGGGGCGGGCCGCCACACTGGCTGCCAGCGAGACAGGTCCACGGGCACTGAGAGTGAGCGGCAGTGCCTCTTAGATGGAGGGGCAGGGGGCACAGGAAGCTTTTCTGGGTCTGGGGGCTCAGGGCTTAGGACTTGGGAGAGGGACTGCTCCTGTGGGGAACTTCCTGGGCTGGGTGGTCTGAGGTGCAGGCTCAAGCCTGAGGGGTGGTAGCTGAGGTTGAGGCTATCCTGGAACTCGGCACAGGAACAGTGGGGCAGGCCCCTCCAGGAAGCACCTTCTGGAAGGCATTCATAATAAAGATAGAATTAATGATAGCTAATATATTTTCAAAAGCTTATTATGTGCTACAAAACATAGTGAGCACTTTATGTGAGGTTTCCCCTCAACTTCATGAGTTAGGTACTATCACTACCCCCATTTCACAGATGAGAGAAGTTCCATAACTTGCCAACAGTTATACAGGAATCAAATGACCAAAGCAAGGTTCAGAACCAGATCTGTCCGATGCTAAAGCTAGGTCTTTTACCCAGCAGACTATAGTGCCTCCGTTATGAGGAACCACCTGAAACTAAAAATGTAGAATCATAAGCTGCCTGCGAATCCCTGTCAAAGGTAGAATGAGTCAAGAGAAGCAAAGGTGTGTGTGCCATGCTCACCTTTCACTCCACTCCACCGAGCTCTTTGCTCCCCCAACCCCCAAGCCCTGAGTTGCGGAAACCTGGCCTACACTCTCCGTCCTTAGCCTTTACCTTTCCTATGTGTCAAAGCATCAAGCAGGTAAGAGATCACTTGTATTCCTAGTGAAGGCAAGGGTGGGGAGGGTACAGTGGGAAAAGCCTTTGATGGTGCTTGTGTTCCTCTGGGTCTGGCCACCCACAAGGAAACACTCAACATACGTACATGGTAAGATCTTCTAGCCTTATTATGATTAGTTTAAAAAGAAAGTTCCAAATATACAGAATGCAACCTTTTGTGTTCAAAGAGTGGGAATAAAAAAAATTTTAATTTATATTTGCTTCTATTTGTAAAAAAACAAAAACAAAAACTCTGGTTGAATAGACAAGAAACTAATAACAGGAATTACTTTTAGGGAGGTGATAGAAGCTAGGTAGATAGAAAAGGAAGGGGGACTTTTTTCAGATTAACACTTTTCCTATTTAAAAAAATTTGAAATGTGACTGTATTCCCTACTCAAAAAATTAGATTACAAAAGTTCCTACAAGGCTAGAATAAGAGCAAGGTAAACAGATAACTCCCATACTGGTGCAATAAAATGGAGACAAGCACCAATCTCAGAAGCTGACCCTGGTAAGAAAATTGTGGAGGCAGGCTAGTTAGACCTGGTTATGGAAAACCAATAAAAGAAACATGTGGATGGAGGCATGGCATACACACAAATGTACACATAATGTCTTACCAGACACAAGCTGGAAAGGGTTCCCACAGTTGGAGATGTCTGCATGATCAGGCAAAGGCTAAGAGACACAGAATATCCATCATGATTCAAGATCAGGACAGAGTTCCAGGAAGCCCTTTCAGCTCCCCTCTGCAATTCATGGGCTATAGGGATATTAGGGACATCTAAGTGTTCTCTTATCCTCTCAAAGTTAGTAAAATAATTCACATCTTCCAGTATCTCAAACCTTTCTCCACCCAAATTTTAGTGGCCCTTCTCTTAACAGTAAAAAAAATCCCTGCCCTCTTCCTTTTGGGCTGGGTTTTGAGCCTTTAGTGGGCACATCTAGTACAAGTACGATAATTCATACAACACAGGACAAGGCTGAAGTAGTAACAACAAATAGCCTAAGAAAGGGCGAGGGGGTCTTAGAGAAGTGGGAAGACTGTCTTTTACCAGACTGATGCTGAAGCGTGTGCATTTCAGCTCATCCAGAGTCTGCTTCTGTAGCTGCTCAGTGATCAGGGTTATCATGATTCTCCCCGGGATTTGACTTGCACACTTTGGAGCAAATGATGGATGTCTTCCCTGTTGTTCTTCCAGACCTCACTCGTGAGCTGTCTTCTGCCACTGCAGCACCATTCTAGCACCATTGGGACTTCCCTCTCCAGTCATGCCTGCTGAGTCTGCCAATTACAGATGGATCAGCCCCAAGTGATATTAGAGATGTACCTACTCCAGAGATGGAAAATGCAAGGCACACATACCCCAGCATCCCTATGTCAGGCCTCTGGCACACATCATTAACTGATCACAGCTCTTTCCGGCTAAGCCTAAACATAGCCTCAGAAACAGTCTCAACTTGGCACTCCGGATAACCAGTATAATAAAATGGAGTTAGCAAGCAAGTTGAAACCTATTTGCCACTCCTAACCTGGTTCGTGCTCTGCTCTGCCTACCCAAAATACCAGCACCACGAGCTCAGACGAGAGAAATGCCTACATTGTTATCTCCATCCTGATTAGTCCAATATTTTATCTTCCAGTCAAAAGCAAGAAGAGGTAGCCTCTTCCTAAACTACAGAAATAGTAACAGTGCACTGGTTATAGGAATGACTTTCTACTTCAAACCAGAGTAAACAAGGTATTATATTCTCCTTTATCCTCAACAGCTGATATTATTGTTCTCCAACAGATACTGTACATATTCTCTTATAAGAAGACAAGAAAATGCTACCAGGGTAATTCCATTCACATTTCAACTCTACAGATGTTAAAAACAACAACTCTAACTTCATTCAACTAAGTTTTTAGCCTGATTTGACTCAAAGACCATGAATACAATTAATCAAGACTCTTTCTCATGGTCAATTACAGTAGAAGCAAACTAATTCTATCAGAGAACAGGCTTCAAGCCCACACAATTGCCTGAGGGACCTCAATCAACGGAGGAGGGAAGTTAATCTAACATTTCCATACTGTTCTGCCTATTCCCAGAAATGACCAGCAGGCAGACAGCAATCAGACAGTGTAAGTAGCATTTGCTAGCAAAGAGAACTAACTATCAAGAAATCAAATCTGGATCCGATTTGCTGTCATGGTCTTGGCAAATCATCAAACTTTTCTTTCCCTCAGTTTACCCATATGAAAAATGGGCAGAATAATCTTAATCTGTCACAGGGATAATATAATAATGCAAAATATCAAACATAAGAAGTATACCACTTGGCCTGAACAAATCAGAAGTCCACACAGACTGCTGTTTCTCACCCTTCCTATTTGTTGCTCTATAAAGCCTCAGGGTGCTACAAGTGATAATATTAAGATGAAGAAAGCAATTGGGTTGGTTTATTTGGCTGGATATCAACCTCCCTCACTCACATGCCAAGAAAAGCCCAAAAGGCTTGACCTTGAGGGCAGATAACTTTCAACCCTGGCCAAAAAAAAGGGGGGGGGGGGGCGGCGGCGGGAATCCTCTCTACTCGATTTCCACCTCAGAGGGAGGCAGACCACAAAGAGAAGCAAAGAAACACACTTCGATGTACTTGGAGTTTAAGCAAAAAGGAGGCAGGAGAAGTCAACCACCACTATAGTTAAATAATATTTTCATGCATAATTATTATTACCACCCTGAAGTTCCAGTTTCCTGAGCACTCCCTTCAGCCGCTTCCCCCATTCTTGTAGGAGAAGCTAAAGCTTGTATCACTTCTGCTCTTGGTTTCTTAACTCTGCCCTCAAAGACCAACCAGAGAGAAAACCTAAGGCAGGCTTTTACCCTCAGAGACCCCAGGCCTCAGGCTGACCAGCCATGAGAAGCAGGGAATAAAGCAAACTCTTTCAAGGCTTTCATGAGGCATTTGGCCAAATAGCAAACTTCCAGCCCTCTCTGGGATCAAGAGAGTGATTTTGTGTTTTTCTGCATTTTAATTGTTGGGATGTGGCCACACACGGCAGTAATTAGAACAATGCAACTACCACCACGCAACTGATACTTTCAGTCTGAGTTTCCTAAAACAGGCCAGGCTGAGAGGGGGAACAGAACGGAAGCCATAAGGAATCAAACCAGGACACAAAAGAAGGCAAACCAGCTCCGCGAGGGGCCTCCTCTTTCTCAGGCAGGCAGAGAAAAAAGTGTAAGAAGCCCTCTCTTGCCGCCTTCCTTCCCCTTCCATTTTGTGCATCTGAGGGGCACAGACAGCCCTGAACGTTCACTAAACAAGTTAAAACTTCTCAGCTTAACAGCTGGCATGGGGCTAAGCCCAACACAGAGCAGCAGGCCGCTAGGCCCTCCCTCAAACCCCACCAGGCCCAACTCTCAATCCAGGCTTTCTCTGCACCATCACCTGTCCCTCAAATAAAGGTTGGACCCCCACCCCACTGGGTGGCGGTAACCCCTGACATAAGGGTTTCAGGGATGCTGAGGTTGTGCTGGAACCTGGATAACCTAGGATCAAGTCAGGCCAAGGAAGAAAAGAGTCAAAAACCCCTGGAGACCTTCCCCCTAGGTCCCAGTCCCACAGCTCTGGGGGAGACTGAAGAAAAACATGAGGCAGGGAGGCACACGAACAGGTATGTGGGGATCTGACTGCTTTTTCTCCATATGGCACTGGTGGGCATAGGGGTGACAAGTGGGAGCACCCCTCCCCCCACCCCAGTGAAGAAGCAAAAGGCTAGGCCCCCCTCTCCAATCTTAAACCTCTCCATCGGTTGCTCTGCCTGTCCCCGCGGGGTGGGGCATGGGGCGTCCGCTAGCCCCTCGGGGTGGGGGGGAGGGCGCCAGGGCACGCTCAGGGGGGCTGTCGCTCGCCTGTTCCCAATCAGCTCCCATCATCTGGCCGCGGGGAAGCGAACTCAGGACACAGGGGACGGGAGGGTCTGGGACTTAACACTCCGCCACCCCCTCCCCCACCGGGTCCCGTGCTCTCCCCGCGGAGGCGGCCAGCAAGGCCCTGCCTCGCGGGCGGACGGGCTGGGGGAGGGGAAAGAGGGAAGGAGGGAGGGACGGTCTAGGTGCCCGCCCCGAGGCCCCAGCGCCACCTGCCCTCCGCCACCTACCGCGGCTCCTCCAGTTCCCAGGGCCGCGGCCGGAGCAGCTCTGAGCGCTCGGTTCGCCCCACGGTGCCCTTAAAAGGCGCCGGCGTGAACCAACGGGCCCCTGAGGAGAGTGGAGAGATCGCTCGGGTTGGGAGAACCCCCCTGAACCGTCCGTGGAGGCTCGAGCCCCGCGTCGTTTTTCTCGCAAAGTCTTTCTTGGCTAGCGCCGTCGGAAAGAGGCCGGGCTCTTTGATTTAGCGATGAGGGTGATTTCCTCCCTAGGAAGTCACCCCCTGCAAAATATTGCCGAAGGTGGACTGGGCCAGTCGAACGCAAATCTCGAAACCCGCGGGGGAGGCCGTGTTGGTCGAAGGTAAACAAAGTCATTGCCCCCGCCCTCTGTTACTACATCTGTCCACGTACGCCCCCCAACTCGATTTCGGCAGCATAACGGAATTAGCCAGGGTTCCTCTCACCTGTTTTCCTGCCCCCACTCTCTACGGCCTCCGCTCTGAAGGAATTCCCCTTCCCCCAGCAGAGGACCCGTCCATGTCGTGAAGGCTTCTGGGAGGCGTAGTCCAAGCGCCGATTAGGGCCTGCTCTGAGTCCCAGGAGCCCCTCTTCCAGCTGCCGGATCGGCTCGAACCTTATAAACCCAGGACCTGTAACGGTTGCGGGCCGTTTCCACTTGTTTGTGTAGCTAGCTGTCACTCAAAATACTGTAAATCCGACGAGGGCCCAGGGCTGTTCACTCCTTCTCCTCTCTCTATGCCCCCACCCCCCAGCAGGATGAGGTAATGGGATTGTGATTATGACATCATAGGCGGTTCAGTTGCTTGCGTGGGGGAGGGGGGAGAAGGGAAAGTACGGTGGTTACAGCTGGACCACTTTCTTTAAACCTTTCTGGGATGGAGGAAACAGGTCGCTGGGGGAAAAGATATTGATAGCGCTATATTTCCTCTTCAGGAAGAAGAAACCACCTTTTATTAAATCTCCATCGCTACCACTACCTTCTACTCAGCCAAAGTTTAAGTCCTTTTTCAAGAGACTGAATGTAGCAGTTGGTAGGTGAAGAGGTTGTGGAACGGCTAGGTGGTTTCTGGCTCTTAAGTAAATTTGAGTATCAGCTATCAAAGAAGGTTTAGACAGAGGGTAAAACATGGGAAAAGGAGAGGTTTTAAACAATGCCTTCGTGTTATGATCTCTTTGTGGGACAGAGTTTTAGATTTTTAATAAGTTGAAAAGTAGAAGTACTGCAAGTAATCTTCACTATTACATTCAGCAAGAAGTCCCCTGAAAGACACGGTTTCCCTAAATATTTTATGCACCACTGAAGTCTGGGACAGATAAGTAATTGTGACCAGCTCAAAGGTAGAGGCAATGGTGGGAATCTTCCTCAGAAAGACAGGGAAGGCAGGAGTGACCAAATCTGCAAACTGAAAAAGAAGAGTAAAGGGAAAGTGAGGTACTTATCAAGAAAATACGTGGAGCAGGGGGGTGTGATGGGAGATACACTGCACATTTGTTTGCCCTGCACATTTCCCCTTGGCAAAAGAAGGGGCAGGGACCATGAAGTGTAGAGGAAACGGTTTCCAGTAATTGCTGCTATGGAGCGCTTATGTGCCAGGCACCGTGCTGCATACTTTAAATATGTATTCTCATTTTTGTTTACAATCATCAAATGAGAGAAAATTTCCTTGTTTGACAGATGAAACAGCAAGAGAGGTTAAGTAGCTACCCATGTGGTGGACAATGGTCATATTAAAAAGCTGTCTGAGACTCTAAAGCCCTTGGTCTTCACCAGTAGGTAAATCTCCCTTTTTATTTAATAATAAAATATCATGCTTACTAAAGATAAGTGATTGAGTATAAGAAGTTAGCATTGGCACATTTGCAAAACATTGAAAGAAACTGAAACACTTAAAACAACCAAACCCTGCAAGTCAGATTTCAGGTCTTGATTCAAAGGAAAATGACACCCATTTCATCAAGTATAAAACAGTGTCCCCAGTGCAGCCCAGCCTCTTCCCCATTTCTAACTACAACTAGATCTCTTTATGCCACTTTTGGTTCAAGGTTTTCTGTTTTTTTTTTTTTTACTCACGTTCTGCATATTTTCCCCCCTGCTGTTCCATTTTCCTTCTTTTGTTCTTGGGCTACTACCTTGAACCCTATCATAATTGTGACCTCCTGGGCTAGACCCCATCTCTGACCCTGCTCCAGTGGGTTTCAGCAGAGGATACTACCTGGGCTCCCTCCTAGTCTTCATCCTGATTCTCTGAGGGTTCCAGGGCCTGGAGCCAGTCATCCAAAGGGGTGGAATCCATTGGCTCTAAGGGATTGTCCATTCCGCACCTAGGAAGGCAGCAGAGTCAGAGAAATGTGCACTTCAGTCAGGCTCTCCCTTTTCAGCCAGTGAAAGTGAAACCTCTGCAAAGTGGGGAGAGATAAGGCTTAGTCCACCACTCAAGGAAGGAACAAGGAATAGTGCACACACCCCTCAGCCTGCAGAGGCTGGCTGGGAGGGTCCCAGGAATGTAGGGCTCTTCTCCACTTCCTGATCTGGGCATCCCAGGAGCGACGGCTGTACCTCCTGTTCTTGTTTGGTGTTTGAGGGTGAAGTCCTGGCTGTCGCTGTGCCCTGGCAATGACAAATGTGTCAGACTAAGGTCAAGGCCAAGGGGCACAGCTTATTGCTTATTATGGTGAATTTTCCAGGCAAGAGTACTGGAGTGGTTGCCATTGCCTTCTCCATTATGGTAAATTAGGAGACTCATTAGGGATTTTCTGAGAATGAGGTAAGATCAATGTCCTTAATTCAAAGAAAATGTTTAAATTAGATTAAACATCAAACTTCCCAACTGTCTAATATTCTTTCTTCTGGGTAAGCTAAATTAGATATTCCAAGTCCCTCATTAGTCAAGATAGATACAGAAGAAAGTATTTGACATCTCTTTAAAACATATTCTACCTTTTCATTCATTAATTTGTATATATGCTTGTAAGCTTACATGTAATTAGGCAGGTATGTTGTAATTAACAGTCAGATGGAGGCATGGGCCTTCCCAGGTGGCACTAGTAGTAAAGAACCCTTCTGCCAATGCAGGAGATGTAAGAAATGCAGGTTCAATCCCTGGGTCAGGAAGATCCCCTGGAGGAGGGCATGGCAACCCACTCCAATATTCATGTTTGGAGAATCCCACGGACAGAGGGAATCCCCTGGGGCTGGGGTCCATAGCGTCCTAGTTACCCATGACCCGGTATTCATGGCCAATCTTGTTTCATCTATATTCACCACCACTCCCACGGGATTATTTAAAAAGCAAATCCCCAGCTGAAGTAACTTATCATACACGCACATGGAGGCATGAGGTGAAAATGGAAGAAAAAAAATTTACTAGCAAACACGAATAGAGCTTTGAGAAGTCTTATAGGCCAAGTATAACTTGTTCCTTTTGAAAAAAAAATCTTGGAAATGTATTTGGGGGACTAGATTACAGGATAATTTAGTAATGTTGCAACTTTGTGGGAGCATTCAGATTTTAGTATCTTTCCATCACCTGACATTGAACAAAAACCATGTGGTTGACACTCTTTGTGACTACCCACAACTGCACTCACTTGGGGACCTGCTGCAGAAAGCACTGGTAACCAGGTGTGCTCTTGCCATAATCTATCTGCTTTTGCCGCCGCTGTAGAACAGTTGCATCTGTCTCTAGCTCCCACCTATAAAGATGTAGACAGTGGTCCCATGAAGTGTTATGATAGTCATCAAAGCAGAAACCAGCTCTTCCTACATTCCCTTAATCTCCAGCCTGATTGTCAAACTTACCTGGCATGGCAGGGCTCTGTACTGACTCCCACACTCATCATCTCCATCTTGGAGGATAAAGACTCTTCACACACCTTCTTTCTGGGGAAGCAAATTCTACAGATGAAAAGGGTATTAGGATAACACCCAGCTAACTATACTATACCTCTCAGCCACTACACTACCAAGATCCTGGCACCAGATAAAGGTTGTATTCCTAACTCACTGTCTCTCAAAGATAAAGGTTGCATTTCTAATTTGTTTCTCAAAGTGTGGTCTGTAAGCCATTTCTATGGGTAGCTTATGGGTGCCTTGATAATTCCTCAGCCCCACTCTAGACCTATTGAATTATCATTTTGGTAAGTTATCTTTTAAAGAGCTTCCAAGGTTATTTTAAACATTTTTTATTATGGAAAATTTCAAATATGCAAAGATAATAGCATAATTCTCTGCTACTCAAAGTCTGATCCCCAGACTAGCTGCATTAGCATCAGCTGAGAACTTGTTAGAAGTGTAGAATCTTGGTAACCAGATCAACTGAACCAGAGTATGCATTTTAGCAAGATCCACAGGTGATTAGTATAAAGACTAAACTTTGATATTACTGGATATCATGGACCTCCTAGTTACCCGTGACCCAGTACTCATGGCCAATCTTCTTTCATCTATACTCACTACCACTCCCACAGGATTATTTAAAAGCAAATCCCCAACATTAATAATAAATTCTTAATACCGTCTAGACAGAGGATGAGAGAGATGGTTGGATAGCATCACTGACTCAAGGAACATGAGTTTGAGCAAACTGCAGAAGATGGTGAAGGACCAGGGAAGCCTGGCGTGCTGCAGTTCATGGAGTCCCAAAGAGTCAGACACAACTGAACGACTTAACAATAATAACCACCTAGTCAATGTTCAAATACCCATAAACAACCAAAGTTTAGGATCCTTTGGACTCTGATAAGGATTATGCCATGAGATGATTCTACTGCCAGTGCTACTCATCATAAATACACACACCTGTCTTGCCGCAACATCTGCCACACTGGCTGCTAATGTTCCACCTATAGGGGAAGGCTAGCAAAAATAAGGAAAGGTCCACGTAACGGCACGAGAAAGAAGCAAGGGAAAAAAAACACAATCCATTTAAAACACCCTCCCACATAAATGAATTCCTCCAGGTATTATCCTAGGGAGTGGTGGTCGCTGCTGCTGCTGCTAAGTGGTCGTCGCTAGCAAAGTGCAATTTAAATGTCCCGGGGTTGAAGGGGCTGAGGGGGCCGAAGGAAAGGAGAGCTCAGAAAGGGTGTGGTGATTGGCCAGAGGAAGAGCCAATGAGGCGCCAAGCTCCCTATGGGGCGGGGCTTAGCTAGGGGCTGGCCCCAAACTGGTGGTCTAATCGGAAGCCTGCTGGCCTGTGGGGCGGGGCAAACCTCCTTCCGAACAGCTCACGCCCCCGGGGATGTAGGAGGCAAACGATTGGCTCAGCGGGTCTAGGCGGGTGCGCGGAGATAGGCTGACGCAGTTCTGAGGCGAGCGTGATAGGATTTTGGGAAGGCGGAAGGTTTGAATGGTCAAGGCTTTTGGCTGTTAATCTTACTCTTAGGCTGTAACTTCAACCTGCTGAGAGAAGCGGCGAAACCCAAACCTGGCCTATCTGGTCGAGAGGCATAGATGTATGGTTAAATCGCCTCCGTTACCTCAGATTTTTCTTTAGTTCTTCTAGAATCTTCGCTTGTGTCTGATTTCCCTGCTTACTTTCATTCCTCCTGAAGGCAAGTCTCGGACTCAAACCTGCGGTAAGCCTAGAGCTGTGCCCTCCACAGAATCACGGGCCTCGCGAACGGTGTTTAGGGGGACAAAACAGGCATTATAGCGAGTTAGGAGACCTGAGTTCCTTCCTGTCAGGAGTCATGAACTGTGTGGCTTCTTTTAATTTCATCTTCAAAACCCTGAGGTTGCCTTTCGGTAAGTTAAGATTCCAATGGAAAGGCCAAGCCACTTCCGGCAAGTGCTATTTCACCTTCAGGCCAATCTGTGATTCACCGTTTGGGAATGCCCCCTTCTCCAATACTGGTTCACTTGGTCGCAACTGTAAAGGGTGGAGGAGGTTGTGTAGGTGACGTTTTCCCTCTCTTATGGTTGTTTAGTAGAGTCCGACTCTTTTGCGACCCTATGGACTGCATGCAGTCCACCAGGCTCCTCTGTCCATGGGATTTTCCAGACAAGAATACTAGAGAGGGTTGCCATTTCCTCCTCCAAGGGATCTTCCCCACCCAGGGATTCAACCCACGTGTCCTGCATTGGCAGGCGGATTCTTTTACCGCTGAGCCATCTGGGAAGCCTCGTCTCTTAGCTAGGTTTTGTTTTTTCTTAGAACTCGGAGACCATGTCTGCAGAATTCTTCTCATCCAAAAGAGAGGAGGGAAGCCTTGCCTCAGGACCTAGTTCTAGGTCCAATCAGAGGAAGATATTAAACCTGCTCCTTGAGAGAGATGCTTCCTTTTCCATCAGTTCAGATCTCCCTACAACTCCAGTGGAGAAGAAACTTTTTGGTGACTCTGCAAACCTAAGCATTTTGTCTGGGTAAATCTACTTTTTCTTTTCACATCTCCTTTGCTCTTCTAAACAGTTTTTGGGCTTTTAAAAAATTATCCTGGTTCAGAGATAAGGGTTAAGTTACTGTCCTTGACTAACTATTTGACAGTTTTGAGTCTAAGGCTTTTTTTCTGTAACATAGAAATAATAATCCCTTACTATCTTACTAGGATCATATAGAATCAAATGATGAGGAAAGTCTTTGAAAACTATTGCATCATATAAGTTGTAGTTTTATAAGTACTACAGTCAACATTACTTTTGTTGTTGTTTAGTTGCTAGTGCCCAATTCTTTTGCAACTCCATGGGCTGTAGACCGCCAGGATCCTCTGTCCATGGTATTTCCCAGGCAGTAATACTGGAGTGGGTTGCCATTTTCTTCTCCAGGGGATCTTCCCAACCCAGAGATTTAACCCACATCTCCTGCATTGACAGATGGAGTCTTTACCACAGACCCACCAGGGAAGCCCCTATTGTACTTTAAATTCTGGTAATGCCATACTCTGATGCCTCAACTAGCCAGCAAAGTTGGAAGTCAGAGTAGTACTGAAAATCTGTGTGCTCATGGTGCTCAGAGCAAAAGATGAGGAGTCAAGACCCACCTCAGCCATTTTCTTAAATTACCTTGATTCAACATGTTGAGGAGGAGAAAATGAGGTATTATTGGAGTAGAGAAAAGGTGGCGATTTTTCTCAGCCTAGTCTGACATGTTTCCAAAAATCAATTAGATTTATTTGAAGACTGTTTTATGTGGTAGTCAGAAATAGGTATTTCAAATGAAGAGGATAATGTGATCTTTGCCTTTTAGGATATTATAACCCAGTTGGAATCTTGATGTATTATTATGTCTCAACAGAGGAACCCCAAAACGTTGCCTTGATCTTTCGAATCTTAGCAGCGGGGAGATGTCT
This sequence comes from Bos indicus, assembly GCF_029378745.1. Lineage (NCBI taxonomy): Eukaryota > Metazoa > Chordata > Mammalia > Artiodactyla > Bovidae > Bos > Bos indicus. Next base: position 49,425,946 of record NC_091766.1, on the reverse strand, counting down.
GCCACTCATCTTACTGCTTCTGCAGACCTTGATGAAACTGGTAGGGAAAGGGAGGTAAAGGCCTCAAGGGAAGGAATAATTGTTAGGGGAGAGGACAGTAGTATGATAGAGATGGAAGGTGGTAAATGTAGATAGAGAGCCTTGAGGATGGAATTCTTCGAGGACCTAGAGGATTTTTGAGAAGAATAATTCAGCCAATGGGAAGAGAATTGACCCGAATAGGAGTCACTTTGCATTGAGAAAGTTAGATAAGAAGGAATATTTTGTTGATTGATTGTGGGAATGAAAGTGGTAGTTAAAGATAAAAAGTTTTATGCCTCAGTCTAATTTCAGCAGAGACAAAGAAGCCAACATAAAGAAATGCTTTGTCAACTAATTCTTATGTGTTTTTATAGGGTGTGTACCCCAAAGGAATGTGTTTTACTAGTCAACCATTTTAGTATTTGTTCTAATTTCATATTTCCTGAGTGATAAATTTTCCTTTCTACTGATGAAAAAAATCTCTGTAGGTTAGCATAATGCACTATTTCCAAGAAATTTTCCTTTATGTGACACATGCAGATTTTCAAGTTTCTGTGAACTTGTACCATGGTACATTGTATCATGAAATTGGTATTTTTCAAGAGCCTTTGTGTTTAAAAGCTCAGCTTTTGAAATTAATATGGCTCACTGGTAATGAAAATTAGAAGGAAAGACAAAATACATGAACAAGAATAACTTTACATCTGATTGCAGGTCATTTGGAGTCTACAGGACCTGAGCAAGTACGGTTAGCTGGAATGTAAGTTCTTTTGCTAAATGAATCCCATACTAAACTATTAAAGCCTTCTCAGCACTGGCCTAGGGATTTTATCCTATGCAGACTCTATAGCGAATGTTTCACCTAAGGTATAAGGGGGCTTGAAGGCGTAGGTTCTTCCCTTGAAAGATATTTTAAGTTTCAAAATTGAAATTGTGTTGTGAGGGACTTTCCTGGTGGCACAGTGGATGGAAATCCGCCTACCAATGCAGGAGACTTAGGTTTGATCCCTGGTCTAGGGCAATTCCACATACTGTGGAGCAACTAAGCCCATGTACCACAACTTTTGAGCCTGTGCTCTAGAGCCCATGAGTCACACCTATTGAGCCTGCATGCCGCAACCACTGATGCCTATGTGCCTAGAGCCTGTGCTCTGCAAGAAGAGAAGCCACTGCAATGAGAAGCCTGAGCATTGCAATGAAGAGTAGCCCCTGCTTGTTGCAATTAGAGAAAGGCTGCAGGCAGCAATAAAGACCCAATGCAACCAAAAAATAAAATAAATAAAAAATAGTAGATTACTTATGTAAAAAAAAAATAGTGTTGTGAAAATGAAGGCTATTTATTTTAACCCTCACATACAATCAGTATGGTCTTTAAAATGGAAGAGAATTGTATACTGAACTTAGATGGAGGCTGTTATCTGCATGTGAGTAGTACTAAATCTTAGTGGTCAAAAGTGCAGCAGAGTGCAGGCTCTGGAATCAGAGTGTCTGGATTCCAGTGTCTTACTGCTTCATCAACTTACTTTGACAAGTTTCTTAACCTCAAGGGACCTCAGTTTATTTGTAATAAAGAAATAATAATAATGGAGATAATAGCACTTTTCATAAATGACTTCTGTGAGGATTAAATGAATATGTACCTAATACATATGCTGCATTTTACAATGTTTTTTTTTATTACTATTGAAGATTCTTTATTGAAGATCTTATAAAAATGTTCAGTTAGAGAGTACTCAAGGAATGAAAAGTACTTTTAATTCTTAAATTTATCATGAATTTTCCATTTGATTATTTTAATATTTTTATAACTTTATTCTTCAAAGTTTAGATGAATTAGGTGCCTCTTTGTGCACTAGGGAAGACTCTCCATGAGTATTTTTAATCAATAAATGTGAAAATTTTACTTTATATTGGTTTTATTTTCTTTGAATTGCTTATATGTCCTAACTCAGGTAGCCTAGATGAAGTCTGGGGATGGAGGATAGAAATCCATAAAAAATAAATATTAACTCCCAATAGTCCATGCTGAAAAATTAGCAAATTGTAAACTGTGTCCACATAAGATATAGGACAAAGTCATCATCTTTGATGCATATCTATATATATGGTTATGCCATTGAGGTGAGGTCCTCATCCCCAGGATGTCACTTAATGTGTTGTTATTTACCACAGAGAACACCCTATATATTGGTATTGGAAGAGACATCAATTAGGTACAGGTTTCCTAGAATGCAAGAAAAGAAAAGTGGGATGTCCCGAGTCACTGAAGAATAACCAAATCGTGTTTGGGGTTTGAATGACTGGCAGTTTTTCTTTTTTTGATCTACAGGAATTACCGCCAACATCTTATAAAATGTAGCCCAGTGAGTAACTTATCTTTTTGGGTTTGGGTTTGTCAGGTGGGAGGCAGAGGATTTCCAGCTTAGCTCGAAGATGCCGGATGTTCTTTGAAAACAATCTCTTGTAGGCACAGCTGTTTTGTAGCACTCCGAATGCCTTGGAGCATGGCCGCAGGAAGAAAGATGCAATATGTGGCTCATCTGCAAATAAGGAAAATGTGAGTGTTTAATGGAATACTAGGTCCATTAGTAGTTTTATTCCTTTGAGTAGAGCAACTAACACATCAGTATCCCTATGAGACCTAGAGCTGTCTGTGCTTCAGTATGCTCGACAAGCAAATTGCAACACTAGAAGAAAAAAAAATTCTTTATAGTTTGTTTGTTTGTTTCTATTTAGGGTTTGATCCTAGGATGGAAACCTGGCTTCCAGTCTTCCACAGCAGGTCATCATTATTACTCACGTTCAGTTGATTGTAATGTAAAAATTTAGGACTTAAAAAAAAAAACACAGGGATAATTTACATAACTTGTTCACGTATTCATTGCATGGCTTCATATACAAGTCTAGGTTTCTTAATTTCTTATTTCCCTCTTAGTCTAGCTTCTTAGCCCCTATTCTGAGGAAGTCATTGTCCTTTTTTGTTTGAGTCTTAGATCATCCTTCAGTTCCAAGTTGAAACTACCCTCTCCAAAGCTACATAATAGTTAAGATAGTTCTCTAATCCCTTCATTAATCCCCTTTTCTAACCATCTTTTTGCTTTTCCTGTCCTCCCATCCTTTCTTCCAGGTCAGTATGTATAAAAGATAGCTGCTGTTCTTCTTTGCTCACATTGCCTAAGTTATGCCCATGTTTTTTTGGCTGTCCTAATTAGCTTTTTCTTGAATTAATACAGTTCTACTCTCTGTTTATAATCACTATTTGAAAATTTCATCATTCCTTCCCCTGTCAGGCTCCCTTTTTCCTCCCTTCCTTTGGCTTGTGATCATAAAATCAGTACCCTCCAGAGCGGTTCTACACACCATACATCAAATCCAAACCATAATTTGTATTTTCAGGATATGTGGTCAACCTTGATTACATGTACTATGTTTTGTGAGGGTTATCCATGGCTTCATCAGATGAAGTGTTTTTGGCAGAGTCTACAGACACCTCTTCTTTCAGCCAGTGTAGTTTTTCTTATGCAAGAAAACAGCACTTAAAAGCCCCTGGAGTGGTGGGTACCCAGGAACCTGAGGTCTCCTCTTTCTCTACAGGTGAGTCACTGGACATGATCCTCAACAATCAACTGAGGTGTTGTGGAGTAGAGGATTGCAGATCTGGATTTAATGGCCCTTTGAATTTTCTAAGCTGACTTGAGTGAGAAAAGGGGTTGGAGAAGTAACCTTTGAACAAGGAAAGAGAGGAGACATGTCCTCTGATCTTTTTATGTTAAAGTTTAAGAAGACGAATAAATTCTTAGGCTAAAGCATTTCTCCTTTATTCTTAAAGTGTTTCCCTCCTCTTTCTCATGGCTTCCAGGTGGCTCATTGGGTAAAGAATATGTCTGGAATGCAGGAGATGTGGTTTCAATCTCTAGTTGAGAAGATCCCCTGGAGGAGGGCATGGCAACCCACTCCAGTATTCTTGCCTGGAGAATCCCATGGACAGAGGAGCCTGGCTGGCTATAGTCCATGGGGTTCTCAAGAGTCAGACATGACTGAAGCAACTGAGCACGCATGCACCCCTCTTTGTCAATTTTAAAAGTACTGTATGCCCATGTGAAAACTGTGTAAAAATATAGTAAAATAAAAAGAAAATAGCTACCTCATAGAGAAAAACCACTGTTAATGTTTACCTCATTGCTTTCAATCTTTTAACCATGTGTATAGTTTTACAAAGTTGAGGTCATATTGTATATATAACTTTATATTCTATTATTTTAAATAAATAATAAAACTCTTAGTAAACAGTTCTTAGTGGATGCTTTTATTCTAATAATTGAACTTGAATTTATATAAGTACTTCCCAATTGTTGGGCACTTATGGGTATATACATTTGCTTTTACAAATAATGCTATCGTGTAAATTCCTGAGCACAAATATTATAATTACTAGATTAAAGGGTTTAAATACTTTTAAGATTTTTGATACATATTGCCAAATTCCTTTCCAAATAAAGTTCTAAGAATTTACATTTTCATGAGCAATCCATAGCTCATTTGGATAAATGATTTGTTATCACTTTTAAAAATGTGCTAATTAGATGGGTAAAATGTTTTATTTTATGTTAAAAATATTTAGTAATGATTTCATGTCCCTTCAGTTCAGTTCAGTTCAGTCTCTCAGTAGTGTCTGACTCTTTGCGACCCCATGAATTGCAGCACACCAGGCCTCCCTGTCCATCACCAACTCCCGGAGTTCACTCAGACTCACGTCCACTGAGTCAGTGATGCCATCCAGCCTCTCATCCTCTGTCGTCCCCTTCTCCTGCCCCCAATCCCTCCCAGCATCAGAGTCTTTTCCAATGAGTCAACTCTTCGCATGAGGTGGCCAAAGTACTTAGCCATGCATATTTTCTCTAATGAATGATTGTGTCCTTTGTTCATTTAGCTACTGGAGTTTTAAGTTAAACTTGTTATTGTATTTGTTTAATTGAAATATATTTGATTTACAAGGTTGTGTTAGTTTTGGGTATATAATATCACTTGTTTTTAATAAACTGTGGACTTGATATACTCCAAAGATTTGGATCCTAATCTCAACACTCTGGGGAAGGCATTTTAATATGCCCCATACTAAGGAGATAAAGTTGAGCATATTTCAGATTTTTCGTATCTTGGAGTAAGGCAAGTCTTGGAGCATAGTAAATTGCTAGATAGCTGTTAGTGTATGTATGTGTAATTTTTTAAAATATAGTAAAATATACATAACATTTACCATCTGAACCATATTTGTGTACAGTCCAGTGGCATTAAGTATGTTCACAACATTAAGTATGTTCACTACCCATTTCAGAATTTTTTTATCATTAAAAACAGAAGCTCTCTGCTCACTAAATAATGGTGGTGGTAGTTTAGTCTCTGAATTGTGTCTGACTCTTGTGACCCTCATGGACTGTAGCCCACCAGGCTCCTCTGTCCATGGGATTTCCCAGGCAAGAATACTGGAGTGAGTTGCCATTTCATTCTCTAGGGGATCTTCCTGACCCAGGGATTGAACCTGTGTCTTCTCCGTTGTAGGTGGATTCTTTACCAATGAGCCACAGGGAAGTCGCCCATTAAACAATAACTCCCCCTTTCTCCCTCTGGTAACAACCTTTAGTCTACTTTCTGTCTCTGTGAATTTGACTACTCTAGGTACTGCTTCATGTAAGTAGAATAATATAATATTTGGCCTTTTCTGTCTGGGTTATCTCACTTAGCATAATATCTTCAAGGTTCATCCATACTGTAGCATGCATTAGAATTTCATTTCTTTTTATGGCTGGATAATATTCCATTATATGGATATACCACATTTTATTTATGCATTAATCTGTTGATGGACGTTTCGTTTGTTTCTACCTTTTAGCTTTCGTGAATAATGTTGCTATGAACATTAATATAAAAATATCTGTTTAAATCCCTACTTTCAATTCTTTGTAGTATATACCAAAAAATGGAATTGCTGGATCATACATGGTAATTGTATGTTTAATTTTTTGGTAGAACCACCATACCGTTATCCATAGCAGCTACATCATTTGACATTTCCCACAACAATGTACATGGTTCCAACTTCTCCATATCCGTGCTGACACTTGTTATTTTCTGTTTTTTTGTTTCCTTGTAGCTATCCTAATAGGTACAAAGTAGTATCTCTGTGGTTTTGGTTTGCATTTCCATTATGACTAGTTATGTTGTGCATCTTTTCATATGGTAGTTGGTTATTTGTATATCTTCTTTCAATAAATGTCTATTCAAGTCCTATTTGTTTCTGTTGTTATTGTTGCTATTGTTGTTGAATTTTGGAAGTTCTTTATGTATCTTGAATATTAATCTCTTATCAGTTATGTGATTTGCAAAAATTTTCTCCTATAGGTTACCTTTTCAGTTTTTTAATAATCTTTGATGCACAAAGGGTTTTAATTTTGATGAAGTCCAGTTTATCCTATTTTTCTTTTGTTGCTTGTGCTTTTATATAATATTCAAGGAATCATTGCCAAATCCAATGTCATAAAGCTTACCTCATCCTGTTTTCTTCTAAGAGTTTTATAGTTTTAGCTCTTACATTTAGGTCTTTGATTCATTCTGAGTTAATATTTTTATATTGTTATAAGGGAAGAGTCCTAGATAGTTTTTAATATTGTCAATATACTTTGTAGGACAATGGAAACTTGGTGGAAAATGAAATGAAACATCTGGGCAGTCCCATTACTACAGTTTCAAAATTACATAAAAATCCAGAGCTAGCAGAAGATCAGGCAGAAGAGATATCAGATGAATTGATGGAGTTTTCACTGGAAGATCAAGAAAAGGCCAAGGTAAAATACTCTCTGATAGTATCTTTGCGTTTTTCAAGTTCCTTCATTCTTGATAGTATCTTTGCGTTTTTCAAGTTCCTTCATTCTTGAATAAATAAAATTGTGTCTGTAATATGTTGCAGCCACTGGACTATGTGGTAGGTCTGAAGAGATCAAGAAGATATGGTCTCTATACTCTAAGGGTTACCTGACTGATAGGTCATCATGGGAATATTACTGCTGGTGAGAAGGTTTGTTAGCAGTTTAAATAAATCACCATCAGTGTAATCTGGTGTAAAAGATAGCTCCAGAATAATAGTAATAGATGAAATATGTTTAGGATGATTTTTCAAATATTTTAGAGTATGTTTTTGTTTTCTTTTATACTCTCCATATCACTAAGAGGAATATATGAAGCCTGTGTTATTAGCAATACGCTGATATGTCAAAGATGCTTTCTGAGGCATTTAGATTTTCTGAGTCAACTTCCTTTCTTTGAAACAAATATGTGCAGGGGTTTGCTTTTTTTGGTGGGATCCAGCATTCTCCTGTCAATGGTTGTTCAGCAGTGAGTTGCAATTTTGCAGTTCTCACAGGAGAAGATGAGCATACATCCTTCTACTCCACCATCTTTTCATGTAGACTGTTAAGAAAGTTCTAGGACTCACAACAGATTTCCCAACTTGGGGATCTGGCAAAGGGACTGAGAACCCCCAGGAAATTTGACTTTAGAGGCCAGTGGGATTTGATTACAGAACTTCCACAGGACTGGAAACAGACCCTTGGAGGGCACAGACAAAACCTTGTGTGTTGGGGGGGGTTGGTCCTAAGATGGCGGAGAAATAGGATGGGGAAACCAACTTCTCCCCCCCAAATAAATAAATTTATATTAAAAAAAAAGAAAAAAAAACAAACCTTGTATGTACCAGGGCCCAGGAAAAAGGAGCAGTTTCTCCACAAGAGACTGAGCCAGACTTGGTGTGAGTGTCCAGGAGTCTCTGGCAGAGGTGTGGATCAACAGTGGTCTGCTGCATGGTCTGGAGCAATGAATACAACTGTACAGGCATGAATCCTTTTGAAGGAGATCACCATTATCTTCATTACCCCTACAATAGTTTGGTCTCAGGTCAAACAACAGGGAGGGAACACAGCCCCACCCATCAACAGAAAATTGGATTAAAGATTTACTGAGCATAGCCCCCAGAGAAGGCAGTGGCACCCCACTCCAGTACTCTTGCCTGGAAAATCCCATGTACGGAGGAGCCTGGTAGGCTGCAGTCCATGGGGTCGCTAAAAGTCGGACACGACTGAGCAACTTCACTTTCACTTTTCACTTTCATGCATTGGACAAGGAAATGGCAACCCACTCCAGTGTTCTTGCCTGGAGAATCCCAGGGACGGGGGAGCCTGGTAGGCTGCCGTCAATGGGGTCGCACAGAGTTGGACATGACTCATGCGACTTAGCAGCAGCAGCAGCAGCAGCAGAGCATAGCCGCTATAAAGAAAGCTGAGCACTGAAGAATTCATGCTTTTGAACTATGGTGTAGGAAAAGACTCTTAAAAGTCCCTTGGGCTGCAAGGAGATCAAACCAGTCAATTATAAAGGAAATCAGTCCTGAATACTCATTGGAAGGACTGATACTGAAGCTGAGACTCCAATACTTTGGCCACCTGATGTGAAGAACTGACTCACTGGAAAAGACCCTGATGCTAGGAAAGATTGAAGGTGGGCAGAAAAATGGAAGACAGAGGATGAGATGGTTGGATGGCATCACCGACTTGATGGACACGAATTTGAGTAAGCTCTGGGAATTCATGATGGACAGGGGAGCCTGGCGTGCTACAATCCATGGGGTCGCAAAGAGTTGGACATGACTGAGCGACTGAACTACACTAAGCATAGCCCAACCCTTCAGAACAAGACCGATTCCCCCACAGTCAGTCTCCCATCAGTAAACTTCCACAAGCCTCTTATCCTTATCCATCAGAGGTCATAAGAATGAAAACCACAATCACAGAAAACTAACCAAATTGATCACATGGATCACAGCCTTGTCTAACTCAATGAAACTATGGGCCATGCCGTGTAGGGCCACCCAAGACAGACGGGTCATGGTAGAGAGTTCTGACAAAATGAGGACCACTGGAGAAGGGAATGGCAAACCACTTCAGTATTCTTGCCTTGAGAACCATGTTATCGGTATGAAAAAGCAAAAAGATAGGACACTGAAAGATTAACTTCCCAGGTCAGTGGGTACCCAATATGCTACTGGAGAAGAGTGGAGAAAAACTCCAGAAAGAATGAAGAAATGGAGCCAAAGCGAAAATAACATCCAGTTGTGGATGTGACTGATGATGGAAGCAAAGTCCAATGCTGTAAAGAACAATAATGCATAGGAATCTGGAGTGTTAGATCCATGAATCAACGTAAATTGGAAGTGGTCAAACAGGAGATGGCAAGAGTGAACATTGACATTTTAGGAATCAGTGAACCAAAATGGACCAGAATGGATGAATTTAATTCAGATGACCATTATATCTACTACTGTGGGTAAGAATCCCTTAGAAGAAATGGAATAGCCCTCAGAGTCAACAAAAAAGTCTGAAATGCAGTACTTGGGTGCAATCTCAAAAATGACAGAATGATTTCTGTTCGTTTCTAAGGCAAACCATTCAATATGACAGTAATCTAAGTCTATGCCCCAACCACTAACGCTGAAGAAGCTGAAGTTGAATGGTTCTGTGATGACGTAGAAGACCTTCTGTGGGCAGGAATCCCTTAGAAGAAATGGAGTAGGCATCATAGTCAACAAAAGAGTCTGAAATGCAGTACTTGGATGCAATCTCAAAAACGACAGAATGATCTCTGCTCGTTTCCAAGGGAAACCATTCAATATCATGGTAATCCAAGTCTTTCCCCTGACCAGTAATGCTGAAGAAGCTGAATTTGAATGGTTCTATGAAGACCTGCAAGACCTTTTAGAACTAAAACCTGAAAAAGATGTCCTTTTCATTATAGGGGACTGAAATGCAAAAGTAGGAAGTCAAAAAACACCTGGAGTAACAGGCAAATTTGGCCTTGGAGTATAGAATGAAGCAGGGCAAAGGCTAATAGAGTTTTGCCAAGAGAACACACTGGTCATAGCAAACCCCCTCTTCCAACAACACAAGAGAAGACTCTACACATGGACATCACCAGCTGACCAACACCAAAATCACATTGATTATATTCTTTGCATCCAAAGATGGAGAAGCTCTATACAATCAGCAAAAACAAGACCGGGAGCTGACTGTGGCTAAGATCATGAACTCCTTATTGCCGAATTCAGACTTAAATTGAAGAAAGTAGGGAAAACCACTTGATCATTCAGGTATGACCTAAATCAAATCCCTTAGGATTATACAGTGGAAGTAAGAAATAGATTTAAGGAACTAGATCTGATAGACAGAGTGCCTGATGAACTATGGATGGAGTTTGTGACAGTGTACAGGAGACAGGGATCAAGACCATTCCCAAGAAAAAGAAATGCAAAAAGACAAAATGGCTGTCTGAGGAGGCCTTACAAATAGCTGTGAAAAGAAGAGAAGCAAAAAGCAAAGGAGAAAAGGAAAGATATAAGCATCTGAATGCAGAGTTCCAAAGAATAGCAAGGAGAGATAAGAAAGCCTTCCTTAGCGATCAATGCAAAGAAATAGAGGAAAACAATAGAATGGGAAAGACTAGAGATCTCTTCAAGAAAATTAGAGATACCAAGGGAACATTTCATGCAAAGGTGGACTCAATAAAGGACAGAAATGGTATGGACCTAACAGAAGCAAAAGATATTAAGAAGAGATGGCAAGAATACACAGAAGAACTGTACAAAAAAGATCTTCACGACCCTGATAATCACAATAGTGTGATCACTCACCTAGAGCCAGACATCCTGGAATGTGAAGTCAAGTGGGCCTTAGGAAACATCACTACGAACAAAGCTAGTGGAGGGGATGGAATTCCAGTTGAGCTATTTCAAATCCTAAAAGATGATGCTGTGAAAGTGTTGCACTCAATATGCCAGCAAATTTGGAAAACTCAGCAGTGGCCACAGGACTGGACAAGGTCAGTTTTCATTCCAATCCCAAAGAAAGGCAATGCCAAAGAATGCTCAAACTACCACACAATTGCACTCATCTCATGCACTGGTAAAGTAATGCTCAAAATTCTCCAAGCCAAGCTTCAGCAATACGTGAACCATGAACTTCCAGATGTTCAAGCTGGTTTTAGAAAAGGCATAGGAACCAGAGATCAAATTGCCAACATCTGCTGGAGCATCAAAAAAGGAAGAAAGTTCCAGAAAAACATCTATTTCTGCTTTATTGACTATGACAAAGCCTTTGACTGTGTGGATCACAATAAACTGTAGAAAATTCTGAAAGAGATGGGAATACCAGACCACCTGACCTGCCTCTTGAGAAACCTGTATGTAGGTAAGGAGGCAACAGTTAGAACTGGACATGGAACAACAGACTGGTTCCAAATAGGAAAAGGAGTACATCAAGGCTGTATATTGTCACCCTGCTTATTTAACTTAAATGCAGAGTACATCATGAGAAACGCTGGGCTGGAAGAAGCACAAGCTGGAATCAAGATTGCCAGGAGAAATATCAATAACCTCAGATATGCAGATGACACCACCCTTATGGCAGAAAGTGAAGAAGAACTAAAGAGCCCCTTGATGAAAATGAAAAAGGAGAGTGAAAAAGTTGGCTTAAAACTCAACATTCAGAAAACGAAGATCATGGCATCCTGTCCCATCACTTCATGGCTAATAGATGGAGAAACAGTGGAAACAGTGGCTGACTTTATTTTTTGGGGCTCCAAAATCTGCAGATGGTGGCTGCAGCCGTGAAATTAAAAGACGCTTGCTCCTTGGAAGAAAAGCTATGACAAACCTGGATAGCATATTAAAAAGCAGAGACATTACTTTGCTGACAAAGATCTGTCTAGTCAAAGCTATGGTTTTTCCAGTAGTCCTGGTTGGATGTGAGAGTTGGATCATAAGGAAAGCTGAGCGCCGAAGAATCGATGTTTTTGAATTGTGGTGTTGGAGAAGACTCTTGAGAGTCCTTTGGACTTCAAGGAGATCAAACCAGTCAATCCTAAAGGAACTCAGTCCTGAATATTCATCGTAAGGGCTGATGCTGAAGCTGAAGCTCCATTATTTGGCTACCTGATGTAAAGAACTGACTCACTGGAAAAGACCTTGATGCTGGGAAAGATTGAAGGCAGGAGGAGAAGGGGAAGACACAGGACGAGGTGGTTGGATGACATCATCAACTGGATGGACATGAGTTTGAGCAAGCTCTGGGAATTAGTGATGAACAGGGAAGCCTGGCATGCTGCAGTCCATGGGGTTGCAAAGAGCCAGACATGAGTGAGGAACTGAACTGAACTGACCCCAGATCTAAATCAGAATCTGTGTGGGTGAAGAGAAGTCGCTCAGTCGTGTCCAACTCTTTGCGACCCCGTGGACTGTATCCTACCAGGCTCCTCTGTCCATGGGATTTTCCAGGCAATAGTACTGGAGTGGATTGCCATTTCCTTCTCCAGGGAATCTTCCCAACCCAGGGATTGAACCTGGGTCTCCCACATTGAAGATAGACGCTTTAGCGTCTGAGCCACCAAGGAAGTGAGTGGGGCCCAGTAATCTAGTTCAGTAGTTCCTCCAGGTGATTTTGATGCACACTAAAGTCTGGGAGCCACTGCACTATAAATTGAAGTTAAAAAATGTAATTTTTAATGTTATTTTTAAAAAACTAATTAATTTTAGTTGGAGGATAATTACTTTACAGTATTATGATGGTTTTTGCCTTACATCGACATGGATCAGCCATGGGTGCACATATGTCCCCCCATCCTGAACCCCCCTCCCACTAAATTAAATTCTGTTTTCTTTTAATTTCCTTGGTTTGTGGGAAAACAACAGAACCAAGATAACAATCGAAAAGGGACATACTGGGTATTGGGAGAATTGACAGTGACCTTCCTAAAGAAAACATTTTTGAGGACTTGCTGATTATGGAGAGTAGATCTGTGGAAAAAGAAAGTTAGGGATAGTTAGCATGGGGAAAATGCTACTAGGCCTTTTGGAAAAAAACAAAAAAGCCCATTGTGAAATGAACCTTAATGTTGCTCTTGAAATACAAGTTAGTCTTCGTATTTGTAAAATGTTGGCATTAATACAGACAAGTCTCAATAGTTATTAACGTAATAAAGTTGAATTTAATGTTGATTAAAAAGAAAATTCTTTTGTTTTCAATTTTATTGTTTGAAATTTTTCTGAAGTATTTAAACTGCTTTTGTGAAATTATAAGTACAATAACTGAACAAAATTGAATCTTTCTTTGCTGATTGATGATCTTTCACAGTCTTAGAAACTTTGTTCATTTTGAATTGTACAATATAAACATTATATGACAGTGAATTTAAAATAGACTCACCCCAGTAAACACTCTGTAATTTTGTTTGTTTACATGGAAGAATAACATGTGGCTGTTAGGTATTTATTTTATTGGTCTTTAATAAATATTAAAGACCAATGGCTTGTTTTCTTGGATTATGACTCTTATAAAGTAATTTTTTGTTGAGAGCCTACTGTTTAAGACTGCATTGCAGTAGATTTTAGGTTAGAAAAAGTATAGGGATTGTCTGTTACTGGTTTATCTCTTTGATGCTAAATGGAATGGGATACCTTATAAAGCAAGGAGATTGGTATAACCTTTGTGATTTTTGATTCATTTCTTATAAAAAAAAAAAAACCCTGTTGACACTTGTTAAGCGTCAGGCACTGTGATACAATGGTGAACAAAACACTCTAGGTTTGTGCCCTCTTGGGGTTTATATTCCTGACATAGAGACACAAAAACCCAAAACCAAAAAACATGTTCATCAACTTACTAGATGAACTTAGTTTGAGTTCTTGGTTGCAAATAACAGAAATAGATTCTAGTTACCTCAGGCAGAAAAAAGATTTTTCTGGAAGATATTGAGGAACTTGGAAAATTATCAGGAAGTTTGGAAAATAAGATGAGGCCCAGCCAAAGTGCTACTATAGGAACGTTGTGCTCTGGAAGCCACCACTTGCTGGCTAAATGCTCAGTGCCACTATTACTGGCCCCCTGCCACAGAACATAACCCACCTTGCTGCTGGACTCTTGGTCAGGGACATTGCTGCCACCCACTATATTGTCCATTGTGATGCAGCATAAAAACGTCTTAACCAGTGCTGTGCTTTTGTATTGTTTCTCAAGGTTCAAAATCCAGTCAAGAATATGAAGTTGACTATAAGAGAACGGAAAAGGGATTATCTGTCCCCTTTTGTCTTCTTATCAGGAGGCAAGTCTTCGTTCTGTCTAATTTGAGATTTTACTAAAATAGGATGCTTAGTAGCCAAATTGCAAATGACTGTGACAGAGACAAAATAATTTAACTATTACAAATTGTCCAAGTGTAATGTAGGAAACGAAATAGGGACCAATATAGCGTCTTGACAGAAGGAAACCTTTAAATGGAGGTAATTAGGAAAGGCCTCCTCAAGCAGGAGATATTTAGTTGAGAACAGATTCATGAACTGTCCCAGTTTGCCTGAAACTGAGGGGGTTCTCAGGACATGGGACTTTCATTCTAAAAGTGAGAAAGTCCTGGATGAATTAGGGTGAGTTGATAAGGAACTATCAACTCCTTCCAATCCCAAAGAGAGGCAATGCCAAAGAATGTTCAAACTACTGCACTATTGTACTCATCTCACACACTAGCAAAGTAATGTTCAAAATTCTCCAAGCTAGGCTTCAACAGTACATGAACCAAGAACTTTAAGATGTTCAAGCTAGATTTAGAAAAAGGAAGAGGAACCAGAGATCCAATGGCCAACATCCACTGGATCACAGAAAAAAGCAAGAGAATTCCAGAAAAACATCTGCTTCATTGACTATGATAAAGCTTTTGACTGTGTGGATCACAATAAACTGTGGAAAATTCTAAGAATACCAAACCACCTTACCTGCCTCCTGAGAAATCGATATTCAGGTCAAGAAGCAATAGTTAGAACTGGACATGGAACAACAGACTGGTTCCAAATAGGAAAAGGAGTACATCAAGGCTGTATATTGTCATTCTGCGTATTTAACTTATATGCAGAGTACATCATGTGAAATGCCAGACTGGATGAAGCACAAGCTGGAATCAAGATTGGGGGAGAAATATCAATAACCTCAGATATGCAGATGACACCACCCTAATGACAGAAAGTAAAGAGGAACTAAAGAGCCTCTTGACAAAAGTGAAAGAGGAGAGTGAAAAAGCTGGCTTAAAACTCAACATTCAAAAAACAAAAATCATGGCCTCCAGTCCCATCACTTCATGGCAAATAGATGGCTAAACAGTGGAAACAGTGAGAGACTATTTTCTTGGGCTCCAAAATCACAGCAGATGGTGACTACAATCATGAAATTAAAAGACGCTTGGTCCTTGGAAGAAAAGCTATGACTAACCAAGATAGCATATTAAAAAACAGAGACATTACTTTGCCAATAAAGATCTGTCTAGTCAAAGCTATGGTTTTTCCGATAGTCAGGTATGGGTGTAAGAGTTGGACCATAAAGAAAGCTGAGTGCTGAAGAATGGATGCTTTTGAACTGTGGTGTTGGAGAAGACTCTTGAGAGTCCCTTGGACAGCAAGGAGATCAAACCAGTCAATCCTAAAGGAAATCAGTCCTGAATATTCATTGGAAGGACTGATGCTGACACTGAAGCTCCAATACTTTGGCCACCTGATGTGAAGAACTGACTCATTGGGAAAGACCGTGAAGCTGGGAAGGATTGAAAGCAGGAGGACAAGGGGACAACAGAGGATGAGATGGCTGGATGGCATCACCAACTCGATGGACATAAGTTTGAGCAAGCTCTGGGAGTTAGTGATGGACAGGGAAGTCTGGTGTGCCGCAGTTCATGGAGTTGCAAGTTCAGACACGACTGAGTGACTGAACTGAACTGATAAGGAACTGTACATGACAGGAGTCAATAAAGAACCATACATAGCTAGATTGTTCCATGACAAAGGAATATTGTTAAGTGCCAAAGTCCCAAGGTGAAAAGATACTAGTGTGTTCAAGGAGCTGAGAAACCAATGTGAGTGAGGGAAAAAGTTGCCTGAGGTAGGAAAGGAGAGGTAGGTAGGAGAGAAATCGTGCAGAGCCTCTAGGCTGCAGTTGGTCCTAGGATCTACCCTCACCAGCTTCTGGACACTGGGAAACTCCTGACTAGCTAGACAAAGCTAAAGTATCATTATCATTGTTCCTCTATGACTTAGCACTTACACTCTTTGCAGTCAGTTGCCATTTGTTTGGAGAAGGCAATGGCAACCCACTCCAGTACTCTTGCCTGGAAAACCCCATGGATGGAGGAGTCTGGTAGGCTGCAATCTATGGGGTCGCTAAGAGTTGGACACAACTGAGCAACTTCACTTTCACTTTTCACTTTCATGCATTGGAGAAGGAAATGGCAACCCACTCCAGTGTTCTTGCCTGGAGAATCCCAGGGACGGGGATAGCTTTGATAGGCTACCATCTATGGGGTCGCACAGGGTCGGACACAACTTAAGCTACTTAGCAGCAGCAGCAGCAGCAGCCATTTGTTTTTATATAAATGTATTGGAAATAACCTATCAAAGCAGTAGTGGCTGTTTCTGTTTGTTGAAATAGTTTTCTGTGAACGTTTATTTCTGGCTTCTTGTCTTTGGACTATATGAAACCCAAAGAGATGTTTATCACCCTCATTATTGCCATCATAATAGCTACCAATATCCTAAAACTTCAGTGCAACAGAATAGAGATTTGAGAAATAGACCCATGCATGTATGGTCGATTGATAATAGACGAAGATACAAAAACAATTAAATGCAGAAAGCATAGTCTTTTCAACAAATTGTGCTGGAGCAACGGAAAATCCATGTGAAAAACAAAAATTTCAATCTATACTTCATATCATATATATAACTTTACACAAAATGAATCATGGGCCTAAACATAAGAGTGCAGAACAGCTGAAGAAAAAAACAGAAGAATGTTTGTGACCCTATGCTAGGCAAAGATTTCTTAGATGTAATGCTAATAAATGGATACATTTCACTTAGTAGATAGTTAATTCAAACTCTTTAAAATGAACTCTTTGCTTAATAATTACAGTGTGTTCTAGAGAGGCTCTTTTGGTTAAAGAAACAAAGGTTGACTAAGGCCAGCAAATTTGAAATTCTGATCTAGCTTTCTCCTGCATTCTTCTCAGGGCAAAACTGTAGTAATACGAAGGGAAGTCATTCATGGAGGCTGGGTAGCCTGCTTCTCGGTTCTTTACCACATCTCCTCTACCATTATACCTTTGGTTCATCCATCCATTCATCATTGGTGTCATGACCTTGACTGTATCTCTTGGCTCCTTCCTTTTAATAAAACTTTGGCTTCTGCTGCTGCTGCTGCTAAGTCGCTTCAGTCGTGTCCAACTCTGTGCGACCCCATGGACTGCAGCCTACCAGGCTTCTCCGTCCATGGGATTCTCCAGGCAAGAACACTGGAGTGGGTTGCCATTTCCTTCTCCAGTGCATGAAAGTGGAAAGTGAAAGTGAAGTCGCTCAGTCGTGTCTGACTCTTAGCGACCCCATGGACTGCAGCCTACCAGGCTCCTCCATCCATGGGGTTTTCCGGGCAACAGTACTGGAGTAGGGTGCCATTGCCTTCTCCTGCTGCCTAATTATTTTGACATTTTGCAAGTTTGACTCCCAGAGAGGGAACCTGGTTGACCCAGATTATGTTTACATATTTTTGACCACTAAATAGGAGTGTTCAGTCAGCAATATGGTCCAGTCACCAGTGGCTTGCAGTAGGATTGTGGAGACTATAGGGCGTTGACTGACAGGGGTCCAAGGGAAAAAGTAGGTATAGAATGTTGGTATATCAAATGTGATCTGTACCTTTAACTGGTACCATGAACAATCAAGTTTTCTTTAGACAGGACCATGGGTGTGACAAATACTGTTGTGTAGATGTAGTTATTGTGTTGTACAGTAAATTACTGATGTTCTTACTTTCTTCTCTCAGAAACCATTGACTATCAATATGTTTTCCAATTTTGACTCTCTTATGGTCTAGCCTGCTTCTAAATCAATCCATGGCAGTTAGTGAGATAAGTATATAAAGAAGGAAAACAGAGGATAAGAATCTTGGATTAGTTTAAAGTTGCTATCAGAGATCTTTTAATATATCCCCCTGCATCTGGGTATATAACACCCATATCATATCTTTCAAAGAGACAATTAGTCTATACTTCTGTACTTAGTCTATTCCTGGGCAAGCAGCTCCCATGGTATTTAATCCATTTTTTTTTTCCTGATAGGCTTCATAGTATCAATCCTATAATGGTCATCCTGATATTTTTTTTCAATTTATTTATTTTAATTGGAAACTAATTACTTTACAATATTGTAGTGGTTTTGCCATACATTGTTATGAATCAGCCATGGGTGTACATATGTTCCTCATCCTGAACCCTCCTCCAACCTCCCTCCCCATCCCATCCCTCTGAGTCATCCCAGTGCACCAGCCCTGGGCACCCTGTCCCATGCATGGAACCTGGACTGGTGATCTGTTTCACATATGATAGTATACATATCTCAATGCTATTCTCAAATCATTCCACCCTCGCCTTCTCCCACAGAGTCCAAAAGGCTGTTCTATACATCTGTGTCTCTTTTGCTGTCTCGCATATAGGTTTATCGTTACCGTCTTTCTAAATTCCATATACATGCATTAATATACTGAATTGGTGATTTTCTTTCTGGCTTACTTCACTCTGTATAATAGGCTCCAGTTTCATCCACCTCATTAGAACTGATTCAAATGTATTCTTTTTAATGGCTGAGTAATATTCTGTTGTGTATATGTACCACAGCTTTCTTATCCATTCATCTGCTGATGGACATCTAGGTTGCTTCCATGTCCTGGCTATTAGAAACAGTGCTGCAATGAACATTGAGGTACAAATGTCTCTTTCAATTCTGGTTTCCTCAGTGTGTATGCCCAGCAGTGGGATTGCTGGGTCATATGGCAGTTCTATTTCCAGTTTTTTAAGGAATCGCCACACTGTTCTCCATGGTGGAGAATAGTTTGCATTCCCACCAACAGTGTAAGATGGTTCCCTTTTCTCCACACCCTCTCCAGCATTTATTGTTTGTAGACTTTTGGATAGCAGCCATTCTGACCGGTGTGAAATGGTACTTCATTGTGGTTTTGATTTGCATTTCTCTGATAATGAGTGATGTTGAGCATCTTTTCATGTGTTTGTTAGCCATCTGTATGTCTTCTTTGGAGAAATGTCTGTTTATTTCTTTGGCCCACTTTTTGATTGGGTCATTTATTTTTCTGGAATTGAGCTGCAGGAGTTGCTTGTATATATTTTTGAGATTAATTCTTTGTCCGTTGCTTTGTTTGCTGTTATTTTCTCCCATTCTGAAAGCTGTCTTTTCACCTTGCTTATAGTTTCCTTTGTTGTACAAAGCTTTTAAGTTTAATTAGGTCCCATTTGTTTATTTTTGCTTTTATTTCCATTACTCTGGGAGGTGGGTCATAGAGGATCCTGCTGTGATTTATGTCAGAGAGTGTTTTGCCTATGTTTTCCTCTAGGAGTTTTATAGTTTCTGGTCTTACATTTAGATCTTTAATCCATTTTGAGTTTATTTTTGTGTATGGTATTAGAAAGTGTCCTAGTTTCATTCTTTTACAAGTGGTTGACCAGTTTTCCCACCACCACTTGTTAAAGAGATTGTCTATTCTCCATTGTATATTCATGCCTCTTTTGTCAGAGATAAGGTGTCCATAGGTGTGTGGATTTAGCTCTGGGCTTTCTATTTTGTTCCATTGATCTATATTTCTGTCTTTGTGCCAGTACCATACTGTCTTGATGACTGTAGCTTTGTAGTAGAGCCTGAAGTCAGGCAGGTTGATTTCTCCAGTTCCATTCTTCTTTCTCAAGATTGCTTTGGCTATTCAAGGTTTTTTGTATCTCCATACAAATTGTGAAATTGTTTGTTCTAGTTCTGTGAAAAATACCATTGGTGGCTTGATAGGGATTGCATTTAATCTATAAATTGCTTTGGGTAGTATACTCATTTTCACTATATTGATTCTTCCAATCCATGAACATGGTATATTTCTCCATCTATTTGTGTCCTCTTTGATTTCTTTCATCAGTGTTTTATAGTTTTCTATATATAGGTCTTTAGTTTCTTTAGGTAGATATATTCCTAAGTATTTTATTCTTTTCGTTGCAATGGTGAATGGAATTGTTTCCTTAATTTCTTTCTATTTTCTTTTTTTTTTTATTTTATTTTTAAACTTTACAATATTGCATTGGTTTTGTCAAATATCAAAATGAATCCACCACAGGTATACATGTGTTCCCCATCCTGAACCCTCCTCCCTCCTCCCTCCCCATACCATCCCTCTGGGTCGTCCCAGTGTACCAGCCCCAAGCATCCAGTATCGTGCATCGAACCTGGACTGGCAACCTGTTTCATATATGATATTATATGTATTTCAATGCCATTCTCCCAAATCATCCCACCCTCTCCCTCTCCCACAGAGTCCAAAAGACTGGTCTATACATCAGTGTCTCTTTTGCTGTCTCATATACAGGGTTATTGTTACCATCTTTCTAAATTCCATATATATGCGTTAGTATACTGTATTGGTGTTTTTCTTTCTGGCTTCTTTCTATTTTCTCATTATTAGTGTACAGGAATGCAAGGGGTTTCTGTGTGTTGACTTTATATTCTGCAACTTTACTATATTCATTGATTAGCTCTAGTAATTTTCTGGTGGAATCTTTAGGGTTTTCTGTGTAGAGAATCGTGTCATCTGCAAACTGAGAGTTTTACTTCCTCTTTTCCAATCTGGATTTCTTTTATTTCTTTTTCTGCTCTGATTGCTGTGGCCAAAACTTCCAAAACTATATTGAATAGTAGTGGTGAGAGTGGGCACCCTTGTCTTGTTCCTGACTTTAGGGGAAATGCTTTCAATTTTTCACCATTGAGGGTAATGTTTGCTGTGGGTTTGTCTTTTATAGCTTTTATTATGTTGAGGTATGTTCCTTCTATGCCTGCTTTCTGGAGGGTTTTTATCATAAATGGATATTGAATTTTGTCAAAGGCTTTCTGTGCATCTATTGAGATAATCATATGGTTTTTATTTTTCAGTTTGTTACTGTGGTGTATTACATTGATTGATTTGCAGATATTGAAGAATCCTTGCATCCCTGGGATAAAGCCCACTTGGTCATGATGTATGATCTTTTTAATATGTTGTTGGATTCTGTTTGCTAGAATTTTGTTAAGGATTTTTGCATCTATGTTCATCAGTGATATTGACCTGTAGTTTTCTTTTTTTGTGGCATCTTTGTCTGGTTTTGGTATTAGGGTGATGGTGGCCTCATAGAAGGAGCTTGGAAGTTTACCTTCCTTTGAAATTTTC
Source organism: Bos indicus (assembly GCF_029378745.1). Taxonomy (NCBI): domain Eukaryota; kingdom Metazoa; phylum Chordata; class Mammalia; order Artiodactyla; family Bovidae; genus Bos; species Bos indicus. Next base: position 49,404,551 of record NC_091766.1, on the reverse strand, counting down.
TGGAAGAGTTTGAGTAGGATAGGTGTTAGCTCTTCTCTAAATTTTTGGTAGAATTCAGCTGTAAAGCCATCTGGTCCTCATCTTGATATTAGATTCTATTATTTCCTTTTCCCTTGCATGATGCTTATTTTGCTGTTTTTCTTCCCACATTAACCAACCTCTTTTAAGCCTTAATGATAGTTTTTCTCTTTCACTCCATAGATTGAAAAAAAATTTTTAAGTTTTCTTTTTTCCCCCTGAAGGAAGTTCCAAAAAGCAAGCTTGAATTTGCCTACATGGAAAACTATTTACATAGCATTTACATTGTATAGGTATTATAAGCGGGCTTCCCAGGTAGCACAGTGGTAAAAAGTCCACCTGCCAATGCTGGAGATGTGGGTTCGATCTCTGGGTCAGGAAGATCCCCTGGAGGAGGGCATGGCAATCCACTCCAGTATTCTTGTCTGGAAAATCCATGGACAGAGGAACCTGGCAGACTATAGTCCACGGGGTTGCAGAGTCAGACACGACTAAAGTGACTTAGCATGCATGCATGAGTGTGCGTGCACACGCACACACATGCACACACACATATTATAAGCAATCTGGAGATGATTTAAAATATATAAGAGGGAATTCCCTGGGTTAACCACTCTGCAGTTCAACTGCATGGGGCATAGGTTTGACCCCTGGTCAGGAAACTAAGATTTCACATGCTGTGCAGCATGGTCAATAAATAAATAAATAAAATAAATGTACAGAGGGATGTTCATAGAATATACTACATGATTTTAAATAAGGGACTTGAGCACCCCCAGATTTTAGTATCTGTGGGAGTCCTGGAACCAGCCTCTCACAGATACCTCACAGTTGTCTCAAGGGACAACTATATACTCTTGCTTCATAGTACTTTTCACCCAGGCTTGCTTTTTTGGCTTGTTATTTTCAGTTTTGTTGGGATTCTTAAATCTTGATAGTCAGGGTCTTAGGATCCCATAGAGAAGCTATCATATGACTAGAGGAATTAAGCTTGCATTTGCTTTTTTCTACAACTATTGTATATATGATGATCAGGTTGAGAATTTGGCTGGAGTTAAAATGTCTTAGAGATGGAACATCATGGAGTCTGAGGAGAACGTGTTAATGAGGAAGGGAGGACAGGTTCCTTACCTGGGGCTTGTTTCTCAAACTTAAGTGTTTCTAGGAATCACTTGGGCATCTTGTTAGAGTGCAAATTTTAATTCATCAGGTTTGGGAAGAAGCCTAACATCTGGGATTCTGCATTGCTAACAACCTCCCAGGGGAGGTTCACAGTGCTGGCCTGAAGATACACTTTAAGGAATAAGAACTTTGGGGTTTCATGTTTCCAAACAGCCACCTCTGAACTGGAGCTCCCTGTATCGCTCCTCATCATTGCCAGACAGCTTAAACAGTCCAAGTTTGAAGCAGGTGGTAAAATTCAAGGACAGCACAATACCAGATAAACTAAAAAAGAAGTATTGTTCAAACCAAAAAGAGCTCGGAAAGGTAAGACTTTTTTTTCTTTTTTTTGTCAGAAACTTTTAAAAAAGACAGTCTCTTTAATCTTTATCTCATCTTCTCCACTTTTCTGGGTTGGGGGTTGCTTTTGCATAGCTTTTGGCCTTGTACTTTTACTTTTATCTCCTCTTTCCATTTTCCTTTTCTACATCTGCACCCATATATAAAGTATTTAATAATAAATATGTTATTATAATTTTTGAAATGATATCATTGTATTGTCTTCCCAACCACCTTTTTTAAGATCTGAGAGAATACAAGGGAACTGTGATTGAGAAGGATATTTATTGCTGTTTTATAGGCATTTGGACAGAAATAACATCATAGAGCACACTGGTTTGCTGGAAAGCAAATTCTGAAAAACTTAGTCCTCATCCTGTATCTCTCCTTTAAAAAAGAAATCTCAATACATTTGGCTATTTTATGAAATCAGTGTATGACATTATAGAAAAATAGAAAATTCAAATAAGCAAAAAGAAGCCATTGCAAAATGTACATAATCACACAGGCCAGAGATAATTACTGTTAATAATGTATAGCCTTTCAGATTTTTTTTAATGCAAATATATTTTTTCTTTTATTAAAGAGGCATTACAAAGTACATGTTTTCTAACCTACTTAATGATGTGATATTTTCAAGTTAATGAAGTTAATTTACAGCTTACTTTTTATTCCCTAATAGTAATCAATAATGTGTGGATGTGATTTGTTTAACCAAGATCCTGTTACTGATCATTTAATTTATTAGTAATTTTTCTCTATTGTAAACCTCCTTAATAGCCAAATCTTTCTACATGTCTTTATTTTCTTAGTAAAACAAGCGGAATTATTAGATCAAAGAGTATGCATATTTTTAATGAATCTCCCTACACTCCTTACTTCCCTTGGTTTTTAAACCTTTAACATGAGGATTGGGGTCGGGGGAATCTTGTCTTCAGGGCTTAGGTCTAAAGAAAATGGTCTCCCTCTGTGACATCAATATGACTCAGATGCTGGAGGAAGATTCAAACCAGGGGCCTCTGATTGGTGATTTCTCCAAGGTGAGTTTGGTTGCACCATATATTTCATCCTGTATTTTGGATCTGAATCTTATCTGCTTGCAGAGGACACTAAGTTTAATTAATATGCATCTTTAGCAAGTGCTCACTGATAACCTGAAGGTGCTGTAGTGGTAGATATAGGCCCTAAGCCTTTCATGAGAAAGTATCCCTTATTCACTCTGGAAATATCTACAGAAGTAGAAAAAGTATGAGGCTTTCTTTTTTCTGTTTTTTGGTGGTGCCCTATGGCATGTGGAACCTTAGTTCCCTAACCAGTGGTCGAACCTGTGTCCCCTGCAGTGGAAGCACAGTCTTAATCACTGGACTGCCAGGGAAGTCCCAAATATGAAGCTTTCTACTTTTTTAAAAAACATATTTAAAAATTATATAAATCATATTTGGTGACTACAGAAAAGATAGAAAATGGAATCTACCCCAGATCTTATCAGAGTATTATTGTTTTTGTTTACTATTTTTTTGGTGTATATTTCTGGTGTATATTTTGGTGTATATCTCTGTATGTATTTTCACAAAGACACATGCATGTACACAAATACACTTTTTGTTTTTCCATGCTTGTTTTGAGGTTTTTATTCCATCTCCTTTGATATATCAGGAACATCTTTTCATGTAATAAATAATTCTTCATCATTTCATCACTTTTAATAGCAGCACACTATTTCTTTTTTTTTTTTTTTTTGGCTGCCTGTAATTTCCTGATAAATCCTTTCTTGTTATTTACTTCTACAATTTTTCCTTATGAACTGCACCAAGATGGACTATATTTGCAGCTAAATCTAAGAATTTTTTAACATTCATAATTAGTTCCTTAGGTTCAGTTCTTAGAAATGGGATCGTTGCATATGCACATTGAGACCATTGATTTCTGAAGGCATCTGGGGTTTTAAATGTCATTTGGATAGGACAATATATGGGTCATGATTTCAAATTTGGGTATAGAGAACTTGCTGTTTTTTTAGCTCTTGGGTATTTCTAGGTATGTGCACTGCCAACCGTGTCAGGGAAACACCAAGATCTGAAGTACGTCAACCCAGAAACAGTAAGCAGATTTCTGGAGATGGTAACTGGTTACATAAGCTGCCATCTGGTCTATTCTGTCCCTAAAATCCCCACTTCCATTTGTATTTCTTTCACTTTGTTCACTCATGTGGACTCTGTACTCAGCTGAAGCTATGTTAAAAGTCTCTCTTATATGTCACCTTTGTTTGTAATTAAGCAAATGATATATAATTGTTACGTAAGAAAGGAAGGAGGAAGGGGAAGGGAGAAAAGTAAAAATCACCCAATTAGGCTGGCCTTACATCCTGGTTTACATGTTGCAATTCCATTTATGCCTATTACTGCATATTATTAATAGTGCTCTCTGTTACTCTCAAAAGTATTCTGGTTTGTGCAATAATTATTTTGTCACTTTACCCATAGGTTTCACCATCAGAGATAAGCACTAGTAAGACTTTCCTTATGGCCTTACAGATTTTATTCTGGTATAATAAGTTTTATAAAAATAGTATCATAATCATGTAATTTTGTAGTTAGCTTAGTAAGTCATTGTAAACATCTTTCTATATCATTTTAAAAAAATCTATATTATCCCTTTGATGGCTATGTAATATTCTGTTATACTGATAATATATAACTTTTTTAACTAAACCTCTTTTATTGAGTATTTAAGTTATTTATAATATTTTGATAATCTAAAGCAATGGTGAGATCAACATTATTGTGCCCTATCTTTATGTACTTCTGTTTACTTAAGATGCTAGAAAAGAACTTGCTGAAAATGTAATTACATTTATTTTTTTATAAGTATTTACAAAGTTTCCTCTGGAAAGTTTGAACCAATTTATATAACCACACGTAGCTTAAGTTTCCTCCTCTGGATATCAACCCTTTCCTTCATATCCCTTTTGAGAAACTCGCTTCCTAATCTTACGGTGGAGGGTGGGGAATCATTTCTCATTTCTTCTTGTAAAATTGAGACCTCTAGCTGCTACCTGTGCCCTTACAGAAATCCTTGGGTGTCTTCTCAGAGATTGATTGCATCCGTGTCTTCCTCCAAATAAGTAGCTTGAATCTTCTCCCTTGTGTCTTGGCAATACTGACTATTTTGGTTCTCCAAAAGGCCATTGCCTGTTTTATTCTCTTACTTGAGGAGGGTTGGTGGGGGGCGGTTGCACCATTGCCATGTTTCAAATATAGGGGGACTTTGGAGGCTGGGCATACAGTGGGATCCTGAGTGACTAAAAGGAGTACACATTAGGAACTGGGTAACTGGCTCTTCTCTCCCTACAAAGAGGCAGGGTATTCAGTCATAGTTTCTGTACAGGTGGCTGCCTTACTATCAGGGGAGTTCCAGGGTCTGATTGAGAAGTTTTATATCATCGATTGCCGCTATCCATATGAGTACCTGGGAGGACACATTCAGGTAAGGTTATATTGAGGACTTAGCAGGGGAGGAGCTAGAGATACCCCTTAAGAAGTCTAGGCAAAGGGTCCTGTGACCTCTGGAACCAGGGCAAACATTATACATTTGGAATACATCGGGGTTGTCAGTCCTCATTCCTGTTGTAATTCTGTGAACCTTGAGCAATTTACTTTCCCTTTCCCTCCTAGACCAATCTGCCTCTTTCCTATAGAAGCCAAAAGCTCCTACCTGGAAATAAAAACATTAATCCAGAGACTGAGCAGCACTTGGCAAACACTTAATGCTTACAGACATTTCTCACAATAATCCCTACACTTTAGGCAGTTCTGTTCTATAAATGTTTATTGAGCACCTAGTATATAACCAAGCTCCATGCCAGGCCCAGTGGGTAGATACAGGTAGATTTCCACTCTGAAAGTACTTAATAGTCTAGTCTTCCTGAACTAAATATTTCAAGATGGTATTCCAGTTATTTCTAAGTGTTGGCCCTGTTCTCTCGCCCTTAAGGAAATACTTAATAAAATTATTTTACAGGGAGCATTAAACTTGCACAGTCAAGAAGAACTATATAACTTCTTTCTGAAGAAACCCATTGTCCCTTGGGATAACCAGAAAAGAATAGTCATCGTGTTCCATTGTGAATTCTCCTCTGAGAGGGGTCCCCGAATGTGAGTGTCTACACGAGGAGGGGGCATGGAGAGGGTGATGGATCTTGAGTTGGGACTTACAGCCAGGGAACCTTCCCAGCCCAATTCAGACAGAGACTGAAAGAATGAATGATTTCCACTATATTTTAAAGAATGTATAAAGTTAAAAAAAAAAAAAAAAGAATGTTAAGGAGGTGGAAGGAAGAAGTTTCTACAATTCAAAGGTTTGAAGTAGTGAAGGAAAAGGGATTTGGAATTAGGTACCAATGGAGGAAAGGAGAAAGAGCGGTGCTACTTGCACCTTGTTTTGCAAAAATAAGATCTGGAGTTCCTTTTGAGGGTTAGGAAAAGTCAATTCTTCCTTCCCTTCCCCAGTGAATGACCCATGGAATCCTGAACTTGCTTTTTCCCATCTCACCCATCTCTGGATTTTCTCTAAAGGTGCCGTTCTCTGAGAGAAGAGGACAGGACTCTGAACCAGTATCCTGCCCTGTACTACCCAGAGCTATACATCCTCAAAGGGGGCTACAGAGACTTCTTTCCAGAATATATGGTAAATCTTGGATGGGGCATGTGGGGCAATGGGGGAGCCCAGACTTGGGGGAGCCAACTTTAACATGCAGCTCCCAGGGCCTGCAAAGCCCTCTGAGAAGAAAGTGCTGTTCCTTCTAAGCCATTCCCTGTAGCATCTCTATTATACCTCGTGGGCAGACTGTAGGCATCAAGAGGATTCCTTACTCTGTCCCTTGCCTTTCAGGAGCTGTGTGAACCACAGAGCTACTGCCCGATGCATCACCAGGACCATAAGGCTGAGCTGCTGAGGTGTCGAAACCAGAGCAAAGCATGGGAAGGAGAGCGGCAGCTGCAGGAACAGATTGCCTTACTGGTGAAGGATGTGAGCCCATGATATCAGGTCACCTACTGGCTGCCTGGGACTCACCAAAAGGCACTGTAGAAACCCTGAGGTGAAAGAGGCCATCTTCTATGCAGCCTCTTTTCATTGTAATATGTTAAAAGATGTCAGCAAACCAATAGGCTGCCAAACTAATGAAATCTCAGGCATGGGATTGGTTACATTTTAGTAGAGCTGCTGGCTAGTGAGGAAGTCCTCGAGCTAGTTTTCTAAGGTTGGAACCTTGGGTTGCATGGAGATTTATGTTGCTTCAGGGGGCTGTTGCATTCCTCTTGCTAACTACTTGCGTCTTCTCAGAGGTCAGCCAGATCTTTTTCCTGGGCTCTGGCTATGCAAGAGAGTGTTGAGAGAGTTGTCCATCTTCTTTCTCTGTATTTTCCTTCTTTGTCTCCCTCTCTCTTCTTTTTTAAAAAATGGAAATATAAACATTGATGAATGAGAAAAAATCCTAGAAGATGTATGTAAGGAAGTAATCACCACATTTAAACTCCTTCAGACAAAGATGTGGCCATCTCTATTCATAGCTGAGGCCAAAGTGCTTTTCTCCAGACCATGGTTCTCAAAGTTTGGGCCCTGGTCCATCAGCATTATCTGAACTTTGCTTGAAATGCAGGTTTTCACAGCCCACTCCAGACCTACTAAATCAGAATGTCTGAAGTTAGGGCACAGAAATATGGGTTTTAAAAATCTCCCTTTCAGGTGATTGTGATGCATGTCAAGGCTTGAGAACTACAGCTCTGGAATTAAAGAAAACCTTTTAAATGGAATTCTTCAGCAGTGTTCCAGACTTTGCTTTCCTATACCATTCCATGGTATGAATTGCCTAAAAGTGTGCCCCAGACTCAATTCTTTGTGGTATGAAGACTCAGAAAACCAAAATAATTGCCATTCTGTAAGACCAAGTGATAGGTCTGAGTTGCATTCCAAAGGTTCCTTATCTACAGCCTCAATAGAATTTAAAAAATATTTATTTATTTATTTATTTTTGGCTGCACTGGACCTTTCCTGCTGCTCGGGCTTTCTTCTAGTTGCAGAGTGGGGGCAGTGTGTTGGAGGGCTACTCTCTAGTTGTGGTGCTTCTCATTGCAGTGGCTTTTCGTTGGAGAGTACAGGGTCAGTAATTGTGGTGCACAGGCCCAGTTGCCCTGCAGCATGTGGAGTCTCCCAGACCAGGGATTGAACCTGTGTCCCCTGCACTGGCAGGCAGATTCTCAACCACTGGATCACCAGGAAAGTCTGCCTCAGTGGAGTTTTGACTTTTCCCATTTTCCAAAGTTTTTTTTCCACTCTACTTCATGTTTCACAGAGACAGATTTAGGATGGTTGGAAGTAGACATCCGTGCCATATGAAGATAAGAATGAAAGAAAAGAAAAGTACCAAGCAAGATCAGTTAGACTTCAGAAAGATTATTTAATTTAATTAATCAATTAAAAAAAAAAATTTGGCCGTGCCGTCTGACATTTTATATCTTAGTTCCCCAACCAGGGATCCACAGAAAGATATTTTTAAGTTACACTCTTCAGCATTACCTCAGGCTTTCCTTTTTTAGAGCTCTTTAAGGTGAGTAGGTTTTTGTCTGTGTAGTAAAGTACAGCCCTACTTGGCCTGGATGGCAGTGGAATTGCACATTGTCATTCTGTGGCATTAACCTGGTAAGTAGTGATAGCTCAGAACTAGAAATGGACAAAAGGCTGTGAAGCCTAGCCTGAGATAGAATGGAGACAAAAATGATACCTTCCCAGATTTGGAGCAGGGAGACTTTTTAAAAAATGATTGGGAGGGAAGAGTGTGCCCAAGTGACTGCATTGATTTTTGTAAGGTTCAAGAACGCTCTTCTCCCAGAGTGCTGCATGCTTGCCTCACAGCAGAGGGCACTGCTGTATTCTCTAAGGCAGCCACTGCAGCCTGCAGTCTCTACCCCTAGCTTGAACCTGCCTGTCCTGAGCCCTTGAGCTCAGAGCTCAGACAGGCTGGGGGAAAATGGAGAGAAGAGCTGCTGCTTTAATAGGTGGAGACAGCTGAGGGAAAGATGCTGTTCTTTTGTCCCACTCCACATACTTCCTCACAACAGGCAGGAGCTTAGTCGCCTGACCAGGAAACTGCATGAAGCACCTCCACTTCCAAGTGTGAGGAGGGGTCCCTGACTGACTGCCTACCCTAGTGGGTCATTTCCTATAATTCTTCCCAGAAAGGGAGAAGCAAGCCCCTACCTGGGAAGAGACTGGTGCACACGTATTCACATTTCAGTGATCTTAAATGGAAGTTCTGAGTTGTAAAACATAAGTGAAAGTGAAGTCGCTCAGTCGTGTCCGACTCTTTGCGACCCCATGGACTGTAGCCCACCAAGCTCCTCCGTCATGGGATTCTCCAGGCAAGAATACTGGAGTGGGTTGCCATTTCCTTCAGGACTTAAAAAGCTATCTACTTTGTGGAAAATTATATTTGCCTAAAAGGCTACATTTTCCCATATAGTTTCTTGAAATATCTTCCCACTGTACAGGTACCATGTCACGTGATTCATGTTATTTTCAGAAACAATAATAATAGTAGCTAACAACCTTTCAGTTGTTTACTGCTTGCAAGTAAACATTTACTCATTTTATATAAATAAACTAATTTTCACAACAATCCTGTGAGGCAAGTACGTAGTCACTATTATACATGTTTTACCAATAAAGAAATTGAGGAACAGAGAGACTGAGTAACTTGTTTAAAGTCCCACAGCTAATGAATGCCAGAGTTGAGATATGAACCCAGGCAGTATGGCTCCAGAGTCTGTAATGTTAATGGACTTTGCTGTTACCAAATCCTCATCGATGGAACGATGTGTCTTTCTAAATTGGCATTGTATTAGGTGTTAAATGTGTAAGTGCCTCAGTTATAGGTTCTTGAGAAGTCAGGGCCATAGGGTTGCTTCAGCTTAGGAACTGAAGCTAAGGGCAGATACTAAGACCCTAATCCAGAAACTTTTGCATGAGGCTATGAAGGGGTTAGCTCTGTGCTGGTGTCCTTATACTGACTGGTATTCATTCAGCATGAAGTCAAGTGATAAAGAATGGAAACCTTTTGGTCTGAAAACACTTCTGGTTGCAATCTCAGCCCCAGTACCTGGCTAACCTTTGCTACAGAGAGGGAAGCATTTCCCTTTCCTTACCAGCCATATATAAAGTGAGAGGCATGGAGGATCTTCTTTCCCCATTCAGTTCAGACAAATGTGAGGGACTAACTAGTTTCTTTCTAGGGATGTCAATTCTAAGTACCACAAGCATTCAAATATGTCACAGTTCCTGCCCTTAAGGTAGAAATGACTCTCCTTGTTCAATCCCTACAAGCACTCTGGCCCACTAGCATATTCAGCAAAAGGAAGAAGATCTAGCCTCCAACTCCAAAACTGTAGGTTGACTGGTAAGGGCTGACTGAGTTCATAGAATAATTAACTCCTGCAGTGATATTCCGTGTGTGCTATGTGCCTGGCACTAAGCTAAACCCTTTACTCACTATATACTTGTTTAATCCTCAAAACTGTTATACAAAGTAAATACTGCTATTTTTCAGATGAAGAAACTGAAGCACAGAAAAATTAAGTGACATGCTCAAGGTCACCCAGCATGTGTTGATAATGTCAATTGAAACCAGGTAGTCTGTAAAACTTGTTCTCTTAACTGTTTTTCACTGAACTGCTAACACCCTGGATTAGCTAAGGATAGCAGCAGGGCAGGAATTAAAGCCCAACAGTGAGAGAGGTCTTGATAGAAGGCAGAAAACCAAGATTACAAATGAAAGTGGAGTAAGATACAGAGCTTTGAGCCCCAATCAGTGGCTTGCAAAGCCCTCCCAGGGCAGTTTGTGTCTTAATCATTTTTGCACCTGGCATAAAGCTGGGCTCATAATCAGCCTCAAAAGACATTATTGAATTGAATGATGGTTGAGTAACATCTTTGTAGAAAGGATTGGTTCATTTGTCATTATCCACAAGGTTCCCAACAGCAATGCTGCTTATCTAGCAGGTGTTGGCAGCCACAAAGGACATGGTTGGTGGGGAGAGAGTATGCTGGAGGAGCTGTCAATATTAGTCTTGGAGTCATATTTGTTTGCAGAGGCTTCCTCAACCCTCCACCAGCCTTAGTTACCGATCCTCATTAAAGGCCCGATGATGTCAAGCTCTTTACAACAGTGCCCAGACAGAATTATGCTCCAAACATCTAATTTACTCTCAGAGGCTGGTCTTTTATGGGTGGCTTTGGATATTGCTTTCAGCCCATCAAGTTGACCTTGTTCCTTTTGCTTTCCTGGTTCCTTTTGTGGGGAGAGCATTGAGTAGACTCACTGAGTAGGCACCGTGAGCAAATGCCTTTTCTAAGCCTACCCTCCTACCCCAAACCGATTTGCCTTGGTTGCTGAAGGAGAGTGCAGAGGTAACACCCCTTGATCACCTCCTACATCCTTGTTGATTCATAGCACCCTTTCCTAGCATCCCAATCACCTGATATTGTTACATTTTGCCTTGTAAATCCCATGTTGGAACTATTGCCAGAGTGAAGCAGAGAGTGGGGGCTATCAGCTCCCCAGCCACAAGTTTCCTAATCTTACTGGAGGGAAGGACTTGGGAAAGGTACGCAGAGGTAGGGTGGGACTGGTGAGGGTTGGGGGGAATAGGCCCTGTATAAAAGCTGAGTAGCCAGATGCTCACTTTCACAGCTCTCCTGTAAGACTGGCAGGGCAGATATAGATTAAAATGAAGCACAAACTCCATTTAAAGTGCATTACAGCCCAGGAATCAGCTCCCCCTGGGCAGGAGAAGGGAGGAAAGGGCACAGGAGGCTACATAAGTCTCTTTCCTTATCTAGCACCACATGTCTCTCTCCTAGCTTTGTGAAGGGTGATTTACACCCTGGCTGGAATGACTCTCTTTCTGAGCTGATTACATTGGCAAATGCCCCCCAGAGGCCACAGCAGGATGGCCATATTCAGAAGCAGCAGCCAATAAATCTCAGAGGTTTATATTGTACTTCTCAGTACCCTCCCTCCTGGCCCTCTGCCAGCTGGGCTGTGGAAGTAGGAGAGGGCTTGGTTGGAGGATTGGGGGAGGACACCCTTCAATACCTTTCATTACCATCTTCCCTAAGTACTGTTTAGTTCTCATTCTTAGAAGCCATTCTGCCTCTGTCTTTATCCGGGGAGCAGGTGGGAACCAGCCCAGTAAATTGATCTAATAAATAACCCTTATCTTTATGGGTAGAAGTCCTGGGTTTCTCCTAGGTATTTGCTCTTGGTAGAGTAGCTTGCTCTCCTAACCCTCCTCTGAAAATGATGAGGCTCCTAAATGATCTCTCCAACCATCTTTCTCAGTGATCTTTCGTCCAAGGAAATCTCCGCAGTTTAGTCTGAGGGAGGTTTGATCCTTCCATTCTTCCTCATGACACTGAAGGGGCTGAATTTTGGAGGAGTCTAGTCTGGCAAAGGTCCTGGGATCTGGCCCCCAAGTCTGTCCCCAGCAAGGTCATTTCACCTGTCTGCAGAATCTTGGGGTTAATAATACAACGGAATCTCACTCCTGAAGATACTGATGCGGGGAAATGATATCAGAGATGTGCAGATTCTAAGGGGAAAAACCCCAAAACTTGAAATGCAAGTGCCCTCGTGCATTTGTTACAAGATTTCATTTGCGGGGGGTGGGGGTGGGGGTGTGGTTTCTTGGTGGTAGAGCGGATTCCGGAAAGTGAGATAGGATGCTTTAAAAAAAAAAAAAAAATTTGGACCCCCGAGATGGCGAGTTTCCAGTGGCAGCTCCTACAATGACTCGGCTGCTCCGGGGCGCGTACCCTGGCTCGCCCCTACCCCCGCAGCCCTCTGGGTCTAGTAGGAGAGACCGCGTGGTGCGTCCGTCTGCTTTGGAGTTGGAGGGCGGCGCCCGGGACCCTGGTGGGAGAGTGTCGGCGCCGCCCTCCCTGCGAGGAAGGGCGGGAGAAGTGGTGGGAGGTGCCGGTAGAGGAGCCCGGGTCACAGAGCTCCTGTGCTAGGAGAGGGTAACGCCGAGTCGAGTGCAGGCAGAGCACCCGACGTCGACAGCCCCCGCGCGCATCCCACCATGGCGCGACCGCAGAACCCGCGACCTTTGCCGCCTGCGCTCCTGCTCCTGCTGCCGCTGCTGCTCCGAGCTGGTGAGTGTCGTTGGAGCCGCCCCGGCTGGGGAGCGAGGGGATGGGGCTGGTGGTTACAGTGTAAGTGGGGTGCCGGCACCAGAGCCAAGAGAGGTCTCAGACCCCACACTGCTGCCTGGTGCCTGGCGTCCATCTGTCCGAGCCTGGAGAACTGGAGGAGGAAGCCTAGAGTGTCAGGAAGGGGCTGGGTTCTACGCCTAGTCCAAGTGTCTGAACTTGTAGATTGAGTGTCAGCCGTGGCCAGGGCACCCAGGCATCTCCTCGCTGCCGGTTCCCCCTCTTCCCTCTTTTGAGGTGCTCCTAGACAGTCACAGAACAAGCTGCAGCCAGGCCACTACCAAGACAGCATTTCTAGGAGGTGGGGAGAATCAGAAGCACGACGCCTTTTGCTGCACATGGGCTTTACCACTTCCACCCGGTGTAAAGACTGGGAAAGTGGCCACTAGGTACAGATGACAATATTGAAGTTTTTGTTAGAATTAACTTGTTACTGGGAACTCCCTGGTGGTCCAGTGGTTAGGACTCTGCACTTTCACCCCCCAAAAAACAAAGAAAGAACTGACTTGTCACAAATTAGGGTTGAAAACTGCTGCCCAGAATTCGCCAACACCATTACTGAGTGGTTGAGAATATTGCTCACCATCAACAAACCCCCTCTTCAGGATGTACTTTACTATTATTTTAATTGGAGCAGAAAATTCACTATTGGGTAAGATGGCCTTTCTGTATAGGCTGCCCAGCACAGTGCCTTGCCCTGTTATAGATCCATAATAAGTGTTTTGTGTAGTACATGGTGCAAGGCCTGATTTTAGAACTATGCCATTCCCCTAAGGAGCATGCATGTGGCCTCTGGGAGAGGGATGGGTGCATGGAATCTCACTGTGGGCTCCTGTCCAGAGCCTGGCTGGAGGGACTCGTGAGGCAGAGACCAGGTACTTATCTGCACATGACCTCCTCCACAAAGTAGGACTGCAGAAGTGCAATCTTGGCTGAGAGACAGATATGGAAGGAAGGAAGGAAAGTACTGACCTGTTCAGACTGACTTCGTCAGTAAATCAGAGCAGCAAGACATCACTGATCTGATTGAGCTGCCCAGGAAATTTCACTACCCTAACAGTATGGCTGTATGTCAGGATACGGGTAAATTTTCAACACCTTCATCATGACCAATTTAGTGGAACAAGTTACCCTCTGTTAGTGATGAAATTTAACATGACCCTCACCTTCTTTTGTGGAGCTGCAATGCCCCCAGATCTACCACTGCTCAGACTTGGTGAACTGTATCAGCTAAGAAATTAGAGAGGTTTACTTTTGAAAATTGTTATGACTCAATATTTAATATTTAGTCCAGTTAAAGCAATTAGACTTGAACCTGCTACATTTCTTTCAGCAAGCACTTTCTGGGCACCTACTAGAAGTAACATCTTAAACATGCAGCATTTCTCAAACTGTTTAAATCCATGTCCCTTTTTTGATAAAGATAAAAATCTTATGTCTTAAATAAATTTTGAAATTTCAAAAGTCCTTTTGTTCATCTTTCACATATAAAATTGTTATATATACTTTTTTGTTTTTGTTATCGTTGTTTTGGCCATGCCATGATCCTAGTTCATGTTTTGGCCATGCAAGATCCTAGTTCCTTGACTAGAGGTTGAACCTGGGCCATCAGCAGTGAAGGCATAAAGTTTTAACCACTGAACTACAGGGAATTCCTGTCAAACACGCTTTTTTGAACCACAGATTCCCTTTGGAAATTCTTATATGTCCCTAAAAGGGTCCTATCCTCTCTCTTTCTTATCCCCTGCATTGAGAAATTCTGGTTTAGTTCAATCCCCTTTTTAAAAATCAAAATTGTGGACTTCCGTGGTGGTCCGGTGGCTGAGACTCCATGCTACAAATGGAGGGGGACTGGGTTTGATCCCTGGTTAGGGAACTAGATTCCACATGGTGCAGCTATAATCCTGCATGCTGCGGCAAACATTGAGTCCATGAGCTGCAACTAAGACCAAGTACAGCCAAATAAAGAAATTTTTTAAAAAGTCAAAATTAAGGACTTCTCTGGTGGTGCAGTGGATAAGAATCTGTGTGCCAATGCATGTGACACGGGTTTGATCCTTTGTCTGGGAAGATTCCACATGCCACAGAGCAACTAAACCTGTGGGCTACAACTACTGGAGCCTGCACACTCTAGGGCCCTCAAGCCACAACTAATAAGCCCCTGTGCCACAACTACTGAAGCCCACATGCCCTAGAACCAACCAGTCCCAAGGACTGCGCCTGCATGCTGCAACTAAGCCTGTGCATCTAGAGCCTGTGCTCTGCAACAAAAGAAGCCACCACCATGAGAAGCCAGAACACTGCAACAAGAGAGTAAGCCCCATCTCTGCAACTAGAGAAAGCCTGCATGCAAAAACGAAAACCCAGCACAGCCACAAATAAATAAATAAATAATGACTAAATAAATATAGCAGTGTGTACATGTCAAAAAGTAAAAATAAATGCCAAAAAATCCACAATGAACAAAATACCAAAATTTTAAAGCAAAAGTAACAATGCCATGTTGAGGCATATTAGAGCCTGAAGCAAAAGGAAAAATCAGTACTGCTCACCCTGCCCTTTTTTACACATTGGATATGACATCAATTGTCTTTAAGGGGCATCATTCTAGTGAATTTGCTAAAATTCAGATTCCCAGGCATTATCACCAGAGATTCTTGTTTGGTAGTTTGGAGCTAGGGCTCAGAAATGTGCATTTTAATAGTAATCTAATTGATTATTATATGATTGGAAGAGAATATTGGACTAACTAAACTTGGAGGCCCATCCTAATTTTGGGACTCTTTGATAAGTAGAAGGTGCTCAGAGAAGTTACTGGGGTGGCTCATAAAATATCTGTTATCTGGTTATTTTTTAAATATTAGTGGGGGCTTACAAAGAATAAACACTGTTCTAAACACTGGTAATGTTTAGAGTGATGATAAGATAGACATGGAAATCTAGCTGGGAAGAAAATTTAAAAATGAAGTAAAAATATATCAAATGGTGATAAGTACTATGCAGAGAATTGGAATAACAGTATGTTAGAGTAGCTGGGGGGCTATTTTACTTTGGTTGGTTGGGGATGGCCTTTGTGAGATGCCACTGAATGACCAGAAGCGTCCAGTCATGTGAAGATCAGGTGGAAGAGCATTTCAAACAGAAAGGTTAGGTGGACACAAGGTTGTCTTGTTTAATGGCAACCAGAAAGAAGGCCGGTGCAGATGTAGGGAAGTGGGAGAGGAAGAAAGCTAGGAGGGGAGGTTAGAGAGTTGGGCAGGGCCAGATCTCTACAAGGCTTTGTAAACCAGAGTTCATAAACTAGATCTTAACCTAAGTGCAATGGAAGCTGGTAGAAGGATTTAAGCAGAGAAATGGGATGATCTGATACACAGTTTTTAAGTTCATCAGTTCAATCATTCAGTCATGTCCGACTCTTGCGACCTCATGGATTACATGCCAGACTTCACTGTCCATCACCAACTCCTGGAGTTTGCTCAAACTCATGTCCATCCAGTCAATGATGTCATCCAGCCATCTCATCCTCTGTCATCCCCTTCTCCTCCTGCCTTCAATCTTGCCCAGCATCAGGGTCTTTTCCAATGTTGGTCTTCACATCAGGTGGCCAAAGTATTGGAGTTTCAGCTTCAGCATCAGTCCTTCCAATGAATATTCAGGACTGATTTCCTTTATGATTGGCTGGTTTGATCTGCTTGCAGTCCAAGGGACTCCCAAGAGTCTTCTCCAACACCAATGTTCAAAAGCATCCATTCTTTGGCATTTAACTTTCTTTATACTCCAACTCTCACATCCATACATGACTACAGGAAAAACCATAGCTTTGACTAAACAGACCTTTGTTGGCAATGTAATGTCTCTGCTTTTTAATATGCTGTCTGGGTTGGTCATAGCTTTTCTTCCAAGGATCAAGCATCTTTTAATTATCATGGCTGTAGTCATCATCTGCAGTGATTTTGGAGCCCAAGAAAATAAAGTCTCTCACTGTTTCCATTGTTTGCCCATCTATTTGCCATGAAGTGATGGGACTGGATGTCATGATGTTCGTTTTTTGAACGTTGAGTTTTAAGACAGCTTTTTCACTCTCCTTTTTCACTTTCATCAAGAGGCTCTTTAGTTCCTCTTTGCTTTCTGCCATAAGGGTGCCATCACCTGCATATCTGAGGTTATTGATATTTCTCCCGGCAATCTTGATTCCAGCTTGTGCTTCATCCAGTTCAGTATTTCACATGATGTACTCTTCATATAAGTTAAATAAGCAGGGTGACAATATATAGCCTTCACATACTCCTTTCCCAATTCGGAACCAGCCTGTTGTTCCATGTCCAGTTCTAACTGTTGTCCAGTTCTAACTGTTGTCCAGTTCAAACTGTTGACCTGCATACAGATTTCTCAGGAGGCAGGTAAGATGGTTTGGTATTCCCTCTCGAAGAATTTTCCACAGTTTGTTGTGATCCACACAGTCAAAGGCTTTATCATAGTCAATAAAGCAGAAGTAGATGTTTTTCTGGAACTCTTTTGCTTTCTCTATGTTCCAATGGATGTTGGCCATTTGATCTCAATTTCCTCTGCCTTTTCTAAATCCAGCATGAACAGTTGAAGTTCTCAGTTCAAATACTGTTGAAGCCTAGCTTGGAGAATTTTGAGCATTACTTTGCTAGCGTGTGAGATGAATGCAACTGTCTGGTAGTTTGAACATTTTTTGGCACTGCCTTTCTTTGGGATTGGAATGAAAACTGACCTTTTCTGGTCCTGTGGCCACTGCTGACTTTTCAAAATTTGCTGGCATTTGAGTGCAGCACTTTCACAACATCATCTTTTAGGATGTGAAATGGCTCAACTGGAATTCCATGACCTCCACTAGCTTTGTTCATAGTGATGCTTCCTAAGGCCCACTTGACTTTGCATTCCAGGATGTTTTGCCAAGAAAACAGTTAAGAGATGATCCCATATAATGCTAGTCAGCATTAAAATTATGTTATATTCACACAATGGAATGCTATACAGCAATGAAAATAAGCTATTTGCAACTATACTTAACAGTGTGGGTGAATTTTAGAAACTTAATATTGAACAAAAGGAGCCAAGACACCAAAAACACATGTATGATTGAAAAACAGGCAAAACAAATTACTAATGTTAGAAATCAAGATGTTGTGTTTGCTTTGTTAGGAAGATGATGACTGGCAGATGGCTTCTGGCATGCTAGTAATTAATGTTCTGATTCTTTATCTGGGAATCTGGTTACACAGGTATATGTAATTAGAAATTCATTAAGCTATACATTTTTGATTCATGTGTTTTCCTATGTTATATTTTATTATCAAACATGATATACAAATGACTAACAAAAACATGAAAATATGTTCAATATCATTAGTTATTAGGGAAAATGCAAGTGAAAACCACAATGAGATACTAGCTTACACCCACAAGGATGGCTGTAAAAACAGAACAAAAAACAGAAAACATGAGTTAATAAGTATGTAGAGAAATTGGAACCACCCTCATGCATTGCTAGTAGGAATGTAAAATGATACCAGCTCCTTTGGAAAACAATCTAGTGGCTCATCAGAAAGTTAAACATAGAATTATCATGTGACCCAGCAATTCCACTTGTAGAGAAATACCCAAGAAAAATGAATACCGGTGTTCAAGCAAATACTTGTGCGGAAATGTTTATGTAGCATTATTCACAGTAACCAAAGATCAAAAATGTCCATCAGCTAATGTTTACATAAACAAAATGAATTATGGTATCCATGCAATAAAATATTATTCATAAGAAAGAGTGAAACAGTGATTTATACCACAATGTGGGTGAATGTCAAAAAAAGTATGTTAGATGAAAGAAGATAGATACAAAAGTACGTATTTTATGGTTCCATTTACATGAAACATGTAGGACAGGTAAATGTGTAGAGACAGCTGACTACTAGGGCGAAGTGAGAATGGAGAGTGACTGTTTAATGGGTATGAGCTTCCTGTTGGGGTGATGAAAATGAATTGGATTTAGAAGTGATGGTTGTACAACACTGTGAATATACTAAATGCCATTTACTTGTGCCCTTTAAGATGATTGATTTTATGTTGCATGATTTTTCTCTCTCTCTCTTTTTTTAAATAGTTTGCATCTTTTGACTATCTTCATCCAGTTCTTCCTTCCCACCCTCTGCCTCTGGTAGCTGCAAATCTGATTTATTTTCCTATGAGATTGTTTGTTTTTGAAGTATAATTGACCTACAATACTATGTTCCTGGTGAACAATATAGTGATTTGCTATTTCTATACATCTCAGAATGATCACCAAAGGTGAATTTTACTTCAACAAAATTGAACTTTCACAACCTAAAACAATTTATTAAAAAAGATGGATGCATGGAGAAGGAAATGGCAATCCACTCCAGTGTTCTTGCCTGGAGAATCCCAGGGACAGGGGAGCCTGCTGGGCTGCCGGCTCTGGGGTCGCACAGAGTCAGACACGACTGAAGCGACTTAGCAGTAGCAGTAGTTGGATAATTTGATTAGAATTGTAATGTGAAATCAGCTGATTCACCTGCTAAAACTTGTTTAGACTTTCAGCTTCCTAAAGCCTTCTGTAGCCTTTATATTAATTGTATGTAATGTTATTAAGTATACATAGTTAACTTTTTAATTTAGAAATGTACATTTTTTTCATGTAACATAAGTCTTAAATGCTCATTAGGCTGCTGCGTAAACTTAAATTTGTTTATTCCATAAATGCCGAATCATTTGGGACAGCTGATTTTGAATAAAGAAAGGCTTGAACAAAGAGGCAATGAGAAAAAAAAAAAAGATGGATGCAACAACAGAAAATGGTAATTATGTGAAGTGAAAGATTTGTTAACCAACTGTAACATTTTACAGTATATACATGTATCAAATGATCATGTTGTACATCTAAAACTTAAAAAATGTTGTATGTCAATCATATATCAATAAAGCTGGAAAACAAAAAAGATGGCTGAGTGGTAAGAGAGAATGAATTTTAAAGATGGAACCATGGAGACCAGTAAGGACTCTCAACTAGTTCAGACAGAAATTGGTGGTGGCTTGAGCTAAGGAAGTAGTGATAGATGTGGAGAGAAATAGACAGGTTCCAGGTATGTAGTGGAATTGACAGGACTTGCTGGATTGAACATAGGATGTGAAGGAAAGAGAAGAATTCAGAATGACTCCTAGATGTCCTGCCTTGAAAAACTGGGGGATGATGGTGTATTGTTACCACTTGATAGGGACCCTAGGGCCTAGAGTGCAGGGCCTTTCTCCAGGGCTGACCTACAACCAACCATGATATTCTTGAGTAAGTAACAGAATCAGTAAAAGTGCCCTACCCCAGCAAGTTCCCATAATAAGGGTTTTTATTATATATATTTTTAAGTTTTTAATTTTGTTTACACCATGTTATTTTTAAGTGACTTTTTTTTTTTTGGCTGTGCTGTGAGGTTTGGAGGATCTTAGTTCCCTGACCAGGGATTGGACCTGGGCCCCAGCAATGAAAACGCTGAGTCCTAACCACTGAACCACCAGGGAATTCCCTTAAGTGACTTTTAATAGAAGACTGAGAGTTGTTGCTAACTGTCATTTAGCACTCCTGTGCACATTCTCAACTCTCTGGTTATGATGCTAGCCCTGTTCATGGCATAACTCTGCTCAGGGCCCTCTTCCAGTAACTGGCAGGGTCATCAGGCTCAGCTTCAAACAGTTGTTCCCCTTCCCTTCCCAGGAGGCTGAGCAGCCTTTCTTTATCAAACCCCTACCCTTTCTTGAGCCTGATCTCTTCTGTCCAGATTGTGACCATGGCAGACCCTCCCACTGGACTTTTTGTTCCCCACTAAAGGCCTCTGTGCTACCCCAAGACTTTCCTGCTAAAGATTTCGTCCAGAATCTCCCTGTCCTACCTTATGACTCGGTTTTCTCAGACAGCTATTCTGACCTTATGTGAGCCTCTCTTGACCTCTCTCCCTCCATAGGGGACCACCTCCCCACAGAAGGCCGATTCACAAACAGCTGTATCCAGGCCAGGAGGAAGTGTCAGGCCGATCCCACTTGCAATGCTACCTACCACTACCTGAATTCCTGTGCCTCAAGTATAAGCACCTCATCACCTGCAGAGGAGCCTTTGGTCCCTGAGGACTGCATGGAGGCAGCACAGCAACTCAGGAATAGCTCTCTGATGAGCTGTACATGCCATCGGCGCATGAAGAACCAAGCTACCTGCCTGGACATCTACTGGACCATTCATCCTGCCCGTAGCCTTGGTGAGGCTCCCATCCTAGAGTGGGCTAAGCTAGGGAAGATGGCTCTTGGGAGTTGATTTTTAATCCTGTTGGATATGGGCCACATGGTAGATTCTGACAGGGTTGATAATGAAGCTCTGCATTTGACATCAGTAAGAAATGCAAGGAGCAATTGGCTGTATCCTTTTGGGTCCCAGAATACTGCCCTCCCTTCCCACTACTTCCCCCTTTCTTTTACCTGGAAACATGTGGCTGCCTCTTGGAAGATCTCTGAACCAGGCTAAGGCCCAACATGGGGAGCTCCTGGAACAGATGGATAGGAGAGGAAGTGGAGGGAAATGGTCTTAACCCATAAATACAACATACAATACAAGATAATCCTAGGTTCAGAGAGGCTGGGAGGTTGTGTCCTGGTGCAGCCTTTAACAGAGAGGATACTCATTAACTAGACAAGAGATGGTAAAAGACAGAGGGCACTGGAAGACCAAAGAGGAGCTTCCTCTGACTCTAGAGATCTCTTTTTATATAGTCAATTTTACTGGACTATGCTGCAATAATGAAACAGGGTCTTGTAAAAAAAAAGGTTAAGTTCTTACTCAGGTTCTGTCTTGGCTGTGTCATGTGTCCTCTTTGTTCTGGGATCCAGTTCAGCCTCTACGTGGGATGTTCCTTTCTGATGGCAGACGGAAATGAGCATTGGCAGAATCATTTGATGCCTTTAAAACTTTCTGCTCAGACATCACATGAAATACTTCTGCTCACATTCCATTGACAAGCAGATCACATGGTCAAACCTGATGTCCTCTCCCAGGGGACTCTAAAAATCTCATGGCAATAAATGAGGATGTGTAGTCTTACAGGAAGGGTAAAAATAAGTAGAAACAGTAATGCAATCTACTGTAGTTCATCACTTGGTCAAAACATTCATTTCCCTCCCTTACACAAGAAAATATAACTACTCACTAAGGAAGGTGCCTAAGTATTCTGTTTAAGCAGAACATCAGACTCCAAGATCCCCGACTTGGATATTGTCTTGTGACAATTTCTGTATAAGGTCTGAATGTGTGGTTCCTCTTAATCTAGAAACCTATATACTAAAAAGTCATCTGCTTCCCATATATACTCAATATGTAGTAAGGGAACAGGGACAGGAGAAGCACAACAAACTCAGAAAGAGGAATAATGGGAAGCACACAGCAGACATTGATTCATAGCAATTCTGAAGTCCTGCCACACAACTGATGCAAGGGCTGTTTTCCCTGGGAGTAGGACTTGCTCTTTAATAAGGCCCTGCTTTTGCTCATTGGGGAGCAAAAGCCCAGGAGTTTCTCAGCTCTCTGGGAGGTCCTTTCCTTTCCATTATTTTCTTGGGCTACATCTGAAAAGGGCATTGGAGACTATGACCTCCTTAGGGACTGAATAGTGTTCTCTGCTTGCTTCTTACTTGAGGAATGTTGGAGCATCTTAAGTCTCAAATAATCAGAGTCTCTTTTAATCTAGGCTGGTGGCTCTTAGCAGTACTACTCTCTCAATACATAATTGTGTTTTATATCTTTTGATTCTGTCACCTCGTGTGCCAGTAGCTGTTCCTATAATCCTTTTCAAGACATACATCTCTTTCCAGACCTAATTAGAGGTACCTTGCCCTTATCAAACTTCTGTGCCTGAGCCACTATCTCAGTCTTTTTTCCCTGAGCATATTTGTCCAACTGGCAGGATTTATTGGATACTGTCTTAATCGATGGGATCTCCACAAAGGGCATGATAGCCACGAACTTGAATTTGTCTTTGCCCCAAGGCTGAGTTGTAATTGAGCTTATTACTCAAAGCATTTTTCAGTTTTATCTTTTACCATTAGAATATAAGAAGCAGTTGCATTTCTAAATACTGCAAGTCCTAGAATTTCCGTATTCTTTCTTCTCTGTTTCCTCCTTATTGGTAAACTGGTCAGTTCTCTAAGCTTTATCTTTCTTGTGGTACCTTGCCAAATATAGTCATAAGCATTCACAACATTCACTAGTAATCTTCCTTTTCTTAGCTTCTTCCTCTTAAAGCACAAGCTCACTCGTACATCATCTTCCTTCCAAGTTATTGCAGGCAACAATTTTACCAAACATTGTGCCACTGCATAATGAGAGCCGCCAGCCCCCAATAACAGCTTATTCACTGCCCACTGCCCAGTCCCAAAGCTAATACTGTTTATTTTAGATTTTGTTACTTCAGCACTGCACTTCTAGATACCAATTACATGTTTAACAAGAGTTTGCTAAATTATTCAACCAACCGCAAAATCCTTGGCTTTTACCAACAAAAATGTAACTTTTGTTCATGTTACACACATCTGCCATGGGCTTCCATGAGTTAGTTGGCTTTGTTTTTGCTCCACCTGTCTTTTTCATTTGAGGATCCAGGATGGTAGGTGGAAAAGAACCACAGCAGGACCACGTGATCTTAAAAATTCTTCTTAGAGGTGATTAAGTCTCTGAAGCTCACAATCCACAGACCAAGGCAAGTCACGTGGCCAAACCTTACAGTAGGGTGGGAAAGTACAGTTCTCTCCTAGGGGGCCTAGAACATGGCAACAGGTAAAGATATATAATCATCCTCCAGCAAGCAATTGGAAACAGTAGTACAATATACCACTCTTCTTGTTCCCTGACTTCCTCTCCTCATCCTAATCACCTTACTTCTAGAGCTTCACCTGAACCCTCTCCCTAAATCCTCTTGCCTTCCCCCTCTTTTCCCTTGGGAGCTCCCAGGTCTCCCCAGGCATTCAAATCATCCTTTCTGATTTGCTTCATACTATACATATCCCTTGGAGAAGGCAATGGCACCCCACTCCAGTACTCTTGCCTGGAAAGAGTGAGCGACTTCCCTTTCACTTTTCACTTTCATGCATTGGAGAAGGAAATGGCAGCCCACTCCAGTGTTCTTGCCTGGAGAATCCCAGGGACGGCAGAGCCTGGTGGGCTGCCGTCTCTGGGGTCCCACAGAGTCGGACACAACTGAAGCGACTTGGCAGCATACATATCCCTTCTCTACTGAAGACATACAGAATGTCCCTGCAAGCTCACCTCTGTCTTTAAACAATACTTTTTAACCAGTATTTATTAAGCACCTTGTGTATGAGCTATGCAGTAATTTTTTTTTTTTAATTGAGGTACAGTTGGTTAACAATGTTTTGTATGCAGTGATTTTATAAGATCCTGTACATCTCTTTCAGGAGCTCACAGCCCCATGAGGGCATCTGAAAGATATGTATTTCCTTTGAAATCATTGTCTCTCCCTTCTCTGCTTTTCTCAGTCAGGTTCATTCTGGGCCTGGTCACTTTTCCATCACCTCAGCATGTGATAAATTTCCATAGCCAAGTGGTTGGTTCTGGAACAGAGTTCACCATGGCCCCTTCTCCAATTGCAAGAGCAAACAGGACAGAATCCCTTTACTTGTTTACATGCCTACAGGCGATATGCGTAGTAGTTAGGAGTGGAGACTCTGGAATCAGATAATCTAGATTTCAAATCCCGACTCCATTTATTAGCTTATGTGAGCCTGAGCAAGTGAATTAAACCTGTCTTATCCGAAGTTTCCTTTTACCTAAGTGAAATTGTATATATATATATAAATATATAATATATATATATATATAATACCATAGTGCCCAGTATACAGTGTGCACAACAAATAGTAGCTTTATTATTCTTACCATTAAACCCGGTTTATTCATCAAGCCTAGCCTGTACCTTTATGGCCCCATTTTTTTTCCTCTCCTCCGCCCAGGATGCAGCTATTTGGGTAGAGATTGTGCCTTTGCCTTTTCCCCAGGAGCTTCAGCTCCTCCTACTCTCATCCCCAGCCCAGTCCTCAGGATTCTGATGCATCCTACCTTGTCTCTAGGTGACTATGAGCTGGATGTCTCTCCCTATGAAGACACAGTGACCAGAAAACCCTGGAAAATGAATCTCAGCAAACTGAACATGCTCATACCAGGTATGCAGGGCCAGCTAGGGCTGGGGTATGGGAGGGCCTAGACTCTGCGGGAAGGGTGGCTGGTGGGGAACACAGCTGGGTAATAAGAGGGGAGAGTTCTAGACTGCCAGGTGACTAAAGAAGCCCTGTCATGGTGAGAGTCTGAGCTATGGGGCATAATCTAGTCTCACAAATCAACAAAAAGCAATAGTTATTAAGGAGATAATCAAAGAGAGCCTGTTAGAGCTTCTAGCTTCCAAAGGGTGGATCTCTACAAAGGGTTAGAAGGGAGTGGCAGCAGTCCCAGGGAAAAAATGTGCTGAAATGGAGTATTTACCCTAATTCGAGGCAGCCAGGAAAGTAGCTTGTGGTCCCTGAAGACCAGGAAATTGCTTGTTTTCAACCATTCTAATGGGATGGGCGAGGTGTTGGGCAGGGAATGGTGAGAGAGAGTGTGACTCCTCAGGAGTGATTCAGGGTGGGGAGCCATCTGTCTGGCAAGGACTATGATGCGTGTTTTTTAAGAAAGTGAGGCTGTTGTGTTAATTGGAGAGGAAGACACACTTGCACTCTCTTTTTGAGAGAGATGTGAGATTTGTTGTACAGTCAGTTCTTCATATTAGAATTTTGAGAGAAAAGTATAGAAATTTATATATTAGAAACTCTAGGTTACAAGGAATCTGGAATAACCTATTCCAGTTACTCTGTTCTGACTGCTGAAATATTCTGTTAATAGAAGTATCACCATGATTTCCCAAGACTCAGAGTATGGGTTTTTTTATGCATGCATCAATCAAAGAAAGATGGACAGAATACAGATACAGAACTGAAATCCTAAGTAGAATTCGGTTGCATCTGTTGTGGACAGTTCAGAAAGTATACTTTTCCACACCAGGAGGATTGTGGGATCCTAGTTCCCCCACCAAAGATGGAACCCCTCAGAAGTGAAAACTGGCGTCCTAACTGCTAGACTTACAGGGAATTTCCCAGAAAGTACTTTAGAATGTTGTAGGGCCTCTTGTTACAGTTTCCACCATGGGATCTCACTCATTGCATAGGATTGTAAGAAGGATTCGGTTAGATGTATGTGGCTTAAAAGCAAACAAACAAACAAAAGCCTAGGCAAGCAGAGGAATAGGATGGGGGAGGCTCATGGGCAAAGCCTTTTTCAGGGCAGTCCTCCCTGACGGTAGTGCCCTCCCACTACCGCCCTTGATAAATCAGAGGCTGGGCTGCAGGTCTGTAAAGAGGACTGCTGACTTGCTTCCCCTCTCCCCCCAGACTCGGACCTTTGCCTCAAGTTCGCCATGCTGTGCACTCTTAATGACAAGTGTGACCGGCTGCGCAAAGCGTACGGGGAGGCGTGCTCTGGGTCCCGCTGCCAGCGCCACACTTGCCAAAGGCAGCTACGCGCCTTCTTCGAGAAAGCCTCAGAGCCTCACTCGCAGGGCCTGCTGCTGTGCCCTTGCGCGCCCACCGATCAGGGCTGCGGGCAGCGCCGGCGCAACACCATTGCCCCCAGCTGCGCGCTGCCCTCGGAGGCCCCCAACTGCCTGGAGCTTCGGCACGTCTGTGTATCCGACCCGCTGTGCAGGTGCGGGTGCTATGTGGTGGGTGCTGGTGAACGGGGTGGGTGCCACTCCTTCCAGGCTTCTTCCTGGGCAGGGTTGAATCTAACCTAGCCCAGGGATCCTGGACTGATTTCACCACATAGCTACTCTCGATACCTTTTAAAACACTTTTCTAAGGGTAAATGTGAGTGTGTGTGTGTGTACACACACACACACACACACACACACACACACAGTGTAAAAACCTTAGAAAATATAAATGTGTCTTAAAATATCACCCCAAACCCATCACCTGGAGTTAATCTAACATACTTTGGAGAGCATTTCCTTCCAATCTTTTTTCTCTACAGATAAACAAAATCAGACATTTTGAGAGTATATTTATCTTGTTTTTCTTCCACTTATGGTACGTATCTGGTGAGCATTTTCTGATGGAAGCAGTATGGAATAGAGATGAAGACAAGCTCTGAAGTCAGACATATGTGAATTTAAATCCTTGTCTGTGTGACCTTGCATCTATCACTTAACTTAAAATTCTGTCACTTAACCCAAGGTTCCACTTACTCCTCTGTAAAAACTGGGATAATAATGCAGACCTCTTGGGATTCTGGTGAGAGTTAAATTATGTAATTTATGTAGAGAGTTAGCTTACTGGTGCAGTTAAGTAAGGACCCAGTAAATGATAGTGCTTATTTTGTCATTTACTTTTTTTTTTTTTTTTTAACAACTTACTTTTTAACTGTGTACATTGTATTTCACTTTATAGATGCCCCATATTTTATTTAATAATTCCTCTGTTTATAGATATTTAGGTTGCTTTCTTTACTGCTATAAATAATGCTGCAATAAATATTACTGTTATTTATTAATCTTTGTGCACAAATCTAATTATTGCTTAGGTTGTGTTGCTACAAATGTCATTACCAGATCAAAGAACATGAAGAATTGTAAGGTGTCTGATAAAAATTTAAGCAAAATTTTAATCTGGCTTACTTTGACCTTCTCACGCAAACATTCATCAGATTGAAGTTATCCTCCTTTCAAGTGATATTTGTTGACAGAGTCACACCAACTTTGTGTTGCAGCTTGGTTCTACCACTTAGTTCTCTGTAACCTTGGGCAAGTCACCTCTCTTGAGTCCCACTTCCTCTTCTGTAAGATATTACATAATAAAAGCTCTTAGTTAACATATTAACACCTAGTAATTACTATGGGCTAAGTACTGTTTTAAGTACTTAACATCTAGTAACTCATCTAAAATTCACAAGAACTCTGTAAGATTGTTGTTATTTTTTGTTATCATCCTCAGTTTACAAATGAAGAAACCACAGCAGAGAAAGGATAAATAGCTTACTCAAATTCACCCCTAGATAGTAAGTCAGGTTTGTTAATGAAGTTTAGAATGAAAGAAGTCTGGCCTAGAGTCTGCTCCTAAAGGCTCTGCTCTGCTGCCTGTTGTTATGCTGGTAGCTGTTACTATTACTATCACAATCACTTAACAAGTGCTGGGCTAGATGACTAAGATATTGTCCCTCCTTTCAAGGAGTTTGCATTTGAATGGGGATGACAGAGAAGTAAACCACTGATCTAACACGAGGCTTTTGCCTTACATTTTTTCCTTACATTTTTGTAAGGAAAACTGCACAAATATATATAGAAAAATATATTCACAATTCCATTGCCTAAAGATAACCAGCTTTACCTACTGTAGGATGAGTGTTAAAATAATAATATCTAACATTTACTGAATACTCACTGAATACCAGGCCCTATTAAATGCTGTACATTTAATGCTCTTACTTCATCCTCACAAAAATCCACAAGGTAGTGCTATTTTCGTCTCTATTTACTGTCAAGGAAACTGAGGTTAAAGAAACTGCCTGAGGTCTCATAATTAGGGATTTTGGAGCCCAAGTTAAAAGTGATATGCTGTGGAGACTGGGGTGATAGTATATTTGACTGTGACAGGAGCAGGCCTCACTCAGGAGGAGGCCATGGCTCAGGCTCTGAAAGGCAGAGGAGGATTTGGCATGAAGATAGGCATGTCAGCTAAAGGGGCAGCAGGTTGATGGCTGCAGGCCAGACCGTCAACAGGGACTCTTGAAATTTCCTTTTTTCCAGATCACGTCTGGCAGATTTTCAGACCCACTGCCATCCCATGGACATCCTAGGGACCTGTGCAACAGAGCAGTCCAGATGTCTGCGGGCATACATGGGGCTGATTGGTGAGGCTGGGGGACGTGGGTAGGGAGCCAACAGGTTGGCCAGCCTGGCGGGTGAAAATGCTCTCAAGACTGAACCCAGATGGAGTGGTTCTGAGACAGGTGGGAGACGGATGGGAGCTGAAGGCGGGGTTGGCTTAGTCACCGATAATCTTTTCTTCACCCCATAGGGACTGCTTTGACTCCCAATTTTGTCAGCAATATCAATGCCAGTGTTGCCTTAAGCTGCACCTGCCGAGGCAGTGGCAATCTGCAAGAGGAGTGTGAGCGGCTGGAAGAGTCCTTCTCCCACAACCCCTGCCTTAGTGAGTGCGCGCCACCTGCTCCCAGTCCCTGTGGCTGGTTCAGCTCAACCCCGGGAGAGGGAAGGGGTCAGCTCTGTGGTCCACACTGGTTCCATCCATCTCCTGCAGATGGAGCAACCCCCTCCTCAGCCCTTAGCATAGGCGTACATCTCCCCAGCCTGGGCCTTTCTGCCTTCTCCCATTCCCTAAATGACCACCCTCCTGCCCCTGCCAAGCTGCCTTTTCACCTGTCTGAGCCCCAGGGACACTCTTCAGCTCAAGGAATAGCAAGCAGAATGAGATAATATCCCATTCCCACCTGCCACACACCCACCCTCATATATGCCAGGGTCCCTGAGACATTTCCTTTCCATCTTTTGGAGCCTAAGAAATCTCCAACATCTGCCTGCTCTCAGTCTTCCTTCTCTCCTCAGTGGAGGCCATTTCAGCTAAGATGCGTTTTCACAGCCAACTCTTCTCCCAGGACTGGGCAGCCTCTACCTTTTCGGTGATGGAACGCCAGGTAGGGGCTCCTCTGTTACACCCCCTCCTGCCTTTTCTGGACCATCGGGGGAAACCCAGACAAGGGGGACAAGAGACTGGGGGTGGCGTGAGTTCCTTTTGGTCATGAGGACTGTAGACCTCTAATGGACATCTCAGGGGAGGGGAACAGGCCTTGATGGAAGCAAAGGGTGGAGCTGACTCCATTTCATTTTTTCCACAGAACAAAAACCCTGCTCTGAGGCCACAGCC
The DNA here is from genome assembly GCF_029378745.1 of Bos indicus. Taxonomy (NCBI): domain Eukaryota; kingdom Metazoa; phylum Chordata; class Mammalia; order Artiodactyla; family Bovidae; genus Bos; species Bos indicus. The sequence continues at coordinate 49,374,713 of NC_091766.1, read as the reverse complement.
TTGGGTGCCCACTCTTTTCTCCTGTACTCTTACCTTGATTCTGCTCTCGAGTCTCTGGTAGCTGGACTTCCTCAGGGGCCCTCTTCCCTTCTACCACACCAGCTGACCTGCTGCCTGCAATGGGTGAGGAAGGGACAGCATTGGGAAGGAGGTTCAGTCTACCACGTGGCAACCCTGACCTATGTCCAGTCAACTCCAGATGAGGTCATGGTAGAAGCTGACTAGCCGAGTTCTCATGCCTTCACTTCTTTTTTTGTTTTGTTGTTGTTGTTTGGCCGTACCACACGGCAAGTGGGATTTTCGTTCCCCGACCAGGGAGTGAACCTAGACCCTCCCAGTGAGCACTCAGAGTCCTAACCACTGGACTGCCAAGGTCATTCCCTTCACTTCTTCTTGGGCTGCCCCTTCTTAGGACTTCAGCATATGATCTGGTGGTATCCAGCTCTCCCAGGTTCTCGCCTTATTTCTTTCTCCTGCCCACCCAGGATCACTCAGGCTCTAACAAATCAGTCACACTCTGCTGCATTCTCCAGGTAGGCAGACTTGGGTGTTCTGAAGTGACCTGGAAAGACATTCCTCATGGTGAGGAAAGCTGGAGGAAGACTCCTATCTATCCCTTGTTTTCTCCTCTGAGTGGGGGATGGGAACCTACTGCCAGCCCTGCCCCAGGATCCTACACAACACTTGAGCATCAGGAGCTGGAGCATTTGGGCCTTGCTTTCTTCCTGCTACTGTCCTAGAGTCCCCTTAGCCTCTTGGATTATGATTAAACATTTTGATTTAAAACGTTTCTGTTTTCCCATTGTCTCACATTGTGAATTTGTATAGAACGAGGGGTGTTACAGACACAAGAGCACAGGCCAGGTTATCTAAGAGACACAGTGACCCTGCCACCAGGTTTTATGTGACCCTGGGCAAGTCTCTCAGCCTCCCTGTACACTTGACATGGAGTTGGAAGAAAAGTAACATATGTGAGGCTGTGGACCAGGTACTAGTCCCAGCTGCTGCCTAGGATCTGCTACTCCCTGTACATCTGTGCACATGAGAACCTATGGGTATGTATAATATTTTGTAAGTAAGATCAGGCACTGCCTATCAAAGTGTAAGTCACAGACCCCTTTCAACATCCATGAGAAGAGCTTGAAATACATCATCCTTTTCATCAGCTGCCGTGACATGGACTTGTATGAATGCATATTCCTACATACATAGTTTATTTAACCAGTTCTGTATTGATGGATATTTGTTTGTCTTCACATTTTTCTCTGAGCCAAGTTTTAAGGCAGCGAGGAGGTGACTGGGGGTAGTATGTGCACAAGAGCTTCCAGAGCAATGGGTGACATAGGGAAGCCACTCTAAACATTCTTGTATCCATATACCCCTGCCCCAGGAAATGCCCAGCCAACCTGCCATCCTGTACACTTCAGTGGGGTACCTGGTGGACTTTCCTCTTTCTCCCCTCCCAGGAAGATCTCTGAACCATCAGGGCCTCTCTATTTGCTTTGGCTCCATTATCATGGGGCTGGGGAGTTGAATGGTACAGTCATTCCTTGCTAAGTGCTTGAATTAGACTAATAGGTCATCTGTACTTTTCTCTGAAGAAGGTCCAAATTCCTGGTAAACAACCAGACCACTCTCCCAGCCTAGGACCCAGAGCCAAGACCCAGGGTGGGGGTGCACAGTGGCTGGACTGAAGCTTTTAATGGTATCCTGGCTGGCCAGGGTGGTTAATGCCATTAGACTAGTTTCTGGGTAATGAGTTGGGAAGGTCTGCTGGCAGCAGTGGTAAGCAGAGAATGCTGAATTACAGGTCTCTGCGTGGCTGGGGTGGAGCAGATTGTCTTTTAAACAGCTATCTTGAAATTGACCCATTCAATCTTGTATTCATTCAGCAAACCTTAGCAAGTGCTTGCTCTGTTCCAGGCTGTATTTTTCAAGATCTGTCCCTTCCTCTTCATGAGCTAGCATTTTGGTGAAGGGGCAGCCCAGCCCAGGACTTTGGCAACTGGACCTCGGCTTTAGGCACTTGGGACTTTTCAGTTATCCTGGCTGATTGTAACACTCAGCTGTTTGACCTTGTGAAATACTCTTTATCCCTCTGAACCACCATTTCCTCATCTCTAGTAGGGATGCCAATAAGAGTACTTAAAGGGTTGCAGTTTTGCTTTTGCTTTTGTTTTAAATAAATACATTAGCAATTTAATGTCATTAAAAAGAATTAGCAACATCAACTAATGTTTATATCAATTTAAATGGTTTTGGTTGACAATGTTTTTGGCTTCTTATTTCTATAAAAGCTTATAAGCATGAAAATTTTATGCTCATTTTGATCTCCATGTATATTTGTTAGATAATAGTAAAAATATTTAGAACTAACAGGGTTGTTTGAAGACTAGAAATAATTATAACATTTAACATAGTGCCTGATACGGGATGAAGGGTCAATAAATGGCAGCTGTTACTATTATTACTTCTGGGAGGGGATCTGTGGGTACTACGTATTCCACTCCCAGCCCTGGAACCATGGCTGGCTCTGCCATGGTGATGATGCTGGCTCTGCCTCCAACTGGGGCCTGAATTCTGGGTGGGGCTGCTTCTGGGAGATTGGCTATTCAAGCTCTCAACTCCAGGATGGAAACCAGAGCTCTGGGTTTGTAGCTCAGGCCCTGAGGGACCTTGGACCAGTTGTAGAGTCAAAGACAGTGTCTCAGTCAAGGATCTTTTGGCTGCATGTAACGGAAGATCCCCTGGATGAAGAAATGGAAACCCACTCCAGTATTCTTGCCTGAAAAATCCCATGGACAGAGGATCCTGGCAGGCTATAGTCCATGGGGTCACAGAGTCCAACAGGGCTTAGCAACTGAGCATGCACGCACATAACAGAAACATTAAAATTACTTAGTAAAAAGGGAATGTCATGCAACCTAACTCCAGGAAGTTCAGCTGGACCTTGGCAAGACTGAAACTAAAAAGTCAGGAGCCAGTCTTCAGCTCCAACTGTTGAAGACGTAGACATTTTGGGCCATCTACTTCATTCTCTCTACAGACCTACTTCGTTTGCATGACCTTCAAGGGCCAGCATCTTCAACCAAATGACCTATCCCAGTTCCAAATTCATGAAAAATATGACTGTGCACAGGTTTTAGATTGGCTTTCCTAGGTTGAGGGTCCATCCCAGGCCTATCAGCTGGGTAAAAAAAACACAGACTCACACGCAACTAAAGTAATTACAGGGTCCCAGAAGGCAATGGCACCCCACTCCAGTACTCTTGCCTGGAAAATCCCATGGATGGAGGAGCCTGGTGGGCTGCAGTCCATGGGGTTGCTAGGAGTCGGACATGACTAAGCGACTTCACTATCACTTTTCACTTTCATGCATTGGAGAAAGAAATGGCAACCCACTCCAGTGTTCTTGCCTGGAGAATTTCAGGGACGGGGGAGCCTGGTAGGCTGCTGTCTATGGGGTCGCACAGAGTCGGACACAACTGAGGCGACTTAGCAGCAGCAGCCCTCTTAGCCAAAAGCAGTTCTCAGAGAAGCAGTGTGTCTCAGCAAGACCCCAAGAGCATAGACACTTGGCAGGGACTTGAGGTAGATTTTAATCACCCAAGGTCTAACTTTACTTTTTTTGTGGCTTCCTTCCTGGTGTAGGAGTATCTTCTTTGAGCTTCCTTCTTGGATGCCCTGAAGGATGGGAGTTAGGGACAGAGGCCCAATGCTGTGGCTCCTTTGGGTCTGAGAACCATACTGAGAGCTAGATGGAGATTCTTTATGGCTGCAGAAGGAGGCTTTGCTACTGTGGAGCTTGCTATCTTTCTGGTCCTGACAGTTGAAGAGTAAAGCAAAGTGAAGGAGATCAGAATATGCCACTCTAAAATATGCCATTTTGGCATAAGTATTATTTTGATCTGAAGGCAATTAAGAACCAACAACAAGGTCTTTGTCTTCCCCTTACCTGCCTGAAAGGGCATAAATGAAGACGGGGAGTCAACACCAAGATAAGCTTGCACAAACAGACCTTACGAAAATAGCCGTTACTTCCAATAAGTTTCCCCCATATATTTCTTAGTCTCTTCTGCACAATTTATTGTTCCCTGGGGCCCAAACTCTCTGTCCTTTGTTAAAAGGGTACATAAGGCCCCTAGTCTAATCTCAAGTCTTATACAAGTTTCACTTCTTTTCTGTAAACTCCCATGTAGGTAAATATTAATAAAAACTGTACCTTATCTCTTGTTAATACGTCTTTTGTTAGCTTAATTCAAAAGCCTCCAATTACTGACCATAAGAGAGTAGAAGAAAAGGGTTTTCCTCCCCAACAGAAGCATTGCTACTTCTTTGGCTGATAACCCTCCATTTGTGCTTCTATATCCCATCTTATTTCCTATTTGGAACCAGTCTGTTGTTCCATGTCCAGTTCTAACTGTTGCTTCCTAACCTGCATATAGGTTTCTCAAGAGGCAGGTCAGGTGGTCTGGTATTCTCATCTCTTTCAGAATTTTCTACAGTTTATTGTGATCCCCACAGTCAAAGGCTTTGGCATAGTCAATAGAACAGAAATAGATGTTTTTCTGGAACTCTCTTGCTTTTTCCATGATTCAGCAGATGTTGGCAATTTGATCTCTGGTTCCTCTGCCTTTTCTAAAACCAGCTTGAACATCTGGAAGTTCACGGTTCACGTATTGCTGAAGCTTGGCTTGGAGAATTTTGAGCATTACTTTACTAGTGTGTGTTCAGTTCAGTTCACTTAGTCATGTCCGACTCTTTGTGACCTCATGAACTGCAGCACTCCAGGCCTCCCTGTCCATCACCAACTCCCGGAGTTCACCCAAACTCATGTCCATTGAGTTGGTGATGCCATCCAGCCATTTTGTCCTCTGTTGTGTGAGATGAGTGCAATTGTGCGGTAGTTTGAGCATTCTTTGGCATTGCCTTTCTTTGAGATTGGAATGAAAACTGACCTTGTCCAGTCCTGTGGCCACTGCTGAGTTTTCCAAATTTGCTGGCATATTGAGAGCAGCACTTTCACAGCATCATCTTTCAGGATTTGAAATAGCTCAACTGGAATTCCATCCCCTCCACTAGCTTTGTTCCTAGTGATGCTTTGTAAGGCCCACTTGACTTCACATTCCAGGATGTCTGGCTCTAGGTGAGTGATCACACCATTGTGATTATCTGGGTCATGAAGATCTTTTTTGTACAGTTCTGTGTATTCTTGCCACCTCTTCTTAATATCTTCTGCTTCTGTTAGGTCCATACCATTTCTGTCCTTTATTGAGTCCACCTTTGCATGAAATGTTCCCTTGGTATCTCTAATTTTCTTGAAGAGATCTCTAGTCTTTCCCATTCTGTTGTTTTCCTTTAATTCTTTGCATTGATCGCTGAGGAAGGCTTTCTTATCTCTCCTTGCTATTCTTTGGAACTCTGCATTCAGCTGCTTATGTCTTTCCTTTTCTCCTTTGCTTTTTGCTTCTCTTCTTTTCACAGCTATTTGCAAGGCCTCCCCAGAAAGCCATTTTGCTTTTTTGCATTTCTTTTCCATGGGGATGGTCTTGATCCTTGTCTCCTGTGCAATGTCACGAACCTCATTCCATAGTTCATCAGGCACTCTATCTATCAGATCTAGGCCCTTAAATCTATTTCTCACTTCCACTGTATAATCATAATTATACAGTGATTTAGGTCATACCTGAATGGTCTAGTGGTTTTCCCTACTTTCTTCAATTTAAGTCTGAATTTGGCAATAAGGAGTTCATGATCTGAGCCACAGTCAGCTCCTGGTCTTGTTTTTGCTGACTCTATAGAGCATCTCCATCTTTGCATGCAAAGAATATAATCAATCTGACTTCGGTGTTGACCATCTGGTGATGTCCATGTGTAGAGTCTTCTCTTGTGTTGTTGGAAGAGGGTGTTTGCTATGACCAGTGTGTTCTCTTGGCAAAACTCTTTTAGTCTTTGCCCTGCTTCATTCCGTATTCCAAGGCCAAATTTGCCTGTTACTCCAGGTGTTTCTTGACTTCCTACTTTTGCATTCCAGTCCCCTATAATGAAAGGGACATCTTTTTTGGGTTTTAGTTCTAAACAGTCTTGTAGGTCTTCATAGAACCGTTCAACTTCAGCGTCTTCAGCGTCTTATTGACAGTCAAGCCTCTCACTCTCATTCCTCTCACGGAATCTCGGGTTCTCAAAAATTCCCTACTCTTTCAGCACCTCTGCTTCTCTCAGGAGGAAGCCCATTCATATGGGAGACTTGGTCCAATAAAGTTCCATCCTCAGATGCTGAGCTGGTCAAGGCCTTATCTGACATACTGTGGGAGCTGTGGGGGTGGAGGAGAGACAAAGACAATAATAATAACTAACATTTATTAAGAGTTTAATGTGTGCAAAGCACCAGGCTAATGGCTTAAAGAGCATTATCTGATTTACTTTTCAGAAGTATCCTCTTTTATTTTCCTTGTTTTACAAGGGCATTGTAGCAAAGCTAAGCAACTTGTCCAAGGTTACAGGGCTAACATGTGTCTGATCCAGGATTCAAACCTCAATCTCCCTGACTCCCAGGTGCAATCTTTGATCCAGTGATCAGGTTTGTTGGGGTGAGATCCCACTACCTAAATTTCAACAGAGGCCATGATGGGGAGCGTGGGGTCAGAGAGCTCTTTTAGGCTATAAACATGACTTCCTCAAAGAGAAGGTATTTGGACTGGATCTTGAATGAATAGGGTTTATCAGGTAGAAATTGGGGAAAGGGGACCCCAAAAATCAGAGTGGGCAAATGCAGGCTGGAAAGGGAGTATGACAAGATGTCTGCTGTGACTGGAATTATTTGAGGGGAGGTGCTCTCAGGTCTTCCTGTCACTCACTCCACATCCCACTGTCCTAGGGGAGGGTTCTCCTCTGGGGACATACCCAATTGCAGAGCTGCTGTTGTGAAAGCCAGACCCTATGAAGCAGGAAGGAGTCTTGGGGAACTGGTGTGCAGAGTTCTGGCTTGGCATGCTTGGCATCTCTGGTCATAGGGAGCCCCATGGCTTCTTGACCCCTTGGTGACATCCAAGGGCACAGAGGTCATCACTGTATGGGTGAACAGATAAAGTGACACTGTGTCTGGCCTGGAACAGTGAAAAGCAGGAAGGGATAGCCCGTCCCCTACAGAGGGATACCAGCAAATAACCACTCCCCACCCTTCCCAACCCCCACACCCATGATCTTCCAGTTGCTGTAGTCAACTGCAGTGTCAGGGCATTCATTTCAAGAGTCTGGTCTTCCCAGACTTTGGTTGGCTTTGGGGTTCCCATGGAGGCTTCTTCCTGCTGTACCTACTGTGGACTAGGTATGGCAGGCAATAGGCGCATGTAGAAATGAAGACAAATTTTGTGATGGAGACAAACTACAGAGACATCATTATTTGAGCACTTGATATGTGTTGAACATTGCACTTAGAGTTTTGCATGTGTATTTTTTTAAAGCTAGGTTGCCTTATGGGCTTGTCTCCACATGGTATGATCTGGCATCCATAATATTTGAAAAAATTTAAATAATTATTGTACAATCTTTTGAAAAAAAAAAAAAAAAAACACACACAGCAAAACCGAAATCCTTTCCCCCTATCTGTCTCTCTCTATTATACAAAGCAGCAGCCATCTCCACACAATCTCTTCTCTCCATGAAGCTCAGAGGAGAGATTTACACCATGAATATATGTAGTTAATATTTTGTCTTTGTCTCACATGTGTAATACAGTTTAAATTTCCTCATATCTCTCTAAGGCAGACACTATTATCCCCATTTTACAGATGGAGAAACAGATGTCCAGAAATGAATTATTGCCCAAGGTCACATAGCTAATCACTGGCAAGTATCTTTTAAGCAGAATTTGTGCTTGCTATAAAAGTACATGTGATCTAGGGTCTGTGAGGCTTTTGAGGAAGAGGCAGTTCATTCATTGTGGCGGGCGGTGGGTGGTGTTTCATGGAGGAGGCAACATTTGAGTAGAACCTCAAAGAATAAAGAGAAGCTCAACAGATAGAAAAGGGCAGTAGAAGTGTTCTTTAGGAAGGCAGGAAAACCTGAGAGATGAACATAGCAAATTATGGGATGTCAGAAGAGAGGCAGTCTCATTTCTCCCTATCTCATGCCTCCCTCTCAGTAGTGGTGGGTCTGGCATTTAGGAGACTTGCCTCATTTCCCAGCTTTGCCCCAGGCATATTCTGCCTGTGCCCTTTAAGAGCCTCCATCACAAAGCCTCCTTGTGTCTTCTGAAAGAGACCATCTAATTCAGACTGGTTTCCTACCCACCATTCCCCTCCCTGACATAGGGGAAGAGAGAGAGATGTAGTGATGGAGCACAGAAATGCACCCCCTCTTAGGCCAAATCAAATACACTTAATTCTTCAGGAATTACATGTGAAGAGTGTCTTAGGGAATGCAGCTCTCCAGCTGTTCAGTGGAAGCATGTTGTAGTGAAAAGAGCACAGTGGAAAGTGGATTTACCCTTTGCATCTCAGCAGAACTACTTAACAGCTAGATGACTTCAAGCAAATTGCTTAACTTTGCCAAGCTTCAGTTTCTTGATCTACAAGAATTATGGGCCCTATTGTCAGAAAGTGATGTCAGAGAAGGAGAAGAAATGGCTGGCTGGGAATATACTGATCTGATAGTTACTTTAGTATTGGGTGTCAGGGACTTGTTAAATCCAGATTTCTCCTGCAGGAAGTGGACAGTATAGGCCAGAAACTTGCATTGTGACTTCATGTGTTTAATTTTTAAATATATTTTTTCATATTCTCCCTTAGCCCAGAAAAGATTTGAGGTGGCTTATACAAATGCACAATACCACAAAATGAAAATAAAGGCACAAAAACCAAGATGAAGAGAGAACAGTGGGTGATAGATCATTTCAGTAATCTGTAATGCATGTGAGCAGATCCTGCCCAGATGAATACCATTGGCACAAAACCCTTAGTATTAATATATCATACTTGCAGGTAGTAGAGCTTAGAAAGTGTATCTTAATGGAGCTAAAGGTAATACTTCTATTTTAGAAATGACCTGAGGTGAAGTCCTGCCCTGGTTCCAGCATATACTGTGCGTGTGCCTGCATGAGGGAGCAGGAGAAAAAACCCTTTGTAAATTATACAAATTTTGGGTCCCCTGTGTTTCACAAGAGACCAGAGGCAGCTGCCTCTGCTTTCTCTGCTGCCCTGCTGCTGCGTCGCTTCAGTCGTGTCCGACTCTGTGCGACCCCACAGACGGCAGCCCACCAGGCTTCCCCATCACTGGGATCTCCAGGCAAGAACACTGGAGTGGGTTGCCATTTCCTTCTCCAATGCATAAAAGTGAAAAGTGAAGGTGAAGTCGCTCAGTTGTGTCCGACCCTCAGTGACCCCACGGACTGCAGCCTTCCAGGCTCCTCCATCCATGGGATTTTCCAGGCAAGAGTACTGGAGTGGGGTGCCATTGCCTTCTCCGTCTCTGCTGCCCAGGGAATCACAAAACCTGACCACCTGATTGAAATGGCCAGCCAAGAGAGGGGAGGCAAGAGAGAATAAACAGAAATTAGCATTTCAATAAATTATCCTGCCACTGAAATGTATGGAGTGTCTGTTATTCAACCTGCTCAGCCCTTCACATTTAGTATATTTCATGTTAATGTTGTCTATATTACATGTTAGAGGGAACTAGCCTAGGAGCTAAGGACACAAGCTTGGGTAAGAGGGGTAGAGCCCCGTCTCCCTAATTGGCTTGCTGCAATCCTTGGTTGATTATTGCCTATGTTCCTTCACCTGCGGACCCCACTTTATCCCTTTCTTGGGTCGTGGTAGTGAATCTGTAAGCTAAAGCATGACACAATGTTAGTATGCAGTAAACAACATAAGCAATGGCACCCCACCCCAGTCCTCTTGCCTGGAAAATCCCACGGATGGAGGAGCCTGGTGGGCTGCAGTCCATGGGGTTGCTAAGAGTCGCAACTGAGCGACTTCACTTTGACTTTTCCCTTTCATGCATTGGAGAAGGAAATGGCAACCCATTCCAGTATTCTTGCCTGGAGAATCCCAGGGACCGGGGAGCCTGGTGGACTGCCGTCTATGGGGTCGCACAGAGTCGGACACGACTGAAGCGACGCAGCAGCAGCAGCAAACATCATAAACAGCAGCAAAAGTTTTTTGCCATTCAAGGATGGCAGGGACGTCCAAATCTTGAAACACTATCCCCCTCCACCTCCACCACCCCCACCTCCCAGGCCCCTCGGTTTGGTTAGGGTGGTAACAGGCGCGGGTTCTTCCCCGAGCGGGCTCCGCGGCAGGGGGAAGCCACAGGCGGCGTGCAGAAGAGGCGCGCCGCCTAATGCAGTTGGCAGTTAATTAGAGGGAAAGGTTATGTCATTAACGGTGGGATCGATGCAAAGGGAATTAAGAGGCTCTGGCATTGCTGTTGCCGCGCTCTGTGCGCGGGCCACAGGCCGAATTCAAGCAAAACTCAATACGCATTAGCACACTATCTGTGGCTGCCCTGGGCGCGGGGCCGGCAAGCGCGGGAGTTGCAACATCCAAGTTGGGCGGCCCCGAGCCGGATGCGGTGCCTTGCTGGGAAGCGCCAGTGCCCCAGCCTTGGCTGCCAGGAGCCCCTGCGAGAGGTGGGATGCAGGATGTCCTCCCCTGGGGAGGCTGGGGGCAAGGTGGCTGCCTCCTCACCAGGGGCCTTCCCATGACTTTAATCATAAGGAAGCCAAGTTGACTTTCCCAAACTATGCCAGGCCATGGTGTAACCCACCCTCCCAGTGCTGACTTCTTCGTGGCCTTTATCATAGCGTGATTACATGGTGCTCTGTACAACATTTTGATCAATGTGCTTTCCCCAACCAGACTGTCAGCTTCAGGAGGGCAGGGACTGTGAGGGTCTGCCTTGTTTAACTGCACTCACAGAGCCTGGCACATGGCAAGTGCTTAGTGAATACTTGCAGATGGAGTGGATCTCTAAAGCAACCCAGTGAGAGCTGTAGAGTGAGGAAACTGGGCCTGTCACTTCATTTCCTTGTGCCTCAGTTTCCTCACTGTATCAGCTCATTGGGTTCCCTGCACATACTCTTTCCTTGAGCAAATGACCTTCTCTGCCTGAATCTTATTTTCCTGTCAAGGGAAAATTAGTTGCTGCTGCCTCCAAAGTATGTGCCAGGGACTGTGTTAACACACAGATTTGCTCCTTTAATTCTCACAACACTGTAAAATAGAGATCATTTTATAAACATTTGATCATTTTATAAACATGGCGGTAGGCCCATTCTTTGCCTGTTCACACTCAAATCCATTGCTCCCCTTCTGATAGTCCACGTCACAGATGGGTTTCCCTGCCAGCAGGCTTCATTACCCAGGCTTCCTTGTCAGCTGAATTTTGTTTGGGAGCCACTGGCTCGGGATTAGGGGACTGAGGACAGGAGGAACCAGTACGCTGTCAGCCTTGGCAGCTTCTGGGCTCCGTCCCCCTTCCTTTGGCCTCTAGACCAGGGATGGTAGTAGTTTCCTGTTCTTGCTAATCTCTGGGTCACCTCACTTTTCTGTTTGGCTTCTTAGTTCTTCTATTATGTGAGTGGTAATAGTATTAAATTGTCTGTATTAAATTCCCTCTGTATGAAATACTTAAGAGTGAATTCATTTTCCTGATTACTCTAAGAGTCATGATTGGAATCCAGATCTGTCTGACCACAGAAGTGCACTTAAAGTTTTTGTTTCTTTTTTTTAATGGAAGATGATAGTGGGGCAGGGCACTAAAAGTGATAACCATTTAACGACCTGCCCAGAGAGCTCGTCCCAGGTCCCTTTTGTGAGAGAAATTAGTTTTAGAGATGGTTATCCACTCATAAAGCCTATTTATAATTTATTGTGTTTAAGAAATTCTAAAAAAAAAAAAAGGAAGTCCTACTTTGCATAGCTAAAATATTGTTTATACCCATAAACAAAGATTACTTACCAGAGTTGTTCTGAAGATTAAATGAACTAATGTATGCCAAACACCTGGTACATGGTGGATGTTCAGTGATAGCTTTAAAACCTGGATAATTTTTAGTACCTTCAGTTTTCTCAGCTTGGTGATCCTGGAGCGTGGAGGACAGCGACTCCGTCTTTCATTCCCTCACATTCTCATTGCACAGTAGATTAACCTTGCCCATTGGAACAGTGAGTGAGAAGTAGTAGTCAGATGGCTGGCCTGGCAGCTGCAATACACAGAAGATGTGTGCAATGAATGTTAGATCTGAGAGAATGCTTCTAAATCAATTGGACCACCCTAGAGACTTGGCTGGCAATGAATGAGGGTGTGAGGTGCTTTTGACACATGCATCCAACATCTGATTTGAGCAAAGATGTCTGCTCAGTGGTCCCGAGGGCAATTTTCTCCTGATTGATTTGGAACTTTCAATCTTAATGGAAAAGAAGCCAAGTATAAAGGAGGCAGTTTTCTCCATGGATCAGAAATCTTATTGTGCTTTCCTTTCTAAACTTGGAGGCTGGTGGTGGGTACCATCTCCTGTTACCTGCAAAGGAGCTACAGAGGCCAAAGTTTACTAGGGAAGGGTGTTTAAAGGTGGGGGTGGGAGTTGGGGAAAGGAGCTTCTTAATCCATACAACTCGCAATGACTAGGGAAAACCAGGAGACCAGAAACTGCCCTTGATGCATCCATCCTATAGACAGTAGTTCAGGTCTTCAGCTAACATAGCCTAGAGCCTGGGACTGGGAATCCCACCTGTGCCCTTGGCCAAGGCACTTCATTCGAGCCTGCCTTGATCACTGCATAGGTTGCTGGGGCCTCATATGAGTCACTGATGTAAATGCAATTTAAAGAAGTTTATTGACCTTACAAATATATTTAAGGTTATGGTTTTAAGCTAGATAAGTAGCTGAAAAACTGCTTTTTCCATAATAGCATAAGCCTCCTACTCCTAGAAGTTAAGAGCACAGGATTTGGAGTCAAATAGACCCAGGTTCCTGGTGAGGAGATACCCCTTGTCCAAGGTAAGGAGCAATGGCTGCACTTCGCTGGAGCAGCCGTGAAGAGATACCCCACACCCAAGGTAAAAGAAACCCAAGTAAGATGGTAGGTGTTGCAAAAGGGCATCAGAGGGCAAACACACTGAAATCATACTCACAGAAAACTAGTCAATATAATCACACTAGGACCACAGCCTTGTCTAACTCAATGAAACTAAGCCATGTCCCTGGGGCAACCCAAGATGGGTGGGTCATTGGAGAGATCTGACAGAATGTGGTCCACTGGAGAAGGGAATGGCAAACCACTTCAGTATTCTTGCCTTGAGAACCCCATGAACAGTATGAAAAGGCAAAATGATAGGATACTGAAAGAGGAACTCCCCAGGTCGGTAGGTGCCCAATATGCTACTGGAGATCAGTGGAGAAATAACTCCAGAAAGAATGAAGGGATGGAGCCAAAGCAAAAAGAATACCCAGCTGTGGATGTGACTGGTGATAGAAGCAAGGTCCGATGCTGTAAAGAGCAATATTGCATAGGAACCTGGAATGTCAGGTCCATGAATCAAGGCAAATTGGAAGTGGTCAAACAAGAGATGGCAAGAGTGAATGTCGACATTCTAGGAATCAGCGAACTGAAATGGACTGGAATGGGTGAATTTAACTCAGATGACCATTATATCTACTACTGCGGGCAGGAATCCCTCAGAAGAAATGGAGTAGCCATCATGGTCAACAAAAAAGTCTGAAATGCAGTACTTGGATGCAATCTCAAAAACGACAGCATGATCTCTGTTCCTTTCCAAGGCAAACCATTCAATATCACAGTAATCCAAGTCTATGCCCCAACCAGTAACGCTGAAGAAGCTGAAGTTGAATGGTTCTATGAAGACCTACAAGACCTTTTAGAACTAACACCCAAAAAAGATGTCCTTTTCATTATAGGGGACTGGAATGCAAAAGTAGGAAGTCAAGAAACACCTGGAGTAACAGGCAAATTTGGCCTTGGAATACGGAATGAAGCAGGGCAAAGACTAAAAGAGTTTTGCCAAGAAAATGCACTGGTCATAGCAAACACCCTCTTCCAACAACACAAGAGAAGACTCTATACATGGACATCACCAGATGGTCAACACCGAAATCAGATTGATTATATTCTTTGCATGCAAAGATGGAGAAGCTCTATAGAGTCAGCAAAAACAAGACCAGGAGCTGACTGTGGCTCAGATCATGAACTCCTTATTGCCAAATTCAGACTTAAATTGAAGAAAGTAGGGAAAACCACTAGACCATTCAGGTATGACCTAAATCACCCTATAATTATGATTATACAGTGGAAGTGAGAAATAGATTTAAGGGCCTAGATCTGATAGATAGAGTGCCTGATGAACTATGGAATGAGGTTCGTGACATTGTACAGGAGACAGAGATCAAGACCATCCCCATGGAAAAGAAATGCAAAAAAGCAAAATGGCTGTCTGGGGAGGCCTTACAAATAGCTGTGAAAAGAAGAGAAGGGAAAAGCAAAGGAGAAAAGGAAAGATATAAACATCTGAATGCAGAGTTCCAAAGAATAGCAAGAAGAGATAAGAAAGACTTCTTCAGCGATCAGTGCAAAGAATTAGAGGAAAACAACAGAATGGGAAAGACTAGAGATCTCTTCAAGAAAATCAGAGATACCAAAGGAACATTTCATGCAAGGATGAGCTCGATAAAGGACAGAAATGGTATGGACCTAACAGAAGCAGAAGATATTAAGAAGAGATGGCAAGAATACACAGAAGAACTGTACAAAAAAAGATCTTCATGACCCAGATAATCACGATGGTGTGATCACTCACCTAGAGCCAGACATTCTGGAATGTGAAGTCAAGTGGGCCTTACAAAGCATCACTATGAACTAAGCTAGTGGAGGTGATAGAATTCCAGTTGAGCTATTCCAAATTCTGAAAGATGATGCTGTTAAAGTGCTGCACTCAATATGCCAGCAAATTTGGAAAACTCAGCAGTGGCCACAGGACTGGAAAAGGTCAGTTTTCATTCCAATCTCAAAGAAAGGCAATGCCAAAGAATGCTCAAACTACCGCACAATTGCACTCATCTCACATGCTAGTAAAGTAATGCTCAAAATTCTCCAAGCCAGGCTTCAGCAATGAACTTCCAGGTGTTCAAGCTGGTTTTAGAAAAGGCAGAGGAACCAGAGATCAAATTGCCAATATCCGCTGGATCATGGAAAAAGCAAGAGAGTTCCAGAAAAACATCTATTTCTGCTTTATTGACTATGCCAAAGCCTTTGACTGTGTGGATCACAATAAACTGTGGAAAATTCTGAAAGAGATGGGAATACCAGACCACCTGACCTGCCTCTTGAGAAATCTACGCAGGCCAGGAAGCAACAGTTAGAACTGGACATGGAACAACAGACTGGTTCCAAATAGGAAAGGGAGCACGTCAAGGCTGTATATTATCACCCTGTTTATTTAACTTATATGCAGAGTACATCATGAGAAACGCTGGACTGGAAGAAACACAAGCTGGAATCAAGATTGCTGGGAGAAATATCAATAACCTCAGATATGCAGATGACACCACCCTTATGGCAGAAAGTGAAGAGGAACTAAAGAGCCTCTTGATGAAAGTGAAAGAGGAGAGTGAAAAAGTTGGCTTAGAGCTCAACATTCAGAAAATGAAGATCATGGCATCCGGTCCCATCACTTCATGGGAAATAGATGGGGAAACAGTGGAAACAGTGTCAGACTTTATTTTTCTGGGCTCCAAAATCACTGCAGATGGTGATTGCAGCCATGAAATTAAAAGATGCTTACTCCTTGGAAGGAAAGTTATGACCAACCTAGATAGCATATTCAAAAGCAGAGACATTACTTTGCCAACAAAGGTTCGTCTAGTCAAGGCTATGGTTTTTCCTGTGGTCTTGTATGGATGTGAGAGTTGGATGTGAAGAAGGCTGAGCGCCGAAGAATTGATGCTTTTGAACTGTGGTGTTGGAGTCCCTTGGACAGCAAGGAGATCCACCCAGTCCATTCTGAAGGAGATCAGCCCTGGGATTTCTTTGGAAGGAATGATGCTAAAGCTGAAACTCCAGTACTTTGGCCACCTCATGCAAAGAGCTGACTCATTGGAAAAGACTCTGATGCTGGGAGGGATTGGGGGCAGAAGGAGAAGGGGACGACAGAGGATGAGATGGCTGGATGGCATCACTGACTGATGGACGTGAGTCTCAGTGAACTCCGGGAGTTGGTGATGGACAGGGAGGCCTGGCATGCTGCGATTCATGGGGTCACAAAGAGTCGGACACGACTGAGCGACTGAACTGAACTGAAAGGTGAACAGGGGGCAAGGACAAATTAGGAATTTGGGATTAATAGATACACACTACTATATATAAAATAGATCTACAAGGACCTATTGTATAGCACAGGGACCCATATTCAGTATCTTATAATAACTTATAATGGAATCACTTAGCTATACATCAGAAACACTGTAAATTAATTAAACTTCAATTTTAAAAAAATATGAAGTCAAACTGGAGAAGGGTGGGCTTCTAATCCAAAAGCTCTATGTCCTTAAAAAAAGACAAAAACTGGACATAGACAACCACACAGGAAGAATATCGGGTTAAGATGAAGTTAGAGATCAAGGTGGTGATCCTAAAAGCCACGAACACTGAAGATGGCTAGCAAACCACCAGCTAGTGGGGAAGCCTGTAACCCATCCTCTCACAGCCCTCAGAGGGAACCAACTCTGCTCATACCTTGATTTTGGACTTCCAGCCTCCAGAACTCTGATACAATGAATTCCTGTTGGTTAAACCACCCAGTTTGTCATACTTCGTTACATTTGCTAGGCAGCCCTAGCAAACTAACATTAATATGTGAAACAAACAAATCCAGAAATTCTGCCCCTCTGGCTTTCCCAGTGGTAATTCCTGCCCAAGCCCAGATAATTAGATCTATATTAGATTGCCCCAAACCACTTCTGTTAGAACAACTCTTGCCAGGTAGGCTTCCAAGCAGCAGGCAGAATGATGTGGAAAGCTGTTGACCTATTAGTCCCAAGGAACACAGTAGTTTTAAGTCTGATCAACTGCAACCATGCAATTAACAACAACAGCAAAAAATCCTGCCTAGGTCTGAAGAGCTTAAAAAAAGTTTGCAATTTAGCTATTTTATCCTAATGGTATTTTAATAAGTAGTAACTGCTATACATTGATTGATTATTATTACGGGTTAGGGAGTTTGCTAAACACTTTATACTCATCATTTCTTTAAACCTCTCAACAACCTTAGGAAATAAGAATTATTATTGTTCACATTTTATCAAGAAAGAAACTGAGACTCAGAGGATTAGCTTGTCTGTAAATGCATAGCTAGTCAGTAATGGAGCTGACCTCAGACCCAGAGTTCGTGATTTTTCTTACCACACTCCTCTGTCTCCTGAGAGGGTACTGGGCCTCCATGCAGAGAAAGCTTATGGAACATTAGGTCTCTCCCCTGTCTCCTTGTAATTGACATAAAAGCTACTGCTTGTTTTGCCTGCATTTTCAAGTTCAAAATGAAAGAAAAGTGACTGGCACATAGTAAGTGCTCAGTAAGTGTTAGCTATTATTACTATTAATATTGCATTATACATATTCTTCTCTGGCAAGGGAGGTGAATCCCTAGTCTATTGCTTACAATGAGTACTTAGAAGTTTTCCTGAATGAACAAGACAAGTGGAGTGGGGGCCTGGAAAGTTAAGTTGATCTAGGAAGAAAATGAGAAGTGAGGGTAGGGAGCTTAGGGCTGGGGGTGGAGGGTGGCAAGGGACAGAGAAAGTAGTTGGCCCAAAGCCAGACACCACTTTGCCTTTGGTGTGGCTACCCCTGGGGTTTCAGAGGTGGGGGTTGTAAAGCCTTTCTATTCCTGATTGGTCAGTTCACCTTGCTTTATCCTGTATTTTCTCCCTTTTGGGGTATTGAGAAGGCTGCAGCTTGAGGTTATGTAAAGCTTCCTGGAAGAATTCCAGGAAGAGGAGACATGCATGGGGTGCTGACGAAGGTTCCGGGAGTAAAGGACTGTGTGAACAACAGTGATTGTGCACTGTCCATCTGCACCATGGCGAGGCCAGAGGGCAGTGGAATCGGGCAGATTTATGTGGAAATTCCAGCTCTCCCATTTTAGAAACTGTGTGACTTACCTTCTTGAGTGTGATTTCCACTTCTACAATAAAGATGATAATGGTACCTATTGCATAAGCACTTAAAAGCCTAGTAGAATGCCTCATAAATAATAGCAGCTACTACTGTTATTATTATTAAGGGTTAGAGTTTAATATCCTCTCTGCCTCCTAGCCTTCTTCTCTCCCTCCTGTTCCCGCAGTCCTAAATATTTGAGTCAAATACCTCCAAGTGCTCCTTGATATCTTTGCTTTCCCCTGGTCTTTCCGGTACGGCCAGGCCTTCAGGCACACTTGGGCAGCCCCAGGATAATGGTAAGCATCCCTTCATGACTCTGGGATGGTCCTTTCTCCCTCACAGCCTAGGGAGGGTTGATAAAAGTCTTATCTGAGTCACATTCCATTACAGGATTAAATCAGACTTGCTCTGGGGCCTTCTGTCTGCTACCCTAGGCTGCATGCCGGCAGCTCCTTGTTACTGCCTTTAGCCCAATCTGAGGTCATCTCACTTCTTTGGGCCCAAGGGACCCTTGGAGGCAGAGGCTGAGGAGAGGCTCTGGCTGCCATTTGGGATCCATTACAAGTAGCAAACACCGACTAAGCATGGAGTTCAACAGCCCCGCACATACTAGGCACTTTGGTTTGCAGACTAGGAGGAAGGATGCTCACCTAGTCAGCTCCAACCTGAGGAGAGAAATGACAGGCTCCATGAGGGCAGTCGACAGGGATGAAGGAGATCAGCAAACAAGAGGTAATGGGACAAAGGAATAATTGTGTGACTGCAGGCAAGTTGCTAAATTTCTCTGAGATTTAGTTTCTTCAACTCTGAGCTCGTAATATTAGCATTTACTGCAAGAAGTTAATTTAGGTGGACACATGAGTTAAAACAACCAGGTTTTAGAAATAAACCTGAGTTTGGATTCTGGCTTGGCCACCTTGTGCCATGGCTATTAACTTCTCAGAACATCAGTTTTCTCATGGGTAAAAAGGAGGAAATAACACTTCCCTCCCAGGGTTGTACGGGTTAGAGAAATTTATGCATAGCAGTTAGTGCTTACTGGGGCAAATGCATACCCTATCCACTGTACTAGAACTGCTCAATGAATGGGTACTCATGATTCTTCTTAGGCAATGTAGGTGGGAGTGGGTTTAGCCTTCTGGTCTACCTTCTCAAATTAGAGAGGCAGCAGAGAAGATCCATTTCTCTTGCCCAGGTCTCGAGTGTGTGTGTATGGGGGATGATGGGGTTTGGGGGAGAAGGTTGAGGATGGGATGCATGTCTCTGTGTGTCCCCTGGCAGAAAGAGCCTGGACTGAGCCAGATGCCACCTCAGTGTGGGGTCAACACCATGATATGTATACTGGACTTGGGACCAATCTCAGCTTGGAGGGCACAGCAGGAAGAGAGAAAGTGGGATTTCATTAGCCTCCAACACCCAGGTGGGCCTTAGAATGAGTGTGTACTCAGTCATGTCCCATTCTTTGCAACCCATGGACTGTTGCCCTCAGGAACCTCTGTTCATGGAATTTTCCAGGCAAGAATAGTGGAACAGGTTGCCATTTCCTCCTCCAGGGAATCTTCTTGGCCCAGGGATTGAACTCACATCTCCTACATTAGCAGGTGGATTCTTTACTACTGCACCACCTTGGAAGCCCAGGGCCTTGGAGTGGACAGATGAAAGCTGGAATCTGTCTGTGAGACTATCCAACAACAGGGAAGGCCTGAATGCTCAGCACCCAGCTGCCCCAACAAGGGCTCATTCCTGAGTCTGAGGTGCCACCCCAGGAGCTCCCAGCTAGTAGTTCAGTCTCTCTTTGCTTAGATCTTTCATCTGTCTGGCTCCCTTTTCTTTCTTACTTCTTATTTTTATTTGCCACCACTCCATAATTTTATTGTGATTCTTTCCTGACCGATGCCTAGTGGGTATCTGGCAAATGTGAAGGGACATCATACCCTATGTCTGTTGGAAACACAACAATCTTTGTGTAATGACTGTCTGCATGGCATGATCTCATCTCATTCTCAGAGTAACCCTATGAGCGAACTTCTCTTAATACCCTCCTTGTAGTTGAGGAAACTCTCATTCTATGAGATAAAACAACTTTCTCATAATCATTTGGTTACAAAGTGGTTGAAGCAAGACTTGTTCAAAGATGGGGTGACTTTTCCATTCCAACTCCAGGTAAAGAGCATTCTCAGGTCTAAGCTGTGCTTTCTACACTCATGGATCCTGGGGAAGTGTGAGAGCTGAGCTGTTTTTTCAGGGGGACACCACGACCTCTGTGGAGTGGGCACTGTGCCTCCAGAAACAGTGGGCTGAAGGAGGGTCCTCTGACGTCTTCCTTAGGGGGCACTGAGCTCGCAGGAGTCGGTATGCTGAAAGTGTAGATGTCTTCATCCAAGTTTTAAAAGGGAGCCCAGAGGTTCCTGGGGAACAGAAGAAAAATAAAGCAAAAATGATGGAGGCAGTCGGTTGCTTTGAAGTGAAGCCAGTGGATGCCCCCTGCTGTGGTAGTGATTGGGCTTCCCTAGTGGCCCATGGATGGAGGAGCCTGGTAGGCTGCAGTCCATGGGGTCGCTAAGAGTTGGACACGACTGAGCAACTTCACTTTCACTTTTCACTTTCATGCATTGGAGAAGGAAATGGCAACCCACTCCAGTGTTCTTGCCTGGAGAATCCCAGGGACAGTGGAGTCTGATGGGCTGCCGTCTATGGGGTCGCACAGAGTCGGATACAACTGAAGCGACTTAGCAGCAGCAGTGGCTCAAACGGTGAGCATTCCATGAAGAGAGGAGCCTGGAAGGCCACAGTCCATGGGGTCCCAAAGAGTCAGACACGACTGAACGACTAACATACGCATGACAGCAGTTAGGCACATGAGTCTTGGAGTCTAACATTTGGATTCGAGTGTCACATTGGCACCTGCTTCTGTGGGTGATCTTTTACAAGGCATTTAAATTCTCAAAGCCTCAGTTGCTCCATCTGTAAAATGGAGATGATAGTGGTACTTTGTTGTTAAGATCAAATGATAGCCGTATCATTTGATAAAGCTCTTAAAGTTCCATAAAGCTCTTAGCCTAATGCCTGGACCTCAGTCAATTTATTTAAAAAGGTATTCCTATTAATAAAATTAGACTAAGAGTAAATACCTGTCAGAAGTGTTCTTTATCTTGATCTGGGTGACGGGTATATGAGTGTGTGTCTATGTAAAAAAAAAAAAACCTTCAATTGTACACTTAAGATCAAATTACTTTTCATGTGTAAAAATTCGTACATTCTACATTTTACTATACATATCTTATACCTTACCAAAAAAAAAAAAAAAAAAAAAACCCGAGAAAAACAAAAGGAAGCTTTTGCAAGCTAGAGTTAATAGAATGAAATGGTTCAAATAAAAAAAAAAATTGCAGGCTAAAATGTAGGAAAAAATGTATTGTGGAGGTATGTCAGGAAGTTAATAAAAACATTTTCTTCCCCTCAGATTTTGTAATGGTTATGAGATTTATCAGGGTTTTTTCGTGTTTTTGACCACACTGCACAGCATGTGGGATCTTAGTCCGTCCCCTGCTCCCAGGGATTGGACCTGCGTCTCCTGCAGTGGAATCGGGAAGTCCTAACCACTGGACCACTAGGGAAGTCCCTGTCAGTTTTTGTTTTTGTTTTTTTTTTAATGTGTAATTTTGTGTGTTTTCTTTTATTATCCTAAGTAAATATTCACTTTTGTAGTGAAAAAAAAATGTGAATGAGCCCATCTTTGGTGGTGCTGTGCATGGGGCCCTCTTGGGAAAGGAGAGAAAGCAGAAGTTGCCAGGTTGGATAAAGACAGAGTCACACCCAGCCTGCCCTTATCCCTCAACTGGTTGGAGCCAATAAATGGCCTGGATGTGGCGTCCTGCAGTTGTCCTGGGGGAAGCCTGCCTGATGGGAAGCCTGCTGTGATCAAGCTCAGCTTTTTGCCCCTACAGAAGGAGCTCCCACTGTATCATGTTCCCCACTGGGAACAGCATGAGCAACACCGTGATGTCAGCCCAATCAATTCTCCTTCCTAACAGCTCTCAGCAGCGACCTGGGAGGTGAGGCATCCTTAGGGGGACTTTATTGAGTAATAGGAATTAAAAACACTGAGAAGGGGGTCACCCAGGCTCTGGGCCCCTGATTAACAGGGCTGGTAGCAAGGCCTCCCATTACATCCTGGAGCTATTACCTCGGGGAAATGGAACTGGACAAGCCTGCCTTCCATTATGCAAAGAAAGGGCTTTTCAAGTAAATTTCCATTTAAGTATGAGCTTAGATCAGTGACGATGGGGCCATAATAGCTGAGATGGTCATCACAGCTATTAAAAATACATTTTTTAACCATGTGCTCAGGCTGCCTTGTCATTTTCGTATCGTTTATCCCCAGAAGACTGTGACTCAACCTTTTCCAAGTTTTTCAGAGGCAGGTTAACATCCGTCTGTATTTTCAACTTTTTAATTCTTTGACATACATCCTGAGTGAAATTTACATCCTTGACACAGCCTACGGATATATTCAGAATGTGATAAAAAAAAATTGGTCCTGGATTGAGATGGAGATGGGTGGTGGGCAGTAAGTAAGGCACTCCACTCACTGGTCATCGCCTGTGGTGCTGGGCTTACCTCTCCATTTACACCATCTTGTTCTGCTGTTCCCTACACAGGACCTCAGACATACATACTTCATTTTTAGCTCAATGCCTTCAGATGGTTGTCTCTGCTGCCCTGGATACTGTTCCCCCATGCTCTATCAGGCTGACTCTCACATATTATCCAGGTCTCACCTTGAATCTGTATCTTCAAGGATGCTCTCTGACTCACTCCCCACCCCCAGACATGGTTAGTACTTTCAACTGGTTTTCTATCTTTGTGTAACAAACTGCCCTTAGCCATTTGCTCATGATTCTGCAGTTTGATTGGCTCAATCTTGCCTGGATGACCTCTGTAGCTGCAGTCAGTTATTGAGTTGACTGACAGCTAGCTATTCCTGGGTAACTTTGCTCATATGTAGGGAGCCTCAGTCAAAGTGGTGTAAGCAGCTGGGACGGCTAGAATGTCTGGGAAGCTAGGATGCTAACCTGGGGCTTCCTTACATGGTGGCTTCAGGGTAGCAAGAGAGTGCAAGAAGAAGCTGCCAGATTCCTTAATGCTGAAGTTCAGAAGTCACATAATGTCACTTCTACTGCATTCTGTTACTTGAAGAAAGTCCTAGGGCCAGCACAAATTCAAAGGCAGAGAAATAGACTCATTTATTAATGCAGAGTCACCTTGCAAAAGGGCAGGTATCCAGGGATGGAAGGGCTTACTTTGCCCATCATTTAGCACAGACTTAGTTCCCTAAGCGTTTCCTTCAATGCTCTTATATCTGGTGTTGACTAATGCCTTGTATGATTGTTTACTTGTCATTTTTATTTCCTACTAGACAATAAGGTCTATAAATGTAGGGACTGACTATCTTGTTCATCACTCTATTCCCAGAGCTTGGAACATAGGGCTTAGTTGCTCAGTTGTGTCCGACTCTTTGTGACCCCACACACTGTAACCCGCCAGGCTCCTCTGTCCATGGGGATTCTCCAGGCAAGTAAACTGGAGTGGGTCACCATGCCCTCCTCCAGGGGATCTTCCCAACCCAGGGACTGAACCCAGGTCTCCCACATCGCAGACAGATTCTTTACTGTTTGAGCCACCAGGTAAGCTCTAGTGTAGTTGTTAAATGAACAGATGGATGAATGAATGAATAAATAAGGTTCCAGGTGTCCCAAAGTTGCAGCTAAGGCTTTGGAGATAGTCTTGGGTTTAAATCCTTGTTTTATCACTTCCTAGGTGTTTGACCTTAGACAAGTTAACTTGATCTCTGAGCCTTAGTTTCTTTATCTTTAGAGATTAAAATAAACTGCACCTCAGACTCCAGTCCTAACCAGAGGGTTTCAACTCCATGCTTGCTTTCTTTCCTCTTCTTTGTGACCCTCTTAGCTTTCATACTCAATAGATGAGGTTTCAACAGGTGCTAGTTTCCTTTCCCCAACTCCCAAGCATTGGAAACTGGGCTTTCAGGGCAAGTGGCCCTCAGAGTACATCCTTTGAAGGTCCCCAGGAGTCTTTGTTTTGTTTTGTTTTGTTTTGCCGTGCTGTGAGGCA
The DNA here is from genome assembly GCF_029378745.1 of Bos indicus. NCBI lineage: Eukaryota > Metazoa > Chordata > Mammalia > Artiodactyla > Bovidae > Bos > Bos indicus. Next base: position 49,350,406 of record NC_091766.1, on the reverse strand, counting down.
TGTGGGACCTTAGTTCCCTGACCAGGGATCAAACTAGCAACCCCTGGAATGGAAGCACAGAGACAGGAGTCTATTCTATATAGATCATTGCCCCAAGACTATTAATGGCTATAAACCAGTAGTTCTCAACTAGGAGTGATTCTGCCCCTCAGGGGATAAAGATTGCCGGGAGAAATATCAATAACCTCAGATATGCAGATGACACCACCCTTATGGAAGAAAGTGAAGAGGAACTAAAAAGCCTCTTGATGAAAGTGAAAGAGGAGAGTGAAAAAGTTGGCTTAAAGCTCAGCATTCAGAAAATGAAGATCATGGCATCCGGTCCTGTCACTTCATGGGAAATAGATGGGGAAACAGTGGAAACAGTGTCAGCCTTTGTTTTTTGGGGCTCCAAAATCACTGCAAATTAAAAGACGCTTACTCCTTGGAAGGAAAGTTATGTCCAACCTAGATAGCATATTCAAAAGCAGAGACATCGCTTTGCCAACAAAGGTCTGTCTAGTCAAGGCTATGGTTTTTCCTGTGGTCATGTAGGGATGTGAGAGTTGGACTGTGAAGAAGGCTGAGCGCCGAAGAATTGATGCTTTTGAACTGTGGTGTTGGAGAAGACTCTTGAGAGTCCCTTGGACAGCAAGGAGATCCACCCAGTCCATTCTGAAAGAGATCAGCCCTGGGATTTCTTTGGAAGGAATGATGCTAAAGCTGAAACTCCAGTACTTTGGCCACCTCATGCAAAGAGTTGACTCATTGGAAAAGACTCTGATGCTGGGAGGGATTGGGGGCAGGAGGAGAAGGGGACGACAGAGGATGAGATGGCCGGATAGCATCACTGACTCAATGGACGTGAGTCTCAGTGAACTCCTGGAGTTGGTGATGGACAGGGAGGCCTGGCGTGCTGTGATTCATGGGGTCGCAAAGAGTCGGACACGACTGAGCGACCGAACTGAACTGAACTGAACTGAGACATTTTTGGTTGTCACAGACATTTTTGGTTGGGGAGAGGCATGATGGAATCTAGAGGCTAGCAGCTAGGGATGTTAAACATCTTACAATGGACAGCCCTTTCCCAGCCCCAACAAAGAATTGTTGATCCAGAGGATCTTCCTAACCCAAGGATAGAATCCAGATCTCCAGCATTGCAGATTCTTTATCGTTTGAGCTACCCGGGAAGCCCCAACAAAGAATTAAATGGTTGAAGGCAGGAGGAGAAGGGGACGACAGAGGATAAGATGGCTGGATAGCATCACCGACTTGATGAACATGAGTTTGAGCAAGCTCCGGGACTTGGTGATGGACAGGGAAGCCTGGCGTGCTGCCCTCCATGGGGTCGCAAAGAGTCGGACACGACTGAGCGACTAAACTGAACTGAAACTGAAATATCCGTAGAGCTGAAACCATGATAGGAACTGACTGTTCTTTCCATCCTTACCGGGTTTAGATGTACTAGATTTTACCTGGTAGTAGTCAACCTTCATCCTTCTTTAGCTCTGGTGTTTGGTGATGGCCGCAGTCCTGGACCTCACAGCTTTTGATTAAGATTTTCTGCTCGGCAAGTTTGTTGAGAGGGGAAGGAGGAAATAACTCCATCTGCTGGCCACAGCTGGGATCACAGCAGGAGAAGGCAATGGAGATTTTTTCCAGGAAAGGCCTCATGTGTGTCAACCTTCAGTTCAGTTCAGTCACTCAGTTGCGTCTGAGCAAGCGTCTTTTAATTTCATGACTGCAGTCACCATCTGCAGTGATTTTGGAGCCCAAGAAAATAAAGTCTGACACTGTTTCCACTGTTTCCCCATCTATTTCCCATGAAGTGATGGGACCAGATGCCATGATCTTAGTTTTCTGAATGTTGAGTTTTAAGCCAACTTTTTCACTCTCCTTTTTCACTTTCATCAAGAGGCTCTTTAGTTCCTCTTCACTTTCTGCCATAAGGGTGGTGTCACCTGCATATCTGAGGTTATTGATATTCAACCTTCACTGTGTTACAAACCCCTAGGATTCCTGAAGAATGTTAGTTGGGACAGCACACAACTGGACGAAGTTGTTTCTGAAGATGTTGTGTGTGACAAGCTTGGGGTTAGAATCTAGAGTTGAATTCAGAAACTTCTTATTCTTTCTTCTTTTTAAGAAATTGTTTTAAAAGTTATCCCAGGGGTCCAGACCCAGGAATGGACATGATCCTAGAACTTCATTTTCTCAAAGGGGGTTAGTGTCCTGGGCTTAGCAGCACTTCAGCCAGGAAGGTGCTCGTAGCTGCCTAGTGGGTGCTTGGTACACACTTGCTGAACTGAATCCAGAATTTAGGAGAAACTGCACCAGCATGCAGCTGCTTTTAATAGCCCTGTTGGGAAGAACATTTACTCAACCAGAGAAAGAAGAAGAGAAGGATAGAGGGAGGGAAAGGTATTAAGTGATGCCTGGGTACTTTATGTGTCATTTCATCTGATCCTCACGACTACTTTGTATGGTCAATTACTGACCATCACTATCATCACCCCCATTTTATGTTATAGATGGAGAGGTTTAGTGACTTGCGTTAAGCCACTGCTGGTATATAATGGAACCACAGTTTGAATCCATGTCTCTCTGGGCCAAAGAGACTAAAGTCCTATCTATTTCCATTATACCACAATGTTCTTCCATAACAGAAGTGGTGTTTTATTTTTTTTATTTTTTTGACCGTGCTATGTGGCAAGCATGAACCTTAGTTTCCCAACCAGGGATAGATCCATGCCCCCTGCAGTGGAAGTGGGGAATCTCAACCAGTGGACCGCCAGGGAAGTCCCAAAATGATTTTAAAATAATAATAAAAATGTAAACAACTACTATTTATTGACTTCTAACCATATGCCAAGGTCTGTGCTAACATTTCACACAGATTATCTCATTTAAACCCTCTTATTAAATCTCACCATGAGCCTGTAAGGTAGGTATTGTTCCTATTATTCCCATTTAATAGATCAGGATACTGCTGAAGTTGATAAGAATTTAGTGTCTTGCTCTAGGTTTCATAGCTGTGAAACAGCAGAGTGCGGGGAGGGGGGAAGGAATTTTTTCAAAGGATCAGAATGGAAGAAAGAATGTAAAGAAGAAGGAAAGTAAAAGAGAAAAAGCAAAGGGAAAGGAGGGGAGGTAGAAAGAGAGTGTCACTGGAGGGGCTTCTGAAGAACTGGTCACCTCTTTGGTCTTGCCCATAGAAGAGGTGAGGAAAGCGATATCAACACTGGGAAAGCATCGCAGTAAGGTGCACACACAGCTGCCTCCCACCTTCAGAAGTTGACCTGCGGCAAATGTGGCTACCTGGTCAAGTGAAAGAGAAAATACCATGGAATGCCAAGTCTTAAAGACGAAATACTGCCTCAGCCAGTGAGTGAGGCACCTAAAAATTGTATGATGCAGATTCAGGTATGAATTCCATGAAGGAACACTACCTAAACCTATAGATGGCACCTTTGCAGCATCTTTGAAGCAACTTCCATGTTTCAACAATTAGTCATGAATTGAGTGTTTTGATTTTAAATTTTAAAAAAATAAATAAAAATGAAGAATTCATAATGCTCTATTTATTAACCTGAGTAGTGGTTCATGGGTGCTCTTTTTATATTATTCTTTAAACTGTTGTTATATACTATGTGTTATGTATAAGCATATTTATATACTATATCTGATATAATTGTATCATATCCGTAAAATAGGGATAATAATATCTGCTTTGCAGGGTTGTTATGCAACGGATGGGCTTCCCAGGTGGCTCTGTGGTAAAAAATCTGCCTGCCAACGCAGGAGCCATAGGAGATGCAAATCTGATCCCTGGGCGGGAAGATCCCTTGGAGGAGGAAATGGCAACCCACTCCAGTATTCTTGCCTGAAAAAAGTCCAAGGACAGAGGAGCCTGGTGGGCCACAGTCCATGGGGTTGCAAACAGTCAAACACGACTGAGCAACTGAGGAGACACACATGCAAACAAGTGGTCTGATATGTAAAGATGCCAGCAGAGAGTAAGTGTTCAAAATAGCTTACATGTATCCAGTGTTCATTGTGTTAACAATTGTTCTGAATATGTTACATGGATTATCTCATCCAGTTCTTACCCCCAAATGAATAGCATGAATTATTGTTATGATCCTCATTTTACAAACGAATGACCTAAAGGACATAGATTATCTTGGGAATGGTGGAATTAGGGTTTGAACCTAGTAATATGGCTCAGGGCCTGAATTATATAGCTCTCCACTCAACTATCTTCCAGTAAAGAACTCACTATTACCACCATTTTACCTCCTGAGAGAGAAGAAGGTAAAAGGAAGCCTAGTGTCAATTTGGAAATAAAATACCTTTGAACTGGGCTGAGACTGGTGATGCTGGAAGTGCAAGGAGGTAGAGATCAGGAGTTCACAAAGGTGTTGGGAGGGGTCCACATTACTAAAGCTGATGATCTGGATTTTCATTTTTCAAAAAACATTTAACAAATAAGATAATTATTTAAATTTTTTCTCTTGATAAAAGGGAACAGTTTGAGTCTTGAGTGAATGAAAGAATGAATGTGGGGTGGTTCCTGGTGATCAGAGGAACATGGAAGAGTTTACAGCTGACCCTTGAATAACATGGGGGTTAGGAGTGTCGACCCACTAGTCAAAAATCTCAGTATAACTGTTGACTCCTCCCAAACTTAACTGGTAATAACCTACTCTTAACTGGAAGCTTTATCTGTAACATAAATAGTAGATTAACATATTTTGTATCTTATAGGTATTATATAGTGTATTCTTATAATAATGTAAGTTAGAGAAAGAAAATATTATTAAGAAAGGAAGTGAAACACATTGTACAGAACATATATGTATTTATTGAAAAAAATCTAAAAAAAAAAAAAAGATTTGCATGTAAGCGGACCTGCACTGTTCTAACCTATGTTATTAAAAGCTTGGCTGTATTACTCAACTGAACACTGGAAGCCTCCATGGTGGTTTTTACTGTTGTACTGTTTAAGTCATATATACATTAAAAATTTACCCTCGATGGATAATGGTTAAAGTCTCCAAGCATAAGGAACCCTTATACTGAAATACTAGTTAATGAGGAGTTTACAAATGATACTGCTACAGATTTGCCTTAAGGTACTCTTCACATATATCTGTGAATTGTATTCATCTAAAAAAAAATGTTGTGTAACACAAGAAATCTCTGGGGCTTAACAAGGCAGTGTTGCAATGAGAAAATATATCCAGGGTCCACAGGGAGGGGAGAGTGGGAAGTGATGCCAGTGGGTATGAGGATTCTTTTTGAAGTGATGAAAATGTTTTGGAATTGGATAGTCATCATAGGCTAAACCACTCACCTTTTTACTGTCTCCTTAGTTTTGCCTTTTCCAGAATGTCACATAGTTGGAATCATACAATATGTAGCCTTTTCAGATTGGCTTATTTCACTTAATAAATGGCATAGAAGTTTCCTCTCCAAGTCTTTTCATGGCTTGATAGCTCATATCACTTTAATGCTGAATAATATTCTATCTTCTGGATATACTAGTTTATTTATTCATTCACCTTCCAGAGGACATCTTGTTTCCAACTTTTGGCAATTCAGAATAAAGTTGTTATAAACATCTGTGCACAGTTTTTTTGTGTCAATAGATGTTTTCAATTCCCTTGGTTAAATACCAAGTAGCAAGACTGCTGTGTCACATAGTAAGTGTATGCTTAGTTTTGTAAGAAACTGCCAAACTATTTTCAAATGTGGTTGTACATTTTGCATTCTCACCAGAAATGAATGAAAGTTCTTGTTCCACATCCTTGCTAGCATTTGATGTTAAGCAGCAATCTAGATTTTGGCCATTTCAACACGTATGTAGTAGTATATTTATTTTTATCCATGAATACGGTATTTTTCAAGTTTTCTGCATTGACCATACATTGTTTTTGTAATAGAAAAAATGTGTTATCAAATAGTAATCTGCAAACTCTTTGTAATAGCAAGGAGTGGTGGCATGATGGAGAAATAAAAATTATATAGCATTACAGTGAGAAACATAATACAAAGTAATGATAGTATCAGAACAACTATGGCTTTAAAAATGGTTACAAACATGTGACAGTTATATCCAATTTATCTTTTCATTCACCGGGACAAAACATTCATTCATTAGCTACACTCAAAATGTGTTGTTTGTAGAGAACTTCTTGCCAGAAGCATCTTGAAATCATTTCTATTTTCTTGTTACTTAAAAACAAAACATAAAAATTATAAAATTATAGACAATTATAAAATAAACAATAACATATTAAAGAGCAAAGTATAATAATTATAAACAAGTCATAAAAGCATTATCTATCTTACTACCTATAATACCATAAACAGTTACATTTCATATTTATTCAATTTATATTCAGTACAGTCCATGGAATTGCAAGAGTCGGACATGACTTAGTGACTAAACCACCACCACCACCATATATCTATATCTATATATATACACACACAGGTAGATATGTGATATACTGTAATTTTTGTGCTTGCTAACAAATAATTTTTTTTGTTAAATTATAAATTTAAAACAAATATAAAGTGTGCGACACTTTTGAAACAAGAAAAAAATAGAATTTTGACCTCATATACTATATAGTATGGTGGGAAAAAGTTGACTTTAGAATAGTCTTTCATAATACAAGGCAATCTAAACATGCTTTACATAATTTCACTTATATATAACACCCAAAGAATGGGTTTAAGACATTCTCAAGGGAGTTCAAAAAACCATATATTACTGTGAAAGGGTTAAAGATAAAACAAGGTTGAAAATGTTCATGTAATACATAGTAATGTTCATTTAACACTTAAGGGTTTTGGAATCAGAGCAGGGTTATAATCTAAACATTCTCCTTGGAAGACTGATTGAAATTCTGAACTTTCATCTTGTTTTATCTGTAAAATTGGGATGATACAAATCATGCTGCTGCTGCTGTTTAGCTGCTAAGTCGTGTCCAGCACTTTGCGACCCCATGGACTATAGCCTTTCACGCTCCTCTGTCCATGAGATTCTTCATGCAAGAATACTGGAGTGGGTTGCCATTTCCTTCTCCAGGGGATCTTCCCAATCCAGGGATCCAACCTGGGGCTTCTGCATTGGCAGCCAGGTTCTTTACTGCTAGTGCCAGCTAGGGAGCCCTCAACAAATGTTAGTTATCTTCTCCCCTCCCCCGGGATGAGAAAGATGTTGGATAAAAATAAAAATTCAGACAAATTGAAGAAAGTAGGGAAAACCACTACTTCAGGTATGACCTAAATCAAATCCCTTATGATTATACAGTGCAAGTGAGAAATAGATTCAAGAGATTAGATCTGAAAGACAGAGTGCCTGAAGAACTATGGACGAAGATTTGTGACATTGTACCGGAGACAGGGATTAAGACCATCCCCAAGAAAAAGAAATGCAAAAAGGAAAAATGGTTGTCTGAGGAGGCCTTACAAATAGCTGAGAAAACAAGAGAAGTTAAAGGCAAAATATATCTATCTGAATGCAGAGCTCCAAGAATAGCAAAGAGAGATAAGAAAGCCTTCTTCAGTGATCAATGCAAAGAAATAGAGGAAAACAATAGAATGGAAAAGACTAGAGATCTTCTCAAGAAAATTAGAGATACCAAGGGAACATTTCATGCAAAGATGGGCTCAATAAAGAACAGAAACCATATGGACCTAACAGAAGCAGAAGATATTAAGAAGAGGTGGCAAGAATACACAGAAGAACTTTACAAAAAAGATCTTCATGACCCAGATAACCATGATGGTGTGATCACTCACCTAGAGTCAGACATCCTGAAATGCGAGGTCAAGTGGGTCTTAGGAAGCATCACTACGAATAAAACTAGTGGAGGTGATAGAATTCCAGTTGAGCTATTTCACATCCTAAAAGATGTTATGAAAGTGCTGCACTCAGTATGCCAGCAAATTTGGAAAACTCAACAGTGGCCAACTTCCCGGGCGGCTCAGATGGTAAAGTGTCCGCCTACAAAGAGGGAGACTCAGGTTCATCCCTGGGTCAGGAAGATCTCCTGCAGAAGGAAATGGCAACCCACTCCAGTATTCTTGCCTGGAAAATCCCATGGATGGAGGAGTCTGGTAGGCTACAGTCCATGGGGTCGCAAAGAGGCACACACAACTGAGCGACTTCACTCACTCACTCACTCACATCAGTGGTAAAGGACTGAAAACATCAATTTTCATTCCAGTCTCAAAGAAAGGCAATGACAAAGTTCAAACTACCACACAGTTGCACTCATCTCACGCGCTGCCAAAGTAATGCTGAAAATTCTCCAAGCTAAGCATCAATAGTACATGAACCAGACATTCAAGCCAGATTTAGAAAAGGCAGAGGAACCAGAGATCAAATGGCCAACATCTGTTAGATCATAGAAAAAGCAAGAGAGTTCTAGAAAAACATCTACTTCTGGTTTATCAGTTCAGTTCAGTTCAGTCGTTCAGTCATGTCTGACTCTTTGCGACCCCATGGACTGTAGCCCACCAGGCTCCTCCATCCATGGGATTCTTCAGGCAAGAGTACTGGAGTGGGTTGCCATTTCATTCTCCAGGAGATCTTCCCAACCCAGGGATTGAACCCAGGTCTCCCACATTGCAGGCAGATGCTTTAACCTCTGAGCCACCAGGGAAGCAGTGATTTTAGAGCCCCCCAAAATAAAGTCAGCCACTATTTCCACTGTTTCCCCATCTATTTGCCATGAAGTGTTGGGACCAAATGCCATGATCTTAGTTTTCTGAATATTGAGCTTTAAGCCAAATTTTTCACTCTCCTCTTTCACTTTCATCAAGAGGCTCTTTAGATCTTCTTTGCTTTATGCCATAAGGGTGGTGTCATCTGCATATCTGAGGTTATTGATATTTCTCCCAGCAATCTTGATTCCAGCTTATGCTTCTTCCAGTCCAGCGTTTCTCATGATGTACTCTGCATATAAGTTAAATAAGCAGGGTGACAATATACAGCTTTGACGTACTCCTTTTCCTGTTTGGAACCAGTCTGTTGTTCCATATCCAGTTCTAACTGTTGCTTCCTGACCTGCATACAGATTTCTCAAGAGGCAGGTCAGGTGGTCTAGCATTCCCATCTCTTCCAGAATTTTCCACAGTTTGTTGTGATCCACACAGTCAAAGGCTTTGTCATAGTCAGTAAAGCAGAAATAGATGTTTTTCCAGCAAATGTTGGCAATTTGATCTCTGGTTCCTCTGCCTTTTCTAAAACCAGCTTGAACATCTGGAAGTTCATGGTTCACGTATTGTTGAAGCCTGACTTGGAGAATTTTGAGCATTACTTTACTAACGTGTGAGATGAGTGCAATTGTGTGGTAGTTTGAGCATTCTTTGGCATTGCCTTTCTTTAGGATTGGAACGAAAACTGACCTTTTCCAGTCCTGTGGCTACTGCTGACTTTTCCAAATTTGCTGGCATATTGAGTACAGCACTTTCACAGCATCATCTTTTAGGATTTGAAATAGCTCAACTGAATTCCATCACCTCCACTAGCTTTGTTCATAGTGATGCTTCCTAAGACCCACTTGACTTCACATTCCAGGATGTCTGGCTCTAGGTGAGTGATCACACCATTGTGATCATCTGGGTCGTGAAGATCTTTTTTGTACAGTTCTTCTGTGTATTCTTGCCGCTTCTTCTTAATATCTTCTGCTTCTGTTAGGTCCATACCATTTCTGTCCTTTATTGAGCCCATCTTTGCATGAAATGTCCCCTTGGTATCTCTAATTTTCTTGAAGACATCTCTAGTCTTTCCCATTCTATTGTTTTCCTCCACTTCTGTGCACTGATCATTGAGGAAGGCTTTCTTATCTCTCCTTGCTATTCTTTGGAATTCTGGATTCAAATGGATATATCTTTCCTTTTCTCCTTTGTTTTTCAATTCTCTTCTTTTCACAGCTATTTGTAAGGCCTCCCCAGACAGCCATTTTGCTTTTTTGCATTTCTTTTTCTTGGGGATGGTCTTGATCCCTGTCTCCTGTACAATGTCACAAACCTCCGTCCATAGTTCATCAGGCACTCTGTCTATCAGATCTGCTGCTGCTGCTAAGTCGCTTCAGTCATGTCCGACTCTGTGCGACCCCATAGACGGCAGCCCACCTGGCTTCCCCGTCCCTGGGATTCTCCAGGCAAGAACTGGAGTGGGTTGCCATTTCCTTCTCCAAATCAGATCTAATAACTTAAATCTATTTCCCTCTTGCATTGTATAATCATAAGGGATTTTATTTAGGTCATACCTGAATGGTCTAGTGGTTTTCTCTACTTTCTTCAATTTAAGTCTGAATTCGGCAATAAGGAGTTCATAGACTATGCCAAAGCTTTTGACTGTGTGGATCACAACAAACTGGAAAATTCTTAAGCAGATGGGAATACCAGGCCACCCTACCTGCCTCCTGAGAAATCTGTATGCAAGTCAAGAAGCAACAGTTGGAACCAGAGATGGAACAAAGGACTGGTTCCAAATTGGGAAAGCAGTACATCAAGGCTGTCCATTGTCACCCTGCTTATTTGACTTATATGCAGAGTACATTATGTGAAATGCCAGATTGCATGAAGCATAAGCTGGAACAAGACTGGGGGAGAAATATCAATAACCTCAGATATGCAGATGACACCACCCTTAAGGTAGAAAGCAAAGAGGAACTAAAGAGCCTCTTGATGAAAGTGAAAGAGGAGAGGGAAAAAGTTATCTTAAAACTCAACATTCAAATAAACTAAGAACATGGCATTCGGTCCCATCACTTCATGCAAATAGATGGGGAAACAATGGAAACAGTGAGGCTTTATTTTCTTGGGCTCCAAAATCACTGCAGATGGTGACTGCAGTCATGAAATTCAAAAACGCTTACTTCTTGGAAGAAAAGCTATGATCAACTCAGCTGCTGCTGCTGCTGCTAAGTCGCTTCAGTCGTGTCTTGACTCTGTGCGACCCCACAGACGGCAGCCCACCGGGCTCCTCCATCCCTGGGATTCTCCAGGCAAGAATACTGGAGTGGGTTGCCATTTCCTTCTCCAACGCATGCATGCATGCTAAGTTGCTTCAGTCTTGTCCAACTCTATGCGACCCTATGGACAGCAGCCCACCAGGCTCCTCTGTCCACAGGATTCTCTAGGCAAGAATACTGGAGTGGATTGCCATTTCTTTCTCCATGACCAACCCAGACAGCACATTAAAAAGCAGAGACATTACTTTGCCAACAAAGGTCCATCTAGTCAAAGCTATGGTTTTTCCAGTAGTCATTTATGGATGAGAGAGTTGGACTATAAAGAAAGCTGAGCACTGAAGAATTGATGCTTTTCAACTATGGTGTTGGAGAAGACTCTTGAGAGTCCCTTGGACTGCAAGGAGATCAAACCAGTTCATCCTAAAGGAAATCAGTCCTGAATATTCATTGGAAGGACTGATGCTGAAGCTGAAACTCCAATACTTTGGCCACCTGATGTGGAGAACTGAGTCACTGGAAAAGATCCTGATGCTGGGAAAGATTGAAGGCAGGGGTAGAAGGGAAGGACAGAGGATGAGATGGTTGGATGGCATCACCCACGTGAAGGTCATGAGTTTGAGCAAGCTCCAGGGAGTTGGTGGACAGGGAAATCTGGCATGCTGCAGTCCATGGGGTCGCAAGAGTTGGACACGACTGAGGGACTGAACTGAACTGAAAGAGGAAGAACTCACCTGTGGCCATACATCTTACTTCTTAAAAAAAAAAAATTCTATAGAGTATATCAGACATCCTTGCTAGACACCATACCTCACTGTCACTCAGCGACAGAGAATCTGCCCAGGAAGTACACTCTATCTTTGGTTCAATCACATCATCCTTAAGGTGCAGGGTAGGGCTCTCTCCCTTCTGCAAATTCTTGCCCTCCCATCCCTAGTTTCCAGTCCACCGTCTCTGTCCACCTTTCCATTCACTCATTCCTCTCTGCCCCGCCCAGAAATCGTGGCTTTGCCCACTGTTTCTAGTTCTAACTTTCCCGCCCCAGTAGTTCTTCGCCAATCGGAGATGTAATTGTCTCTTCCCTCCCGACCTCTTAGTGACTTTACGAGAAGGAAGGTTTCTGGTTGGTTTTTCTGTAGCAAGAGCCCGCCAATAACAGACAGACTTTTTTGGTTCAGAGGGTCAGGCAGTATTTCCGCTGATGATTGGTTGGGGTGGCCGAGACAGGAAAATGGCTGCGAGCTCCTCTATAGTGTCGGTGGCCCCGACGGCTTCCTCGGTGCCGGTCCTGCCATCCAGCTGCGATTTCTCAAATTTGCGGGAAATTAAAAAGCAGCTGCTACTTATCGCGGGCCTCACCCGGGAGCGAGGCCTACTGCACAGTAGCAAGTGGTATGATGTCGGGATCCGAGGGGACCAGGGTTGGATCCTCGGCCTTGGGGGGCTTGGGCTGATTCAGTTTGTGTGGCTGTTCCAGGTCTGCGGAGTTGGCCTTCTCCCTCCCGGCATTGCCTCTGTCTGAGCTGCAGCCGCCGCCGCCTATTACAGAGGTAACGACGTGTTCACAGCGAGTGCTCCCCAGCATCAGAACAGATACTGGGTGCCCTGTCACCAGAGGGGAGCACACTGTTTAGCAGGGATGTTTGTAGAGGGAGTTCAAGCCATTCACAGAGATGGATATTTTAAGCAATTTTATCTGTATGTGTTTGTTAAGCTTAGAAAGACTTGGTGCTCCAACTTAAGCTTTTGGAGGAATTAGTAAATAATGCTTGCTTAAGATTTCAGCCTTTTAGATTTTTACAGCTCAACCTCGACAGTATTCATAACGTGGAGAAGCATCGAAGGTTTTTACAACAGTGCGAAACCTATTTTGGATCCAGACGGTTCAGGGTTCAAATCTCAGCCATACTAGTGACTTTTGACAGTTTACTAAATTAACCTCCTGAGCCACAGTTTCCTCATCAGTAAAATGCATATCATAGTATTTACTTTATGGGGATACTGAGAGAGTTAAATGAGATAAGAATACATTTTATGTATGATCTATAGTACATATGTTTACATAGACTGTGTAGTCTGAAAGATTTTTGTCATAATCCATTGTTTTTCCTGAAGATGCCATTTCTTGATTCCAGTCCTCCTCCAACCACACACACACACACACACACACTTAAAAGCAGTAGATATTCATTAATCCAAAAGGTACAATGCATGACATGTATACACTACCATGTGTAAAATATATAGCTAACAGGAAGATGCTGTATAACACAGGGAGCTCCACTCAGTACTCTGTGATAGATAGATTGTATGGGAGAGTGGGAAGGAGACTCAGAGGGAGGGGATATATGTATACTTATGGCTGATTCACTGATGTTGTACAACAGAAACTAACACAAAATTATAAAGCAATTATATTCCAATAAAAAAAAACAATCACACCAAAAATGTATAATGCAAGTGAGAGAGGTGGAAGAAGAAATAAGCAGATGATGAGTATATGTGAAAAGGGCCACCAGAATCCTAAGCTTTAATGGCCACATTTAGTACATGTTCATCCAATGAAGAAAACATGAATATAATTTTGGTTCCAGTTTTGTGCTGGCAATATTTGGGCAGGAAGGATGAAGAGAATGAAATTATTAAAGTTTTAATCAACTTATCCCTAGAATTTGAGGGAATTGTATGTTTTTACCTCAAGCATGTATCATTTAATTTTTTTACATAAAGAAATATAGCTGTGTTTTTTGCTTTTACAGTACTAATATGTCAAAACTTGAAGACCAAAAAATACAATTAATTCACAATATATTGCATTTATGTGGACATTTAAAAGTCTGGAGAAGGAAAGGAATGTCAGATATTAATACTAAATACTTTTCATGACTTTTTTACTTTTTCCTTATATCATATGTATATTATTGGCTCCATTTTACAGATGAAGAAGTGAATACTCAGAGAAGCTAAGTAAGTTCCCTACTAACATCTTGAATCCAGGAAGTCAAGGAGTCAGAATTTAAATCTAGCTGCCTAACACTAAAGCATATGCTACTTCCCACTACATTTGTAGAAACAATACAAATTTCGGAGTGCTGGTTTAGTTTTTTAAAGTTCTTTCCCCAACTTTTTATTTTGAAAGAATGTACTGTTACCTTATTCATAAACTAATAAATAAGTATTGGGTTTTGGGGAGGAGGAAAATAATTATTGTTTCTTACATCTTGAATTTAATAAATATGCTTCTTGGATTTGAACTTTTGTTATCCTGTTCTTAATCGTTAACATAAGCTTGTCTCTTTTTTAGGAAGATGCCCAGGATATGGATGCTTATACCCTGGCCAAGGCCTACTTTGATGTTAAAGAGTATGATCGGGCAGCACATTTCCTGCATGGCTGCAATAGCAAGAAAGCCTATTTTCTGTACATGTATTCTAGATATCTGGTGAGGGTTGTTTTAAGATGTCATTCTGTTATCAGTGAAGCATCCATGTTTAGCATCCCAATAGAAAAAATTTAATCTTCAATAATTTAGCAGTAGTCTACTTGGTGAATATACTTTATAAATAAATAATAATAATAAAGAAGACATCATAAGAAAAGTAAAAAGAATAATGGTATGAAAGAAAATATAAAAATATTGACAATATTCATTATTGATAAAGGCAGGGTGCAGTAGACCATCTATTTCAGAAGTAAAACTTTATATAGTTTTGGCATTGGTTGAAAATCACCTGTGGCTTTGGTTGTGGCTATGGGTAAAATTTGCTGCCCAGAGCCACTGGGAGCCTCAGCTCACCACCCACTCCTCTGTGTGGTGAGGTGAAACCCAGACCCCGACATGTGTGGACTGCTGCTCTGGGCATGTGTGCATGCTGTGTGCTCAGACGCTGTCGTGTCTGACTCTTTGCGACCCCATGAACTGTAGCCTGCTAGGCCCCTCTGTCCATGGGATTACCCAGGCAAGAATATTGCAGTGGGTTGCCATTTCCTCCTCCAGGGAATCTTCCCAACCCAGGGATTGAACTCATGTCTCCTGCTGCTCTGGGCAGATTATGTCAGTTTGAAATACTATGCCCAAATAATTCTTGAAGAAACTTCACTTGTCCAATAGAGATACTTCAGTATATGTACAGGGATATATGTACAGAACTGTTCATTGAAGTATTTTTTGTAGTAGGCCAAAAAATTAAGAACCTAAATAACCATTAGTCAAGAAATTCATTGTTAATTTTTGCCTGAAGTTTTATTATAATGTTGCGAAATGATCTACTCCAGAACTCTCTTGAGATGTAAATTCTACTCTAAGCAAGACCCTAGGATTTCCCTGGTGGTCCGTGGCTAAGACTCCCTGTTCCCAATGCAGGGGGCCTGGGTTCAATCCCTGGTCAAGGAACCAGGTCCCTCATGCTACAACTAAGGGTTTGCATGCTTCAGCTAAAAATCCCACATGCCGCAGCTAAAAAAAGATCCTGCATGCTGCAACTAAGACCTGCTGTAGCCAAATAAATACAAAAATACTTATTTTTTTTTTAAAGCATATTTTCCCTTCATTTATTTATGTATTCATCTAGTGTCAGTATGGACTCAAGGTTACCTTTTTTTTTTTTTTTTTAATTGTTTATAATTCATTATTGTACTTTATTGTTTTGGTACTCAAATTATTCCAGATTCTCAGTGGGAGCTCCTAAATAGTTGTTTAAAATTAGTGACCAATAGTAGATTTCATTCTGGACTTGGACACTTTAGGTCAATTCAGGCTGCTAGTTTTAGAACAGGTTTCCGAATAAACTGAAAAAAGACCTACTTACTGATTTTCTCTTACAGTCTGGAGAAAAGAAGAAGGATGATGAAACAGTTGATAGCTTAGGTATGAATTTCTTTCTCTTACCTTTTGGACTAAAGCAGAAGTTGCAAATTCTAATTCCTGTAGGAGCCAGGCAGGTAATATAAACATGGGAAGTGGACTGAGGAGAGGTCTGCAAGCTGGAGAGCACAACTGACTGGTGGTTACCCAGCTGCCTCTGAGGGCTCCCTTGTGGGAATGTGGGCTTGATTTTGTCAGGGGCTTTCTTCCCTTGGCCTTAGCCTGTTCCCTGCAACCTGAACCTGGAAATTTAGATTTTTAGTTGAGGCTTCTGATATTTAAATATTGATAATTAACTCAAAATTTTAAAAACCCATGTGGACCTAACAGAATATAACTGCAGACCAATTATCAGTTGCAGTTTCTGTAATAAAGTAAATGGACTGTGTAAGATGTCATCGGCCATTGGTGAATGTTGGCTGGAAGTTCCAGTTGTAACTTTGGTTGACACCAAAGGGAGTATCTGAGTCTATGAAATAAAAAGCAGCAGTCTACCCTTAGATCAGAAACTCTGTTTCTTTCCTAGGCCCTCTGGAGAAAGGTCAAGTGAAAAATGAGGCTCTTAGAGAATTGAGAGTGGAGCTCAGCAAAAAACACCAGGCTCGGGAACTTGATGGCTTTGGCCTTTATCTGTAAGTGTTAAGAGTAATTTGGAACTTCAGAGAGAGATTCTTCTGAGTAGAGGGGAGATGTTATTAACTTCTGTGATCGTTCCCTTCTTTTCTAGGTATGGTGTGGTGCTTCGAAAGCTGGACTTAGTGAAAGAGGCCATCGATGTGTTTGTGGAGGCTACTCATGTTTTGCCTTTGCACTGGGGAGCCTGGCTAGAACTCTGTAACTTGATTACTGACAAAGAGATGGTAAATTTGAGATAAGCTATATGAAAAACCTTTTGCTTCAAGTCTTATGTAATTCTTTAATAAACGGGGAGGGGGAGAAAAATTTTGCTAAACCTTTCATTATAGCTACCTCTTTGCTCCCTCTCCTGTGGTCTCTTTCACTGTTGGGATTTAGGTCTTTATTTGAAAGACTAATGTCTAGGTCTTGTTTGGTAGATGCTATTGGATTTGCATCCAGTTGTGTTAGACTATCTTTTCATATTCATGCTTTCAGATTCAAGTTTTACTGTAACTTGTTTTCTAGACTAAATGCTATTATAGTTTCCTAATTCCAAAGATGCTATAGGAATAATTTCTCTTAAATCAAGAATTGTATTAAAAGCATGTTTAATGTCTCTTCTGAACTGTCATAGGACTGTTAAGATTTAGAAATTTGTTAATTAATGAAATAATGTATATGAAATGGCTTTATAAACTGCAGTTGTTTTATTAGTCATTGTTAGAGAACAATGTCTACAGAGTTGTCTACAGAGTTTATTTTGCTGTTCTTCAGTAGTTAATAGAAGCAACAACATACTTCCTTTTGTTGACTCTAAGGGACCAAGGGCTGGTTGATTTCCCTTAATAATGATACATGCTACTTAATTTGAGTCTGAAATCTTAATCTTGGTTTACTTCTATTCACTTATCTCTAACTGCCTACCACACTTTCATTAAGCTCTGAACTTAAAATATGTAAAACCACATTTCTCATCTTGCCTCTTCAGTTCTCTTTCTTTCTCTCAACCTGATGGACTCTCAGTTACATCACTCCTTCTCAGAAAGTACTCAGTCTTGATACCTCAAAGTCATATTTTGTCTCTTCCCTTTTTCTCATCTCCCTTTATCTAGTCAGTCACCAAACATTGCCATGGTTTCCTTCTTGTCTGCATCTCTTTCTCTTGGTTCCCTTTGCCATCTTGGTTATCATCTCAAAACTAGATTACTTAAAAGTAATAAATACTTTCTATCTAGCTTTCCTATTTTTGTACTTCCCATTTCCAAGCTATCTTACATACTGTTTCCAAACTTATTCTTAAGGCACTCATGTCATCATGTCATTCTCTTAACAAAGATTGCAGTGTTTTCACATTGCATCCCATTTCTGGTTGTAGCATAGCACCCACTCTTAGTTCAGTCTTTTTTTTTCCTACAGCTTCCCAACACATAGCCTCCCCTCAAACTGAACTAGTTGTCTCATCCTGTTTACCTACACTCATGACTTTTTCCTCTGTTGTTACCCTTACCTAGAATGTTGTCTTTTTTCTCTTCCTCTCCCCTTTTCTATTCAGTTTTTACCCATCCTCCAAGACTCACCTCAAATCCTATCTTTCTGAAGCTAGACCATTCTTCTCTATTCCCGCTGTTATGTTTGTGAGTCCTATTCACTTAATTGAACAGCATCTCAGGTGGTGCTAGTGCTAAGGAACCTGCCTATCAGTGCAGGAGACATAAGAGATGCAGGTTTGATCCCTGGGTTGGGAAGATCCCCTGGAGGAGGAAATGGCAGCCCACTCTAGTTTTCTTGCCTGGAGAATCCCCTGGACAAAGGAGCCTGGTAGGCTGCAAACCATAGGGTTGCAGACTTCAACTTGACTGAAGTGACTGAATACACACACACACCTGTTCATTATTAGGTGCTCTAATAAAATTTAGGTGATAAATTCTTTTAGAAAATAAAGATAGTTCCTTGATGTTCATTTGGGAGAGAGGTCAAAGTATATTAAGTATTTCCCTCTCTCTCCTGCTGCCAGCTGAAGTTCCTGTCTTTGCCAGACACCTGGATGAAAGAGTTTTTTCTGGCCCATATATACACAGAGTTGCAGTTGATAGAGGAGGCCCTGCAAAAATATCAGAATCTCATTGATGTGGGCTTCTCTAAGAGCTCATATATTGTTTCCCAAATTGCAGTTGCCTATCACAATATCAGAGGTGAGTGAATAAGGATAACAAAGTACCATCAAATCCTGAACGTAGCACTGTATTGTTTTCTGAACTCTGTCTTATTTCTGCAGATATTGACAAAGCTCTCTCTATTTTTAATGAGCTAAGGAAACAAGACCCTTACAGGATTGAAAATATGGACACATTCTCCAACCTTCTTTATGTCAGGGTGAGCTGCTTCCTTTGCTTGGACTTGATTAAGCTCTTGTGCTTTGAATCTCCTGGGTTGGATTGTCACCTCATAGCATTAGATACAAGAAAAATAAGGGTTTCTTTTTCATGCTTAGATCATCTTTCTTTTCTTTCAGAGCATGAAATCTGAGTTGAGTTATCTGGCTCACAACCTCTGTGAGATTGATAAATATCGGGTAGAAACATGCTGTGTAATTGGTAAGAGTCATTTTTTTCTTTCAAGATTTATCTTTATTGCAAGTAATCCAAATAACAACAATATAAAGTGTCAAAAAAAAGGAGGGGGGGCAGTTCTCTGGCAGTCCAATGATTAAGACTCTGAGATTCCACTGCAGGGGACATGGATTCAACCTCTGGTCAAAGAACTGGGATCCTGCCAAAAATAAGAGTGTTAAAGGTAATAAAATTATATACAGTAGGATGTCAAGGATCACTGTAATCCCACTCCCAAGACTGTTTGGTGGATACAACTCCAGAATATTTTTCTGTGTAAATAGTAAAAATGGTATATATGCAGGTATGGTTATTTACAAAAATTGTGTCATTATATACACTGCTTTGTAATGTCCTTTTTTTTTTTAACCTAAAATATATCTTCTTCCATCTTTTCATGGTATTACATCTAGAGTTGTATTATTTATGATGGCTATGTAGTATTTTATTATATAGATGTGCCTTTTTAAAATTTAATTGATTTTCTATTGTATAAGTTGTGGCTAGTGTTTCTCTTCAAGAAAGTTAGAGATACCAAGGGAGCATTTTATGCAAAGATGGGCACAATAAAAGACAGAAGCGGTATGGACCTAACAGAAGCAGAAGCTATTAAGAAGAGGAAGCAAGAATACACAGAAGAACTATACAAAAGAGATCTTCACAACCCAGTAATCACGATGGTGTGATCACTCACCTAGAGCCATACATCCTGGAATGTGAGATCAAGTGGGCCTTACTTGAAGCATCACTACGAATAAAACTAGTGGAGGTGATGGAATTCCAGTTGAGCTATTTCAAATCCTAAAAGATGATGCTGTGAAAGTACTGTACTCAATAGGCCAGCAAATTTGGAAAAGTCAGTAGTGGCCACAGGACTTTAAAAGGTCAGTTTTCATTCCAGTCCCAAAGAAATGCAGTGCCATAATATGTTCAAACTACCACACAGTTGCACTCATCTCACATGCTAGCAAAGTAATGCTGAAAATTCTCCAAGTGAGGCGTCAACAGTATGTGAACCAGGAACTTCCAGATGTTCAAGCTGGATTTAAAAAAGGCAGAGGAACCAGAGATCAAATGTCCAACATCTGTTGGATCATAGAAAAAACAAGGGAATTCCAGAAAAGCATCTACTTCTGCTTTATTGACTATGCCAAAGCCTTTGTGTGGATCACAACAAACTGGAAAATTCTTCAAGAGATGGGAATACCAGACCACTTTAACTGCCTCCAGAGAAATCTGTACGGAGGTCAAGAAGCAACAGTTAGAACCAGACGTGGAATGACAGACTGGTTCCAAATTGGGAAAGGGGTACGTCAAGGCTGTATATTGTCACCCTGCTTATTCAGCTTTTATGGAGGGTACATCATGTGAAATGCCGGGCTGGATGAAGCACAAGCTGGAGTCAAGATTGCTGGGGAAAATATCAATAACCTCAGATATGCAGATGACACCACCCTTATGGCAGAAAGCAAAGAGGAACTAAAGAGCCTTTTGTTGAAAGTGAAAGAGGAGAGTGAAACAGCTGGCTTAAAACTCAACATTCCAAAAACTAAGATCATGGCATCCAGTCCCATCACTTGTGGCAAATAGATGGGGAAACAGTGGAAACAGTGGCTGACTTTATTTTTCTGGGCTCCAGAATCACTGCAGATGGTGATTGCAGCCGTGAAATTAAAAGACGCTTTCTCCTTGGAAGGAAAATTATGAGCAACCTAGACAGCATATTAAAAAGCAGAGACATTACTTTGCCAACAAAGGTCCGTCTAGTCAAGGCTATGGTTTTTCCAGTGGCCATGTATGGATGTGAGAGTTGGACTATAAAGAAAACTGAGCACAGAAGAATTGATGCTTTTGAACTGTGGTGTTGGAGAAGACTCTTGAGAGTCCCTTGGACTGCAAGGAGATCCAACCATACCATCCTAAAGGAGATCAGTCCTGGGTGTTCATTGGAAGGACTGATGTTGAAACTGAAACTCCAATACTTTGGCCACCCGATGCAAAGATCTGACTCATTTGAAAAGACCCTGATGCTGGGAAAGATAGAGGGCAGGAGGAGAAAGGGACGACAAAGGATGAGATGGTTGGATGGCATCACTGACTCAGTGGACATGGGTTTGGGTGGACCCTGGGAGTTGGTGATGGACAGGGAGGCCTGGTGTGCTGCAGTTCATGGGGTTGCAAAGAGTCGGACATGACTGAGCAACTAAACTGAACTGAACTGGACTACAAGCAGATCAAACCAGTCAAGAAAATCAGTCCTGAATATTTATTGGAAGGACTGATGCTGAAGCCGAAACTCCAATACCTTGGCCACCTGATGTGAAGAACTGACTCACTGAAAAATACCCTGATGCTGGCAAAGATTGAAGGCAGGAGAAGGGGATGACAGAGGATGAGATGGTTGGGTGACATTACCAACTAGATGGACATGAGTTTGAGTGAGCTCTGGGAGTTGGTGATGGACAGGGAAGTCTGGCACCCTACAGTCCATGGGGTCGCAAAGATT
This sequence comes from Bos indicus, assembly GCF_029378745.1. NCBI lineage: Eukaryota > Metazoa > Chordata > Mammalia > Artiodactyla > Bovidae > Bos > Bos indicus. The sequence goes on along the minus strand of NC_091766.1, from coordinate 49,328,833 downwards.
CAGACACAACTGAGCGACTGAACTGACTGTTTGTTAATATACAAAAATTACTTTAGGAAACATCTTTGTATGTACGCATTTATTTTTGTTTGTTTATGCAACTATTTCTTTTTCAATTTTAATTTTTACTTACTTACTTTTGTTACACTGGGTCTTTGTTGCTCTTCATGGATTTTGTCTAGTTGTGGTGAGCAGCGGCTACTCTTTGTGGTGCACAGGCTTTTCATTGCGGTGGCTTCTCTTGTGAAACACAGGCTCTAGGTGCACGGGCTTTAGTGGTTGTAGCACATGAGTTCAGCGCTTATGGCTCACTGGCTCTAGAGCACAGGCTCAATAGTTGCGGCACATGGGCTTAGTTGCTCCTCGGCATGTGGGATCTTCCTAGATCAGGGTTTGAACCCGTTTCCCCTCCACTGGCAGGCAGATTCTTATCCATCGTACTACCACGGAAGTCTTTTATGCAACTCTTTCTGTGTAATAAGTTCCTTGCAGCGAAATGCTGGATCAAAAGGGTGTGCATTTTAAACTTACTAATATTACTAAAATGTTTGTAAGAATTTCCAATTCTATGAAAAAAAAATAAGATTACCTCTTTTTTCTATACAAGGGTGTCTCAAGCTTGGCTCTGTTGACAGTTTTGGTTTTAATTTCTTTTTCGGGAGGCTGTCTTGTACACTGAGGCTTCCCCAGTGGCTCAGTGGTAAAGAATCCACCTGCCAATGCAAGAGCCTTGGGAGATACAGGTTCATTTCCTGGGTTGGGAAGGTCCCTTGGGGAAAGAAATGGCAACCCACTCCAGTATTCTTGCCAGGATAGTTCCATGGACAGAGGAGCCTGGCAGGTTACAGTCCATGGGGTCGCAAAGAGTCGAACACGACTGAACGACTGAGCACACATGCATGTCCTGTACACTGCAGGACGTTAGCAGTATGCCCAGCTTCTAACCACTCAATGTCAGTAACCTCCTTCTGCCAGGTGGGACAACCAAAAATGTTCGCAGGTGAAGCCAAATAACCTTTTGGGGTCAGAATCATCCTCCATTGAGAACTGTGGTCCCATGTATTTGGTCACCCTAGGGTAGCGTGATAATCAGTTGACACAAATAGATGAATGGCCACTCTTGGATAAAAGTAACTTTGGTTGTTTGTGATTGAAAGCCTAAGTTTCCTGGAGATGAAAGACCTTGTTCCTGGATCTTTGGTGACATTGTTGTTAATAAAGTGATAGAATTTCAGGTCAGTCATTCAGTAAATATTTCCAGACCTTGAAGGAGTTGTAGTCCAGTATGGGAAAGAAACATTAAAAAAAAAAAATCCTAGACCTGGGTTTGATCCATAGGTTGGGAAGTTCCTCTGGAGAAGGGAATGGCAACCCACTCCAGTATTCTTGCCTGGAATCCCATGGATAGAGGAGCCTGGTGGGCTACAGTCTGTGGGGTCGCAGAGTTGCACACAACTGAGCAACTAATAATAAAACGACAATGGAAACATAGGTAAGAGGAACAGATGATCTTTTCAATGTCAGAGCATTATGAGTGAAGCATAAAGTCCATTAAGGTGAGGATGGAATTCCAGTTTATTCAGAAAACATTCTTTCAACATATTCTGAATACCAGGTACTATAAAATGTGTTGCAGTACATACCCCATTACCTACTAAGGAAGATCAGTAAGAAACAATGATGTAGTGGGTTGAGTGTTATGATTGAAGTAAGCATAGGATACAAAGAGAGTACATAGGACAGATAGCTAGCTAATCCAGTCTAATCTTAGGGAAGGCGTCTTGAGAAGGTGAGATCTGAAGGAGAGTTGACTAAGGGAGAAGATGGATTGACTTGGGAGGGGTATTGCAGTGCAGAGAAGTGTGAAACAGGCAGTGATCCTGAAGCACTGTGTGGGAGGAGGGGATGTACAAAAGGGGCCGGATCTTGAAGAGCCTTTTATGCTTTGCCAAAAGTTTGGATTTTATTCTTAAGGCAGGAGAAGTCTTCTGATGGATTTTAGACCAGACAGTGATAAACTTTTTCAGATTTTCATTTTCAAATGATAACTGGAGACTGGGCTGGGAAGATTAGCAAAAGGGCAAGACTAGATGCAGGAAGACCAACAAGGAGGCTTTTGCAATAAACCAGTCTAGAGATGAGCCCAAGCTGAGGTATTGGCAGGAGGAATGAAGAGAGGTGATTAGACTTCGAAGATGTTTAGGAAGTAGAACAAATAGAAATTGATGAATGGGTAACTAGATTTACAACAGTGTCCTTTACCTGAAGAAAGGAAATATAAGTAGGGGAGATACCGTTCTTTTTTAGCCTACTAACTTAAAACCAGTTAAAATCAAAGGAGACATACATACGAAGAGTAATGCTTTAGGAGTTTCTGGGGTTTTATTTATTTATTGTTTGGCCGTGCCACACAGTTTATGGGATCTTAGTCCCCCTAGTGGAGAAGGCATTGGTGACCCACTCCAGTGCTCTTGCCTGGAAAATCCCATGGATGGAGGAGCCTGGTAGGCTGCAGTCCATGGGGTCGCTAAGAGTCGGACATGACTGAGCAACTTCACTTTCACTTTTCACTTTCATGCATTGGAGAAGGAAATGGTAGCCCACTCCAGTGTTCTTGCCTGGAGAATCCCAGGGATGGAGGAGCCTGAAGGGCTGCCATCCCTGGGGTCGCACAGAGTTGGACACGACTGAAGCGACTTAGCAGCAGCAGCAGCAGCAGCAGTTCCCCTAGCAGGGTTTAAAGCCAGGCCTTTGGCAGTGAGAGCAAGGAGTCCTAACCACTGGACTACCAGCGAATTCCCATCTGTTTTTGAAAATAATTGATTAGTAAACTTTTAAAATTTATTTTTATTTTTGGTAAACTTCTTAATGAACTGTTTTTGTTTTCTCTTCAATATGTCTATGCATGCGTATACACTCAGTTGTGTCTGACTCTTCGCAAACCCTTGAACTGTGGCCCACCAGGCCCCTTTGTCCATTGCATTCTCTCAGCAAGAATACTGGAGTGGGTTGCCATTTCCTCCTCCAGGGAATCTTCCTGACCCAGGGATCAAACTGGCATCTCCAGCATTGCAGATAGATGCTTTACTGCTGAGCCATCCTGTCCTTTGCCCCCAGTATATCTGTAATGCCTAACAAAGTTCCTAACATATGGTCAATAAATGTTTGTTGAATTCAGCTCACCTATTTTAAGAATAAGGAACGTTAGATAAGATAAAAAGTATATTTCAGCTTCCATATTATAGCCAATTCAGAGGAATTGAAAGGAGTAAAAAGGGTGGAGAGAGAAGAAACTTGAGGACCTGAAAGAGAATGAAACAGTAGAGTGATGAATAGAGTGATGGCAAGAAACCCCCACTTATTTCTTGCTTCTGATTTTATGTCTGGATGTGAGTGGAATGCTTCCTTTTGCATCTTTTCTGGAGTTCTACTCTCTGAAGGCAGCTTTACACACACAAATATATATATATAATGAGTGTATATGTATATATATCTATTACTGTGTAGCATGGTGAAGATTTGGACTCTGGAACCAAACTGCCCAAGTTTAACTCTTGGTTTTGCTATTCACTAGCTGTATGACAGTGGATTTAAATTCTCCTCATCCATAAAGGGATTTATCAATAGAACTTTGTCTTATGTGTTTGTTTTAAGGATTAAGTAAATTAATACATACAAAGCACTTATAACAATGTTAAGTTGCCCAGCACATTGTAATTATACAATACATTGTAGCTGTTGCAACTGGTCAGAAAAGCTCATCTACTTAATCTTTGCACAGAACTTGCCTATTCTGACTTACTTAGCATCTCTTTTGTCATCCTGACTCCTTTAGTAGCTAAAGCTGATACTCCTGCTACCACTGCTTCACTTCTGTTCTATTACAGAAGTTAACCCTTGGACAGTCTGCTTAAAGTTTGGTTATTTTTCTGTATCTGGTTCTGAGTCAGTGACAGAAGCAAAGCTATCTTTATGTACATAAAGACCTCCCATCTTTTTTCCCAGATGAATATCAACTTATGTTGATATTCATATCATATCAACATATGATCTTATGTAATACAGACAGTTGTTATAAATGATTTCTCCTGAATCAAACTGACAGCTGTATCTAGACAAATTTTTTAAAAAAAAGACAAACGCATATATAGAAATAGTATTACTTGTTTTTTTACCAGAGTGGAATCATAAAATTTCTCGCAATTTGTTTTTTCCATTTGACAGTTTATCATGATCTCTGTAAGTTAGTATATGTATATATCTAAATCCACCCTTTTATTTAGTTTATGCACATACAGTTTTTACATAAAGGAGGTGTTTTGTTTTTTTTCCCCCTCACTGCACCCTTCATCCTTTAAAATGCTTGTGTTAGCATGTTCCGGTACCACATAAAAAATATACATACACATATGCGGGGTTTGGGCTTCCCTGGTGGCTCAGTGGTAAAGAATCCTCCCGCCAGTGCTGGAGAGGCAGGTTCAATCCCTGTGTGAGGAAGATCCCCTGGAGAAGGAAACGACAATCCACTCCAGTATTCTTGCCTGGGAAATCCCATGGATAGGGGAGCCTGGTGGGCTACAGTCCCTGGGGTCATAAAAGAGTCGAACATGACTTGTTGACTAAACAACAACGATGCAGGGTTTAATGGGCTGTTTGCTTACAAAAATAGGATCATACTGTACCCATTTCTCTGCATTTTACTTTTCTCATTCAACAATATCTCCTGAGAAATCATTCAGAAGTCTTGGTATGTCTCTAATTTTTTTCTTCTTTTTAAAATAATTGAGGTATAGTTGATTTACAATATTATATTGGTTTCAGGTATACAACATAGCGATTCTGTACAGATGATCATATAATTTTTATTTTTCATTTTTTTTTAATGAAAATTGATATCACATTGATTAATTTGCAGGTATTGAACCATCCATGTATCCCTGGGATGAATCCCACTTGATCATGATGTATGATCCTTTTAATGTATTATTGAATTCAGTTTGCAAATACTTTGAGGACTTTTTTGTCTATGATCATTAGTGATATTGGCTTGTAATTTTCTTGTTTTTGAGATATCTTTGGTTTTGGTATCAAGGTGATGCTGGCTTTGTGAATGAGTTTGGAAATATTCCTTCCTCTAATTTTTGGGAATAATTTGAAGAAAAATAATTGTTAGCTCTTTTCTAAATATTTGATAAAATTCATCTGTGAAGCCATCTGGTCCCAGACTTTTGTATGTTGGGAATTTTTTTATTACTGATTCAGTTTTATTACTGGTAATTGGTCTGTTTATATTTTCTATTCCTGTTTTAATTTTTGGAGATTATATATTTCTAGGAATGTGTCCATTTCTTCTAGGCTGTCCATTTTATTGGTATATATTAAAGATAGCTTTATTAAGGGATAATTTGTGTACCATAAAATTTACCCATTTTAAGTTTACAGTTCATTGAGTTTTTTGCTAACTTATTAAGTTGTGTAACCATAATCATAATCCAGTTTAGAAAATTCTATCATAACCCCAAATTCTCTTGAGTCTATTTTAAGTCAGTCCTACTCCCATCCCCAGGAGATCTGCCTTTTGAGTGTGCAGTTTTGCCCTTTCTAGAAATTTTAAATGGAATCTTGGAATATTTAGTCTTATCATGTGGCTTTTTTCACAGAGCTGTTTTTTGAGGTTTGTCCATGTTGCAGCATATGTCAGTAGTTCTTTTCTTTTTACTGCCGAGAAGTATTTCATTGTCTGGATATATACCACATTTCATTTATGCATTTACTAGTTGAGACAAGTCAGATAATCTTTATTCCCTTTCTTCAAATACATTTTTTAACAGAATCCTAAAATCTTTCATATACTCTTTTTAAGACCAGTGATAGTAGAACTTCCTTGATTCTTGTGGAAGAGAGGAGTTCAGAGTTCTACATTTTTAACCTTTCAGGTACTTCCTTAGGGACCTTGGAAGATAGTTGGAAAACTACCAATCTGAAGCATACTCTAGGAATATCTTACCCTTTATTAAGAAAATACATGTATAATGCTAATATCCAGAGGAAATACAATGAAGAAAACTTTTGTGGTGTTAGGAAACACTTTTAAAAAAAAAAAAACAGAATGTGTGATATTTTCCAAGGAAATGATGATATTGCCTATACAATTTGGCTTTTCTGCAAGGACTTTGGGGGAATGAGTTCTTGCCTACCCTGTAAAATGCTGCCTATTTTAGTGACTTATTTTAATCTTTCTAGTTGTTCACATATTTTTTTTTTTCCAATCAGGCAATTATTATAGTTTGCGTTCTCAACATGAGAAAGCAGCCTTGTATTTCCAGAGAGCCTTGAAATTGAATCCTCGGTATCTTGGGGCCTGGACGCTAATGGGACATGAGTACATGGAAATGAAGAATACGTCTGCTGCTATTCAGGCTTATAGGTGAGGTTTTAGTTGGAGGGTGAGGTGGAGCAGATTGTTGTGATTTTAGGAACCTCTGGGAAGATCACCTGGAGAAAGAAATGGCTTCCCACTCTAGTTTCCTTGCCCATGGATAGAGGAGCCTGACAGGCTACAGTCCGTGGGGTCCAAAGAGAGTCGGACACAACTGAGCAACTGACACTTTGACTTTATTGAGTCTGCAAGTCACTAACTTTGATTCTGCCTCCTTACCAGTTTTCTCTTCCATTTCTTAGGCATGCTATTGAGGTCAATAAGCGGGACTACAGAGCCTGGTATGGCCTTGGGCAGACCTATGAAATCCTTAAGATGCCGTTTTATTGCCTTTATTATTATAGACGGGCCCACCAGCTTCGGTAAGTCTGACCGCCGCCTGATGATATGTTTGTTGTGGGAAGGGCTGACACTTTTCTTTCTCTTTGATAGCTACTAAAGAATCACAGTGAATGGTTTTGACTTTTGGAGACCTAAGTTTAAACATGCCATATGTTGTTTGGTCATTTTTATGTAGTGTATTCTACTAATATGTTAATAGCATAACTGTGGGGACTTCCCTGGTGGTCTGGTAGTCAAGAATCCGCCTTGTAATGCAGGGGATGTGGGTTTGATCTGTGGTTGGAGAACTAAGATCCCACATGCTGTGGAGCAACTAAGCCCAAGCGCCACAACCACTGAGCCTGTGCATCACAACTTGAGTCCCTGCACTGCCACGAGAGATCCTGCATGATGCAACAAAGACCCCCCATGCCGCAACTAAGACCCAAGGCAGCCAAATTAATTAATTAATTTAAAAAGTAGTATAATTGTGCACATAAAATAATATACGAAGTATTGGATTAAAGCCCATTCCTTTCATGGGTTTGAAACAGTTGTGGTGGTGGTTCCTCAAGGGAGGACTTCAGTTATCTTTAAAGTCTTTGCTCAGGTTTCCTATTTTTCGTTCCTCACAGGCCCAATGATTCTCGTATGCTGGTTGCTTTAGGAGAATGTTATGAGAAACTTAATCAACTAGTGGAAGCCAAAAAGGTACCTGAAATTGGGTTCTGGAGAATCTATGTGGAAACCTAATGTTTGGATGAGGGGTTGAGCTATTGGTGCTTAATTTTCCTTCATTTGTATCTGTCTACATAGGGAAGTCTGAATATTTATAGGCTCATAGTGTGTATAAAGCAAAGCAGGGCTGACATAGTGGGAATGTTAATATGTAGCCTGGGCCTCAGATCTAGTAAAAATGCTTTGTATTCTCTAAATCTGAACTTCTAGGAGGATTGCAGGACCTGCGTGAGTCATGGCACATGGGGCAATGATTGAAGTGACTAGTTTATTTCTTTCTTTATTGACAGTGCTATTGGAGAGCTTATGCCGTGGGAGATGTGGAAAAGATGGCTCTGGTAAAACTGGCAAAGTGAGTGAAAGAGTGAAATGTTAGTTATATTTCTGTTGGCTTCTCTGGTAGGTGGATGCTGCATGTTCTAGAGCCTCTTATCCATCATCTACATGAATGAGGGGATGTTCAGTTCAGTTGCTCAGTCGTGTCCAAATCTTTGTGACCCCATGGACTGCAGCACGCTGGGCCTCCCTGTCCATCACCAACTCCCAGAGTTTCCTCAAACTCATGTCCATCGAGTCAGTGATGCCATCCAACCATCTCATCCTCTGTCGTCCCCTTCTCCTCCCACCTTTAATCTTTCCAGCATCAGGGTCTTTTCAAATGTGTCAGTTCTTCGCATCAGGTGGCCAAAGTGTTGGAGTTTCAGCTTCAGCATCAGTTCTTCCAATAAAAATTCAGGACTGATTTCCTTTAGGATTGACTGACTGGTTGGATCTCCTTGCTGTCCAAGGGACTCTCTCAAGAGTCTTCTCCAACACCACAGTTCAAAAGCATTAATTCTTTGGCGCTCAGCTTTCTTTATGGTCCAACTCTCACATCCATACATGACTGCTGGGAAAACCGTAGCTCTGACTAGACTTTGTTGGCAAAGTAATGTCTCTGCTTTTTAATATGCTGTCTAGGTTGGTCATAACTTTTCTTCCAAGGAGCAAGTGTCTTTTAATTTCATGGCTGCAGTCACCATCTGCAGTGATTTTGGAGCCCCCCAAAATAAAATCTGTCACTGTTTCCACTGTTTCCCCATCTATTTGCCATGAAGTGATGGGACCAGATGCCATGATTTTAGTTTTCTGAATGTTGAGTTTTAAGCCAAACTCAGGGATGTAGTACAGTGTATGAATACTGATCTGGAAACTTAGTCATCTTGACTCAAGAGAATGCTAGTACTTTTTGAAGGGGAATTGTTTTCCCATTTGGAAAATTCAAGAACTAATTGAAAGAAATGGAATTTTATGTGAGAGCAGTCTAGAGAAACTCATTTAGGTATCAGTCTCCTCTTCAGCCCCAGAAAAATACAGAATAACTCAGAAATGATAGGGAAAGAGGTTCTTAAATGCAGTTTCATTCCTACCAGTTATTTTCTGGATTCTTACAAAAAATCTGAATTGCTTGGTATCTTTTTGACCTTACTCAGGGTATTACCAGGCAATTTTTGCAATGGTTTGTTATCCAGCTTAAGTATTTACTAACTTTCCCTCCATCACCAGAAGCAGAATGATTTGGAGCTTTGATGAAGTAACCATCACTTCTGGGCACTAATATTATTCTGGGTCCCACTGTGTCATTTATGTCAAAATTTGTACTTGTCTATATATTGTCATTTTTTGATGTTATTTGTGTGCTTTTACTTTTTTTTTTATCTCTAGCTTGCTTTGCAATATGATTTGTACCTAAAGACCGATTTCTTTTGTAGGCTTCATGAACAGTTGACTGAGTCAGAACAGGCAGCCCAGTGTTACATCAAGTATATCCAAGATATCTATTCATGTGGGGTATGTGTCATTAGCATGAGAATTGGGTTGCTGATCTTATTCTTATCACCTCAGTCATTCCTGCTTTCCTTATCTAGGAAATAGTGGAACACTTGGAGGAGAGCACTGCTTTCCGCTATCTGGCCCAGTACTATTTTAAGTGCAAGCTGTGGGATGAAGCTTCAGCTTGTGCTCAGAAGTGTTGTGCATTCAATGATGTAAGTATCAGTACTTTAGTGAAAGACTTGGATTTTAAGTTTGAGGACATGACTTTACTGTGATCTGGGGGTAGAAGGTGGTTAAAAGGGTGAGTGGAGAGGTTACCTTGTTCTGAGGAACTTTATAAGTCAGTATTTTAGAACCTGGTTTTGAGAATAACTTTGGATATATTTTGATACATTTGCTTGACCTTGTTTCAGACCCGGGAAGAAGGTAAGGCCTTGCTCAGGCAAATCCTACAGCTTCGGAACCAAGGCGAGACTCCCTCCACTGAGATACCTGCTCCCTTTTTCCTCCCTGCCTCACTGTCTGCTAACAACACTCCCACACGCAGAGTTTCTCCACTCAACCTGTCTTCAGTCACGCCATAGTTGGCTGCTTTCAAACCAGAACATTGCCAGACCCATATTAAGCCTTATCTCCATGTAAAGAACAGCCATGTCTATTTTTCCAAGGACCTTATTTCTTTTTGTTTTACAACTCCTTGGGGACAGCTTACAGAATCACCTTCAGAGTAGACTGACAGAAGGAACAGTAGACTGGCAGGAACAGATACTGTCTTCTGCCAGTTTGAAGCACTTCTATCTCCCTTCTGTTTAGAGTGGCTACAGATCTTGGCCTTTTTCCCAGGTCTTTTGGCACCCCCACAAAACATCCCTTTAACAGCACTTTAGCACAGGCAAGTCTACAGAAACAAAATTTAAATGCTGCTGGGAGTGGGAGATTTCTTTAGAAAGGCAAGGAAGAAAGCCTGCCACTTTACCCTCTGCTGACAATAGGGCACTGGATACCCTAGGAAGGTCAGGGCACTGGATAGACAGACATGACTCATCATTCTTTGATGTGCTGAGCATGACTACTTTGATATCAGAGATTAGTTTTAAATGGATTCTAGCTGTACTTTTGTTCTCACTAGGAAGACATTCTTCCAAAACATGATTTTGGGGTGTCTCCTAGAAACTTTCAAATTGGAAGTAACAAGTAGAGTTGAACAAAGGGGCAAAAGGACTCACTGAGTGTGGAACTGATGGCCCCTACTAAGGGGAAACATGTCTAGAGTTAGCTATACCCCTACTAAAGCAGAGCAAGGAGACAGGATTACAGAGTTTCACAGATATTTGGGTGTGTAACTTTTGTGACTATACAGATAAGAATAAACTCTTTGAGTCGGTCTGTTTTAATAAATATTTTTGACGTAATTGTTTGTGTCTCTTCCCCCCCCTCCCCCCCCCCCCGCCCCATCTCCAGCAGAATGATTTTTTCTAACCTTCACCTGTTAGACAAGGTAAAAGTAATCATTTCTGCTGTATTCTTGGAGAGTTTCTGGCCTGTGCTTGTGTGTTCCGTAGGAGGTAATATGCTGTGATTATGTCTGCTGTGATTGGTTTGTACAGTGGATACTATGGGTTATTCTGAGCTCAGGGCCCAGCCTTCCTTGATTCTTTTTCCAGAACAAGTCTGTTACCCATTCATCTCCTAACATATGACACTTCACTTTTTATTAAGGAAGGTTTAGAATATCTAGTATCTCTTGAATTCATTTCTTACTAAGATTTCTTGGGTTAGCTGTATACCAGTTGCTGGTCTCTACTGCCATTCCTGTGCAAAGTTCCCAGGGGCCTGGATGATATTTGATTTTCAGTTTTTCTGCCCCTTTTATAATTTACTTCAATGATAATGCTAGATTTGGAATTCAGATATAAAACGTGAATAATATCTTTATTTTAATATAACTTTTGTGTGCACAGAAACCATATAAGTAAAAAAGTGTACGATTACATAGGTGATTATATTACAAAAGGGAGAAAAACTACTACTAGTGTCTGAATATTGCATTTTAGATAGAGTTTCTGGTATATATATATGGTAAAGCTTTAAAGAAACCTGTTTCTTAAACTGAGCAGCAGACCCACCTGTGGGGAGTGCTGTCTCCTCACAACCTTAGTATTTTTTGCCGAAAGGCCCAGATTTGAGTAAAGGGGAACGCCTTGAGCGCAGGATTCGGGCATAAGGGCTGCAGTCTGTTGAACTTTGGCAGGTGGGTGTTCGGGGAAGTAAGTTACGAAGAAACGGTTTCTTCCCTGGGGGCTGTTGGTTTGGTTGCTGGTTTTCCTGGTTGGCACCAAGGCGCTTTTTGGTAGAAGCCTGGCCTTGGAGTTTCAGCACAGTATGATACTGCTCCGCGATGCATGCTGCCTTCTTCCGAAGGTCCAGTTTTACTAGTGTCATATTATTCTGCAACTCAGCCAGTGTCTGATCCTAAGGAAGATGAACAGAGTTATAGAAAACATTTTCTGTCTGATCTATTAGAGAAACTCAAGAGGGCAAGGTAATACACACTATAGTTAATAAAACTTCTTTTTACAAAGATTAGCTCTGTATGGTCAGAGCTTTAATTGAATGGTGTGTGTGTGGGGGGTGCGTATTGGTTTTTAAGACCCAAACAAATAGCACTGAATAGAAGGACCTTTTCTAACACATCAGGTGGTATGAGCCTGAATAATTTTACTTAACCTCCAAGAGCCTCAGTTCCTGGGTGGGTATCAAATTAGGATGTATTTTTTTACATTTCCATATATCTGGATGGAATCAGGGTACATTTATTGATGACAGTGTCATAGCTTAATTGTTAGTGTTTTGTTTTACTATGGTTTCCTGCAGTTTAAGCATCTTGGATGAAATATGGTAGTATCTCCCTCCCTAGGACAGTTATAACAGAAAAAGCCTATAATTACTTAGCATAACGCCTTGTACTTAGTGAATGGTTACTTTGCAAGAAGAGAAACTCCCCTCACTAAAAGATTAGCCTAAAAATCTTTTTTATCTTCCTCATATATACTCTGACATGGGCTGATGGGAGAAAGTGATATATAGGCTGCCCCAACCTGTTTGATTAAGATGTCATCACAAGTGGCCAAGGCTTGGCGAAGTTTTCCTGCTCCAGTGTTGTGGCAACAGGCTCTTTCCGCTGACTGGAGAGACTCACCAAGTTTCTGAAGCTCTGTCCGCAGTAGCCTTATATTCTGAAAAAGGAAGAGTAGGAACCAAATTGTGGTCAAGACATCACGCCAAGTGATCTATAGGAGTCAGAGAACCATCTGGAGAGAAGTAAAATTAGAAGGCTAGCCGTAAGAATGCAGTAGCCACTCCAGGATGGCACAGAAAGCATCTTGTCCTCACATAAATCAGGGATACAGTGCTGGAAACTGTCTTAGGTGAGAGCTTTGGTAACGGAGAAAGCTAATTACCTTCTGGCCCTCCTCTAACTTCTTGTCCACATCAACGATGAAAGGCTTGGCTGAGGGTGGGGGTTCTAACATTTTCTGGTACTTCTGCAACTCTGAAGGAAAGAAACAATAACCTCACATGTGTAGGCTTTCTAGCCTTGGACTCTTTAACTGAATTAACAGTAGTATTCAAAAAACATAACAAGTGAGGCCATGTGCATCCCAGAATGAAACGTCAGGGGGATGTAGCTTGGCAGTCAAGGAAATTATGCTGGAGTTGGCCCCAGAAGGCCCAAGTTTGAAGAACAGCTTTCCCTGAAATACTTCTGCTTCCTGCCCTCTCTCCCTCCTCACCTTCAGTGGTGGAGTTTAGCTCTGCTTTGCATTGTTCCAGTTTAGCTTTAATCTCGTGGAACTGCTGGGTGGAAACAGAAGTCAATCTTTGTGACCGCCGTAGGGACAGTTCAGACCCTGAGGGTTGATGGGCCACTTGCTGCTGTCTGGCTTCCTGCAGGAGAGCTTCTAGCTCTTTAATCTTCTCATCTCGCTCCTAAAGGGAAACAGAACACAATTCTGTTCAGAGTCAGATGAATCCTACAGGTATAGATGACTGAAGAATGAACAAAAATTTCCCTGTAAATTAGCATTTACACCATTTCTTGGCCAAACTCTAAATCAGTTCATCAAACACAGATTGACATAAAGCACTAAGGAGACAAGAGAAAGGTGAATTACACATTCCGCCCCTACTTTATCTCAGGCAAGCTAGCGATGGGAATCTGAGCAGCTACTTGGGGCTGGTTCAGGGCAACTCACCTGAAGTTCTTCTTGGTAAAAACTTGTCAGTGACTCCTTGAGGATTGTTAGTTTGTCTTCATACAGTTCCTCTAGTAGTTCCTTTTGTGTGTCCAAATGTTCACTGTCAGAGGAGAAAAGAGAAGTCAGTGCAGATTCTGAGGAGTGAGCTTGGAAAGCAGATCTTGAGGCACTACTCCATCCTAGTCTCTACTTCCTACCCTACGGTCTAGAACAAGAGGGGTTACTCGGCTGGTACCTGCACCACTGTTCTCGTTGTTGCATCTGCTCCACCATCTCATTGCAAATTTCATCACGGAGCTGCACCTCCAGCCGCAACTTTTCCTGCCGTTCTTTTAAAAGCAGTGCTTTCATGGCTTCTACCACCTGTAGGAGCTCCTAGGAGGGACACACAGGTCAGAGGTTATCAGAAGTCCATGCCCTAAAAAGGTACAGGTCCACTTGGCACATAGCATGGAAAATGTATAGCCATCAAGCCGCTGCACCAAAGTTTTCTTGCATTCTCACCTCCTTCCCATATGTGGAGATGTCAACTTCATTTTCAATGTCATCACCAAGGCCTGGGTCAGTCTTAGCTCCAGTCTCTAAGCTGGGAGAAGCGCGCAGACTGTGTTCCTTGAGGAATGAATGTATCGATGGAAATCCAAGTTGCACAGGTGGAGCATGCACAAGCTGTGAGGGGAAAAAAATCTTAATCGAATCCATTACTAGTTCCTAGTTGCTTTCTGAAGTACAGGTACCAGCCCAAAGTGAGCACAATCATCACACCTATAGCTTCGCACCTGGCTAGCAATGGCTGAGAACTTGGCCACGTGAAGAGTCTCATCATAGGTAGACGCACAGGGATTCACATTGACAATCATGCAGGAGCGGCCTCGGCCTGTGAAGAAGCCTTGGAACACTCGAGTCAGCTTGCTGTCACGGAAGGGAACCAGGTTCTGCTTTGAGCTGGCAGGGAATTAAAGAGAATAGTGCTGTGAGCAGAGCTCTAGCCCCTGAGGAGATACTAGCACTAGCCCCTGTGATGATCAGGAAGTCTTTTAGCAAACTGCAGAGTGCCAGGCCATCCTGGCTTGCAGTGAAAAGCTTACCGGTTCTGCTGGTTTTGGCGCAGGGCAGCGATACAGCGGCCCAGGGTGTGCAGAGAAGTGTTAATGTTTCCTGCTTCCTTCAGCCGCTCACCACTCTTTTGATCTTTGCAGCGCTCTGAGCCAGCGAGATCACAGAGTGATAACCTTGAGTGATGGACAGGATCTGACATTAGGGCCCCATGTTATATGCTTTTTAGCCCCTTCATATAGTTCTAGGGAGGGGAGGGCCTGTGAAGAAACTCTGTACCCAAGGAAAGAGAACATGAATCTAATGGAAATAATTCCTTTGAGGACTGCCTTGTCCCCTCCCCCAACCACCATTTATGGCCCCAAAGCCCAAATTTCTAAATGGAAAAACTTACTCGCTAATCTTGGGGATTATATCTCCTTCCCCCTGAAGGTGCAGGATCCGGATTGAGAAGATGCTATGACTAGAAGTTAAAAAAAATAAAAGTCACTGCATATCTTCTATGATCAGGTGGAGGACTAATGTTTCCTGAAACACAGTGAAAGGCTGACTCATTAACCTACTAACCTGCGGCTAGAGTTCTGGTTCAGGTGGGTGCTGGCAAAGCTCTGGTTTTTACGACCCACTTTCAGGAGTTTCCAGGCCTCCTCAGCATCCTGAACATGAATCCAATTGAGATCTGATGTAAAGATGGGCATACATAAGATGGGAGCACCTAACTCTTTTCCAAGTCTCTCCCAAGGTCCCCTCCAGGGTTCATGCCAGCCACTGTTTTCCCATACCTTTTACGTAGGGATTGCCATTCTGATCCTCACACAGCCGCAGAGTCTGCCTCTTGCGCTGCTGGCTAGGCGGTTCTAACAGGTCATAAAGCAGTTCATTGTAGATCTCAAAGAAGGAGATCCAGATGGAGAAGCGAAGATCTGCAGGGACACTTACAGGGACAGTGTCTGGTTGTGCCCATCGGTGACTCATTTCTGGGGAAAAAGCCAATGTCCAGAGGATCAACTCAAGGGTAATCCACCTCTCCTTTAGCCTGCAGGGGCCTCAGAAAGTGGAACTCAGTTTGCAACCTCTAATCTGTACCCTTGGAGTTTTGGGGAGCAGAAAATGGGTTCCTACTGTTAATTGGCACAGAGCCCAGTCATGGTACATACCATCCAGCTGGCTACTGCTGGGAAACTGGCTACTGGAGGAGAGCCCTGCGATGCCACTGTCAAAGCTGGTGCTGGTACCCATCCGGCTGTCAATGTAGACACTTTTCTTTAAGGAGGTGGACAGCTCCTCCTGGAGGGGTCCAGGGATAAGATATGCATAAAACTTTCTGGAGGTTTGTCCCCTATCCCTGCCTCTATGAATACCAACACTTTACCTCTTGGAGGCCTCCATTTAGTAGGGCCAGTTTCTTTAATTCCTCCTGCCGGATCTGCTTGCTGTCTAGCCACATTACCTCATTGGAGAACAAGGGCTTCAGATTAGGTGTTGGATGAAGCTGGCCTTGGAGGCTATTGAAGATCAGAGCCAGGGACCTAGGCAGGATCCCACCATCCTTGATGGTACCTGGAGGCATGCAAAAGATGGACAGTTGCAGCAAGCACTGTTCAACTCAGAGCATCAAAAGCCAAAGACAATCAGCAGTTCTGTGAGGCCTAATACTCACCTTGAATTGTGTAGGTTTTCCCTGAGTTGGTGACTCCATATGTATAGATGAGCCAGTTCTGTCCTTTAAGTACATCCTTTACCATCTCCTTCACAGTCAGGTTGAAGAAAGATGCCTGTCCCACTTCTGGTCCAAAGATCTAGGGATAGACCCAATTTCTCAGAGACCCATCCTTCATCTGGAGAAGGCAATGGCACCCCACTCCAGTACTCTTGCCTGGAAAATCCCATGGATGGAGGAGCCTGGTAGGCTGCAGTCCATGGGGTCACTAAGAGTCAGACATGACTGAGCAACTTCACTTTCACGTTTTACTTTCTTGCATTGGAGAAGGAAATGGCAACCCACTCCAGTATTCTTGCCTGGAGAATCCCAGGGACAGGGGAGCCTGGTGGGCTGCCATCTATGGGGTCGCACAGAATTGGACATGACTGAAGCGACTTAGCAGCAGCAGCAGCATCCTTCATCTCCCACTTTTCCCTGTGCCAAGCCAGAAAATACATCCCTTCCTGGGTGGTTGGCTCTGGAGACTACTCAAGCAGCTTCTTCCTGCAGTGCTACCAGTTGCTGCCTAAATACTCTCTGCCAGTCCATCTTTCATCCAAATCAATAAATACTTACAGAATGCTATCCGCTAAGTCCAATGCTGCACACAATATGGAGCAACATAATGGTCACAAGCATGGGCTTGGTAGATGAATCTAGATTCAAGTCCTAACTCTAACAATGACTAGTACATGGCCTCAGGAACATTATATTCAATGAGTCACAATATCCTTACCCGGAAAATAGGGACAGTGATGATAGTAACAACAGAGTTGTTGGGAATTAATGTATATAAAGTACATGACTGACAACACATAAGGGTCCCCCAAACCGTAGACATGCATATATAATGAACTCAGTCAAGTAAAATGCTTTCCTTCTGAAGAGGGAATATAGCTGCTCCTACATGTTGGTCCCTTGTTCACATATCAGTAACTCCATACCTGGGAAAAGGT
Source organism: Bos indicus (assembly GCF_029378745.1). Lineage (NCBI taxonomy): Eukaryota > Metazoa > Chordata > Mammalia > Artiodactyla > Bovidae > Bos > Bos indicus. The sequence continues at coordinate 49,311,547 of NC_091766.1, read as the reverse complement.
GAATCTGTGGGTGGCCTGTCCAATTCCTCGCTCGTTGCTCTTCTGGGCAAAAGAGTCCTTGGGTGCCTGAAGGGCAAGGGTCTCCATATTCTCAATACAGACACAACCCTGAGATGGGGGAAAACAGTTGTCACAAAAGGAAACAATCCTGGGAACCTCTGTTGTACGTATCATTCCTTCTTTTAAATCCTCCCTCCTCAGAAACATACCTGATCCTCCTGTCGTTCTAACTCTGAAGGTAACAAGGGCCTGACCCTCAGGTATACTTTCACCTTCTCTGTACCATCTTCAGATGGAACCTGTAGTAGAATTCCCAGTCAGAATCACAGATTAATCTCAGTTACTTCTGAGCAGATAGGCAAACACAACATAGTTTCTGGGAATCATGCTAACACTATCCCAATTAACTTCAGATGACTCTGTGCCGTTACTCTGGTTCCATAATCATTCCAACCCACATGGAGTTTTTCAGTACTTAAGCACCATTCCTTGTCTCTTCAGTATCCTGAAAACTTGGCTTACCACAGATTATCTGCATCAGAAGTGGCTGACTGATACAAAAATCAGTGTGTGATATTATAGCAAAACACAGTAGTGAAGCACTTTCCATGTGTGCTAAGCCGCTTGTGTCCGACTCTGACACTATGAACCACAGCCCGCCAGGTTCCTCTGTCCATGGAATTTTCCAGGCAAGAATACTGGAGTGGGTTGCCATGCTCTCCTCCAGGGGATCTTCCCAGCCCAGGGATTGAACCCATGTCTCTTACGTCTCTTGCATTGGCAGGTGGCTTCTTTACCATTAGTACCCCTAGGAAGACCCAGTTAAGCACTTTGGAGGCAGACATACCTGAATTTGAGTCCCAGTTTCATCATTTAGTAACTATTAGATCTTAAATAATCACACCCACCACGTTCATTTAACAAATATTTATAGACGTCTACTCTGGCCTAGAAATTCTAAGAGGCTCTGGTAGCCCACAGTGAAGAATATTACCAAGGCTTCTGCTCTCATGAAACTTCTACAGAAGAGAAGACTTCTGAGTGGAGCTGTTCTCAATTACGGGCATTTCCCTTTCAAGAGACATTTAATAATGTTAGGACAGGTATCGTGGTTGTCACAAATGGGAAGGATCTACTGAATTCTAGTGGGTAGAAGCCAGGAATGCTGCTTAACATCTTAAATTGCACAGGATAGCCCCCTATAACAAAGAATTATGGCTCCAAACATCCATAATGCTGCACCTGAGAAACAGCTCAGCAGAAAGAAAGTTTCCTTAAATGGAAGCTATGGTTGATATTAAAACCTGAATGTACATTTCACCTACGTAATGGTGATATGAACTTGTGCAAATTAACTAAAACGTCTGGGCCTCATGGTGAAGGAGAGACGACGACTGCCTTTCCTCACAGGATAAACTGAGAGTAAGCGTTCAGTTTCATTAATGCAACGCAATTAATAGCTTTCTTATGGACACACAACTGTACATTTTTTACTTATCATGCTCTTAATTTTGAGTTGACCTGTCAAACTCTAGAATTCCTGGGTTTTTTACCTCATGCTTCTCTGTATGGACAACTAGTAGGCTGATTATATCACTTTCAGTCTCCAAGCCACTCTTCAACTCCTTTACCTGCTTGTCTTCCAGGGAGGTGGAGATGACAGAGCAGTCTGACAGCAGATCCTTGCGTATCACGGATCCCAAATCTGCAGCTGTGGACTCAAACATGGGGGAGACTACGACCTCCTCATCGGACAGCAAGCCAGCTGGTGGAGAAAGGATCCCTTGCGACATGTCAGCAGGGGCAGTTTAGGTCTAAAAAGAGACAAGAGTGGGTAGGGAGGAGAACCTTAAGGGATAAAAGGGGCTGAAGAATTCTGAAGAATTCAGCCTCTTTTCTAGGTAAGAAACAACTCCCTGGCCCCAGGACAACCTAGTCTCGCTGCCTGAATTCCTACTCCCTTTTCCTTTCAACTACCAGCAAACGGGAAAGAGAGAAAGAGTTAATCATTTAATCCAATCTGAGGCAGCATTTCGGACCGCAAACAGGAATGAACAGATATCTAACTCCGAAAACATAAGGCCAAGTTCCAAGCAGGGAGCCTCCCTCAAGCCGTGTCAGTAGCCCTAGGCTCATTCTCTAAACCTCGCCCCTAGGCCCACGGTGAGGACAGAATTATTAAGAAAAACAGAAATAGCGGCAGTTCCGCTTTCTGAACGCCTAATCCGCCAGAGCAAAGGTGCCCCAACTTGGCTCAAGTACAGCCGCACACTCACCTAAAGACGCCACACTTCTACGGTACCGGCTCACTCACACCCCACAGCCGAAACTGGACTTTCGCAGCTTGAGAGCACAACTCCACCCACGAAGCGCACCTTTGTTACTGATACAATGTTTTAAATTGCGCGCTGCGTTCGTTCGGCCAATCAGATAGCGAAGCTTGCACCTACCAATCAGTGCAAGGGGGCGGGCGAAACCCGGAAACAGTTTTCTTCGGCTTGACCTCTCTGCTCAAATGTGGGACGGGTTACCAACTGTCGGATTTTGGAGCTGCGTCAACTGGAACTTCGGTTTATCAGTTTTTCTTGAACCCTAGGCATTTCTTTTCTAAAAAGCCTGAAGGAAATCCTAAGGCTTCAGCCACCATTCTCTGTTCTTTCGCACATTCCTTCCCAGGAACTCACAAGAATACCTGATTTTGGGCGCTAGTTCATCTTAGGGTGGGGACAGGGGGCTACATTTCCCAGGATGCACCGCGAATAAACGCTGGAACTCTATTTCCCAGAATTCCTTGGGCTTCAATTCAGCCAGAAATCTTCCTTCGGGGGTTGGAGACGTCGGGGCCAAGATGGCGACGGGAACGGGCAGTAAGTATTTGCCTTGCTTTTGCGTGGAAGGTGTTTGTAGAACCAAGGCCAGGCAACAGATTTGTCACACTCTCAGGGAGTAGAAGCAGTGATTTACCTGAGAGCCCAGAGCCGTCAGAGACTTGGGCTTGAGCGGCGCTGTTAAGGCCAGCGGTTGGGGGTTGAGGGCCCAGAAGCGTGAAGTCTTGTATTTCAGTAAGGCTGCGGAGTTTTTTTGTTTTTAGAATTTTTATTGGCTGCGCTGGGTCTTCGTCGCTTCCCGTGGACTGTTCTCTAGTTGCCACGATGAGTGCTCCTCTGTAGTTGTGGTGTGCAAGGCCACGGAGCTTTGCGAAAAGCAGCCCAAGAGAATTCTTGTATGTTTGTCAGCTTTGCGGGGTGAGAGGGAAAAAAGGTGCCTTAGAGGCTCCGGCGTGCGGACAGAGATACTGTGAACCATATGGAGTGCCCGGGGTCCCAAACTGTCATTTTCTGGCGAACATTTGTGAGGCCTGTACTCACAGAGAAATGGGGCATGTTAATCATGAGCTTTTTCTGCCACTAGGGAAAAAATGCATTTCGTGTATCTCAGCCATTTTGCCCTGTTTCAGGGACTGAGAAGGTCTCTTAGGCCTAACAGCTTGAGGGAAACGGGTGTAACAGAGAGAAGTAAACAAGTTTATGCTAAGAAGGAGGCGGGGCAGTAGCGGGGGTTGGCCGCTCGGAATCCTGGGAAATAAGGCCTGGGTGCACATTGGAATAAAGCATTCTTTTTTTTTTTTTTTGCCAGAACAGGGCGGGGAGGTTGGTGGTAGGCAGGATCATGAAACCCATGTCCCCGCTAGTGAAAAGGCACAGACTTAACCACTGGGGAAGTTCCTGGAATAAAGTATTCTTAAAACTGGGTTTTTTGGAAGAACTGCCCTAAATTAACTTGACTTTTTTTTTTTTTTTTTTTTAAATATGGTAGAGTAACCATGGCATTTAAAGAAAAATGTTTTGCCAGATAATCAAGTGCAGTTCTCATGCAATGAATAGGCACCATCCTAGTGGTGGTGTTACTAGAGAGGTGAAAATCAAGATTTGGTGATAGTGGCTCACTTTGTCCTTACAGGTTAGGACATTTTTGTATTAAACTTTTAATCCTCCCTTTGGGGCTTAGAGTTAGTGCCTCAGTGGTTGTCTCTAAATCTTTCCTTTCAGAACATAAGCTGCTGAGTACTGGCCCTACAGAGCCATGGTCCATCCGAGAAAAGCTGTGTTTAGCGTCTTCTGTCATGAGGAGTGGCGATCAAAATTGGTAAGGTATCTAGGATGTCTGCTTCCTTGGGTATTAGAAACCGTTGGTTTTTGTTTTTTGTTTTTTTTTCCTTCATGTAAATACAGGTGGATTCCAGTAGTTAACCTTTAAGCAGCATTTGTTTAACAGCCTTCTTGAGATGCAATTCACATGTCATAAAATTATATTCACAGAATTCCCAGTATATTCACAGAATTTAATTTATTAAAATTATTAAAACTTATTAATATAATTTTATTTATTAAATTCATAGAATTTAATATATATCTGTAATAGGACCAGCGCTAGAGTCTAATTTTACATTTTAAATACACTTGAAAAGAAACCTCTTACCCCTTAAGCAATCACTCTACAAATCTCTTTACCTCTCTAATATTTCCTCCTCCCTCACCACTCATCTACTTTCTGTCTCTCTATAGCTTATTCTGATCATTTCATATAGATGGAATCATATACTTTGTGGTACTCTGGGGCTGGCTTCTTTCACTTAGCATAATGCTTTCAGGGTTCATGCTGGAGTATGTATCAGTACTTTGTTCTTTGTTTTGAGGAAATTGTAGTTCCTTGTTTACAAAATGGGTTTACTACATTTTGTTCATTTGTTGATGAACATTTGGGTTATTTTTACTTTTCTGAATATTATAATTAATGCTGCTGTGAACATTTGTGTACAAGCTTTTGTGCAGGCATGTTTTCATTTTTCTTGAAAGAGTGGAATTGCTGGATCATAGTTCAGTTCAGTTGCTCAGTCGTGTCTGACTCTGTGACCCCATGGGATGCAGCACACCAGACTTCCCTGTCCATTACCAGTTCCCAGAGTTTACTCAAACTCATGTCCATTGAGTTGGTGATGCCATCCAGCCATCTCATCTGTTGTCCCCTTCTCCTCCCGCCTTCAGTCTTTCCCAGCATCATGTCTTTTAAGTACCAGAAAGTAGGACTGTGTGTGTTTTCCAGTCTTTTTTTCTACCAGGACATACTCTCATTTTTAACATTTGTTCCCCCCACCCCCCCCTCTTTTTTTCTCTTAGTATCTAAAGATACCTTTTAATTGTCTTAAGTGTTCAAATTACTTAATAAATTTGCATTTGTAGGGTTTATCTCTACTACTTTAACCATTCAAATGAGTTTATGAAAGCACCATTACTGATCACATGTAACACTTCTACAATTCTATATATTTTTCAAATAACTTTTCAAAGAGGAAACCAGAATACTCTAGGTAGCAGCTATTCTTGAGCTGGTAAACCCCGACAAAACAAAACATGGTAATTTGACGAATCTCAGATTGAACTTAAATATAACTTAAATATAAACTGAACTCATTTTTATACAAAATATTAATATCAAGTAAACTGGATTGAAATAGAACTCAATATGTATATTTTATTACATTTTTCTTTAAAAAATATAAGAACACTTAAGTAAAAGTTTGAAATTTAAAATTGTATTTATGTTTTGAGGAGGTTATTAAGACATAAAGTTCAAAATTCAAAATGGTACACATCTGTATCTTATCTCCCAGGATTAGCAGTTCCTTGTGTGTTTCTCTGCCATTAAATTTTATACTTGAACAAATAAATATTTTCTTTTTTCCTCTCCTTTAAAAAAAAAATCCTGTATTTTTGGCTGCGCTGGGTCTTAGTTGCTGTGCATGGGCTTTCTCTAGTTGCTGAGAGCGGAGGCTGCTTTTCCTTGCAGTGTGCATTATGGTGACTTATTTTGTTGCAGAGTCTGGGCTCTGAAGGCAGGGCCTTCGTTGCCCCATGACATGTGGAATCTTTGCACAGTGGGAACTGAACCTGTGTCCCCTGAATTGGCAAACAGATTCTTAACCATTGGACCACCTTTTCTCTCTTCTTTAAACACAAGTGGCCCTGAGTAGGAAATGGCAACCCTCTCCAGTATTCTTGCCTGGGAAATTAAATGGATGGAGGAGCCTAATGAGCTACAGTCCATGGAGTTGGACATGACTGAGCACTCATGCATTCACGCAATGTATAGTATGTAATTTTTACTGCTGTGTAAAGCAAATAAAGATCTTTCTCAAAATAAACACAACTGGTTACATACTATGCACATTTTACTTTACTTTGGCACTGCTGCCTTTTTTTTCCCCTTCACCTTAGTATTGTACCTTATAGATCATTGTATATCTTCATATGAATATCTAGCTCTTTTTTAAACAGCTGCATGATACTGTTTTATGGATATACCATAATTTATTTAACTAGAACTCTGTTGATGGACATATGCTAATAGAAATAGAGCGTTGTATAGTTATGTGTGGATTTGTATCTTAGACAAACTGAAAGTGGAATTATGGATTCAAAGAACATATAAGTTAAAAAAATTTGTTAAGCATTTCAGTTGCCCTACTCAGAGATTTGTTTCAGTTTATACTCCCATTGGTGATATGTTATACCTATTTTTCTATGCCTTGGCTCATAGAATGTGTTGTTACGTATTTTTGATCATTGACAGTATAAGATCAAAACTTTGAAACAGTTCTCATATCTTTCACTTGCATCTGTCCTATGATGAGTGAAGTTAAATGTCTTCTGTTAAAAAGACACCTGTATTTGCTTTTCTGTAAACTATTCCCATTTTTCTACCTATTAGTCTTTCTCTTTAATTTTACTGGTGGGGTGGGGAGGGTGAAGGTGGCTCCTTATATATTAGGGAGATTAGCCATTTATCTACATCTTGGGGTACATTTTTAAAAAACTAGTGTGCTATTTGGCTTTACTTGATGTAGTATTTTTACATTAAGGGTCTTAAAAATACAGTTTATTTATTAAAAATTTTCTCTTATAGCTCCTGGATTTTGTGACTTAATTAGAAAGTTCTTCCCTAGTCCAAGGTTATAAAATACTTGTCCTTTTTTTTCCCTAGTACTTTTGTGTACATTTTAAAAAATATTTAAATCTTGATTTGGAGGCTTTTTTTGATTTAAAGAAAGTTTGTTATGGATCAGACTTTATTTTTTGCTGATAGTTGTCTACATAACAATGTTAAAGTGAATTTTTTTATAAACTAACTCTGTGAAACCATTATCCCAACACAGAATTTAAAAGTCTTCTTCTTAAAGTTGTGAAATACTTGAACCTCATAGAGAAGTAGGCAGAATAATATAGAGTGCCCGTGTATCTGGTACCTGGATTTAACAAATCCTAATGTTTTGTCGTGTTTCCTTCAGATCTTTTTAAAGAAATAGACAAAGTTGAAGCCCCTTCACACTCTTGCTTCAAGCCATTTCAGTCTGTTTTCATTTTTGCCTTTTCTTCCTTTTTCTTTATATCTCTTAGCTTTTTAAAAGGTCATATAAGTGCATCATAGCAGAAAATCGTGTCTTTTTTTTTCAGTAAATATTGTTATGAATATGTTCTGTATCACCACATATATTTCATAGTTATTTTTATGGGTGTAATATTTTCTTGAGAAGTACCATAAGTTAAATGTGCTGTTACAGTCATTTAGAAAAAACCTAACTGTTCATCAGTCTGATCAGCACACTTGTGGTTATTGTGGGGAGGATGTCCATGCCTTCTTCCTGGTGCTTCTTTTGTGAAATTATTTTCTTATATTATGTTCTTAAGAACTGTATTAGTAGATCAAAAGATAACTTTTGGGAGTCTGGAATATTGCTTCTCAAAAGACAGATATTTTCTAAAAGAACCAAAGAAAAAATTTCCCAAATGAACAGAAATGATACCTTAGTGTAGGTCCTAATACCTTCACTTCACTCAGGAAATACATCATGTAGGGAAACTGTTTATCAGTGATACTTGCCCTCCAAAATGACTTTTCAGTAGCTGTGTCCTTTGCCATAGTCATGTATTCCAGAATGTTTCCCAGTAGCAGTTTTTTCCCCAGATTTTGTACTCTAAACCTTGAACTGTGGATATATACCTTCTCTCTCTTTTTTTTCAATTTAGTGTGTGATGCTTTTCTCATTTTGTAGGGTATCAGTTAGCAGAGCAATCAAGCCCTTTGCAGAACCTGGCCGCCCTCCAGACTGGTTCTCTCAAAAAGTAAGTTCCCAAGTACATGTTCTTTTAGAGCACTTTTTGAGATGTAAAGTGGGTTCCCTTCCAGGTCCTGCTCCCCACCCCCTCCTTTTCTACCCCCCCCCCCCTTTTTTTTTTGTCTTTAAGTATTTTGCTCATTTGGGCTTCCCTGGTTGCTCTGTGGTAAACAATCCGCCTGCCAATGTAGGAGATATGGGTTGGGCCCCCGGTCGGGAAGAGCCCCTGGAAAAGGAAATGGCAGCCCTCTCCAGTATTCTTGCCTGGGAAATCCCATGGACAGAGGAGCCTGGACGGGCTATAGTTCATCAGGTCGCAAAAGAGTTTGACACAACCTGGTAACTAAATGACAACATCTTGCTTTTTTATTTGTTCTTATGTTTGTTTCTTTTTTAAATTTTATTGACGTATAGTTGATTTACAATGTGTTAATTTCTCCCCTCCACACCCTCCCCCTGATAACCACAAGTCTGTTCTCTGTATCTGGAAATCTGTTTCTGTTTCATACATACATTCATTTGTATTGTAGTTTAGATTCTACATATAAATGATATCATATGGTATTTGTCTTTCTCTTTCTGACTTACTTTGCTTAGTATGATCTCTGATTCTATCCTTGTTGCTGCAAATGGCATTATTTCATTCTTTTTTATGATTGAGGAATAATTCCATTATGTGCATACACACACACACTTCATTTTCTTTATCCATGCATCTGTTGATGGACATTAAGGTTGTTTTCATGTCTTGACTGTTGTAAATAGTGCCGCTATAAACATAGAGGTGCATATATATTTTCAAATTGTAGTTTTGTCCAGATATATGCCCCAGAGTAGGATTACTGGATCATATGATAGTTCTATTTTTCATATTTTGTGGAACCTCTATACTGTTTTCTATATTTACATTTCCAACAATAGTGTTAGAGGGTTCTCTTTTCTCCATGCCCTCTCTAACATTTATTATTTGTAAAGTTTTTAGTGATGGTCTTTCTGACCACTGTGACCAGGTCCTGCCCTTTTAAATCACAAGGCTTTTGTACCATGAAGAGTAGTTGAGAATACTTTTCCTTTTTCTCAGTATTTGCCAATCCATCCATGTACGCTCACACTATTACAAACTGTTCTTTTCAGTGTAGCATAGAGTGAAAAGCGCCGTCTTGTACATTAGGTAGATCTGAGTTTAATATGATTTTACTTAAAACTTTGAACCATGATCCTCAGTTTTTCTGATTTGTAGAATAGAGATAAAAGTTGATTCAAGCTTGTTTCAAAGATTTTGTTGAGATAATACCTAGAAAACATTTAGCACTGCTGCCGTTGCTGCTAAGTCACTTCAGTCGTGTCCGACTCTGTGCGACCTCATAGACGGGAGCCCACCAGGCTCCACTGTCCCTGGGATTCTCCAGGCAAGAACACTGGAGTGGGTTGCCATTTCCTTCTCCAATGCATGAAAGTGAAAAGTAAAAGTGAAGTCACTCAGTCGTACCCGACTCTTAGCGACCCCATGGACTGCAGCCTACCAGGCTCCTCCGTCCATGGGATTTTCCAGGCAAGAGTACTGGAGTGGGTTGCCATTGTGTGCCATGTATATAGTAACTACTCAGTAGATATTAGATACAAATATTGGCTCGTGGCTTGTCTTTCCCCAAATACACAAATTCCATGCCAGAATTTATATTATGTATTATACAAATACATATTTGTATTCTGTATTATGGTATTGATTATTTTTAACTGATTTGATTGCAAAGTAATTTGTCCTCCTAGAAGCTACTCATGCCTTAAATATAGCTCTCCTGTCTAAACCTTAGTGTAACATGTTGAAATTTTAAAAGGTTGTCCGGTTTTAGGCTTGGTCATCATTTTTTCACTTTTTTCCACAGCACTGTGCTTCCCAGTACTCAGAGCTTCTAGAGACCACTGAGACCCCAAAGTGAGTACAGAGCCAGGCATTTGAACCATATCTCTTTAGTGGAGAATATTTACTATAGAAGTCTGCTTTTTTTTAAAGAAATTATTTATATTATGGTATGATAAAATTGTAAAAATACAGTAGTAGTAATATTTGGTTAGGTGGTGGAGAAGCCTCAAAGAAAGCAAGTGGGGGTAGAAATAATGTTCTTATTCAAGTCTGTGTGTTTGTTTTTTTTAATTTTCCATAGACGGAAACGGGGTGAAAAGGGAGAAGTGGTAGAAACCGTTGAAGATGTCATTGTTCGGAAACTGACTGCTGAGCGAGTTGAGGAACTAAAGAAAGTGATAAAAGAAACCCAGGAAAAATATAGGTACTTATCAGAGAGAATGCAAAATGGTTGGGAGAGACAAATGGGGCTAACTTACTCTAGTCAGAAATTTTTGAATAGATTAAAAAACCTAGTTTACCCACCTCTCATCCTACAGACGACTGAAAAGAGATGCAGAACTAATTCAAGCTGGGCACATGGACAGCAGACTGGATGAACTTTGCAATGACATTGCGATGTGGGTTATATTATTTTTCCATCTATACTTCTCTTTTTTGCCCTCTTTACTCCTTAAGTAATCTGGCTTATTTCCTACATCTGCCACCCCTTTAGACTTGGGAGATTTTTGGAAAGGCACAGCTGCAGAGTGGCCTGGAAGCTGGGAGGGGGTGGTGAGTCTTAGAAGGTAATGTGATAGAACATTTCACTGTGAGAATATAACTTAGTTCTAACTTAAAAGTGGCTCTAGTTTGCCGGGTAAAGAACTGGTAGTTAGGTAGTATACTCAAACTTCCCTATTTTGCTGATAAAGTTTGTGGGGTTTTTTTTTTTTCCTTTAGGCTTTTCCTCTAAAAAGAGCTAGCCTGGCAAAAAAAACATTTCCTTGTGAGGGCACTATGAATTGTGGAGGAGCTAGAGTCAGCTAGGATCTAACCCTTAATTTTCTCTTTAGGAAAAAGAAACTGGAAGAAGAGGAGGCTGAAGTAAAGAGGAAGGCTACAGATGCAGCATATCAGGGTAAGGTGAACCTAATGACTAGCAGTTGACTGTACAGTACGGCATGTTGATGGCAGTCGAAAAATATTTGTTAACACGGAATCCACTGATTCCAATTTACTTGCACACTTTCCTCTGTCATCTTCTCTTTCATCAGAATAAAAGTGTCCGTTTGTGTCCAGGAAGAAGCTCTTAGAAAGTGAGCTCTATTCACAACTCACTAGACCTTTTGACTTTTAAGTACAAAAGCCTGATAATAACCTACTGAACATAAACAAGGTTTTAGAAGTCAGATTCTGTAAAAAGCTTGAGAATAGCTCAGTCACTGGATAAGGGAAGGAACTTAAGCATTTATAACTCTAGGAATGCATGCTGTGAACGAATAAGGTCTTTCCTTGTTTAAGCAGAATCTCAAGTTGTTGTAGGGGATACTGAGGGATGTTTAAACTGCTTTCCTACTCTAGGAACCTTTGGGGTATACGAATTTGCTCATAGGAAAAATTAGGCTAAAAACTTGGAAAGAAAGCTTTCTAATCTAGATTCTTAACATTGCTTTAATAATACAACATCTCTATTTGTCTTTTGTTGTATAATAGCAGAGTAGAGTCTAGTTTTATTTTTTTACTCTTGAAGACAGAAATCATTCTTTTTTATGTTCTAGCCCGTCAAGCAGTAAAAACACCCCCTCGGAGGTTACCTACTGTGATGGTCCGCTCTCCTATAGATTCTGCCTCCCCTGGAGGTGATTATCCACTTGGGGACTTGTCTGCAACCACTATGGAAGAGGCCGCCTCTGGGGTGAGTATATTACCATCCACAGGAATTGATCAGCAAGGGGCAATAAGCCAGCTGAGAGCTGAGTAATGAGGAAACCACTTTTGGCTTAGAGACAGTTTCCTCTCTTGGTCTGAATGCTGAAGACTCATCATGTTCTGTGCTTTAGGATAAGAATGGACCTAAAAACATTGAGCCTTTTGAACCATTTTTAGAAATAGGTAAAAGACTAAGTTAAGGAGTTACTTGTATACTGGTCTTATGAAATTCTTGCTGAAATATAGGATGACTTCTCTGTAAATACAGTATTGGTAGTGGGTAAGGAGTTTATAAAAGGCAAGTTGGGTGGAAAGATTGAGTCATTTTGGGTTTGAGTGGGTGGAAGAGAAAAATTTGCGGGGGAGGAAGATGTGATTAAGAGCAAGAGGGGTTGAGGGTTTCTGGGCAGTTCCACTCAGGACTAATAAAGTAATAGTTAGATACACTAACCCATCCAGATTAGTAAGGAACCTTCCTGAGTTTGAGAAGTCAGATAAAGGTTCTCTGTTGTCTCTTAGGTAACCCCTGGGACTTTGCCGAGTACCCCAGTCACCTCGTTTCCTGGAATTCCTGACACCCTTCCTCCAGGCTCTGCACCCTTAGAAGCCCCCATGACCCCAGTAACAGATGATTCACCCCAGAAAAAGATGCTTGGACAGAAAGCAACTCCACCCCCTTCCCCTCTGCTGTCAGAGCTCTTGAAGAAGGGCAGCCTCCTGCCTACTAGCCCCAGACTGGTATGGAGACTTCTGTGGGTGTTTGAGAGCTGTGGTGATTTAGTAATTTGGAAGGGAGTGCCCGGGACCTAAAATATAACCTAAAATATACATGGAAAAAAAGTTCAAAAGAGGAAGAGATCTCCTAGTTAAATGTTAATTTAAAAACAAAACAAGTAGTTGATAGTATCCTTGGGTCCTGAGGTAACTGAAACCATAATTATTTTGGTTCTCTTCTCCAGAGAACTCTTGTTCATAAGATTTGAAAATTAGAGTTTCCCCTGGGTCTGCAATTATTTTCTTTGGATATTAACTTTTAGTTTCATGAAGTTTGGCCAACTGCTGGAGCTTTTTTTGGGAAGTGGTAATAAAGGAAAGCTTGAGTGTAGCCTTCGCCTCTGTTCTTCCCTGGTAGGTCAATGAGAGTGAAATGGCTGTGGCTTCTGGCCACCTGAACAGTACAGGTGTCCTCTTGGAGGTAGGCGGGGTCCTTCCCATGATACATGGTGGGGAGATGCAGCAAACACCCAGCACTGTTGCAGCCTCCCCTGCTGCCTCAGGTAAGCCACTACTTTTCCGTTATCTACTTTGTATTAGAAATGTTGAACATGGCATTGATTGCCCTTGGTTTCTAGCCTTTGTTATTAAGCAACTGTGAATCCTAGATTTAAAGCCCAGCTTTGGAGCTGCATTACCTCTTAAGCCACATGGAGCTCAAAATTATAAATCCATTTCATCTTCAAAATACTGAATATCTTAGATGAACATGGTATAGATTGTATTAAGAATAGTGAAGTTAATGGTCAAGGTGCAAAATCACAGAAGGGTGCTAGGGATACCTGAGACTATAGTATAGGGAGACAAGATTTGGAACTAAAACGCTAGACTTAACAAGTTTCAGGCCTGCCATGCCCTGGGTTTGTGACTTTGGATAGATAACTTTAACTCTTGAATCTCAATTTTCTATTAGTTGCAATATACATAGTTCTCAAGGATGTAGTAAGAATTAAATGAGGTAGAAAATGTAAAGCAAAAAATAGTTTTATAAAATGCCAAATGTTAGATTTTGGTGTTTGAGTGATGTTACATTTGAGTGGTTTATAGCATGCTTAACTTCAGTAGAAGTGACAGATTTATTCATACCATTTTTGTTTGTTTGTTTGTTTTTAAATTGCCCCTCATCTTTCATATGAGTTGTGTATTCTAGTGCTTTGAGTCATTCCTAACTTGGCAGAAGATCTTAAGTAAGATTTGGAAAAGTAAGGATATAGATAATGAGCTCATTTAACAGAGGAGTTGCTTTCATCCTTTGAGACTAAAAATTTCCTTGGTTGAGTCTTAAAGTGGCTATTATTTGCTTCTTGTTCATGTGCTTTCTTCTTACCTCGTTTGTGTGCCTCTTTGTCTGTTAGGTACTCCCACTCTTTCCCGGCTTTTAGAAGCTGGTCCTACACAGTTCACCACACCTCTTGCTTCCTTCACTACTGTTGCCAGTGAACCTCCAGTTAAACTTGTGGCACCCCCTGTAGAATCTGTATCCCAGGCTACCATTGTCATGATGCCTGCGCTGCCAGCACCATCCTCTGCTCCGGCTGTCTCCACTCCTGAGAGTGTAGCTCCAGGTGCGTCCTTGACCCACGCCCTGAGCAGCAACTAGATCCAGAATTTCATTTTGAGCTTCATTTAGAGAAAGGTGACCAAGAGCATTAGCTTCTGTTCTCTGTAGACATGTACTATCTTTATCCTTAGAAAAACAAGGATATGAGAAGAAGTGGGTGGGCATTTATTCATTGGTGAAAAAGACTAAGTGTACACATGTAAGTGGGCTTGAGAATGTGTTCTCACCTTTCTAGATAAAACTGAGGAGAAGAAAACATAGGCAGATGTAAGATAACTTCTACTGAGCTTAAGTGTATGGGTACTTGACATCTGTCTAAGCTTTGCCGTGATCTCCAGTTGGGCAGTTGATAACAAGCTTCTGAGATGGTTTTCTTTTCCTGTTATTCAGTGAGTCAGCCTGACACCTGTGTTCCCATGGAGGCTGTGGGGGATCCACATACTGTGACTGTTTCCATGGATAGCAATGAAATCTCCATGATCATCAATTCTATCAAAGAAGAGTGTTTCCGATCAGGGGTAGCAGAGGCCCCTGGAGGATCAAAGGCCCCCAGCATTGATGGGAAGGAAGATTTAGATCTGGCTGAGAAGATGGATATTGCAGTGTCTTACACAGGTGAAGAGCTGGATTTTGAAACTGTTGGGGACATCATTGCCATCATCGAGGACAAGGTAACTATTCAGCAAAGCCCCAAGGAATGTTTCATGGGTCCTACATAGACTTCTCTCCTCAGCTTCTCCTTGCAGTAAGAATTTCATAAACAGCTCTCCTGCTTCCTCCCATCTCCGTCTCTAGTCCCAAAGCCCTTTGTTGCTGACATACTAGTCATCTGCCTAACCTACTGGTTTGCACCAGACATGTTCCTGTACATTGGTTGCTTCTTCTACCTGGAGGAGATGGAGAGAGAAGCTCAGATTCAGGCCATCTCATTGGGTGCTAATGAATTGAGGGACTTGGGCTTCTTTTTGTGACTTCAACAGTGTATGTATTATGGGACAGGTAGATGATCATCCCGAAGTGCTGGATGTGGCCGCAGTGGAAGCAGCTCTGTCATTCTGTGAAGAGAATGATGATCCCCAGTCACTCCCTGGCCCCTGGGAGCACTCTATCCAGCAGGAACGGGATAAGCCAGTACCTCTCCCTGCACCAGAGATGACAGTCAAGCAAGAGAGGCTGGACTTTGAAGACACAGAAAGCAAAGGAATCCACGAACTGGTGGACATCAGGGAGCCTGGTGTTGAGATCAAAATGGAACCTGCAGAACCAGAGCAAGGCATTTCAGGGGCTGAAATGGTATCTGGAGTTGTTCCAGCCACAAATATGGAGCCACCAGAACTCAGGAGTCAGGACTTAGACGAGGAACCCAGAAGTATAGCAACTGGAGAAATTACTGAAGCAGATGTTTCCAGTAGGAAAGGTGATGAGACTCCGCTTACAGCAGTGAAGACAGAGGTATTTAAGATCAGGGGTTTGGCAGTGGGTTGGGAGAGGGTAGAGTTACACCTTATGTAAGAAGTGACAGTTTGGGCCTTTGGTTTTCCTATTGTATTCCTGCGTTCTTACATGTTGGTGTCCAAAACCCATAGGTATGATCAGTGCTATATATATTTACTTAACCCTGTTCATATTAAGGTGACCATTAGAATCATATTTCATAGGTAAGACTTAGAATTTCTTGTATAGTTTCATTATCATTGAAGAATAAAGTAGAAGCTATAGTGATTTACCAGGACTTAAGGTACTTATTCTTTTTTGGTCTTCAGGCATCCCCTGAAAGCATGTTGTCTCCATCACATGTTGTCTCAAATCCCATTGAAGATCCTTTAGAGGCAGAGACTCAGCACAAGTTTGAAATGTCAGGTAAATAAATAATAAAGCCAGGAAATATGTACTCTGTAACTAACTTTAAATCATTTGCTTTGGCTTCTGAGGGATTGTGGGTTGTGGGCAAGTAGAGGAGATAGAGTAGGTCAGCGTGGAAAGGAGAGCTGCAGGGGATTATTGTCCATAGGAAGGGGAGGGCTAAGGTGGAAAAATCTTCAGGTAGTCTTTCTCTCCTCTGCAGACTCATTGAAAGAAGAATCAGGGACTATTTTTGGAAGCCAGATAAAGGTATTTCAGACTTTTCTTTATTCCTCTTGCTGTGTGACTAGATTTCCCTATAGCACTACCTTTTTAATGAATTTCAGTAAACTCACATCTTTATTCTCTGAGATGAGACTGGTTAAGGAGTTGCATGGGGAAAAGCTGCAGTGGACAGTTAGGCATAGTGGGAATACTGTGGCAACATGTGCTTCCTATTTGAAAGAGTTTATGACTATCACACAGACCCTTCTTTGCATATAATGCACAGAGAAGCTTTGATACATTCAGAAGATTTGGAGTGAGTAGGGATACCAGAGCCAGGGAGAGCATGTAGGAAATCAGATTATTAATTATACTATACAGAGAAAGTCATCCAAAGTTTTCTTTTTAGAATTACTAAAGCGGTAGTAACAAACAGACTTAAAGTAATGTGATGTGAGCTTGCTCCATCAGATGAGACACAAAATAAAAACTATTTTTGATAATTTGTACCCAGGGTCAGAGTTCCTCTCAAGAGCAAGGGGAAAGAAGGAACGCCTCTTAGCTTAGTCTTAAGTAAGTAGCTTTTTTTTTTCTTCCTTTTAAAAAGATCCTGGGTCTTATTCTTTGTCCAGGTTCTAAGTTACTTGATCAATCAGTATCTGTAAGTAGATGCTAGTATAAGTGATAGAGGGCTCAGTCAGGAAATAGTGTGAGGCCATTTCCTAGAACTGATCTAACCCAAAAGACAGATCATGTTTAATGATGCTTTGCTAGATAGTTTTGCTCTCCTTTCAATTTGTTTACTGGAACACACTATGTCTAAGGATGCCCCAGGTGAGGATGAGGAGGAAGATGGAGTCAGTGAAGCGGCAAGCCTAGAGGAGCCTAAGGAAGAAGATCAAGGAGAAGGCTATTTGTCAGAAATGGATAACGAACCCCCTGTGAGTGAGAGTGACGATGGCTTTAGCATTCACAATGCTACGCTACAGTCCCACACACTGGCAGACTCCATCCCCAGCAGCCCTGCTTCTTCACAGTTGTGAGTATTAGCGATTCTTTCTTTGGGGTCAAGGCAGTGAAGGTGAGAAGTAGGAGAGGATCTTTTCTTTAGTCTTACTTTTTCATCTTCACTTTCTTGGCCTGAACAAACATTTGATAAATAGTTAGAACTTTTTTTTTTACTTATACCAAGTGGGACTCTCCTATTTTATTTCAGCTCTGTCTGTAGTGAGGATCAGGAAGCTATTCAGGCACAGAAAATCTGGAAGAAAGCCATCATGCTTGTATGGAGAGCTGCAGCTAATCATAGGTGAGTGGGCTTTACCAGTTAATAGGAATGTTTCCTCCTGCTCTTTTGGTAACTAGAAAAGTCTAAATAGGCTTATATATGACTGATAGCATTGGCTCTTAAAACCTTTAGTCCTTTAGATCAAGTTCCATTACTTGAGCTTCTTGGAGGAAAAGTCAATAATTGGCACCAAATTCTTTTTGGACAGGTATGCCAATGTCTTCCTCCAGCCTGTTACAGATGACATAGCACCTGGCTACCACAGCATTGTACAGAGGTAAGCCATGACCCATTCAGCCTGCTGACTTGGCCTGAATTGTAAGCTTTCCAGTCTTAGTGGACTTTCCTATAGACAGAAAGTGTAAAGCAAATTTTATTTGATGTAAGGATGACAGAATACTAATTATTTTATTGACTATATCATTGAGTCTAAAAAGAATTAACCCCCTTTATTACCTTTCTCAATACTTATTTGACTGACTTTTTGTTTTTATGTTAAGTACTTGTTTGGGGGTTAAGTACTTGTTTTAGGGCTTTATATTTGAGTCCTGGCAGCTGGAACTGAAAGTATATATTAGGAAGTGTACGTGGTAATAATATATTCAAAGATCCTGTTGAGTCCTCTCTCCCTCTCTGCTCCTATTTCCCCCTGCTCTGTTTTTTAGGCCTATGGATTTGTCAACTATTAAGAAAAACATTGAAAATGGACTGATCCGCAGCACAGCTGAATTTCAGCGTGACATTATGCTGATGTTCCAGAATGCTGTGATGTATAATAGCTCAGACCACGATGTCTACCATATGGCAGTAGAAATGCAGCGAGATGTTTTGGAGCAGATCCAGGTACTTTGAGTATCCTGAGTGTTTTAAATTATTCAGGAGCAGGATTTGTTGATATTAAGAAGGGGTGCTGGGATTTTTACTTGGAATAGCCATCAGGAACACAGTACAATTTTCTTCTTGCTGCATTTATGTTGGTTTTCTCATGTTGGTTTGCTAAACGAGTTGTGAGGAAATATTCTACTTTTCTTGGGCATATATCAATAAAATTTTTATGAAATGGTGAATGTATATTTTTAAGTGACATAAAGTATGTATATGGTAGACAGCCCTTTTCATTGCAGGGAACCTACTTCTATCCTGTAGTTGCATTACCAGGCACCCTTTGGGTATTGAACTTAAAGGGATGTTGTCTGTCTCTACAGAGAGATAGTGATTAGTGCCTAGTGATTACTTAAGTTGCTTCAGTTCATCTAGTTTTATTCTCTCATTTTCTTTCTTAGAGCATATAGATTTGTTTTTAAGGATTTTTTTTTTTTTTATTGAAGTATAGTTAGTTTACAGTGTTGTGTTAGTCTCAAGTGGACAGCAGATTGATTCAGTTACATATATATTAGTTTGGTGCAAAAGTAATTGCAGTTTTGCATTATTGAACTTTGCCATTTGATATTGGAATACATTCTTAATTTTGTTAAATAAATGTGGTTATGTTATACATCATTTTAATGCGCATTTCTTGCTTTTTGTTTTTTGCTAATGACATTACTTGCCGTGTGTTTTATATTTATTTTAGACTATGGAAATGATGTTAGACAAAAAGCAAATTCAAGTGATTTTCTTATTTGAGTTCAAAATAGGTCGTAAGGCAGCAGAGACAATTTACAACCTCAACAACGCATTTGCCCCAAGAATTGCTAACAAACATACAGTGCAGTGGTGGTTCAAGAAGTTTTGTAAAGGAGATGAGAGCCTTGAAGATGAGGAGCTTAGTGGCTGGCCAATGAAAGTTGACAATGACCAATTGAGAGCCATCATGGAAGCTGATTCTCTTACAACTATGCGAGAAGTTGCCAAAGAACTCAACGTCGACCATTCTATGGTCGTTCAGAATTTGAAGCAAATTGGAAAGGTGAAAAAGCTTGATAAGTGGGTGCCTCCTGAGCTGACTGCAAATCAAAAAAATCGTTTTGAAGTGTTGTCTTCTCTTATTCCACGCAACAACAACAGACCATTTCTTGATTGGATTGTGGCATGTGACAAAAAGTGGATTTTATACAATAGCAGGCGACAACCAGCTCAGTGACTAGACTAAGAAGAAGCTCCAAAGCACCTCTCAAAGCTGAACTTGCACCAGAAATTGGTCATGGTCACTGTTTGGTGGTCTGCTACCACTCTGATCCTCTACAGCTTTCTGAATCCCTGTGAAACCATTACATCTGAGGAGTATGCTCAGCAGATCGATGAGATGCACCAAAAATTGTAACTCCTGCAACCGGCATTGGTCAATAGAAAGGGCCCAGTTCTTATCCATGACAACACCCAACCGCAGATCACACAACCCCCACTTCAAAAGTTGAACAAATTGGGCTATGAAGTTTTGCCTCATCTGCCATATTCTCCTGACCTCTCACCAACTGACTACCACTTCTTCAAGCATTTCAACAACTTTTTGTAGGGAAAATGCTTCCACAACCAGTAGGAGGCAGAAAATGCTCTCCAAGAGTTTGTTGAATTCCAAAGCACAAGTTTTTATGCTACAGAAATAAACTTTATTTCTCATTGGCAAAAATGTGTTGATTGTTGTAATGGTTCCTATTTTGATCAATAAAGATGTGTTTGACCCTGGTAATAATGATTAAAAATTCATGGCCTGAAACCACAATTACGTTTGCACCAACCTAATATATATGTTCTTTTTCAAATTCTTTTCCATTATAGGTTATTGTAAGGTAACTGAGTATGGTTCTGTGTTTTACACAGAGCATAGAGATTTTGATGCTGTATTGTAGCAACAACAAAACTTAGAGCCATTTGGCATTTTCTGATTGTTTATCATACCCAAGAAGAATTAAAACCTAATGTGCTAAACTTCTAATTAGTGGATGTATTTGAATGGTGTTTGCAGAAGGATACCATAGTCCTATTTACAAAGCCTAAAGTGTCTTCGTTCTTCCTTGATGGATCAGGTCTCTAGGGCCAACTCTGTTTCTTCTCCCTACAGCAATTCCTGGCCACACAGTTGATTATGCAAACCTCTGAGTCTGGGATCAGTGCTAAAAGTCTTCGAGGCAGAGATTCTACCCGCAAACAGGATGCTTCAGAGAAGGTGAGGAGACCAAGGAAGAGCATGTGTGCCAGTGTTCCAGTGATAGAAGTCTGAAGCATCCAAGGAACCTTATGTTACTACTTGGTACTGCCAGGCTTCTACATTCCAGTGGTATACAGACTCAAGATCTTAAAATGGTAGTTGTTTGCTCCCATCAGACATTGAAGAAACCTGCTGTGACTGAAAGACTCAGTCACATGGGAGAAATTGTGAGCTGAGTGAATGAATTATTACTTCCTCTGGAAGAGTGCTCACAAGTTGGGAGAAATGACTTAGCTTGTAGCATTTGGGGACCATCAGTTCCTATTCCAGAGATATAATGGCCAGATTGCTTTTGGATCTCTTTCCTCTTATTCTTGAGTTTTAAAATTTTGTCTTTGTGTGCGTGGTGCTTGTGTCTCTGTGCTGAGGTTTGGGGTGCTTGCAGCTGAGAGTTTCTGTGGAACCTGATCAGTGTTTGTTTGTCCTCTAACAGGACAGTGTCCCCATGGGCTCTCCTGCCTTCCTTCTCTCTCTCTTTGTAAGTATTGAATGCTGCAAGGGGTGGTGTTGCCACAAAGATTCTCAGCTCTTGCTGGGGGTGGGTGGCAGAGGGAAATCCAATGTGCAGACTGTGGCAATGTCTCAAACGTCTGTTTATTCAAGTCATCAAATAAGAAACTGCCTCTCCTGCATTCCTGTCTTTCTGCATGTGTGTGTGTGTGGGCTGGGTAGGGACTGTTTCAAGACTTCACTAAGCTGAAATGAGGTATTCTTGGTAAGGATCTAGGATGCACTTGCTCCTCATTTCTTGACTTCACCTTTTGGCAGTTCTTTTTTTATAAATAGAAGATTGCTCAGAGCAGCAGCTGCTAACTGGCATTTAAAAAGATACTCCGTGCATGGGATTTTTGGGTTTTTTTTCCTTTTCCTCTAATAATAAGTTGCAAGAGTGATGCCTGATGCATAAACATCCAGTAAAATTTAAGATAAAGATCTCAGTAACAGTAACCTCTACCTTTAGTAGTGGCTGGTGGAATTAGAGATAAGCTTAATAAAGCTAACCTATAGACTTCTTTCTTTTCCTCTCTGATTTGAACAAACCGTTGACTGTGTTCATTACGAGGCACTAATTCATGATATAATGAAAGGATACCAGCCTAGAAAACCATATAATTTTAAAACTCACTGGATTTTCTCTTGGAGCCTTGTTTTCCTCATCTGTGTGATGGAGATAATATAATGAGGTACCTGTCCAGCCTACCTCACAGGGATGTTGTGAGGATAAAATGAAATAATAGGTGTGAAACTGGCTTGAAAAAAAAAATTAAAGTGTTCTACAAATGCAAGGGTGTTATTTTTATACTTAATGTTGTCTCAGAGGCAGCTTGTATTCATGAGCTCTAAGTAGTCCTTGCATATTAGAAATGTAAAAATGGCCTGGCCCAGCTGAAGTGTTCACTAGCTCATCTTACCTGCAGGCCTCAGCCTGTACAACAGACAGAACACTGTAGTCTGCATTCTTTCTTACTGGCCTGCAACAGTGACTCTGTATCCCGAACCAATTGACTTGTTGTTGCAAGGCTGGTTAATAGAATCTTTTATCTATTGAAGACAGCAAAGTATTGCACAAGAGGAAGGAGCTGGGCTGCAGGGAGAGAGCAGCAGATGGAAAGAAGCTTTCTGATTGTCCTGATCTCATGGAAAACAACTCAGGAGGTGCTAGGGAACTAGTGCCAGGGTCAGTCTGCAGGAAAGGCCTTTCTTATAGGGATCAACAGCTGGACAGGTATGTTAGCCAAGAATCTCACTATCCATTGCCCTTTCTGGCTCTCACACCCATCTTTTACTCTTCTTGTTCCTTTGCACATCATTTGGGGCCTGGGTGGGATGACTCAGTCATTCTGTGGGACCCCAGGGCAGGAGCAAGGTACTCTGTCCTTTATTTCTTCTCACACACTACTCGAAGGTGCTTTTTAGCCCACTCTGTGGAAGGACAGATAAATGCCCCTCATTCCCTGGATTTTTCTGTTGATTCTCCCCACTCTTTCCCCCTAAAACCAAATACCCAGCATTCTTGTTGCACCTTCTCTCTTACATCATAGGTAACTCATTCACACTTCCTTTCTTTATCTGCCTGTCATCTAGGATGGGGGAACCAGGGGGCGCCGCTGTGCCATTGAAGCTGATATGAAGATGAAAAAGTGAAGCCTCAGAGTATCTGCATTGAACTGAACCTGAAACAGAAGTAAAGATAACGCTTGGGCTGGTGGCCCAGTTTCAGAAGTTGAAGTTACAGAAGAGGAGGTGCCTGGGCCACATGACATACTGGGAAAATCTCTCTCAGAGAGTTGAAGTAGCACAATTGCCTGTTTTAGGGCAAAAATCATGGTCTGTGTTAATGTCCTGATGTGTTGCTAGAAGATTGTAGCTAGTTTGTACTGTCATGTGAAGTGTACAGACTTTAAAAACAAAAACCTGTGAAATGTGTATGTACACAATAAACTCTGAAAGATAAGAAAACTAGCCTTTGGTGTGTTCTTAGAGTATGTGAGTGGGTGTGTGAAACTTCTGATTTGTTCTGCATGTTCTGCATCTCATTTATAGAATGAGATTGTTAGAGGGGGAAAGTAGTCTTATATGAACTGTTTTACTACAGGTCAGAGTTTATAATATTTAAAAGTATTGCATTATGCAGTCAGGACTGTCTTACTCAGCTTTTCTTGAATGGGAAAACTTAAGGTTTTCAGTATTCTGTTCATGGCATTGTTTAAAGAAGATTAAAGCATGAATACAGATATCATTTTTATCCTCAGCATTTATTCTATTTATTACTGTCTTTGCAGGTGGTATTTCTTTTATTTAGTTTCAGCTGCACTGGGTCATTGTTGCTTTGTGTGGGTTTTCTCTAGTTGCAGAGAGTGGGGGCTTCTCATTTTGGTGGCTTCACCTTGTTCTAGGTGTGTGGGCTTCAGTAGTTGTGGCTTGAGGGTTCCAGAGCACAGGTTCAGTAGTTGTGGCGCACAAGCTCAATTGCTTCTTGGCATGTGGGATCTTCCTGGACCCAGGGGTCAAATCTGTGTCCCCTGCACTGGCAGGTGGATTTTTATCCACTGTGCCTCCAGGGAAGTCCTGTAGGTGGTATTTCTTGAATAGTATATTGTTATTTCCTTTCTATATATTTCTATGTGTAGGGTTCTTGTATAGAATTCATAACACTATTTGAAGATTTAACTCAGTAATCAAATTTATCACCTGAGTTTATTCCAACTTTTGTTGCTAAATAAAAATTAGATCAGTGAAATGAAGTATTTGTGAGCTTTTTATTAAAAACAGTTGGAGATTCATAGGGTATATCTAGTATTTTGAGCATTATTGAGAAAGATACGGAACTTTATGATTGGAAATCAGATCTTTTTTTGGCTTAAATAAAAATATAAAGCTGGTTAGAATGCTAAGGACATAGAAAATATACATCTTTGTGAGTGATAGAAAGTTCAGTTAATCCAGGAGTTAGGAAACTTTAATTACAGTATATTCCCAAAGCGATATACAAACGTGTATGTGATCTAAGCAATGGAGTCCTAAAAGTTGGAGAAGTTTGTGGAGGAGGGGGTCCATTAAAGGACACAGATTTTGGGTTGGTAGAGAATGTGATTCATAAGCTTAAGCAAGCTAAGGTAGAGGCATCTGCGGTGGGAACAATAAGAAGACTAATTAAGGATTGTATTAAGGAATAGTGAATTACAGGAACTAGGATAAAGGGACAAAATTGGGCTTTATTTATAGAGGACTTTGACAGACTGAGAAATTTATATTTGAGGTATCTATTGTAAAGCATTAAATAGGGAGACTGTATTTGTTCAGAGCAGGTTGGATTAAAAATAGAGAAACTGACCAGGAGGCTATTACATTTATTCAGGAATAAAGGATGGGCAGTGAGAAAAATTACTGTGGAAGAAAATTGGGAAGTGGACTTGTTTAATGAATGTGAGAGAAGAAAGACTCAAAACAGGACTAAGAAAATAGTGATGGTAGGCATAAGGAATTTAGGGACAGCAAATGGTTTGGGGGGGGGGGGGGGCTTCCTTGATAGCTCAGTTGGTAGAGAATCTGCCTGCAATATAGGAGACCCCGGTTCGATTCCTGGGTCTGGAAGATCCCCTGGAGAAAGAGATAGGCTACCCACTCCAGTATACTGGCCCAGAGAATTCATGGACTGTATAGTCCATGGGCTCACAAAGAGTCAGACACGATTGAATGACTCACTTTCAAATGGTTTGTGAGATGTTCATAAAAGTGATTTTAGTGTTTTAGAAGAGTTGAAGGAGATGGTAGGGCACCTGAAGGGAATCGGCCTTTGGGTACATGGAGAAATGAGGCAAGAATGCATATAAAAAGTAAAAGTGGAGAGATTTGGAAGCCATCTTAATAAAGATGAAAGTTGAAACCTCAAAATAGCTACATTTTTTCTTTTTTTTTTTAAAGACACAGTAAGGAAGCAGAGGCCCAAACAAGAACATAGAAAGTTGTAAAGTGAGAGGACAAAGTGGTAAGAAAACCAGGAGTGCAGTGTAATGAAAGCAAGGAAAGATATTTTAAAAACTTGATGTTGCAGTTCTCTTTCTGAGAAGTGAAAGCTGACTATCACTAGAAGGATGCTGCAGGTAATTGTAAAACATGCTTTGAGGATTTAATGTTTGATAGGTTAAAAATGTCTGTATGCTGGGGAAAATAATCCATGTGCATCTAATTTGTTCCCTTGCAATTGAGTTTAAGGGTGATTTGGGATAGAGGAGTTCAGCTAGCTATGCTCCAGTTTTTTCTCTTCTTTCAGAGTATGAGGAAGTCTAAGAACAAATACTTATTGGGTAATATTTCTATTGTACTGTTTGACATAGGGCTTTTTCTTTATTCCCAATAACAGATCACTTTTTCTCCTGATGTCTCCCTTCAGTTAGATATTACTCTTCCTAATGATGAGTAGAAAAAAATTTCTGACCCATTACCTTTCTACCAAAGTTGGGAGATGGAAATGCCATAGAAGTATTGATTTGAGTGTATGTAATGCATTTTTTTTTTCTGTGTATTTATTTACAGATGGGGCATGACTGGGGTTGGTTGGATTCTGAACAAGACTATCCCAATGACTCTGAGTTGAGCAATGACTGCAGGTCCCTCTTCAGCTCATGGGACTCCAGTTTTGATCTTGATGTGGGCAGCTGGAGGGAAACTGAGGAGCCAGGGGCTGAGGAACTAGAGGAAAGCAGCCCAGGGAGAGAAGCTAGTGAGCTGCTTGTGAGGGACGGAGGCAGTGAGGAATCTCAGGAAGAGGCAGAGCAAGTCAGCCGCCAGAACCTCCTCTTTCTCTCTGAGGTAATGGGGAGCTCATTACCATTAGGAAGCTCAACTTCCTAAGAGAATGCTTACCTATACATATTTCTACCACTCTGTATATTGTTTACTAAAATATAAGGTCTACATTGGCAGGAATTGAGTTGATTGCTGTGTCTCCTGCACTTGGTGCTGATACAAAACATGTCCCAGATACGTACTTTTTGACTGAATGTTTTAAGAGCCCATTCATTACGAGTCTGAATCATAGGAATTTCTGTATGTAGGACTGTCTTAGGAGGATCCTTGCAATTCATTCTTTCATACTTATGTGAGGTGACACTTGCCCAGACTGCCCTGTAAGTTTATAATGTTAAGACTTCTGGGCAGTATTTTGCAGTGTTTTTATTTCTCTGGTTAAGGGCTGAGGACCAGAAATAAACAGAACTGGACAGAGAGTTTATGTGGCAACTATACACATTCAGGAGAACCTAGGTCAAAATCAGTAAAAATCCAGTTTGTGGCAGAGTTTTCAGCAGTTTTTTAGATAGTCATTACCAGTTGATTAGAGTTGACACTTGAGATGGAAAATTAGAACTTAAGCTTCTTGAGGCAAGAATCATGTCTATCTTGTTTACTGTTAAGTCCCTACCAACTAGCCCAGTGCCTATGTATGTAAGATATTTGATAAATTTAAAAAGACTGAATGAATCAATTAACCCTACCATTTCAGACTTAGTCATAGTGGCAGTGTAATGATGTGGCATTATTAATATGTAGATGAGCATTTCCACTGATGTTCTTATACATCTAACAGTAAACTATGGTTGCAGGTAGCTTATTTAATGGAGCCGTTGTGCATTAGCAGCAAAGAATCAAGTGAAGGCTGCTGCCCTTCATCTGGTACCAAACAAGAGGCAAGGGAAATTGAAGCTACTGAAGGAGAGGGGGAGCCCTACAGAGAACCTGAAGAACTATCAGCCAAGGAAGACCCCTCAGTCACTGAGAAGTCATCACTGGGAGAAAATGGAAGGCCAGAGGTGACTCCACCTCCCTCAGATATTTTGGCACTTCAGGAACAACCCATAGAGAGCAAAGAGGTATAAGTGAATAGCTTAAACCAGCTGTCTGATGGGTTCTGTGCACAGACAGGCAGAGCAGAATGGTTAGAGCACATAGGCTGACTCCAGAGTTCAATTACTTGAGAATTAAATCGTGGTTTTAGCATCAGCTGTGTAGGCTTAGGCATGTTAGTGAATATTTTAGAGCCTCAGTTTTCTCTGCTGAAATGAAGTAATAGTGTTCTGTCTCAGGTGTGCTGTGAGAATTTGATGAATAATTCATGTGCAGTACTTAGCACAGTACCTGGCTCGTAGTAAGCTGTCAGTAAAATTTAGAATGCCATTATCATTAATATAATCTGACCAGCTAGAGTGGTTAGCTCCAGGGCAACAAGTAATGATGGTTTTAAAAGAAAACAGCATCTATCTAGATGAGTATATTGCCTTTTCATTTCTTGGGGGGCTATAGAGTCAGAGTTCTCCAAGAGTTCTCCATTGCATTAGGTCTAGCTAAACCACCTTTTTCTAACTGATTCTATAACTTTATTTACCTGACCTCTTCTTACCTTAAGATGAGCCTTCTTTTACCCCATGTAAGAAAAATTACCTAGAAGATAGTAAACACCTTTCTAAACTTTCCTTTATTTCTTGGCATTCCCAGGGGGGAGTTCAGCAAGAATCCAAAGAGGAGGACCAGGGTGAAGGGTATGTGTCAGAAATGGAGGACCAGCGTTCTTCAGGCGACTGTGATAATGGCTGCAGCACCCAGGAGACTCCTCTGGTGGATATCCTTGTCAGTCGTGCTACCTCCTCAAAGCTGTAAGTATAGATTTTTATCCAAGATTGTTAGGATTCATACTTTTACTTGTGTTTATGCCTATTTGAATTTGTTGCCATGAGCTTGATTACTTTTGTAATTTGAAAAATAGAGTTGGAAAACACTAGAAATAGAATTAAATACAATTCTACTATATAAGTAGTAGCCTCTATGCTTTACACTTATAAAACAGGACTTTTTCATCAACATTAAGGATCTCTTTCATAAGTAACGCTTGTCTCCGTTTATTCAGGAAATATTGATGAGTCAGTTTGTCACTCAAGTCTAATATATAAACTGTACTTTTAAAAATACTAAAACATCTCCTATTAACTTGAAGTTAAAAATTATTTCTAAGATATTATGTCCCTTGTTACTTTTTTCACAGGTCTTGGGAAATTGTTTATAATTTTTTTTAGCATAAATAACTCTAAGGCCACAGAGCACATTTTAGAATGTTAATTTTTTTTCAGTAAAGTGAATTTCTTTTTAAATCAGAAAAACAAGGTATTTCTAGTTTTGATAACAAATAGTTCCTCTTCTGGGCCTAGTCTGGTGTCTATGTATTGAGAGAAGACAGCACGAACTGTTTTTTTTTCTTCACTACATCCTAGATCCATCCACATTATCTGTGGTAAGGCAAACCAATAATTATTTTAGCCTAAGGTCTACCACTGAACCATGCATATATATTTTTGTAAATAGTAGATTTCAAATTTATTGCCTTCTCCGTGTTACACAAATAGAATACAGCTAAAAACCTAGCTTGTTGAAGAATTACTTCCTTTGCTTTTCTATAATTGCCTTTTTAAGTATGACCAGATGGCATATGATGACTATCCCCCAAATAGGAAATGGCTTAATCTGGGACATTTTTTCTCATGACATGTCAGCCTCTTGAAATGCAGACTCCACACTCATATCTTAGAATTTAGGTTAAACATGAAATCTTTATTGGAAAGCAGTAGATATTAGTAATTGAGTCTGCTTGACCAGATAGCTTAAGGGAAAACAGGTATTTGAGTTCGGTGTTATCATTATGGAAGCTTAAAACTACTTTGGAAGATAGACATTCCCTTGGTCCCTCTCTTCTGGCTTCTTCCTTAGTCTGTACTGACTCTCGGGGTAAAGTAGAACTTTTGGAGTACCGCTGTTAAGTCTGCAGGTCCTTTTTACTCCCTCAATTTTACTTGTAGTTGCTTTGGCGTGCATTCCCAAATAGATGGAAATAAAGGTAAGCAAGGGGTTGTTTCTTAAAGTATTGCAAAGGTGATTGATTATGAAGTTATCAAACTTATCGCAGTACATTTTACATAATGGAAACTTAATATCTCTTTTGTGGATATATGAACAAAATTGTATCAGAACTAGAGACCTATTGTTTATTCTCGCTGACTGACCAGAAACAAAGGAAGAGGTTTGCTTTGGGCTTTAAATGTCTTGTTCTTGTAGGGTTCTGGACTTAAGAATAAATTGATTTTTGTGGTATGTAATTTAGATGCAAGTGAGATATTGCATCATGAAAATGAATTGTTATATGGAGTTGTTCAAACTGGAGAAAGATGAAATATGAGTTGTGTTCAAATGGATTCACATAATATGGTACATAAAGCAAAACGAGGGTGTAAAACCTTAGTGTGAAGAGGGTCTGTTTAGAGAGAATAAGGCAGTGTATTAAGTATGAAGTGTAACGTAATATTTAACTTTGGAGTAAATAGAAAACTTGCAAATTGGGAAAACTATAAAATGAAATAAAACGTTGAGCAGTTGTACTTCTAAAGAAAAAGTAAATAAATTAGGCAGTTTATCCCAGAGAAGGAAGGACCATGAGGAGAAATGAATTTGTCTTGGTATTTTAAAGGTTACTATACGGAAGAGAATGAAAAAGAAAAATATTTAAATTGTATAGCATTCAGGTGAAGTTTGAGAGAATTCCTTGGGATATGAAACCAAGTTTCCCCCTGCCCCCTCTGGAAACATGGGAGAAATACTTATTGATGTGGCATATTTCTGTATAAAAAGAGGACCAGATTCATTTATCAGATATTCATTTGAGCACTTAATATGTGGCAGGAACTTGGGAGACATCAGTAAACAAAGACTACTCTAATAGACGAGTTGTTTAGAGTCATAGGTGCTGAAGTGCAAGATTGCAAAAGGCACAGGCAGTTGCTTGTAAGAATGTTACAACTTCATTTGATAATAGTGATCAGTAGAGAATACTTACAGTCTAGGGTCCTTTATGGAAGCCTTAAATATGTTTTCATTCCTGTGATGTTATTTCCTTCAGATGTTAGCTAGGGGCACTGTGTGTTGGGGAAAACTCACTGCTCATCTAGGGGAACAGAATACCATATGTGAAATTACTGTTTCTTTTCTGTCCTGTTTTATCCTGTAGGTCTGATCTATGCCATGGTGATCCTATTCAGGATCAATTGCTATTTAAGAAGACTCTCCTGCCAGTCTGGAAGATGATAGCCAGTCACAGGTAGGACTCCAAGCCCCTCTGGAAATTCACAGCTACTCTTATTTAGGGTGACTTTCTAGAGTTTCTTCATTCTCTCTGGATTTGTCCTTTATCAGGTTCAGCAGTCCGTTTCTGAAGCCTGTGTCAGAAAGGCAGGCCCCAGGATACAAGGATGTGGTGAAAAGGTCAGTGGAAAAGGGGTCAAGAAAGGTTGGTTGCTTTTATATCTGTCTTTTCATACTTTATTTTGCATCTGTTAGATTATTTCCTTATTTAATTTACATTACTTAAGCTCGAGATATATTTTATAGCTGAATAAGTTCATAAAGTTATGATAAGCTCAGTCCTTATTTGAGAATGTAAGGAACAACAGGATAAAGAGGCTTTTTTTCATTATTGACTTTTCAGTAATATGATCCATTTGTTATAATCTTACATTAGCCTTTGGTAGTTT
This sequence comes from Bos indicus, assembly GCF_029378745.1. Lineage (NCBI taxonomy): Eukaryota > Metazoa > Chordata > Mammalia > Artiodactyla > Bovidae > Bos > Bos indicus. Next base: position 49,280,691 of record NC_091766.1, on the reverse strand, counting down.
TTGACACTTATTTTGGAGGAAAACTTTGAAAGGAAAACTGTATTCCTTCAGCAGGTATAAGTTTGCAAGGCAAAGATGGTAATCCAAATGGATTTTACAAACACTGGTTGATTCCAGTATTTTGGAGTTTTATATCATAGTTCATCTAAAGTGCTATCATAAACTGGTGTGTCAATGTATAAAAGATCATAAAAGAACCTTTGGAGACAGACTCCTTAATTCTGTAGATGGGAAAACTAAGACTCAGAGGTGATCATAACTTGTCTGTGATCAAAAGTGAATAGCAGAGCTAAAACTAAACTGGAGTCTTACCTACCTCCCAGTTCAGTCCTCTTTCTACTCTGCTGTGTCTTCTCTTATACATCCACTCTCCATTATGTCCCGTTATATAATATTTATCTTAATATTCATTTTGTCTTCATGAAAGAAGAAAAACTCTGAGATTTTGATTATATAGTAAAAACTGTTGATTAAATACCTAGTGTATGACTAAAACCGTCAGTAACTCCCATGTGACAAATTGGAGCTTTTTACAACTTTGATACCACCAACTGTAAAATGTAATGGCTGGTCCTATGTGCTCTGGAGTCAGGCTACTTCTGAATTAGAATCTAAGCTGTGTGACTTTGGGCAGTACCTAACGTCTTTAGATCTCAATTTTCTCATTGCCAGTTGTGATCATGGTGCTTACCATATAAAGGTTTATTGAGAGGATCAAGTGAGTTAACACAGAAAATACCTAGCATAGCACTTGACTTATTGTAAGCAGTCGTTATGTTAGCTGCTATTGCTATTTTATATCTAATGGGGATTGTTATCTTTACTACTGTTTTCATTAAGAGCTGGTTAGTTTTTCAAGAAAGCATGTTAGGTCACCACATGTTCCACATGAAGGTTTGATTTCCTCTGGTTTCTCTTGGCCACCTGTAGACCCATGGACTTAACTAGCCTGAAAAGGAATCTGTCCAAGGGACGGATTCGCACCATGGCTCAGTTCCAGCGGGACCTGATGCTGATGTTCCAAAATGCTGTGATGTACAATGACTCTGATCATCATGTATACCATATGGCTGTGGAGATGCAGCGAGAAGTCTTGGAGCAGATTCAGGTACTGTAGGTAGAGAGCTGCAAGAAAAAGGAGTGTAGTTTCTAGAATCTGATTTTAGAAAGTCTTGTGAGAATAAGGGTGATGTTGAAGTGACCTTGTACTCCCAGAGTTTATGTTTAGAGGTAATTCAAGGCCCTGAAGGGTTGACATTGTAACTGCTCCTCTGTGGAACCAGCTTTAATAGATGGTGAAGTAAAATACTCTAGGAAGGCAGGCAGCAGTAAAGAGCTCTTAGAGACTTGGGGATAGATAAGTAATGGGTGCATCAAAGGGTTGACATTGTAACTGCTCCTCTGTGGAACCAGCTTTAATAGATGGTGAAGTAAAATACTCTAGGAAGGCAGGCAGCAGTAAAGAGCTCTTAGAGACTTGGGGATAGATAAGTAATGGGTGCATCTACTTCCAGAGTCTCAAGTCAGAGGGCTAAACATGAATACCTGAGGCTGGAGTCACTGTCCATTTTTTGATGCTATATTGGTATTAATTTTATGTCCACAGTGTCCCATCTTTAGGAGATAAGATATGGTAGCCAGAAGACATTTGAGGGTTTCTTTTTTGGGCAGTGTCTTATTGATACTTTAAAGAAAAAAACATGGTTGAATCTCTGCAAAGAAATAAATAAAATTGCATTCAAACCTCCATAAAGATTCATAGCTGCTATCTGCCTTGACCCTGTAGGTGCTGAGTATTTGGTTAGACAAAAGAAGAGACTTAAATAGTCTGGAATGAAAACTAACCAACCCTATGGATGATGGAAAACCTGCTTTGCTAACTTGGAGCTGCTTTCCTGAACTTTTCTGGATTTTGGACCTTTCATTGAGACTCTGACTTATTGAAGATCCCAATACTTGTTTACCATTTTTCTGTTGTCTTTTCTAATAAGAATTATACCTTAACTTACAACCAAAGAGTTAAAGGTGCTTGTGGACATGATATAAAGAAAACACAGAAAACTGAGATTTGGGGTTATGCCATAATATGTTGCCCACATCTTTGTTCCGTAAGGTTAATTTAGAGATAAATAGATTAAACCTCTTTTACTGCTCTTTAAATAAATGTTATTTCACAAGTCAAAAATTACCTTTTAATGATTAAGAAGCTGGGAGTAGAGGGGATAACATTGTCTGGTGAAATATGGAAGGTATCTGACATGGATTTTCTTACATACAATGGAAGGTTTTGGGGGTAGGATGAGGGAGAGCACCAATGATTTATCTCATCATTTGTAAAGTGGAGATTAATAAAAGTGTCCTTCGAATGACTAGGAGGATGAAATAAAATAAATTATGAGGAAAATGTTAGAAAACATCTATTGGTTTTAAGATTTGCAAGGGGATAAAAATCCCTGTGGCGGGTTCCCTTTCTTGGCTAAAAGGAGCTAGCCAAAGACTGTGAAGTGTTCTACTGGAATTGGCCCTCTGCAGCCACCGTCTCTAAGCTGGGTTTCTGGTCTCCTAGCAACAATCTGTGACACTAAAGGAGCCCAGGCTAAGGTGAGTGCCTAGATGAGGGCCGGACTCTGAAGGAATCTGGGGTGCAGCCCACAGAGATTCAGGGGACCCAGGAATTCTGCTTTCCAGCCGGGCCTTACCCTAAGTGTCCTGGTGGCAGGAGAGGGTGGAGAGAGGGTGTGTGTGTGTGCACTGTGGAGGGTGGTGCTAAGTGGTGTGGAGAGTTGCAGACCTAGTCTCCTCCTGGGCCCCTGGGGTCCTCGGCTTTGCCTTGCTCCTTGGGCTCTCCTAATTTAATGAAAGCACCTAGGAAAACCCGTGGCAGGAGACAGAGTAAAAATCTTTTTACTGAGACACTGCATGTGGAAAAAACTATTACAGTTTCCAGCTTTATAAATTAATAAAAATCAAGCACCTGGTAATGCTGTTTAGTCACAATTACATTAAGTTGGGGGTGCGGGTGCATGTCATTGCAGTTGATACGCATGAAGAATCTTAAATTGTAGCCGAAAAGCCAGAATGGAGCTATCAATGCCCCCACCTCAGATCTACGTAGAAAAGACTCTGGCTATTATCAAACCAGATATTGTTGACAAAGAGGAGGAGATACAAGATATTATTCTCAGATCTGGATTCACCATTGTTCAGGTAACTTCCGGGCAGTATGATCATGTTTTTTTCCTCTCTACTGAATTAGACTTTTCTGCCTTAGCTTTTAGCTAAAATAGAATTAAAAATTCACTTTATCTTAAGTAAAAGATATGTTTGAAAACTCTTCTTACTCATAGAGTTATATCCCTAAACTTGTTTTAGAATACCTTTGATTTTACCTTTTAAAAATGCTTATGTATATGTGTTAGCCCAGTTCAATCCTTAGTATTTAGCATGAAATTTAGGTTTACTCTTCTGAATATAAAAGTTATATGTGATAATTTTCCAAAAATATATAAAATGAGAAGTAAAACTTCTTTTTCCCATCTGTCTTCTCCCAACTCAAGTCTCAATCTGCAGAGACAATCACTTAACACTTTCTTTTCTTCCGGAATTTTTGTATGCATTTACAAATATGTTTCCCCCATAAAGTAGGACAGTCGCCCTCCCTGGACCCTCTTTACCCTCCCTCAGATAGCATGCCAGATCATTACATCTGAATCTAACTTCTGTGTAAATACTCCTCTGTCCTAATAAACCATAGTCTATTGATCTTCTCTTGATGAATTTTTAGACTGTTGTATTTTTTTAATTTAATGTTTTAAGCCTTTTCCTTGTTCTACAGTTAGTAGTTTGAAAATGAATATATAAAGACTATCAAATAGAATGGAATATTTAAAATTTTCCTTTTTTGTACCATTCTTATTTGAAATTTCACTTTTTATTACATTTACTCAGTGTCATATTGCTTGTTGAATCTTTTAAAAAATAAAAAAGATAACTTCAGTCTTCAGAAAGATGGGTTTTTGAATGTACTTAGAAGGATACCTGGAGGCTGAGGGTGAGATGCTACAAGAAAGTTTAAGGGAGTAGTAATGCAAGAATGTATAAAGAAATAATATAATTAAAAGATTCAGGTAAAGATGAGCTTTTAAATAAATGTTGTTAGAAAACTGGGTAGCCACTTAAAAAAAAATTTGGACTCAAATATTATACTATATATACCAGGATAAATTCCAAATGGATTTGACATTTAAATATTAAAAAATTAAACCATATAAACTCTAGAAGAAAAATGGCTGAGTTTCTTTTTATTCTTGGAAGGGGACAGCCTTTTTACTGGGTACTGTAAAATAAAAGATTGATAAAAATATAAACATAAAAAACTTGAGCATGGCCAAATAAGCATAATAAGCAAAGTCAAAACACAGGTGACAAACTTGGAAAAAATATTTGTAGCTCATAAAGACTATCTCCCAAATGTATACAAAGCTCCTCAAACAGGATAAAAATTCAGTTGAAAATGGGCAGTACATGTGGATGGTCATGGAAAAAGAAATAAAAATGCTTCTAAAACATGGTAAAAGATGCTCAATCTTTAAGCAGGAAAAAAGCAAATTAAAATGACACTGAACTACCATCTGGCAAGAATACAAAAGTAAATGACATAACCCCTATGGAAGGGAATCTGGCAATTTTCTATCAGTATTTACAGATGCATCTTCCCTTTGACCCAGCAGTACTACTTCTGGGAATCTCGCCTACAACTTGTGTATTAATATTCAGTGACATGTATCTAGGTAATTTTTTGTAGCATTGTTTATTTACAAGCAAAAAATTGAAAACAACCCCGCATTAGGAAATTGGTTAAATTCACCCTGATGAATCTGCCAAATTGAATACTATGCAACTAATTGTAAAAAGAGCAATGAAGAACCTCTCTGTGTCCTGCTAGGGAAAAAACCAAGATGCAGAACAATATGTAGCTTTTTTCTATGATAGAAAGAGAAAAAGTAATATATATTCATGTTTGCCAGTATTTACAAAATGAATTTAGAAGAATTTACAAAGTGAATTTTAAATAAACATTAAAAAATGGTTGCATATAGAAGGTAAGGAAGAACAGGCTGAATTAGGACAGGAATGGGAATCAACTTTCTCAGTATGAACCTTTTTATATTACTTTGAATTTTTTAACCCCCAAAGTATGTTACTCATTAATTTTAGAAGAAAGACAAAACATACAAATAAGACAAAGTTTCCAATTTGATTCTTAAAAGTTTGAAAAGAATTAGTGAAAAAGTAATTAAGCAGCAAGTGATAGAAATTAAACCTTCTTATAAAAGAAAAAAACCGTGTAAATGTTAATATTTAACACTTTCTCTGCTGCTGCTGCTAAGTCACTTCAATCATGTCTGACTCTGTGCGACCCCAGAGATGGCAGCCCACCAGGCTTCCCTGTCCCTGGGATTCTCCAGGCAAGAACACTGGAGTGGGTTGCCATTTCCTTCTCCAATGTATGAAAGTGAAAGGTGAAAGTGAAGTCGCTCAGTCGTATCTGACTCTTCGTGACCCCATGGACTGCAGCCTACCATGCAGTCCATGAAAATCCTACCACCCATGGGATTTTCCAGGCTAGAGTACTGGAGTGGGGTGCCGTTGCACTTTCTCTAGTCAGCAATAAATTTTAAACCAAAGAACATCTTGGTATGTAGTATGCTTCTTTTTGGTTTAATTGTGATAAAATATATACAACATAAAATTTACTTTTTTAACTGTTTCAGTTCAAAGGCATTAGAGTACCTTCACATTGTTGTGCAACTGTCACCACTGACCATCTCTAGAACTTTTTCATCATCTCAAACTGACACTCTGTACCCTTTAAACACTAGCTTTGTGCTTAGCCCTCTCCCCAGTCCCTGGTAACACTATTCTACTTTCTGTCTCTATGACTTTGCTGTTCCAGGTGTCTCTTGTCAGTGGAATCATTTTTGTCCTATGTATTATACGCTTTAAAATAGGCTTTATTGTAGTTGAGAGTTCATTGAACTTGAGGCTTTCTTTTCCAGTCTAGGAAAAAACCTTCTAAAAAATGATGTGTTCATTTAGTAGGTGGCAGTCTTTCCTGTGTTACAACAAACTGTTGGTTCCTTTTTTTTTTTTAATATTTAATTTATTTATTTGGCTATGCTGGGTCTTAGTTGTAGCACTCAGGATCTTTAGTTGCTGCATGCAGGACCTTTTTTTTTTTGGTGGGGGCCACAGCAAACTCTTGTGGCATGTGGGACCTAGTTCTTTGACCAGGGATTGAACCAAGGCCCCCTGAATTGGGAGTGCAGAGTCTTACCCACTGGACCAACCTCCTTTTCTGATATTAAGTTCACTTCTCTTTGTGAAAATGCTTTGTTTTGTTTTTTTATTTACTTATCTTTTGGCCATGGCTTGCAGGATCTTAGTTCCCTGACCAGGGATTGAATTCATGTCCTCTACAGTGAAAGCACAGCATCCTAACCACTGGACTGCCAGAGAATTATCTCATGAAAATACTAATATAAATTACAAAAAAGTTTATCTGATCTAATTTGGAAGCAATTGATGGAATCATTGATTCAGTATCAACTTTATTTTTTTTCAACTTTACTTTAAAATGAGGTCTCAGTTTTTAAAATAATGCTACATTAGCTGGCATACCTGCAAAAGATAGCTTCCCTTGCTTGTTAAGGGATATGTGGCAGTTAAGTGCTTACAGTGCAACAGATTTTTAACCCAGCAACAACAAAATTACTCAAACCAATAGGCATGAGAATCACAAATACAGGCATGTCTTAATTTTAAAGTAATAGAATCAACGATTATACTAAATAAGTGCTGTTATCACTTCTCAGATTTCTTCTGTTTCTTGACTATATGAATTTTAATATGAAAACAGATGTCAGCACCTTTTTTTTTTTTAATAGTACTAGATCTTCCCAGGTGGAGCTAGTGGTAAAGAACCTGCCTGCAGGATACGTAAGAGACTTGGGTTCGATCCCTGGGTCAGGACGATCCCTGGAGAAGGAAATGGCAGCCCACTCTAGTATTCTTGCCTGGAGAATCCCGTGGACAGAGGAGCCTGGAGGACTACAGCTCATGGGGTTGCAAAGAGTTGACATGACTAAAGTGACTTAGCAGGCTTCCATAACTGATCCTTGACTGTGAGAATGTTAGCTTTTGTCCAGTAGAGACTGTTCATAGCAGTGTTGAACTACCTAGTAAGCATCTTTCCAGGCTTCTTGAACTGCGGCAGTTTAGATCCCTCTCTACAAACCAAGCAATTTTAGCAAGTTTCTGAACCTGAAGACATAGGATAGTTTTGTGGGGTTTTTTTTTTTTTTGAAATACAAATTCTTTTATTCCAGGTGTTTAATGAGCAATAAATGTGAATCTTAGATAGCTGAATGATGGTAGATTTGTCATTTCTGCCTGTGATTAGATTTGGTTTCTCTAAACAGCAATTTTGAACAGCAGTTGAGTAAGCAGGAAGTGACTTGTGAATGGAGTTAAAATAGAAAAATTGGAAGAATGACTGACTTGGCTTCTATGATTTTTTTAAATTTAATAATTCATATAGCTTCTCATTTGTGAAAGAAATTAATGTTTCTTTGTCTCAAACATTTCATTTTCTTTCAAATTAACAAGCTTAATGCTAACTACTTAAGCTCTTTCTGAATCAACATATTTATGGCAGAACCGGAATAAGTAAACAGGTGAAAAACTTGTTTACTGCGTCATGTTGCATACTACTTCAAAGTACCATAATGAGACCAGTTCTCTAAAATAATGTAGGAAAATTTCACAAGTAGGTAGGGAAAGATGAATTTGGAATATTCTAAAGTATTTTTTACTTTATACGAAGTATGTATTAACAAGGTATTGAAGATTGGCATGTTTTTACTTTAAGGAGGTAAGATTATTTTGTTATTAATGTTGTTGTTTTTTAGTCACTGAGTCATGTCTGACTTTTTTGTGACCCCAAGGCCTGTAGTCTGCCAGGCTCCTCTGTCCATGGAATTTCCCATACAATAATATAGGAGGGGGTTGCCATTTCCTTCTCCAGGAGATCTTCCTGACCCAGGGGTTGAACCTGTTTCTTCTGCGTTGGCAAGTGGATTCTTTATTGCTGAGCCACCATTAACATACCATAGGTTGAAGAAGGCTGCCAAACAAGAGTAGTTTTTCTTAAGTAATAATTCTTATTTACAGCCTCCATTTAAAAAAAAATTATTCAATTGGAGGCTAATTACTTTACAATATTGTAGTGGTTTTTGCCATACATTGACACGAATCAGCCATGGGTGTAAATGTGTTCCCCATCCTGAACCCCCCTCCTACCTCCCTCCCCGTCCCATCCCTCAGGGTCATCCCTGTTCTGGCCCTGAGTTCCGTGTCTCATGCATCGAACCTGGACTGGCAATCTGTTTCACATATGGTAATATACATGTTTCAATGCTATTCTCTCAAATCATCCCACCCTTGCCTTCTCCCACATAGTCCAGAACAGAACAGTCTGTTCTTTACATCTGTGTCTCTTTTGCTGTCTCACATATAGGGACATTGTTACCATCTTTCTAAATTCCATATATATGTGTTAATATACTGTATTGGTGTTTTTCTTTCTGACTTCACTCTGTATGATAAGCTCCATCCACCTCATTAGAACTGATTCAAATGCATTCTTTTAAATAGCTGAATAATATTCCATTGTATATATGTACCACAGCTTTCTTAAACATTTGTCTGCTGATGGACAGCTAGGTTGCTTGCATGTCCTGGCTATTGTAAACGTGCTGCAATGAACATTGGGGTACACGTGTGTCTTTTGTGGTCAGATTGGTACTATTTCAAGTTATCAGTGACTTGGGAAAGTCGCTCAGTCGTGTCCAACTCTTTGCGATCACATGGACTATACATACAGCTCATGGAATTCTCCAGGCCAGAATACTGGAGTGGGTAGCTTTTCCCTTCTCCAGGGGATCTTCCCAACCCAGGGATTGAACCCAGGTCTCCTGCATTGCAGACGGATTCTTTACCAGCTGAGCTACAAGGGAAGCCCATTAGTGACTTAATGAGGTATTACTGAACTGTCAATAATGCTTTTGTTGACTTTGTTTCTCTTTTAGAGAAGAAAACTACATCTCAGCCCTGAGCACTGTAGTAACTTTTATGTGGAACAATATGGGAAAATGTTTTTCCCCAATTTAACAGCTTACATGAGTTCTGGACCACTTGTTGCCATGATATTAGCTAGATATAACGCCATCTCTTACTGGAAAGAACTCTTGGGACCAAGTAATAGCTTAGTAGCTAAGGAGACACACCCAGACAGGTAACTTTCCTAGAGGAGAAATGGAATCCAACTATGAAAATGAAAAAATCTGATTTCATTGTAATAAGAATTTCCTTTAATTTGAAAGTTTTCCTGAATAACCTGATTTTTTTTTTTTTTGGTGGTGATGCAGGGTTGGGTGGGGAAGGTTGATTCTGTGTTTTAACTACTTAAATGTGTACTTTAATATCAAATACCACAACAGGTCTCAGAGAATGTTTGATTTATGGTTGACTAGCCTTATTTTCCTCTCATTCTTGAATTAAACTGCCACTGGTATAGGAATTTTCATGGGATAATTGGGATGGTATTTCGTAGAATGTTGGTAATAGAGATTAGAAACTCAGATTTTCAGCATTATCTTTAATGTTTAGAAACCAGAGGACATTGAGTTCTTGACACTTTTGAAAATACCATCGTTTTTTAACTTGTCACAAGGTAACACCTCTCTTTCACCCAGATAACTATTTTTTCAGTATATCTCTCCTGCATATTTAAATATATTTGACCCTCATGTAGATAGATTTATGCTTAAAATCAAAATAGATTAAAACCTCCATGTGTGAGAAATGGAGATGCTTCTGTAAAATTTCTAATTAGAGTACACAAGTAAAAAGTAAGGAAAGAATGTCAGATTGGGTGGTCATCATTTCTAACTTGCTTTCAGTCTGAGGGCGATTTATGGCACAGATGAGCTAAGAAATGCACTTCATGGAAGTAATGATTTTGCTGCAGCAGAAAGAGAAATTCGATTCATGTTTCCTGCAGGTGAGTTACAAATGAGTAATTAGTTAATTGCATTTACTTGTTTGCTTTCTCTCTTAATTTTGGAGATGTAGCTGGGAAGGAAGATAACAGGGTTTATCTCCAGTATATTGTCATATTTTCAAGTTGTAGTTACTTAACAATTTGAAGCCAAGAATAGAAAACTTAATGTTTTTCTCAGAATGAAATTGTGACCTCTAGGGAATCTTTTGAGAAGAGTTTACCTTTCTTTCCTTTATTTTGGACTGGGCATATCAAGGGTTTTTCTTCTTCTGTGTTATTATTCCTTTTAGTTATCCCTAAATGCATTAGTCGAATTTGTTACAAATGAAAAGAGACTCTTTGGCACTTTTGATGGATTTGCCATATTCTCTAATAACAGTTTACTGTTTATCTAACAAACACTCATGCTTCTATGAAATTTATAGTTCTCCATCCCCTTTTTTTTGTTTCTATCCTGTGAAGTTACAAGCTTTTTAGAAGTGGGTATAATGAGGAACAACACTGATATTCTTATTTTCAATAATATTTTTAGAGCAGAAAAGAAATTTGGTGATTTTCATTATATAGAAAAAAGCCAAAGCATTGGGCAGTTTTGAAAATTTTTTTGGCCTTTTTTTTCTCTCAGTAATTTAGACCTATTCCTCAGTATTTTTCTGCTAAAGATTTATTCAAAGAAAACTGAAAATTGTCTTGGAGATTTAAAAGTTCGGATTTTTGAACCAAAAACTGTTTTAAAGATACCTATACACAAAAGAATTTGCTTACTACATACTTAATTCTTACTGTGACAGAAATTTCTGTCGTATCTATCCCCTTAAGGTATCTTTTTCTTTGGAGCTGTTTTTATTTTGGAATATTTACACAAAAGGAGATAGCATAGCAGCCATGAAATTAAAAGACGCTTGCTCTTTGGAAGAAAAGCTATGACCAATCTAGACAGCATATTAAAAAGCAGGGACATTACTTTGCCAACAAAGGTCCATCTAGTCAAAGCTGTGGATTTTCCAGTAGTCATGTATGGATGTGATAGTTGGACCATAAAGAAGATTGAGTGCTGACAAATTGATGCTTTTAAACTGTGGTGCTGGAGAAGACTCTTGAGAGTTCCTTGGACTGCAAGGAGATCAAACCAGTCCATCCTAAAGGAAATCAGTCCTGAATATTCATTGGAAGGACTGAAGCTGAAGCTCCAGTACTTTGGCCACCTGTTGGGAAGAGCTGACTCATTAGAAAAGACCCCGATGCTGGGAAAGGAGGAGGAGAAGGGGATGACAGGGGACGAGATGGTTGAATGGCATCACTAACTCAATGGACATGAGTTTGAACAAACTTGGGGAGATGGTGAAGGATAGGGAAGCCTGGCGTGCTGCAGTCCATGGGGTCACAAAGAGTCAAACATGACTGAGTGAACAACAATGAAGATCACATAGTATAATAAGCCACTAATGAACCCATCATTCAGTTTCAATGATTTTGGTCTGTCTGCTTTTTAAAAAAAAAATGGAAGTATAGTTGATTTAGACCAGTCTTGTTTCATCTATCACTCCTGCTTGTATTTCTCCTGCTTCTGTATTATTTGGGGGCACATCTTGAACATGAGATGTCTTTTTGATGTGGTAGATGTTTAGATTTTGTCCTACTAGTGAATTATACTTTTTCTCCTTAGCTTTTAACTAAAATAGAGTTAAAAACTCATTTATCTTAAGTGGAACAAATTTTTTAGAAGCCTGTCTTACTCATAGGGTTATATCCTTAGACTGTTAGTTTGTATTGCTTTTGATATTATTAATTAATTAATCCTCTTAGACATTTGAGAAGCAGCAGTTGTAGGATAGATATAAATGATTACCTACTACACCGCAGATCTCTTGCTATGAGAATGTGAAGTCCTTGAGAGAAGGTTTTTGGAGTTTGTGATATGAGCTCCTTCTTGCTTAGCAGTGAGGAACTATGTACAGAACCCTATACTATAAGTCACTAAAGCAAGTTACAAAGATATTCTAAGACATATTCCTAAATTCTTGAAAAAGCTAGTGCTCTTCCTTTTTGATAGGGATTGCTGATTCAAAGCTTTACTACATTCCATTCATTCAGTAAGTTTATTGAGTTATTGAGTTGTGCCAGAAATACAAAAATGAATAAGATATCCCTGCTCTGTCAAGATGATTTTATTTTAAAAGGCCAGAAAAATAAATATACAATGCAATGTGTAACTTCTGCCATGAAAAAGCCTTTAAAAGTACAGTGAAAATTTATTTATGTGAGAAACGTGAAAGCACGTTTTAGTATCTCATTAATTCATCCAACTCTGTTGTCAAAAATCAGTTGGCCATATATGTAAGTATCTACTTTTAGATTCTCAGTTCTGCTTCATTGATCTTTATTGTTTGTTCTTATGTCAGTACCATACAGTCTTAATATTGTGGTTTCATAATAGCATTTTTTTCTTTTTTATATATCTGTATTTGTTCCAACTCTTAAGTGTGTGGCTTGAACACCACATTTCCACTCACAAAACTTGTTCTGAGTTATTTTTCAAATGGCTTTGCAACATGCCTAGGTAAGCTTATAATTTTGCTATTCTAAATATTATTTTTCTTTATAAACAATCCCTATATATGGATAGTGACTCCCATCAAGTTGGTTCAGTTTAACATACTAATTTCTAGGGTCCTGGCACATCGGTACTATGACTGCAGGGGTTGGAAGGTTTAAAAAGTAGATCGCAGAAAATGAAAGTTGCTTTAATGAGTACTTTTCTTTTAAACATCAAGGTATATACTTCAGAACACTTTAGTGATGAGATTTGGTCCACTAAAGAATCTGCTTGATAGCTACACACTTCAGATTGAGAAGTTAACACAGGTTACATACACGGTACAACAAACACTACTTCTGTCTGTTAAAATAAGCCAACATGAAACTAGGAAAAAAAAGCTAGCTCTACTTCAGTGCCTAAAGTATCACACTTAATAGAAATCTTAACTTTCCCCTAAAGCAGTTGTCGTGCCATACATGTTTTTAAATGCTAATAAAAATAAATATGTGAAAACATGTTATCAGAAGAAATGGAGATAGAGTGTTGAACACGTAACCACGTAATCCTCAGGCAGAGCTTAGTCTACTTCTTCCATATGAGAACGGTCATCATCTCCTTCCAAGGGCAACATCTCAGCTATGGCAGCACTGCTGTTGTCAGTAGTGGGGTAATTCTCGTGGATACCAAGACCAAATTTGATCATCCTGTAGACCCTGTTAGCATGGGTCTGGGGATCCTCCAGACCAAAGTCAAGATAGGAGAGCCACTTCATACAGTAGGATGACCTGGTCCTTCAAAGACTTGTCATTATTATCAGCCTTTTGCTTCAGGGTCTTGATGAGGAAATGGTCTGGGGTTTACCTCCAGGTGCTTCTTTGCTGCCAGGGCTTCCCTGGTGGCTCAGATGGTAAAGAGACTGCCTGCAATGCGGGAGACCTGGGTTTGATCCCTGGGTTGGGAAGACCCCCTGGAGAAGAAAATGGCAACCCACTCCAGTATTCTTGCCTGGAAAATCCTAAGGTCAGAGGAGCCTGGAAGTCTACAGTCCATGGGGTTGCAAAGAGTCGGACACGACTGAGCAACTTTACTATCACTATGACCTGTTGTTGAGTTGTCTCTTAGGGTTTGAGCCTTCATGATTCTTTCCATGTTTGCTATCCAGCTGTACGTGCTCATGACAATGCAGCACAGGGATGTCACCAGTAGGTTTGATACAACCATCTCTTTTGCAGAGGGTTTGAAACTTTTTCTTTTCCTGTTTCTTATTTATTTTTGGCTGTGCTGAGTCTTTGTTATTGTGTAGGCTTTTCTTTACTTGCTGCAAGCGGGTCTGCTCTCTAGTTGCAGTGCATGGGCTTCTTATTGTAGTGGTTTCTCTTGTTGCAGAGTATGGGCTCTGCAGTGCATGGGCTTCAGTAGTTTCTGCATGTGAACTCAGTAGTTGGAGTTCCCAGGCTCCAGAGCACAGGCTTAGTATGGCACATGGGCTTAATTGCTCTACAGCATGTGGGATCCTCCTGGACCAAGGATCAAACCCTTGTCTCCTGCACTGGCAGATGAATTCTTTACCACTGAGCCACTAGGGAGGCCCTCTTCCTATTTCTTTTTCTCCTCGTCTTCTGGAAGTTCCGGGCCCTCTTCAATGACTGACACTAAGGTCTCGCCCTCAAACTTCTTTAGCTGTTGCACACAGTACTCATCAAGTAGCAGTTCCAGAATCTGGGCCACACTATTACTGCTTGCGTGCCTGACCCCTTCAATCATTAAGTAGTCAAGTAACCAAGGACAGCACTTCTTCTTTTGTACCATAGCTCCAATTCATCAGTTCATCTCAGAGAAATATCAGTTCATCTCAGAGGTACCAAACATAGATAGAGTCAATGTTCCCAGGAGGAATTCTGATATTATCTGAAGATCCAAGTCTCCCAGGCCTCAGGGTACCAGCCAGGCTTGGCCTCCCTTCCCCAGCAGCCAAGTGTCAGTTGTTCCTCATTAAAGGTTTTGAAATCAGGTTAGTGGAAAGTCTCCAAAATTCAAATAATAAATAGCCAGAGACAAATAATAAATGATTTTCAAAAATAGAGAATCCAAAAATGAAGATGAACAATTTTATTCACAATAGCATCAAAAACAATAAGATATTTAAGAATAAATTTAACAAAAGAAGTGCAATTCTTGTGCACTGAAGAGTACAAAACAAAATGTTGCTGAGAGAAATGAAAGAATATCTAAATAAATAGACATCCCCTTTTAGGGGCTTCCCTGCTGGCTCAGGTGGTAAAGAATCTGCCTGTGATGTGGGATACCTGGGTTCGATCCCTGAGTGAGGAAGGTCTCTTGGAAAAGGAAATAGCAATGCACTCCAGTTTTCTTGCCTGGAGAATTCCATGAACACAGGAGCCTGGCGGGCTACAATCTGTGTGTTTGCAAAGAGTGGGACACAACCAAGCAACTAACACTTTCCTGGATCAGAAGAGTCAATATTGTCAAGATGACAGTTCACTCCAAATTGATGGATAAATTTAATGCAGTCCCTATCAAAGTCTATGCATGCTTTTATGTAGAAATTAACAAGTCAGTTCCAAAATGTATATGGAATTGTAAAGGATCTAGAAGAGCTAAGGCAATTTTGAAAGCGAAGAACGAAGTTGGAAGACTTCCACTAACCTGATTTCAACCTGTTATGAAACCACAGTAATTAAGGCTGTATGGTCCTGACGTAGGTATAGACATAAAGATCAATGAAGCAGGATTGAGAATCTAGAAGTAGATTCTTACATTTATGGCCAATTGATTTTCCATGAAAGTGCCTAGACAATTTGATGGGGAGAGGGTGATCTCTTCAACAAATGGTGCAAAGACAACTGGATATCCACATGCGAAAACAAAAACCAGTATAGACCCTTGCTTCACACCACACACAAATAGACCTAAACATAAGAGCTAAAAACTAAAAAAAAAAAAGAGCTAAAAACTAGCTTTGGTTTTTAGGAAGAGCACCAGCTTTTTCAAGGATTAGGAATATGTCCTAGAATATCTTTATAACTTGCTTTAGTGACCCATCATATAGGGTTTTGTATATCATTCCTGACTGACTGCTAAGCAAAAGGGAGCTCATATCACAAACTCTTCTAACTGGAAGAAAATATAGAAAATCATTATTACCTTGAGTTGAACAAAGAGTTCTTATATATGACATCACAAATACAATCTGTAAAATAAAATATTGATACATTGGACTACATCAAAATTCAAAGCTTTTCTTCTTTAAAAGTCATCATTAAATGTATGAAAAGATAAATCATAGACTGGGAGAATATACTTGCAAATCATATATCAGATAAAGCACTTGTATCTAGAATATATTAATATAAAGAATTTTTACAACTCAATACAAACAACTGAATTAAAAACTGTGCAAAAGATTTGAATAGGCATTTCACAAAAGATAACAGGCTAATAAGTACATGAAAAAGTGCTCAGCATAATCAGTGAGGAAATGCAAATCGAAAGCACCATGAGATACCTTTGCTTATCCACTAGAATAGCTATGATCAATGGCAAGGATGTAGAGATACTGGGACCCTTTTTGTTTCTGGTAGAAAAATGTTTTTTGTTGTATTGCAAGTCTGGGTCACCTATAGTGTTCAAACAAAGCTGAAAAGACTAAAATTTCCTTAAATCTTAGATAAATTGAAAAATAAGTGGCAATATTAATATATACTATCATAGAAATAGAATTTATATGTATATTCAATAGTTTATAAGAGAGCAAGAAGCATGTATTATTCACTTGTATCTGTGAAGTGAAGTGAAGTCGCTCAGTTGTGTCTGACTCTTTGCGACCCCATGGACTGTAGCCTACTATGCTCCTCTGTCCATGGGATTTTCCACTGTGCAAACTGCCTCCATTTTGTTGACAGGAGTTAATTTTTGTGATGAATTAATCTAGATTATATTTATTCTTTTAGCTTTTCATAACATTGTCCATTATATATTTACTGTTAAAAAATGGAAATGGAAATACAAAAAAAGAGATTATTGAAAACATAATCAGAATCTTATGTGTGAGCACTATCAATATATTGATGTATTTTTTGCTATTTGTATGAGTCTTATTTTTGTGTGTGTGTGATTCTGTTTTTGAACGAACTATTTGCTATGTATCTATTTGTTTACTTTTTTTAAAAAAGAAAAACCAAGTATTTCTCATGTCATTAAAATTTCTTTGAATGTGTCCTTTTTAATGACCGTATAATATTTCATCATTTATGTTAGCTTTAACGGGAATACATTTGTATTTGCAGTGATTGTTGAGCCCATTCCAGTTGGACAAGCTGCTAAGGACTATTTAAATTTGTATGTAACGCCAACTCTGCTTAAAGGACTCACAGAACTTTGTAAGCAAAAACCAGCAGATCCTTTTGTAAGAAGTCTTTTTATTCATACTAAAGAATACTGTCTATAGCTTTCAGAATTAAAATATTCTTTGAAATATATAGAAAGTCATTTTACAAAGCTATTTTATATACATTTTAGATACTTTCTTTTGTATGACATTTGATTACAGTTGACCCTTGAGTAAGAGTAGGACTTAGGGGCACTGACCCTTTGCACAGTCAAAAGTCTGGCATACTAAGAGCTCCCATGTGCAACAACTAAGACCCAGTGCAGCCAAAATAAATAAATACTTTAAAAAATCTGGCATATAATTTATAGTAGGCCCTCGTATCCTCAGTTCCTCTGTATCTGTGATTTCTGCATCCTGTGGTCAGCCAGTTGTGGATTGTGTAATACTGTCATATTTACTATTGAAAAAAGTCTCCACGTAAGTGGACCCCCACAGTTCAAATCTCTGTTGCTCCAGGGTCAACTGTGCTTATTTTCTTGCTGTGTTTTGACTCTTAAAAAAAACATTCTAAGTACATTTTCAATCATTGCATCCTTTAATTGCTCAGCATTGTTTTTGTGTATAATTTATATAATCAAATGATAAAATTAGATATATACTTGAATTTTGTTAATCATTTTTATTTCTCGTGATATCTAAATTTTCTAAATAGAAGATTTGTATTTATTCACATACTCGATGCCTCAACATTGCTCATTCAGGTGGAAGAACTGTTGAGTATGAGGACGTAGGATGATCATCCAGGGCCAACTGTCAGCCTGGATCCTTCCTTATAGATACTCCCACCCATCTGAAGAGTCTTAGAGATAATCAGGGAAGGTTATTTTAATATCAGCCCTACCAAAATAATATGTCTGGCCTTTGTTAGAATTCTCAAAAGGAATCCTTTTTGGAAGACAAAAGATTTAATCTTTCCCACATGTTAACATTACCACTTTTACCAAAAAAAAAAATTGACACGTTATTTCTCTAATAATTCTCTTTCATTGTGAAAATAGTACTTTTTTAAATTTAGTAAGAAACCTGAAACTACTGAAAAACATAAAGAAGGAAGAAAAAGATACTCATGGTTCCATTTCCTAAACATGGTCTTGAAGTCATCTTGCCTGGACTCAACTCTGATTCCAGACACCTAAATTAAAAGACGCTTACTCCTTGGAAGAAAAGTTATGACCAACCTAGATAGCATATTGAAAAGCAGAGACATTACTTTACCAACAAAGGTCCGTCTAGTCAAGGCTATGGTTTTTCCAGTGGTCATGTATGGATGTGAGAGTTGGACTGTGAAGAAAGCTGAGCACCGAAGAATTGATGCTTTTGAACTGTGGTGCTGGAGAAGACTCTTGAGAGTCCCTTGGACTGCAAGGAGATCCAACCAGTCCATTCTGAAGGAGATCAGCCCTGGATGTTCTTTGGAAGGAATGATACTAAAGCTGAAACTCCAGTACTTTGGCCACCTCATGGGAAGAGTTGACTCATTGGAAAAGACTCTGATGCTGGGAGGGATTGGGGGCAGGAGGAAAAGGGGACGACAGAGAATGAGATGGCTGGATGGCATCACCGACTCGACGGACGTGAGTTTGAGTGAACTCTGGGAGATGGCGATGGACAGGGAGGCCTGGCGTGCTGCGATTCATGGGGTCGCAAAGAGTTAGACAGGACTGAGCGACTGAACTGAACTGAACCTCTCCCTGAGTCTCTTTATTCACATTAGTAAGATATAGATGAAAGAGGAGAGTGAGAGAGCTCGCTTAAAACTCAACATCCAAAAAATGAAGATCATGGCATCTGGTGCCATCACTTCATGGCAAATAGATGGGAAAAAATGGGAACGGGATTTTTATTTTATTGGGCTCCAAAATCACTGTAGATCTTAAGTGCAATCTTGCAATTAAAAGATGCTCCTTGGAAGAAGAGCTATGACAGATCCTTTTGTTTTTCAGTCACTCAGTTATGTCTGTTTGCAGTCCAATGAACTGCAGCATGCCAGGCTTCCGTGTCCTTCACTATCTCCCAGAGCTTGCTCAAACTCATGTCAGTGATGCCATCCAACCATCTCATCCTCTCTCGTCCCCTTCTCCTCCTGCCTTCAATCTTCCCCAGCATCAGGGTCTTTTCCATTGAATCAGCTCTTCACATCAGGTGGCCAAAGTATTGGAGCTTCAGCTTCAGCATCAGTCCTTCAAATGAATATTCAGGACTGATTTCCTTTAGGAATGACTGGTTGGATCTCCTAGTAAGGAGTATCCAAGGGAAAAACAGTATCCAAGACAGTATCCAAGGGAAAAACCATAGCTTTGACTATAAGGACTTTTGTTGGCAAAGTGATGTCTCTGCTTTTTAATATGCTATCTAGGTTTGTCATTGCTTTTCTTCTAAGGAGCAAGCGGCCTTTAATTTCATGACTGCAGTCACCATCTGCAGTGATTTTGGAGCCCCCCAAAATAAAGCCTGTCACTGTTTCCATTGATTCCCCATCTATTTGCCATGAAGTGACGGGACCAGATGCCATGATCTTCATTTTTTTGAATGTTGAGTTTTAAGCCAGCTTTTTCATTCACCTCTTTCACCTTTATCAAGAGGCTCTTTAATTCTTCTTTGCTTTCTGTGATAAGGGTGGGTATCATCTGCATATCTGAGGTTATTGATATTTCTGGAACAGGTCAGTTTTCATCCAAATCCCAAAGAAGGGCCAAAGAATGTTCAAACTACCACAAAATTGCACTCATTTCACATGCTAGCAGAGTAATGCTCAAAATCCTTCAAGCTAGGCTTCAACAGTATGTGAACTGAGAACTTCCAGATGTACAAGCTAGATTTAGAAAAGGCAGAGGAACCAGAGTGCCAAAATCATAGAAAAAGCTAGAGAATTCCAGAAAAACATCTGCTTCATTCATTATGCTAAAGCCTTTGACTGTGTAGACTGTGGAAAATTCTTAAAGAGATGGGAATACTAGACCACCTTACCTGCCTCCTGCGAAACCTGTATGCAGGTCAAGAAGCAACAGTTAGAACCAGACATGGAACAACGGACTGGTTCCAAATTGGGAAAGGAGAATGTCAAGGCTGTATATTGTCACCATGCTTATTTAACTTATATGCAGAGTGCATCATGCAAAATGCTGGGCTGAATGAAGCACAAGCTGGAATCAAGATTCCTGGGAGAAATATCATTAACCTCAGATATGACAAACCTAGATAGCCTATTAAAAAGCATAGACATCACTTTGCCAACAAAGGTCTGTATAGTCAAAGCTATGGTTTTTCCAGTGGTCGTGAATAGATGTGAGAGCTGGACAGTAAAAAAGGCTGAGTACCGAAGAATTGATGCTTCTGAATTGTAATGCTGGAGAAGACGCTTGAGAGTCCCTTGGACAGCAAATAAATCAAACCAGTCAATCCTAAAGGAAATCAACCCTGAATATTCATTGGAAGGACTGATGCTGAAGCTGAAGCTCCAAAACTTTGGCCACCTGATGGGAAGAGCTGACTCATTGGAAAAGACCCTGATGCTGGGAAAGACTAAAGCAGGAGAAGGAGGTGACAGAGGATGAGATGGTTGGATGGTATCACTGACTCAATGGACATGAGTTTGAGCAAACTCCAGGAGATGGTGAAGGACAGGGAAAGCTGGTGTGCTGCAGTCCATGGCGTCGCAAAGAATCAGACATGATTTGGCACCTGAACAACAAGAACAGGATATAAATATATTAGTACCTACCTAGCTAGCATGGATATTATTAGGATTAAATGTATTAGTGCATGTAAAATTCTTCACATGTCATATATGTAGGTGCTCAAATGTTAGCTGCTGCTATTACTGGTTTTGTTTTTGGACTTTTTAAAAAAAGTCTGTATTTCTATAGAAACTAATTCAGTTCTCTTTTTTTTCTTTGCTCAGGTTTTGTTTTTTTATATCACTATATGTAAACATATCCCATAAATATTGCTGTATTTAAGTGTATGTTTTTATTTGTTGTTGTTTTTTTGTTTTGTTTTTTAATTTTTTTAAGTGTATGCTTTATAGAGTTTATTTTAATAGTTACATATTTCTTTTGTTATCTTTACCATTCTTCTGCTGTTTGTTTGCTGTTGTAAATATTGTAACAGTAAACATCTTTCGAGTATAAAGCTTTTCACACATTGAGATTATTTCATTATTTGATCTCTTTGGAAAGAGATCAAAAAGTTAAATTATAATTTGAAACATGAAATTAAAAAAAATTTTTTGACCCTTAAAGAACTTACATGTTTAAACTGTTTAATTTTTTAATAAGCAATGTCTGAATATGGTATAAAGTTTAAAAGTTCCAAAAGGATATATAGTGAAATATATACTCTCCTTTACATTCCTCTTCCTCAGCCACCCAGTTGTTCCTTGGAGTTGATCATTGTTACCAGCCTTTAGTATATCCTTTCAGTGAAAATCTATATATGTATATAAACATATCATTTTAGATGTACTTAAAAACACAGATACAAATGCTAGTTACTAAAAATTGTTTTTGATAACTTTTTACCTTATTTACTTTATATTGTAAATTATTAAATAGCATTATAAACAAAATTGCCCCATTTTGAAAGAACAGTTTATGGCAATCTGTATTATGGATTTGTACAATTTTTTGGGGGGCGGGGCGGGGCGTGTGACTTGTGGTATCTTCATTCTCCAACCAGGAATCGAACCCTTGCCCCCTGCAGTAGAAAGGCAGGGTGCTAACCCCTGGACTACCAGGGGATTCTCTACAATTTATTAATTAGTCACATATAGATGGTTGTTTAGTTTGCTTCCACTCCTTGTTTATTATAAACTGCTCCAGTGAATATCTTTATTCATCAGCATACCATATATCTATAGAATAAATTTCTACAAATGAAATACTGAGTAAAAAAGAATGTTATTTTGATGTTTTTGATATGTGCATTTTTACTTTGGATAAATATTGGCAAATTGCCTTTTGTAGTGAAAGTATGGGAACTTCCTAGGTAGCATTAGAGGTTAAGAACCCGTGTGCTGATGCAGGAGACATAAATGATGTGGGATTGATCCCTGGGTGGGGCAGATCCCCTGGAGGAGGGCATGGCAACCCACTCTAGTATTCTTGGTCTGGAGAATCCCATGGATATAGGTGCCTTGTAGGCTACGGTCCATAGGGTCACACAGAGTTCGACATATCTTTAGCAGCTTAGCACAGCACAGCACAGTCAAAGTGTGAAAGTGTTAGTGGCTCAGTTGTGTCCGACTCTTTGCAATCCCATGGGCTGTAGCCTGTCAATCTCCTTTGTCCATGGAATTCTCTAGGCAAGAATACTGGAGTAGGTAGCCATTCCCTTCTCCAGGGGATCTTCTCAACCCGGGGATCAAACGCAGGTCTCCTGCATTGTAAGTGGATTCTTTACAGCCTAAGCCACCATAGTTGTACCATTTTATACTCCGATGAAAATTGAATGAGAGTGCCTGATGTTTTTTCAAGCTTGGTGGGTTTTTTTTTTACCAATGTAATAGGTGAAAAATGTATCTTGTAACTTAATTTATATTTCTTTTGTTATGAGTGAGTTTGAGTATCTTTTATATACGCTGCTTAGAGCCATTTGCATTTCCTTTTCTACGAAATTCCTCATACCCTTAATCCATTTGCCAGGGCTCAGTTGTCTAGTATTTTCTTTATTGTATGGGTACTCTATATGTTTAAAAAAATCAACCTTTTGTTGATTAGTAGATTTTAATAGATTTCTGTAGTTTATCACTGTCTTTTTTGACTATTTTCATGATATATTTTAATTTTTATGTAGTTGTATTTATTGAGCTCTTTTATGGCTTGGGTTTCTGTCATATTTGAAGGTTTTCTGTTCAAGATCATAAATAACATTCTCTCATGCTGCCTTGTAGTACATTTTTCATGAAGAATTTTTTTTATGTGGACCAGTTTTTAAAGTCTTTATTGAATTTGTTATAATGTTGCTTCTTTAAGGGAAAGCTTTCTTAAAAATAATTTTATTTATTTACTTATTTTTGGCTGTACTTGTTCTTCATTGATGCACAAGGGCTTTCTTTAGTTGTGGTGGCCAGGGGCTACTCTCTAGTTGCGGTGCATAGGCTTCTCATTGCAGTGGCTTCTCTTGTTGCAGAGCACAGGCTCTAGGGCGCATGACCTTCAGTAGTTGTGGTTCCCGGGCTCTAGAGCACAGGTTCAATAGTTGTGACACACTTCTTCCTGGACCAGGGATCAAACCCGTGTCTCCTGCATTGGCAGGAGCATATTCTTTACTACTGAGCCACCAGGGAAGCCCACTTCTGTTTTTTATGTTTGTTTTCTTTTTGTCCACGTGTCATATGGGATCTTAGCTCCCTGACCAGAGATTGAACTCACATCCCTTGCACTGAAAGGCAAAGTCTTAACCAGGGGACTGCCAGGAAAGTCCCCTTCTAATACACTGTAATATTATATTTCCTCCCACCCCCCATGGATATGTCTTTGATCGTCTGGAATTTTTTTGTTGTTGTTGTTACAGGAAGTAAGGTAGATGCCACATTTTATTTAATTTTCCATTTGGTTACTCAGTTGACCCAAACCATTTATTGATGGTTTGTTTTTATTGTAGATTTAAGATAGTTTGTTGTTTTTATTGTAGATTTTTTTTCTTGTAGATTTAAGAATCTGCTGTTAATATATACTAAGTTCTTGTATGCATTTTGTGGGTTTATTTCTATTTTGGTGAGTTGGTTTATTTCATTTATATATGTCTGTTCATTTGTAAGTACCATACTGCTTTAAGTATTATAGGTTTGTAATATATTTCAAAATCAGATAGTTCTAAACCTTTCTATTACTTTTCTTTTTCAGAATTTTATTGATTTTTTTGCATTATTATTTCTAATACAAATATTTTCAGTCACAATACATACTGTCATATTGCTTCCTTAAAGGGCAATCCCAAGGTACACTGTGATTACCAATGTATAATTTTCGTTTCACTTCATCCATATAAGTCTTAGATGTAAGTTAAAAACACTGGGGTGGGGATCGGACTGACTTAATAAGAGACAAAATAAATGAAAGATGAGAATTCAATTGCTTTAACTTTATATATATATATATATATATATATGTATACTGGTAAAGTTAAACATTTTCTCCTATGTTTAATTGTATTTCCTCCTTTGTGAATTATCTATTTTTCTTTAGATCCACTTATCTGTTGGAGTTTTGTAAGAATTCCTTTTTCCATTACTGAATTATAACTAATCTACAATACTGTGTTAGTTCCAGGTGCATGACATAGTAATTTGATACTTCTTTATATTGCAAAATGATCAATATGATAAATCTAGTTGTCATTTGTCACCATAAAATGTATTGTATTGTTATTATTATTTACTATATTCCCCATTCTCCTGTACATTTAATTCCTGTGACTTGTTTATTTTGTACCTGGAAGTTTGTACCTCTTAATATCCCTTACCGCTTTTACTCATTCCCAACCTGCCTTCCCTGTGGCAACTGCCTATTTGTTTTCTGTATCTGTGACTCTGTTTCTGTTTTGTTTATTCATTTGTTTTAGTATTTATATTCCACTTATAAGTGAAATTATATGGTATTTATCTTTCTCTGACTTATTTCACACAGTACAATACCTTCTAGATTTATCCATGTTGTTGCAAATGGAGAATTTTCTTTCCTATTGAGTAATATTCCAGTATGTATGTGTATGTGTATGTATATGTCACATCTGTTTAACCTGTTCATCTGTTGACTTAGGTTGCTTCCATATCTTGGCTATTGTAAAAATGCTCAGTGAACATAAGGGTGCATATATCTTTTCAAATTAGTGTATTTGTTTTCTTCAGAAAAAGACCAGGAAGCAGACTTGCTGGATCATATGGTAGTTCTGATTTTAATTGTTTTTTTTTTTTTTTTTCAGTTCTACCAGGTTATTGCTACAACCCATCACCCTCCACCCTCATGCACACGTGCTCAGTCATGTAACCCCATGGACTGCAGCCTGCCAAGCTCCTCTGTCCATGGACTTTTCCAGGCAAGAATACTGGAGTGGGTTACCATTTCCTTCTCCTGATTTTAATTTTTTGAGGAGCCTATTACTTTCTTTGCTGGCCATATCAACTTAAATTACAACCAGCAGTGCATGAGGTTACCTTTTTTCACATCCTTGCCAACATTTGTTATTTGTGTTTTTTAAAAAATTAATTATTTTTTTTGGTCTTCATTGCTGTTCGTGGGCTTTCTCTAGTTGCAGTGAATGAGGGCTACTCTTCATTGCACTATGCAGGCTTCTCGTGGCAGTGGCTTCTTTTGCTTTAGAGCATGGACTCTAGGGAGCTCAGTAGCTCAGGGCCTCAATAGTTGCAGCATGTGGGCTCTAGAGAATGGGTTCAGTGGTTGTGACTCATGGGTTCAGTTGCTCCAGGACATGTGTAATCTTCCTGGACCAGGAATTGAATGGGTGTCCCCTACATTGGCAGGTGAATTCTTTTTTTCCTCCATTTTTTTTGTTTGTTTTGTTTCTTTTTTTTTTTTAACTGTTATTTTTTCTGTTTTGTTTTTCTCATTTTTTAAAAAATCTTTTTTATTAATTTTTTTCAAACCCTTGTGTCAAGGGCTGATTTTCGATAGATAGCAGCGAGGGAGCTGGTGCTATGTATGAAACCCTGATAGCAGGTGAATTCTTAACGACTGGACCACCAGGCAAGTCCTATTTGTGTTCTTTTTGATGATAGCCATTCTGATTGATGTGAAGTGATAACTCATTGTGGTTTTAATTTGCATTTCCCTGATGGTTAGTGATGTTGTGTCTGTTGGCCATCTGTTTGTCTTCTTTGGAAGAATATCTATTCAGGTTCTCTGCCCATTTTTAAATTCAGTTTTTGTTTTTATGATGTTGAGGTGTATGAGTTCTTTGTATATACTGAATATTAATTTCTTATCAGATATATTGTTTGCAGATATCTTCTCCCATTCAGTAGGCTGCCTTTTCATTTCATTGATAGTTTCCTTCGCTGTGCAAAAGCTTTTTGTTTTATGTGATCTCATTTGGATTTTTTTGCTTTTGCTTCCCTTGCCTGAGGAAGTTAGTTAGTTAGTTAGTTAAGTTGCTCAGTCGTGTCTGACTCTCTGCGACCCCATGGACTGTAGCCTACCAGGCTCCTCTGTCCATGGGATTTTCCAGGCAATAGTACTGGAGTGGATTGCCATTTCCTTCTCCAGGGGATCTTCCTGACCCAGGGATCGAACCCTGGTCTCCCACATTGTAGACAGATGCTTAACCGTCTGAGCCACCAGGGAAGTCTTGCCTGAGGAAAAATACATCCAAAAATATATTGCTAATAATACAATATTGTGAGTTAACTATATTTCAAGGACTATTTTTAAAAATATATTACTAAGACTGATTTCAAAATTGCATACTGCATGTGTTTTCTTCTAGGAATTTTATGGTTTCTTCTCTGCAGTTAAGTCTTTATCCATCTTTCACTTGTTTTTGTATATAGTGTGAGAGAGTAGTTCAGTTTAATTCTTTTGCATGTAGCTATTTAATTTTCCTAAAACCATTTATTGAAGAGATTATCTTTTCCCCACTGTATTTCCTGTCTTCTTTGGCATAAGTTAATTGACCATATAAATGTGGTTTCATTTCTGGTTCTCTATTCTTTTCTGTTGATCTATGTGTCCGTTTTTATGCCAGTAGCATACTGCTTTGGTTACTATAGCTCTGTAGTATAGTTTAAAATCAGGGCATGTGATACCCCTAGCTTTGTTCTTGTTTCTCAAGATCATTTTGGCTATTGAATATCTTTTGTGTTTCCATACAAGTTTTGGAATTATTTGTTCTAGTTCTGTGGAAAATGCTATGGTTATTTTGATAGGGATTGCATTAAATCTTGTGGTTAGTATGGTTATTTTAACAATAGTAATTCTTCTAATTCATGAATGTAACGTATTTTTCCATTTGTTTGTTTTTCAGTTTCATCAGTGTAATAACAGTTTTCTTAGTACAGGTCTTTTACCTCCTTAGTTAGATTTATTCTTAGGTATTTTTTTAATGCAATTGTAAATGTGATTGATTTCTTAATTTCTCTTTTTGTTGATAGTGTATAGAAACAACACATTTCTGTATTAAATTTGTTCTGTGCAACTTCACTGAGTTTATTAGTTCTAACAGTTTTTTGGTGCTGTCTTTAAGGTTTTCTCTGTATATCATGTCATCTTCAAATTGTGACAGTTTTACTTCTTCCTTTCCTGTTCAGATTTCTTTTATTTTTTTAATTAATTAATTTTTTCTGATTGCTGTGGCTAGGACTTTTAACACTATGCTGAATAAAAGTGGAAAAAGTGGACATGATGTTACTGTGGGCTAGTCATATATGATCTTTATTATGTTGAGGTATCGTCCCTTTATACTCACTTTGCTGAGAATTTTTATTGTAAATGGATGTTGCATTTTGTCAAAAGCTTTTTCTTCATCTGTTAAGATGACTGTATGATTTTTATACTTCAGAATGTGATGTATTATATTGATTTGCAGAAATTGAACCATCCTTGCAGCCTTGGAATAAGTCCCACTTGATCATGGTGTATGATTCTTTTAATGTATAGAATTCAGTTTTCTTTGAGGATTTTTGCTGCTATGCTTATCAGTGATACTGACCTGTAATTTTCTTTTCTGGTGTTGTTTTGTCTAGTTTTGGTGTCAGGGTAATCTTGGCCTCATAGAATGAGCTTGAAAGCATTTTTTTCCTCTTCAGTTTTTTGGAATAGTTTGAGAAGGATAGGTGTAAGAATTCTTTATGTATTGGTTATATCAAGCTTGTTCTATTAGCTGCAAAAATATTTCCCTTTTTGTTTAACTTCTAATTTTGACTTTTACATAATATTCAGTAAGTCAAACCTTAATTTTTTTTCTTATTGTGAGTTTTACTTTATCATCTAAGTTTAGAAAGTTCTATTCCATTGAAGGTTTTGCTAAATATTCACTTTCATTTTCTTCTATTAATAGTTTTTTTCATTTTTAACTTTGCTATGTCTCTGGAATTTACTTTTATATATATCACAAAATGAAGATCTAAATTGATTTTTTTCTGATCAGTTGTTCTTGTACATTGATTTATAAGGCCACATTTGTCACATATAAAATTCTATTTGTGAGCATGTATTCCATTATGTTGAGCTGTATGTTCTGATAACAGTACCACAATAAACAATTGTTTTTAACACTATTTTCAATACTTCTATATATACTTAACAATTTTTTTGTTTTTTTGGTGGTAAATATAAGATAAACTTTGTCATTTTAACCATTTTCAAGTGTACAGTTCAGTGGCATTAATTATAATCACAGTTGTGTATAGCCATCATGACTACCTATTTCCAAAACTTTTTCATCACCCTAAACAGAAACTCTGTAACCATTAAGCGATAGCTCCCCATTATCTCCTTCTGCTACCCTTTAGTAACCTCTATTCTTTCTGTCTCCATGAATTTGTCTATTCTAGATATTTTACCTAAGTTACATATAAGAATTATATTTGTTTTTTTGTGTGTCTGACTTACGTCACTTGTCATAATGCTTTTGAAGTTCATGTAGTAGCATGTACTAGAATTTTATCCCTTTTATAGTTGAATAATATTTGATGATACATATATATTATTTATCCATTCATCTGTTGATAGATACTTAGATTGTTTCTCCCTTCTGGCTATTGTACATAATGTTGCAGTGAACACTGGTGTATCTCTTTGAGTACCTGTTTTCATTTCTTTGAAGTATGTACTTAAGAGTGAATTTTCTGGGTCATATGATCATTCTGAGTTTAACTTATTGAGTAACCACTAAGTTATTTCTCACAGCAGCTGCACCCGTTTACATTCCCACTAGCAATGCATGAGTGTTCCAGTTTCTCCATGTCCTGGCCAACACTTGTTCTTTTCCTTTTTTTTTTTTTTAATAATTGTAACCATCTTATTAGATGTGAAATGGCCTGTCATTGTGGCTTTGGTTTGCATTTCCCTAATGACAAATGATGTTGACCCTCTTTTCAAGTGTTTACTGGCCATTTGTATATTTTCTTCAGAGAAATGTCTGTTCATATTCATATTCTTTGCTCATTTTTAATTGTTTTTGTGGTTGAGTTGCAGGAGTTCTTTATATGTTATAGATTTTAAATATTTATATGATTTGCAAATATATGTTCCCTTTCTATAGGTTGTCCTTTCACTTTAAAAAATAATAATTTTATTTATTATTTTTGGATCTTCTTTGCTGTGTGGGCTTTTTTCTAGTAGCAAGAGGGGGCTACTCTCTAGTTTCAGTACAAGGGCTTCTCATTGCGATGGCTTATCTTGTCTAGGCACCATGCCCTAGGGTGCTCGGGCTTCAGTAGTCGTGGCACGTGGACTTAGTAATTGCAGTTCCCAGGCTCTGGAGCACAGGCTCAATAGTTGTGGCACACAGGCTTAGTTGTTTCATAGCATGTGGCATCATCCCAGATCAGGGATCGAACCCATGTCTCCTGCACTGGCAGGCCGATTCTTCACTTTGAGCCACTAGGGGAAGCCCCATGTCCTTTCACTTGGTTGATAATGTCCTTTGATACATGAAAGTTGTGAATATTTGATAAACTCTAATTTACCTTTTTTTTTTTTGCTTATGCTTATGGTGTCATATCTAAGAATCTATTGCCAAATTCAAGGTCATAAAGATTTATTCCTTTATTTTCTTCTAAGATTTTAATGAGTTTAACTCTTATATTTATGTTATTGATAAACTTTGAGTTAATTTTTTATATTAAGTGAGATAGGGGTCAACTTCATTTTTTGCCTATGGA
Organism: Bos indicus; assembly: GCF_029378745.1. Lineage (NCBI taxonomy): Eukaryota > Metazoa > Chordata > Mammalia > Artiodactyla > Bovidae > Bos > Bos indicus. The sequence goes on along the minus strand of NC_091766.1, from coordinate 49,250,777 downwards.
AATCCAGTTTCTAAGTACCATATGTTGAGGAGACTGTATCTTCTCCATTGAATGGGCTTGGAACCATTGTCAAAAATCTGTTGATTATATATATGGGTTTATTTCTGACTCTCAATTCTATTCCATTGATCTGTATGTATATCTATATACCTCATTGTCTTGATCACTGTACCTTTATAGAAGATTTTAAAATTGGGAAGAACAAAATTGGAAAATTCTTCAATTGGATTTCTTTCATGACTTTTTTAGCTATTTGGAGCTCCTTGAAATTCTATATGAATTTAAGGATTGATTTTTCCATTTCTGCAAAAACAGCAGTTGGAAATTTGATGCGAATTGTGTTGAATCTGTAGATCACTATGAGTAGCATTGACATCTTAGCATCTTAACATTATTAAATCTTTCTATCCATGAACATGAGATGTCTTATCATTTATTTAGATCTTTTCAGTTTCTTTCAGCAATGTTTTATGATTTTCAGGACACAGGTTGATTAATTTATCCTAGATATTTTTTCAAGGCTATTATAAATGAAAGTGATTTCTTAATTTCCTTTTTGAATCATTCATTGTTGATATGTAGAAACACAACTGATTTTGTGTATTGATCTTGTAACCTGCAACTTTGCCATATTCATTTATTGGCTCTAGTAGCTTTCTTAGATTCTTTGGAATTTTTTATACAGGCATACCATGGAGATGTTGCCAGTTAGGTTCCAGACCACGACAGTTAAGCAAGTATTGCAGTAAAGCAAGTCATACAAGTTTTTTGGTTTCCCCATGCATATATAAAAGGGTTACACTATTCTGTAGTCTATTAAGTGTGCAATAATATTATATCTTAAAAAAGACAATGTGTGTAACTTAATCTAAAAAAATGTTAACCATCATCCTAGCCTTCAGTGAGTCATGATTATTTTGCAGTAAGATCACTGATCATAGACCACTACATGTGTGTTAAGTCACTTCCGTTGTGTCTGACTCTTTGTGACTCTATGGACTGTAGCCCACCAGGCTCCTTTGTCCTCTTGCCCATGGGATTCTCCAGGCAAGAATACTAGAGTGGGTTGCCATTTCCTCCTCTGGGGGATCTTCCTGACCCAGGGATGGAACCCACGTCTCTTATGTCTCCTGCATTGGCAGGTGTGTTCTTTACCACCACTCTACTTGGGAAGCCCTAGACCATTATAACAAATCTAACAATAATGAAAATGTTTGAAATATTATAGAATTAGCAGACACAGAAAGACATGGAGACATAAAGTGAGCAGTTGCTCTTGGAAAAATGGTGCTGCTAATCTTGCTCAATGCAGAGGGCTCAAAAACCTTCAATTTGTAAAGAAAAAAGCTGTATCTGCAAAGTACAATAAACTGGTGGAGGAATATTATACCTGTATATACAAGGGTCATGTTATCTGTGAACATAGTTTTACCTTCCTTTCCAATTTGGATCTATGCTTGACAGTATTGCCTAATGTAATACTTATTGTTTCAATTTTTAGTGGTCATTTTCTTATTATTCCTAAAGTGATTTTGGAAACTGTTTTAAATTGATAGAGTATATATTGAAGAAAGTATGTGAACATTAATTAACATAAAGATTTTTTTTTCTTTTCCATAGATTTGGCTAGCTGATTGGCTGCTGAAAAATAATCCCAACAAACCTAAACTGTGTCATCATCCAGTTGCAGAATAATCTTATTAAAATAAAACCCTCAAAGAACAAATCATGAGCTGTCTTACTATAAAAGTCATGCTTCTACTTAAAAAAGTAACTCCTAAGGGTTTATGTAACTACATGTGAAATTATTTCTTAAAAATAAATTTTAAAAAAAATCTATTTTGTGCAGCAGGTAACATTATCTCAGATAAAACATTAGTTTGGGGTATTATCTTTTTCTAATATGAAAATGGTATTAATATGAGAAGCACTTAGAATGTCAATAAAACAATGGCAACTTTTTATTTTTGCAGTTACAAAGTGGTGTTCAGTTAAGAGAACAATAATTCATATAGGATGCATCAGAGACAATTGAAGATGGTAAAACTACCATCCCTATGTAAAATTGATATTTTTTGTGCACCAACAAGAACCTACTTTACATTTCTTTGCCAATTTATTAATACAACTCGCATAATACATGAGGCAAAATTAGTATCTATTGAAAATACCACCAGGGCAGGGCTAGCTAAAGACACATTTGGTAGTATGTTAACTATATAGAAAAAGGCACTATACAGTTTAAAACCAAGTCTTGTACAGCTTTACAGTTCTTTTTTCTTTAGAAAGAGTGAGTTGTGCACAGGGAGGTTAAATGCTTTTAGACAAGCAGGAAACTAGAATCAACTTACTTATTATTATCATCTTCAACTTCCTTCTCTTTCTAATCCTTCTTTTCCGCCTTGATGACTATCTTTTTTGCTCCATGTTTTTTCTCTATCTTAGCAGCCTTCTTTTCATAAAGCTTCTTGTCATCTGCTGAAATGCTGTTCCATGTTTCTGCCAGTTCCTTTGCGACATTGCCAATGGGTATGCTGGGATATTCTCTTTTGGTTTGGAAGAACAGGAGAAAAACTGAAGGCAGCCTCTTGTATGCATTGGGATCCTTGAGCTTCTTTTTTTGTTTCTCCTTTAGGAGGAATGTAGGTTTTCATTTCTCTGTTATAAAGGCCTTGTCTACCTTTACTATGCCTTCAAAATTTTCTTTTTCAACTGACTTGGTCTTCCATCTCTCTGAGCACTTTTTGGAAAACTCTGAGAAGGTGACTGGGTACTTGTGCTCCTTCTGGCAAGTTTGCCCAAAGAATGCTTATGATGGTGCTTTGTGGTCTCTTAGGGCATCATTTCCCATGTTTAGTAATTTTTCCTCCCTGAGTCTCAAAGTCATCCAATGCCCGTCTGGCTCTCCCTTCCCCTCATGCTGTCTTTATGGAGGTCATTTTCTTGCAATGGCTTTCAATTTAAGATATGATTTTAACAGTGACGTAGTATTAAGTAATAGAAGGCTGATGTAAGATATTGCTTATTATTTTTTAATTTTGAGAAAATGTGGCATTTTAGTTATATTTTCCCTAGCCTATATTCTGTATTTACATGCATAATTAATGCATAGTTCAGAAAGATTAGTTTAAAAAATGTTAAGTATATAAGTAATTACAGTTTTCTTTTGCTATCCTATGGGCGTGCCTGATAGCTCAGTTGGTAAAGAATCCACCTGCAATGCAGGAGACCCAAATTTTATTCCTGGGTTGGGAAGATCCACTAGAGAACGGATAGGCTACCCACTCCAGTATTCGTAGGCCTCCCTGGTGGCTCAGCTGGTGAAGAATCTGCCTGCAATGCGGGAGACCTGGGTTTGATCCCTGGGTTGGGAAGATCCCCTGGAGAAGGGAAAAGCTACCCACTCCAGTATTCTGGCCTGGAGAATTCCATAGACTGTACAGACCATGGGGTTGCAGAGTCAGACACAACTGAGCAACTTTCAGTTTCTACTATCCAATAGTAGAGTGTTCCTATGAAATCTCTCATAAGCAGAAAGAATGTAGATAGAAGACTCAGTTACCTTAGTTTGTTCACATCTTGTTAACTGAAGCACAAAGTAAACTGAGATAAAGCCCAGATGCTCACTGACAGTTAAAAGCTATGCTGGCTTGATGCTGGGATGCTAGTGTAGTTCCTTAGGAAGGAACTTGGTGGTGCTGCTCTTGTTGCTCAGTGTGCACACTGCTGAACTCAGTTCAGTTCAGTTCAGTCACTCAGTTGTGTCCGACTCTTTGTGACCCCATGAACCACAGCACACCAGGCCTCCCTGTCCATCACCAACTGCTGGAATCTACCCAAACCCATGTCCATTGAGTCAGTGATGCCATCCAACCATCTCATTCTCTGTCGTCCCTTTCTCCTGCCCTCAGTCTTTCCCAGCATCAGTGTCTTTTCAAATGAGTCGGCTCTTTGCATCAGGTGGCCAAAGTATTGAAGTTTCAGCTTCAATATCAGTCCTTCCAATGAACACCCAGGACTGATCTCCTTTAGGATGGACTAGTTGATCTCCTTGCAGTCTAAGGGACTCTCAAGAGTCTTCTCCAACACCACAGTTCAAAAGCATCAATTTTCGGTACTCAGCTTTCTTTATAGTCCAACTCTCACATCCATACGTGACTACTGGAAAACATAACCTTGACTAGACTGACCTTTGTTGACAAAGTAATGTCTCTGCTTTTTAATATGCTGTCTAGATTGATCATAACTTTCCTTCCAAGGAGTAAGTGTCTTTTAATTTCATGGCTGCAGTCACCATCTGCAGTGGCTTTGGAGCCCCCCAAAAATAAAGTCAGCTACTGTTTCCACTGTTTCTCCCTCTATTTGCCATGAAATGATGGGACCAAATGCCATGATCTTAGTTTTCTGAATGTTGAGCTTTAAGCCAACTTTTTCACTCTCCTCTTTCACTTTCATCAAGAGGCCTTTTAGTTCTTCTTCACTATTTGCCATCAGGGTGGTGTCATCTGCATATCTGAGGTTATTGATGTTTCTCCCAGCAGTTTTGATTTCAGCTTTTGCTTCATCCAGCCTAGCGTTTCTCATGATGTACTCTGCAGATAAGTTAAATAAGCAGGGTGACAATATACAGCCTTGACGTACTCCTTTCCCTATTTAGAACCAGTCTGTTGTTCCATGTCCAGTTCTAACTGTTGCTTCCTGACGAGCATACAGATTTCTCAAGAGGCAGGTCAGGTGGTCTGGTATTCCCATCTCTTGAAGAATTTTCCACAGTCTGTGGTGATCCTCACAGTCAAAGGCTTTGGCATAGTCAATAAAGCAGAAATAGATGTTTTTCTGGAACTCTCTTGCTTTTTCGATGATCCAGCGAATGTTGGCAATTTGATCTCTGGTTCCTCTGCCTTTTCTAAAACCAGCTTCAACATCAGGAAGTTCACGGTTCATGTATTGCTGAAGCCTGGCTTGGAGAATTTTGAGCATTACTTTACTAACGTGTGAGATGAGTGCAATTGTGCAGTAGTTTGGGCATTCTTTGGCATTGCCTTTCTTTGGGATTGGAATGAAAACTGACCTTTTCCAGGCCTGTGGCCACTGCTGACTTTTCCAAATTTGCTGACAAATTGAGTGCAGCACTTTCACAGCATCATCTTTCAGGATTTGAAATAGCTCAACTGGAATTCCATCACATCTTCTGAAGATGGAAATGAGGGCGACCAAAGAGATACCTTAACCAAAAGCAGTGAGTAGATCTTGGCTGGATACTGGTTTTAAAAATCAATAAAAGACCTTTAGGGGACAATTAAGGAGGTTTAGGTTTGGAAATGATAGGTGATGTTAGGAAATAATTGCCAAATTTCAAAGAGTCAAAATTATATGAGCATGAAAAGAGTATGTCATTATCTTTAGGTGAATGCATTCTGAAATATTTAGGGGTAAATTGTTTTATATTTGCAACTTATTTTCACATGATTCAGCAAGAGTTATTTTTATACATGTAAAGATAAAGTTAGCAAAATATTAACAATTATTCAGTATAGTTGGTGGGCATCCTAGTATTATTTTCATTTTTCCGTGCTTTAAAACTATTCACAAATGAAGTTGAGGGGGAAAGATCTATTATCATCAAAATCTAGTGGTCTGTTTTTCACATTCTTGATAGGGAAACATTCAGATCCTATATAGCTCTTGATTAGATACACACATGAAACATACTAATCATTTATGATATGTTCTAGCCAGACATGTGTACCTTAAAATTATCTAGCCTTTAGGTCAACCAACCTTCTTACAGTAGTAGGAAATAATGTGGTCATCTAAAGAATACCATAAAGAAGCAAAAATTTACAAGATGGGATGTTCTGTAGGACAGAGGCCCCGGTCTTTCAACAAATTGGTGTTAGGACAAATGGGACTCTTTTAGATTAACAGAGATGTAAGATCCATAATCAGAATCAACACTTGTTTCTAGATTGAACCCTCATTTAGGCAGACAAGGGGCAAAGGACATTTTTGAGACAACTGGAAGATTTGAATCTAGATTAAGTATTAGATGAAAATGTGTTCAAAAGGTAAAGATTGTTAACTGAAGAAACATATTGCAAAGCAATATGTACAGAGTAGTCTCACTTTGATAAAGAAATACATATATGTGCATATGTGTGGATTAAGTTGTAGAAGGATGCCCATTCAAATGTTACTGTATAATCTCTGGATGGTGGTAATATAATGTTGTGTTTTTTTTTCTTATTTTTGTTTAGCTATATTTAAAATTTTCTACAATGTTCATATTACTGCTTTTGTCATTTTTAAAAAAGGTTTGGAAAGATAGGTGCCTTACTGGTTGCAACATTAATAGGGTTAGCAACACTTCCTTATTAATAGACTATCTTCAAGGTATATGTACGACCAAGATGCTTTACAAGTTTCGGTCCTGATGTTTATATGAGTTTTGGGACATATTCCTCCTGGAACTGGTATGTACACTGTATTTCAAAATACCTTTAACACTCATGTTGGAAAGACAAGCTAAAAATCTTAAAAATACAGATAAATAGTGGATGGCTATATTTTGAACAATGGCCAAGAGCATATAGGAAAAAGCAAATAATTTGTTACAATGAGATTCCAGCTTCAGGAGGTTATTTCCCCCACAAGAGCCTCCTCTTGTGCAAAAAAGTGGCTGCATTGTATATGGCAGAAAAATTCTATACTGGAAGCCATCTTCAGTCCCCAGACCTGCCATTTATTTTGTTTTTTAAGTGGAAGAAAAAAATAGAGAAACTTAATTTGAGACATGTTTTGGGAAAAAACAAATACATATAGATGGAAAACAATGTAGTTAGCCATAGGATTTTAAAATTTTGGACATGTTTGAGGTCATTATTTCATAGATCAGAACTAGAAAGTGTAACATAGAGTGAATAAGAAAAATGAGAAGACTGCCTTCTGACATAACCTGCAAGGTAATACCAAAGTCCTGTGTACACATTTGTTACTAAGTAATGGTAATTTAAGTAATTTAATGCATTTATCTTGAATGATAGTGTGATATTCTTATTAATCAAGGTACACAACTTCATTTAGTTCCTTTCTCTAGGACTCAAAAAGACCATAAAAGCAAGCAAGCAAGTATGCAGTTCTCTTTATGACTTGAGATTAAATAGCAGTAGAAGTGCCTCCCCTTACCCTACGCAACCCCTGCTGCCAACACATACACACCCTTCACGGTCTTCTTAAACTTTGCTGAGAAATATGGTACATGTCTAACCTGGGTGTACCTACCTCAGCTTCTATGTGAAGGGTTTTGAAAAGTAAACTAGTGCTTGGAAAACCCAGGGCAATAGTTTATCTGCCGTAGCTTAAGGGTGACACAGTTCAACTTGATTGGAAAGTGTCACGGTTACTTGTATATATATATGTGTGTGTGTATGTATGTGTGTGTGTGTGTATATATATATATATATATATATAAATAAAATTTTGGGCTTCCCTGGTGGCTCAGCTAGTTAGGAAGCTGCTTGCAGTGCGGGAGACCCAGTTTTGATCCCTAGGTCAGGAAGATCCCTGGAGAAGGGACTGGCTATCCATTCAGGTATTCTTGCCTGGAGAATTGCATGGACAGAGGAGCCTGGTGGGCTACACAGTCCATGGGGTCGCAAAGAGTTAGGCGCAACATTTTCACTTTTCATATATAATTTTCTTTCTTTCTTTATGGCTGTGCTGGGTCTTTATTGCTTTGCTTGGGCTTTCTCTCTGCAGTCAGTGGGGGCTACTCTTCATTGTGGTGCAAAGGCTTCTCTTTGTGGTGGTTCCTCTTGTTACGGAGGACAGGCTCTAGGCGCACAGGCTTCAGTAGTTGTAGCATGCTGGCTCAGTAGTTGTGGCGAGGCATATGGAATCCTCTGGGACCAAGGATCAAACCTACATTCCCTGCATTGGCAGACAGATTCTTATCCACTGTACCACCAGGGAAGTCTGTGAACTGTGAACAGTTACTCTCAAGAAGTACTTTCCCAACTCAGAAATACTGCCCCTTCTTTCTTGTAGTTAACTCTATATAAAAGTATTTAGATTAAGCTTTGAGTTTTCATTCAGAGATGGCTCAATTCTTCCTTGTTTGCTGCTACTTTGACTTCAAGTGCTTTTTCTTGAGTTCCTTATTTTTGTTAAGTTTCCCTGGTGGCTCAGATGGTAAAGCATCTGCCTACAATGAAGGAGACCCAGGTTTGGTCCCTGAGTCGGGAAGATCCCCTGGAGAAGGAAATGGCAACCCACTCCAGTACTCTTGCCTGGAAAATCCCATGGACGGAGGAGCCTGGTAGGCTACAGTCCACAGGGTCACAAAGAGTTGGACACGTCTGAGTGACTTCATTTTATTTTTGTTAGTCCGCTTTCTAATAACATTCACTGTACTAATTGTGCTAACATTCACTATACTAACCTTTGGAAGGACTGATGCTGAAGCTGAAACTCTAATACTTTGGCCACTTGATGTGAAGAACTGACTCATTGGAAAAGACCCTGATGATGGGAAAGATTGAAGGCAGGAGAAGGGGACGACAGAGGACGAGATGGTTGGATGGCATCACTGATTTGATGGACTTGAGTTTGAGCAAGCTCTGGGAGTTGGTGAAGGACAGGGAAGCCTGGCGTGCTGTAGCCCATGGGGTCACAAAGAGTCGGACATGACTGAGCAACTAAATTGATATTAACTCTGTGCCTTTCATTTAAGGTCTATAATTGCTTTATAAAAGTTAATTAAATCTTAGAAATCCCCAGACTTATGAGAGCCTTTAATAGAGAAATTTACTTCTAAAGGTAGAGTCTAGTGATTTCTGGCAATTTCAGATAAAGACTGTAAGGAAGATAACTTTCACCTCACTGAAGGATGTGACTAAAGGAAAAAAAAAATCATTGTAGAGCAGTTCTGCATAGCTTTCCTATTAACTAGATTCTTTAGTTCATTGGAAAGGGGAGATGACTAAGTAATATGATGTCTGTTCCATTCCTGCAACCAAAGTGACCCAGAAAGTTCTCTCCCCTCATTCAAGGGTTGATGACACTGCTGAGATTGATGCCTTTTGTTCCCAGACCAAATTGTTTTTTATAGCCCACCCCCTGCCAGCACTTTCCAAAGTGCCACTGCCATCAGCTCCAGAGGGAGCCCCTTCCTCAGGCTTCCTGGCCAGCAGCTGCACTGTGATGGCAGGGAGCTCGGAATGGGAGGAGAAAGCAGCTTGCAGACAAATGGGCAGCTAATCCGACCAACAGCCCATCACTAGAACCATAAAAAAATTCCTTTTTTCCCCCCACTTGCCTCATCTGCATTTCTTGGCTGAGGTGGCGATGGAATGCTCCTTGGGAAAGTTATGGTTTCACAGGTCTATCAAGCAACCTCAAATTTCCCCCCTTTTTTCTTTCTCAAACAATTCTGCTTAGTTAGCCTAGTGTTGTCAAATCACTACAGACCTTACAGGTAGTAAAAGAACAATAAGGGAATAGTAGAAACAACTTGGTGCCAATGAGATTGACAAATTAGATAAAGTCCTTAAAAGACACAGCTACCAACAGTGTCTCAATCTAAATGAGAATTTCTGGATCCTTCTTTAAACTTTCTGTCATTGTTTGGATCTCTCAGTGTTCAACTTTAGTTTAGAAGCAGCCCTACTGAACTTAGTAAGCATTCTCAACTGTTCTACTAAGATCCAGTTGTTTTTCACCACAAGTTTTCTATTTTGGGGGTAGAGAGGGTAAAGCTATTTTATTAGAATAAAATTTTTAAAATTTTATAAGAACATCTCAGGGATTAATCTTATTTTAATCAGGATTATAAAATTCTGATCCTTCTGAGTGGCCTTTATGTTAGGGCCAGAATGACAACCTTGCTGGTCTTTATATAGTGTTCCTAGTCCTTAACAATGTGAGAACATGTCAAGGCGAGAGAGGGTAAAGCTTATTTTATAAGAATAAGCATCTCAGGGGTTAATAAATCTTATTTTAATCAGGATTATAAAATTCTGATCCTCTGGGTGGCCTTTATGTTAGAGCCAGGATGACAACCTCACTGGTCTTTATATAGTTTTTCCTAGTCCTTGACAATGTGAGAACATTTCAAGGTGTCTTTAACATATATATGTGATTAGAGCCTCTTGCACCATAAAATGGTTAGCCACGGACCCATATAAAACAGTCAGTCTACAATGAGGTTGAAGCTTTGGAAACATCACATCCTTTTCAGTGGTACTTGCTTTTATAGTGTCATTTAGCAAATGGACTGTGAAGAATTAGTCATGCCAAACTTCTAACCATCCGATGACTAGCTACAGAATAAACATCCCCGATGAAAATTTTTAGATTTTAAAGCTTTAGTCTTTCTTTTCAAAGTTTCAATTAAAATAAAATACTATATCTACTAGGACCCCCAAGTTCTCGTCTATAACTTGTTTGCACCTTTCAGAGATACAAGATCAGCACTTACGTGCTACACATAAGTAGCACACCATTATGAGTTCCTTTATGCCTCTCAGGGGTGGTTTGAGAAAATGGAATCTTTGAAGCCACTGTAGTCTTTGTGGTGAGAAACATAATATGCTAAATTAAATCAAAATGTGATGCCGTTAGGCACATTAATGAAATCACATTGTTATATTCCTCTTTCTGTTATGCATATTGTAGGTCCCAATCTGAACACCGTATTATATGTAGGAAGCCAGACCCTCTGTTTAGCTTCCTGTGGGTCTGGATGCCCTCAACCTGTCCTTGGCTCTTCAGTGGTTACCTGGGTCTGAGGCCTGACTCTGGGATCTCCTATGCCATCTGAGCTGGCCTTTTCACTGGATTCCATGCCCTTGTATCTTCTTAGAATACTTTTCTTCCTTTTTAACTAGCCTTTTGATCGTTTACCTTTATCAGTGAGTTTGGTATTCCTGACTTCTACATAAGCCGCTATAAAGATTTTGATATGCCAGTTATATCTTAATATGAATTTTTAAAAGATTTTGAAATTCTGAAACACATTGCAGAGTAAGAGTTAAAATCAGTGTGCCAGCATGTTTTCTTCCTATTCTAACTGATCAGGGGAACCTGAGTTGAATGTACACATTGCCCATATAGAAAACAGGTTTCCTACTCCATGAGTAGTTGTTTGAAATTAAATTTCACTGCGTTGTGACAGAAAATACTGAGTATCTTGTGTGTATATAATATGCTATAAAAGTATTTTATAGTTGTTAATCTGGCATTCAGGACTCCCACAGACTGGTCAGAGTTTATCTTTCAAAACATGTCTCCCCAGAACCTGCCTTATGGTTGCTGCTGTAGTTACAGTCATCTGTTTGCTCACATTGCTCATTACTCACTTTGTTCATTTGCTAAAGCCATTCTCTTCCTTTACTCTGCTCTCCTATATCACGATACTGGAGTTTCTCCTGTTCTTTTAGGCTTGTACGATTCCTAGCCTAGGAGACAATTTCCTGTAATTTTGCTCTAATGCGTGCTTATCTCATGTGCATACAAACTACTCATGCTTAATTGCTGACTTATCTGGCATGTAATAATATACTTTGATATAATGTGCTGGACATAATGGTGAAATAATTTAGCATTTGGCCTTTATAAACAGCAAAGCAGTTTTATATCATAACTCCATTATGACTTCCTAGTTCTGTGACTGTGGGAAAAATTACTTAACCTCTCTGCGTCTGCTTCCTCATCTCTCTACTGGGGCTAATGATAATACCTACATTGAAAGTGAAAGTGTTAGTTGCTCAGTTGTGTGTGACTCTTTGCGATCACATGGACTGTAGCCTGCCAGGCTCCTCTGTCCACGGGATTCTCCAGGCAAGAATACTGGAGGGGGTTGCCATTTCCTTCTCCAGAGGATCTTCCTGATCCAGGGATCGAACCTGGGTCTCCTGCATGCAGTACCTACCTTACCAGGATTGTTTTAAGGATTAAATGTGATAATATATGTAAAATTACCTAACAGTGCCTCGTGACGCCGAGTAAGCACTCAGTTAAAGTTAGCTATTATTTTTTACCTTGTCTTTTTTTTTTTAAACTTATGTATGGACTATGTTCCCATCATTAATGGAAGGATTACTATCTATTGTTACCTATTATGTGCCAAGCATTGTGCTAAGCACTTTTCACTTATGTTATCCTATTTAATTTTTACAACAATCTTGAGGTTAAAGTGATTTGATATATAGGCCATATCTGGGAATTATTAGAGCCAGGGTTTTGAACTTAATTATATTTGCCTCTAAAACCTTTTTATTATTTAATGGTGCTTTTTCATAGACAAGGGAAACTTCTTATTTTTCTCATAGGGTGAACCAAGTGTGTGTACAAACCAAGTTCATTCATTTAATGGATTTATTGTGTATAAATAAATGAAATGGAACTTGGGGTTTTACTCCATTTATGCTATCGCTTTTTGTGGCCAACAGTCATATGTTCTCTTCCTCCTTCACTCAGAAAGTGCTTCCAAATTCCTTTTCATTCTCTGTAATACTTAAGGCACCAGTACCTTTATTTATACTTAATCACTGCATGCTCTTGTTTATCTGCTTAAAACAAAAACCTTTGCTAATTAATTTTAAACCTCCTAATCCAATCCCTTTATTTATAATCAAAGCAAACAAGGCTCAGAATAGCTAAGAGACCTGCCCAAGGTGACACATGAAGCTAATGGCTGGTGATCCAGGTTCCTGGCTCATACCCAGAGTGCTATTCATTATACCAAGAGCCTCTGGAGAAGAACCACTTGAAAATATTATCGTCATAAGCAGTTAAAAACCTCCACTTGCTGTCTTATTTGTGGTAGTAATTTAATAGTAAATCCCTGTAAAATATAATGTACAAAGAAGCTTCTGTCTGCACAGAATTCAAATTAGTAAAATCTAATCATAAGACTCTATGTACATGAAGAACATTTGACTGTTGGCTATTTTATAGGCTATCTGTTTCTAGAAACCAGAAGGTATTCTAATTTATTCTGTATGGCAATTGGTATGGGACATCTTATGAAGACCAGAACTGTCAGAATAGAGAAATTTAGAGGCTAGAAATAAAATTTTAGAATTTGAAAAAAAAAAATTCATGAAAATCTAATCAAATTCCCTTCTTTTTTATAGTAAAGATTTTGAAACAGAGAAAGTGGCATAGCTTTACAGTAAAATCTGTGGCAAAATTAGCATCACTTTTCTCACAATACTGAATTACCTCTCTTGGTTACCTCAAAATTAAATTGTGTTGATTGTCATAGAAAATTGCAGGAATAAATCCTTTTGGAAAAATGTAAGACAACCTTCATGCAACTAAAATTAAACATTACCTTAATCTCTTTTGGAACACAAACCCCATTATTATTCAGGCAACTTCATTGCAGGTGCAGATTTTCTTGGCTTTTTGATAGTCCTTATGTATTACTGGTAGAATTGATTTTTCACCAGAAATATCAGAATTCAGAAAAAGAGAAAATGGAATTATTTCAGCTAAACAAGAACTTTGAAAATCTCCTGATGTGATGTATTCCAAAGTGGCCTCAATTTTTCAGCAACTTCTGAACATGGAGAGGAATCAGAATGGGAATCATCTCTAAGAGAATCAATAGTTCTTTTCTAACATCTTAGCCCTAGAGACAACAAAAATGTCTGGCTGTTCATTAGAACTTTAACAAAAATTTCATCCTTGCTATTTTCTTTAGGTTGTGGAGTGAGTAGGTATACCTATCGGAGCCCAGAATTTGAGAGAAATTTTGTATTATTGTTAATTTTTAAATAAAATTTCATTCTTCCCAGTTTATGCTCCTATAGATTCCTGCCTGGTTTTTTTTTTCCCCTCTCACACCATGCCACCCAGTCTGGATATGAGAAATCAGGATGAGAAGATGACAGTCAGCATATGACACAAGGGGGAAATGCATCCATACCCTCAGCTCAGCCCTACCCTTCAAATTCTGGAGATTGTTTAGAGTCAACCCCAGGACACTGGTGAATGTGGGAAGCTCTTGAGGGGCAAGAGGTGGGAGGGTGCCAGGGGCCTGAAAGATCATATGGAGCTCCCTGCCAAGCTGGCCTAGGATTAACCCGTGGTTTCCCAGCCAGAGCTAATCCAGCTGTTTTGCTTTCCTGGGGTCTCTCATCTTAATCTATGAAATTGACCAACTGAGTTTGACCGTGACTGGCTTTGTTTTGCAAAACAAAATTGGTAAGGCAGGCCTCACGCTGACTGACTGAATGGTGTCATCAGCCCAATTCAAGGGGTGCCACAAAAGCAAGGAAATGAAACTTCAATTTCCTCCTCATGTTAAATGATAGCTTATCATACCGATTATGACCCTTATGCAGCTCAGGGTTAAGTATTTTATTGCTTTTTTTTTTCCCCCGCGAACAGCCATAAACCACTCTCTCCTTCCACTTTTTCCTCTAACCCCTGCCCCCAACAACACACCTGACTGAGGCTCATTGGAAAGGACTGCTCTCTGTTGTCAAAGGACAGACAACCCAAACATCCTTTCTTAACCCTACCAACCTGTCACGATTTTATCTTGATTCTAGGAAGTACAAGATATGTTTTAAGGCAAAACAGAAACAAGCCAACAACCAGGGTGGGAGGAAGTCTATCTGGCTTAAGAGTACCTTTATAATGTTCAGTTCCTCGCACTAGGATGAGCTCTCTTCAGTTCTGGGCCAGGCAGAGATGGCTTGCTTTCATCTCTATGTTCCTACTGTCCCAAATAAAAGTATACACTTTTATTTGCCTGTTTATCACACCACATTATTATAGGCACAGGTGTGCTTTCCTTTTTGATCAGGAAGAACTGTGTCCCTTCTTGTGTACCTCCTAGACAGGCACCTGGCACAGTCCATAGAAGACATTCACTGAATGAACAGATTGATGGAGGCTCCCCACAAAGATGAGGTCATCTATTTCTCTACCTGCCAGCAAATCTGTACCTATCTATTCCCAAAATCAGAAAGAGGTTCAGTTGCTCAGGTTACTCCCTGGGCACGTGTAGACAACAATGGGAGAGGCGTGGTGTTTCTTTGGACTTGGGCCTGTGCCCTCTTCCCTTCACTTCCTACTCCTTTTAGGAAATCTCATTTACTCCCATGGCTTCAGTATTGGTGACTCCAGAATGTGGATCTCCTTCTCAGAGTTCTTCTCTAGTTTATTTAGCCATTTTCCCCAGACTTAATAGCCAATTGCCTGCTTAATATTTCCACTTGAATGTCTCAGAAAAAATGTAAAGTTAATGTGTTTGAAATGGAACACTTGATCTGCATCTTCCCATTATCCCTAACCTGGTCCTCATTTTGCCTGTATCTGTAAATGGCACCACCTGCCACTCAGTTACTAAAGCTAGGAAACTGAAGGTCATCCTAGATCCTTCTTCTCTCACCCATCACATCCAGTCCATCAGCAACTTTATTGGTGCTACCTCTTTTATCTGTACTGTCCATGTTTCTTCTTGCCTCTGTTCACTTTATCCCTGCCTTAGTCTACTTCACTATCAGCTCTTGCCTGGCTTAATACAACTGCCTCCTTGTCTTCAGGCTTCCACCCTTGACCATCTCTGGTTCATTTTCCATACAGTAGCCAGCATGAGTTTTCTTACAAGGTAAATAGGAGCCTATCACACCCTAACTTAAAATCTTTCAATGGCTTTCAATTTCTCTGGAACAAAATTCAAACATTTTACTGTGACCAGCTGGGTCTTGGATGATCTGGACCCTGCTTACTTTTCTAAGTTCATCTCATGTCACCACATGCAAAGCATTCTCCAGTTATATCAAACTTTTTATCAGTTCTCAGAATTTCCCAAGCTCTTTTCTGCTTTGGGCCTTGCTGCTTGTTAATGCTTCTCTCTGAAATATGTTTTCTTAAAGCTCTTACAATTAATTCCTTTGGGTATGAGTTTAAATGTCAACTTCACAGAGCTCTGACCAGTTTTTCTTAAAATGTTGCTGCCTTATTGTAAGAGCCCTACAATTTCCATCATGACACTTATCTCAATCTGTGATAGCCTATTTTTTTTTAACTTATTCATTGTATGTGTCATCCATGAAAATGCTAGTTCCATGAAGGCAGAGACTTTGTCAGTGTCATGAACTTCTTTATCCCTCGCATTAGTGCTATGCCTATAACAGAGTATGTGACCAAGAAATGTTTATTGAATGCATGAAGTGAGTTATAAATAAGAGCACTATATAATTGCCATCAAACAGTACACTTTCTGGAATGAAAGGAGGCACAATTACAATTATACTTGGAATAGCATGTATAAAGTATGAGACAATAGAAAGAGCACTGGATTTCTAGAGATGTCAGCATTCAAGGTGACTCTGATTTTGTGTCCTTCAACATTTTTATCTAGGTGAAGCCAATTTAAGGTGAATATGAAGGAGAGGAGAAGGGGTACGTACCATGAAGCTTAATGTAGCTGGGAGAATAGGCTGACCTTTTCCTTTGTCTTGGGCTCAAGTGATAACGGTATGTTTGAGAACCTCAAATGTTCTCTTTCATTCTCTTTAGACTTAACATTTTCTTTTTAAATATCACATACCATATACAGGGGCTTCCCAGGTGGTACTAATGATAATCTGCCTGCCAAAGCAGGAGATACAAGAGGCACAGGTTCAATCCCTGGGTCGGGAAGATCCTCTGGAATAGAGGCAACACACTCCAGTATTCTTGCCTGGATAATGTACAGAGGAGCCTGGCAGGCTATTCCATGAAACTGCCAAGAGTCATACATGACTGAGTGACTGAGCACACACATACCATATGCAAGCCCTCCCCCCATCAGTTAACCAGTCTAAAGTTACTGCCCCGCTGATTGGTCCTGAGAGTAGTTTGGACCACTAACCCCAACTCCAAGAGCAGAGGACCTAGAAATTGATTACATTTGAAATTAGAAGACCTGAGGTCTATCCTCAGCTTGACATTTAACTAGGCAAATGACCTTGGGCGAATTTCTTTCCTCTTCTGTGAAGTGAGAGGTTTACAGGAGATGACTGCTAAGGTCTCTTTCGTCTCTGAAATTCCATGTCCTGTACAAATCACCCAGCAAAGGCAGTGTCATGAGAGGCTGGCAGAGCCACCAAGAGGGGTAACAAGGCCCTACTTCCAAAGAGGAGACTTGACAGCTCTATCACTGAGGCATAGAAAAGTACATAATGTCTAGATATCATAGGCGGTAAAATTTAGTTTGTATCAAATACAAGGCAGGCAATTTCAAAGAGCAGATAGACCTTAAAGAAGAAAATGGTTTTAACTGAGATATGGAAGTTGCATGGAAATGGTGTATACAAGAATTGTCATAACCTAGTCTAGCTGAAACTGAGGAAACAAGGGATAAAATTGAAAAAGCAAAATAGGCGTTACCTCTGGGAAGGGTGGTAAGCCGGCAGGAGAAGGGAGTGTAGGTATTACTATTACTCACTTTTTGGTCTGTGTATTTCTAAATTTTTTGGATTTTCATGAGATTATGTTCATGGGAATTTTTTTTTCAATATTTACAATAAGATTGTGTCAAATTTAGGAGACTTGAGATGTCAAGCCAGAGAATTGGGACTATATTCACTAGGATAGTGGTCCCCAACCTTTCTGGCAACAAGGACTGGTTTTGTGGAAGAGTTTTTCCGTGGATTGTAGGTGTGGTGGATGGTTTCAGGTGATTCAAGTACATTACCTTTATTGTGTACTTTATTATTATTACATCAGCCCCACCTGAGATCATCAAGCATTAGCCTAGAGGCTGGAGACCTCTGCTCTAGGACACTGGTGGTTTTCTTTTTAAGCCAGGTTATGATGAAGATAGTGTCTTAGTAAGAAAGTATGATAGCATTGTGTTGGGTAGAGAGTTGAGCACAATATCAGTTATTGAGTTAGCACAAAATTCAGGTGCAATATGACAAGCTGAGCAGAGGGAGAAGTCGAGGATGATGCGTTAGTTAAGCCTTAGTCACTCAAAGTGTCATTAGGTTACTGATGGAAGTAGAGGACTCATTTCTGTCACTCAAATAGAAATGGCTTGTGGAATATTAGAGCTGTGGTGCCTGGAGCTTGCACAGAAACAGAGATTTTGGAATCATCAGCACAGAAATAAAACTGGGATTTTAAAATAGCTAAATGCTTCACAGGTGAGAACAGAGAAGGAAGCGTGTCCTGACTGTCAGCTTCATGTTCTTGTCCCTGCGCTGCCTGCAGGCCCTTAGGACAGGAGGATCTTGTTGATTGAGGTTCTGGCTGAAGTGGAGGGGTTAGAAATGAACTTGAGCCATGGAGAAACGCAAGTGGGGCCTGATGGGACAATCAAAGTTCTGTGACAGCCAAGAATAGGTAGATTCTTCAGATTCTTGAGGGCAAAGGTGAATGCAGTTGGGGTTTAAGAAGTGTATCTGGCTTACACCCTACCTACCTCCTCACCAAAACCCAAAGCTGGTGCATTTGAATAAGGTCAAGGAAAAAATAGTGTAAGAGAGAACTAGTGAAAAACTGAAGTAATTCAGTTATTCAGGTTGGATAAAAGGAATGCTTGAAGGCCAGAATCCATGATGAGGGGTCCTAGAAGATTTGGTAGACTTAAAACACAGTAGTGCTGATTCAGGTTAGGCATGCGGCAAATGTCCTGATAGGCACTTTATCCTAGTAAGGAAGTATTAGCTTCTCCCTCTATCCCTGATAGTCTTTGAAAACAGAGTAGAAGATGTGCTCCTCTTCACTAGGCCTTTGATTGGGAGCTCTCTTGTTAAGAAGCAGATAGCTGAATCAAGTGATCTCTTATAGATTGCCAAGAAATGTCAAGGGACCATCTCACCATCCCCTAGATCTGTCATAGGTATACTCTGGTACCTGGGAATCTGAGGGGAATGTGTACCACCTTTCCCTTACCCACATCCCACCCATCCCCTACCATATTCCACCTCACTTACCCACTGCCTACCTCCTCCCTCCCTGACCAAATGCAGTCTGAGGCTTCCCAGAGCCTTGGCCTAATTTCCTCAATGCTTTCATTGGTCATCATACATTCATTTTTTGATAAAAAGGGCAGCCTGGCAGGGTGGGCAGAATACCAGCCATGGAGAGTGTTCAGGACCTTGGAATCTAATGTTCAGCTATCTCGCTTGGTGATACTGGGGGTTGGGAAGCAGGGGGAACTTTCCTCCTCCAAACCTAACTTTCCTTCTGTGGTGTGAGTGTGCTCGCTTGGTTGTATCGACTCTTTGTGACTCCACAGACTGCAGCCTGACAGGCTTCTCTGTCCATGGGATTTTGCAGGCAAGAATACTGGAGCAGGTTTCCATTTCCTTCTCCAGGGGATCTTCCTGACGCAAGGATCGAACCCGGGTTTCTTGCATCTCCACTTTGGCAGGCAGGTTCTTTACCACTGTGTCACCTGGGAGTCCCTATCTCCTGTGGTAGGGAATGCAGTAGAATTAGAAGGATGTAGAGCACTAGTCTCACCAGAGGTCTTTAACTTCTTCTAGAAGTCTTTGCTCTGATCTTTGTTTTCATCCCCCTCCCACCCACCCAAACATCTTTATCTAGGCCCTTGATCACTATTTTGAGATCAGTTATATGAGTACTTTGTGATCTGGGGCTAGAAATTTGTCTTTCTCTGGAGCCTGTATTTTTTCCCTCTAGCCTCTAAAGTAAACACCCCTCTTTTGACTTTTCCTTTGAAACTTTGACCTCTACTGTAGACCACACTGGTTAGCCTCTTTCTTTGAGTACCCCCTGGAGAACCAGGATTCTGCCCTCCCAAGTCAGCGGGAGCCAGGCTATCTGCTTTATCATTCCAAGGAAGGCCTTTGCAAGTCAAAAGTTAGGTTTCTTCTCTCTGGAGAAGGGCTGAGAAATGTGACTCTCCTACTTGTAGAAGAGGGAGGAAAAGGACACCTTTCACTGCATATAAATGGAGTCCTTCTACAAAGCTGTCATGACAGTTAAGAATGTTGCCAGGGATCCCTGGGGTCCCAGAGTGTAAGTGGTGTAAAGGAAGAATATAAAGTCATATGGTAGGAAGTCTGAATTCAAATCTACCTCCTTATGTTTAAGGTTGGTTGCTTAACTTCTCTGAGCCACACTTTCCTCAGTAGTAAGGGAAATAATTGTAACTCTAACTGGATTGTTCTGAGGATTGGAGATACATATTAAACATCTGACACTTAGTAGATGCCCAATTACTTCCTTTCCGCCCTTACGACCACACACCAGCAAGCCCTAAGGAGATTGGCAGGAGACCATGGGAAACTGGGAATAGGCCTTAGGGTTTTCTTGTTGTTGTTCAGTTGCTAAATCGTGTCCGACTCTTTGCTACCCTGTGGACTGCAGCATGTCAGGCTTCTCTGTCCTTCACTATCTCCCGGAGTTTGCTCAAGCTCATGTCCATTGAGTTCTTAGGAGTCATTAATTCTGCTCATGGCAAAGATGGGGAGAAGAGGGAGAAGGAAGAAGAGGTGAAGGAGGAAGAGGAGGAGAAAAAGCTTTGTAAGGGCCTGGCAAGCCTAGACTGAGAAAACAGAAGCTTCTATTCTCCAGGCAATGTGGAGCAGTGCCTGAATTTACTGAAATATGGGACTTGGCTCATGGACAGGTTTCCCTCATCGAGTTGATTCCTTTTTCAGCAGTTTTTCAAGATCCACTATCAGATTGTGACTGCCAACCTGCCTGTCTTGGGCCCCGAACCTATCAAACATGAGTTTTTACTGTTCTGTCACCTTAGTGATAGCCAGCTTGTTAAGGATGAGCCAAAAGGGTAGGAGTGTAGGGTTGTAACTATTGAATCTGAATGCCACTGTAATGCCTAGAAATGACCCCCTGACAGGAAGGTGATGGATGCAGAGAAATCCAAATTCCTTTAGTTTGTAGCCCAGGGTCCATGTGGGAAGATTGGTTGATTGCCATGAGGGTAAAATGAATGAGGTTGGAAGAAGCTTGGAAGGATTGGGACTATGCGCTTTGAGGGGAAGTAGGCAAACTGTTCATGGAATTCTCAGTTTCATTAGTGAAAATCTCAAATATAAACCCCTAGAAAACATAAGGCATGTTCTCCATGATTGACAGTTGGGTTGGGAAGATCTGCTGGAGAAGGGATAAGCTACCCACTTCAGTATTCTTGGGCTTGCCTTGTGGCTCAGATGGTAAAGAATCCGCCTGCAATGTAGGAGACCTCGGTTTGATCCCTGGGTTGGGAAGATCCCCTGGAGAAGAGAAAGGCTATCCACTCCAGTATTCTGGCCTGGAGAATTTCCACAGAGTGTATGATCCATGGGGTTGCAAAGAGTCGGACATGACTGACTTTCACTTCACCAGGCATCAGGAATGGTTTTATTTCTGAAAATCTCCCCTAAGGTCATTTGGGAATGTCAACAAGGTCCTGGAGAAAATGTCAAAGCATCAGATACCTGGGGTCTTTGGATGGAGATTCAGTTATGGATAAAGAGAAAAGTCTAGTTTGTTCAATTCCTTAGCAGTTTCATAACTCAGGTTTCATGATGAGTAATTTGGCATCTATATTTATTGAGGGTTTAACCTCAAAGTCAGATAACTGTTTTCCCTCTGAGCCCCAGGAAAATAATCTTTTCTTTTGGTTGCCTATTACTTCACCACAATTTTTGTACTTAGATGATATCTCTTACATCCCCCCCTTCTACTACCACCTCTCTCTCTCTCTCTCACACACACACACTTCTTTGTTGCTAACTGTAGTGTGTGTGTGTGTGTGTGTGTGTGTGTGTGTGTGTGTGTGTTTACCTTCCTTGAAGTGAGGTAGAGGAAATCTTCCATTTCCTTGACATAGGCTACTTTTATGGATTTCTTCTTGTCTCTGGTGTCTGACATCTGTGATAGTTGGTAGTTTTAAGTGCACAAATGATTGAGGGCAGGAGAAGGGGATGACTGAGGATGAGATGGTTGGATAGGATCACCAACTCAATGGACATGAATTTGAGCAAACTCCGGGAGACAGTAAGGACGGGAAGACTGATGTGCTGCAGTCCATGGAATCAGAAAGAGTCGGACATGACTTAGCAACTAAACAACAACAACAAAATAGAGATAAGTGTAGACTTGCAAAGCACCTGCTTATGGTTTTTCTTGAGATGCCAACTTCCTTAATAAATATTTTACCTTCTTTTTCACTTAAACAAAAACAATGGATTGGTTATTCCCTGTTGGCATTAAAAATTAATGTTCTATTAATTCTTTTTGAAGACAAAAAATTTGTTTATTGTGGACAAATATAAAAATACAGAAAAACACAAAAAGGAAAACAAACCACTCTATTTTGGTATTACATGACAGCTAATATTTTTCTCTTTTTAAAACAAAATTGAATTCATTCTGAACATGCTGTTTTGTAACTTTATTTGCTTAATTGTATCATGCATGTTTTTCATGTTACCAAATATTTTTCCAGAATATTATTTTAATGGCTAATATTCCATTGTGCAGCCATGAGTTAATTAGTGTGCCCCAATGTTGAACATTTAAATTTTTTTTTTTTTTAATTTAAAACATTAAGAATGTTTCCCTACTCTTGGTGATCAGCCACTTTACTTATTTATTTAACATAGCTGAATATCTCTTCCCTGTGGGGTGTTTGGCCTTTGCAGAGAGGGAAGACTCTAAAGGCTGAGATGCTCAGATTTAGGAGACCAGTGGCTGAGCCCCTAGGGCTCTCCCCCCACAGATTACCAGTGGAAGATGTAGAAGTGCAAATGAGGAAGGGAGAATCCACAACTTTCCCAGTCTCTTGCCTTGGAGCCCAGCTCCTCCGTGTACAGACACCCCAGGAAGCCTAAGTTGAGAGAGCAAACACACTTTGAATATGGTTCAAGTTCAAAGGGCTTGCTTGTTCCTCAAGTTGCTTAGGTTGCATTAAAATAATACCTTCTAAATAGAGAAATCTGGGTTATTTTCCTATAGGCCAGTGCTTGCGTCTGAATTTTATTATCTGATATCTAACACTAATATCAAGGGGTTGGTATTTCCAGTTTCTCTTTTAGACTTGTACATCATTGGAATATAGAAGTGGGGTTTCTCATTCCATTTCTGATCCTAAGGTTTCCAAGGAGAGAAACAAAAAGTCTCAAATATGTATACTAGAAGGATTTATTGCAAAATGAAGTTGAGTTCCCAATTTGGGAAAATAACAAAAGAGAGTTGTTCTATAGCTCTTTTGGGAAAAATCCCTCTTGGGAGGCTTTGACTGGATAAGTTGTAGTCACCTGTCCACTTACTGTGCCAATCCCTTCTCCATGGCTCCAGAAATGGTTTCTGAGTTGGAAAAGTTGTCAGGTTATATGGACTGGTTTCCCCAGGAATGGGTAGGGAGAACTTTTCAAAAATGTGCATTGAGTTAAAAAACCCAATACCAAAAATACGTCGCTATAGGCAGGTGTGTAGTCTCTGCCTCACTTATCTCTGTGAACTTATAGTTGATCTTTCCGGAGCTAGCTAGAGTAGGGGAAGGTTACTCCTTCAGGAGTCTGGACAGAACTCTTCCATTTTTGGCTTCCATTCCCTCTGATTCTTAGCCATACAGCTGGGTTAGATGTGGTCTGAAACTCCAGGGGCAAGTATTTTGAAGGTCTTTCTGGATACAGACCCCAAATCAAGCTTCCCCTTTAGCAAGCTATAGAATTATAGGCAGGAAGACCAGGAAGTAACTTGCAGAAAAGATGAAATGGGGTCTACCCAAATTAGGAGGCCCAGATTCCCATTTCAGCTCTGTCAAGAACATGCTGTATCATCTCGGGCCTCCACTATCCCATGTACAGCAGATATCAAGAGGACAACAGATCAACCCTGTGGTTTTCCAATTGTTTTCCTTACCTCTTCTCTCCAGGAGAGAAGCTGTGCCCCCTCCACTGTCATACAACTGAGCAGTAAGTTCCTGGGGGGTGCTGTCAGGCACTGCCCTTGCCCCGGGGCTGAGCACTGCCTGGGGAGCTCGTGCAGTAGTACTTGTTCACCACATGCCGACACTGCTCACACTTGACAGTGCAGCACCACTGGAATTTGCAGTTACAGCTGCTGATAGCCTCGGTTCTTCTCTCTTCCACCTGCAGGCCACATTCTGTGCACAGGCGCCCACAGCTGCATTGCTCCCATCTGGATGTGTTGCGGCTGTTCTGCAGACATTCCCGACCTTCTGTGCCATAGATGCCCAAGCTGGAATTGCGGGTACAGTAATCAGGTGATTCCTCTAAAAAGATCAGCTCAGCTTCTGCACTAGGAAGGAAGGCCTCGGTGGGTATCCAGTGGCCCTCGGCACTGTTCCCAGCCCTTAGCTGCTGTTTATCCATCTCAATTTTCAGTGCCCGTTCGTACTTGGCCTTTAGGTAGTTGCCCAACTCCCTGAAGTTAGCTAGCTGTAGCCAGCATGTCTGGATGCTACAGCTGCCTGAGATGCCGTGACATTTGCAAGTTCTCTTCATGGTGGCTCTCACTGCCTTCAGAGAAAGAAAGAGAGAGGGAGGACAAAAGGAGATTGGCTCTGGGTAGAGAAGATCAAAGGCTAGCAATTAATGGAATATTTTAGAGTTGTATTTCTTAACTTTAGAGTACATCAGAATTATGAGGGAGGCCTGTGAAAAATACTTATTCCTGGGCCCTACCTCAGATCTTCTCAATTAGGAAGTTCAGGGGTTTAAAGGCTTTGATATTGGTGATTTTAATGCTCTTCTGCGTGATTCTTATGGAAAAAGCCAGGCAAGTGTTGAGAAGGTGACTGGAGAGAGGAAACCTAGGCTTAAGGCCCAACTATATCGCTTGTGAGCTTGTTTCTCTTTCTGCCCATAAGATTAAGAATGATCAAGAAAGTACTTTGTTAAAAAGAAGATGAAGAAGAAAGTACTCTGTAAACTAAAAATGAAAAATATGATAATTGGTACTAAGTGTTATAGCTGGGGGCTTGAGTGTTTGTGTGTGTTTGGATTTGTTTTTTGGGCTGTCTTCCAGAGGGAAGGAAACCTGAAGTCTGAAGCCCTATCCCCAAGGTGATTACATTATTGTCGCTTTGAAAACCTCTTCTCTACACTGGGCAGCCAGGGCATCTAGGTATAGGTTCAAAGCAAAATTTTTATGCTCTTAGCTCCAAATACAACTAGAATCCAGATTTGAGTTCAGAACACTCCAAGGATTTCCATGCACCCCAGAAGTCTTTGGGGCAGTTGATCTTCCAGAGAAGCTTAGATCAGTCCCAACCTCTCCAGACCCAGAAAGACATTAGGACATAAGTTGTATGATAAACCCTTGTTAGTTTCCAGTTGAAATGGTTAAAATTTTAAGCCATGGAAGCAGGGCCTTGGATCTGTATTGTTATATGTTCTCAGAAACCTGCCTGTAGAAGGAGTTAGCATATAAGGTTTAGTGATAAAAGGACTAGACTGGAAGATCTGTGTTCATTGCCTGGTTCTGATGCTAATTGGTTGTATTGCCTTGGCCAAGTGATAGCTCTGCCTTAACTGGTTTTGTCATCCAGAGAACAGGACTAGCTATCCTAGTCCTGCTGGGTGGTAAGGGATGAAACATGTTTGAGACAGCTCTTGATAAGTTGTGAAGGTCTGTACAGATGTGAGACTGTTGTAAATGCTCAGCCTGTTGGCTCACTGGTCAACTCTTATACGTACCAGCCTGCCTGCTCTGTTGTTATGAAGATTCATCAGGGCTCTGGCATCCTTCCCTTTCTCCAGGCTGTCCACAAAGAGTTTGGAGATTCTTTCCCCAAATTCAACATTGTCACTACAACCTCCCCAGATCCAGCCATGGCCTCCTGCACATAAGGAAAGAGTAAGTTCTGTGTGTAGCTTCCAGCTGAGTCCTAGAAGAAGACTCACGGTCATTTTAGCTGACATAGCCAAACCATCCCCAAGAGTTGTAGAAGTGTGTAAAGCTATAGCTAAAAGTGTGACAGGGAGGGAATTCCCTGGCAGTCCAGTGATTAGGATTCCGTGCTATCACTGCCATGGCCTGGGTTCAATCCCTGGTCAGGGAATTAGGATCCCACAAACTGTGCAGTATGGTCAAAAAAAGAAAAAAAAAAGTAGGACAGGGAAATGGAGGTATTTAGGGTGGGAATGGGGGTAGGGGGCAGTCCTATTTCTAAAGTCAACTGCCCACCCTCCAGGTACTCCCCAGCTCTAGACAATTCAACTCCATACCCAAAGTAAAATTAAGATGCTGGGGCTGGCCCAGATGATCTCAAAGGTTCATTGCTGTTCATTTTAGAATTCTGTACCATTACTGTACAGTAGTCTTATTAGACTATCTCCTCCCTCATTCGGAGAAGGCAATGGCACCCCACTCCAGTACTCTTGCCTGGAAAATTCCATGGACGGAGGAGCCTGGTAGGCTGCAGTCCATGGGGTCGCTAAGAAGTCAACTGAGCGACTTCACTTTCACGTTTCACTTTCATGTATTGGAGAAGGAAACGGCAATCCACTCCAGCGTTCTTGCCTGGAGAATCCCAGGGACGGGGGAGCCTGGTGGGTTGCCGTCTATGGGGTCGCACAGAGTCGGACATGACTGAAGTGACTTAGCAGCAGCCTCCCTCATTAGTGACAAATCTGAATAAGGATTTTCCAGGCAAGAATCCTGGAGTGGGTTTCCATTTCCTTCTTTAGAGGATCTTCCCAACCCAGGGATCAAACCCAGGTCTCCCACATTGCATGCAGACTCTTTACTGTCTGAGCCATCAGGGAAGGCCTATAAGTCTCTTAGGCTATCTGCAAATAATTTGATATCTATGGATTATGGACAAGCCATTCTAAGCCTGAAATACGAGGGTTAGCTTTAAACTCTCTTTGTCTTCCTCCTTCCTAGATGCCTTGTTGATTTTAGAGCTTGGTGCTACTTGCTTATCCTCTAATCATCTTAGCAGAGTCTTGATCTAGGAGTGGCCACCATGGAAATTTCTGCTGGGGTTTAGGGGTTTGAAGAAGCTGTGTCTCTCAGGCTTTCTCTGGAAGACTTTAGCTTATGCTCAGCTCTAAATCCCTTACCTTTTCCCACACCCATCAGAGGGCACAACTTACCTGTTTTACCATTTTTTGACTCATCACAGCCACAGTTTTCAAAGTCACCCATGCTACAGTTCTTGGTAATGGTGTACATGACTCCAGCAGAGCTGATAGCGTGAATGAAAGAAGTCTCCCTGGTAGCTTTGAAAAGAAAGAGGGAACTAGAAACTAGGACCCTGATGACCCAAAGCAGGCAATGCCATTTCATGTCTCTCTCCTATCCCCCTCCCTCTATGGGTTTATTAAGAGGATGTTACTCTGCTTGAGAGAACAGTACATGATTTCCCAGCATCCTTACTTCATACAGGCAGGAATGAGCATCCCCATGCTACAGATGGGGAAAGTAAAACCCAGAGAGAAAGTGATGAAACTGAGGCCACTGTCCTCACCAGTTATGGCATTGGGACCAGGACCCAGTTCCCCTGATAATCCAGCCTAGGCCTCTGTTCATTAGCCATTGCTTCTGGTCCTCAGGCATTAAGGATTCAGGGCTATGAGGCTGGCTTATGAAAGAGAGAAGGGCATTTTTCTTCTTTCTGAGGTGGAGCTGGAGCCATGTAATAATTATAATGATAGTACCTACCACTTACTGAGCTTGTATCTGACTAAGGCCTTATAAACATTGTCCCATGTTTTTCTCACCCTGTTTGTTGTATACGCCACAGGAAGATACTTTCCCCCTCATTTTCTTTACCCCATTCCTCTCAACTTTCCTCAGGAAACTCTTCATTAATCATTTCTACATAAATGACTTTCTTGCAAACTACTATACATAGTTGTAAACAGCTGCACAGGTACATCATGCACACACACACACACTCCACACACACACACACACTTCACATGAGGCATAGCTCAGTGTGATCTCTCAGCTTCTCTGTCGTTGGGATTTTATGACAGTTGAAATTCCCTCAGGGGCTATGAACACTGACTCTTTCCCTCATTTTTATTTCATGCAAATATAAGTGTGTACAAACACAAATACAACATGAATTGGAAAACAGAGTAATTACACTTGTATATAAATACTTTTGTATTCACCTCATTCAACCCTTACGACACTCCTGGTGAACTAAACAGCTGACCTTATTGACCCCAGGGATAACACTGAGGTTCAGAGAAGGGGAAATAACCCACAACAAGGAAGTGGCAGATCACCGATAACTTTTTCATTTCACTGCACACATACATGTTACACATACATACATACTGCACGCCCAACTTCATGGACATATACACCCTTGTACAGGTTGCACAAACTTACCACTTCTTAGCCTGTTGTGAGTGGAGAGCTGGAGAGCATTTTCAGGGCAGTTCCAACGTTCCCAAGCAAATTGGAATTTGCACTCCTCGATGCCACTCTGGGCGCCCAGGGCCACACTGGTGGTATAGGTCAGATAGGCCTGGCAAAGGGAAAAGGGTGCGAGCTTCAGCCCTGCCTCTCATCAGGTCGTCTGGGTCAAAAGGTACAGACAGGAATCAAATGGGTTAGCTCTCCATTAGGGAATGATTGGTCATAGGTTCCTCTGCGTGTCTGACTTCTGACACTGTCTCCCCTCCCGTCTTTTCTTTCCCCAGAAGAGTTCCGTCAGGAACATGAATGGGTAAAAACAGGAGCAGGAGACCATCCTACCTTGGGCCCTGTTATCAGGAAATTGTTCACTGACCTACCAAAAAGAGAAAAAGTGAGGCAGTTGGTGAATGGGGATGAGATAGTGGAAGCTTCCTTGGTGAGGAGTGAACAGTGGGAGGGAAGGACTTACCAAGCAGAGGCACTGAAGGTTACATAGCATATGCCCACAGCCACTCTGAGAATAAGTAGGTCCCCCATGGCCCTTCCCACCCCCAGAAGACCAAGTCTAGCCCAGGGCCAAGTCCAGAGAAGTGAGGAGAGGGCAGGGTCTTTCTCAGTATTTATGTAGGGAAATGCTGCATGGCCAAGGGGTGAAAAATCAACAGCTCTTCTCATTTGTCCCTCACTGGCAGGGCTGCAGGAGCCACTAACCCAATGAGGGGCCAGGGAGGAGGGATTCAGCCCAAAGCCTGCAAGGGAAACCCCGCCCTGCCCCGCCCTGCCAACTCTTCTTCCCTCCCAGGCTGACAGAGGAGCTGAAACCTTTCCCTACTCAGGAGGTTTCTACCCTCTATAAGTCAGACTTCTTTCTCTTCCTCCTTGAGGGCTCATTAATTGGAATTTTGTAGCCCAGAGAAGACAAGTTTCCTTGTCTCTGCAGAATTAACTCTGCTAATTCTGAAGACAGGTCACCTCTCCCTCGAAGTTATGGGGTTCTCACTCATTAATGAGACCCCACTCCTTACCTTGCCTCCCTCCTCAGGGTGTTAACAATTATAGAGGAACTCTATCTGGAGCTCTCTCCCACTTGTTCTACCCAAGTAATCAAGTGCACCATTCTTGCCTCCTCCCTTGGTGACTGTAAAGTGGTGTGGGACCCAGGAGCAGACACCTCTGCAACAGTCCCTTTTACCATATTCTACCAGAATAAGTGCAAGTAAATTTCCTTCATTCCTAGTAGGTCTGCTACCCACTCCAGTGTTCTTGCCTGGAGAATCACAGGGATAGGGGAGCCTGGTGGGCTGCCGTCTATGTGGTCACACAGAGTCAGACACGACTGAAGTGACTTAGCAGCAGCAGTAGGTCTGCAATTTTGTATTTGTTAGAACTCCAGTTTGTTATTGTTGTTCAGTCACTAAGTTGTGTCCAACTCTTTGAGACCCCATGGACTGCAGTTCACCAGACTTCCCTGTCCTTCACCATCTCCTGGAGCTTGCTCAAACTCATGTCCATTGAGTCAGTGATGCCATCCAACCATCTCATCCTCTGTTGTCCCCTTCTCCTCCTGCCTTCAATCTTTCCCAGCATCAGGGTCTTTTCTAATGAGTTGACTCTTCCCATCTTGTGGCCAAAGTATTGCACTTTCAGCTTTAGCATCAGTCCTTCCAATGGATATTCAGTGTTGATTTCTTTAGACGGGAACGGCTACCCACTCCAGTATTCTGGCCTGGAGAATTCCAGTATAGTCCATGGGCTCACAAAGAGTCGGGCACGACTGAGTGACTCTCACTCACTTCACTTCCTTTAGGATTGACTGGTGTGATCTCTTTGCAGTCCAAGGGCACAAGAGTCTTCCAGTTTGTTAACTGCCTGTATATGTAAGAATCAACCTTTGGGCCACCCAGGGCTATATTTGAAAAGACAGATGCCTTTCTTTCTGATACCACTTTGTTGCCTTCATAAGCTCAGCCTTAGGCAGGAATCTGTCTTTAAGATTCACTTTGCATTCTTAGTACTGAAGAAGATGCCTTGATGAATGAATAAATGAGTGAAGAAATAAACGAATGAAAGAACTTGTGACCCCTAGGAGAACCCGAGGCATTATTAGGTGGGGCTGGGTACTGCAGTGAAGGGATGGAGATCTTCCTTGCTTGGTGAAACTCTTTCCTGAGGCTGAGGAAGGCAGGCTAAAGGGATGCAGAGAAGTACGAACAGGAAGTTACTGTCCTGACTCAGTACTCTGTGACCATAATCCAAATCACTTCACCGCACCCTGGACTGGATTTGGATGAGAAAGGGAGGTCAGAAATCACCCACCAAAAATAGAAAGATCCCCCATCAAAGGAGTTCCGGGGGCCAAGACGTCCCAGAGCCTTTTTAGTGCGGTGTACTCGAAGTATGAACTGGGATTAGCGTCAGCCTGCAAACTGACAAGATAAGTACAGAGATGAGAATGTTTAGAGATTTTTGTAGCAATTTGACAGAGTGATTTTATATATGTTGAAGTCTAATAATAAGAAATTTGGGCTTCTATTCTGTCTTTTTTTCTATTTCATTTCTCTAGGAGGATGAGTGTGAATATCTCAAATGCAAAATGTCCTTAATGCACTAAAGCTCTGGCTCTTAACCCAGCATGTTCTCTTCTTTTGCTTGCTTGTAGGATTCTCTCCTTGGGGAAAAGAGATGTCCCACACTGGGTCACTTGGGAAAAGCTCACCAAATTTGCCTCAGTGGGCTCTTCTCTGTTTTTTACCTTTCCCAATCAAGAATCTAATGTTCATACCTGACACTGATATAATATTGTAAGTCAATGATACTTAAAAAAAAAAAAAGAATCTATTGTGTAACTCTCACTTAAGACAGTGAGGTTGGTTTCCATGCCACTGTCTATGTGGTCAGAACAGGGGTCACATTAGACCTGAGGAATCCCACATTCCCCTTGAAAGAGTTTTAGGAGTGATTCCACATTCACTTCCTGCGTATGAGTAACTGAATCTTATTCTTCTGTGCTCCCCATAGCACTTGGCATTTCGTTGGTACTCTATAAGGATATTCTTTAATTTTCTAGGAAGGAAGGTGGTGGTGAGCCTTTTGTGTGTAAACTTTGTGCTTGTCCCTGCTCACATTTTCTGAAGATCGTATGATTTCTCTAAGTGGAATTCCTAAATGGAATGTTTAAGAAAGGTTAAAGAAAGGTCTTTCCTTCAGGTATTAGGAACTTTGGACATTGGCCACTAACTTGTTATGTGACCTTGGGCAAGCCATTTACTATCACGTGAACTTAGTTACTTCATCTGTAAAATGGGGCAGTTGGGAAGATGTTGAATGTTGAATGACCTCTAAGGATTTTACCAGCTCTCTTCCATGCTATTATCCTAGTTTTAAGATTTACGAGATTTATTAATCTTGGAGGTGATTTTACGCCAGAGATGGGAAAGTCTTGTCTTCTGTGTCAACATGGTACTCTTATACATCTTTAAATCCTTCAGTTGGCCAGCTAGATAACACTGTAAGATAGATACCTAGAGGGCAACCAATGTCTTCTTCAGAGTCCTTTGGGACCCTGTCTACATAAGACCTCTGTGCTAGACTGAGCAATAGTCATTCACTGTGGTAGAAGGTCTCCTGGAAGGAGAGAAAGCCAGAGGTAGATACTCCACACTGAAGTCTACTTGCAGCCAAGTCTACTTACAGCCAACCTGTGCATCCATTTCCTTAAACTCAGCTTTATTATCTCATTAGGCTTTTGGGTTTTTGTTTTTTTTTTTTTTATGTGAACCATTTAAAAAATCTTTATTGAACTTGTTACAACATTGCTTCTACTTCCCCTACCAGGGATTAAACCCATACCCCGTGCATTGAAAGGCAAAGTCTTAACCACTGGACCATCAGGGAAGTCCCTCATTAGTTTTTTTTTTTTTTTTCTCCCTTTTTTAATATTTTATTTATGTATTTTTGCCTGCGCTGGGTCTTTGTTGCTTTGCATGGGCTTTCCTCTAGTTGCAGGGAGTGGGGGCTACTCTCTGTTGCAGCACATGGGCTTCCCATTGCAGTGGCTTCTCTTGTTGCGGAGCACAGGCTCTAGGCACTCAAGCTTCAGCAGTTGTAGCTCTTGGGCTCAGTAGTTGTGGCACACGAGCTTAGTTGCTCTGTGGCATGTGGAATCTTCCTGGACCCGGGATCAAACCTGTATCCCTTGCACTGGCAGGTGAATTCTTACCCCCTGAGCCACCAGGGAAGTACCCTCATTAGCTTTTAAATGATGATTCAATTCTTGGTTTCTCTCTTAGGAATGGAAATCAGGAACTGAAAAAGTGGAAACAGTGACAGATTTTATTTTCTTGGGCTCCAAAATCACTGTGGATGGTGACAGCAGCTACGAAATTAAAAGAAACTTGCTCCTTGGAAGGAAAACTCTGACAAACCTAGACAGTGTATTAAAAAGCAGAAACATCACTTTGCCAAAAAAGGTCCATATAGTCAAAGCTGTGGTTTTTCCAGTAGTCATGTACAGATGTGGGAGTTTGACCATAAAGAAGGCTAGGTTCCAAAGAATTGATGTTTTTAAACTGACGTGTTGGAGAAGACCCTTGAGAGTCCCTTGGACAGCAAGAAGATCAAACCAGTCAATCTTAAAGGAAATCAACCCTGAACATTCAATAGCAGGACTGATGCTGAAGCTCTAATACTTTGGCCACCTGATGCAAAGAGCCAACTCATTGGAAAACACCCGGAGGCTGGGGAAAATTGAGGGCAAGAGAAGAAGAGGTGACAGAGGATGAGATGATCGGATGGCATCGCTGACTCAATGGACATGAGTTTGAGCAAAGTCTGGAAGATAGTGAAGGACAGGGAAGCCTGGTGTGCTGCAGTCCATGGGGTCTCAAAGAGTCCGACACAACTTAGTGACTGAACAACAATGACCAGACAAACATGATAGTGGTATCTCTGAACTAGTGGTGTGCTAGTAGATATTCAGCAGCCAGTTTCAGCATGACAGGAGCCATGACTGGTAGTGTTTGCTGATTTGCATGGAATACATACTCCTACCATGGCCGACTTCAAACTGCCAATGTGGACTTAGAAAGAGATGAATAGTTGCACATTGTTATATAGTTATTTTTATCATAGGTATAATAGATGTAAATAACCTTACCGGTATAGATAATAGTGAAGCCTAGTAAAATAACTAGGAAATGATAAATTTTGAGTACTTATCTTTGTCTTTGTTTTTTTGGCTGTGCAATGTGACTTATGGAATTTTACTTCCCTGACCAGGGATCAAACCCTGGGCCCCAGCAGTGAGAGCACTGAGTCCTAATCACCAGACTACCAGTGAATTCCCCTTTTTCCCTTTGCTTTTACTATAATTTATTTATAAATTAATTATAAACAATTTGTTTTTGTTATATATAATATATAAGTAAGTAAGTGTTAGTCGCCCAGTTGTGCCCAATTCTTTGCGACCCCATGGACTGCAGCCCACCAGGCTCCTCTGTCCATAAGATTTTCCAGGCAAGGATACTGGAGTGGGTTGCCATTTCCTTCTCCAGGGGATCTTCCCAACCCAGGGATCGAACCCAGGTCTCCTGCACTGCAGGCAGATTCTTTACTGACTGAGCTACAAAGGAAGCCCTATAATATATAATTTATTTATAAATATATATTATTATATAAATAATTTTATAAATAAATTAATCAGTCGTGTCTGACTCCTTGCCACTCCATGGACTGTACAGTCCATGGAATTCTCCAAGCCAGAATACTGATGTTGGTAGCCTTTCCCTTCTCCAGGGGATCTTCCCAGTCCAGGGATCAAGCCCAGGTCTCCCACCTTACAGGTGGATTCTTTACCAGCTGAGCCACAAGGAAAGCCCATTTATTTATAAGCTTAACTGTAAGTTTATATACTTTAACTTTAATAACAACTGTGTTTAACAAGCAGTTTGCAAAATTCTGGTCTGTGTTGTTGTTTAATCACTAAGTCGTGTCTGACTCTTTATGATCCCATGGACTGTAGCCCTCCAGGTTCCTCTGTCCATGGTATTTCCCAGGCAAGAATACTGGAGTGGGTTTCCATTTCCTTCTCCAGGGGCTCTTCCCCAACCAGGGATTGAAACTGCATCTTCTGCATTGACTGGTGAGTTCATTACCATTGAGTCTCCAGGGAAGCCCATATCTGACTATACTGTAGAACATCAAGCGGTAAGTGGGATGCAATTAGTAAATGCACTGTATTCCACTGGAATGGTATTCATAGAGCTAGAGAGGAGTAGGACAGGATAATCCTGAAGGCCCCTTCCACCTCACGTTCCAGGATGTTGAGATTCCAGGAGTCTCAGGGGAGCACTGGGGGCAGTAATCAATGAGGAATAAACCAGAGTCACCCTTGCTGTGCCCAGCTTTCAGGAAATCTAGAGACTATTTATAGAGCCACAGAGTGTCTAAGCTATAGGGCCCCATTTTTACAAGGATATAACTGAGGCCCAGAGAAAGAGAGAGAATTTACTCAGGGTTACAGAGTGAATTGGAGCAAAGAGACCTTGAGGGTACCATCCTGGATTGCCCAGGATTGAGGTGTTTGCAATGGTGTGGGACTTTCAATGCTTAAACCAGAACAATCGTGGGTAAACCAGGATGGTTGTTCACCCTTTGGTGACTATAGTATGTATCCTAAATTAATGCTTTCTCTTAATGTGCTTTCTCACTAAACTCCCCAAATCCCTAGTTCCCCCTCATTTCTTTTCCGGGCTCCTTTGCCAGGACTCTGAGATTAGAGGGGCTGTTTAGACTGTGGAGCAAGTTGTGGGGTGTATGTGTGGGAGTTGAGTGAGAGGGTGGAGGTGGTTGGAGAATACCAGAAGAGAAAGAGATAGGATTTCTGACTTTTAACACTCTTCTGCTAATTAGATAAGGGGCGGAGGTGGGGGTGTGGAGAGAATGAGCCTCCATGCATATTCTTCTGAGCAGTGACACTGAGCAGACCTCAGGAATTTTTAATCTCTGATCTCCACCCCTTCTCTCTGGAAGCTTGTCTCTTCCCACCCCCTGGTGACTCCCAGTCCAAATGCCACAGCTGCTTGACCCTCCCTTTTAGCTCCTGATCCCCCAGTTTAGCCTCAATGACTTGCAAAGT
Organism: Bos indicus; assembly: GCF_029378745.1. NCBI lineage: Eukaryota > Metazoa > Chordata > Mammalia > Artiodactyla > Bovidae > Bos > Bos indicus. Next base: position 49,215,313 of record NC_091766.1, on the reverse strand, counting down.
TCCTCAACAATATGCCCAGGGAAGGAAGAGGAGAATATTTCAGTTTTCCCTTTGAGATCTCGGGTTCCAGGTGTGGGGAAGAAAACAGGCCTTCCTGTGTGGAAAATGGGAGCAGTTGCTGGAACACATGGGCCTGTGAGGGCTGGGACATGTGAGAGAGGATAAATCTGCAAGCCGTTACTGGATGTTTCTAGCCTGAAGATGTATTTCTTTCATCACTTGGGAAGCTCCTTAGGACTTAGCATTGTCAATCCCAACCATATAGGAATCTCTTCAAGGATAGTAGCACATTCTCCTGTCAAACTGAGGTGCCCAGATGGCAGAAGCTGCATCACCTCAGTTCAGTTCAGTCGCTCAGTTGTGTCTGACTCTCTGTGACCCCATGGACTGCAGCATACGAGGCTTCCCAGGCACCAACTCCCAGAGCTTACTCAAACTCACTGAGTCAGTAATGCCATCCAACCATCTCATCCTTTGCCGTCCCCTTCTCCTCTCTCCTTCAATCTTTTCTAGAATATGGGTCTTTTCCAATGAGTCAGTTCTTCGCATCAGGTGGCCAAAGTATTGGAGTTTCAACTTCAGCATCAGTCCTTCCAATGAATATTCAGGACTGATTTCCTTTAGGATGGACTGGTTGGAACTCCTTGCAGGCCAAGGGACTCTCAAGAGTCTTCTCCAACACCACAGTTTAAAATAATCAGTTCTTCGGCACTCAGCTTTCTGTGTAGTCCAACTCTCACATCCATATATGACTACTGGAAAACCATAGCTTTGACTAGACAGACATTTGTTGGTAAAGTAACGTCTCTGCTTTTTAATATGCTGTCTAGTTTGGTCATAGCTTTTCTTCCAAGGAGCAAGTATCTTTTAATTTCATGGCTGCAGTCACCATCTGCAGGGATTAGCCTGAAAAGATTTGAAATTGGAGGGGCTCATCCTAGGAGAGATTTCAGTTTATTATATCTTGTATTATCTCACTGTTCAAAATGCCCATCTCTGGACATTGGATAAAACACAGAAATTCCCAGTTAATGTTTCTTGATTGATTGTTGGGGAAGAAAGTATGGAGATGATTGGGGGATTTTATTAGTTTTCTGAGAATATACATCCATCTGTTTATTCTAAAGATAACTGCCTACTTAGTTCTGGCTAATATTCCACAGTTATGGTCTAAGATGAATTATCATTACTTGTTTTTTATCCTGGGGGAGCTCTTAGTGTGGTCTGAGAGAGAGGGGTTTAAACAATTCATACTAATACAGTGAGATAAAGTACTCTGGAAAGGTTTGCAGGGAGTAGGGATAATCAGTTAACGCCATAGACAAGGACTTCTGATAGAGACCTGCCATCTGGTGGCAATGAATGGTATAACATGGCTTTGCTGCTCTGATGAGGGATCAATTCAGTTCAGTTCAGTTCAGCTGCTCAGTCGTGTCCGATTCTTTGCGATCCCATGAATTGCAGCACGCCAGGCCTCCCTGTCCATCACCAACTCCCGGAGTTCACTCAAACTCACGTTCATCGAATCGGTGATATAGGACCTCAATTTCAACCTTTACTGAGCACCTGCTTAATGGGTAGCCAGCCCAATGGTTGGCAGTGTGAGGCATATACATATGCATATTGTTTCTAAGATGACATTGGTCTTTAAAAAATTTGCAGTGTGCTTGTTGATATAAAGTATAATTGAAAATGTTGTCACTCAAATAGCATTTTTATACATGTATAACACTTGATATACACACATGAACAAATGTACTTTAAATAATATATGTGATTAATACTTGTTACCAAAAAGATAAACAAAATGGAAATATGTAATGTAAAAAATGAGAGTCTCCCTGTCCCACTTCCTGTGAGTAACCATTATCAACAGTTTAGTATGGATTCTTTTCTCTGCGTATACAATGTTTATAAATACATACAAATTTAAAAATAGAATTGTGCTATAATTCCTCAATTTGGTTTTTAAGCCTTTTTAATGTTTATTTATTTGGCTGCACCAGATCTTAGTTGCAGCATGTGAGATCTTCATCTTCATTGTGTCAGGCGGGATCTTTGCTTGCGGCATGTGCAATCTAGTTCCCTGACCAGGGATTGAATCCAGGCCCCCTGCCTTGGGAGTGCAGAGTCTTAACCACTGGACCATCAGAGAAGTCCTGGTTTTTAAACTTTTACGTCATGGACCTTTTTCTGTGATACTACATATCAATCTAACTTGTTTTCCCTTAATTTTTATATTAAATCAAAAATTAAGCATGTTATAATGAGTAAATACTCTATAAGGTTTGTTAAGAAAAGCAGTGAAAGTGAAGTCGCTCAGTCGTGTCTGACTCTTTGCGACCCCATGAACTGTAGCCTATCAGGCTCTTGTGTCCATGGGAGTCTCCAGGCAAGAATACAGGAGTAGGTTGCCATTTCCTTCTCCAGTGGATCTTCCCGACCCAGGGATCGAATGCGGGTCTCCCGCATTGCAGGCAGTTGCTTTACCCTCTGAGCCACCATACCCCCATTGTCCTCTCAAAGAGCTACAACTTTCAATTCTTTTATCTGGTGCTATTAGCATTATCTCCATATTTCTAAAACAAACCTATTTGTGTCCTATTTATTGATTATTTTTCGGTTTTAAGTATTATTTGTTGTCTTCCCACCATGGATGATGAGAATTGGCCTCTGTTAACTTTTTGCACTTATCAAATCCAAATGCATCTTTCTCATCTTTTCTTACCCCATGGACTACTGTAGTCTACCAGGCGCCTCTGTCCATGGAATTCTCCAAGCAAGAATATTGGAGTGGGTTGCCATTTCCTTCTCCAGGAGATCTTCCTGACCCAGGAATTGAACCTGGGTCTCCTACATTGCAAGCAGTTTCTTTACTGACTGAGTCATCAGGGAAGCCCTCATCTTTTCTAGTTTAGTTAAATTGACTTAGGTCAGTATTGAGTTATTTACATTGTGATCATGTATACTATTTAGAGGAGAGTCATGTAACGAATCAGGCTTGCTGTTCTTTCTCTATATGTCTTTTTATTTTCCCTGGAATTAACAATACCATTTTTTGTTGTTGTTTGCTTAGTTTTCTATGTAGTTGTCAGCACTTTAGGCCCAAATTCTGCCCTTAGCTAAAAGACCTCTTGTTTAGCTCCTGGACTTGCTCTAATCTGGCTTAGTTACTTCTCTATATATTGCATAGCTATCACCTTAGTGTCTTCTTTCACCATCAGGATGAAGGTTCAGTATATTTCTTCACTTTGTTGCACATCTTGTTTCTTAAATTTTGTGTCTTTCTACTTTTGTTTACTCCCTCATTTTGGTGGATAACATTTTGGTAGCTTCCTGAGAAAGGGTCATAGGAAGCAAATTTTTTGAGAACCCACATACCTGAAAAATCTACTCTCACTTGATTGATATTTAAAATCTTTAAACTACTATTTTGGTAGAGTTTAGAATTATAGATTGGAAATATTTTCCTATAGAATGTTGAGGTAATTGTTCTAACGTCTTCTAGTTTTCAGTGTTGCTGTTGAGAAATCTTGTCTTGGATGCTAGTCTTTTGTAGCTTACCTGTTCTTCTCCCCTCCCCTACCCCTTTAGAAGCTTTTAGAAACGCTTTGTTTAGCCCCAGCACAGTGAAATTTCCCAATGATGTGGCTTTGGTTTAGAACTTTTTAGTTTCTCGTGTTTAGTACCCCTGGACTCTTCCAGTCTATAAAAATATCTCTGTGGCCTGATAAACTTTCTGCATCTGGGGTGGACTGAGTAAGATCGATTCCTGCAGTTGCTTAGCAGAGACCATCTTCCAGCAGGTGACCTCAGGTCCTCCTGCCCAACTCGGGAAGTAGAACCAAGGACAAATCAAGGCAAATAACGAAAGGACCATTCTTAAATACTTGAAAGTATTGAAAAATGGAGTAGATAAAATATTTTGGTATTAACATTATAGTGAACAATGCTTATATCTAAATGTTTACAAACTTCTCTTAACTTTTTCTTTCACCCTCACCCTCCCATTGAAACTGCTTTGGATTACCAGTGATCTCCATATTGTCAAATCCAGATTGATGTAGATGATGTAGATGATTCAGTCTCCAACTTGTAACTTCTTTTTCTTGCAGCTTCCAGGACTTCAGAGATGATTGGTTTTCCTTTTACCTCTGGGTGCTCTGTTTCCATCTGCTTGTTACTCATCATTTCTCTGACCTACTAATGTTGGAAAGTCTTGAGGCTCCTTCCTCAGACATTCTCTATTTTTTATCTGTATTTACTCCCACATGGTGACCATCCCAAAATTATATCTTTTTTTTTTTTCTTAAATTATCCCCTTTTGCCTTCAAGAGTTAGCCCTATTCTTAGGGCAGACCTCCTGAGAGGGAGATTGATGCATGTCCTGCCAGACTCCAGAGTTAAATCTTTATACCTCACCTAAGTTATATGTTTATAGCAGACCTCATCTAAGCTCTAAACTTTTTTTTTTAGCTCCAAACTTACAAAAAAATTTTGTTTATTTATTTTTGTCTGTGTCAGGTCTTTGTTGCAGCACTGCCATGTGAGGGCTTCTCTCTAGTTGGGGCTCTCTCTGTGGGCTCCAGAGAGCATACAGTTTGTGGCATGTGGGCTCTCTAGCTGAGATATGTGGGCTCAGTAGTTGTGGTGCGTGGGTTAGTTGCCTCGAGTCATGTGGGATGTTAGTTCCCTGACCAGGGATTGAAACCCCACATTGGAAAGCAGATTCTTAACCACTGGACCACCAGGGAAGTCCCTTTAAACTTGTATATCCAACTGCCTACTGGACATCCCCCTGGCTATCGAGCAGGCATTTCAAATGTGACATGTCCAAAACAGAGCTTCCTGTTCTCTTCCTCCTCACTCTCAATCTGATCCTCTAACAAGTCTTCCCATCTCGGTAAATGGCAACTTTATCCTTCAGTAGTTAAGGGCAATTCTAGACTCTTTTTCCTCACACCCAACATCTACCCGGATAGCAAATCTCAGCACTAACAGGCTAGATATTTTACATGCTAATCTTTATTGTCTGTTTCCTCTAACAGAATGTAAACATCATGAAAACAGAATTTTGTCTATTTTAGTCATGGTTGTATCCTCAGGGCCTACAATAGTGCTGGGAACATAGTTGACATTCAGTAGATATTTGTTCAATGAATTTTAAAAGATACACATTCTTAGGAATGTTTAAAAGTCAAGTTTAGTAAGGCATAACTTACACACAGTAAACTTTATCCTGTTTAAGTATTGCTATATAAAAAGTTCTGACAAATATACACGGTTATGTAGTAACCATCACAATCAACACACAGAACATTTCCATTACTCCAAATTCTTCTGTGCTCTTTATAATCAACCCCTCCCCCATCATAGTCCCTGGCAACCACTGATCTTATTTCTGTGTGCATTTACATATACACATATGTAATATTTTTTAAAGACTTAATTTTCTTAGGGCAGTTTTAGATTTACAAAAAAATTGAGAGAAAAGTACAGAGATTTCCCATATATCCCCTGTCCCTGTACACATGTAACTTCTGTTATCAGTATTGCTTACCACAATGATACATTTCTACTTACACTGACCCTTTGTAATCACTCAAAGTCCATAGTTTACATTAGGGTTCACTCTTGATGTTGTTCATTCTATGGGTTCAAACAAATATATAAGGACATGCATCCATCATTATGGTAGCAAACAGTATTATTATTGTCCTAAAAATAACCCACAAGAGACTGACCCAGACTTGCCGGTGAGTGTCCAGGAGTCTCCAGTGGAGGCAAGGGTTAGTGGTGGCCTGCTGCAGGATTAGGGGCACTGAGTGTAGCAGTGCATGCCTGGGATCTTTTGAAGGAGGCCGCCATTATCTTCATTATCTCCACCATAGTTTGGCCCCAGATAAATAGCAGGGAGGGAACACAGCTCCACCCATCAAAAGATCTTTGGATTAAAGATTTACTGAGCACAGTCCTGCCCATCAGAACAAGACCCAGTTTTCCCCTCAGTCTCTCCCATCAGGAAGCTTCCATAAGCCTCTTATCCTTCTCCATCAGAGGGCAGACAGACTGAAAACCACAATCACAGAAAACTAACCAATCTGATCACATGGACCACAGCCTTGTCTAATTCAATGAGACTATGAGCCATGCCATGTAGGGCCACCCAAGACGGACAGGTCATGGTGGAGAGTTCTGACAAAATGTGGTCCACTGGAGAAGGGAGTGGCAAACCATTTCAGTATTCTTGCCTTGAGAACCCCATGAACAGTATGAAGAGGCAAAAAGATAGGAGACTGAAAGATGAACTCCCCAGGTCAGTAGGTGCCCAATATGCTACTGGAGATCAATTCAGTTCAATTGCTCAGTTGTGTCTGACTCTTTGTGACCCCATGGACTGCAGCACGCCAGGCCTCCCTGTCCATCACCAACTCCTAGAGTTTACTCAGACTCATGTCCATTGAGTTGGTGATGCCATCCAACAATCTCATTCTCTGTCATCCCCTTCTCCTCCTGCCTTCCATCTTTCCCAACATCAGGGTCTTTTCAAATGAGTCAGCTCTTAGCATCAGGTGGCCAAACTGTTGGAGTTTCAGCTTCAACATCAGTCTTTACAATGAACATTCAGGACTCATTTCCTTTAGGATGTACTAGTTGGATCTCCTTGTAGTCCAAGGGACTCTCAAGAGTCTTCTCTTTGAACATCACAGTTCAAAAGCATCAATTCTTCAGCGCTCAGCTTTCTTTATAGTCCAACTCTCATGTCCATACATGACTACTGGAAAAACTATAGCCTTGACTAGACAGACCTTTGTTGGCAAAGTAATGTCTCTGCTTTTTAATATGCTGTTTAGGTTGATCATAACTTGTCTTCAAAGAAGTAAGCGTCTTTTAATTTCATGGCTGCAGTCACCATCTGCAGTGATTTTGGAGCCCCCCAAAATAAAGTCTGCCACTGTTTCCACTGTTTCTCCATCTATTTGCCAGGAAGTGATGGGATGGGATGCCGTGATCTTTGTTTTCTGAATGTTGAGCTTTAAGCCAATTTTTTCCACTCTCCTCTTTCACTTTCATCAAGAGGCTCTTTAGTTCTTTGCTTTCTTCCATAAGGGTGGTGTCATCTGCATATCTGAGGTTATTGATATTTCTCCCAGAAATCTTGATTCTGCTTGTGCTTCATCCATCTCCACTGGAGATCAGTGGAGAAATAACTCCAGAAGGAATGAAGAGATGGAGCCAAAGCAAAAACAATACCCAATTGTGGATGTGACTGGGGATAGAAGCAAAGTTTGATGCTGTAAAGAGCAATAGTGCATAGGAACCTGGAATGTTAGGTCCATGAATCAAGGCAAATTGGAAGTGGTCAAACAGGAGATGGCAAGAGTGAACATTGACATTCTAGGAATCAGCGAACTAAGATGGACTGGAATGGGTGAATTTAACTCAGATGACGATTATATCTACTACTGTGGGCAGGAATCCCTTAGAAGAAATGGAGTAGTCATCATAGTCAAATAAAGAGTCTGAAATGCAGTACTTGGATGCAATCTCAAAAATGACAGAATGATCTCTGTTCATTTCCAAGGCAAACCATCCAATATCATGGTAATCGAAGTCTATGCCCTGATCAGTATGCTGAAGACGCTGATGTTGAAAGGTTCTATGAAGACCTACAAGACCTTCTAGAACTTACACCCAAAAAAGATGTCCTTTTCATTATAGGGGACTGGAATGCAAAAGTAGGAAGTCAAGAGATACCTGGAGTAACAGGCAAATCTGGCCTTGGAGTACAGAATGAAGCAGGGCAAAGGCTAATAGAGTTTTGCCAAGAGAATACACTGGTCATAGCAAACACCCTCTTCCAACAACACAAGAGAAGACTCTACACATGGACATCACCAGATGGTCAACACCGAAATCAGACTGATTATATTCTTTGCAGCCAAAGATGGAGAAGCTCTATACATTCAGCAAAAACAAGACTGGGAGCTGACTGTGGCTCAGATCATGAACTCCTTATTGTCAAATTCAGACTTAAATTGAAGAAAGTAGGGAAAACCACTGGAGAAGGCAATGGCACCCCACTCCAGCACTCTTGCCTGGAAAATCCCATGGATGGAGGAGCCTGGTGGGCTGCAGACCATGGGGTCGCTAAGAGTCGGACACGACTGAGCGACTTCACTTTCACTTTTTCACTTTCATGCATTGGAAATGCATGAAATTCCTTTCATGAGAAGGAAATGGCAACCCACTCCAGTGTTCTTGCCTGGAGAATCCCAGGGGCAGGAGAGCCTGGTGGGCTGATGTCTATGGGGTCACACAGAGTCGGACACAACTGAAGTGACTTAGCAGTAGCCGCAGGGAAAACCACTGGCCCATTCAGGTATGACCTAAATCAAATCCCTTATGATTATACAGTGGAAGTGAGAAATAGATTCAAGGGATTAGATCTGATAGACAGAGTGCTTGATGAACTATGGATGGAGGTTCATGACATTGTATAGGAGACAGGGATCAAGACCATCACCAAGAAAAAAAAATGCAAAAAGGCAAAATGGCTGTTTGAGGAGGCCTTACAAACAGCTGTGAAAAGAAGAGAAGCAAAAAGCAAAGGAAAGATATACCCATTTGAATGCAGAGTTCCAAAGAATAACAAGGAGAGATAAGAAAGCCTTCCTCAGTGATCATTGCAAAGAAATAGAGGAAAACAATAGAATGGGAAAGATGAGAGGTCTCTTCAAGAAAATTAGAGATACCAAGGGAACATTTCATGCAAAGATGGGCTCAATAAAGGACGGAAATGGTATGGACCTAAGAGAAGCAGAAGATATTAAGAAGATGTGGCAAGAATACACAGATGAACTATAGAAAAAGATCTTCGTGACCCAGATAATCACGATGGTATGATCACTCACCTAGAGCCAGACATCCTAGAATGCGAGGTCAAGTGGGCCTTAGGAAGTATCACTACAAACAAAGCTAGTGGAGGTGATGGAATTCCAGTTGAGCTATTTCAAATCCTAAAAGATGATGCTGTGAAAGTGCTGTGGCCACAGGACTGGAAAAGGCCAGTTTTCATTCCAATACCAAAGAAAGGCAATGCCAAAGAATTCTCAAACTACCACACAATTGCACTCATCTCACACTCTAGTAAAGTAATGCTCAAAATTCTCCAAGCCAGGCTTCAACAGTATGTGAAGCGTGAACTTCCAGATGTTCAAGCTGGTTTTAGAAAAGGCAGAGGAACCAGAGATCAAATTGCCAAAATCTGTTGGATTATTGAAAAAGCAAGAGAGTTCCAGAAAGACATTTACTTCTGCTTTATTGACTATGCCAAAACCTTTGACTGTGTGGATCACCACAAACTGTGGAAAATTCTTCAAGAAATGGGAATACCAGACCACCTGACCTGCCTCTTGAGAAATCTGTATGCTTGTCAGGAAGCAACAGTTAGAACTGGACATGGAACAACAGGCTGGTTCCAAATAGGGAAAGGGGTACGTCAAGACTGTATATTGTCACCCTGCTTATTTAACTTCTATGCAGAGTACATCATGAGAAATGCTGGGATGGATGAAGTACAAGCTGGAATCAAGATTGCTGGGAGAAATATCACTAACCTCAGATATGCAGATGATACCACCCTTATGGCAGAAAGTGAAGAACTAAAGAGCCTCTTGATGAAAGTGAAAGAGGAGAGTGAAAAAGTTGGCTTAAAGTTCAACATTCAGAAAACTAAGATCATGGCATATGGTCCCATCACTTCATGGCAAATGGGGAAACAATGGAAAGAGTGGCAGACTTTATTTTGGGGGGCTCCAAAATCACTGCAGATGGTGACTGCAGCCATGAAATTAAAAGACCCTTACTCCTTGGAAGAAAAGTTAGTTTGACCAACCTAGACAGCATATTAAAAAGCCGAGACATTAGTTTGCCAACATAGTCAAAGCTATGGTTTTTCCAGTAGTTATGCATGAATGTGAGAGTTGGACTGTAAAGAAAGCTGACCACCGAAGAACTGATGCTTTTGAACTGTGGTGCTGGAGAAGACTCTTGAGAGTCCCTTGGACTGCAAGGAGATCCAACCAGTCCATCCTAAAGGAAATGTTCATTGTAAGAACTGATGCTAATGCTGAAGCTCCACTACTTTGGCCACCTGATTCAAAGAGCTGATTCAATGGAAAAGACCCTGATGCTGGGGAAGATTGAAGGTGGGAGGAGAAGGGGATGACAGAGGATGAAATGATTGGATGGCATCACCAATGCCATGATGGACATGAGTTTGAGTAGGCTCTGGGAGTTGGTGATAGACAGGGAGGCCTGGCATGCTGCAGTCCATGGGGTCGCAAAGAGTCGGACACAAATGAATGACTGAACTGAACTGAACTGAATAGTCACTTAGGTACATTAAAACCCCAAAAGGGATTCAGGATGAAGATTAGGATGAGGCATTCTGTGCTCTGGGAAAAGTGACGTAACAGGCTTTAGATGGTTAGATATTTTCAGGATACATTTTTTATGAACCTGGATTCTTGGTTCTTCCCATATTTAGAAAAGTACTAAAACTACTAAGATATCTGTTCCTGTTACCTAGCAGCAATCTTCCACCAGACTTGTGTGCTTGCTTAGAGGTGACTTTTGCCTGTCCTGTATATACTAACTGCATCCCTTATTCTTTGAAACAGTCCTCGGAACTCTCTGAGAAACTCTCTCCCAGGTTATAATCCTCAATTTGACTCAAATAAAATTTTCCATTTCTTTCTTAGATTGCCTATTAATTTTTTATTGTTGTTGATAGTGCTTACCCTGGTCCCTCATCCTTGATCCCCACCTCAGTGTCAGCATTTCCCACCCTTTGTGACTGGGGAGAGGCTGACGGTGTCAACCTGGGAAGTCAGGGCTTCACTTGATGAGAAAGGTGATGGCAGCAGAGCCCCATGGAAATGTTTCTTTGGTAGGTGGAAATTTGGTTAGCAGCTGGGGAGAGAGTACAAAATTTTGAAGGTCTTGATTTGGGAGTCATCTGTGGGGAGGACATAGCTGAAGCTCTGAGACTGTGTGAGGCATCTCAGAGACGGAAGGAACTGAGACAAAAGAGCAGAAGGCCAAGGACCAGCTCTCAGCGAAGTGACACTAGCAAAGGAAGCAAGAAAATGAATAGGGAGTAAGGTTGGGCTACCAGGGCAGTATGGAATCCCAGGACAATTTAAGTTGAGGGGTGGAATGCCAGCTGAACGATGAATGTCGTAGCTGTGTCACAGGGAGGAGCCATGGTGAGCTGCAGTACTCAGGAAGGCTTGTGGCAGAAATAGGACTTGAAAGATAGATAGACTAAGTGGGTGGAGAAGAAAGTGGGGGAGCCATCACTGGCTGTGAAATCCCACCTTTGCAGGAACTGTCTACCTATACAGAGGCCAGTTCTTACCTTCCATGGGCTGTGAGGGACGCTATTTCACTCGCTGGATATCATTTGGACCAGTCAGGTTTTCTTGGATTTCTAGAGATGAAATTATTCTCTCTTAGTTCCTAAACGACCATCATCCTACTTGCCCTGCAAACTCTGCTTTCCCAGAGAAAAGAAGAGAGAGGGCATGAAGAGGAATGGGCAATATAGTAGGAGGATTCAGTCTTAACAATTCTGTGTGAAACTTGAAAGGGAAGTCAAAGGAAACAGACGAAGGTTTTTCCTGAGGCTGGGGCCAGGAGGGAATGATGCAGCATCGTGAAAATATTTTAAGAAGCAGTGGATAGCCAGAACTAAGAGTCAGAGTGACCAACTCACCCTGCTTCTCCCTCAGCTTGCCCTATGTTACACCAGAAGTCCCACATTTTGGGAAATTTGGGACAGTTGATCATCCCGTCAGGAGACCTCGGCTTTAGCTTTGTATCTGCCATTAACTTCATTCCCCTCTGAGCCTCAGTTTCCTCCTCAAGTGTAAAGTAAGGTACCTGGGCAAAATGATATCAAAGAGCCCCTCCAATCCTGATGGAGGAATCTGAAAATTTGCCCAAGCTGCCTTGTCATCCAGACTTTCTCTTGGAACCTGCCTTGAGTTTAGGCAGAAACATTCTCACCACAGAGGGTGCACCTGAAGGCTCCAGGTACAGCAAATTCCTATACAGACTCCAGATCCTTCTGTTAGTGACATAAGTTAATGTCAGCATACAAAGTACATCCCCAGCTGGTTCAACTTAAGATTTTTCGACTTTACAATGATGTGAAAGCAATATGCATTCAGTGGAAACTGTACTTTGAATTTTGCTCTTTCCCCAGGCTACTGATCATACTTCTTATGATGCTGGGCAGCGGCAGCGAGCCATAGCCCTGAGTCAGTCACATGATCTCAAGGGTAAACAACTTACAACCATTCTATACCCATACATCTGTTCACTTTCAGTATGATCGTCAATACACTACAAGAAATATTCAACACTTTATAAAATAGGCTTTATGTTGGATAATTTTGCTCAACTCTAGGCTCATGTTAAGTGTACTGAGCGCGTTTGGGTAGGCTAGGCTAAGCTATGATGTTCAGTAGGAAGATCCATATTATAATTGTTAGTTGTCACCTACAAAATAAACTGAAGGTGATTATTCCAGTTGTCAGATTTTCTCAAGGAATGTAAACTATATATAAACCCAAAATAAGAAACTTAGTAAGAAAAAGAAATTTCTTAACGCTCCCAACTGGTACTATATTATTGAAATTGTACCCTATACAATCATGCTGGAATGAAATGTGGTTATCATTTCTATTTAGAATTTAACTTGGCTACTAAAAGAATGTTTCTGTCTTTTGATTTCTATGAATATAAAACAGAAAATGTTTCTCTGTGTTGTAAATCTTCTCAGTACGTACTGTTCTGAAAGTAGCGTTTTATGTTAGCTTTACAAGGTCATCATCTTTTGGCAAGAATTTTGAAACCAATAAATTTGAAAATAGTTACCTTGGACTTTTCCAGAGTCAGTGGCGGCACAACATAAGAGCCTAGACCTTGAAACCAGAATGCCTGGGTTTGTATCACAGGTTTGTATCAAGCACAATTTGGTGTTTCTACGCCTCTATCTTCAGCTGTAAAATGGGAATGATGTTAATAGTACCTACCTCATAGAGCTGTCACGAGGATTAAATGAGTTGATATATCTACAAGTGCTCAGACCTCTTCTTGGCACAAGGTAAGCACTAAGTAAGTGTCCCAGTGCAACGCCAGATCCTTCAATTCAGAGATTTTCATCTGTTTTGTTCACTTATATATCCCCAGAACTATGTGTTCTATATGTGCCTAGAAGTATGCTTGGCTTGCAACAAGCATTCAATAATAATTTGTTGAATGAAAGTATGTGTCTTGGTAATAGGTATTCAACTTGTGGCTATTCATGAGGTTTTTTAAAGTCCATAGGATTTATCTATTTTAAACCTTTGATTTTTACAAAGGAAAACTGAGGCCCAGAGAGAATGAATCTTTTCAATGTCACATGAGCTTTGCTGGCAATAAAATTAAACACCAAATACTTGTCATAAGAGAAACACACTAGATAGAACCTCTGTTTTCCCTCTTCATCTTTTTTTTACCAGGTGCTCCTGTCTCAGTAGTTATCAGAACGTCTTACATAGAGACACTCAGCTTTTATCTGAAAGGATGCCATGGTACCTGAAGGCACAAGATCTGTTGCAGCAGGCAGAATCAGTTTATCCCACGAGAACAAAGTGCCTTGCACTGAAAGGATAAGGGTAACTATGTCCATGCTGTGTTCTTGGCTCCTACCTGCTCCTCTTTCCTTCCTCAACAAGCTTGGGACTCACATGTGTAGCTGAAACTCCCACAGCCAAGCCAGAAGCAAGCATGACACTGGTTTTGTACTAATCCTGGTTTCAAATCCCATTTCTGCTACTTACTACCTGTTGTGCTACTTGTGACCTTGTTGTGTAAGTTATTTCACTTCTGTAGTCTGTGCATCTCTAAAATGGGTATGTCAACATACAGTGGAGGTAAATGTTAGCAAGAATACAGGGCCTACTGATTTGTTCAACATGATGGATGCAAACAAGACCCACAGCAAGGCTTGTTGTAGTTGCACGTTGGGTCCTCTGGGAGGAAACTCTCTGATGAAGGGCAGGACACTTAGGAGAGTGCTCTTGGGATCATTGTCTGTGGAAGGAAGGGGAAGGAGAGGGCAGAGGAAGCAGTTGGGCTGTGGTTCAGGCCCAGTGAAGACCTTAGCTGACCTCTCACAGGGAGCTCTACAGCTGGGATGGGTCTGCAGAATTGTCGCCAGTTGAGGTGAGAAAGCTGGACCGTCACCCTTCCCCTGACTGTGTTGTCAGTTATTTGATACAGTCTGGTCCTGGACATTTTCTTCAGCCAAGGGATTCTCCAAAGAGGGCTGAAAGCTGAGGATCATGGCAGCATTCCCAGAAATTTGGGCAATAACTGTATTCTGAAGGGGTATCTGGTTAGTGCTACCCAGCTTCCATCACTTCCAAACTCCAGAACCAGGCATAAAGAAGAGATCCTGAAAGCTTCTAGATGGGAAACACAGGGCATCCACAAAGGAACAAGAATAAGAATGACATCAGAAGCTTTAAGAGCACATTAGAAGAGGCAATAGAGAAATGCCTTCAGACACTGCATAGAAATAAGTTTCTAAACTAGAATTCAATTCTGAGCCGAACTATCAAATTTGAGGATACAATAAAGACATTTCAGACATGCAGTTTTGACTTTTGACTTCCCATGCACTGTTCCTTAAGACGGAATTGAATAAGGGATTCAGGAAGAAGAGGATCTTCCAAGAAGACTTGAAGGGAAGTCTGAGTAGAAGTGTTGAGCCACAGCCTAGAGACAACAGGAGAGCCTGGAGTGGGAGGCTGGGCCCTGGAGGGAAGCTGTTAGTAGTCAAAACCACATTTTTCTTATGAGTGTCAATAGTTGGTAAATCTGTAAAGAAAAATAAAGAAATGATGATTATAAAAGTCAAGATAGAGTTCACCTCTAGAAAGGAAAGTGAGGGGAGGAAGAGCTTCCAAGGTGGTGATGTTTTGTTTTTTGATCTGAGTGATGGTGATATTTGCTTTATTTGCTTTATTAGTGGTGGTATAACAACACACACACACACACACACATATATATATACATACACACATATATGTGTGTGTTTTATGCCATTTTCTATGTATATATTTTACAATAAATTATTTTAAAATATTAGAAGAATATAAATAATAAGGGTAGCCCTCAGCACAGTTCCTGTTGGAGCTGTGTTCCTGGCCTCGAGCACATAGTACAAGTCCAGTAAGTGTTAGCTGAATATCATCATTATCATCATTATCCTGCTATCCATTCCTGAACAAGTACTTTCAGTTTTTGGTTTCTATAAGGGTGTGAGACATATTCCAAAAGAGCATGCAAAAGAGGGGACGATTAACACTTGGCCAGGAAATACTTTTATGTTTGCACTAACAAAGAAACAGGGCTTCCTGTTCTGAAAATGTATCACTAGCAGAGACAAAATTAAGATATTTTCTATTTCCCCTGCTTCTTCTACAGCTGTCAAATGGACAGGAGGATGGGAAGAGTTACCTCCTGTTTCCCCAACAACAGCCTCTGACCTTTGGTGGGCACATCCTTTGCCTCTGAGCAAATGTGAACCCCAACATGCAAACTTATTATGGGGCAGATGTGTCTTGGACTCACTGTCGCCTCCTCTTACACTCATCTATTAGGAAATCAGGCTGATTGGATAGAGAGAGCTCTCCATCAGGAGTCTGGGGGCCTGGGCTCCAGCTTAAGCAGTGTGCATCTTCTTTATCTGTAAAGCCAGAGTTCTGGGGCTAGGTCACCCCTGAGATTCCTTCCAGCTCTGATAGTCTATGATTGTAATATCCTTCAAAGGTAGTGAAAGAGGAGAGAGGTAGCATAGCTAAGAGGAAGAGCATGTGAGTTTTGAGTCAGGCAGACCTAGGTTTAGATCCCAGCGCCACCACCTACTACTTATGTGAACTTTGTACATCAGCCTCAACTCCCAGATCTATAAAATTGGAATAGTGCCTGCAATGCAGAAATGTGAAGATGAAGTGAAATGGTGTATGTCCATGGTTCCCAAACTGTATGTTGAAGCTCCCTAAGGCAATGCAGTGAACTTACATGGGTACCACCACTGGATATTTAAAAAACTAAGGGAAACACAGTGATACATGTTGGGTACCAGAAGAAAGAGCTTAAAAATTAGGTTGGCTACATTCTCTGATGTCTTATGTTGTACCCTCGCAAAGCTGGGTTTTCAGTGTGATAAAAATCAAGTGCCATGTAAAAATCAGCGTGGAACACTAAGTACGAGTGGTGGTGTCCCATCTGACTAAGACGTTGAACAGTGTGAAATAGGTGCACACGTCTCACTAATAACTAGGTGTGGTTATTTAAGAAGGAAATATAGACAACAGTTTCCTTTCAATTTTCACGTATCATTTTTTCAAACAACTTCTTAATTATTAGCATATAAATGCCTCTTTGCTTCTTTTGATGGAATTGTTTAGTAAATGGAGCTATTAGGTACTTCTTTTGGCCTAAGGGAATGGTGGAAAGCTTCCTGAGACACTGTGGGCTCTGGGAAAAGAGAAAGTTTGGGGACCTCTGAACATCATTCTCAGTGAATGATATACATTCATAAAAAGCAATATAATGTTCGTATATAATAACATAACTATACATTCTTACGGAGAAGGCAATGGCACCCCACTCCAGTACTTTTGCCTGGAAAAGCCCATGGATGGAGGAGCCTGGTAGGCTGCAGTCTATGAGGTCGCTAAGAGTCGGACATGACTGAGCGACTTCACTTTGACTTTTCACTTTCATGCATTGGAGAAGGACATGGCAACCCACTCCAGTGTTCTTGCCTGGAGAATCCCAGGGACGGGAAGCCTGGTGGGCTGCCGTCTATGGGGTCGCACAGAGTCGGACACGACTGAAGCGACTTAGCAGCAGCAGCATACATTCTTAAAGCAGTTCATAGTATCTCTTGATATTACTTCAAAAACACAGTTTTTACAACCACATTCTTATCTTTAGAAATTCACCCAAATAAATAATTTTTAAGGAATCAAAATTTGTATATATCAAATTTAATGAGAAAAGCAAGGCTAATTAAACAGTAATGCCTCTACAGCAGTTTACTTACAGGAGTGTGTCTTTGTTGTGATGGCCAGTTTGCCCCTTTTTCCTTTCCTTCATCTTATTTTGAGCAGATTTTGGTATCAATCATACACTTATTAATTTATTTATGTACCTACTCCCATAAAATAATTTCAGACAATTTATATTATTCCCAAGAATTGATGCTTTTGAACTGTGGTGTTGGAGAAGACTCTTGAGAGTCCCTTGGACTGCAAGGAGATCCAACTAGTCCATCCTAAAGGAGATCAGTCCTGGGTGTTCATTGGAAGGACTGATGTTGAAGCTGAAACTCCAATACTTTGGCCACCTCATGTGAAGAGTTGACTCATTGGAAAAGACTCTGATGCTGGGAGGGATTGAGGGCAAGAGGAGAAGGGGACGACAGAGGATGAGATGGCTGGATGGCATCACCGACTCCATGGACATGAGTTTGAGTGAACTCCAGGAGTTGGTGTTGGACAGGGAGGCCTGGCGTGCTGCAATTCATGGGGTCACAAAGAGTCGGACACAACTGAGCGACTGAACTGAACTGAACTGATGTATGGAAAAGTATTTGGTACACAGTAGGTGCTCAATAGATAGTAGAAATTATTAAGGAATCTTGCATAAAGGAACACTGAGTTGTCTTTTATAGTTTATGTAGTAGTGATGGGAGCCAAACTTGAATCAAGAGAAGTTGAAACATTTTTATAATAATAGCACATAGAAGACATTGATTAAAGGTCAGCTGAATGAGTGAAGATGTCAGATAAAAGGTTTTACAAGGCACCTGAGACATGACTATCAAAGAGAATAACCCATTTTTTTCAGAGTCCTTTTGTGTCCTCGTCATGGCCTATACATGAATAATTTGTCCCCGAATCAGAATCCATTCTCTCCAGAGGATTTTGGTCTTTAGTCCCATTTTAAACATGGGTAAATTGCTGGTATAGAATTCCAGTGTGAAGACTTTGCCACAGATTTCAACATGTTTGGAACCTGCTGATTACAGTCTAGTCTGGGCTCAAAGTAGGACTGGCTACAAAGCAGAAGAAATCTTGAGTGTGAATTACGTCATAGGTATGGTAAACTAGTCACTGGTTCAGACTACTTCACTAAAAAATAGCTGTTTTAAAGC
Source organism: Bos indicus (assembly GCF_029378745.1). Classification (NCBI taxonomy): domain Eukaryota; kingdom Metazoa; phylum Chordata; class Mammalia; order Artiodactyla; family Bovidae; genus Bos; species Bos indicus. The sequence continues at coordinate 49,197,024 of NC_091766.1, read as the reverse complement.
CCCCAGGAAAACAACTACAAACCACAACAAATCTGCCCCTTACAGTCCATCAATTTTAAGTCTAAATCAGTTTAGAATAAAAGATTTAATTATGTTCCCAAACAGTCTGCCTAAGAGCTTCCCCGGTGGCTCAGCCTGCAATGCAGGCAACATCCACAGTTCGATCCCTGGGTGGGAAGATGCCCTGGAGGAGGAAATGGCAACCCACTCCAGTTTTCTTGCCTGGTAAATCCCATGGGCAGAGAAGCCTGGTGGGCTACACTCCGTAGGGGTCGCAGAGTCGGACATGACTGAGCACACATACGCAGCAATAATATGGAAACAGAACTCCCTTCTCAAATAGTCAACTCTCAATATTTGAAATTAGACTTGTTTTCATGGCATTCTTTATAGATCAGTTCTTAGGTGACAGCTAACTTTTATGTGATAGAAACAAATCTTAGATGTGCCTTCCTTTCCCTTTAACCACTAAATGCAAACAGTTTCTGAAGCACACATAAAACAAACTTTTGTTCTTGGTTCTGTTGAATATGGGATTTTGATAGTGGGAAGACAGGTCTACTGAGAGGTTTATTTATTACTGGATTTAAATCACAAACTAGAACTTTTGCTACTAATATTTATTTGCTTTAACAAAAAAACCAGGATAACTTTTGGCAGTTTTCATTAAAAATGCAAATTGTAGCTATGAGGATAACTGTAAAAATAAGTTGCAAAACAAGTCAGTGTCTTGTCAGTCTGCTCCAAGGTGTTTCAATTTTCCTTTTTCTTTTTGTTTCTTTGTCCCTCTGACAGCTCCCTTTCAGGTTCAGAACACAACTGATAATTCACTCTCTTTGCCGCCTCCTCTCCCACGCTCTCTTACCAATCTGTTGCAGGTGCCCCCCTCCCTTTTTTGTGTGTCCAAAAGGCACTGAATAATAATTTTGGGGGAGAGAAGAACTAAACCTTCTCATAACCATTGAATGCTTATGAAACATGTATGCTTATGAAACATGTTAGGCAAAGGTCTGTTCCCCATCTACCCCTTTTCTTACTTTTAAAATAAGAAGCAATAGGGAAGGAAAAGGGTCCCCAGTGGGGTTTGAGTTTCCGACAAGGGTTAATTTACTCCCATGAAAGCTTTGCCAATAGTAATTTCAGCCAATGGGAACTCACCCTGATGAGGTAATGCTTTCAACCCACACTTGATTGGTTGGTCTCTTTCTTACTTGGTGTACTCCCAGAGGCTGAAAAGTGAGGCTGGTTTGTTTTAGGAATAATGTGAGCTTTTTCCTCTGGCCATTCACTCAGCTCCACTAAATCTTTCTGTAGCATGGCTGGTGCAGGGAGCTGCTGAAAACAGGTGGTGCTTACAGAAATGCTTCGAGCCACTGGGGAAAATCTCAGGTTCTCCTTCTCAAGCAATTAGATATCCTGCAACTTGAGCTAGCTCTTTTACCTGGGGCTATAGGGGTGTCTTCTAGTCTGGCCCTTTATCCCCATCTTGTCAGTGACTAGAGTTCTCAACAATGAGAATGTGAGTGAGATGAGGCTGATGCTAGACTGTGAGGAGCTGAGAGAAAAGTCAGCCCATCCTGGGACAAATATATCCCATAATGCTTGTCACACACCAACTGTGGAGCGCAGCAGTGCTTCACTTCTTAATGTTCTTTGGCTTGGGAGCAGTAGTGCTGTCTGTGAGTCAGGCTGATTGCCTCTTTAGCTCCCCCACAATGCTAAAGGGGTGAGATTAGGGAAACTGGGGCTTCTTTCCAGCCATCTCACCTCTGTCTGTTGCTTTTTACTATGTTTAGCTCCAGAAACAGACCACTCTTGGGTTTCCCTTATGGTTCAGATGGTAAAGCATCTACCTGCAATGCAGGAGACCTGGGTTCGATCCCTGGGTGGGGAAGATCTCCTAGAGAAGGGAATGGCAGCTCAAACTCCAGTATCCTGGAGTATTCCATGGACAGTGAGGCCTGGTGGGCCACAGTCCTTGGGGTCATAGAGTCGGATATGACTGAGCGACTAAGGTGCGCATATCAAGTATGGCTAAGCTCTCTGAAATTTTTCAGGGCTAACTGGTTAAGAGGAAGACATTTGTACACATGAATAGGACCCTAAAACCACATGGGGAGAAATTAGTGGGGAGAAACTTTTAAAAGAGAATTGAATCAGAACACATTCTGTGGATTTTCAGAACTGAGGCTAACAGCATTCCAAAGGTAAATGTATTACTTGGAGAGCTCTGTGGAGAGGGTAATCAATCTGATTTGAAACATAATTTTGATATAAGCATCAGTCCTCTGCTCTTTGTATTTGAGCTTCATGGAATAAGATTCTAGAGTCAGAAGGAATGAAATTTTACTCCATTTTGTTATCTAATCCTGGGAGAGTAGCTCTTTTTCTGTGACCCACTTTAACAGTCTTCAAAAAGGAGTAACAACCTGAATTCAAGGGAAGATTTTTTGAGTGAAAGGTTCCCCCTAAGTGTTTAAAAGGGTGGAGACGGCACATAAGATTCTGATAATATTCTCTGAAACACCCTGAAACTAACTCCACCTACGTCCTTATCCACAGGATAAAGGTCTTTTCCTTATCTTGCTCACCCCTCCCACCCCCAGCCATTATCCATCTTGTTAGAGACCGGACCCTCTAGATTAGATTTATCCCAGAGAACAAAGACCAGGAAGAAAAGGAAGTATAAAAAGTAGGAGACTTCCAGGTTCAATTTGCAATTATAGTATGTTTACAGAATAAAGCAGCTAACACATATGAAAGTTAACATGGTAATGGGAAGGATTACTGTTCTCAGAAGAATAGGAGCTATGTTCTATTCATTGCTAGATATTCAGTGCCAAGCCCAATGTCTGACACATAGGTTTCTTTTCTTTTTAATTTTTTTAATATTGCAAACTTTTAGTTACACAAAGTGAGACAGAATGGTTTACTGCATTTCCCTGTGGCCAGTTTCAAACTGTTACCAAGTCATTAGATAAACATTTAATTAATGTTTTTTGAAGGAAGGGATTGTTGAAATTTCTTAGATTTAATTTACCCCATCCTCCTTTTCTTTAGAAGATTATGGTCAGTATCAGAATGAACAGTAATATCAGAAAATCATATTTCCTATAGTAGTTCTCATTATGTTAATCACATCTAAGAAAAAAAAGGGCAAAAGTCTTAGGGATACTTTTCCTTCTAGGTTATTTGATTAAGGAATTAAAAAATAAACATCTTGATTTTATAAAGCACAGAGCCTCAAGCTACCTGCTACTCATGCTTATTATTAATAGTTCATCCAGCTTCAGAGTTTTAAAAATGTTTTGGCATGGGAGGTGACTGAAAATTAAACCAGGGCTGACTTGTAGGGCGATCAGCTCTCTGCTTTGACTGTGATATGGATGGAATGGGGCCAAGGTCTCCACGTTTCTTAGTGTTTCTATTTTATTTATCTTCAACCCTTGTCCTGTGGGTTCTTTATCCTTAAGGACACAGATAACAAGCTGCTGAGTCTAACATGTTTGCTTGAACAGCCTTTTGGCAGTCTTCAACTTAATTTTCCAGGAAGACCAGTAAAAAGCCCACCAGTGATCTGAATTGAGGTGATCATCCAAGATACAAGACTGTGAGTGTTTGGGTAAGTTGCTTCCCTTAGGGGTTTCTATGTTTCAGTAAAATGAGGCTTTTTGGTATAGTGATATAGCGCAGAAGGTGCAGCCTTTAGAGTAAGAGAGACCAGTGTTTGAATTTCCTCTTCATGTTTTTCATACTCTTCATCTGTAAAATGGATTATTTCAAGAAAAATATTTATTTGAAAGCACCTACTACAGTGGCTGGTACATAGCCAAGTACTCAATGTATATACTCTTATGATCAAAATGAAGAAGTTGCAAGCAGAAAAATAGGAAATGGAAATGGATAGGTAATTCACTCAATAAGAAATACAACTGGGCAGGAAGCATATAGTACTTCAACCTCACTAGTACTGTTTTTGCTCATCAAATTGAACAGAATAAGAATATATACAATGTCCATTGTTGGTGAAATTTTAAGCAAATAAGCATTTTCCTATATGTTCATAAAACCTCTTCTGAGGTACTTTTGGTAATACCTATCAAAATCTAAATGCATTACTCTTCATCTCAGCAAGTTTGTTTCTTGGTATCTGTTATATACAAATATACATGTGAGTATACAAATCTTTATTGCACTATTGTTTTTAATAGAGAAAACTGGAACAGCTTAAATTTACTAATATGGACAGATTTCTATGGAATATTATGTGCAAATATTTATATATAAAATGTATTATAGAACATTATAGTATGATCTTATTTATGTAAAGAAAAGAATGTGTGTATTTAATAAATGTGTAAAAAGAGGTCTGGGAGGATATACTTCATAAGGTTTACCTTCAGGGAAGGAAGTAAGATTAGGGAACAAAGAAAAAATTTTACTTTCTATTCTTCTACATGTTTTGAATTTTCCCAATGACTATATATTATTTTTTATTTGAAAAAATAATCTGAAAAAAGGGCAATGGTATGAATTAGACCGTCCCTCAGCCCCATGGTGAGTACTTGTTTGGATCCAACTTTAGAGATGGGTAGAGTCAAGCACTTCTTAGATCTGGAAGGGTGGGCAGAACTTGTATTTAAGAAGCAAAACTTTCTCTTTATGGTTTGGGGTTTGGATTATTGAACCACTGAACCCAAGTGACCCTTTCTGAAGACAGTAGGACTGCATGGGAGTGAGGAGACATGTTTCAGGAAACTTGTATCCTACTCAAGGTGCTCTATTAAAAAAAAAAAAAAGATAAAAAGAAACAAAGAAAGGTCTTGGGCTTCTTTGGAAGAGCTCAGCCCCTCAGAGTCCAAGACTCCTGGGCTGGCACAGAACCTTCCAAGTTCATCTGTCTTTCTGCTTCTTCACAGGTCAGCATGTCAGGCATGCCAGTTCCCTAATGATGAAATTTCTCTTCAGGTCTTAGGGAGCTTTCTGGGATTACTGGAGCCCACCAATGTCACTGTGGTTGCATGTTTAGTTCCTACCACTGTGTACAATACCTGGGTGAGAAAACGGATAGGGATAGGAGGGGTTTCTCTGGTGGCTCAATGGTAAAGAATCCACCTGACAATGTAGGAGACATGGGTTAGATCCCCGATCCAGGAAGAACCCACGTGGAGTAACTAAGTCCATGCACCACAACCACTGAGCCAACTCACTAGAACAGACCCTGATGCTGGGAAAGATTGAGGGCAGGAGGAGAAGGGGGCAACGGAGGATGAGGTGGTTGGATGGCACCACCGACTCAATGGACATGAGTTTGAGCCAACTTCAGGAGACAATGAAGGACAGGGAAGCCTGGTGTGCTGCAGTTCATGGGGTTGCAAAGTTGGACACGACTGAGTGAACAACAACAAACCTTCACCCCGCTTAAGAAGTAGAATATTATAAAAGTTGGGAAGGTCCATGGTGGGGCTGCCAGCACTGTGGTACGAACTGAGCACTGCACAAAGGTCTTTGCCAAGGTGGGGTAGATTCCTCCTGGAGGATGGGACCTTTGCCTTGGGTGTAAAGGCTCTGCTGCTGCTAGGCTGTGGGCCCACAGAGAATGATCCTTTTTCTAGTTCCCAAAGAGACCACTTGCAGGCTTCTGCAGCCCTGTTCTGGGGAATGTTCTGCCTGTGTGCTCCATATCCTCTACTAGAAGCAACAGTTATACTGAATTTTGGAGTAGTTATTCTCTTATTTTTATTTAGCATTTTATCATATGTGTATGTGGGAGTTCCCAGGTGGTGCTAGTGGTAAAGAACCCGCTTGCCAATGGAGCAGACATAAGAGACGAGGGTTCGATCCCTGGGTTGGGAAGATCCCCTGGAGGAGGGCATGGCAACCCACTCTAGGATTCTTGCCTGGAGAATTCCATGGACAGAGGAGCCTGGTGGTCTATGGTCAATAGGGTCTCAAAGAGTGGGACATGACTGAAGTGGAAGCGTGCAGTCTTACCCACTGGACAGCCAGGGAAGTCCAAAAGTATATGTATTTTTAAAAAGGCATTAACTAGTAGCATAAGGGGAGCTGAGAACCCTCTGTTCAGTCTTTGTAATTTTTTATGTAAATCTAAAATTAAAAATACTATCTTATAGTTCTGTGGCAACCAGTATCTTACAGTTCTGTGGCTCCTGGTGGCTCAGAGGTTAAAGCGTCTGCCTGCAATGCGGGAGACCTGGGTTCGATCCCTGGGTTGGGAAGATCCCCTGGAGAAGGAAATGGCAACCCACTCCAGTATTTTTGCCTGGAGAATCCCATGGATGGAGGAGCCTGGTCGGCTACAGTCCACGGGGTTGCAAAGAGTCAGACACAACTGAACGACTTCACACACACACATCTTACAGTTCTGTGGGTCCAAAAGTGTAACTTGGGTCATGCTGGGCTAAAATCATGACTCTAGGGGAAAATCTAGGAGTCTCTAGAGGAGAGTTAGACTTTGGTGGCTCAGTGGTATAGAATCTGCCTACTAAGCAGGAGATGCAGTTTCGATCCCTGGGTTGGGAAGATCCCCCTAAGGAGGGCATGGCAACCCAATCCAATATTCTTGCCTGGAGAATCCCAAGGACAGAGGAACCTGGTGGACTACAGTCCATGGGGTCACAAAAAGTTGAATGCAACTGAACAACTAAACAAGCAGAAGCAGAGGAGAATTATTTTCCTTGCCTTGCTTTGCTCCTAGAAGCTGCCCAAATTCCTTGGCTCAAGGTCCCCTTCTTCCTCAAAGCCAGCTGCTAATGTTGAGTTGAGTCAGTCCCACATCTAATCACTCCAACCTCTCTCTTCTGCCTTCCTCTTCCATTTAAATGTAAAGACCCAGATAATCCAGGATAATCTCCACATTTCTCAGTCTGTTGATTAGATACCTTTTCTCTCCTTTGCCATGTAACCTAATATATAGGTTCCAGGGAGTAAACTGTGAATACCTTTGAGGCATTGTTATTCTGCCTCCTACAACCATCTTTGTGTGCTCCTTTGTCACATGCTTGTTCTGCCCACCATCTAAAAGACTATTATTCTTTTGTTTCTTTTTTACAAATAGCTCGTTCCATATTTGTCTGAGTTGTTTTCTGAACAAGCGAAGAGAATAAATACTCTTATTGTGATATATTGACAGTGTTTGGACACAAAATGTCATTAAATATACTCTCTGGATGTTAAACTCTGGGCATTTATCAATACCTTCAAGTCTGAACTTGAAAAGCAAGTAAGGTAATTCAGATACTACCAGTTAAGCCCCCTGTTGTTTCCAACTTTTTAAGTTGCAAAATGAATACATGTAAATAAATTTTAAAAAGAGTGGAAACCATAAATGTACAGTGTGAAAAGAATTCTAAAGCAAACACATGTAGCCAGCACCCAGTTTAAGAAATAAGACATAGACAACACCTCTTCCCCAAAGTTGCCCTTGTGATTCTTGTTTATCCCTTACCACCTCCTCTCTTCTTAGAGATAAACCACTACCCACTTTTATGGTAATAAATTGCTTGCCTTTTTTTTTGTAGTTTTACCACCAAAGTATGTACCTCCAAACAATATACAGTAGTTGAGTTTTGTCTCATTTTAAACTGTATAAAAGAGTCATACTCTGTTTCTTTTGTGGTTTATTTACCTTATATATTATAAAATTCAGCCATGTTGTTATCTGTAGGTTTAAGTCTGATTCATTCATTTTTCATTGCTGTATGTATTTCATTGCATGGTCCATTCTTCTGTGGCTGATGTTTTGTGTTGTTTCTATTGGGGCTATCACAATCACTATAGCTGTGAATATTTTTTGCATATATATTCTGATATCTATATGCACATAGTTATCCAGGGTGTGCATTCAGGAGTAGAAATGCTGAGTCAGAGTTTTTTGGTCTTCAACTTTAGTGGATAATGTTAAATTTTTTTCCTGCTATCAGTGAATGACAGATTCTGTTGCTCTACGTCCTTGCCAAAACTTGGTATTATCAAACTTACTAATTTTAGCCATTCTGGTGGCTGTATTGTTGTGGCTGTATAGTTGTATTTCATTTCAATTTGCTTTCCCCTCATTATTAATATCATTAACTATTACTCATATTTATTGGCCATTTAGATTTTCTTATATGTGCAGAACCTATAAAAATATTTCTTCTGGTATAATTTTATATTGGATTGTCTGTATTTAAAATTTATTTGATTTCTAGGAGTTCTTTATATAACATGGATAATACTCCTTTTTGGGTTGAATGCTTTGTAATTAACTTTTCCAGTTCTTTGGCTTGTGTTTTCACTCTTTTTATGGGGTCACATATAATGTAGTTGAATTTATTATGCCTTTCTCTATGGTGAGAGAATTTGTCTTTAAACAATTGTGAAGACATTCTTGTATAATTATCTTTTTTGAATATTGTTTTAAAATGTTTTTATTGTGAAATATTCATATAAAAAATGCCCCAAAGATATATACAGCTTAATAATAATTTATTACAAACACCCATGTAACTACCACTCAAATCAAGAAATAAAACATTGTTGACAACCCAGACAACTCATTCTTGCTCCTCCCTTCCAAAGGAGCCATTATCATGACTTCTATGTTAGTCACTTTTTGGCCTTTTTTTTTGCTGTGCTGGGTCTTTGGTGCTGTGCGTTTGTGGCGAGTGGGGGATATTCTCTAGCTGTGTTATGTGGGCTTCGCATTGTGGTGGTTTCCTCTGTAGTGGAGCCTGGGCACTAGGGTGCTTGGGCATCATTGTCTGCGCTCTTGGGCTCAGTAGTTGTGGCACGTGGGCTTAGTTGCCCTGCAGCATGTGGAATCTTCATGGACCAGGGATTGAACCGTGTCCCCTGCATTGGCAGGCAGGTTCTTAACTAGTGGACCACCAGGGAAGTCCTAGTCTTCTTTTTTAAAAAACCTTTTTCTATCTTAGTATGTACCCTTAAAAATGATGATCCTCTAGCTTTAATTTTAAAAAATGTAGGGAGCTAATTTTTATTTAAAAAATCTTTGAAGTATAAAATACATACAGAAAAGCATTAAAATCATGACAGCTGAATAAACTGTCTCTAAGCAAATATACTTGTATGATCGCCTCCTAAATTAAGACATAGAGTATTTCCTTATGACTCCTCTCCCAATCATTGACTCTCATCCTTGAAATGTTGTTTCACTGAATTTGAAGTTGATGGCAGTTTTCTCTTAATATCTTGAAGATACATTCCAATGTCTTCTGACTTCTGCTGTTACTATTGAAAAATCAGCTGTTGGCCAAAATGTCATTTCTCTGAATATTAATTTATCTTTTCATCTGCTTAATTTTAATATCTCCTCTTTCTCTGATATCAGGAATTTTCACTATAAGATGACTTAGTATGGATTTCATTTAAATTTTTTGGCATTGAAGTTTTTCATCTTTCAGAATTTAGAATATTTATCATCAATTCTGGAGAAGGCAATGGCAACCCACTCCAGTACTCTTGCCTGGAAAATCCAACGGATGGAGGAGCCTGGTAGGCTACAGTCCATGAGGTTGCAAAGAGTCAGACATGACTGAGCAACTTCACTTTCACTTTTCACTTTCATGCACTGGAGAAGGAAATGGCAACCCACTCCAGTATTCTTGCCTGGAGAATCCCAGGGATGGGAGCCTGGTGGGCTGCTGTCTATGGGGGTCGCACAGAGTCAGACACGACTAATGTGACTTAGCAGCAGCAGCAGAATCATCAATTCTGGAAAATGTTCAGCCATTTATTTCTTTGAATACTGCCTTCCTCCATTCTATTATCTCCTTCTTGAATTTTAATTAGACATTTGTTGAATCTTACCCTATAGGGCCTAGATCTGATAGACAGAATGCCTGATAAACTATGGAATGAGGTTCGTGACATTGTACAGGAGACAGGGATCAAGACCTTCCCCATGGAAAAGAAATGCAAAAAAGCAAAATGGCTGTCTGGGGAGGTCTTACAAATAGCTGTGAAAAGAAGAGAAGCGAAAAGCAAAGAGAAAAGGAAAGATATAAGCATCTGAATGCAGAGTTCCAAAGAATAGCAAGAAGAGATAAGAAAGCCTTCCTCAGCGATTAATGCAAAGAAATAGAGGAAAACAACAGAATGGGAAAGACTAGAGATCTCTTCAAGAAAATCAGAGATACCAAGGGAACATTTCATGCAAAGATGGGCTCGATAAAGGACAGAAATGGTATGGATCTAACAGAAGCAGAAGATATTAAGAAGAGGTGGCAAGAATACACAGAAGAACTGTACAAAAAAGATCTTCATGACCCAGATAATCACGATGGTGTGATCACTCACCTAGAGCCAGACATGCTGGAATGTGAAGTCAAGTGGGCCTTAGAAAGCATCACTATGAACAAAGCTAGTGGCGGTGATGGAATTCCAGTTGAGCTATTTCAAATCCTGAAAGATGATGCTGTGAAAGTGCTGCTCTCAATATGCCAGCAAATTTGGAAAACTCAGCAGTGGCCACAGGACTGGACAAGGTCAGTTTTCATTCCAATCCCAAAGAAAGGCAATGCCAAAGAATGCTCAAACTACCGCACAATTGCACTCATCTCACATGCTAGTAAAGTAATGCTCAAAATTCTCCAAGCCAGGCTTCAGCTATACGTGAACCATGAACTTCCTGATGTTCAAGCTGGTTTTAGAAAAGGCAGAAGAACCAGAGATCAAATTTCCAACATCCGCTGGATCATGGAAAAAGCAAGAGAGTTCCCGAAAAACATCTATTTCTGCTTTATTGACTATGCCAAAGCCTTTGACTGTGTGGATCACCACAAACTGTGGAAAATTCTGAAAGAGATGGGAATACCAGACCACCTGACCTGCCTCTTGAGAAATCTGTATGCAGGTCAGGAAGCAACAGTTAGAACTGGACATGGAACAACAGACTGGTTCCAAATAGGAAAAGGAGTACGTCAAGGCTGTATATTGTCACCCTGCTTATTTAACTTATATGCAGAGTACATCATGAGAAACCCTGGACTGGAAGAAACACAAGCTGGAATCAAGATTGCCGGGAGAAATATCAATAACCTCAGGTATGCAGATGACACCACCCTTATGACAGAAAGTGAAGAGGAACTCAAAAGCCTCTTGATGAAAGTGAAAGTGGAGAGTGAAAAAGTTGGCTTAAAGCTCAACATTCAGAAAACAAAGATCATGGCATCCGGTCCCATCACTTCATGGGAAATAGATGGGGAAACAGTGGAAACAGTGTCAGACTTTATTTTTTGGGGCTCCAAAATCACTGCAGATGGTGACTGCAGCCATGAAGTTAAAAGACGCTTACTCCTTGGAAGGAAAGTTATGTCCAACCTAGATAGCATATTCAAAAGCAGAGACATTACTTTGCCAACAAAGGTCTGTCTAGACAAGGCTATGGTTTTTCCTGTGGTCATGTATGGATGTGAGAGTTGGACTGTGAAGAAGGCTGAGCGCTGAAGAATTGATGCTTTTGAACTGTGGTGTGGAGAAGACTCTTGAGAGTCCCTTGGACTGCAAGGAGATCCAACCAGTCCATTCTGAAGGAGATCAGCCCTGGGATTTCTTTGGAAGGAATGATGCTAAAGCTGAAACTCCAGTACTTTGGCCACCTCATGCGAAGAGTTGACTCATTGGAAAAGACTCTGATGCTGGGAGGGATTGGGGGCAGGAGAAGGGGACGACAGAGGATGAGATGGCTGGATGGCATCACTGACTCGATGGAGGTGAGTCTGAGTGAACTCCAGGAGTTGGTGATGGAAGGGAAGGCCTGGCGTGCTGCGATTCATGGGGTTGCAAAGAGTCAGACACGACTAACCAACGGAACTGAACTGAACCCTATCCTTCACGCATCTTAACTTCTTATATTTTCCATTTCTTTGCTTCTCTGTGTTATATTTTGAAATTCTTCAGACGTATTCTTTGGATCCCGTAATCTTCCAGAAAACAAATTCTTCCTTCAGCTGTCAAATCTGATAGTCAAGTTGTCCTTTGAGTTTCTGCTTCAATTGCCATTTAAAAAAAATTTCTGTAGGTTCATTTGGCTCTTTTCAAATCTGCCTGATCAAGTTTGATAGCTTATTATTGCCTCATTATCTTTATTTCATTTAATTCCTTTAACAATATTAATAAAGGAAAAACTTTCTCTACTCTTAACACTTTTGACACTAAACATATGGGTTTTCTGCACAAAATAATTCTTCAGTTCTCAGCAGACATCAACTGGGTATCCTATTAACACTACCTGGAGTTAACACAAACTTCATAGGTTAAAGGCTCAGTCCCACAAGATTGCTCACCTCCCTTCAGATACCAGTCACAAGTAGTGGCTCCTCAAGTTACCCACACTTTTGTCTGAATTGGCTACAAATGAGCGGTTCCCATGACCCGCTTCTCAAGTTTAATAATTTTCTGCAATGGCTCATGTAAACCAGGGAAACACTTTATTTTCTATTACTGGTTTCTTATCAGGGATATTTTAAAGGATGCACATGAACAGCCAAATGAGGTACATAGGGTGAGATCCAGAAAGCTCTTGAACTTAAGAGATTTTGTTCCTGGGGAGTTGGCAGTATACCATTATCCCAGCTCATTAATGCATCCACCAACCCAGAACTTCACCAAATCTTGTTCAAGAGTTTTTATAGAGCTTAATTTCCAGCTCCCCTCCCTCACAGGAGGTCAGCTGTAGGGTTGAAAGTTCCAACACTCTAATCATTTGGTCTTTCTGGCATCAGCCCCATCCTGAGGCTATAGGGGCCCACCATAAGTCATGTAATTAGCATAAACTCAGAGATGATGAAAAGGGAGTTGTTACAAATAACACGGAGGCTTCCCTGGTGGCTTAGACAGTAAAGAATCTGCCTACAATGCAGGAAACCCAGGTTCGATCTCTGGGTCGAGAAGACCCCTTGGAGAAGAGAACGGTTACCCACTCCAGTATTCTGGCCTGGAGAATTTCATGGATTTCACAGCCTCTTTGACCTCGTCTAGGCTGAGTAACACATCCCCATTCTCCTTAAGGGGGGATACCCCATCGTCTTGCCCTTATATCACATTGGAAACCTCCCCTAAACTAACACCTCCACAAAACTGAAGAGCTATGTCCTCAACGGGAGGTGATTTTCTGGGTCACACAGGTAGTTTGAAATTCTCACCCCCACCTCCCACAACAGTATGCTTGCAAACTTGTTCAGGAATATCCAGAGGAGAGTTCTTTTTTCCTATTCCATGCACAGTTAAAGTGGAGACAGTCAGGTATCCTTTCCCTTTCCCTCTGTGAAAGTGAAAGTCGCTCAGTTGTGTCCGACTCTTTGCGACCCCACAGACTATACAGTATGGAATTCTCCAGGCCAGAATACTGAAGTGGGTAGCCTTTCCCTTCTCCAGGAGATCTTTCCAACCCAGGGATCAAACCCAGGTCTCCCACACTAGGTCAGGTTTTCTCCCTCAATCTCCCATCGAGGACATAGTTCTTCAATTTTGTGGAGGTGTTAGTTTAGGGGAGGTTGCACTCCAGTACCCTTGCCTGAAAAATCCCATGGATGGAGGAGCCTGGTGGGCTGCAGTCCATGGGGTCGCTAAGAGTCAGACACGACTGAGCGACTTCACTTTCACTTTTCACTTTCATGCATTGGAGAAGGAAATGGCAACCCACTCCAGTGTTCTTGCCTGGAGAATCCCAGGGACAGGGGTGCCTCGTGGGCTGCCGTCAATGGGGTTGCACAGAGTCGGACACGACTGAAGCGACTTAGCAGCAGCAGCAGCACTATAACACTTCTCCCCTGCTTACACAATTTAGTTTCTCTCTCACTAGGAAAGGCTAAAATAAGGGTATAAGGCAAATCGTTATTCCCTTGTCTTTAATGGAAAAGACCAGTCAGGTGTAAACTATAAAAATGTGGTTGCAGTTTGATTGCAATGTGCAAATATTTGGGCTATCAGTTTGCCACAGAAGGTGTGGTCCTCATGAAAGGAGTTTGAGGAGCCAGGCTGGTCAGATGGTATGAAGGCTCAAAAATGTAAGGCCTCTAAGGAAGAGGTAGGGTATGCAGTATGGGAAGACCTTCCTACTTGAGTTTCTGGCTAAAGGGGCAACAGAAGGCCCCCGGTATTGTAAAGGCCCCAGTCTTTTTTCTTTCCTTTATGTGGATGTAGGGAGAGGGAAGAGGAGAAAGGAATATTCTTTATTTTTTCCTTTTTAAACAATGAAAGTTCCAATTGTGGAAAGAAAATCTAGTTGACTATAGGAATTTAATCAAGAAACCAAAACAATGTAGTCTTATAGATGATGATCTCAGTGACTTATACAACTGTCATATACTGAACTCTGAGATATCAGGCCAAAAATGTGGACTTGGCAAAGATGAGAGTTACTGTCAATTGTTCCAGCTCCCCAAACTGGATGGCATCAGTGGCTGTGTGAGTGATACAGAAGTTCAAATCAACATCATGCTAACTTCGGTTCTATTCTGAAAACATTCTATTTCAGATATATGTAAAAGGAAGCTTTTTCAGGGCAGAGATCATGGTTATATCCCGCAACACAGTGCCTGGTCTTTAATAGTTGCTCAGGAAATATGTGGTGAATAAATAAATGCACAAAGGTTACTCTGGGTTGCTAAGATCAGAACAGTATTTGCCATTATTTTGGATTTGGCGTGGGATTCGTACACCCTGGAACAGTTTCTTCTTTTTTCAGCTAGTAACATTTTTTTTTGTTTATGAAGAACAAGCATACTTGCACACTGGCACAGTGGTCCTGGGGAAAGGGGCACAGACAGACTTCCACTGTATTCTTTAGACGACCCAGCAATACCACTCTCTAATGGTGAGTGCTTCTTTATCAGAAGATTTAAATTTTCTTGGGGGAGAGGGGAGAGGTTTAGCCTTTTCTTTTTTTCCCAGCAGAGATGAATACTTCAAGAACAAAAGAATGAATTGGCCAAGTTTGATTGAATTTGATGGCATTTTACTGCTCTGGGGGAGTCAGGGTAGTTACAACCTCATCTCCCTGTGCAGTAGCTGTTCCCACACACAAAACTGCAAGTATCTTCTCATTCTTATCTACATGTATGTCTAATTCTCTTAGTGGGCACTGTAAATATGCTTTTAATTAGGGAGGAGGTGTGCTTGTATTTATTGTAATTCTCAAGGTACAAAAGATGTAAAAACAGTATCAAGAGTTTGGGAGTTTTGGGTGGTGCTTGGTTTTCATTTAAAAATAAACAGACAAGTATTTAGCGACTTCTGCTAAGGAAAATTTCCACAGAGGGCCTCATCCCTGACAATAAAAACCCAGATATGGTGGCAAAACATTTCCAGACACTTCTTTAGGTCTCTGAAAACAGTATAGGAGAGAGGAGTCAAAAACCTGTAGTATACGCTTTTATGTATGCCAATTTATTTCAGTATTCTTCTTCCTGTTCTACCAATGGGGCTGTAAGGTACGTTTAGGTTAAGCACCTTGACCAGAGTCACATGACTAGTAAGGACAGGGCTAGAACTCAAATGTAGGTTTTCTTATTACAAGGTCAATGGTGTTATTCCAAGGCCAACATTCGTAAGTATTCAATGTTTGTTGTGTCCATTTATAAATAATATCACTGGTAGGGGAGAAGATGATTGGACATGTCTCCCTGGGTCTTGCTGGCTAGTGTGGCTCAGTTTCTTAAGACCATTGTACTAAAAAAGATGATAGCAGCCTTGACTGAACAAATGTTAATTGATATGATAGTACTCAAATAGCCTTGGTCAAAGATGAGATCAGTAAGGGTGAGGAGGGCACCTGAATAATGAACGTTTCCTTATTGATAGCACAAGAGATGGACTCAACATCTTGCTACATCTAAAAGAGCCAAATTTAATCAAACTAATCCAGGTAGGGTTGGAACGGTAGGCAGGAAAGAAGACCATTTGCATTCGCTTTGAGTAATAAGGGTATCTGTTGTAAAGTGACTACAGAGAGCTACTCCCTGACTTCAAGTCTCATCTCAGTGACACTGGTGACATGGGGGAGGCACACATGCTGAAGTCTTCCTGCGTATCTAGGACATGGTCTGGGGTTGCAGGAAATATATTTCTTTTATAGGGATGTGACCCATGACTTGACTTCTGAGAAGCATAAAGCCTCTGATTAGACCAGCTGGGTAAAATGTTTGATTCCTTGGGCTATAAAAGTCATCTTGCAAAGAAATAACTAAAAAAACAAAAAAACCCCCCAAAACTCAACTCAAGTAATAATTTTCCTGGCAGGCCTAACCTTCAGGAGAAATCTTGGAAATATACCAGTCACTTCTTATCTTGGCCAAACAGCTATCTGAAATGCTGTTTCTAACACTAGTTATATATTAAATTGTGACCTCTACCCCTACCAGTAAAGCATTTGTAGGAGAAATGAAGAAAAAGTGATATAATCTTAAAGTAGTCTCTTAGTGACTGCCAAATGTAGACATTCTATTTGTTATAAGATATTAAATCTGAAGTTATGTTATCAGTCAGATGATTCTTTGTTGTGGAGAAGGCTGTCCTGTGTGTGGTTAGGATGTTCAGCAGCATCCTTGACCCCCATCCACTGGATGCCAAAAGTACTTCCCAGGTTTTTTCCCCCCAATAATTTATTTATTTATTTATTTATTTTATTTATTTTTCCCCCCAATAATTAATTTATTTATTTATTTTGTGCTGGGTCTTCGTTGCTACTCCCACGCTTTCTCTGGCTGCAGTGAGTGGGGCTACTCTTTATTGGGGTGCATGGGCTTCTCTCTCTGGTGGTTTTTCTTGTTGGGGAGCATGAGCTCTAGAGCATGGGCTCAGTAGTTGTGGTGCAAGGACTTAGTTGCTTCACAACATGTGGAATCTTCCCAGGCTAGGGACTGAATCTGTGTCCCCTACATTGGCAGGATTCTTATCCACTCACCACCAAGTAAGTCTGAGTACCTCCTGAGTTTTGACAACCAAAAACATCTTCAGACATGGCCATAAAAATTATCCCCAGTTGAGCACTACTGCTTTAACCAAAGCACTGGAGCTTGTGGTAAAGAATCTGCCTGCCATTGCAGGAGACTCAGGAGACATGGGTTTGATCCCTGAGTTGGGATCCTTTGGGAGTAGGAAGTGGCAACCCATTCCAGTATTCTTGCCAGGAAAATCCCATGGACAGAGGAGCCTGGTGGGTTACAGTCCATGGGGTTGCAAGGAGTCAGGCATGACTGAGCATGCTTGCACCAAGGTATTGCAGAGAAAAAAAACCTCTTTCCTCCCCTCCAAAAAAACTCTAAAGTGAATTCTGAAATGGACTATCCCTAGAAATGAGAGGATTCAGACAAAATTACGAGATGAATCTAAAAACTCACAAGTTGTGAAAGGTCAGGGGAGACTTACTGAGTGTTGTTTTGGAGACTGTTGCTGGTATGCTATGACTCTTAGCATAGATGCCTGCCTGCCTCTTACCTCAAGCTAAGTGAGAGGGATCTTCAGTGGAACTACTCAAAGTACTTGAGCTGTGTCTCTAGCGGTTAAAGGAAGCATGGTAGACTTGTGGTTGTCTCCTGCCTGAAAAATAGAGGACAAGAGACAGGCTGGGCTGACAGCTGGGCTGGTAGCTGTTCTGGCAGCAAAGAGGAACGCTGAAACTGCACTGGAATTAGCCTATTTTTCCAAGTTTGTTTGGGCAAGAAGTACGTGAGAGCTTCATGTGGACCAGGTGTGTGGACCTTACAAAGTTGGACTAGCCTAAACAGTGCCATCAGAAAAAAGCTCCCCCTCCTCCAGACACCTTACTTCTATTTGAATGGAAAATACTCCCACTAATTTGGTTTGGACCAAACACTTTACTGCCACCTACTGGAAAATTGTCAAAATAAATATACAAATCCACAAGGATGATGTGAATGGCATTCCCTCCGGTAAGAAGTGTATAACCTTGCACAATGTGGGGTGGTCCCAGAGCCACTTACAAATGGGCCAGTGTAAGAGCTACCTTAGATCCTACCTGACAGGGTCCTAACTGAGAAAAACAGTTTCAAGAGACAAGAAGTTGGAGGTGGGCTTCCATGGTGGCTTAGATGGTAAAGAATCTGCCTGCAATGTGGAGACCCAGGTTCGCTTCCTGGGTCAGGAAGATCCCTTGGAGAAGAGAATGGCTACCCACTCCAGTATTCTTGCCTGGAGAATTCCATGGACAGAGGAGTCTGGCAGACTACAGTGCATGGGGTCCAAAGAGTGGGACACGACTGAGTGACTAACATTCACTTTTACCAGATTCTTAGGGATGGAAAGAGAGAGTAAAGAACTGCCAGAATAAAACGCTTTTGTTCAGATCAAGGTTACTGTGATAACCACCAAAGAATGGAGATGGTAGTGGTTTCTGAAAACCATCAAGCATCCATTAGAAAAAAAGGCAGCTTTAATCACCTGCCAGGCCCAGAGTGTGAAACCACCACATGGAAGTAAAAGTTACAGATTTTCCTGCTACCCAATCTTTCCTCTCTCTTCTTCCCTTTCTTGGTTTGTAAGCTGGGAGAGAACAAGAAAGACCAGGCATAATGCCTCTGCAGGGCAAGCAGTGAGCCAGCTATCCTAAGACCGAAAAGATTCACTCTTTTGTGACTCAATGACCACAAGACTTTCTATTCCTAATAGGAACCACAGAACTCATGGAATCTGAGTCAGGTATATGACAGATCGACTCCACTGCACAGGTTTAAAGGGATGATGAAATTTAAAAAGAAAGCTCTTTTGTTCTGTTTTTTAAAGTTATACCCCTAAACTCTGTATGTTGAACATATTGATTACTTAAAGTAGGATCTGGAAAAGATATCTTCCAAGGACATGCTCTTGAGTTTTATGGGGAAAATGGTCTTTGAATCAGTTCATTTGTTGACAGCCCATACTTTGGGAGTAGGGCACATGAGCATGCAAGGGACTCTCTGTCATCTGGGAGCTTGCAGTCTTGGGTTTCATACTCAGAGTAATGTAACTATTAATGTCAGTTATGTCAACAAGAGCCTGTGTTGCATAGGCAGAGCAGGTTCAGGAGGGTTTTTACTCTAATGATTTCCTCTCCTATGAATTTTTTACTCACTTATGATTAAGCTTTAGAAGCAATCATGTTGCCCCCGTTCTTCAAGCATGGAATCACAGGTAAAGCTTCCATTTAAGATATTTAAAGAGAGGTGCAAGACTGAATGCATATAGGCTGCATCTTGATTGGGCTGCTTTGAAACCAGAATCTGCCTGGCCCTCAATTTGGCAGATTCAGACACTTATATTTCAATTTACTCAGGCTAAATTAGGCTCTGGGAATTTAATTTGGATAAGACAACTTCATAATTCACCCCAATGAATGGAAGTTGATTTATGAACCATGATGTGAATATACTGAGAAAAACTGTATTGCTAGTGTCACTAGTACCAGTCATGTGCTTTGGACAATTGCTTCTTACTGGGTTTGTTGATTTAGTTGAGATTTCCTAAGTGATGGGAAGATTACCTGATGAGTGTGGAATCAGAGCATGGGTATTTGTGTGTTCTTAAAGGCTAGCTTTAACTTGTTTATTAGGATACAAACTCAATGACAGGGCTCTTATTTTCTGATGTATTCTAAGAGACTAGAATATAATAAGCATTCAGTATTTGTTGAGTGAGTGACTGAATCTGACCTAAGTTTTTTTAAACTGTTCTGTTAATGGATGGGTTATTGGTCCTGGTCATTAAAATCATAGCCTCTCTCCTAGACAGAGAGCCCACTGCTGCTGCTGCTGCTAAGTCACTTCAGTCGTGTCAGACTCTGTGCGACCCCATAGACGGCAGCCCACCAGGCTCCCCCGTCCCTGGGATTCTCCAGGCAAGAACACTGGAGTGGGTTGCCATTTTCTTCTCCAATGCATGAAAGTGAAAAGTGAAAGTGAAGTCGCTCAGTCGTGTCCAACTCCTAGCGACCGCATGGACTGCAGCCCACCAGGCTCCTCTGTCCATGGGATTTTCCAGGCAAGAGTGCTGGAGTGGGGTGCCATTGCCTTCTCCCAGAGAGCCCACAATACATTCTTATTCAGATTCTGCAGGTTCTAGACTCTTTATGGACCCCACCCCTCTCTTATGACAGCATCAGTTGGGCATGTGACACTTAGGTGACAGATGGTTTATTTTACTCTAATGAAATTTGGGAGCCACCCTGTTCTTTATAACACATTTACAGATCATCTCACAGAGTGACTTTTCTTTTTTGTTGTTCCTTTTTTTTTCTTGGCCAATCTTGTTCCAAGTTCTAAGAGGTTTCTTCTTTTACATTTTCTGGGTTTCTGACTTCCAGCTCAGGCAGGTAGGGTAAAACTGAATTGTAGTGGTTTATATTTTCACAGGGGCCTCTCAGATGGCTCAGTGGTAAAGAATCTACCTGCCAATGCAGGAGATGCAGATTTGATCCCTGGATCAGGAAGATCCCCTGGAGAAAGAAATGGCAACCCACTCCAGTATTCTTGCCTGGGAAATCCCATGGACAGAGGAGCCTGGTGGGCTACAGTGCATGGGGTCGCAGAGTCCGACACGACTTAGCGACTAAACATTTTTACTGACACCCAGAGTTCTTTGTGCAGGCGTGGATCTACCTACCGGCTATCAAGGAATCTAAAGGCAGAAAACTGCGTTTTACTCAAAGCCCTTAACAGACTAAAGCAAAAAAAAAAGAGAGAGAGAGAGACCGGCTGAATATTCATACCTTTGTGAAGGCGGTATGAAGGAAGGAACTGCACGGTCGATCTGGGTGGCTATGCAAGCAAGTCCAGATTCCCTAGGCTCAGAGAGCTCCTCATTCTTTCTGCCTTTCAGCTTTGCCTCTCAAATTCTGGATCAGTATAGGAAACTCTATGTAAGCATATGGTCTCTCGACTTTCATATTCCCCGATGCTTTCGGCACCAAAGGCATCTATATTATCTCTGGAGTCTAGGTCGTGTCCTTAGGTGAAGAGAAAGGGTGCGGGCGGACAAAGTCCCCAGTTTAATCTCCATCGCTGAGAAAGAGAACGTGAGTCACCGCTTCAATTTGCCCGGAGGTTTTCTGTTCAAGACTCCGCGCTCCTCACCTAGATAAGGGTACCCGGGTTTTTCTGGTTTCCTGCAAAGTGGCATGTTCCCTCTGCAGAGACCAGGAGTGACCTCGGGCTGCGGAATTTGCCCTTCATGACTCCTACGTCCCCTCCCCACTTTCCTCTTCTTTCCAACCTCTCCAGACTGAGGACCCCTAGACATCTCCCTCGGGTCCGCGCCCTGCTTCTCAACTCTTAACTCAGGGCCCAAATTTGGAGTGAGGGAACCCCCTTCACCCCCTACCCGGGCTCTTAAGTGCACAGACTTCAGAACTGCACCCAGCGTCTGTGGGGGGGGGGGTCCCCAGCTTTCACTGCGCACTCGCCCCGCCCCCGCCCGCGGGCCCGCCCCGCCCCCTCCCACGCACGTCACGTCCGGCCCGGCCCCAGCCCGCCCTGCGCCCTGCGCCCTCCGCCCTCCGCTCTCCTCCGCTTGCTGTTAGGGAGGCTCTGCGCCTCAGTCGCTGCCTCCGTGGCCGCTCCCGCCCCGTCTTCCGCGTCTCCGCCGCCGCCACGGCCGGGGGCATCCGGGGGTCGCCTACCGGGCTGGCCCCGAGCCACAGTCGTCGCCTCAGCCTCCCGCCAGTGGCCGCCACAGGAAGAGGCTCGCCGGTCGCGGAGTCACTTGGGGCCTCAGTTCTCGCCCTCTTGCAGTCGCCGCAGGTCCTGGAGAAGCGGCCGCGGCCGGGGAACGGGGCGTCGCGGTTCCAAGGGTAGGTGAACGGGCGGGTACCCCTATCTGCGCATGCGCCGGTCCCGTAGCCGCGGCCCTCACCCCTCTGCCGCCCCCCGGCGCCGTGTCCCACTCGCGCTGGGTTCTAGGGCTTTGCCCCTCTTGGTGCGTGGGAGACCGGGCAGAGCCCTAAAGGTGCGTCATTCGTAGAGAGGGCCCCCTTTCTCCTCTAGCAAAATACGGTGAAGCTGTGCCCCTGGCTTCCAGGGGGTGTGGCAGTCTTCGATATTTTCAGCCGCTGCGGTGCGCGTGAGCGGGTGTGAGTTCTCACCTCCTAGCTCCCGCTAAGTGGAAGCCACAGCTACCTACGCTTGTTTGCTAGCCTCCCCTGCACACCGGACCTGCGCCGCCTCCCTACCCTTTTCCTTCGTGCTGGGCAGTGAAGTTGATGCAGAAAAAAAAAAAGTGTGGTTTAATCCGGGCTCTATTGCGCCCCTTTTTAAGATCACGTGAGATGAGTGGTTGCTTACTTCCTTAAATCGTTCGAGAATATAGCCAAAATTGGGCTGTTGGTGCACTGGGGACTTGTCTAGAATGCACTCTGCATAGACCAGGCTAGGGAGGGTATAGCACTGTCTCAGGGCGCCTGGTTTCCTAGATAAGGTAGTGGGAAATTCAGTCAGTTGACACACTTGCCCAGTGGGAAGTTGGTATACTTCAATTAAATGTCAATTAAAAACCAAACTGACATTTCATTCGGCTCCCCATTATGCCGTCTGATCATTGAAAAAAGTACCTACGATTGGGCACTTACCTTATTTTCAAGTTGATGATAATCTAAAAATGGCAACTGGGACCTCAGTAATGCAGATTACGAAGGCTAAATAACTGAGGTGCACTTACCTTAAAAGGCGGGCATTAAAGGGTGGTGTTGAATTACTGACTTTCTGGGTTAATGTGGGGCTGTGTCTTCAACTTTCGTTTTTGTAACCTTGCATGCAATACTTGATGGCCTGGGTGTCTCTCAGGTACTGTGCTTTTAGTAAGTGCCCGTACTTGTTGAATGGAATTAATGAACTGCTTCTCATTTGTATATCTGTCGGTAGCTTCTTACTTTCTTAATCTCTGCTTCTTCTAAAATTTGGGCCGTATTTTCGACGATTTAATTGTGTTACCGGTTAGGGATCTGGGACACTTCTTAAATTCTGGGAAAGATGTAGAAAGGTTTATCAGTGTCGTAAAATTCTTCCTTAGGTGAAGTAAATGTTACGTTGTATATGTGTTTTAAACTACATATATACTGTTTTATTTTTTGGTATTAATATGAGTATAGAATTCTCGCATTTTCTATGTCTTTAAAATTTTATTTATTTAAAAAATTAGTAGGCTATTTTTAGAGAAGTTTTAGGTTCACAAAAAAATTGATCATAAAGTACAATTTTGCTATATATATCTTTTCTCCTGAACACAGTTTTCCCTACTCTTTATTGTTTTTATTAGAATGCCGTTTGTTTTAGGACAGAGATAATGACTGAAATGAGTGTATTGTGCCATGTCAGTTTCCCCCACCAATAAAAGAGCTATTTTTATTATCATCTATGAATAACCTCAGTCTGAGCATGGCTTCCCTTGTTTAGTTGCTAAGTCATGTCTGACTCTTTCGACCCTATGGACTGTAGCCCACCAGGCTCTTCTGTCCTTGGGATTTCTTAGGCAGGAATACTGGAGTGGGTTGCCAAAGCCCCTCCCTCTTTGTTGTACCCTGACTTTAATATTGGAGAACATAATAATATAAATTGTAGCTATATTTTGAAAAAAATTGTAATAAATGTGTATAATGTAAAATTTACCATTTCAACCATTTTTAAGTGTACAATTCAGTGGCATTAAGTACATTCTCAGTGTTGTACAACCATTGCCTTCATGGGTGCTCAGTTGTGTCCAATTGTTTGTGACCCCATGGACTGTAGCCCTACAGGCTCCTTTGTTCATGGGATTTCCCTGGCAGGAATCCTGGAGTGGGTTTCCTCCTCCAGGGGATCTTTTAAACCCAGGGATTGAACCTGTGTCTTCTGTACTGAAGGCTGATTCTTTACATTGTAGGCTGAGCCACTGGGGAAGCCTTTGTGCAACCATTGTTAGTTTCCATTTCTAGTGCTTTTTCATCATTCCAAACAAACTGTAGGCAGTAATTCCCCATTCCCGCTTCCTTCTAGCCCCTGGTAACTGCTCTTCTTCTTTTTGTCTCTATAATTTGCCTATTCTAGGTACCTTACATAGGTGGAATCAAATAGCATTTGTCCTTTTTTTGTGTTTGGCATATTTCATTTAGTACGTTTTTCAAGGTTCATTCATATTGTAGTGTGTATCAGAATTTCCTTCCTGTTTAAGATTGGATAATATATTCCATCGTGTGTATGTATACAACATTTCGTTTATCCATTCATCTCTTGATCAGTATTTCGATTGTTTCTACTTTTTGGCTTTTGTGAGTAATGCTGCTATGAACATTGGTGTACAAGTATCTGTTTAAGTTCTTGCATTTGTCACTCCTAGGTATATACCTAGGAGTGAAGTTGCTGATAATTCTGTGTTTAACTTTTTGAGGAACATCTAAACTGTTTTCCAGAACTGCTGCACCATTTTACATTCCCATTTAGCAATGCACAAGGGTTCCAGCTTCTCTCCATCTCTTCAGCAGTTGTTACTTCCCTTTCTTTGTTTGTTGGTTTATTTGGTAATAGCCATCCTAATGGGGGTGAACAGGTATCTCATTGTGGTTTTGATTTGCGTGTCCCTAAGACTGATGCTGAACATTTTTCATCTGTGTATCTTTGGAGAAATATGTTTAAGCCCTTTGCTCAATTTTTAAAATTGACTTTGTTTCTTTGTTTGAATTACTTTGAAAAAGTCATTTTGTAAATGATTTAAATATTTTATCTGAAAACTTTAATGGTTCTTAAAAATGAAGTACTGAAATTAAAAAAAATAGAAATTGGGGAATTCCCTGGTGGTCCAGTGATTAGGACTCTGTGCTTCCACTGCAGGAGGCATTGGTTCGATTCCTGGGTGGGAAACTAACATCCTACATGCCACAAGGCACGGCCAAAAAAAAAAAAAAAGGAGGGGGGAGAATTTCTGTTTACAGATGGATAAACAGGGAAGAGATTTTTCATCTGAAAAAGGTTTCCAATTATTTAGTAAGTCACACTGCATTAAAAAGATCTCAGTTAGGTATATATCAAGATGGAGAACTTACTTGTATAACCTCAGCATTACAAAAGTGATGCATTAAATGAAGATCCTGTCCTCTCCAGTGAGTAGGGTTAATGCTCTTAAACTTTCCTTTCTTTATATTCTGTTAACACAGCTAGGAGCAGAGGAGGGGATTACTGGGTGGAGAAAAAGAAAGTGTAGTATGTACACATGAACTTGACCTGAAACAATGTTCTCCAAGTGATGCAGTAGGCTCCTATGTGGGGTGGTTCACTTTGGGACGTAATAGAAGAGCTGACTTTGATTGGAAATGGGAATAATGAAGGATTTTTAAAATAGAATGTAATAAAGGTGGGTTTAATGCACCAACTCCCAATCACATAGTACACTGTAACTGTACTGTAAGTCACTTCAGTTGTGTCCGACTCTGTGTGACCCCATAAACGGCAACCCACCAGGCTCCCCTGTCCCTGGGATTCTCCAGGCTAGAACACTGGAGTGGGTTGCCATTTCCTTCTCCAGTGCGTGAAAGTGAAGTCGCTCAGTCATGTCCGACTCTTAGCGACCCCATGGACTGCAGCCTACCAGGCTCCTCTGTCCATGGGATTTTCCAGGCAAGAGTACTGGAGTGGGGTGCCATTGCCTTCTCCACATAGTACACTAGATAGGTACGAATTGTAATGGTATGAAGGATAATTCATTATCAGATTTATTTATTCACTCACTGGATATTTTTCTTTTTCTAAATGTAAGCTACATGAAGGAGCAAAACCAGAGCAGTTACTTGATCATAGTTGTATAACCGTACATTTATTAAACATTGAATTATGCACTTGAAAAGAGTGAATTTTATGATATGTAAATTATACCTTAATAAAGCTGTTTTTTTAAAAAAGCAACCCACCAGTGGACTCTAAGGAACTTATATATTCTCTTGGGGGAAAGAGACTTTAAACAGACACGGAAGGGGATATATAATAAAACTTATGATGATTGTTTTAGAGCCGAGGAATAACGTGCCCTAAGAAAATTAACAGGGGATATCATTAGGTTAGATGGGTTGGAGAACCCCCTCCAAGAATGAGACTTGAGTAAGAGTGGAAGATGAGAAAGAGGAAGTAAGGGACAGTGTTTGGGGTAAATGAACCAGCATGTATAAAAGTCTTAGGTTGAGGGATATGCAGTGGGTTGACAAGATAATTTAATGAAATTTATTAGATTTCTACTAGAGAAGTAAATACCCTAAATCTTTTTGGTTGGGTTTTTACCTAACTTCAGTATATTTTTTCTTTTGTATATGATGTGTAATAATTCTATTCTCTGTGGTTTTAAGCATTTTTCAGAGAAATGTATGTCTGGTTTCTATTATTGCCCTTTTCTGAAATGGAAAAATAGAAAAACTTGAATTGTTTACTTAAAATATGTATTTTTGTTTTTGTGTAGCAGGCTGCTGTTCCTTGTAATTGAAAAGGAAAAGTGAAAATAAAGCTCATATCACTTGCTGATTGACATAGTAGGTGCTTCATATTTGGGGGAAAGACTAGGGGGAGGTCTTTTGGATACCAGTCAATCCGCCTGCCAATGCAGGAGACTCAGGAGATGTGGTTCGATCTCTTGAGTCGGAAGATTCCCTGGAGGAGGAAATGGCAACCCGCTTCAGTTTTCTTGCCTGGAAAATTCCATGGACAGAGGAGCCTGGTGGGCTATAGTCCATGGGGTCACAAAGAGTTGAACTCAACGAGCACCACACACACACAGTGGATGAAAAATTTGGAAAAGTGAAGGAGGGCAAATTAAGGATCAGATAAGAAAATATTTTTATGTTAAAAGCAGACTATATTGTGGTTCATTGTAGAACCACTTTTGAAACTAATAATTTCGAAAGATATATATACAAGTGTTGGCATAATGGTTTTTGAATAGCAAGTACAGAATATTTGCTTTATGAATTACCTTTATGAAGTATCATTTCATACATTTCAGTAAAACTTCAGACAGTATTTTCAGTGTTGGCTGCAGTCATTGTTGTCTAACAGCGCGTTAACTAAAAGGCAGCAGACTAGAGCTTTACTGACTATTTTAGTGACCTACTCACTAGTCAAGTGACTTTAAACCAGTTTCTTAAGCTCTGAAATTTTTTTTTTGTTATTCTTTTGAGAAAGAAAACGATAATCTACTATGCTTATTTCACAGGGAATGGTTGTGAAGATTCAGTTGGATAGTGAACTGGAAAGTATACCAGAAATGATAGCATCATTTCAGATATTAGAATTCTGCTGTTGTATAATATTCACAACCTGGGAAACAAAGTTGAAATCTTTTTTTTTTCCTCTCCAAGTTCATAATTAAGTGGAAAAGACGTATACAGAAAATAAGTATAATCAGTGCTTTTTTGTTTGTATGTCACTCTTGCCCCATATCCCCCCAGCAATTTTTACACAGGTCTGTGCAAAAAGAGAGAAATGTTCTGCTCTCAAGGGATCCATTTGGTTAGAACAAGTTGTGGAATTACTTCCAATGGTTTAAAAAAAAAAAAAGAAGTATATTGTAGTTTGTTATTAAAGAGCAGCAAGAAATGATATGCTAGTCTTAAGATCATACTCATTAGTAGGCCCAAGGTGAGCATGTTTTCAGTGGAGGAACATGAAAGGTGAAAAGTTACTAGAACAGAGGAGTCTTGAAGAGTCAACATTTGTCACAGTTGAGATCATATGCATGATGTGATTGACTAGAATGTGTTCTCTTTAATGCATATATGCTTTCTCAGATATTTTGTGTCATCTTCTAAATTGTAGAGCAATTTTTTTTTTTTTTTTGAAAGGCTCAGTCATGTTGGTACTTAGTCAGAAGAACTAATTTAACATTTACTCAGTTTGACTTAGTAGAAAATCATGCTAAAGTAGTAACCAGTGACCTCGGAGTGCACGTAAAGGAATATTTTGGGAGCCAGCTTGCTCTAGCACACACTTAAACCGTTTCATGAGGAAACGTCATTTAAAGTGTCACATTTTCTCATACGTTAGGATTAAACATCACTCCAGCACTCTAACCTGTTTTTCATGCACTGTTATGTGAACTTTATAAAACTCAAGATCTGACTCCTGATAAATATCTTAAAAGGTCATCCTTTGAGGAAATTTCTTCATCTATCTTGGAGACTAACTTCAGGTACCTTATGGGTTCCTTGGCTTTTAAAATCAGATTTGTGGCTTATTTCCAAGTAGATGTGAGAGTAAATCTTTTTGCCTGTATAATACTGCTCATTTTCGTGTTCTAGTTTCTTAAGACTTAAATTACTTCTATTAGATTTGGAGTTAGATCCAGCAGCACATTCTAGCATCATTTACAAATTTTGAAGTTGAGCTCAGTGCCTTGAGGCTCAGTACCTGTAAAAGGGGAATAGTGCCTTTTATATTAAAAAAAATAGCATTTTTTAGGTATGAGAAATAACTTATGAAGTGCTTATAGATATAAATCAGAGTTTCTTTTCATTCTTTTAAAAAATTATAACTGATTTACAGTATTATTAGTTTCAGATATACAATAGTGATTGTTTCGTAGTTTTATATATTATACTCTAAAGTTATTATAAAGTGCTTTTCTTTCTTGCTTTGATTATCTTTGTTGCTGGAAGGAAATACGGCAGCCACTTTTGATGTTTTATTTAGTTTTTAATCACTTAAGGAGATGTTCAGTTCTTATTTATCTTCTTTGTGTAGCCAGTGTTATTCTTATTTATGTTTCTTATTTATGTCTTTATTCAACATATATTTTAAACTTTAGATTATGTGTTAGGGATTGTATGAGGCTATACAAAGATGAAATGACAGGGTCGCTACCTACAAGGTCCTCTCTTGAAAAAAAGAGACAGACGTATTTTTAGATTCTATGGAATCATTGCTAAAAAGGTAAGAAACACAATAGGAGTAAAAGAGAAGGAGAACTGTCTGCCTCAGGAAGTCACGGAGGGTTTGACAGAGGAAGTAAAGTTGAGACTTGATGGTGAATTGGAAGTTTGATGTACAAGATGAAATTTGTCATGGTGTTGAGTTAGGGCTCCAAGACAGAAAACAGAACGCACTCACAGCTTGGGAGGTGTGGTTTGTGAATTTCAAGTATTTAAATATTGTTGGAGAGTAGAGTGAGGTGGTGGAGAAGGCAATGGCACCCCACTCCAGTACTCTTGCCTGGAAAATCCCATGGACAGAGGAGCCTGGTGGGCTGCAGTCCATGGGGTCGCTAAGAGTCAGACACGACTGAGCGACTTCACTTTCCCTTCTCACTTTCATGCATTGGAGAAGGAAATGGCAACCCACTCCAGTGTTCTTGCCTGGAGAATCCCAGGGACGGGGAGCCTTGTGGGCTGCCGTTTATGGGGTCGCATAGAGTCGGACACGACTGAAGCGACTTAGCAGCAGCAGCAGCAGTGAGGTGGAGGAATGTCAGGAAAGGAGATTTTAGGTGAAGTACTTGTAGGCCGTGCAATAGAGTTTGCAGTCTATGGTGTATGTCAGAGGTTCATAAAACTTTGTATGTATTACAGTCCCTCAAAGAGCTGATTAAACATACAGAGGCCCTGGCCAGGTTCTCATGGATGCTAGGTTGGGGTTGTGGCTGTATACTGAATATCTGTATATTGAACAAACCCTTCCCCATCCCCAGATGAAGTTAGGAAAGCAATGCTGTAGGTCGCTGGTCTCAAAAGTGAGGTGCTGGCACTTTGAATGGGCAGGATGATCTGTTAAAATGTGTGTGGAGGTGGAGGAATACAGTTTACATTTCTGTTTATTTTTAATGTTAATTTTTTTTTTCCTTTTGCTGAGTCGTGCTGCAAGCAGAATTTTAGTTCCCTGATCAGGAATCAAGCTAGTGCCTCTTGGGTGGAAGTGCAGAGCCCTGACTACTAAACTGCCAGAGAATTACCTTTAAAAATGTTATTAGAGTGTTATGTTTATTATGTTCATAATATCTTAGGGTATTCAGTATTTTACCTTAGATATACATATGTATGAGAGGTATGGTTGTGATCTTTTTCCTGATTGAAAAATTTGGAGCCCAGGGCTCTAGGCATTGGAAAACAATTGAGGAATTTTGTGCAGGGAATTTAGTAGATTTGAGTATTGAGGATATCAGTAAGGAGAATAGATGAGGGGACTTAGTCACAGGGGATTTTATCTCCCTTTGTCTTTATTACTTTTCTTCTGATTTAAAAGTTTGAAATCATGTAGATTATAAAATAGTTGACTGTGGCCATGAAACCTTTTTGAGAGTTACTCAGAATGAATCAGGCTATTTACTAATAGATTTTCTCTAGGGGCAACCAGTTTTTAAAAGAGGGGTAAATGAGCTGTCTTAAGGTGAAATGTTTTGTTTAGTGGGTTGCAGTTAGTAAAATATATGTGTTGCATCTAGCTCCATGATTTAGCGAGTGTGGTTATACAAAATATACTCGATTTCATTGCTCATTGTAGTTCTGAAATCACAGAGGAGGGTTGGTTGGTTATTAGATGTCTTGTCCCTGAAGTTAATCTCTCTAAAAGATCTTACATAACTTTGAAGTCGTTTTTCATGTAAGAGACTACATGTTTTAGCAGGCATTTCAGGATGTTTTAGAAGTAATCGTCTACTAAACATTTGTTGTGGGAATGTGGTTTTCCTTCCCCTCCGTTTTTAATGTTCCTCCTGGAGGTATGTGTTACTATTAACACGTTTTTGAAAACCACACTGTATGATAATACTCTTCTGCTTACCTGAACCCTCTTGAGCAGGGACCTGCAGTGTACTGAGCTTATTAGAAGATTTTACATAGATTATTAGAATTTATAGAAGATGATGAGACCAAATATTAAACACATTGCCAACAGGTTTTCCCTGCCCTTCTGTCTCTCCACAGCCTCTTTTGCTGGCCTTTTAACAGTATGTAAAGAAAAGAAAGAAATTGATTTTCTTTCTAATGCATGCATGGATTTTCTCAGTAAAATGTAACATGTGTAGGTATTTTTTATATAAGGAAACCTAGGCTTAGCAACATGGAAGCTGTTCAGCATCACATCTACAGAGCTAATATTTGAATATGCACCTTTCTAGTGCTGTGTATACACGTTGCATATGCACTTTCTAGTTCTAGTTGGAAAACTCCTCTTTTCCAACATGCACTATTGCCTCTTCAAATTAGAAGGTGCGTACTGCTGTGTTCTGGATAACAGAATGTATCTTGTATACAAAGTAAAGTATGTAAGTGTGGTACCAAGCTCAAACTCATGTCTTTCACTCTGATGTAAAAGTGCTTCCATGTTTAGTTCTGAGTATATGAGTAAGGATGGAATAGGACTGGGTGGGATGTGTGTGGGTGTGTGCACAAATGAAGGGTCCATTGAGGAAAAATGTATTATGAGAATGGTGTAATCCCTGAAAATGTGTGCTGTCAAAGATTATCCTGTGCAATGCGTTTGTTTATCTTTAGCAGAAAGATTCATACCCAGGTTAGCCATCATAATTTGAAACCTTGTGTAAGATTTTGCCTCTTGTTCTCAGATTTTTTTAAAAATTATTCATCTATGTGGCTGCATCAGGTCTTAGTTGCGGTGTGTGGGATCTAATTCCCTGACCAGGGACTGAATCCAGGCTCCCTGCATTGGGAGCTTGGAGTCTTAGCCACTGGACCACCAGGGAAATCCCTCTCAGACAGATTTTTTTTAGGCAGAAGAATGCTTTTTGTTTTAGTCACCTTCCTGAATAGATTCACTGCTTATTCTAGTCTCTTCTCACAGTTAAAGATGTTATAGGAAATTAAAAGAATTTTTTTTTTTTCTTCTAGATTAACTGCTGAAGTACTGATCGAGTTCTGCGTTTCTTCAATGAGGAACTATAGGCTGATCTTCTGCCATAATCTCAAACAGCCATAAATGACAAAAGAATGCTTGCTCAGTGAGGGTAGCTGGTGCAGAAACCATTTTTTAAACTTAGGTGTTTAAGTACTCAAAGGTAAGTTTTCACAATAGTAATTATCCCATGCTTATATATCCACAGAGATTTTGGAATTAATTTCCTATTGCTGCTATTGACTAATTAACAGGTTTTGTAGTTATTAGCTGACATCAGATGTGTTAAAGAATGGATTTTGCTTGTCTGAAACTGTTTACATTTATGGCATTTTGCTGTCCCTAAGTTAATTTTTACTATTTATATAAGTTTCATTTGTTCTCCAGTGGGTTTACCTTTTGTACATATGGACATATACATATACATTTATTTGTGTAAACTTTTAGAATATTGAGCTTTTTTTTTGTTTTGCTCTTATCTTTCTCTTGTAGTGTGAAAGGAATTTTGTCTCTGGGGTGATGAAAAAAGCTCAGTTGGTGTCTTTTTGTTCATTATCAATTTTTGAAAAAGGTTTTTCTTTCCTTTATCCATATAAATTAATAAATTTTTATTTCATTTTTATTTTTTATTCCTTTGGCCATGCTACATGGGTTGTGGGATCTTAGTTTCCGGACCAAGGATTGAAACCACGCCCTCAGCAATGAAAGCACAGAGTAGTAACCACTGGACCACCAGGGAATTCCCATAAATGATTATTTTAGAAAATGAATATTTATTGAGATTATTTGTTCTTTGATGATTCAGAAATTGGAAACATTGTTTTTGCCCACTGATTCTTTATTGATCACAAGTCCTACAGAGTTAAGATGAATTATTTATTTCTTCTGGACTAGACAGACTGTGGAAGTTTTTCTTTTGAATAATTATGAAGCAGCAGGATTGATAAAAGAACATTCTCATTAAAGGTAGATGCCTAGAAGAAGAAGTGAAGTCACTCAGTCGTGTCTCACTCTTTGTGAACCCATGGACTGTAGGCTATCAGGCTCTTCCGTCCATGGGATTTTCCAGGCAAGAGTGCTGGAGTGGATTGATATTTCCTTCTCCAGGGGACCTTCCCAACCCAGGAATCGAACCCAGGTCTCCCGCATTGCAGGCAGACGCTTTACCGTCTGAGCCACCAGGATGCCTAGAGCTGAAGAATTTCCTTTGTTTATAAAAACATGGCTGCTCTGTCATGTAGAAGTAAGAACTAGTTAATCTTGTTCTTATTAGCCTATCATTTTAAAAAAAGATTCTCTCCTGTTAGGTTGCTTATGAATTGAGTGGTTAGATGAGCTTCATATACCAGAGTCCAGAAATGATTAGGTTTGACCTTTTACTTGTGTCATTATTAAGCTTGGTCAGTAAGGTCTTATTGGTGCAAAATTTGCCCCTTAATTTGTCATTGAGACATTAATATCCATTGCGAAGTTCAGTGATCAGTTTTGCCATTGTTTGATAAATAGGCAGTCATGGCATGGCATTAGTATTGGCTTCCCTGATGGCTCGGCTGGTAAAGAATCTACCTGCAGTGCATGAGATCCCAGTTTGATTTCTAGATTGGGAAGATCTGCTGGAGAAGGGGTAGGCTACCCTCGCCAGTATTCTTGGGCTACCCTGGTGACTCACCTGGTAAAGAAGTCTGCCTGCAATGTGAGAGACCTGGGTTCGATCCCTAGGTTGGGAGGATCGCCTGGAGAAGGGAAAGGCTACCTGCCCCAGTATTCTGGCCTGGAGAATTCCATGGACTATACAGTCCATGGAATCGCAACGAGTCAGACACGAGTGAGCAATGTTCACTAAAGGGAGCATTCAGAACTGACTTCACATAGTAGAGAAAATGTTTAGATGATTGTATTGAGCTTTAATTGTAGAACACACTTTGGGCCTGGTAACTGGAACATATTTAATAGATAAGAACACGTTCATGTGTAAAGCCTTCTTCTTTAATGTATGTAGTCATATTGCCACCAGTTAATCATTATAGTCTTTTTTTTTTTTTTCCTTTCATTTGGCAGAAAAGACAGCTTTGATTTCTGGCTGCAAAAAAGATATGAGGAAGAGCTCCTCCCCTTCCTTGAGTAACTGCAACTCCGTTCTTGCTAACAAAATATTTGGAATTCCACTTGATGAGCTGCAGCAGGGAGGACATCCAGACAATGAGGTTCCGTTCATAGTCCGCCATGTAGTGGACTATATTGAGGAACATGGTATATATTTCTTTACTTTGAGGGCTAGCCTCTGTTTTAATAGACACAGCTTATCCCTTTTGGACCTTGGATTATTTTTTTCCTCAGTACTCCATGTCTACAATATTGTGAGGAAAACTGATGGAAATTATTTTTTTTTAGTGTATCTTTCATTTAAAGTTATATGTTCAGATATGCCTGATTTAGAGCATATTTTAGTGGGAGGGATGATAAGAATATTTTTTAACGAATATAAAAGGGTGGGATAAAGTACAATATCCCTCTAGACAGAGACAGTGTGTGTTTTTAGATGTGTGATTTGAAGGTGTTCAGCCCAATCGGGAGACAAGAATGGCTTTCTGAAAGTATGAATATTTTAAGTTCACTGGAGAATGAATATATATAGTAGTTGAAACTTACTTAATTTTTGCCTTGAACTAATTAATGTAGGAGGTCTGGAGCAACAAGGACTTTTTCAAGTCAATGGAAATGCTGAGACAGTGGAGTGGCTTCGGCAGAGATACGACAGTGGAGAAGAGGTGGATTTGGTTAAGGAAGCAGATGTTCCCTCAGCTATTAGTCTTCTTAGGTTTTTCCTTCAAGAACTTCCTGAACCTGTTATCCCTGGAAGTTTGCATATTCACTTGATGCAACTTTCTCAAGGTAACATAATCTGAATCTTACCAATCAATCCCTTAACATTTAATTTCAAAATCTTTATCTTTTAGAAATCTTGACATGTAAGCAGTAACTATAGTAATTCTGAGAATAATTTCTTAAGTTCCCATTTGAATACATATGCTCTTTGGAGCTGTATTGTCTAGTTAAAGGAATGGCAACCTCTTAGATTCCTGTAGTAATGTTTACTTTTTATGATTGGTCTTAGTGAGCCTAAGATATAAGATGAGAAGGAGGAAAAGCAGGAGATAAGAACAAAGAGAAAAGAAGGAACAACAACAAAAAAAGATGTGTGGCAGAAGGTCCCATAATAGCCAGTGATGTTGGTTAGTGGTGATGTTACTATGTTTATCCTTGGTTTGATTGAATATTCTAGCAAAAGCCAGAAGATAGCTTTGATTCTAAGTTTGGACTATACCTAAAACTTGTTCTTGGACTCCTGAAGGAAAGTGAAAGTCTCTCGGTTGTGTCCGATTCTTTGCTACCCCATGATAAAATATCAAATTGGACATCAGATTGCAGACCAAGTCAAGAAATTCATTGGTCTCTGTTGGGTTAATTTTTTGGTGGTGACTGAAAGTAGGGCTTAGCTGGGATGGATAAGAAAAATAAAAGTGAAGTATGCAGAAAGGTAAAAGAACCAAGAAGCGATGAGGTGCTTCTGTTTCTTGAGCCAAATGGTATTCATGTGTGTATAATAGTGTGACATGTTTCATTACATAGGAAAATTTATGAAGTTGACATGTAATACAGTTGACTCTTGAGCAACATGGGTTTGAACTTACATTTTTTGTCAAAAAATTTGTACTACGAAAAAAAAAAATTTGTACTACGGTACTACATGATCTACGGTTGGTTGAATCGACACATGAAGAACTGTGGACTTGGTGGACCTGCTATAACGTTACACACGACTTTTCAGTCATGTGAAGGGTTGGCACCCCAACCCCTGTGTTGTTCAGGGATCAACTGTATTATCCATTTCCTTAGATTTTTTTTTAAATTTATTTATTTTAGTTGGTGGCTAATTACTTTACATTATTGTAGTGGTTTTTGCCATACATTGATATGAATCAACCATGGGTTTACATGTGTTCCCCATCCTGAACCCCCCTCCCTCCTGCATCCCCATCCCATCCCTCTGGGTCATCCCAGTGCATCAGTCCTGAGCACCCTGTCTCATGCATCAAACCTGGACTGGCGATCTATTTCACATATGATAATGTACATGTTTCAATGCTATTCTCTCAGATCATTCCACCCTCGCTTTCTCCCACAGAGTCCAAAAGACTTTTCTATACATCTGTGTCTCTTTTGCTGTCTCACATATGGGATTATCGTTACCATCTTTCTAAATTCCATATATATGCGTTAGTATACTGCATTGGTGTTTTCTTTCTGGCTTACTTCACTCTGTATATTTTTTTGGCTTTTCTTTGTATTGTGGAATCTCTCTAAAATTTTTTTCGAAATGGAACTTCTAGAGAAATTCAGTGATAGTAAGAAATTATAACTGCTTCCTTAATTCCTACTTGCTGTGAGAGCTGGATATTTTGTTTTATATCCTTAAGTTGTATATGGTTAGAAGAGGAGGATTTCTTTTTGAGAGTATTTTTCCATTTTATTTTTTTCTTAAATTTATTATTTTTTTTAAATTTAAAAGCAAGCCTAAGTTAATAGATGCCTCTTATTTATGTGTTAAAAGTCAATACAACGATAATTTATGATCCTGTTATGTATGTTTTTCTCTATACAGCTAGATGATTGAGCTCATTTTATACTTGATTTATTCAGGAATGGTTAGCCTGATTCAGTTTTGTTTCTTTATTGTGCCACCGGGATCAAAGAACAGGTTTCAGAATAAAGTATCAATATCGTCACCTTTTTTCAAAGTGTAATTTTCTTTTTTTGTCCCAAGAAATATTATTTTTGTTTTGAATTTCTGAATCTATTTCAAATTTCTTTTCTTGGAAGTAGGTATTTTTTCAAATGTTTATATTGAGTCATCTAATAAGCATTTTTGCACCCATTAAATATATATAATGAAAATGATGTGTTAGAGTTTTTGGAGCTTTTTTTATGTCTTTAGAGCCATTCATTTTGTTTTTATAATGATAGGATTCCATTTTCCCTGTGTTATAGAATTGTAAACAGGTCTTTTAAAGTTCTACGAATCTGATAATCTTTCAGTTTTGACTGAAAATTTATAAATGAATAAGTGGAATGAGATTTAGTGATAAAAAAGTTACTGCCTCTCACTGATGCTACCAGTCAGAAGCTGTTCTGTCAGTGAGATTGTCATTTTCACTGTTACTCATTTAAAAGTACGACAGTATCATGTACTGTGTTACTGATGGAGTTACAATATATATCTTACTAATTATTCTGTGTCAGTATTCACTTGTGAAGGAATTTAAGATGTGCAGAAATGCTTTTGGCCTGTTTTCAGAAAACCACCATTCGCCTCCATTGCCCATGTATATAACCATTAGCACACACACCCATATACACACACACATGCATGCACACACACCCATATACGACACCCATTTCTTTAATAGGTATGCAGGTAGGTGTGGCGGTACTTGAGGTGATATTTGTAATTCTGTTGT
The DNA here is from genome assembly GCF_029378745.1 of Bos indicus. Lineage (NCBI taxonomy): Eukaryota > Metazoa > Chordata > Mammalia > Artiodactyla > Bovidae > Bos > Bos indicus. Next base: position 49,159,703 of record NC_091766.1, on the reverse strand, counting down.
AATAAAATCTATTCGTTCATCCTTTAATCATTCATTTGGGAAGGTGTCTGGGTCTCTGGACAGAATTCTCTCCATTTATCATAGGTAACTCTTATGTTAATATTTTAATATTTCACAACCTTGGTACTCCTAATATTTTGGGCTAGGTAATTCTTTAGTATAGGGGCTATCCTTGAATTTTAAGATATTCAGTAGAATCCCTGGACTCTGTCTACTAGATCCACTGGTACCCCTTTCCCCCAGGTTATGACAATCATTCCACTCATTGGCAATGTTATCAGCCATTGGTTTAGCTCATGATAGTTTGTCCAATTGTTTATACATCATATTTTGGTAGAAAACACAATTCACAATTCTGTGAATTTGTTGTTACATTAAAAAAAAAACTGTTAACAATGGTTAAAAGATTTCCTAGTCAGGGGAATCTTCTTTGATATGTACATATATTTTTCTTGGTTATGATTTAACTAGGTAGTAGGCTTAAAATGGGGGAAGGCGGTGGCACCCCACTCCAGTACTCTTGCCTGGAAATCCCATGGACGGAGGAGCCTGGTGGGCCGCAGTCCATGGGGTCAGTAAGAGTCTGACATGACTGAGCGACTTCACTTTCATTTTTCACTTTCATGCATTGGAGAAGGAAATGGCAACCCACTCCAATGTTCTTGCCTGGAGAATCCCAGGGACGGGGGAGCCTGGTGGGCTGCCGTCTGTGGGGTCGCACAAAGTCGGACACGACTGAAGCGACTTAGCAGCAGCAGCAGCAGGCTTAAAATGGCACCCCACTCCGGTACTGTGGCCTGGAAAATCCCATGGATGGAGGAGCCTGGTAGGCTGCGGTCCATGGGGTCACTAAGAGTCAGATATGACTGAGCAACTTCGTTTTCACTTTTCCTTTCATGCATTGGAGAAGGAAATGGCAACCCACTCCAGTGTTCTTGCCTGGAGAATCTCAGGGACAGGGGAGCCTGGTGGACTGCCATCTGTGGCGTCACACAGAGTCGGACACGGCTGAAGCGACTTGGCAGCAGTAGAAGCAGAAGTTTAGAAGAAAACAGAAATTCAAAAAAACATTCATTCAGGGACTGTTTCAACCAATTATAAAGACAGAGTACCTGGGCAGTCGATAATGTTATGTAATGTAGAAGAATTGTTACTGGTTGCATTTTAAATTTTAAGTAAAACTCATATGACCATAGCCGTTTCTGGTAACTTCTTAGAGTTGTGTTATTTTGTAGAGATGACCAATATCATGGTCATAACCTTTTACCAATAATTTTTCCCCCCAATAATTATTTTTAAATTAATTTTAAGGACCTCAAGAAAAATACAGAATGAAAGATAATTGGGTTAATTTTCCCTATTAGAGCAATTAATTACTTCATTTTGAGGTACCTCTGAGAAATTACTTCTCCTCTTTGGGACCCTCACCAGTCAGTGGGTTGATACAGACCTAATTTCTGTTAATGAAAACTTATTGACGTAAACACAGGACCTGTCTTCTGGTAGCTGAAAATTCACTTGGTAAACCGAGAAGAGGAATTTGGGTTTTGTTTTTTTTTTTTGCTGCATCATGCAGCATGTAGGATCTTAGTTCCCTGACCAGAGATTGAACCTCCTGCATTGGAAGCCTAGAGTCTTAACCACTGGATTGCCAGGGAAGTCCTGGAATGCATCCTAATTTATTGATAGTTCTGTTGATATTGCTGAATTTAATTGTCCTTTTCAGAATGTTAAAAGAAGAAAGTGTTTTTTTACTCTGTTTCTTCCTTGTTTTTTTTTTTTCAGATACTGTTAGCTGGTTAAATTGCTTCTCATTTTTGCTTACTAGTGGTTGGTGTTGAATGGTATTGACGAGTACGTTTTGACTTCTTAGAGTTGGCACTAATTTGGAAACACATGTGCAGTCATGCAAAAGACAGTATTTTGAGAATTAAAATAAGCTCTAGGATTGGAGCCAGTGAATAATAGATGAAGAAAACATTCTCTAACAGTTGAGGGGTTGCATTCCTTCTCCAGTTCTTCCACTTAATAAGTGAAATGCAGAGCCCTAAGGCATTTGGCCTCTAGTAGAGGAAGTGAAGAGGTTTTGAATTGTTATAGTAAACTGGTGATGAAGGTGGAGTAATGTGAATCTGGCAAAATATCTGAGCTTTGCTTTTGCTTCATTAAGAAAAAACCCTGTCATTATGTTTTATAGATTATAATAATGAAGATGAATTTGGAAGAAAGTTGAGGTTCCTCTTGCAACAGCTTCCACCTGTTAATTACAGTTTGTTAAAGTTCCTGTGTAGATTTTTAGCCAATGTAGCATCACATCATGAAGAAATTTGGTCAGCAAACTCTTTGGCTGCTGTCTTTGGTCCAGATGTCTTCCAGTAAGTTTTTCACAAATTTTTGTTTTATTAAATAACATTGTATTTGTGAAATAGAATCATCATACTATCTCCCAAGGGTCATAGGTTGCTTGATGAACCATCATTTTTTATAGTAGATCTGATTAATCCTCCCAGTATTTCTGTGAACAAGGTACAAATTAGGTTGGCTTTACAGATGTTAAAACTGTGGCACAGAATGGTGGCATAAATCACTCAGGTCTATAAAGTGACTCAGTTTCTTCAGACTTTATCTGTGATGGATTTAAGGACTCTCAATTCAGTTTGGACTTTTCTTTTAGTATTTACACAGATGTGGAAGATCTGAAAGAACAAGAAATAGTAAGCAGGATAATGGCTGGACTTCTGGAAAATTACTATGAGTTTTTTGAGAATGAAGAGGAAGATTTTTCATCTAATGATTTGAGTTCAATTACTGAACAGGTGAGACTATTTTAAATATTCTACTTGGAGGGAGGTTTTTTTCATTTGGTAAAGAATATGCTCTTAAAGGTTTGGCCCAAAGTTATGTGGACTTTTTAAGTACTAAAAGTTTAGGACGTAATTTTCTTGGTTATTATACATTATCATAGGTGGTATTTCCATGTAGTATATGAATGTGATTTTTTTTCTGAACAACTTCTTGTCGTCAGTTTGGATAATATGGAAAAGGAATCGAAACCAGAGATACGCTAGAGCTTTTGTGGGTTTTCTTGTGTTTTTCTTTTGTTAAATTAAGCATTGTTTATTTTGTAAGAGTAGTGTGTTTTTGTTTTTGCAAAGAAATTGCTAGCATAGAGGAATGTAGGCAAAGGTTGAGAATTAGAAGGTAGAGGGAAAGGTGGTATATAAAATTGACACAAACTTTTAAAAATGTTTTTTTGATTGAAGTAGCAAGTCAGTGCAGCAGTGTAACCATCATCATATTAATTCCCATTAGGGAAGCATCAGGAGAGTAATAGTTTAGGTTGCAGATGTTTTAAATTTTGTGGCTCTTGAATATTAAAACCCATTTCTCAACAGTGTATTTTGTTGTTACTGTTATGCCTTAATGGTTGAGACTATAAAAGGGTCCTCATTCATTTCTTCTTTATGAAGTGAGAATATTGATTCTGAGTAATTGTTTTTGACTGTAAAGCCACATTAATCCAGACTTCTCAGGTTTAGAATTCATGCTTTAGGTCTGTCTGGAAGTTTTTCTTGTGTACTTAAGTGAAATGATTTGTCAAGCAAACTTGTATATTAAAACCTATAATGTTATTTATATTTTGAGTGTGGGGTGGGGCTGCTACCTTTTTAAAAATAATAATTCACCTGGTTAAAAATAAATAAGGTAAAATATATAGTAAAATGTCCTATTCGTACCTGTGCCCATCCTCTCCCTCTCATTGGTTTTTGAATGTGTTTTTCCAGAATTTCTTTATGCAAATGTAAGTAAATATTTCTTAGAATTTTTAATATTTTTAATTTAATATTTTAATTTTTATGGAAAGTAGCATACTTTACATAGTATTCTACACATTGTTCTTTTTTAATCATTTGACAATGTATCTTGGAGATCTTTTATTGGAATGTAAAGAACGTAGTCTTTTTTTTTTTTAATATCTGTGTGAGTAAGTTCTCTATTGTATGAATATAGCATATAATTTATCTGATTCATAGTATCTGTATCCACTTGAAATGGTGATAGCACATCCCAGTTTTCTCAGAGGCATCGTAGTTTATATCTGCTTTCTAATGTAATTATTAGAAAGAAATAATAAAAAATTATAATATAATATAATCAAATAATAAAAATTATTGTTATTTTAGTAGCTTCCCTTTTCACTTTCAAATGTATCCAAGTTTAGATGATAAATTATATGGTTATGCTGTTTATTGATGGACAATGGATTATTTCCCTTCATTTGTTCTTAAACTATAAAGCAGCATCTCTTGAATGTTTATCATACATATTTTCATTCATTCTTATAGGTGTTGGCTTTGATTATGTGAGGTAGGAGTTTTATTTCCTAGGTAGCCCAGCTTTTATTTAAAAGGGTTTCTATACCGTTGTGAACTTTTATAGATAAGTCTTTTTAATAATTGGGAATTATACTTTGCTTAGGTTTGTTTTGTGTTTTTAAATGAAGTTTAGTTAATTTACAGCATTGTGTTAGTTTCGAGTGTACAACATAGTGATTCAGTTATACATGTTACACATTCAGTTATGTAGCTAACTTTTTTCAGGTTCTTTTCTCCTTTTTCAGGTTCTTTTCTCTTATAAATCATTATGAAGTATTGAGTATAGTTTCCTGTGCTATATAGTAGTGGTACACAGTTGTCTCAAACTCCTAATGTATCCCCCCCCCCCCCACCACCTTTGGTAACCATAAGTTTGTTTTCTATGTCTGTGGATCTATTCTATAAATATTTATTTTTTTTAAGATTCCACGTATAAGTGATATCACATGATATTTGTCTTTCTCTTTCTGGCTTACTTCACTTAGTATGATAATCTTTAAGTCCATCCATATTGCTGCACATGGTATTATTTTGTTCTTTTTTATGGCTGAGTAATATTCCATTGTGTGTGTGTGTATGTATCAGTTACATGTGTATATATGTATCAATCACATCTTCTTTATCCATTCATCTGTCAGTGAACATTTAGATTGCTTCCATATTTTGGCTGTTGTAAATGGTGCTGCTGGGAACACTGGGGTGCGTGTATTTTTTCAAATTAGAGTTTTTGTCTTTTTCAGATACATGCCCAAGAGTGGGACTGCTGGATCATATGGGACTCTATTGTTAATTTTGTAAGGAACCTCCATACTGTTTTCCATAGTGGCTGCACCAGTTTACATCCCCACCAAGAGTGTAGGAGGGTTGCTTTTTCTCTACACCCTCTCGAGCATTTATTTTTTGTAGACTTTTTGATACTGATCATTCTGACTGGAGTGAGGTTAATACCTCATTGTGATTTTGATTTGCATTTCTCTAATAATTAGCGATGTTGAACAGTTTTTCATGTGCCTTTTGGCCATCACATGTCCTCTTTGGAGAAATGTCTGTTTAGATCTTCTGCCCATTGTTTTTGTTTTTTTTTTTTTTTTAATTTTTATTGTACTGTATGAGCTGTTTGTGAATTTTGGAAATTAATCCCTTGTGAGTTGCATTGGTTGTATTCCACCCCCCGCCCCCATTCTGTAGGTTTACTTTTTGTTTTGTTTATAGTAAGTTTAATTAGGTCTCATTTATTTTTGTTTTTACTCTCAGAAATGAAGCCAAAAAGCTATTATTACAATATGTGTTAGAGAGTGTTCTGCCTCTGCTTTCCTCTAAGAGTTTTATGGTATCCAGTCTTATATTTAGGTCTTTAATCCATTTTGAGTTTATTTTTGTGTGTGGTGTTAGAGAATGTTCTAATTTCATTCTTTTACACGTTGCTGTCTGGTTTTCTCAACACAACTTATTGGAGAATTTGCCTTTTCTCCATTGTTTAGTCTTGTCTCATTTGTCATTGATTAGTTAGCTGTAGGTCGGTTCCTTAAATTTTTTATATTTTCTTCATGTAACCATTTTTACCATTGTCTGACTTTCCTTCCCTCTTTTTCTTCTTCCTTTCCTTTCTTCCTCTCCTCTCTGTTTTCCAGTATCAGAAACTATTAAGAAGACAGTAATAGATATCAAATTATAATTTACCATGTATAAACTGAGGATGAATACATATGTATACACACACACATATATATATGTTATATATGTATTTGTGAGATAAATCAAGTCCGTAGAATTTGTAGCCTGAAACAGTGCTCCATGGAACTTCTGGCATATTTTTTTGAAGGTTTCCAACTATACAGTATGTGACATAAGAAACTTGATTAAAATAAAGAACTGACACAGCTGTTCAGAATTATTTTTGCTGAAAAGAAAATGACAAGAAGAGGACAAGTGAATATATGTGCCTTAAATGTTTAATGCTTTTTGATATCCATATGAACTCTCACCTTTGGGGGATTCTGTGTGCCACCTTTCTTTTCATTTTAGTTCAGTAGTTAATTTTTTAAAATAAAGTTAATGGCTGCTGAAAATGAAACAACATACACACATTTGTGTTACTCATTTTCTACTTTTCTGAGATGATTTGACTTATAAGAAACTGATGATGCCAATTTGATCTAAAGTTTGTATCTTGACTCTTCTAAAGTCTGCAGGGTATATTTTGATTATGTTTTACATTGTGGTATAATTCTCTGATATTTCTATTATCCTGCAGCTTTCTTACGTAAACTGAAATATATTCATAGCTCACATATATTGCATTTATATTTCTGTATTTTTTTAAGCACTATAAAAACTGACTCAAAATATATTGTGCTTTACATTAAATAGTTGTGGTCAATTAACACCTGTAAATAATGTTGAATTCTGCAGATTTGACTGTGAATAGAAAAGAGGATATTAGCATATTGAACAGAATATGCTCAAAAAACAGGGTAGTGTAATGAGTCCTGAGAGACAGCAAGGTATATCACTTATCTTGGCTCATGTTGCTAATCACCAGAATCTATTGTCTACTTTTCTTACAGTTTGAATTATAACTGGATTTCAATAGTACAGATTTCTGAAATTTCTTTTTTAAGGTAGATTTCATATCTTTCATATTTGACTTGTGAAGCTGAATTGATCAGATACTGAGTGAAAGTAAAATCTCCTCAAACTCAGCACCGTTTGGTTGCATTTTAAAGTTGTTATAACTTAAATGCTGCTAATTTGTTATCCACATACATAAAGAGGTGGGCAGACCCGGCCTGTCCTGGCAGTGCATTGGTTTTCCCCCTGATTTTGATATTTGAGGAAAGCAAAACTTATTTAGCACTCTCTACTTTCAGAGTTTTATCCCATTAATGCAAGTATTTGGCCATTAGGTCCTTTTCAAGGTAGTAGTTTTTTTTTTTAATAGTATGAGAGGTCTCCTTTGATTGGAGATGTTGAATAGGAAGTGTTTGAGTAATGACTCAGAGTCAGAGAACAGATTCTGTGTATGGGATCCTTAAATGATTGCAAATCCAGTAGAGTGGTTTGAAGATGTAGGTGATAATTATGTTTCTTTATACGTTTGAGAAGGCAGGTAGCAGCGTTCTCCACAAGCTGGAGTCTGGAGAGCAGGCATTTCACGAGGTCCTAGAGAAGGGAATTACAGCAGTCAAAGAAGGAAGAGATGTAAGTATGGCTGAGGGTTTTCCATAAGTGAAGTTGAGTCAGGTGCCTATATAGGGTAGGTTCAGAATAACTTATGAACAGAATATTGATAAGCAGAAGGTCAAGTTGATAAGAGGATCAAGAAGAACTTTTGAAGCTAAGTTGTGGAGTGATGGAGCATTTTTATCTAATTTTTACTCTTACCCAAACCAATTTAATGAATTTTTACTGCAAGAAATTACACTAGAAGGCCTGGGGTGAGGGGTGGGGGAGTGAGAAGAAAGACCCATAGGCAATTGATTGTGTTCATGTCCTATCTTAGTTGATGGTTACTGGTGAAAATGTTAGGAAATATCTATTAGTTTACATAAAGCTTATTGAATCAAATATATATTCATTATAATTGAGTGTAAAGTTTTAATGGAAAGAGCTATTGACCGTAGACAAACTGATTTTAAAATCGGTGATGTAACATTAAAATTGCAGTCCTTCTGAACCAAAAATGTGTGTACTGAATAGTTATCTATTCTCAGTTTAAATAGTCACGTTACTTTTTTTTTTTTTTTTTTGCAGTCATCTAATCTTGTACTCAAACCTAAGAACAGTATTTTCTTGCCAGTTTTTTTCCTTGGATTATCAAGTAGATATTAATTAAATACATTCTTGATTTTAAGTAATTTATTAAATACATAGATAGAGAAAGAGAGTAACTTTCCATTTCATCCAGTTTAAAAACTGACCTGTCATTTGAAATTTTCACCTTTATGTATAAATCTAACTTCTCAGTTAATCATTTCTGTGTGTGTGTTAGTCGCTCAGTCGTGTCCGACTCTTTGCGATCCTATGGACTGTAGCCCACCAGGCTCCTTTGTCCAAGGGATTCTCCAGGCAAGAATACTGGAGTGGGTTGCCATGCCCTCCTCCAGTAACCACTTAGGCCAATGATTTTCAGTACTTGTTAATTAGGAGTTGGTAGAGTATCAAAGTATAATTACCCTCTGATTCAAATTTTCATTTCTGAGAATCTTGTAGCAATTGTTGTATTTGCCTGTCAGGAAAAACACTAGTGTTACATGTAGCAGTAATCATTCTAGGTATTGTCAGCCCATTTGGCTAGAATGGATAGAACTATTTATGTTTACTGTTTAATGTTTTTAATGACTAGTATTAATTTATAAAAAATGGTGTGATTTTATGGCTAGTTTCTTCTATGGGATAGCTTAATAAATGTTTTTCATTTGAAAATATTTTGTTCGTTTTCCTTCTTAGATATTTGTGTCTTTTTAATTAGAATGATTATTTACTTATGTAGCCAGTTTGATAATAGAAAATGTTTTACAGCCCCTGACAGAAAGAGAATTATAACCTTGAGTTGTGCTTCATGGTAAAAATAGTGAGTTCTTCCTTGTTGTAAGGTCCAGTTTCTGCATGAAGAGCTGAGTCTGAACCATTTAGAAGTTAGCCATCATTTTCTAAAACATAGTTAAGACCTTAAGGCAAAATTTCTGTGCCCTTTTTTTTTCTACACTTATTCTGTGTTAAAATCACTTGTTCAGTGCACTTGGAAATTGGAGAGGTCAGTTGAAATCTTCGTTGTAGCTCTTAGATTTACAAATCTGATTGGTTAGGAAATGAAGCTTTTTAAATGTTATAGTGTGCATGCTTTTTCATAGTTTGCAGTCTTATTCGTATTCCTAGTGATATACTAATATAATCATTACCTTCTGCTTTAAAAATATTATGTTTGGTTTGAAATTTTACTCTAATGTGGAGAAGTTGGCAGATACTTTGTAAGGGAAATTAGTCTTAAGGAAATGAAGCTGAAAATGAGTTGTGTTTAAATTTTTCTTAGAATAGTATGTTTTAGATATCAGTTAACAGTTTCATTAAATTTTAATTCTCGGTTTCCTCTTACTTATATAGGTTAATGAACTTTCTGAGGAAGAAGAAGAAGATGAAAAGCTGGAACATATAGAAGAACTTCCAGAAGAGGGTGCAGGAAAATCAGATGACATGCCAGAGGTGGTACAATTAAGGATGACTGAAAACATCCTGGAACCAAATAGTGTTACAGCATCAACAAGGTAGTATTTCATTTGAAAGGACTAATTTTTGAGCACTTCATTCTGGTTGTAAATTTACTCAAGCACTAAATTACACAGATTATAATGATATATGAAAGATTAATTTGTATATGAAAAAGAACAATAAGAATGTTTTAAAGAAATAAACTGGTTAAGGCGTTTTCAGCTATTAATACCTTCTAAAAAATAATCTCTTATGTATATTTTCTCTTAAAGTTAATTTGTTTTTGTATTATTAGTGTATTAGTTGGGTTGTGTAAAATTTCAGAACCTTTGAAAGTAGAATTGCTAGAGAAACATATAGTGGTTGAGTTGACTATATTTCCAGCTCCTAGGCACTAGATTGAACTAGGCTTTGAGAAGAGGACTCTGTGATTCTTTAAGATGGTGCTTTCCAATCCTTTCATGTGTAAAGTGCTATTAAAGATGGTAGGCTGGAGGCACTATCGTAGCACATGGGTAGGACCATTGGACACAATGTTTAGGAAGCATTAGAGAATTCAAGAACGCCCCATTCATAGCTCTAGGTTTGGTAAATTCTGTCCTAGTTCTCTGTAAAGCTCCATGGTTTTCTAATTAGGGGGACGGTTACTTGTTTAGGCCACTAGATGTTTTTCATTAAATTTGTGTTCAATAAAATAGTGATTTAAAAAGTAGAGAAAATAATTTGATTAAACAAATATTTAATTATTAATTTAAATATTTAATTACTAATTAATTCATTTAAATAGTAATTTAAGAGACAACAAAATATTTAAAAAATAACTAGTAATTTAATGAAAGAACTATTCATTGTCATCTAGAAAAATTATAAAGTAGTTTAAAGTGTATACTTGTAAACTTTTGTTTAGTTGCTAGGTCATATTTGACTCTTGTGATCCCATAGACTGTAGCCCGTCAGGCTTCTGTGTCCATGATATTTCCCAGGCAAGAATACTGGAGCAGTTTGCCATTTTCTTCTCTAGAGGATCTTCCCAACCCAGGGATAGAGCCCATGTCTTCTTTATTACAGGCAGATTCTTTATCACTGAGCCACCAGGGAAGCCCATACTTCTAAATACAACTATTAAATGTCTCTTTGGGACTCTATATTTTTATATTAGTTATAGTTTCTTCAGACAGGAAGATAATTTTGGTATATTAACATGTTTATTCACCTTTTTGGTTGTGGTTTAGTTGCTAAGTCGTGTCCAACTCTTAAGACCCCATGGACTGTATGTAGCCTGCCAAGCTCCTCTGTCCTTGGAATTTGGAATTTCTCAGGCAAGAATACTGGAGTAGGTTGCCATTTTCTCCTCCAGTTCACCTTTTTGCCCCTGGTATAATTTTTTGTTTGTACTTTTCTGTTTACATGATATTCTTAATTCTATGTTAGATATATATGAAAATACTTATAAGCTATATGCTAAAGTATTTAGCTATGTCTTAATTATGTATTTACTTTAATTCTTTTTTCTGATCTTTGAGTTATTCCAGCTTACTCTACAGCTTTTGTTCTTAGGTCCTTTTATCCTTCTTTTGGCTTTTTCCAAATAAATTTGGAAAATTCATTAGGCTCAAAGAGAAAATTTTCCTGTGACTTTTGATAAGTATTTCCAGACTGCTTAAAATACTTGTCTCAGTTTTCATTACTGTTAGCAGTATTTTCTTGAGCACCTGAAAACAATAGATTTAAACTGGTGTTCTTTATTTTCTTTGAGTTATGCTTGCCGATAATGTAACCTCTAGCTACATGTGGCTATTTAAATTTAAACTTAATTAAATAAAATTTAAAAAATTTCCACAGTTGTGCTAGTCACATTTCAAGTGCTCAATAGCCGTATGTGATGAGTGGCTAGCATAGTGGACAGTGCAGATATAGAGCAGTTCTATCACTGTAAAAATTTCTTTTGGATAGTGCTCATTTAGAGAGGTGAATTCGTTAGCCATATTATTTGTTTACCAGCAAGGTTAAATATTGTTTGAAATGCATGCTGCTAATAGTTTCTTTTTTTGGATCATCTGTCTAGCTTTATAGAGGATCCTCCTTCCTTCCAGCACAGCCATTTTTAGATGGAGTCATTGGAGATTTGAGGGTAGTCAGGATTCCTTAATTGCAAATCATAGAAACAGATCTTGGCTAATGGAAAGAAAAAAGATAATTTATTAGAAGAATGCTGGATAGGTACCAGATTTGAAAGGAAAAGCAGAGAGAAGAACATGAGAGCTCTAGAGAATTTAGTATAAAAGGGTCATGGAAGAATCTCTTCAGCATGTGGCTGTTGCTGTGAGATTTCAAACTACTTCCTTGCATCTGTCATTCTGCTCAAGATCAGATTCCTGTCGGGTAACAGGGGAGAGGATCTGGCATAAATTGGATTGTGTGTCCATTCCCCAACCAGGGTAGAGGTGAGTCATTGTAAATTATGCATGTATCAAGAGCATTGGATGGAGGGAAGAACTAGTTTGCCACTGAAAAATGGGGCTAATACCAAAAGAAAGGGGTCAGGGTATCAGGCAATACAAATAGATGTATCTGTCACAGTGGTCTTCTAGATTTAGTGCTGACCCCTATAAATTTCAGTTAGTATTTATACATTAAATTTTAGGTTTGGCTGATTGAGAGCATAAAGGCAAAGAACACATTCATCTTAAAAAATTTTTTTTTTAAAATTTTGTATTGGGGTATAGCCGATTAACAATATTGTGATAGTTACAGGTGAACAGCAAAGGGACACAGCCATACATATACAAAAATACATTCACCTTTGATGAAAGAAAGGTAGGCAAGAAATATCCTAGAATGCATAGGACCTAGAAAATAGGGAGCTCTTAATAAATTCATTTTAGGGAATTAATGGATACTGTGTTGCATGAAGCTAGTGATTGAACTTTTGCTAACTAAATGTCTTGTCTTTTTTTTTTCTTCTGTATTTTATGTATTTTGACTTTGCTGGGTCTTTGTTGCTGCACATGGGCTTTCTCTAGTTGTGTGCAGGGGCTACTCTTTATTGTGATGTGTAGTCTTCTCATTGCAATGGCTTCTCTTATGCAGAGCACGGACTCTAGGCTTGTGGGCTCAGTAGTTGAGGTCTGTGGGCTCAGTAGTAGTGGTTTGAGGGCCCATGGGCTTAGTTGCTCCATGGCATGTGGGATCTTCCTGGATCAAGCATCAAAGCTGGGTCCCCTGCATTGACAGATGGATTCTTAACCAGTAGACCACCGGTGAAGCCCATTAAAGTTTTGTCTCTTTGAGTTTTCCTCTGAGGTAGCTTACAAATATTTTATGGAAGTATTAGATAGCCTACTTTGTATTTCTGTGGGAAGATATGTTAGAAACCTCAGGGAAATAAACATTAAGTGACAATTGAGCAATTCTTAAACATTTTGGTCTCAGATGTTATACTCTTACAAATCATTAAGGACTCCAAAGACTTTTGTTAATGTTGATTTTATACCTTTGGATATTTACCATATTATAAATTAAAATAGCATAAACTGCTGGGTGTATTCTTTGTTGAGTTGTACTTTGAAAGATGCTTAGGATTTGTAGCTGAAGTACAGCTATTTATGATCCAACAGGTTTTGTTGTTGTTGTTGATAGATTTCTCCTCCTTTGTTAGTTTTAAGTCATTGATTCTCAGACTTTTTGGTTTAGTTTGTGGACCACAAAGAATTGTTACTATGGGTTATAGCTATTGGCATTTACTCTTTTGGGAACCCAAACTGACAAATTTCTTAAAGTAGTAATGAACTCATTACATGTTAATGTAAAACTTTTTAATCAAAAGTAGCTTTTTCAGAATCTTCCAAGAATCTTTAGTGAGAAATTTTTTAGTGGCATTGTTTACATTTTTACAAATCTTTTTCATGTCTAAGTTGATAGATGGTAGCTAGATTCTCACATTTTCTTTGGCATTTAATTTGTTGCCATCTGTTATTTTGGTTTAAGTATGTGAAGAAAATCTAGCATTATATAAGTAGGTAGCTGGAAAAAGGTAGAGAATTTTTATAGTCTTTTCAGATAATTGTGGATATTCTTTGACAGTACACCAAAACTCAATAAGTTGTAGTTTATTAAAGGTTATTTGTAATGTGGAACCCGAAAGCATATCTGAATTTTTCATACTCTGATCCATTGGTCTCTCCTGTACTTTGAGAGAATCTTTTAGCCATGCTTGATTTTGTAATATGGTATATTGGTATTTTGAAAAATACTGCCTTACTGAGTTATTCAGAGTTTCCAAATAGTGATATTATATCAAAATATATATTCTTTAATATCACCACTGATTATATCAAAAGTATCTTTAAGTATTAGTATGCTATTAAGCTTCTGGTGGAGGATACAGATTTTCCAGAATTCTAATTTTTGTTGGAAAACCCAAATTTTAGTAGTTCTGTCTTGCTTATTTTTGAGAAAATTTCTACCAGATATTCAAATTGGAGTGACTATAATCTGTCAGTCTATCTTTCAAGTAAAAATGAGTGTTTCATGCTAAAAGTTAAGCTCTCAACTCAAACAAGACAAGCATCATTGCAAGCTGTGCAGCAGAATTTGCTTTGTGTGTACTTCCTATTTGTCACACCACATATTGAAGTATGTTCAAGGGCTGAGATAAAATTAATAATATGTATTACTTCTTCATCAAGGACTTGTTCCTTTTAAAAAAAGATTGCAACTGAGTAGTGTTGAGGAATGCACTGGGCATGGTTTGTTTGGTACCACTTGCCTGAACCTTATGCTAAGACCCAAAGCAGTGTTCTTCTACCATTGATTTTGCATCATCATGCAAATATCAGCACAGTGAAATGTTATGAAAAAACAGTTTTGATCTTTGGTTCACAGACCACTCTTACAGAACCAGTTTAAATATTTTCTACTACTTGGTTTAAATATTTGTGTATGGGTTGTACTGAGTGACTTATTTATGCATCTGTTATTTCTATACATTGTTTGCCATTAGCCGTATTTTGTTAAGATTGAGCCAAGTGCAGAGTGGAAAAAATGGTGGGATTTAGGGTATGGGTAACCTAGGTTACACAAAAAAGCAGAAGTTTTGGTTACTTCTGAGGCTCAGTCTTACTCAAGAAGTACAAGGAAATCCCAAGCTTGTTTCTAAAGTGTGTTGTATCTGTTTAGATGAAAAATGATTGCTTTATATTCACACGTTTATATACGACTTGGCTTTATTTAGATATTCAAATGTTAGGGGACTCTTTACCTTTTAATAGAAAATAGAGAGTTCTGTAAGAGTTCTTTATTTTCACTGTGCTTTTCACAGTCTGTTTCCTAGACTGTATTGAAAAGGTTTATTTTGGCTTGAGGTTAGTTAACTTTTAATTTATATTGCTTCTAGAACTACAGATCAAAACCCCAGCTAATTGGCATTATTGTAAAGTTCATTTAAAATTGTACTTTTAATGCCTTGCTAAAACTTGGAATTTATAAAGAATAAAAAGTTTGATGCTCTTTTTCATGTGCTGTTGCTGCTAGGGCTTCATTTTTGTGAGCTCAATAGTTTATGATGGTTTGATTTTAGGTGTAATGCAGGAAAGAAGATGTAGTGGTTAAGGAAGAATTCCAAGTTGAGGAGTTTGAGACTGGTTTGCACTTCATTCTGTGGGTACCTTATATGTTGAAATCCCATGGACAGAGAAGCCTGGCAGGTTGCAGTACATGGGGTCGCAAAAGTCAAACACAGCTTAGCAACTAGCACTTTCCTATTGTTGAAGAAATGTCCCTTCAGCTGATTATAGGTGCACAAGAAATGTAGTAGTTACTTTTTCCTTTAAGCCCAGTAACTAAGCAGTTTGCAGAATATTTCAATTGGTAATCATTTCACCACATTTTCGCTAGCTAGGTTCCACTTAAAAGGGAAAAGAGGAAGAAAATGTACTTGGTGGGAGTGTCAGAAATGTTGGGTGGAAAAAAGTAAAATTTATGCTTTGGGTCAATAAGATAAATTGTTAAAGTAAAACAATTTTTGAAGTTTCAGAGCATAATAAGAACCAGACAGGTTCTCTTCCTCCTTCCTATTGCCCCGAAAATGATACATGGTATTTTAAAGACTTGTGGTTGTTATAACTTACTAACTTTCTAATAGTGAGGAATCTTTTCAATTTACTGTTGTCATAGGTATAGGGTATTCCCAGATTGATGGGGAAAGTGAAGAAATGGATTTTGCTTTTGATTGGAAAGGAATATGTGGCTTTTGTTTTGTTTTATATATTTACTTTCCAAAACTATAGTTTTTGAAATAGTCATTTAGTGGGGCTCTGGCATAAATTATCTGGAAATCATCCTTATTTTAGATTGTAAAAATTAACCATTAATGCCTTTCTGATTTGGATAATGAGTAGTAATAGTTCTCTATTGTTCATCTGTTTTAGCAATGTCATATTTGTCATAATTTATAGCTCTTGATATAGTAGTGATTAATGAAAACAAACAGACTTTTTTCCTTTATAGTAGGTTATGCTTAAATATTTTTATAGAATAAGCCAGATTCAGAATTTTGTCCCCCTTTCCCTACCTCCCACCGAGTTGCATAGTACTTGGGAAAAAATTTGTGGACTGTTGATTGGGTCCTTGTCAATAGTGACCTCATGTTGCAGCCTGCTTCCGTTTAGACTGCAGCTCTGATGGCTCAGCAATTTTTGTAAGCCCATCACCATCGTTTATGGTATTTGAAGTTGCTTTACTTGATGTTTTTGTTAGGAGTTCCACCGTGTTCAGAATGGCTTGCAAGGCTCTGTTACCCAGGTAAAGTGATCTTTTATCAGATTTAATTGAAACAGAGCTTCAATACTTTTATTGAAGTATTATTTGTAATATTAAATATTTACAGTTGGGAAATTAAAATAGTAGTAGTTCCCTATGATAATTGTATTTGATTACAAAAAATTAGTAATTGGAATAAATGGCTGCAAGATTGATTTTATATTCTCAAGAAGGTCCTGTGATTCTAGGCAGATTTTAAAATAGAGTTCACAGCAGAAGGGAGAAAAAAGGTCAGAGAATCACTATAGTCTTCAGCGTTACACTTAGTTGTAGCCTGAAATAACGTGTGACCCTTGTGATTTATTGTTTGTCCTTTTTGTCTGATATTCCTTGTCTGGTGGTTTAATAAAAAGAGATTTTTAAGTGGTCTTTATGGCATCTGTCTATAGTACCTGAGTAATTTGACCTTGAATTTGTCAGCATTTATTCTTTGTGTATCTTTACTAATCAGAATTCACCTACTTAACATTATTTTGCTTCGGCTGCAGATGCATAGCCATATTGATAAATCTTTTTTTTTTTTTTTAGCCATAGGTTTGTGTTAGCTTTGGTTTGTACATAAGTACTTTATTCCCCACAGAACGTGGCAAAAATCTGAAAATAAAGAATAATTAAATTCTTTGAAATATGAAAACTAAGTCAGTCCTTTGCTCTTGAGGAATTTTGAAAACAGTTTTACAGTCAACTTTGTAGCCTCAATCTGACTCATTCAGTACAAAATCTATGTATTTGATTTGTTTACTATAGCTTTTTGGGGGTAGGGAGAAGGTTCCTATTGAAAATAGCTATTTATTTGATTGTTCTAGCTTGTTCTTCAGGGCCAAAGAATCTTTACTTTCATTCTAATAATCTGGCTTGCTGATGAATACTTTTACATATATTTTAATTCCAATAGCGTTTAAAAAGGAAAGGAAACTGAAAGATCAAATCCTCTGGCTGCCCTCCAAATTTAAGACCATTAGAACTTTTTTTCTGTTTGACTTCTTTGGATAGGTGGAAAATATGATTAAAGTTTAATCTTTTGGGAGGCTAGATAGCTCTTGGCCAGTGTTTCTTACATTTATTAGTATGGATAAGAATCATCACTGATGCTTCTTAAAAATGTAAACTCTGAGGTCCTACCTTAGGTTTGGAGAGGAACTGAGGAATCTCCTTTCCTTTTTTTTTGGAATCTCCTTTCTTAAAGCTTTTTTTTTTTTTTTAACTGAGAAAGAAATCAAAGTTACAGAAATGGGTGTAAAACAAATGTATATCAAAACACGTTAGTAAGAGCAAGTATTCAAATATTCTAGAGTTGGAAATAAACACTGAAAGCACCCCAATAGCTCTCACAATCCTGATCTCCTTACTTTTATGGCAATCACTTTTTTCTATATTTTGGAGCTTCATGAAAATTATATCTTGCTATATATGTTTTCTTGATCCAGCTTCTTTCACTGAACATTTTATGAGAGATTTCTCTATGTGGTCACATGTCACTGTGGTTTATTCATTTCATTTGTAAAGTATTCCATTTTATGATTACACCATAGTGATTCAGTTTACTGTTGCTGGGCAATTAGATTATTTTTATTTTTGACAATTGTGAGTAACATGCTATGTACATTGTTGTACACATCTTCTGGTACTCACATGCATGCACATTTACTGTCTTTATACTTGAGTAACTATTGATGAATTGTTTTTCATGGTGCTTCTCCAGTTCACATTCCCATTAACAGTGTGTGAGCATTCCCATTGCTTCACATTGAGTATTTCATTGTCATTTTAATAAGATTAATCCCCTTTTCATATTTGTGAGGTGCCTGGTCAAGCCTGTTTCCTATTTTTTATTGGGTTTTCTTTCTTATTGAAAAAGGAGCCCTTTTTAGGAGCCCTTAAAAAATAAGTGTTGTATTTTTCTCATTGTGTTATACCTTTTCCTTCTCATATTGTGCCTTCTGATGAATAATTCCCAATTATCTGCTAAACTGCTGCTGCTGCTAAGTCGCTTCAGTCGTGTCCGACTCTGTGCGACCCCATAGACGACAGCCCACCAGCGTCCCTGGGATTCTCCAGGCAAGAACACTGGAGTGGGTTGCCATTTCCTTCTCCAATGCAGGAAAGTGAAAAGTGAAAGTGAAGCCGCTCAGTCGTGTCCTACTTTTAGCGATCCCATGGACTGCAGCCTACCAGGCTCCTCCATCCATGAGATTTTCCATGCAAGAGTACTGGAGTGGGGTACCATTGCCCAATTATAATTGTAGATAAAAAATTCTGGCAGAATTCTGTTCTTTATTTTATGGCTGAGTAAGATTCCATTATATATATATGTGTGTATGTATGTATACATGTACCACACCTTCTTTATCCATTCTTTTCCCTTTGTGGTTAATGCTTTTTGTTCCCTGTTTAAGAAGTCTTTTCCTAACTATATACTCCTGTCTTGTAAAAGTTGCATCTTTAATCTTCCTTGTTTAGGTCTGAAATCTACCTGGGATTGATTTGTCTGCAGTGTGTGGCAGATGCCAAGTTACCTTTTTCATCTAGATACTGTTTTTTCCCTGCTTTCTATAGTGGCACCTTTGTTCTAAATCAGGCATGGGTCTGTTTATATTCCGTATGTCTGTTCTTGTGCCAGTGCTATACTGTCTTATTTACTTTGGTTTTATGGTTATTTGAAGTCTAGAATAGGGTCCAAATCTCCAATAAAATAACATTGTCACTTCAGGAGAGTCTGATATAAGAGGCCCATGGATTACATCCCTGTTTAAGGGGTAGTTAGAAAGCTTCCATATTCTAGTTTAATCTTTTATTAGTGTATGTGTATAATTATAAATAATTATAATTATAATTATAAAAGCATTTATTAAATATAAGCATTTTGATACATGGTTGCACACATACTTTATGTACTTTCTCATGTTATGTTTCCAAATTTTATGAACATTAGTAGTTTAAAAATGATACATTGACTCTGTGTAGCCTAGTCCATTTTATATATTTGCTGATATTTCTTAAAAATAATTATGCAAATATAGTAAAATTTTAAAAAGTTTTTTATTGACATATAGTTGATTTATAATATGGTGTTTCAAGTGTACAGCAAAATGATTCAGTTATATGTATATATATTTTTGTCCAGATTTTTTCCTGGTTATTACAAGACATTGAATATAGTTCTCTGTGCTATACAGTAAATCCTTGTCTGTTCTATATGTAGGGTTGTGTATCTGTTAATCCCATACTCCTAATTTATCTGTCCGTTCTCCCCTTTCCCCTTTCATAACCATAAGTTTGTTTTCTGTCTGTGAGTCTGTTTTTATTTTATATATATATTCTTTTGTATTATTTTTTATATTCCACATATAAGCGATATCATAATAGTATTTGTCTTTGTCTATATGACTTATTTCACTTAGCCTGATGCCCTCCTAATCTATCCATGTGCTGCAAATGGCAAAATTCTTTTCTTTTTTTATGGCTAACTAGGATTCTATGTGTGTATGTATGTATACATGTACCACATCTTCTTTATCCATTCATCTGTTCATGAACCTTTAGGTTTCTTCCATATCTTGACAATTGTAGATAATGCTGTTATGAATATTGGGGTTCTTGTATCTTTTGAAATCAGGGGTTTTTTGTTTTGGATATGTACCCAGGAGTGGAATTGCTGGGTCATATGGTAGTTCTGACTTTTAGTTTTTTTGGCATCCTCCATACTGTTTTCCATAGTGGCTGCACAAATTTACATTCCCACCAGCAGCGAGCTGTTGTTGTTTAATCACGTAGTTGTGTCCAACTCTTCTGCATTCTCATAGACTGTATCCTGCCAGGCTCCTCTGTCTGTGGGATTTCCCAAGCAGGAATACACGAGTGGGTTGCCATTTCCTTCTTCAGGGGATCTTCCCAACACAGGGATCGAACCCACATCTCCTGCATTGACAGGCAGATTCTTTACCACTGAGCCTCCAGGGAAGCCCTAATAGTATACTTGGGTTCCCTTTTCTCCTCATCCTCACCAATATTTGTTCATTTGTATTCTTTTTTTGTAAATTAATGTATTTTTTATTGAAGGATAATTAATTTGTATTCTTTTTGATGATAGCCATACTGACAGGTATGAGGTTTCTCTTTGTGGTTTTGATTTGCATTTTGATCAGTGACATTTTACTGAGTGATTGTTTATCTTTTATTTGATTCTTTGTGAAGTGTCTGTTGTGCACATATCCACTAGTATTCCATTGATAACCTAACCTAATAAAAAAGAGGAAGAAAATCTTTCTGGGAGGATGAATAGATAGCTAACAGTGGCAAATTTGGAAAAATACAGGAATGTAAGCCCTATGAAAAATTAAAACATGGCACAAGGCTTTAGTAACAGATTGATGGAGTAAGCAGTTGAGAATTAGAACTTTTGGAGAATTTGTTGTAATATAAAGAAGGAGCTCACCAGAAATCACAAATTAAATGGCAACAAGAATGATGTTAGATTTATAAATTTTCTTCACATCAACATATATCAACATGTCAGTTGATATATGTTGGTATTAAAAGGTATTAAAAGTAAAACGAGTGTTTCTAGATAGGTCAAAAATTTACTAAACTTAGAGACTGCTCATCTTACTGAGAAAAATATACCAGATTTAACTTTATGAAACAGCAACTCATAATCAATGAAAAATCAACACATCATTGTAGTGGAATGTCAGAAAAGTATCTGATATCCTAGTTGACATTTAAACACTCTTTGGGGAAAGCTTGATTTGCCATATTTGGTTTTTTTTTTTTTTCCCTGTAAGTCACTAACTTTCAGCTCATCTGAAACTGCTAGGAAGAAACTGATGGCTACACTGTTCTTTGTGCACATATATGTGATTCCCACCCCCCACCCCAGCTTTTCCTGATTTCAGAAATGAAAATGATGAAATGATTTCATTTAAATATAAAAAAAAATTAGTTACTTTACTTGAGGGTATCAGCATGAAAGCATTTTGCTAAAAATAATTCATTCATGAATAATAGATTCAAGGGATTAGATCTGATAGACAGAGTGCCTAAAGAATAATGGATGAAGGTTCGTGACACTGTACAGGAGGCAGAGACCAAAACCATCCCCAAGAAAAAGAAATGCAAAAAGGCAAAAGGTTGTCTGAGGAGGCCTTACAATTAGCTGAGAAAACAAAAGTGAAAGGGAAAGGAGAAAAGGGAACATATACCCATCTGAATGCAGAGTTCCAAAGAATAGCAAGGAGAGAGAAGAAAGTCTTCCTATAAGTGATCAACGCAAAGAAATAGAGGAAAACAATAGAATGGGAAAGACTAGAGATCTCTTCAAGAAAATTAGAGATACCAAGGGAACATTTCATGCAAAGATGGGCACAATAAAGGACAGAAACGGTATGGACCTAAAAGAAGTGGAAGAGATTAAGAAGAGGTGGCAAGAATACACAACTATACAAAAAAGATCTTCATGACCCAAATAACATTGATGGTGTGATCACTCACCTAGAGCCAGACATCCTGGAATGTGAAGTCAAGTGGGTCTTAGGAAGCATCACTATGAACAAAGCTAGTGAAGGTGAAGGAATTCCAGTTGAGCTATTTCAGATCCTAAAAGATGATGCTGTGAAAGTGCTACACTCAATATGCCAGCAAATTTGGAACTCTCATCAGTGGCCGTAGGACTGGAAAAGGTCAGTTTTCATTCCAATCCCAAAGAAAAGCAATGCCAAAGAATGTTCAGACTATGACACAGTTGCACTCATCTCACATGCTAGTAAAGTAATGCTCAAAATTCTCCAAGCCAGGCTTCAACAATACATGAACCGAGAGCTTCGAGATGTTCCAGCTGGATTTAAATAAGGCAGAGGAACCAGAGATCAAATTGCCAACATCCAGTGGATCGTTGAAAAAGTAACAGAGTTCCAGAAAAGCATTTACTTCTGCTTTATTGACTACGTGAAAGCCTTTGACTGTGTGGATCACAGCAAACTGGAAAATTGTGAAAGAGATGGGAATACCAGTCCACCTTACCTGCCTTCCGAGAAATCTGTATGCAGGTCAAGAAGCAACAGAGAACTGGACATGGACCAACGGACTGGTTCAAAATTGGAAAAGGAGTACGTCAAGGCTGTACAATGTCACTGTTCATATTTAACTTATATGCAAAGTACATCATGTGAAATGCCCGGCTGGATGAAGCATAATCTGGAATCAAGATTGCCAGGAGAATTAAGAATAACCTCAGATATGCAGGTAACACCGCCCTTATGGCAGAAAGTGAAGAGGAACTACAGAGCCTCCTGATGAAAGTGAAAGAGAGTGAAAAAGCTGGCTTAAAACTCAACATTAAAAAAACGAAGATCATGGCATCTAGTCCCATCACTTCATGGCAAATAAGATGGGAAAACAGTGGAAACAGTGAGAGACTTTAATTTTTTGGGCTCCAAAATCACTGCAGATGGTGACTGCAGCCATGAAATTAAAAGACACTTGCTCCTTGGAAGAAGAGCTATGACAAATCTAGGCAGCATATTAAAAAGCAGAGACATTATTTTGCCAACAAAGGTCTATCTAGTCAAAGCTGTGGTTTTTCTAGTAATCATGTACTAGAAATGTGATGATGTGAGAGTTGGACCATAAAGAAGGCTGAGCACTGAAGAATTGATGCCTTTGAACTCTGATGTTGGAGAAGACTCTTGAGAGTCCCTTGGACTTCAGGGATATCCAACCAATCAGTGCTAAAGGGGAACAATCCTGAATATTCATTGGAAGGACTGATGCTGAAGCTCCCGTACTTTGGCCACCTGATGCGAAGTCTCATTAGAAAAGACCCTGATGCTGGGCAGGATTGAAGGCAGGAGGAGAAGGGGACGACAGAGGATGAGATGGTTGGATGGTATCACTCACTCGATGGACATGAGTTTGAACAGGGTCTGGGAGATGGCAAAGAACAGGAAAGCCTGGTGTGCTGCAGTCCATGGGGTCACAATGAGTCGGACATGGCTGATCAACTGAACTGAACTGAATTCACTCATGAAAAATAGCATAATATTGGCAGTTAAAAAAAACTTTTTTTTTAAACTAGAGAGGTTATGTGTGCCAAACCAGGTTGGTTAGTGTTGTCTGATAAAGCAGTTGTGCAATTTGCTATTAATGTGTTTAAGGGAGACCTGAAGATTATTGGATGAATGGTAAATGGTGTTCATTTCGTTTCCTACAGACAATCCTGATAATATTAACCTCTGATAGACCTTCTTTCTTCCTCATGTTGGTTAGAGTTTGTGTTGGCACATTTTACAGAGTATTTTCATAGAACTGATTTAAATTTACTTTTAAAAATGATTCTTTTCATTAAGGAATCACATGCATACAGAAAAGTTCACAAATCATAAGGTCATTGAATTACCAGAATGAACTCAACTTGTATAATCATAGCATGGGTTCTTGCTTCTGTCCCTTCTCAAGTGCTACCAATCTCTCTTCTCCCACAGTAGCCACTATCTAACTTTGATTATTGTACATTAGTTTTTTTCCTCTTACTGACTTTTTTCCTTAGAAAATTGACTTTACTGAGACATATTTTTCATACAGTAAAATGTATTCATTTTATAAGTGCTGATAGTTGCTCAGTCATGTCCGACTCTTTGCGATCCTATGAACTGTAGCCCACCAGACTCTTCTGTCCGTGGAATTCTCCAGGTAAGAATACTGGATTGGGTAGCCGTTCCCTTCACCAGAGGATCTTGGATCTTCTCGACCCACGGATCAAGCCCAGATCTTTTGCTTTGTAGGCAGATTCTTTACCATATGTGCCATGGATGTATCTATTAACAACCATAGCATTCAAGATAGAGACTGTTTCTGTCTCTTCCCTTACTTCTTTATAATTGTACTCCCCCTGCTCCCTGCAATTTCTGGCCCCAGGCAATTACTGATCTGCATTCTATCACTACATAGATGAATTTTGCCTGTTTTAGAATTTCATATAAATAGAATCTCACAGAGTAGGTACTCTTGTGTCTGGCTCTTTTTGCTTTGTATAATGTTTTTTGAGATTCATGTTAATGCATGTGTCAGTTATTCAAGACTGAATTCAAGACTAGAATTAAAAAAAATTCTAAGTATATTCCATTGTAGGGATATTCCACACTTTGTTTATGCATTTACCTATAGGTTGTTTATGCAATCAACCTATAATAGGATTGATGACTATTTTTGGCTCTTTTGAATAAAGCTGCTATGCTTTATTCATATATGTAGATATGAATAAATATATATATATGTATATGTATATTTACATATACATATATTTATTTATATGTAGAAGTCTTTGTGTGGACTTAAACTTTCATTTCTTTTGAGTAAATACCCAAAAGTACAATTGCTGTGTCACATAGTAGGGGTTTTTTTTTTTTTTTTTTTTTTAATTAATTAATTTTAATTGGAGGCTAATTACTTTACAATATTGTAGTGGTTTTTGCCGAACATTGACATGAATCAGCCAGCCACAGGCACACATGTGTTCCCATCCAGAACACCCCTCCCACCTCCCTCCCCATCCCATCCCCCAGGGTCATCCCAGTGCACCAGCCCTGAGCACCCTGTCTCATGCATTGAATCTGGACCAGTGATCCACCTCACAATATGATAATATACACATTTCAATGCTACCCTCTCAAATGATCCCACCCTGGCCTTCTCCCACAGAGTGCAAAAGACTGTTCTTTACATCTGTGTCTCTTTTGCTGTCTTGCATATAGGGTCATTGTTACCATCTTTTTAAATTCCATATATATGCATTTGTATACTGTATTAGTGTTTTTCTTTCTGACTTACTTTGCTGTATATAATAGGCTCCAGTTTCATCCATCCCATTAGAACTGATTCAAATGCATTCTTTTTAATGGCTGAGTAATCCATTGTGTATATGTACCACAGCTTTAGTATCCATTTGTCTGCCGATGGACATCTGGGTTGCTTCCGTGTCCTGGCTATTGTAAGCAGTGCTGCACTGAACATTGGGGTACATGTGTCTCTTTCAGTTCTGGTTTCCTTGGTGTGTATGCCTAGCAGTGGGATTGCTGGGTCATATGGCCGTTCTATTTCCAGTTTTTTAAGGAATCTTCACACTGATCTCCATAGTGGCTGTACTAGTTTGCATTCCCACCAACAGTGTAAGAGGGTTCCTTTTTCTCCACACCCTCTCCAACATTTATTGTTTGTAGACTTTTTGATAGCAGCCATTCTGACTGGCATGAGATGGAACCTCGTTGTGGTTTTGATTTGCATTTCTCTGATAAAGAGTGATGTTGAGCGTCTTTTCATGTGTTTGTTGGCCATCTGTATGTCTTCTTTGGAGAAATGTCTGTTTAGTTCTTTGCCCCATTTTTTGATTGGGTCGTTTATTTTTCTGGAATTGAGCTGCAGGAGCTGCTTGTATATTTTTGAGATTAATTCTTTGTCAGTTGCTTTGTTTGCTATTATTTCTCCCATTCTGAAGGCTGTCTTTTCACCTTGCTTGTAGTTTCCTTTGTTGTGCAGAAGCTTTTAATTTTAATTAGGTCCCATTTGTTTATTTTTGCTTTTATTTCCATTACTCTGGGAGGTGGGTCATAGAAGATCCTGCTGTGATTTATGTCAGAGAGTGTTTTGCTTATGTTTTCCTCTAGGAGTTTTATAGTTTCTGGTCTTAGGTTTAGATCTTTAATCCATTTTGAGTTTATTTTTGTGTATGGTGTTAGAAAGTGTTCCAGTTTCATTCTTTTACAAGTGGTTGACCATTTTTCCCAGCACCACTTGTTAAAGAGATTCTCTTTTCTCCATTGTATATTCTTGCCTCTTTTGTCAAAGATAAGGTGTCCATAGGTGTTTGGGTTTATCTCTGGGCTTTGTATTTTGTTCCATTGATCTATATTTCTGTCTTTGTGCCAGTACCATACTGTCTTGATGACTGTAGCTTTGTAGTATAGTCTGAAGTCAGGCAGGTTGATTCCTCCAGTTCCATTCTTCTTTCTCAAGATTGCTTTGGCTATTTGATGTCTTTTTGTATTTCCATACAAATTGTGAAATTATTTGTTCTAGTTCTGTGAAAAATACCATTGGTAGCTTGACAGGGATTGCATTGAATCTATAGATTGCTTTGGGTAGTATACTCATTTTCACTATATTGATTCTTCTGATCCATGAACATGGTATATTTCTCCATCTATTTGTGTCCTTTTTGATTTCTTTCATCAGTGTTTTATAGTTTTCTATATATAGGTCTTTTGTTTAGGTAGGTTTATTCCTAAGTATTTTATTCTTTTCATTGCAATGGTGAATGGAATTGTTTCCTTAGTTTCTGTTTCTGTTTTCTCATTGTTAGTGCATAGGAATGCAAGGGATTTCTGTGTGTTAATTTTATGTCCTGCAACTTTACTATATTCATTGACTAGCTCTAGTAATTTTCTGGTGGAGTCTTAGGATTTTCTATGTAGAGGATCTTGTCATCTGTAAACAGTGAGTTTTATACTTCTTCTTCTTTTCCAATCTGGATTCCTTTTATTTCTTTTTCTTCTATGATTTCTGTGGCTAAAACTTCCAGAACTATGTTGAATAGTAGCCGTGACAGTGGGCACCCTTGTCTTGTTCTTGACTTTAGGGGAAATGCTTTCAGTTTTTCGCCTTTGAGGATAGTGTTTTCTGTGGGTTTATCATATATGGCTTTTATTATGTTGAGATATATTCCTTCTGTTCCTGCTTTCTGGAGGTTTTTTATCATAAATGGATGTTGAATTTTGTCAAAGGCTTTCTCTGCATCTATTGAGGTAATGATACAGTTTTTATCTTTCAATTTGTTAATGTGGTGCATCACGTTGATCAGTTTGCGGATATTAAAGAATTCTTGCATCCCTGGCGTAAAGCCCACTTGGTCATGATGTATGATCTTTTTAATATGTTGTTGGATTCTGTTTGCTAGAATTTTGTTAAGGATTTTTTGCATCTATGTTCATCAGTGATATTGGCTTGTAGTTTTCTTTTTTTGTGGCATCTTTGTCTGGTGTTGGTATTAGGGTGAAGGTGGCCTCATAGAATGAGTTTGGAAGTTTACCTTCCTCTGCAATTTTCTGGAAGAGTTTGAGTAGGATAGATGTTAGCTCTTCTTTAAATTTTTGGTAGAATTCAGCTGTGAAGCTGTCTGGTCCTGGGCTTTTGTTTGCTGGAAGATTCCTGATTACAGTTTCAATTTCTGTGCTTGTGATGGGTCTGTTAAGATTTTCTATGTATTCCTGGTTCAGTTTTGGAAAGTTATACTTTTCTAAGAATTTGTCCATTTCGTCCAGGTTGTCCATTTTATTGGCATATAGTTGCTGATAGTAATCTCTTATGATCCTTTGTATTTCTGTGTTGTCTGTTGTGATTTCTCCATTTTCATTTCTAATATTGTTGATTTGATTCTTCTCCCTTTTTTTCTTGATGTGTCTGGCTAATGTTTTGTTTATTTTATTTATCAACCAGCTTTTAGCTTTGTTGATTTTTGCTATGGTCTCCTTTGTTTCTTTTTCATTTATTCCTGCCCTAATTTTTATGATTTCTTTCCTTCTACTAACTGTGGGGTTCTTCATTTCTTCCCTTTCTAGTTGCTTTAGGTGTAGAGTTAGGTTATTTATTTGACTTTTGTCTTGTATCTTGAGGTATGCCTGTATTGCTATGAACCTTCCCCTTAGCACTGCTTTTACTGAGTCCATAGGTTTTGGGTTATTGTGTACATAGTAGGTTTTATAAGAAGGCTGCCCAACTGGCTTCCAGGGTGGTTGAAACATTTTACATTCCCATCAGCATTATGTGAATGTTCTATTTGCTTCACATCCTTACCTACACTTTAATTTTCAGTATTTTAGTAGTATATATATATCTCATTGTGGGTTTTAAGTTGTATGTTTGATAGCTGTGGTAAAAATGAGTCTATTATCTAGGTTTTTATAGGTATCAGTAGATACTGTGGTATAAAATTTGCTAAGGAAAATGTTACCAGCACAGTGAATGATGTGGCCTGAATTTTTGTTTCTAATTTGCCTTTTCATTTTGTAGCTTGAGAATATCCTCTGAGTAGTAGTGTGTACTATTACTTTTGGCACGGAGCACAGGCCAGCATTGAGGCCTCCATACTGTCCTAGGTGAATACTTTTGTTTGGCCCAGAAGTCAGTTTTTTTTTTCCTTCAGGCTTAGAATAGGTCAGTGTTTTTCCAGGTTAAGCACCAGGTGAAGTAGTTGCATGCCCCTCCCCTCCACCCCCACCCCCCCCCAACACAAATGAACCAACACACACAGACAATACGTATTTTAAGGGTCTTCTGTGAGAGTTTCTTTGGAGAATTAGAAAAGTAAAACTTAGTGCACACTCTCCTGGGTGTATCAAGGTAGTGTAAATGTGGAGTTTTTACCACATTTTGTAGTCATTTAGTATTGAAAATTTTACAGCTAATTTTTTTCTTTGATTACAGTGCCCATACATCACCCATCAGCATGTTACCAGCCTCTGCAGAGTAAGTAGTATACTTATAGAAGACAGCTTAAAAAGCTTTTAAAAATATTAATAAGCTGTAGAAATTAAAAGCATGTATTTATTGTAAATACTTACTTTAGAGGAAAGATTGTACATAAGGTAGTGAAACTGGTTAGTATTTTATGTACTTTAGTCAGAACAAATGAAGAAGGAATGCATTGCACTGATACACAAAGATGAACTTTTTTTCAGATGATTTTTTTTTAATCTTCTGAAATGACTGAACAATGCCAATAGAGCTTTTTTTTCTAGTAAAGGTTCCATGCCCCACCCACTCCCCCCACAAATGGCTGCTTTATTAATACTGGCTATGGTGCATGGCATGTGGCATCTTAGTTCTCCAACCAGGGATTGAACCTGTGCCCCCTGCAGTGGAAATGCAGAGTCCTAACCACTGGACCACTGGGGAATTCCCTGAGAAGTCTTTTTAAATGGCTTTGTTATGTTGTAGGGAGGAATGAATTACTGGGACAAGTGATCATTCCTGCGTCAGTAGTAGTATTGACATGATTGATTTGTGTAATGTCTGGGCAAATTTCATTTTAAAATTTAAGCAATTATCATGTATTCCTTTTCTGTATTTCTTTTTCCACTCTAGCCTATTCATTTGAATACCATTGTATATTTTTTTAAACTGGTTGTACATTTTAAAGTTTGTGTTTATGTGACCAAATAACCTAGTTAGGGTGACTGCTTCTCACTAAAATGTGTTCTGTTTTATAGCATTTTAGAAAGAACAATTAGAGCAGCTGTGGAACAGCACCTTTTTGATCTGCAGAGCAGCATAGATCATGATCTTAAGAACTTACAGCAGCAAAGTCTCGTGTGTAATAATGAAGCAGGAAGTGTTAATTGTGATGGGGAAGGATCTAATAACCAGTAAGAAACTTTTAAAACATTTGACTATTTTTTATTGAATTATAAAATTGTTTCACCTTTTAAAAAACAGTTTTTTCTTTAATGATAGTGTCTGATCTTACTTGACCATTTCTGAAAGTCAGTGTGAAAAGTGACTTTGTATATACTTGCTTATAAATTGTATATACTTCTTCACATTAAAAATCTCATAAGTCTTCTGTTAAGATAGTAGACATTGAGTCCAGCAAAGTCTGTGAACACCAGATGAAGTAGCGGGCTTATATAATTACCTTTAGGATCTATGTTATGTGAAAAATAACTTTAAAAAGAGTAGACCTATATTCTGTTTTCCAGATGGTCACACCATGGCATGTAGTTTTCCAGATAGATAGGTACTGGGACAGCAGATTGACATCACTCCTAGTGCACATGGTCATTGAATGAATTGGTGAATGGAATCATCCTTTGCTATTTAACTTGTTTTCCTGTCTCCAGGCTTTGCCTTCCCTACCCTCTGTTGTTTTAGGTTAGCTGTTAATAATTGGATTTGTGCAAGTTAAAAGTACCCCATGTACTGTGTGGTGTGTGATGTTACTCCACTCTTCATCTGACTTGTTATCTTTAGGAGACGAAAGCTTCATATCCTTTCCTGTTACCTCAGCCCTAGAGGTGCTTTCTTCTGAGTCTACAGATGATTTTTATAGTTTGCATTGGTCAGTTTTTGTTTTGGGGACAAATCTATAGAGCAGCATAGATCATGATCTTAAGAAAGACGTACCCAAATTTGGAGAATTCATAGGAAGGCCAAAAAAAAAAAAAATAGATGACTAGGTAGAATTTTGTTTTTGTGTTAAG
Source organism: Bos indicus (assembly GCF_029378745.1). Taxonomy (NCBI): domain Eukaryota; kingdom Metazoa; phylum Chordata; class Mammalia; order Artiodactyla; family Bovidae; genus Bos; species Bos indicus. The sequence goes on along the minus strand of NC_091766.1, from coordinate 49,129,054 downwards.
AATTAGATTTTTAAAGGCCAAATATGTCAAATACACCAGACTAGCTATCACATGTGGAATGAAACTGAGAAATTAATAGCTATAAATACCAATGCTGGGACTATGTTTATGGAATACCGGATTGTACAACTGCAGGTGTGCCATATAATCTGCATGGATGGCATCACCGCCAGCCTGTGCAGTGATGTGATGGCCCCGATTTGTGTGCTTTGAAGGCATTATTTGAACTATACAGGTGGATCTGTAGGAAGTATTTGAGTTGAATATGAAGGAAAGAAGCAGTATCCAAATGGTAGAAAGAGAAAAATGTTTCAAAGGATATAATATAAGCAGATTTCTTGGAGTTTGCCCTTTTGGCTTAGCTAGAGATCCTGAAAACCTATGTCTATGCTCAGATATTATTATAGAAATAACTCATATTCTCATGGTAGAATTCTCATATTGTCTGGTTGGGGTATCATCTTTATAAACAACCTGCAGTGTTTTACATATTCTAAATTATGTAAGATGAAAAAATCTGCAGTAGGAAGCTATTCCTGTTGTACTTGAAAAGGTGTTAAACACTGTTGCCCAGTGCTAGACTTGGGTTTTAATCTGCAAACAGGTCGTTACTATGATTTAGCATGTGCATTTGTAAGGGAGATCACTGTTTTGACACATAAATTATTTTTAAAGCCATTCATTTGCTGTGAAAATATTCAAAGTGGATAATAAATTAAGGTCCTTACAACATCCCATGGAGGGACAGAAATAAACTTTGAATCCTTTATAATCTAACTTGACATGCTAAATAAACTGGATCTTTATGAAAAAGATATGTTTTCTACTATGAGAAAAAGTTTCAGATTGTTACTTTTATTTATTTATTTTAAAGGCATTACATATTCAACATGTGGCTTGATCTGACTTTTTAATCTTCATTACTAGGGTTGATATTGCTGATGGTATTATTAATGCCAGTGAACATAACAGAGACTGTTCAGAACCTGTGGCTAGCACTAATTTAGACAATGAAGTTATGCAGCAAGATTTTGTATTTGAGGATGAAGAAAATAACCAGGTAAGAAATGTAGAGACTTAAAAATCTCTGTGTTAAGTGTACTAGATCAACAGTCCCCCACCTTCTTGGCACTAGGGACTAGTTTCATGGAAGACAGTTTTTCCATGGATTTGGTGGGGGGTGCTGGTTCCGGTGGTAATGAGAGCAGTGGCAGATGAAGTATTGCTCGCTTGCCTGCCTGCCTCTCACCTCTGCTGTGGGCTGATCCTCACAGGCCAGGATCCTAACAGACCGCAGCCCAGGTGGTGGGAACCCATGTATGTACTAGATTACAATTCTGATTGCTTTATGTGTTCCTTTGGTACCAGAAGCCTTAGTTCACTTTCTTTGCTGATACATGTGTTTGTCTTGATTCCAAGTCCCAAGAACATACATTGTTTCAGTGGAGATCAGGAACCATCATTGAATAGAGAAGTAGATGCAGAATACCTTATTTTTAAATACTTTTCTGGAAGGAAACAAATTACAGTGTCAGCTGAGGTGATTGTTGGTTTTATGGTTGAATTTTGTTCTTTTTAAAAGCCATGTATGTCCCAGATATTTTCTGAAGAACATGGACTCTTTTCATAATTATGGAAAGCCCATGAACATCATTTAAGAAGTAAATTATTTTCACTGTCAACATTTTTTAGTAATAACATTTAAAAAATAATTTCAGTGAGTGTACAAAGCATTTTTCTAAGACGTGTTTCAAAGTTTTGTTAACACTTTTTAAAATAAGATACTTAATGGATGAAGAAATTTTCTTCAGCATGTTTTCATTCTAAATCATATGCTAACATACATATTGTAACGAATCAAAGATTTGTGTTTAGGCTTTCCCTCTTAATAGCAGTATAACTTTGACTAGTTACCTAACTTTTCTGAATTTTTGTTTTTTGTTTTTCTTTATATAAGTGGGAGGTAATACCCACTCTAGAGGTTTGTTATAAAGATACAAAGAAGTAAAAGTACAAACCTATTTTATGAACTGGAAAACATTTCACAGAATTTAAGCTGCTCCTGGACTTAGTTTTATTGGACTCGTATGTAACTAATATTCTTACTTTCTTTCACTGGCATATTAATCTTTTTTCATCTGTTCATGGTTATTGATTCTGTTCTTGTCTCTTTGCTCCACTGATACACTTTCTTCACTTAGCTTTCAGGATATCTCACTCCTCTGTTGTTTTTTTCCCTCCTTGACTGGCTGTTGTATCCCTTTGCTGATTGCTTTTTGTGTTCTGAAATTTAATATGGCCCAGGGCCCAGTTTTCTCAAGTCACTAATTTTCATTACTCCAGTGGTAATCTCATTTAGTCTAATGGTTTTAAATACCATCTCTCAGCTAAAGGCTCCCAAGTTTATACTCTAGTCCAGATCTCTCTCTTAACTTTAGATTCCTATACCTAGAAGCTCTGCTCAGCGTTGAATATCTTTGTTGTTGTTCAGTCGCTAAGTCGTGTCCAACTCTTTGCAACCCTATGGACTGCAGCACACCAGGCTTCCCTGTCCTTCACTGTCTCCCTGAGTTTGCTCAAACTCACATCCATTGAGTCAGTGATGCCATTCAATCATCTCATCCTCTGTTGCCCTCTTCTCTTCTTGCTCTCAATCTTTTCCCAGCATCAGGGTCTTTTCAAATGAGTTGGCTCTTCATATCAGGTGGCCGAAGTATTAGAGCTTCACCTTCAGCATCAGTCCTTCCAATGAATATTCAGGGTTGATTTCCTTTAGGATTGACTGGTTTGATCTCCTTGAAGTCCACAGAACTCTCAAGAGTCCTTTCCAACACCACAATTCAAAAGTATCAATTCTTCAGCGCTCAGCCTTCTTTATTGTCCACCTCTCACATCTATATATGACTACTGGAAAAATCATTGCTTTGACTATATGGATCTTTATTGGCAAAGTGGTATCTCTGCTTTTTAATACGCTGTCTAGGTTTGTCATACCTTTCCTTCAAAGGAGCAAGTGTCTTTTAATTTTGTGGCTGCAGTCACCATCTACAGTGATTTTGAAGCTGAAGAAAATGAAATGTCACCATTTCTACTTTTCCTCCATCTATTTGCCATGAAGCAATGGGACCGAATGCCGTGATCTTCTCTTTTTCAATGTTGAGTTTTAAGCCAGCTTTTTCACTCTCCTCTCACTTTCATCAAGAGACCACATTCTGCCATTAGAGTGGTATCTCTATATCTGAGGTTGTTGATATTTCTCCTGGCAATCTTGAATATCTTAACATCTTAATTAAACATCTTAATATCTTAAAACATCTTTTTTTTTTTTAAAAAAAACTCATTTATTTGTTTATTTTGGCTGTACTGGGTCTTTGTTGCTGTGCAGGCTTTTCTCTAGTTACCAAGTGGGGACTGCTCTCCAGTTGTGGTGTGTAGGCTTCTGCTTGCGGTGGCTTCTCTTGCTGCAGAGCATGGATTCTAGGGTGCACAGGCTCCAGTAGTTTCCATGTGTGGGCTCAGTAGTTGTGGCTCTCAGGCTCTAGAGCTTGGGCTCATGGGCTCAGTTGCCCTGAAGCATGTGGCCTCTTCCTGGAGCAGGGATTTTATCTGGACCACCAGGGACCACTAGACCACCAGGGAATCCCTGATAAACATCTTATAAACATTTTATAATAAGCATCTTAACATGCTTAAACAAGCTGCATGGCAAGGTTTAAAAAAAAAATTCTATACCTTTATTATAAGCTAAATGCTTGCATAAATTTTATTATAAACTAAATGCTTGCATAAATTTGGCTGTTTCTCTTTCCTTCATCAACTGTGAATGATCCTTGCCAGTGTTTGGGATTTTGGCCATGCTAATAGGTATCTAGTGTTATCTCGTTGATACAGTTTACAATTCCCTCATGACATAGGGTTCAGCATCTTTTCTGAAAATATGCTTATTTTGCCATCTGAATATCTTGGCTGAGTTCAGGTCTCTTGTTCATTTTTTGATTGAGTTGTTTACTGAGTTTTAAAAGTTCTTTACTATTTTGAGTAAGTCTCTTATCAGATATAAAATATCAGGTCTTAGGAAATCTTAAGGATTTTTATATTGATATGATGAGATTGATCTCTTAAGTTTTTAGTTATAACAAGTTCTATAGTAATTTGTACTGTTTGAGGGTGGAAAGTGTCGGTAAATCAGTAGCCTGATTTGAGTTCATATCAAAATATCTGATGTTATCAGTAAATTTCTCATATCGTGCCGTGCCAAGATGCTTCAGTCATGTCCGACTCTTTGCGACCCTGTGGACTGTAGCCTACCAGGCTCCTCTGTCCGTGGGATTTTCCAGGCAGGAATACTGGAGTGGGTCTCTGTGCAGAGGATGTTCCTGACCCAGGGATTGAACCCACATCTGTGGCTCCCACAGTATAGGCGAATTCTTTACTGGTGAGCCACTGGGGAAGCCCAAATTTCTCATAAAAGCAGTTCATTTCCGGATTAGCAGACCTTCATGGCTGGCACCTTGCCAAATTTGCAATTATTTATATCTTCTGAACCCTATTTATATCTTCTGAACCCTGAGAAATTGCTGGAATTTAAGTACCTCCTTTCAGAAGTGAAGGCCAGAAGTATTTGGGAAGCTCTAGCAGACAACCAAGAGGAAGAAATAGCTATCAGTTTGACTTGAATTGTTATGAGACTCCACTTTCTTTTTTTAAACAGAAATACTCAATACCTCTGACAGGCAACAACCATTCAATAATGTGTTGTTTTTTAAATCAGTCTCTCTTTTTAAAACAGTCTCTCTTTTAAAATTAAAAAAATTGAGGTATAGTTGACATATTACGGTAGTTTCAAGTGCATAACATTGAGTACCTGTATATATTGTGAAATGATCACAAGTCTAGTTATTAGTATCTATTACCACACAGTTAAATTTTTTTTCTTGTGATGAGTCTTTTAAGATCTACTCTCAGTAGCTTTCAGATATGCAATATAGTATTATTAACTATAGTTATGATGATGTATGTTATAGTTCTATATCTTACTTATTTTTTATCTAGAAAGTTTGTACCTTTTGATTACCTTCACCCATTTTCCCCACTACCAACCCTCACCTCTGGCAACCACCAGATATGTTTTCTATATAGATGTTTGACTTTATCTTAAAATTCCATATAAAAGTGAGATCATATGGTATTTGTCTTTGTCTAACTTATTTCACTTAGTCATAATGCCTTCAAGGTCCATCCATGTTATTGCAAGTGGGGATGCTGGGTTTTTTTTTTTAATGGCAGAATAATATTGCATTGTGTGTGTGTTACATGTATACACACCCACACAGAAAATTATTCAGCTGTTTATCTATTGAGGGACACTTAGGTTGTTTCTGTATCTTGACTATTGTAAATAATCCTGCAGTAAACATGGAGGTGCACCTGTCTTTTTGAGGCAGCATTTTTCTTTGCTTCACATAAACATCCGGAAATGGAATTGCTAGTAAGCATGGTAGTTCTATTTTTGATTCTTTGAGGAGCCTCCATACCATTTTCCTTAGTGGCTGTACCAATTTACATTTCCATCTCCAAAACACGAGGTTTCCTTTTTATCCACATCCTCACTGGCACTTACTTTGTGTTGTCTTTTTGGTGATAGCCATTCTAATGGGTGTGAGGTAGTATCTCACTGTGGGTTTGATTTGCATTTTCCTGATAGTGATGTTGAGCACCTTTTCATGTACTTGTTGGCCATCTGTACTTCGTTTTTGGGAAAATGTCTATTTAGATGTTCTGCCCATTTTTTAATTGTATTATTTATTTTTTGCTATTGAGTTTTATGAGTTCTGTTTATATTTTGGAGATTAACTCCTTATCCAGATACATGATTTTGCAAGTATTTTCTCCCATTCTGTAGGTAATTTTTTCATTTTGTTGATGATTCATCTGCTGTGGAGACCTCATCAGTTTTGCCCACATTAATTCAGTGAAAGAAATTGGGCTAGATTGAAGAATATTTAATGTATTTTTATAAAACCTTTAAAAATTGTGGATCATTGTGCTATATATATGAAACTTATATAATATTGTATATAAACTATACCTCGATTAAAACATTTTTTTTAAGTCTTCATAACCTAACTGATGGGGCTTCCCAGGTGGCGCAGTGGTAAAGAATCTGCCTGTCAATGCAGGAGACATAAGAGACACAGGTTTGCTCTCTGAGTCGGGAAGATCCCCTAGAGTAGGAAGTGGCAACCCACTCCAGTACTCTTGCCAGGGAAATTCTATGGGCAGAAGAGCCTGGCGGGTTACAGTCCATGGGGTTGCAAAAAATTGGACATGACTGAGCACATACCTTTCACATTTAATCTAACTGACAGAAAAATATAATGAGTTGGCACTCATTTAAATGGAAAGTTGTTGTTAATTAAAAAGTTTTTTTCTGCTTAACACACAGCAGATTTTTGCTCCAATGTGTTTTTATATCTGTTGAACTATAAAATCAAGTTGGAGACTACAGTTTTAAGTTTTTCTGGGTAATCCAAATTTTTAGATTCTAAAGTTCTGTAGCTTTATTTCTGCCATCTGGTGGTTGAAAATGCTTTAGTAAGTTTTCTTATAAGCAGATGAAATGTGTAGAATAAAGCAGGGATAGTTAGCTTATCTAAAAGAAGTAGCTGCCGTACTTGAGCAAAACTAGGTCAGCGGAGATGGAAGGATGAGCGACTAAGCCATGTGGAAGTATCGTTGTGGATGGCTAAGGAATGGATGGAGACCAAGGAAATTACTGGTCTTTAATTAGCTCCTGTCAGGAAGTCCTGACAGCCCCTAATACCTTGGCAATATGATTGTGCTGTAGCTGCTGCTCCCACTGTTGCTGCCATTGCCACCACCTTTTTTCACCAAAGGGCTCTAGCTTTCCTGAATTGAGACCAGCGTGCCTTAGATGTCCTTTATGAGGACTCTGATGTTTGTGGAGAAGGGAGGGAAGACAGCACAGGCTGCTTTGTCATCTGATATTTTAGAAAAAAGAGCTTTTTTCTTCTTGTGTATAAAGGATTAAATATTTTATTTGGAATGAATTCTGAGAAAGTAAAATTTTTCTAAGTGATGAAGTATATTTTAGTTTCTAAGGAAAGTATTGCATATTTCCTGTATGTTAAATGAAGACTGGCTGTATTCTAACATGACTAATAACTTTTATTTTTCTTTGTCCTGAGATATTGTGTAGAGCACAGTTCTGCACTCGACTCTGAATTTCATCTGTCTTTTCCACTGCTGGGCTGTCAGCTTTTGCTGTTGTCACTACATTTTTTTATATTATCCCTAATTGAGATCTTGTTTAATACTTTTCACTATTTAAGAATTATGTTGCCTAAATCTGGGTGGAGGATATGTGGATATTAGTTATATCAGTGATCATATTTTATTTCAGTTATTTCATAGTAAAAAGAATTATAGGTTAAGTTAGGGTTGGTCATGTAATAGTATGCTTTATAATAGAGCTTTACAGTTTTTCTTATAAGCTCTTTCTTTTGATTCTCTGACAACAACCATAAGATAGGCACATAAGTGATTGTTACTGTCTTATTTTCCATCAGAAGGAAAGAACTGGGACTTGAATTTGGTGGAGTAAAGCAAAAAGGCTCGTTTTAAATATTGAATCTGTATAATGGTTTTTCACGGTTCCCGAAACCCTCATATTTAAGAATGTAAAGCTATATTCCAGAGCATGGAGGTTGTTGAAGTCTGATTTTTAGATCAGTGGTTCTATACACTTTGGGTCCCAAGGACCTCTTTATACTCTAGAACTCTAAATTATTCAGGGTCCCAAAAAACTTTTGTGTACCTAGGTATGTCTATTAGTATTTAGTATATTAGAAATTAAAACTGAGCAATTAAAATATTTATTAATTCACTTAACATAATAAACTCACTCAAGGTGACATAAATAAGATTGCTTTTTTTTCTTAATAAAAAGCAGCTATTTTTAAAAGAAGTTATTTTGAGGCATGGCATTGTTATACATACTTAGCGATCTTGCTACTGTCTGACTTAGAAGTCAGCTGGATTCCCATATGTGCTTCTGCATTCTCTCTGTTGCTATAGATTCTTTTGTTTCAAGTGCATGAGGCTAGTTAGCTTCACAGAGATACATTCAAAAAGAGAGTATTTTAATAACTTTTTACAGACTGTCTTTCACATTAAACAAAACTGCACAAGTAGTAGTTTCTTAATCTAGGAAGATCAAATCTTGATTTCTGAGGTGATCATCAAAAACACTAAAAGGTTTACATAGTTTGAAGTATGCACAGGACATTTGTATTAGACTTGATAGGTATTTATTTTAGAGAGGAGTAGGCATGGAATGGTATCTCAGAGCCCATTGGAAAATTAGGGAGCATTCTCATGTGCTTTTGAGTTTCAGAGTTGTTATTTCAAATATATGTCATAAAGGGATCTGGTGAACTGTGTGACTCCTCTGCTACCTGTTAGGAAGTTAACCAACTTGTATGTTCATTGCTGACGAGAAAGAGTAGTAACTGACCATCATTTTTAGAGGAGAAAATTCTAAGGAAGGAAAAAGAATGTGATAGTAGTAGCAGTAGCTCTTGCCCAGTAGGGTAGTAAGAAAAACAGGGTCCTCATTTTATACACATGCACCCCCATACACACAACTCAAATTTTGAGGAAGGTCAATTACTCTCTAAAAAAGGACATTAACACCTGCAGACTATTTTAAGTAGTAGTTAAAAGAGGGGCATTTGACTAATTTATAATCTAATATCCTAATTTGGATTGGAAACTTCTCAACTTTAAGGGGATGGGAACTCCTTAATAAGTGGTGTTCTTTTTGTCAGTGTGTAGGTATATTGTTAGAGCCATGCAGTGACCATGGTGATGGTGAAGATGACTGTCTTGAGAGGTAAGCATTTTTTCTTGTTGTTGCTAATTAACTATTCATTTTGAAAATTGGAGTTCTTTACAGATTCTGGGGTGAATTTTTTAGATGAAGCTTTCTGTTACAACATATATTTTAGGTGAGCAAACAAAACCAAACATCTTATTTTGATGATAAGTATAAAGCATATTAGAGCTTCCCAGACGGCTCAGTGGTAAAGAATCCACCTGCCAAAGCAGGATACTCAGTTTGGACCCCTGGGTTGGGAAGATCCCTGGAGAAGGAAATGGCAACCCACTCCAGTATTCTTGCCTGGGAAATCCCGTGGACAGAGGAGCCTGGTGGGTTACAGTCCATGGCGTCACAGAGAGTCAGATATGACTGAGCTACTGAGCAGCAGCAGCAGCATAAGGCATACTAAATGTCCATAAATATTCAGAGTAGATACAGGTTAAGACAGGTGTTATAAATTGGAAAACATTCAGAAATTAGAACACTGCCTTCTTGGAAACACTTCAAACTTTTCACTTGATTTGTAGAACAGTTTGGGAGTTTATTGATACTCTGAATACATGCTTCAGTGAGTTAATTCAGAAGTCTTGGAACTGTCTACAGCTAACTGAAAGATTGTAACATATTTGCCTGGACAAACATATAGGGATTTTTTACTCCTATTCCAGTTCCTCTGTGTGTCCTAGTACAGTCCGACGCAGTTAGTGCTTGTTTATGTCCTTGGCTTGCAGTAATGGAAGGGGGCATTCCCTAGGCAATAAGTCTTTTACGAAAATGGCAACCCACTCCAGTACTCTTGCCTGGAGAATCCCATGGACGGAGGAGCCTGGTGGGCTACAGTCCACAGGGTTGCAAAGAGTCGGACACAACTGAGCGAATCCTTAGTCACCATAGATACTTGATAGAGTCCCTTTGAACAGAAGCTTTCTAGAATGTTTTAAAGTTTTGGATATCATTACTCTTTTTATGATTTGTTAAGACATTGCTAAAAAATGTGGATAATTTTCTTAAGAATGACGGTTTGATCTTCTGAAAACATCAGTAATGAAGTTGCAGATTAGACTGTTAATACCGAGAAATCCCATACAACGTTACTGATTTGGTGGTAGCCTGTTGGCAAGGGTAAACTTGCATTAATGTTGTTATCTCTCTTAATTGTGAGTAGAAAACCTGTTCTCTTAGGGCAAGTAAATTCTTTGGAGCCGTATCTCTGAAGCATCCCCCTACACTGAAGGTCCACAGATTGCCTGCTTACAGCAGCTCCTTGTGCTTCCTTTCAGGAGGCAGGAATGATTCTCTTCCAGCCCAGGGAATATTGGAGCTATGGGCTGAAGATAAAAGATTAACAGCATTAACAGGCATCCCCAAAATGATGACATCTGGATTTGATAGAACAATAAGGATCCAACTAGTGAGGACTCAAGCTTTATCGAGAAAGCTCTTTCCTCTTCAACTTACGTGTAGATTAGCAAGCTGCTTTTTAGACCAAAAGATTTTCTTGGTTAGGTAGATTACATTTTGCTTGTTTAACCCTCATGTTTCTAAAATTTAGATGATTAGGTCTTTTAATCTGTTAGGCTAGAATTTAACTCATTCCCTCATTTGTTCCCACTCTAAGCAAAAGAGAGCCTTTGCTTGCCAGGGAATTTAGTTTGTTTTTCATGTTTAGCAGACAAGGTAATTATATATATATGAGGAGCTGACTTGCCACATTTAGATCAAGACCTGTCTTCTGAGTGCACACTTTTATGGCAGGGGAGGAGCAGCACCTATGAGTATCACTGTAGATTGCATTATCACAGTGTCTTTGGGGAGGAGAACATTCCTACAGTCAGCATATTGATAACTTACTGTGATACTAGATATTCTGTTGAGGTCAAGTAGGTAGAGATGATTTGTGACAGCTTGCTTTAACACTTGTTCTACATAGGGATTAGTTTTTATAGGGAAATAAATGAATTGAAATTTTATAAAATTTCCTTTTTATGTTGTTACCATTATGTTTTGAAGAAGGAGAGGTTTAGAAGTAGTAACTTTGTTTTGATTGTAATAGAATACCATCAGATTTAAAATTTAGGACATAGCTATACTTTAAAAAAAAATCTTTAAATGGAAAAAGATGTCCCAGAATATGGAAAAATGAAGTAAATTGGTTAAAACTATTACTTATTTTATAGAATCTTTTCCATTATATATTCATTTCTTTTGTTTTTTATTTATTGTGAATTATATTTTTCCTTTTAAAGTGTTTTTCATTTTGGGGAGTAGATGTGTAAGGGAGTGGTGAATGTACTTAATTTTTCTGAACATGAACTGATTCTCTGGATATTTTCAGTAGTGTGTGTTTTTCAGATATAGGGCTCCAAAGAATGGGCATATGTGCAGGTGTCGTTTTCTTTTCTCACACTGTAAATGCTAACTGTATGAGGAAGAGAGGAATCTAGATAAGAAATATGCAGTGATAGTAACCAATTTATTCTTAAAAGACTAATAACTTTACTTGATTTTTAGGAAAGAATATTTGTCATTTGACAGTGATAAATTGTCACACTTGATTCTGGTAAGAATTACTTTTCTTTATGGTTCTTTGAAGTTTGACTGGGTTTAACCTACCAGTTATGGTATCTGGCCTTTGACTCTTGTGTTTAACAGGTTTAAAGGAGATTTAAATGCAAATACTCTTACCAGTTGTTTTACAATCAAGCAGCAACTTGATTTGCCACTTTTGGTTTGTTTTTGCTTTTGTTTTCTAATTTGCCACTTTTGATTGCAAGAACAATTTCCTCAGTTTGGGATCCAAACTTTGTCTTGAATGGTGGGACTGGGACAGTTGCCTATGTAGGCACAGTAAACTCATGAGGACCACGCAAGAACATAAGCTGGTTGTTTTTAAATAGGGCATGGAAAGCTTCTTGTTTGTGAAATGTATTCTTTATTTTAAAATACAGGATTCTAGTAGCAAGATATGTGATTTGAATGCCAACACTGAATCAGAAGTGCCAGGAAGTCAAAGTGTTGGTGTTCAAGGGGAAGCAGCATGTGTCCAAATTCCACATTTAGATCTGAAGAATGTTTCTGATGGTGATAAATGGGAAGGTAATTTTACCCACACACATTATTTTCCTGATAATGTTATTTGTAACTGAAATTACCCAAGGCAGTAATGAGATTACTGCCCTTTTCTGAGCAACCTTATTCGTTTTTATTTGATTCATGTAAGAGTGAGTGACTATTTTTACTCAAATGCGCTAATGAAATTATGGGGCAGTTATCTCATTTGAATTAATTTTTATCCATTAGCTCTGAGGATGGATGTTAAAATATAAAGAAAATAAAATCAAGGGTAGGCTGTTGTTAATTGTTAAACCAAATCAGGTGCTATCTCCCAGTTTTTGAAAGTCCAGTATGCTAGGGTTTAGGGATCTCACCACTTTAAATAGAGAGCCTAGAATACAGCTACCTTTTCTTTATAATCATCAGAAATACATTTAAAAAGAAATTATCTTCAGAGGTATTTGTAAGCAAATATTGTACTATGTCCCTGTATCTCTGTTAGGTTTTGAAGGTATGGGAGCAGGGTCCTAACAAGTTTTACAAAGGAGAGTAATTTTAACTTAAAAGGCAAAACCACATGGGTTAAAACTCACAGATGTGTATTTAAGACCTTCATTTCATTGTATGTAAGTTTTTTTTTTTTAATCAAAAGGAGCAAAAACTATAAATAAATACCAAACTTCAGTGAATGATCAGCATGCAGAAGGGTTTATGGAGGAGTATATGAATATCTACTGTTTACTTTGAAATCCATGAAGAAAACAAGATGGTTAATGGAATGGAAATGTTATGAAGCAAGTATAGTGAAATGTTGGTAGTAGAATCTAGGGGATTGGTATATGGATGTCCTTTGTAAAATTCTCTAAAAACTTTGCTGTGTATTTGTAAACTTTGAAGTAAAATGTTGCAGTTGAGAAGTAGAAATAAGAAGCATATTTGGATCCAGGGGGGCTTCTGGATCATATCCTGTCCTATGTAAAGAGATAAGGAGACCACTCAGAAATCTTAAAGTTACATATTTGTTCTCTTGAATGAAGATCCCTTCGTAATCTCACCTTTGGCAAGTTAGCCAATGACATATGAGGAATTGCAATGCCAATATCATGTGCTCCTTTTGCCACCTCAAGTCTGCACACCTGATCACAGTTGGAGCATTTTTATTTATTTTTAAGGTATAGCCAATATTTTAAAAGCCCCAGCCAAGTCATTCTGCCAATCTTTACTGCTGTCTTTCAATCCCTACTCCTCCTCCCTTTTTGGTCTAGATGTTTGGCAGGCCCAGCGGTGTATTATGTGTCATAACTTGGACTAAATCAGGAAGTTATCTTCCATTTACTTTGTTCTGGGTTATTCAGGATGTTTGGGATTTATGAAGATGCTCCCCCAGGGTTAGAGATATATTAGCATTCTGGTGGCAATGAAGATCAAATGTCCCTTTAAGTTACTCATCCTGGCGTAGTTACTGAGAAGGAGTGGTGGTCATCAGAGCATCCTTTGAGCTGAAAGTTAGGAAAGGAGTCTCTGAAAGATGAAGCTGGGCTTCTGACAGAGTATTTAATGCTGTTGCTTTTTGGAGGATGCAGATAAATAGCCCTTTATAGTCCTTGGCCTGAGGGTCCTGATCTTAAGTTTTAAGCATAGAAGACCATTTGTTTTCCATTGTCTGAGGAGATAGGACATTCTCTGTCCAGCTTCAGCTTTCTGAGGGCTTCCCTAAAGAGAGCCTGATGCTAGGCTCTCTTTTGTTGCCTTGTTGGAATCCACTGACTCTTTACAAATTGTTGTGGTAGGGAAGGGAAGGTCACTATGTACTCCTGATCCCTGATTTTCAGTGTCTGAGCTGCCCTGGCTCAACAGCTGTGACAAGTCCACATAGACCTCCTCCTGGCTTTTCCAGGAATACGGGTCAGTGACTTGCAGAGAGCCAACAGCAGTCGACACCTGAGTGAACTTCTCAGCCATGAACTCTGCATGTGCTTGGGAGAGTGGCTGTTAGCAGACCATGTTGCTCCTTCCACTTGTGCCCACAATACAGAGACTGATTTTCCATAACTGGGAGTTTAGGATATTCTAAAATAATAGTCTTCCTCAAGAAACCAAATTACTTTAGATCTGCATACCTTGGAAAAAGAGATGTACCCCATTTGAAATGACTCTTAACAGAGAAGTAGGGTGACTTCAAATGGAGGACCATCTCATTCTTCCTAAGTATATGGGTCTTGGGTTTTTGTATTGTTCCAAGGGTAGTCAGCAAAATGCAGTTAGTGAATGGGTAGCACATGTCTGCCACCAGTATGCATTTGTAGCCATCCAAAGGTCTTGGTTTTTAATGGAAGTGGACATCTTCAGATTCTTACCTGCTGGCTCTTGTATGAGATAACAGTAGAATCTTTTTGTAGAGCAAACTAAGGGAAATATTTTTCTGTCAAATTGTTTATACTGAAAAGCTTCCACAGTACCTGATTAAGTTTCCATTTCTTCAGTTTTATGTTTGAGTTTTAATAGAACAGCACTACTTTAATTTTTTTGCCTTGCTTGCTGAAATGGAAATGTATGTTTGTGTTTGTTTTTAAAGTTTGGTTAGTAGTAATTTCTTTGAATAAAGTTTTTGAGCAGAATGCCTAACAGGTTTTAGGGAAATGTTTTTGGTATCTTTGGCTTTGTGTTAGTTATGTGTATGGTTTGTTCTGACTGTGCTGTGTGTTCACTTTAGTATTTTTTGCCATTTTTTCCATTTTATTAGCGTCATGCCCTATCACTTTTCCCCTCATTGATTTCAAAACAATGCATCTGCAGAGAGATGGGGAGGGTAAGTATGGTTCACCATAGTTTAGCTTTTTTGCCTTTTTATGGTTCACTTTGTTTGCCTTTTTATTAGCCCTTCTCCTGCTGTCCCCAAATATTAGGAAAACTGTTCTGGGTTAAAAATGATACCCAGAAAATACTGTTTTTTGTTAGTTCCCTCTTTTTCTTAAAACAGGAGATTTCTCATAAAATGTTTATTACCAGTTACTTATTTTCTGGGAAGCAGGTACAAGGGTTGCTTTGAAAATCACTTTATTGCTGGGTTTATTACGGGATTGCACGCTATGTACCCAATTTTTAGTTATCAGATAGATCTGGGCTTTAAAAAACGAAGTTGATTATGTTCTTATTATCCTGAAAAAATGTAATGCTTTAAATTGCTAATGCATAAAGTTAAACTAAATTAGTAGCAGTTCATAGGTATTGTGCAAAAAAAAAAAGTCATTCTTGCTTTTTGACACTGTCAAGCCAATTTTTGCATCCTAAAATATTTAACTCATTTTTGCTATTAAAAGCCATAGCATCAAAATTTACACTATAGTCATATATTAAGTTAATGTGTAGATGGAAAAGTCCCTATCCCCTCCCCAAATCAAGGGGGATACTTGAAGATAATTATGTATTTGGAGTATATTTGTGGGTTGTGTGTTTATCTGTATGTGTTCTGTATGTAATCAAGCCTTATTTGTGCAGAGACATCAGATACCTCAATATGGCTTCATATGAGAACTTATAGGATAACTCCAATAAAATAAATGTACTTAAGAAGGAGTACTGCTGTTAAATTTTGTGTTGTTAATACTTTTGGGTTTAATTATTAAAATATGTATTATACACAGAAATCCTGTAGCAGAAAATAACCACCTCTGTTTAATGTTAGAGTCCTGGTATTGTCAGGTGAATTAGCTGCTTGTTTATAAATCTAACAATTCTTTTGTTGGAGTCCAAGAGCCATTTGCTGAGTATTCTGAATAGCATGGGGAATAGCTTCCACTTCTTAACATAGTCACTTGACAGTGAGGGACAATTTATTCATCTGGCAGCATTTGGCTCAGTTAAATTCCCAATTAAGGACTGTTAAATGTTTACTGTTTCTAAATGAAGACTTTTCCCTACTGGAAAAATAGCATTTAGTATAATTTTGAAGAGCTTGACAGTGTCCCTTCTTGCTTTGTGACTGGGTTCAGAAATTTAAAGTGTAACTCCTTATGTGAAATTAGGACTGAAGTAAAAAGTGAAGCTCAGACAACTTTAAACAATAGTAGGCTGTATGAAGATCCTAGGAGCCCATAAATATTATATTATATGAACCACTACAGAATGATATGGTTTAAAGAACATATAGCTGATACTGTGTGACTTTTTTTCATACAGAACCAAGAGACCCATGGTACTATTCTTTATGTTTGTTTTCCAGAGCCATTTCCTGCTTTTAAGTCTTGGCAGGAAGACTCTGAGTCTGGAGAAGCTCAGCTGTCTCCACAAGCTGGAAGAATGAATCATCACCCCCTGGAAGAAGACTGTCCTCCAGTGTTATCACATCGGAGTTTAGATTTTGGGCAAAGCCAGCGTTTCCTACATGATCCAGAAATGTTGGATTCCTCATCTAAAGCACTTTCTTTTGCTAGGTAAGTGATGTTTATGTTTTTATGGGCAGTGAATCCTATCACATACCCAGGTCCTTTGAGAGATTTTAATCCTCTAGGCCTATAGTTGAAAGCTTTCTTCCCAATTTCATGAAGCATGCTTTTGTGGTTTATTATTTTGAGTGCCCCCAAATTGAGTTCTTTGAGCGTCTGTTAAGGTTTGCTCTCTAATAGACATCTTTCCGTGATGTATTTATTTATTCATTCATGACTGAAATTGATCCTGAAAGTTAAAACGTTTCCTTTACAGTTTGGACACCAAAAGAGCTCTAAGCTGCTTGGTGTCTTTGTGTTTTATCTGCATTTGCCCAAGCGCCTTTTGAATAATTCCAGATTGTTTTCATTGCTACTGTGTTAGCTTTTTGTGGTCTCTAGCGTAGTTCAAGTTTCTTTCTACCATTTGTCCTTCAGTGTTAGGGGTTTAATTGCACTTAAAAAATTTACTTCTTGATAATAGTGTGATGTTTTATCAGGGTAATAGGAGAGATGGTGTTGATAACTTGAAAATTTAACTACAGTGT
This sequence comes from Bos indicus, assembly GCF_029378745.1. Classification (NCBI taxonomy): domain Eukaryota; kingdom Metazoa; phylum Chordata; class Mammalia; order Artiodactyla; family Bovidae; genus Bos; species Bos indicus. The sequence goes on along the minus strand of NC_091766.1, from coordinate 49,112,126 downwards.
TCACCTCTTGTTTTAATTCAGGATTCGAAGATCATCCTTTAGTTCAAAAGATGAAAAAAGAGAGGACAGAACACCATATCAATTAGTCAAGAAACTTCAGAAAAAAATCAGACAATTTGAGGAACAATTTGAAAGGGAAAGAAATGGCAAGGTGAGTTTGTAACACTGCCCATTGTAAAGTAGATCTGTTGGAACTTAGAGGACATTCTCCCATCTCTTACCTGGGAGAGAGAACTAATCTAAGACGTCCAGAAAAATAGCGCTTATATAGATCTGAGATTATATAGTTCCTTGTCACCCCACTCCAGTACTCTTGCCTGGAAAATCCCATGGATGGAGGAGCCTGGTGGGCTGCAGTCCATGGGGTCTCGAGGAGTTGGACATGACTGAGCAACGTCACTTTTCACTTTTCACTTTCCTGCATTGGAGAAGGAAATGGCAACCCACTCCAGTATTCTTGCCTGGAGAATCCCAGGGATGGCGGAGCCTGGTGGGCTGCCGTCTATGGGGTCGCACAGAGACTAAAGCGACTTAGCAGCAGCAGCAGCAGCAGCAGCAGCAGCAGCAGCAGCCGCCTTCTGATTCCGGACTAGTATTCTTGCCATTGTACCACTGAATTTTTGTATTCCTGTTGGAAAAGAGCTTGTTGAATTTTAAGGCAAATACTTTACATTGACAAATTATATTAATGCTATTTCTGCTCCCTCAAAAACCACAGGTAGCCAGGGGAGGTGGGCGTGAAGGGGTGAGATATTTAATCGTTAGAACATGTGAAGTAGGTAAAGTCTTATACTTGAAGTCAGAAGACGTTTAGTTAGATCTGCTTTCTGCCAGTTGCTAGACCCTCCTCTGAGAGAGCTTTACTTAATATCTTGCCCTGTCTACTTAAAGTAAGATAAATGAAGATTGAGTGAACTCTCTGCTGTGAACACTGTCAAATACTATTTGAGCAGAAATTAAAATAACCTTTGGGACTTCCTGGTGGTCCAGTGGTTAAGACTCCACACTTCCATGTAAGGAGGTGAGGGTTCCATTCCTGGTGAGGGGACTAAGATCCTGTATGCCACACTGCATGCTGCAAAAAAAACTCAAAAAAACACCCCAACAATAACAACAACAAAAAACCCCACGTTGCATACCCACAAAGATTTTAATGATTGTTTCTTATATTTTTTTTAGGATCTCATTTATTAATTTTACTGAGGTATTAACAGATTTCTTAAAAACATTATCTTTATGAAGAAACAGTGTCAATCTATGAGTAGATTTATAGTCGTAGAGTTGTTGTAGGTTGGATTATCTAGGAAGCATGCTGCGACAGAGATATCAGTGCATGCCATTTCCAAGGGAGTGTTTAGGGAGAATTGCAGCTGTAAGGAGTAAGGCAGCATGGTTGAGAGGAGAATGTAGACCTGGGATATAGTTGCATTCATGGCCTCAGCCTGATTCCACAGTGTTTCCAACTAGGATGGCTGAATTAATATGATTCAGGATTGACTGAATTAAGATGAAGAAGTCAGGCCTTTTTAATCCTATATAACCAGTCATGGATATGAGCTGCTCTGGAGGAGGGGTTTGTAACCTTGGGCCAGGCAGCTCATGTGGGCAAAGGCAATTCCTAGAGAGGGACTTAGCACAGACAGGGGTTGATGAGTGCATAATCTGTGATTCTGTTTTTCTAATTTTTCAGCCCTCCTACAGTGATATAGCAGCCAATCCAAAGGTATTAAAATGGATGACAGAGCTCACCAAACTGCGAAAGCAAATTAAAGGTATAAAATGGGCATTTTTTCAATATAATTGCATTTTAAAATATTCTTTATAATAATATCTGAGCATTATAGTTATAATTTTTGATAACTTTAAATCTTGAACACTGGCAAAATAAAAGTTCTCTTATTTTTTTTATTAGTTATAATCAAAGTTTAAATACTATATTGTATTCTTCCAAATGTCTTTCCTCTTCTTTGATTAATAATAGTCTTTTGATGGGTGCTCTAGATGGTATTGTATTGTGAAGTTTGTATGAGTATTTCAAATATTAAGCAGTTTTGAGTTTGGGTAGGTATTAAGAATTTTTGATGGGTATTTCATCTAAGATTGAGAATATCTAATCATCAATCATTTATACTACAAAGACTAAATTATAAGTTGTGTTGAATCAAAAACTGGGTCTTGTGTTACTGGGTGTCAGCCCAGTATAGCAGTTGCTAAGATATATTTACTTTGTGGGTATTTAGTGAATATGCTTTTTAATGATTGTTAGTACTTAAAGAATTATCTGTACCAAGTGTGGATGTATAAGATGGAGTATCACATTTGGTTTACTCATTTGAATTTATAAAACAAAAATTTTAATGTCTATAAGTACCAAGTACTTGAAGACATCTGAGGTTGTAGCGGTGAACAAGACTGAGTCCCTGTTGTCATTTAAGTTTATTTACATTCTTATGGTTAATTAAGTTCTCCTACCTATTTAGAATTTTCCTTTACAATTCTGTAAAAAATTTTCTCATTTAACACCAGTTTCCAACCATAAATGAAAATCACTACTTTTAATGTATTACTAATGAGTGTTATTAAATTATTAGCCTCCTAATTTCCCAGTTTTCTTTCACTCTTACTGTCCTACAGTAAGTGCATTCTCTGCATCCAGAATTATTTTTTATTAAAAAACTATGTACTGTCTTATTTATAGCTCTTCAGTGGGCTTCCTTTTCCACTTAGAACAAAGTTCAAACCCTTTGCTGGCTTTCAAGGCTTTTTATACTCTGCCCTTTCCCCCCATTTTATCACTTTTCCTTATTTTCTGTTTTTTAAAATATGTCATGGTTTAAGAACATTGGCTTGGCTGTTGCCTCAACTGAGCAGAAATGTTCTTCCCCTAAATCTTCTATACTAGGTTAGTCCCTTTTTATTCCTTGTTCAGCTAGGATGTCACCATCTCAGAAAGGCCTTCTTTATCAGTTCCATCCAAAGGAGCTGCTCTTTCAAAAAGCATGTCTCTTTAACATTGTGACATCATTCTGTTTTATCTTCTTTATAGCACTTAGCACTCACTGAAATTATTTTATGAATCTAATTACTTAGTTTTTATTTTTTACTTCCTGAGTATATGACAACAGAGACCATGTCTGTTTGTTTACTGCTGTTACGCTCATCAGAGCATCTTACTCTAGTAGGCATTGTATGAATATTGGTTGAAAGAAAAATCATACAGTTCTCCTGGTATATATATAATTTAAATATTTCATGTGATCTTGAAATACCTGAGCCTGTGTGTTGTCGATGTATACTTTCCTCTTGTATGTCTTGCGTCTCTTTTGATTTAGTTGAATTTTAGCTAAAATCAGTGGTACTGATTTATCCTCTTGATTTTAAAACGTAGATGCAAAACACAAAACTTCTGATGGAGAATTTGTACCTCAGACACGTCCACGTAGTAACACTCTTCCAAAAAGCTTTGGCTCTTCTCTAGACCATGAAGATGAAGAGAATGAAGATGACTCCAAGGTCATTCACAAGGAGAAGAAGCCATCTAAGGAAGCAACACTTGAACTTATTCTGAAAAGACTCAAAGAAAAACGTGTCGAGAGGTGTCTTCCAGAAGATATCAAAGTAATCTTGAGCTGTGGTTTTTGCCCAGGCTAGCCTTTAGAATCACTGAAATAAAATAATTGAGATAGAGGCATAATGATGTCTAGGTAATCTGCTGCCCTGAGTCAACAAGTTTGCAGTTAAGAAAAATGTTTTTATCAGCACAACATAAGTGCCTGAGTCACAATAATAAAACTAAAAAAACTTGAATGTGATCTGTTCACTTACATTGGAATCAGTTAGCAAGATGAGTGTGTTTGATATACCTGAGTTTGAATCTTGGTCTTGTATCTTAGTAGTTGCATGTATTAAACTCTTAGCTTATTATGCCAGTTTCTGACTGTGCATTCTTCCAGTGAATCCCTTCAGTAGCCATGTGACTGTGATTATGTCCATTAAAATGACACAGTATACAAAACGCATTGCCTAGGGTAGTCCTGGTCAAGGCACTTGGCACCCAAGATCATTTATCAGATGAAGTTTGCTGAAAGAGTGCAGAGGTAGATTGCTTGAGGTGAACTTTTAGTGATGAATCTTGATGTGCACCCCTCTTGACAACAGAGTACACCTCATGGTCTCAATATTAGAGTCTTTCTCCCTTCAAACAGAGCTGGCTTAGAAATTCTAGTAGCTGCCCTCCCCAGTTTTTCTTGGTTTTGCTTTTATGTTATACCAACCTCCTCTCCTCCCCACTCCCTTTCCTATAAATGATTTTGATTGGAGAAGGAAATGGCAACCCACTCCAGTGTTTTTGCCTGGAGAATCCCAGGGACAAGGGAGCCTGGTGGGCTGCCGTCTGTGGGGTTGCACAGAGTTGGACACAACTGAAGTGACTTAGCAGTAGCAGCAGGAGCTTTATTCAGATTCATTCTCCTAGGTTTAAGATTTAAACTTGAGGTTGTAATCAGTGTTTTACAAAGTTTACGCTACTCAATGTACTTAATATAAAATTCTTGTTATAGAAAGTACGTATCCTCTGAATTTTTTATTTTTACCTCTTATTTTCATTCTGGTGGTAAACAGGGTCGATGTAACCACTCCTGGTAGTAACTGGAAGGCTTCCCTGGTGGCTCAGTGATAAAAAAAATCTGCCTGCAATGCAGGAGATGTGGGTTTGATCCCCGGGTTGGGAAGATCTGTGGAGGAGGACTTGGCAACCCACTCCAGTATTCTTGCCTGGAAAATCCCATGGACAGAGGAGCCTGGTGGGCTACAGTCCATGGGTCACAAGAGAGTCAGACATGGCTTAGCGGCTAAACAACAACAGAGAGTAACTGGAGAGTTTGTTTGATTTAAAGTATAGTCTGTGGAACATTGGTTCATTGGTATGTTAAAGGTCATGCTGTCAAACAGAGGGAGAGGGGGTTATGGACAGATAAATTTGGGGCTCCTGCCTACTACCATTGGAGTACTAAAAAATGTCAGAAGAGTATCTTATTTTCAGTATTAAAAAAATGCCGGGTGAAGGGGAGCAGAAATCATAGCGTAGAAGTCTAGGGTCACAAATCGATATTGTTGAGCTCTTTTCAGGAGCTTTCCACTATACTAGTACCAAATTTTCTTAATAGTTTAGGAGAAATACCAAGTTATAAGATCTATACTTGTGTATGCATGCATTTTGAATATGTGCTCACACACAACAAAATTATAATGCTAATAAAAGATTATGTGCAAAATTAAGATAATAGGCATTTATTTTGTTTATTGTATGCTGAGAAGGCACTGTGTAAATGCCTTTACAATGTATTAACTTGTTTAGTCCTCATTGGAATTCTATGAGGTAGGTGAAAGTGAGAGAGGTGAAAGTGAAAGTTGCTCAGTCGTGTCCGACTCTTGGAGACCCCATGGGCTATACAGTCCATGGAATTCTCCAGGCCAGAATACTGGAGTGGATAGCCTTTCCCTTTTCCAGGGTATATTCCCAACCCAGGGATTGAACCCAGGTCTCCCACATTGCAGGCAGTTTCTTTATCAGCTAAGCCACATGGGAAGCCCTATGAGATAGGTGATGTTATCCCCATTTACAGATTAGGATATTGAACGAAAAGAAGGTAACTAACCCAAGGTCACTAAGCTCTTGTGTTCATAACTTATTCAGATAAAATATAAATCAAACCACCAGAGGGAATTGGTACCTAGTTACTAGAAGATCAGATTCTCTAGGAGACTGAAAAGCGTTGCCTACAAATCCATAAGGAAAAGATGTGTTCTTATTAACCTAAGGGCTGATCCTTTCAACCAAATTACTTACATTGCTGAAGGGAATGATGTGGCTAATGGGAGGGTTTTTTTTTTTTTAATTCTAGAAAATGACAAAAGATCATTTGGTAGAAGAGAAAACTTCTCTCCAGAAAAGTCTTCTTTATTATGAAAGTCAACATGGAAGGCCGGTAATGTTTCTCTTGATGAAAAGATTTGATTTCCTGTCTTAAAAGAACATGAATCACTTTTGTGGCCCACATCTTCGAGCTGTTTCATAGAGCATTGTTTCCTACATTTGGATGATTACCTGCCTATTTAAAATAACTTTTTAAAAATTGGAGGGAAAGTCATATTGCCTAATATTTTAGAAATTTTAGATTTCAGATAACTAGGTGATTTCCGTTTTTCTTGCTTCAGGTGACCAGGGAAGAAAGGCATATTGTTAAACCTCTCTATGATAGATACAGACTTGTAAAACAGATGCTGACAAGAGCTAGCATCACTCCTGTCCTTGTAAGTAAAACATGCGAGTATTTATCTAGTTCATTTTACCAAGACCCACTCTTTGCAAAAAAGTCCATACAGTAGTATATTGGAGAAATACACAGCCAAGATAACAAGGATTGTGTATGTAAGGTGAGGTTACTGTTTTTAAAATAACAGGAAATTAATAAGTGCCTACTACTATCTCCCAGGCACTCTTACAAGCATTTTAATCTATGATTATGTTATTAAGTCCTGACAAGTTAAGTTACAACAGATAGAGGATGGTAACCTCATTTCACAGGTGATGAAATTGAGACTCAGGAGTGATGTGCCCAAGGTCATCTACTTATAGAATTAAAAACTCAATATTTCAGACCCTTGCCTAATTTCTTTCCATTTAAATTCAAGTCTTTGAAAATACATCACTCTTGTGATGGCCATCAGTTCCCTTAACTGCAGAATAATATAAACCTATTTGTTCATCTTTTTAAATAAAAAAGTCTATTAAAATAATACGTATTCATATATGTGTGCATTTTTTTTAAAAGAAAATTCTTAATAACTTCGTGCATATTGAGTGCTATCTCCAAGTTAACCATTAGATGGTAGGGCTCTAGCTGTGTCTCAGGCTCAAATAGAAGACAGCATGTAGCCCATTCTGCATCAGTGAATTCATTCTTCGGAGCTTATAGTTTATGTAAACTTGCTGGCCATTTTTATGTTGATGGCCTCTTGAATAGCGGTTCCCTTTAGGCTTTTATATTTAACCCTTACAGAAACATTCTTTTTTAAACTGGCCATTTTTTTAGTTGGCTGTCACTCAACAGAACTTTATTTAGATATAAGCAGTTTTCTTTGAACAATGAATCATGTATAGTGTATACTCTTTTTCACACATAGCTAGTTTATTTAATACTGGTTTTATCTTTTGATTACAAAGTGTTTCTGTGTGTCTCTGATGTTTTCATAATTCCCTAATAGTATAAGTAGTCTTTGAATTTATTTATGAAAATCACCTTAGAATTCCACAGGTTTGTCTTTAAAAACTGAGTCTATAGGAAGCATTTCTAGATCTTATGGACTCCTAAATTTGACTATCATAAAGAGAAATTTGGAGTCTAAAAGTTAAGCCAAGAGAATAGGAGAGAATCGTTTTTCCAACAAATGGTGCTGGCAGTTCCTCAAAAGTTTAAACATTGAGTTACTGTATAACATAGCAGTTCTCTTCCTTGGATATACCCAGGAGAATTGAAAACATTTGTCCACATAAAAATTTGTAGGCATGTCTTAAAAGTAGCATTATTCATAATAGCTAAAGTGTAAAAAACTGTCTAGATGTGCAGCCAACTGATAGATAAACATGATGAGGTATGTCTGTATGGTGGAATATTATTTGCTATGCAAAGGGATGAAGTACTGGTACACACTATAACATGGATAAATCTTGAAAAACACTTAGGTTAAGTGAAAAAAGCTGGACACAAAGGCCACTTAGTATATGATTCCGTTTGTATGAAATATCTAGAATAGACCAGCCCACTGAGACAGAAAATAGATTGTTGTTTGCCATGGGCTAGGGAGAGAGGGCTAATGAATACAGTTTCCTTTTAAGGTGATGAAATGTTCTAGAAACAGATAGTGGTGATGGTTGCACAACTTTGTGAATATACCAAACACCACTAAATTGTATACTGTAAAAGAGTGAATTTTATGGTATATGAATTACATCTTAATGAACTGTTATTTTTTTAAAAAGAAATATAAAGGGGTCCTCAGACCAAGAAAATTGACCACTTTGTTAAAAAGAAAAAATGTTCCCAATTAAATTATCAGTGACACTTCTTTAGTTAGAATTTTAAAAGCATTTATTGAATGAGCTCTTTAGAATTACCTAGACATAAATTATCATTTATCACTCTTATGCATGCATAACAAGTAAAAAGCAAAAATATAGTTAGAAATTCCTACAAACTTTTAAAGCATATGGTTAGGATTTTGAAAATAAAGTTTAAGATCTGTTAAAATAAAGTTTAAGATCTGTTATACTTTATCTGTAATAGCAAAGTGAATTTTCCTTGAATAATAAAAATGTGTATGTTTATTGTCACAGGGATCTCCATCCACCAAGCGAAGAGGTCAGATGTTACAGCCGATCATAGAGGGAGAAACTGCACATTTTTTTGAGGAAATCAAGGTAGTCCTTAAGAGAAATAATTCTGTGATCTTTTTCCTAAAGGAAAAGTTGAAACCATGGCATATTTGATTCTCTGTTTGCATATATATATTTAGGAAGAAGAAGAAGATGGTGTTTGTCTGTCCTCTGAGTTAAATGATATCTTGAAAACTGCTGTACAGGCACAGTCATCATTGGAAAACTCAGAATCTGATGTTGAAGAAAATCAGGAAAAACTGGCTCTAGATCTCCGATTGTCAAGTACTCGAGCAGCTTCTATGTATGTATCCTGGTTTGTGATTTTAGTCTATTTATGTAAGAAATACTCAAAAATTTAGATGCAAAGAAATTTCAGTGTTAAATAATTGAATACTTGGAGAGAATGAATGTAGTGCTCAAGAAATAAAATGATTTTAGAAAGTGTGCTTTACAAAATGTGTTGTCATTCACATTTTCTGAATTGAAAATTAGTGTGTGATAAAAATTGAAAGAAACTAAAGTCCTGCATTTGCTGTATGACAAAGTGCTGGAACCAGCTGAGAGTTATCTGTTCATTTATGCTCTGTCAGCTTCTTTACCTGATGCGGCCTTGGATTCTAATTCTTAGCCCTGGCATTACTTTAGGATCGTGTGGGAAGTTGTTTTGTGTTTGTTTTAAGTACTTATGCTGAGCCCTACAAGCAGCTATTCTGATTTAATTGTTCTAAGGTGAATCTTAGACATTGGTTATTCCAGAAGCCCACCAGCTGAGTTGATTTTGCAGCCAGGGTTAGAAACACTGTTAAGAACATGGTGAATTTAAAGTACCCTTTCAGATGTTTTCTTCCTGTTTGAATTTTAGGCCGGAATTGCTGGAACAACTTTGGAAAGCCAGAGCTGAAAAAAAGAAACTACGTAAAACATTACGGGACTTTGAAGAAGCATTTTATCAACAAAATGGAAGGTTTGTTTGAGCATCACAAAATTTAATCCTCTTTCTTCTTAAGTCACATGTCCTGCCCATATGTTGAAATAAATAGATAAGAATAGAAATAAATTGTGCATATAAGGATGCTAGCATTGAAAATAAAAGTAAAAAACCTTCCTTTATTCCTTGCGGCCCTGCTGTTGATGGCAGAAAAAGCTAGAGCTGGAATAAACAACATCTGACAAAACAAATCAGTATTGTCCTAGAGAGGTGTGGTTGAGTGGCAGTTATTTTAGGTTTCTTAATTCAGTATCCACCCTTTTGGATGGAGAAGGCAATGGCACCCCACTCCAGTACTCTTGCCTGGAAAATCCCGTGGATGGAGGAGCCTGGTGGGCTGCAGTCCACGGGGTCCCTAAGAGTTGGACACGACTGAGCGACTTCCCTTTCACTTTTCACTTTCATGCATTGGAGAAGGAAATGGCAACCCACTCCAGTACTCTTGCCTGGAGAATCCCAGGGACGGGGAAGCCTGGTGGCCTTTCATCTATGGGGTCGCATAGAGTCAGACACGACTGAAGCGACTTAGCAGCTTACCCTTTTGGAAGTGTTTGTGAATGAGATCTCCTTTTAGAAAGGGTCCCAAATGTGTGTGTTGTTCTCAATTAGTTTGGATTCTTCTATTGAGACCATGGCTGCTTAGGTTGTGTGTTGTCTCTTTCTAGGACACATACTTCCAAGGTGTGTATTACTGTGGCAGTCTTGTGGCTCCTGTAATACAGTATGGCCAGTGCCTTTATCTAACTGGGTAATGCACAGTTGACCCAGTGGGACTTTTTTAAAAGTAAGGGAAATACATTCTAATTCAGATTATGGCCAGAAGTGACAATTAATTTATCTCAGGGCTCAGAAGAGACAATTTATCTCAGGGCTCAGAAGAGTTGTTCCATGTTACCAGATGATCTTACCAAGCCATTAACTCTATAGTAGTTCTCCCACATCAGTTTTATGTCTGTTTCAGTTACACCATGATTAACTGTGGTCCAGAAATATTAAATGGAATGTTCTAGAAATGAACAATTCGTAAAGTGTAAATCATGTACTGTTTTGAGTAGTGTGATGAAATCTTGTGCTGGCCCACCCAAGACGTGAATCATCCTTTTGATCAGCATATCCTGCCCCTTAGTCCTCAGTATCCATTTCGTTTATCAGATTAGCCAACACAGTATCTCAGTTCTTGTATTCAGTTAATCCTTATTTAACTTAATGTGTCCTAAAGCACAAGAGTAGATGTGTTAGCAATTCGGATATGCCAAAGAGAAGCCATAGAGTACTTCAAGTGAAAAGAGGGAAAGAAAAGTGAAAAGAGGGGTGAAGATACGGAAAGAAAAAGAAAATTCTTAACTCAGTCAAGGAAAAAAAAAATCATATGCTGAGGTTGCTAAGAACTATAGTAAGAACATCTATCCATGAAATTGTGAAGAAGGAAAAATAAATTCGTACTAATTTTGCTATCATACCTCAGACTGTAAAAGTTATGGCCCAATGCATGATAAATGTTTAGTTATTAATAATATGAAAAAGGCTTTAAATTTGTACAATAAGATGTTTGAGAGAGACCACATTCGCATAACTTTTATTAGAGTGTATTGTTATAGTTATTCTGTTTTATTATTAGTTATTGTTAATCTCTTACTGTGTCTTAATTTATAAATTAAAATTTATTATAGGTATGAATGTAAAGTATATATAGGATTTGGTTTCAGGCATCCACGGGGGTCTTGGAATGTATTCCCATGAATAAGAGGAAACTACCATATTAGAGAGTCTTCTTTGTAGGGTGGCATATATGGTTAAAAAAAAATCTCAAGTGCATTTTCCAAGTGCTTTCTAATTCTTTGTCTTATTGGGAAAAAAACCTTTGCTTATAATTAGTATAATTCAATGTTTTACCTGATTATTAAACTGAATTGCATTGGATCCCTAATATAAAGTGAGAAAGACGACTTTTTTGCTGCCAGTAAGATGTTTTACATCTTAATTCACTGAAGCCAGAAACGACTCACTGTAATTCTCTAGAACTTACAATACACTTACAGACCTGACAGAGTCTAGCAATGCATGTCTTATTAAAATATTTGATTATGTTATAACCTCCAATTATCATTGATACTGATAATATCCATTAATGTATCAACACATTATATCCAAACACATTAATGGATATTATCAGTATCAATGATCAGAATTCGAAGTGTTTTAGGACTATTCTGTTGGGTTGAAGGGAAATAGTCCAATAATCTTTTCTTCTTGCAGAGCAGTTTTTTATTTGAGCTTATATTGGGTAATATTCTGCCTCACATTATGACAGCTTGTGGGATTTTATTTTCCAGATGATCTCTAAGTTTTATTTTCTCCCCTAGGAATGCCCAGAAAGAGGATCGTGTTCCAGTGCTTGAGGAGTACAGGGAGTACAAGAAAATTAAAGCCAAGCTTAGGCTTCTTGAAGTTCTTATCAGCAAACAAGATTCTTCAAAATCCATATAAAATATGGTCCTTGAAAACATCATAAAATCAGTTGTATTCCCTGAAGCTATCATCGTGTGTACTTGGCTGGTTCTTAAGTTCATTCTGTCAGGCACTCAAGAGAGTTTCATTTTATACTTGCTGGTGGTGCCACTAGAGAAATGATGGGAGGGTAAGTAGACCTTATCTAGGGAGTGCGATGTTCCATATTAACCACAGACTGTCCTCTCTACCTTTAGCAAACATCCACTTTTCTTCATTGTTTTGTACTGCAGATACATCGTGTTATTAAAAGACTAATATTTTATCTTTTCAACTTTAAGAACTTTGAAGATAGAAGCTTTTTGTTATTACCAACTTTATTATTTTGTTTCTCATTACTCAAGAAAATTGAGAGGAAAATCTTCACATTGAATTCTTCTTCGGTTGCCTTTTTCTTACAGAATGACTGAAAATTTGAAAGAAAAGCCTATAAATGTGCACATATGCAACTATGTTCTATGTTTTCTTAAAAAACCAAAATCAACTGAAATTTCAAGTCCTACAGTGGAACATATTTCTGTTAAATGCCCAAAGTGACGCTTTCTCATCCATAGTATGTTAGCAAAATTTTGCAGTTCAGTGGTCACACAGCTCCTGGATGAAGATAACAATGGCTAGACCAAAAAGTGACCTTGCTTATTAGTGTAGTGAAAATACACACCACACATCACACACAGAACTGAATTATATCACATGCTGCCTTTGGGACTTAAGTTACTCTTTGTTTCCTCAGTTGCAGTTTATCAGTTGGTGATGATGTGATTTGTCTGGATTAGATCCTTCATTTTTTTCCCCCTACCCACCTCCAGATAATGTGAGAAAATAGCCTTGTCAGCATGTAGGAACTGATGGTGCTCAGATTTGTGTGTTCAATCAAATGGGCTTAAATTGGCAAAAGAATCATTATGCCTGAAGTGACTCTCTTCTTAACAAGGGCTATACCACTGCATTTTTTCTTGTACCTTTGTGGGGAGGGTTGCATCTTTTTTTTTTTTAAATTAGCAAAATCCATAAAGAAAACATCCTCTAAAGGGATTTGCTCAGTCACATGCTATTTAAAGCACCTGGCTATGTGATTATTGTGGTATGCCCCTTGTCATACACTCTAAGCATATCTTTTTTTCTTTGGGTTTGCATGGCTTTTCTTCAGGTTCTTTCCTGATATAATTCTCTAATTAATTTCACACAACAGTGACTTTATTTGTGCTAACAATGTAATAGTCATTAACAGCATATTCTGATCAGGCTTGATCTAAGTGTTAATTTTTTTCCTGGTGCTTTTTTGGATTGATGTGTGTCTCACTTTGTGCCCATGTTTTGCATGCAATGACTCATGCATGGTTTTCTTAACTAGCTAATATTCGTAATTTGTTTCATACAAACACAGACTTTTGCAACATCCTTTAATAAGGTGAGGGAAGCATGAACCTCAGACTCCTGGCACTATTACATAGCACATGAAGTAGCTTGATAATAAGTAGCATTTCTAGTACTTCACATTTCACCTGTGTGTGCAATGCATTTTTTGGGGGGAGGGAATGTTCCTTGGTAGTGAACACGTTGGGGAATAAAGCACTAAATCCAGCCCTTTTCATGTGGTTTCCTTTTGATACAGCTTGGTTATTCATAATGTACACCTAGAATCGTGAAATTGAAAATACCAAAAGATGTTATCACTTTGATTTTGAATTCATCATGCAGTGTGCATTTAGTTAATGTTTTTTAGTCTCCACACAGGAGTATATCCAAACATCTTATTTAATGTGCACTGTGTATTGTTTTATATGAATGTTTTATTTTATATACCACATGCAAAAATGTCCATATGCACTATTTAAATGTTTTAAATAATATATTCCTTCTTTATAATGCTAAATCTATATTAGTACCATATTTTTATAAGTCATTGGCCTGACTGGTTTCATTTTAGAATTAACAGCTGCTTCATGATGTTGGTTATTCACTGTTAGTGTTTGGCTGTGAGTAGAATAGATAAAAAGTAGCATAGCAGCACGCATGCTGTGTGACAGTACTGTGTGTCATAGTTCAGCAGTAAGTGGTAGAATTAGGCGGTTTGTGATAATTTTACTTTGGTACAAGTAAAAACTGTATATCTATATACAAATAATATATAGATATATATGACTGTAAGTATCATTGCATTGCTGTGTCTGGCACCTCATTGTATAGACTTTTGTAATAAAAGAACTTTAATGTTCTAAGTCTCTGTAAATGTTTTTTGTTTTTTTCACTAGATGTTAAAAAAGAAAAAAATAGAAACCTCAGGTATTCCCTTGCCTTAATGTTCTTAGGCTCTGTTTGAATGACCCCAACCAGAAACCGTGTGGAGAGACTGCAGGGTTACTAAACCACGTGACTGACTATAGCTCTAGGGAGTGGTAAGACAAAGAAGAGCCATGTTGTTGATTCTCTTTGGAAATCTAGGGAGAAGATGCAGAGAGAATAGTCTTCATTTCTTGTTGCAGTCAGTTATCTTATTAAGAAAATTTGAAATACAGTGTTTAAGAGAAGAGCTTGGTTTGAGGAAGGTGAGTATATTTAATTCCTTGGAGTTTCACAGTCCAGGGACTGTTGAGCACAACGTGGGAGTCTATGGTCAAACAGTGTTGCTTAGGTTAAGAGAACATGTGGCTCTTCTAGGAGGGCTTAGGTAACCTCTATTAGAAAAGTTTCCTTGCAGTTTCCCAATGCCAGCCATTCACAATTTCCCAACCATCCAAACAGTGCTTTTGCAGCACCTTTATTTATACTTTCCAAACATGACTTGCATTTTTATAACCCTAAAGCTCCTGCTTTGCTCTTTTCTTTTCTTTTTCAAGGATATTTTGCTTTATAAAGTAATTGATGAAGCACTTTTGAGAAATTTCAAATGTGTTACTTTAGACTGTCTAGATGAATTTGTCATTTGAAGATATTAGTGAAATTTCTGTAGGTGGTTGGGATGTTTGTTCTGCACTTTGCCTTTTTCCAGGAGACTTCCAGCTAGGAAGAATGGAGGTGAGATTATTTTACCTGGGGTCTTATATATTGGTTTTTTAGGATTCTAAACGTTTATTGGCCCATGAAGTTAGAACATGGTGTGTGATGAGAATACCAGCAGTTCTTATACTCTGTGTAACACTGTGAAAAGTGTCTTTACTTACTAAACCATTTACTTAGAGACCTGCCCCAAGAACTAAAAGCAATATTATTTTATACTTTGCATTTTCATTCCTAGAATTTAATAATAAATCTCATTATAAAAGTCTTTACCTGTACCTGTGTGTATGTATTGTGGAGGCATATTGTAATGTGCATAGATTGTATATTGTGTCCCATTCCTAGAAATAATTTGATGATTATCTCATTGACCCTGATGATAGTTTGATGGTGGCTGGTTTTGTGCTTTTAAAATGTACCCGAAATGGGGACAAATTTAGGAACTGACTCAGTTCAGGAATAAATTGTGAGAAATGCGCCATGATTGTACCACAGATTCTCACCTCCACTTTTTTTCAGTATTGTAGAGCTGAAACCTTCCTCATCACTCGGTTTAGTTTTAAACTGACATAGTGTAATTCTTTCTCCAGCTCCACAGCATATAAAAAGAGGCTAGAGGATAATTTAGAAGGAGATAGAGAATGAGTCAGTAACATTTTTGTACCTAAGGAGACAGTAGATTATTAGTGCCTATTGTGAAATACTTTGGGAGGATAGTATTTTAAGGTCCCAAAACATGCCTAGTATGGTCAGTTACAGATCTAATATTCTAAAGCTGTGTGGAGCACAGTATTTGCTATGCATGTCAAGTATAAATGGCATTTCCTGTTATTTAGATATGTTAAGGACAAAAGCAATTGGTCTTCCTCTCACCTTCCATTTAAATAAATGGAGTCTTATGCTTTCTATGTTACTTTAAAATTGGGTAAAACTGGGGAAAAATGTGGCGTCTTAATAGAATAAGATTCTGGGTTCAGGAAAATTATGGGATGTCCCCAGTCCTCATATCGTGATATTCCATAGTACCCTGGTTAGAACAAATGCTTACTCTCGGAATTCTTGTTGAGTGACAGTCTGGTAGTCATCTTGAATTTCTGTAGAATAATACTTTTTCTCAAGCCTCTCTTTCCATTTTTTCATCTGCTCTGCACTTTGAATCTCCTGTAAAGTTAGAGGAAAAGCATGTGCTGCAACCTTTATATTTTTCTCTATTTCAGGCCTATGGCACATAAGCATCACAGGGTTGAGAATCTTAAACTTTACTCTCCAGGGCTGTGATTTTTGAGCTGCTCTGGCTTTTTTTGCCCTGCCTGGTTTTGAGGTTTATGCATAAGCAGAGTCACCAAGAGAACTTGGTGTTAAAACTGGTTAGCAGGGTTAGGGGTTTTTAAAATTATGAATATTGGCTTATTCCCATTCCACTTCCTGGTGAAATATACATCCTTCAAATCCTTCAAAAAACCCATCTCAACCATCAGTTTTCTATGAAGCTTTCCTTGACATTCATAGATAAATAATACATTTCCTCATAGAGCAGCAACTAGGTGGGGGCATTTGCACAAGCTCCTAGGTTCTAGTCACTCCACCTCTTCCCTGTAGGTGATAACTGCTTAGAATTGTTTGTGGATTAATTGGGCGTTCCACAATGGTTCTTGCAGTTCTTTCATGCTCAGAAATGAATTCTGTGATGTAACCCCTCTTTTTGAACTACGTAACATGTTTCTGTTTTTCGGACTGGACCCTAACTGATGACTGGTTGGTAACTGAGAAGGTCTAAAGAAACAGACCCTTGTAGATTGTGTACCTCCACCAAGGGACACAGTTGACTTGAGTTTTAGATCACCACCCGGCTATTTGGGATTCCTCAGGCTACTGAATGAGCAGGCAAAGAAGTCACTGAGGTGACTCATCCCAGTTACCAAGGAGAAATTGGTGTTGCTACAAAATGAGCTGAGAGGGCTGTGTTTGGAAGCCAGGGAATTCTTTGAGCAGTGCCTCTTAATACTTCCATGTCTAAAAATAAACTCGTTTAGTTTACACATTGAGTTCTTAAGGAATTGTGATCCGAGTTGAAAAGATCTTAATGTCATCCAGAGGTGGCCACAGTTACTCTTGGTACTTTGCTTCTCCCCTTCTGGGGAAAAAATAAGAGTGCTTTCATTTGTATATAGGATAGTTCCATCTTATTAGATGGAAACTAGAAATATTGTCATTTTATGGAAGTTCAAGTGTGTACTAAATTGCCAAAGGGGTGAATTGGGCTGACCATTCATCTAATATCTCTCAACTGAAAATTTGCCCTCTTATACTCTTACATATGCTCTTTTATATGCTTTGATGCTGGGTCTCATGCTTTGCAAACCTCATTCCCCAGACTCTCTTGCTACCAGATTTATTAGGTTCTGCCTTATTGGATGATGGCAGGGAGAAGGTTCTTGTTTTCTATCAGCATTGCTTCTGCATGTGATAGTATGGTTATCTCCAGCAGTGTTTGGCTCCAGGCTGCAATGGTCCAGCTTCTTTTGGCTTCCCCAGAATTAGATTCATCACACTCCCTAAGAAGTATCAGGAGCAGTAGAGGTGGGGTGGAGGTGACCCCAGAGGCCTGAACAACAGCTCCAGGCCCCTTCTTAAGTGTCTTAGGTTCTGATAAACCCACCTTTTGTAACCTTAGCCCTGGGAGTGGTAGTATCCTTCTACAGTTATTATTTGTGAGTTGCTTCAGTGTTTTTTACTGTTTCTGTCTTCCAGTACCTGTGTAACCAATTCTCTGTAATTTTCTCTGTTTGAAATACATAGTATCATTTCCATTTTCCTGACTAGGTCCTCACTCATACATGTAGTATGTCATTTGGTAAGGTGTTTTTTGTTTTTAAGGAATGTTTTCAATTTTTCCTTATCTTGGTTTTTAAATGTTTAAAAATTAATCCCTGGGCATTTTTATTTTGTTGCTCTTATAGATTCTTCTATTATTTAATGAACTGATTGATGTTTGCATATATGACATGACGACTGTATTTATGTAAATTATTTTTTCCTACTACTTAATGATTTTGTCATAATTTTTCAGTTCATTGTATACCTGAAAAAGAGAATCATATCTCAAATAGAGGTAGTTTTTACTTTTTCCTTTTCAACTCTTGTACTCCTCGTGTAATTCTCCTGCTTAATTCTTCTGACTGATCCTTCTAATACATCTTTGTCTTGTCCTTGACATGTCCAGTGTTTCCCTGTTAGGTAAGGTGCTAGCTTTGGGGTGAGGTAAATTTGTTTTTATCATGTTAAGTAAGAGTCCGTTGATTCCTGTTTTGTTTTCCCGCTCAAAACTGATGTTGAATCTTATCAAATACCCAGCATCTATGGAAAATAATAATGTGATTTTCCTGTTTTGATTTATAAATAGAATGAATTATGTTACTTAGTTGATTATATAGTTTTAAATCATCTTTACATTCTTAGAATAAATCCTATCTGAGTCATATGGTATTCTGTTGGATTCTGTTTGCTAATACTTATCTAGGATTTTTGCTTTATGATATATGTGATATTTTTTTTTCTGTTTTGTTTTTTGAAGAATACAACCTTTACCAGTTCTTAGAATCACTATATAGTTGCTTTATAAAAATAGTTTAGAAGTTTTCAGTTTTCTCTTCACTCTGAACAAATCAAATAACTTGAAATTATTTATTCCTTAAAAATTTGGTAAAATTCCCTTGTGAAACCATCTGGGCCTGAATTACTTTATTTATTTATTTATTTTTAAATTTTATTTTATTTTTAAACTTTACAGTATTGTATTAGTTTTGCCAAATATCGAAATGAATCCGCCACAGGTATATGTGTGTTACTTTATGTGTGTTACTTTAGAAGTAGTTCTTTGATGACTTTATTTCTTCTATAGAATGGATTTAAAAGTCTCTTTTGGGCTCAGTTTTGATAAATTTTCAATTTATTGAGGTTTTCTCTATGGCCCAAAGTATCTATTTTCATGAGTGGATTTTTGAAAAACCAGGTATATCTTCTGAGAGTACACAGGTTAATACATAACTGTACAATCACTTTATTCATCACATACGTATCTTTAAATCCTTTCATTTTTTTTTTCTTGATCTATTCTCTACTTTTAGTGCATTCTTAAGTGTTTTCCATTTTCTTAAGTCTAGTAGTCTTTATGGAAGTTGATGCCATATTATTTGGTGCATAGATAATCATGACTATTAAAGTTGATCTTAGCCTTATAAAGTGCCCTTTGTCTCATTTAGAACTTTTGGTTTAGAATTCTACCTTGACTTATATTATGTTGTATCTGCTGATAATTTTGCTTGCCTTTTTACCTTGGCTCATGCTTTTATACTTAACTATTCTAAGTCACTTTGTTTTAGGTATATATTTTAGGCTATAACATAGAATTAGGTGTTGCTCTGTGATTCAATCTGAAAACATTTTCTTTTAAAGTAAATTAAGCTTATTTGTCTTTACTGATACATCAGATATATCTGGTCACAGTTATATTGTTTTAAGGTATATTTAAAATCTTACCATGTGATGTATCTTCAGTTTCGGTACTGCTTCCTTTTAGGAATGTATGTATTTTTGTTTTTGTGGTCATGTATCTTTTCATACATCCTAGGTCATCCCTTTCTTGTTTTGGTTCCCTCCACAAGAACCAAAGAAGTTCAACAAAAATTGGGTTGTAATTTCTTCCTCTTCATTTCTTTCCTCTCTACTTCCCAGATATATTTAATCATATTACCATATTTTGTTGTATCTAAGAGATGGAGTCTATCATAAAACCCATTACACCATTCTATGTGCTATTTAGGAAAAATATTGCCACCAGCTAAAATATGGCACGTTATCAATTATAAGGTACATCCTAATTTCAAAGATATTAAAATATGGAAAAATGTTTTAAAATTAATAAAACAATATCGTATTTACTACTATACTCTTAAATATGTAAAGCTTCTTCTTTTTGGTTATTAACTCTAAATGAGAATTCTTCAGCATTTTAGCTATTACATATGAAATAAGTAGTCAGCTTTTTCTGTGTTGTATCTTCTCCCTTCTTTTTCTAAAATATCTCAATCATCTCTTGTTTGGCTGAAGATGATCCTCACATAGAATCCTCAGGAATACAGTGGTTTTCCCCAAGTTTTTACATTTCAAAACTGTTGGAGCCTTTCTACTTGAAGCACAGCTTTGCTGGATATAAAAAAATCCTGGCTTACATTTTCTTTCCTTGCATATATTGTAGGTGTTTTGTTGATTTATGGTGCTGAATGATGTGCTAATCTAATTTTCTTAGATTTCTAAGTAAATCTAAGTTTACTTGGATAAGTCTCATGTTCATTTTAGGTATTTTTTCCCAGGTACACAGTAGATGTCTTTTAAAAGTTTATGTTGTCTTTTATTTCCGAAATGGCTTGCTGAATGATAGTTTTGTTTTTTAAAAGAATCTCAAACTTACAGAAAAGTTGTAAGAACAACACAAATACTTTTTATCCTTTGAAGTATTTAACGTTGCCAACACAAATGCCTTATTACCTCTGAATACTTGAGTGTGTATTTTCCTCATATAAGGACATTCTTCTTTAGGCACACAGTATAAGCATCAGAGTCAGAAAATTAATAGTGATGGATTATTACCATCTAAATCCTCAGTTCCCCATTCAAATTCCCCAGTTGTGCCAGTGATGGCCTTTATAGTAAAAGGATCCGGTCCAGGATTATGCACTGTGTTTACCTGTTTTTTAATCTCAGTCTGGTGTAGATCCTCAGCTTTACCTTGACTTTCATGACCTTGACACTTCTGAAGAAGATACGCCAGTATTTTCTAGAAATGTCCCTCAGTTTCTTTTATGTAGTGTTTTGTCATGTTATGCATCTCTGAAAATTTTGTAGAAGAGATTGTGTTTTCTCTCAGTGTTTTATCAGGTGGCATGTGATTTTAGTTTAGTTCTGGTACTGTTAATGGTACTGATTCCAGACTTCTCTACCCTAACATTATTCCTTTTCTTTTGGTACTAAGTATTTTGTGGAGAGGTATGGAAATGTACTGTTCTTCCTCAGACTTTTATTCATGTAAATATTTAGATCAGTGTGGACTCATGGAATCCTCTTTTATTCATTACAGTGCTTAAATAGTCCCAGACTTGGCCAGTGGGAGCCCCATCCACATTGACTTTTTGTGTCCTTTTATGAAATCTCCATCATTCTATGTGGAGTATATAGTACAAAGCACCTGTACTTTCCAGTCCTGGAATTAACTGTATTTCCAAGGAGCACTGGTTCCTTTTAGAGGAGCATGGTATTTGGAAACCCAAGGTCTGGACACTTGTGTCATCGCTACTAGGATGTCACTCTAGCTTTCTCAATGTACAGAACTAGAAGATACATTCACATATAGACAGACACTCCTGCGATTCTAATCCAACATAACGTTCATTTTAACCTTCAACCTTTCCATTTGTGCAATTCCATTGTCTGATAATGAGAACCCTCACTCTAGCAGTGTACATACTTATCTCTCAATCTTGCTGTTCTCTTTCTCAGTATATTGGAGAGTGGGAAGCATCCAGAAGTAGAGCAGTGTTCTATTTTTTCACTTGGGTGGTAGTGGTATGTGAAGATTTGCTTGATAATTATTTAGTAAACATATATATGTTGTCATTTGTTGAATAGATACGTTACAACTTTGAAACACAGCAAAAATCATTGAAGTGATTCATCACATTAATGATTATAAGAGAATGATTACATAATTATCTCAATAGAATATACTCATTAAACTCTGTGTGCTAATCCCACAGTGAAGGGTACAGCTATAGGATGAGGGTGTCTGGCAAAGAGCACCGATAAGGGAGAAGGAATATCTGGAATCCAAACAATTTGTCCTAAATAAAAAAGGATCTAGATCCTGGGAAAAATCTGGAGGTAGCAACTGCTGCTCTGAAGAAAGCAAATCATTCAGTTCTTAATAAGAACTTTTTCTAATAAAGCTATCACTTCTTTATGAAAAAATTAAAATCTTACTTTTTCATCAAAACCTTCTCTTCTGGCTTTTTCGGCCAAATCTTTGTTTTCCATACTGAGAATATGAAATAAAAAACAGAGGCATATGTTAGTAAAAAGGAAAATGACAGTATAAAATACTGCCAGATCTATATTAAGGGTGAATTACATTTCTGTTCTTTCTGATAACACTAATTATTTAGACAGTGTTGTCATTAATAAGTTCTCTAAAGTATCATATCTCTGGCTGTAAAAACATGTTTATATTATGTCCCACTTCCAGAGATCTGTATTTGGGAAGCATTTTGACACCAAAATGATGAAATAAATGTAAGTATATTCTTAAATATTTTGTGTAAAAATTTCTTTACTTCAGTAGCTAAAAACGTGTTAATGTGCATGTACTAAAATAATTTCTTACCTTTTTAAGAGGAACATTACTTTCCTATTAAAGGTGTTAAATCCTGTTGCTATCTGTTAAAGCTTTCTCTGAGTGGCATGGCATGCCTTATATTCATTTTAAATTAGTTTAGAGTTTCATGACACTCAGAAATTATGAGGTGCTACTGATGTCTTAACAACTTATTTAGAATCAGCACATCAAATGGTGGTTGATAATCAAAACCTTACTCTCACTGTAAGTTTCTAATATAGAGCTTTAAAGTGGTAAGTTAAAAATTGAAGAAAAGTCATCTTACCGTTTCTTGTCTTCATCTGTTTCAGGTTTTTTTAGTTTGAGTTTTTCAAGAGCATTGTTGTAACTCTGGGCATAATTTAAAATAGTTTAAAAGTTCATAAGAAATATATTCTGTAGTTTTAATTTTTGTCTAAGGTAAAAGAAAGAGGGAATGCTTGCCTTTAGGGGCTTGCTGCCCTAAGAAATGTAGAGGCAAAGACTATGGTTATCCTTCTTTCACCTTGTCACTACTTACAGTTTCTGCCTCTGGTGAAAAAGTTGGCATCACACTTGAATTTTGGGGAAAATCTTTTAAAAATACTATTGTTTATTGCATTGATGATATTAATACTTTAGTGCACATAACCAACATCATAATCAAGAGATAAAAGATAAAAACCCCACAGTTAAGCTCACTGAAATGAAGTGAAGTGAAGTGAAAGTCTCTCAATCATGTTTGACTCTTTGCCACCCCATGGACTATAGTCCATGGAATTCTCTAGGCCAGAATACTGGAGTGGATAGCCTTTCCCTTCTCCAGGGGATCTTCCCAACCCAGGGATTGAATCCAGGTCTCCCGCATTGCAGGTGGATTCTTTACCAGCTGAGCCACATGGGAATCTCATTGGGGAACATATTAATAGATTACTTTCACAGATAAGTTCTTGGACAGAGTTCTTAAGCGCCCCTGAACCCCACAGCTAATAGGACATTTTGAATGTGAAATGCTATGGTTAGAGCTGAGGATGTGCAGAGATAGAATGGTATACACATGACTCTGCTACAATTCATAATACATGTTGAGAGGAAAAGGAAGATTCCTCTCTGACAGGGAGAATAGAATGTCAGTGAGAGAGCAGAGGGAATATTCCTGCAATGTCAGGGAATGACATGAGCAGAGGCCCAGAGGACACAATGAGAGCAAGCATGTGCTCAAAATATTAGCTGGCGCATGCAGTGCTGTAAATGGAAGCATAGAAAGTAAAAATTGTATACTTAAATGATAATGAATAAAGATACATTGACACTTTGAGACTAGAGAAGTCCCTTGAATGTTTGAATAAAGAATTTGAACTTAATTTTGACAAGCCCAGGGAAACTTTGAAGAATTTTGAGCAGAGAAGTGATATGATCCAAACTGGGCTGGCAAGGAAAGAGGCTAGAACTGATAAGAAGATATTTCCATACAGAAAATAGCGCTTTGCATTTAGTGATCAATAGCTTTTTGATATACTTGAACTCTGAAATACTTTCTGGTCACATTTTTAAAGCCAGAGAACATTTCTCCTGGTAGTGAAACAGTACAAATATGAGTAACACTGCTGCTGCTGCGTCGCTTTAGTCGTGTCCAACTCTGTGCGACCCCATAGACGGCAGCCACCAGGCTTCTCGTCCCTGGGATTCTCCAGGCAAGAACACTGGAGTGGGTTGCCATTTCCTTCTCCAATGCATGAAAGTGAAAAGTGAAAGTGAAGTTGCTCAGTCGTGTCCAACTCCAGCGACGCCATGGACTGCAGCCTACCAGGCTCCTCCGTCCATGGGATTTTCCAGGCAAAAGTACTGGAGTGGGGTGCCATTGCCTTCCAAAGCAAAAACCCAAAACCCCTCCCTGCACTACCACTTGGGGTATCAACCAAACAAGATTGGCCTCAGAATTCTGATGAGGAGCATTTGATATACATACCTTTTTAATCATTTTACCAAGTTGAAAATCTGGCCTTCTGCCTATTGAATAGTCAGCTTTCACTTCAGAATAGGTATCATTAATTATTGCCAAGAACATGTTCTGAGGAGAAATAGTCAAATGAAGTATTTCAGTAAAAATTTAGTTTAAAAGTTAATGGCTTAGACAGGTGCTGGGATTTGTAAAATTAGATTTAAATTTTAAAAGTAACATGCTCAGTAAGAGAGATGGCTCTCAGACTATATATAAAAAATGTAGTGGAATGGGAAATATTTAGTGTGTGGATATGGGCAAGTATGTTTATGATAAATGGGAAAAACAATGTAAAATAGTGCATATAAACTGGTTAATATATAGAAATTTATTAATGTTAGATATCAGAAGAAAACTTAGAATAATATGTGTTCATAGGGTTTTTTTTTTTTTTCCTTTAAAATTCTGTAGAGTGTTTAAATGTACAGTTTTACTAGGGCTCTTAAAACTACCAGTGTGCAGATTAACACAGAATTGTGGAGAGAGTATTCTTAATCTCAAGCCCACCTCTCCACATTTCTCTGTGGCCCAGATCTGTTGCTTTGAGGACTCCTGCCCACCATCAGGGTATAACTGCTGTGCATGACCAAAAAAAAAAAGTTGTCATGGAGGACAGTAGCAGTGCTTTGAGTAGAAAAGCAAGTTCCTTGATTAAGAAGGCCAAATAGGTTTGTCCCCAGCACATGTGAGAGACTCATAAATTCTGGGGACTCATAAAAATGACAGAGGTGTGAGCTTTCAGCCATAAGGGCCAAAAGCTGTTGTGATGGGCAGAATATGAATGACCTGATTCATACTTACTGGTGTGAAATATCCCAGGCTGGAGAGACCTGGGACATTCAAGTTATATGTGTAAAAGATTTAGGAACTCTTGGCATACAGTAAACACTCAGATGGTAACTATTATGGTCACATTCTCCATTGGACAACTTAAAATCACTTAGACTTGCTGGATTACTAGAAATCTACACAGTTCTTAATAAATGTAAGTGTTCTGACAACTAAGGAGTGATACTGTAATTTCTTCTAAATTAGTAATTATGTTTTTTATTCTGAAAAATATAAGCAAAACAAGGGAGTATATTCGATCTTTCTTACCAGCAGGACAAAGAACACGAAAAAGATGAAAGTGATGAAGTAAATGGGTCCCAAGATACGATTGGCTTGCTGAATGCCAGCAAAATTAAAATCTCCAAGAACTATACGAAATTGCGTGAATCTTTTATGGGGATAAAGAAAAGCATTAGAAAATATTATATCTCTTCATACATACATGACAACTAATGGTTACTAATGTGTCTAGGAAAAATACCTAACTGCATAAATAGTATGTGCTTTCTGGCTTTAGTTTTGTTAGCATACAATTGGGTGTAGAAAATTCCCCTGAAGGCAAGACTTAATAGCTGAACAGATAGTTTAGGAAATGATGGGGCTTCAATTTATTTAACCAATGTGAACCCAGTGTTCACCTCCAAGATTTGAACCTTGAGATTCCTCCTTACCAGCTTGTCTTGACAGTTACCTCCTTAGCCATTCCTGTGCCCTTATAAAACTTAGGATACTTTGACCTTCCCCAAAAGTGACTTTCATCTTGGAAATAGACCCGAGAACCCTACAACTTCTTTTATCAATGATACGCTTAATTTCTGCTGCTCCTCTACTGAAGTGTAAGGATGCCAACAATTTATCACTTGTCGAGTCTCAAGCAAGTGCTGGTAATGATCCTCAAACATGACCCTGAGTTTTGTTTTATTTTCTCCAATAAATATAAAAACTTGGCTTTGATGTGAAATAGCATTGAAAATGTTATAAAGCTTCATTTTATAGATGGAAAAATTAAGAAATTAAGGCCTCAAATGAACAGTAGTAGGAGAGGTAGAATTAGGATTTCATAACCTGAAGTCTTATTTTCTCATCGTTAATTTGCAGTGGTATTGCCAGACATACCAGAGATACGTTAAAAATTATAAAAATGTAATATATATGTTAATATATATGTATTTTAAGGGGAAACCTGGAAAGGAGTTTTTACTAGTATGTAGACACTTTACTATCGTTTTTCCAGTAGTCATGTACAGATGCAAGAGTTGGACCATACAGAAGGCCAAAGGATTGATGCTTTCCAATTGTGGTAATGGAGAAGACTCTAGACAGTCCCTTGGACTGCAAGGAGATCAAACCAGTCAATCCTAAAGGAAATCAACCCTGAATATTCATTGGAAGGACTGAAGCTGAGGCTCCAATACTTTGGCCACCTAATGTGAAGAGCCAACTCATTAGAAAAGACGCTGATGCTGGGAAAGATTGAAGGCAGGAGGAGAAGGGACGACAGAGGGTGAGATATTTGGATGGCATCACTGACTCAGTGAACATGAGTTTGAGCAAACTTCAAGAGACAGTGAAAGACAGGGAAGCTTGGAGTGCTATAGTCCATGAGGTTCCAAAGAGTTGGACAAAACTTAGTGATTGAACAACAGACACTTTGCATGATTTTTTTCAGTCAAAGGACTGAAAAAGAATGTTTCTTGTTTTTTAAGCCAATCACATGAAGGGAACCATAGCACCGTGTACAATAAAGGAAGAAAATGTATTCAAAGAAATCAGCTATTTGGAGTCCTAGGACTCGAGTTTTCTGGAATTTCATCCTTGGTACCTGAGACCTGACTAAATCATATGTAAAGTATTTATCTAGTTTCTAATACTGAATTCAAATGCTTTTTACATATGACAGAGAAATGCTGAATTAGGAGACCAAAGTTTCTTAGCAAATCAAACTTTTTTCTCTCTGGCATAGGAGAATATGAGGTTTTATTTAAGTGTTTTTAATTTGATTTTTTAATGCTTAAGTTGTATTTAAGAAATGATAAGTATTTGATACTTTTTCAAATATGCCACTTTTTACACTATCCTGTTCTCTAAAGATATTTTCTGACTTGTGTTTTATTTCTCTAAATATATTACTATTACTATATTTGAAGTCTATGAGTTTGTTTCTGTTGTCTGTTGTATCTGTTAGTTCTTATGATTTTTTCCTCCTTTTATATGAGGTTATCTTTGACCATGAGCAGAAAATTATACTTGAAGGACTTGGGATGAAGATACTATTTCCAGAGAGATTTGTATATGTGTCTGCAGGTGTATATGGACATTCTAGCTTGGGGCTATCTTAAACCAAGTTCAAGATAATGAGCTTCCCTGGATAGGTGAAGCTCATTTAATCCCTGGGTGATTAAACCCCGACTTCAAGTCACTGAGGGATTTATTTTTAACTTGAGGCTGTAGCACTTCAGATCCCTGCTTTATGTGTGGCGAGGTTATCACACACTGCTCTTCTCCCCCTGCCCCACTTTCCAACACACACACAAAGGCTCTGGGTTTCTCTTCTGTCTCCTCCTTGAGAAGTAACTAGGGACACAATTTCTTAACTTTCTCCTGGATCAGCAAAAATGCCTTCACAATGGAGATTTTGGGGAAGATGGAGTAAGGAGCACTAGGAATCTGTCTCACCACCTTGACAACAGTCTCACTGGCACAATCTGATGTAACATTTGAAATGAACTCTGTAGAGTCTGTTGGCTTGCAACATCTAGGAAAGGACTGGACAATTTGAGTAAATTTAAACTTTTAGTTTGACAGCAGCTACCCACCTCCTAGGCTTCCCAGGTGACTCAGTGGTAGAGAATCCATCTCCCAATGCAGGAGACTCTGGTTTGATCCCTGAGTTGGGAAGATAACCCTCGGGGAAGAATTGGCAACCCACTCCATCATTCTTGCCAGAAAAATTCCATGGACAGAGGAGCCTGGTGTATAGCCACGGATTATAGTCCATGGGGTCGTAAAGAGTTGGACGTGACTGAGTGAGCATGTGTGCGCGTGCACGTGCACTTCCAATCCCTCAGCCCGTGGCAGGTGGCCCTGCGTGTATTCCTGGAGCAGCTTGTGCATGGCTTGTGGGAGCCAGGGTGGGCAAGAAGGATTGGATTGTCCAAACATCAGGGGTCTGTGTTCTGATTGCTGCTGCTGATGAGGCAGGTATCTCACTACATTGGTTGCAAGTCCCTCCCTCTCTGGCCGAAGCAATGTCCTTGGGATTTAGAGGCTCAATGCCCTTTCCTTCTTCATTTTTTTCTTTCTTCCCTTTGGGAACCAGACATTAAAGACTAGGACACTGAAAAAATAAACACAAAACCCCCTGCATATGTGGAGGAAATTAGAAAATCACTATGCATGCCCAAGGAATGGCACAGGTTCAGAAGAGATCTGAGAAGACCTTTTAAGTTTACACCTCAGGCTGATCCTCAGCATGGAGACAGTCAACAATGAAAAACCACAGCAGAAAACATAGCAGGCCCTGGGGAAGGGAAATCAACTGATTTCCAAAATTATCACATTGTTAGACTTAAATGTTTCAGTTCAGTTCAGTTCAGTCAGTCGTGTCTGACTCTTTGTGACCCCATGAGCAGCACGCCAGGCCTCCCTGCCCATCACCAACTACCGGAGTTCACTCAAACTCAGGTCCATTGAGTCGGTGATGCCATCCAGCCATCTCATCCTCTGTCGTCCCCTTCTCCTGCTGCCAATCCCTCCCAGCATCAGGGTCTTTTCCAATGAGTCAACTCTTCACATGAGGTGGCCAAAGTATTGGGAGTTTCAGCTTTAGCATCAATCCTTGCAATCAACACCCAGGACTGATCTCCTTTAGGATGGACTGGCTGGATCTCCTTGCAGTCCAAGGACTCTCAAAAGTCTTTTCCTATACCACAGTTCAAAAGCCAGAAGGAAAAACATAAATACAGTATACTAACGCATATATATGGAATTTAGAAAGATGGTAACAATAACCCTGTGTACGAGACAGCAAAAGAGACACTGATGTATAGAACAATCTTATGGACTCTGTGGGAGAGGGAGAGGGTGGGAAGATTTGGGAGAATGACATTGAAACATGTAAAATATCATGTAAGAAACGAGTTGCCAGTCCAGGTTCGATGCACGATACTGGATGCTTGGGGCTAGTGCACTGGGACGACCCAGAGGGATGGTATGGGGAGGGAGGAGGGAGGAGGGTTCAGGATGGGGAACACATGTATACCTGTGGCGGATTCATTTTGATATTTGGCAAAACTAATACAATTATGTAAAATTAAAAAAAAAAAAAAAAAAAAAGCATCAATTCTTCAGCACTCAGCTTTCTTCACAGTCCCAACTCTCACATCCATACACGACCACTAGAAAAACTGTAGCCTTGACTAGACAGACCTTTGTTGGCAAAGTAATATCTCTGCTTTTTAATATGCTATCTAGGTTGGTCATAACTTTCCTTCCAAGGAGTAAGCCTCTTTTAATTTCATGGCTGCAGTCACCCATCTGCAGTGATTCTGGCACCCAAAAAAATAAAGTGACAGTTTCCCCATCTATTTCCCACGAAGTGATGGGACCAGATGCCATGATCTTTGTTTTCTGAATGTTGAGCTTTAAGCCAACTTTTTCACTCTCCTCTTTGACTTTCATCAAGAGGCTTTTTAGTTCCTCTTCACTTTCTGCCATGAGGGTGGTGTCATCTGCATATCTGAAGTTATTGATATTTCTCCTGGCAGTCTTGATTCCAGCTTGTGCTTCTTCCAGCCCAGCGTTTCTCATGATGTACTCTGTATAAGATAAATAAGCAGGGTGACAATATACAGCCTTGACGTACTTTTCCTATTTGGAACCAATCTGTTGTTCCATGTTGCTTCCTGACCTGCATATAGGTTTCTCAAGAGGCAGGTCAAGTGGCCCATCTCTTTCAGAATTGTCCACAGTTTATTGTGATCCACACAGTCAAAAGCTTTGGCATAGTCAATAAGGCAGAAATAGATGTTTTTCTGGAACTCTCTTGCTTTTTCCATGATCCAGCGGATGTTGGCAATTTGATCTCTGGTTCCTCTGCCTTTTCTAAAACCAGCTTGAACATCTGGAAGTTCACGGTTCACATATTGCTGAAGCCTGGCTTGGAGAATTTTGAGAATTGTGCAGTAGTTTGAGCATTCTTTGGCATTGCCTTTCTTTGGGATTGGAATGAAAACTGACCTTTTCCAGTCCTGTGGCCATTGCTGAATTTTCCAAATTTGCTGGCATATTGAGTGCAGCACTTTGACAGTGTCGTCTTTCAGGATTTGAAATAGCTCATCTGGAATTCCATCCCCTCCACTAGCTTTGTTTGTAGTGATGCTTTCTAAGGCCCACTTGACTTCACATTCCAGGATGTCTGGCTCTAGGTGAGTGATCACACCATCGTGATTATCTGGTTTACAACAAAAAATGACAAGGCATACAAAGAAAGGAGAGTATGGCCTATTCAAAGGGAAAAAGTGAATCAACAAAAACTATCCCTGAGTGAGACCACATGGTAGACTCCTAGACCTAACCATTTTAAAGATTCTCAAAGAACTAAAACAAGTTGGAGAAAGTCAAGAAAACTAAGTATGAACAAAATGGAAATATCAGGAAAAAGAAAACCTCAAACCAAAAAGAAATTCTAGAGCTGCAAAGTACAATAACTGAAATGAAAATTCATTAGCAGGATTCAAAGGTAGATTTGCAGGCAGAAAAAAAAATTAGTGAATTTGAAGGTAGGGCCATTGAAATAACTGAGTCTGAGGAACAGAAAGAGAAGAGTTTACAGAAACAGTGAACAGGGCCTTAAGGGACTTAGGTGACATCATCAAGTGGGCCAACATATGCATAAGCATATGAAAATGCTCAGTATTGTAATTAGTAGAGAAATGCAAATCCAAGACACAATGAGATACTATACCTCACACCCATTAGGATGGCTACCATCAAAACAAAATAATTTTTGATAAGGCTGTGGAGAAAGTGAAACCTCTATGCACCGTTAGAAGAAATGTAAAATTCAGTGTCCACTGTGGACAACAGTATAGCAGTTCCTCAGAAAATTCAAAATTACCATATGATCCAAAATTCTACTTCTGGGTATATACCCAAAAGAATTCAAAGTAGGATCTCAAATCGATTTGTACACCATGTTCTCACCGTAACATTATTCAGAAGAATGAAAACATGGAAGCAGCTCAAGTGTCATTGACAGATTAATGGAAAGCAAAATGTGATGTGTGTGTAACACACAGTGGAATATTATTCAGCCTCAGAAAGGAAGGAAATCCTGACACATTCTACAACATTGTTGACGATATTATGCTAAGTGGAATAAATTAGAAATGGACAAATAGTGTATGATTCTATGAGAATTACCTCAAGTAATCAAAATGAGAGACAAAAAGTACACTAATGGTTGCAGGGGCTGGAGTAGGGGGAGAAATGGAGAATTCCTGTTTAATGAATATGAGAGTTTCAGTTTTGCAAGATAGATTTCTGGAGGTGAATGATGGTGATGATTGAACAATACGAATGTACTTCACTCTTAGAAATTGTTTTAAAAGTAGTTAAGATGGTAAATTTTATAACAGCTTAAAATCTTTATCAGCTTTAAAAAAGCCTTCAGGGAAGAATAGCTTTGGATGCTGGAGCTACTTCTCTGGGTTCTTGCTTTCTGATTTTGGACACTCATAAATTGTGAAGAGATTGATTTGAATAGCCTTGCACATCATTACCAAAAGCAGAAGTTCCCTCAATCCATTCTGAACCTTTCTGTCTGCTTAATTTGTGTCTTATACTTTCTTTCCTCCCATTATCCAAGGTAAGACACATTTCCAACCTGTAGATTATTACATTCATATTTAATGTCCAGTATTAATTAGTTTTATTACTACACTTAAGATCCTAGGAAGGGACCAAGAAGTTGTTGAAACTGCAAACATTGACTCAGGGTAAACTAGTTACACTTCTCATTTGTAGTTGGAAGGGACCTCTGGGAGAGATTTAGTTCAGCCCATTCATTTACAGACAAAGAAATTAAGATCTAGAAAAATTAAATAGCTAGTGGCAGACGTAGAAAGTAGAATTCTATCCTCTTTTTTAGTAAAGGATTATTTCAGAAAAAATGTTATTAAATTTCAAACAGTGGTACTTCAATTATTTACATGTGGATAATGAGATTTTCCCGACTAAATTCAGTTGCTCAGTCTTGTCTGACTCTTTGTGATCCCATGGAATGCACTAAAATTTACTCCCAATTGAGTAAAAGGACCATGGACAATTTGAGGAATTCTGAACTGAAGAAAGTAGTACAGTTTTTCTCAGAGCCCTATGTTACCATGGACTACAAATTTCCAAGAGTGATGGGAAATTTCTTAAACTTTCTTAAATATTAAACTATTTCCCCCAGAAAATCTTAGTCTAGATTGTACAGAACACATTTTTGAGACCTGATATTTTAGACCAGCAGAGCCCAAAGTATTTGGCACCAGGGACTGGTTTCGTGCAAGACAATTCTTCCATGGACTGCAGAAGCAGGGGTGGCTTCAGGAGGATTTAAGCACCTGGCATTTATTGTGCATTTTTTTTCTATTATTACATTAGCTCCATCAGATCAGAGGTTGGGGACCCCTGTGTTAGACAATCTCTCTCTCTCTCTCTCTCTCACACACACACACACACATATAATTATTTTTATACAGACAACTTGTTTTACCTACTCAAAAATGGAAGTCAATTTATTAAAATTACTCACTTCTAAAGAAGAGCCTGAATACTTTTCTAGGCATTCTACCTAGTCAGTTCTATAAGTTAGTTATCTGCTAATTGCTTTATGTGTATAAAGCTATTTTTAAAATTCAGCTTTACCAGATCAGCAAAGGACAATCAAGTCAATATCAATGAAAGGATTCTAAAGATGCCCTCTAAAGGAAACACTTCTTTTGCCCAGAGAATAGATACTATGGAGAAATGGAGCCAATATTTTTTAACTTAGATAAAACTTTCACTTCTAGAATAGTAAAAAATTATTTTTCTAACTTGACCTAGTGAAGAGTGGATAACACCTTCAATTTGGATCTTTCAATGTCTAACTGCACTTTGAGTATAACAGATATTTAGCCATCAGTGAAAATATCAAACCATTTTAAAATTTATTAAAGCTTATGTCACTACTTATAGGCATATTCATGATTTTTTGTTATAAACTGGAAAATATATTTATACTAAGAGCTTACATGGCATTTTGAAAAGTGGAAAAGTCGTCAACCTGTGATCCAAAAACAAGAAATCCTAACTGAGCGTAAGCAAAGAATATTATAAAAAACATGATAGCAAATCCTATTATGTCTTTGATACATCGTGACAAGGTTGATGACAGCTGAGACATTGTCTTATTAAAGCTTATGAATTTGAATATCTGAAAAAGAACAAAATTAATTGAGATAGAATACTAAAGATTATACTTAGAGTAAGTTAATTTCAGAAGAAATCTGCTTCAAATTAAGAGAGATGCTTAATGATGGTCAAGGATGTTTGAGGATTTGCCAGCAATCATCACAAAGCCAAACTACTTTTAAAAATTACTGTATAGTTAAGAGTATCTTTTTTTTTTCCCATAACTTTGTAGTTTGAGTTCTTATTATCTAATGTAATAAAGTGAAGTCGCTCAGTCATGACCAACTCTTTGCAACCCCATGGACTGTAGCTGCCAGGCTCCTCCATCCATGGGATTTTCCAGGAAAGAATACTGGAGTGGGTTGCCATTTCCTTCTCCAGGGGATCTTCCCAAGCCAGGGATCGAACCTGGGTCTCCCACACTGCAGGCAGACTCTTTACCATCTGAGC
Organism: Bos indicus; assembly: GCF_029378745.1. Taxonomy (NCBI): domain Eukaryota; kingdom Metazoa; phylum Chordata; class Mammalia; order Artiodactyla; family Bovidae; genus Bos; species Bos indicus. The sequence goes on along the minus strand of NC_091766.1, from coordinate 49,078,063 downwards.
CACCAGGGAAGGCTTTTATCTAATGTAATAAAACATATCTAATCTGTTATATCTGATAAAATATAAATACCTTTATCCATGCAAAGAAGATGGTTATGGCAATTATGTTGTTGTAATAAATGTGCCAGTATGCAAGAAAATAGAAATCTGAATATTTTTCAGTATTTCTTAACAGTCGTCCAATCATGCGATAAATTTGCATATTAGAGTATAAGCTGAAGAAAACAGTCGAAAAACATAACTAAATGGGAAAATAAGAAGAGTTAGATATCATTTCTACCTCTAAATGTGTAGCCTATAAACAAATACATGAAAAACTTCATCAGAAGTTCAACCAAAAGGAAAGGATAAGACAACTTTATTTATTTATTTATTTATTTTTTAACCCCATGGACTGTAGCCCTCCAGGCTCCTCCATCCATGGGATTTTCCAGGCAAGAGTACTGGAGTGGGTTTCCATTTCCTTCTCCAAAGACATAACTTTAATGTAGCATAATTATCATAAAAGTAACAAAATATTGGCTATATATATTGGAAAATCTATATGCCTTTTTGTTTCTTTGAGGCATAAAACACAAATATATAAAATGATTATATAATTCTGACTAGGCTATAAGAGTTTTTGCTCCATTTAACTACATGATACCTAAGAGTTTAATTTTTTTCACTCTTAAGAAAAATTTTTTTACAGTTCCAAAAAAATAACCCCCTTTAGGACTCTTTAACAATGTTTTAAAAATTAAGGTTTTATTGAAGGATAATTGCTTTACAGACTTTTGTTGTTTTCTGTCAAACCTCAAAAAGAATCAGCCATAGGTATACATATCAGTTCAGTTCAGTCCCTCAGTCGTGTCCAACTCTTTGCGACCCCATGGACTGCAGCATGCCAGGCCTCCCTGCCCATTACCAACTCCCAGAGTTTACTCAAACTAATGTACATCGAGTCAGTGATGCCATCCAACGATCTCATCCTCTGTTGTCCCCTTCTCCCGCCTTCAGTCTTTCCCAGCATCAGGATATTTTCAAATGAGTCAGTTCTTCGCTTCAGGTGGTCAAAGTATTGGAGCTTCAGCTTCAGCATCAGTCCTTCCAATGAATATTCAGGACTGATTTCCTTTAGGATGGACTTGTTGGATCTCCTTGCAATCCAAGGGACTCTCAAGAGTCTTCTCCAACACCACAGTTCAAAAGCATCAATTCTTCAGTGCTCAGCTTTCTTTACAGTCCAACTCTGACATCCATACATGACTACTGGAAAAACTATAGCTCTGACTAGATTGACTTTTGTTGGCAAAGTAATGTCTGCTTTTTAATATGCTGTCTAGGTTGGTCATAACTTTTCTTCCAAGGAGCAAGCATTTTTAAATTTCATGGCTGCAGTCACCATCTGCAGTGATTTTGGAGCACCCCAAGAATAAAGTCGCTCACTGTTTCCATTGCTTCCCCATTTATTTGCCATGAAGTGATGGGACCAGATGCCATGATCTTAGTTTTTTGAATGTTGAGTTTTAAGCCAACTTTTTCACTTTGATCAAGAGGCTCTTTAGTTCTTCCCTTTCTGCAATAAGTGTGATGTCATCTGCATATCTGAGGTTATTGATATTTTTCCCGGCCATCTTGATTCCAGCTTGTGCTTCATCCAGCCCAGCATTTCTCATGATGTACTCTGCATGTAAGTTAAATAAACACGGTGACAATATACAGCCTTGATGTACTCCTTTCCCAACTTGGAACCAGTCTGTTGTTCCATGTCCAGTTCTAACTGTTGCTTCTTGACCTGCATATAGATTTCTCAGGAGGCAGGTAAGGTGGTCTGATATTCCCATCTCTTGAAGAATTTCCCACAGTTTGTTGTGATCCACACAGTCAAAGGCTTTGGCGTAGTCAATAAAGCAGAAGTAAATGTTTTTCAGGAACTACTTTGCTTTTTCCATGATCCAACAGATGTTGGCAATTTGATCTCTGTTTCCTCTGCCTTTTTAAAATCCAGGTTGACCATCTGGAAGTTCACGGTTCATGTACTATTGAGGCCTGGCTTGGAGGATTTTGAGCATTATTTTGCTTGTGTGTGAGATGGGTGCAGTTGTGCACAGTTTGAGCATTCTTTGGCATCGCCTTTCTTTGGGATTGGAATGAAAACTGACCTTTTCCAGTCCTGTGGCCACTGCTGAGTTTTCCAAATTTGCTGGCATATTGAGTGCAGCACTTTTATAGCATCATCTTTTAGGATTTGAAATAGCTCAACTGGAAATCCATCACCTCCACTAGCTTTGTTCGTAGTGATGCTTCCTAAAGATCACTTGACTTCACATTCCAGGATGTCTGGCTCTAGGTGAGTGACCACACCATTGTGATTATCTGGGTCGTGAACATCTTTTTTGTGTAGTTCTGTGTATTCTTGCCATCTCTTGTTAATATCTTCTGCTTCTGTTAGGTCTGTACCATTTCTGTCCTTTATTGTGCCCATCTTTGCATGAAATGTTCCCTTGGTATCTCTAATTTTCTTGAAGAGATCTCTAATCTTTCCCATTCAATTGTTTTCCTCTATTTCTTTTCATTGATCACTGAGGAAAGCTTTCATATTTCTCCTTTCTATTCTTTGGAACTTTGCATTCAAATGAATATAGATTTCCTTTTCTCCTTTGCCTTTCACTTCTCTTCTTTTCACAGCTATATAAATAAGACCTCCTCAGACAGCCATTTTGCCTTTTTGCATTTCGTTTTCTTGGGGATAGTCTTGATCCCTGTCTTCCTGTATATCACAAGCCTCCATCCATAGTTCTTCAGGCACTCTGTCAGATCTAATCCCTTGAATCTATTTCTCACTTCTGCTGTATAATCATAAGGATTTGATTTAGGTCATACCTGAATGGTCTAGTTGTTTTCCCTACTTTCTTCAATTTCAGTCTGAATTTGGCAATAAAGAGTTCATGATCTGAGCCACAGTCAGCTCCCAGTCTTGTTTTTGCTGACTGTATAGAGCTTCTCCATCTTTGGCTGCAAAGAATATAATCAATCTGATTTTGGTGTTGACCATCTGGTGATGTCCCTGTGTAGAGTCCTCTCTTGTGTTGTTGGAAGAGGGTGTTTGCTATGACCACTGTGTTCTCTTGGCAAAGTTCTATTAGCCTTTGCCCTACTTCATTCTGTACTCCCAAGGCCAAATTTGCCTTTTACTCCAGGTATCTCTTGACTTCCTACTTTTGCATTCCAGTCCCCTATAATGAAAAGGACATCTTTTTTGGGTGTTAGTTCTAGAAGGTCTTGTAGGTCTTCATAGAACCGTTCAGCTTCAGCTTCTTCAGCACTTCTGGGCAGGGCATAGACTTGGATTACTGTGATATTGAATGGTTTGCCTTGGAAACAAACAGAGATCATTCTGTCGTTTTTGAGATTGCATCCAAGTACTGCATTTCAGACTCTTTTGTTGACTATGATGGCTACTCCATTTCTTCTAAGGGATTCTTGCCCATAATAGTAGATATAATGGTCATCTGAGTTGAATTTACCCATTCCAGTCCATTTTACTTCACTGATTCCTAAAATGTCGATGTTCACTCTTACCATGTCCTGTTTGACCACTTCCAATTTGCCTTGATTCATGGACCTAACATTCCAGGTTCCTATGCAATATTGCTCTTTACAGCATTGAACTTTACTTCCATCACTAGTCACATCCACAGCTGCGTGTTGTTTCTGCTTTGGCTCCGTCTCATTCTTTGTGGAGTTATTTCTCCACTGATCTCCAGTAGCATATTGGGCACCTGCTGACCTGGGGGGTTCATCTTTCAGTGTCCTATCTTTTTGCCTTTTCATACTGTTCATGGGGTTCTCACGGCAGGAATACTGAAGTGGTTTGCCATTCCCTTCTCCAGTGGTATACATATATTCCACCCTTTTGAAACTCCCTCCCACCTCCTTCCCCATCTCACCCCTCTAGGTTAATACAGAGCCCCTGTTTGAGTTTCCCTAGCCATATAGCAAATTCTTGTTGGCTATTTAATTTACATATGGTAATGTAAGTTTCCATATTACTCTCTCCATACATCTCACCCTCTCCTCCCCTCTCCCCATGTCTATAAATCTATTCTCTATGTCTTTTTCTCCACTTCTGCCCTGTAAATAAATTCTTCAGTACCATTTTCTAGATTCTGTATATATGCATTAGAATACAATATTTATCTTTCCCTTTCTGACTACTTCACTCTGTATAATAGGTTCTTGGTTCATTCACCTCATTAGAACTGACTCAAATGCATTCCTTTTTATGGCTAAGTAAGATTCTATTGTGTATTTGTACCAAAACTTCTCCATCCATTCATCTGTCGATGGACATCCAGGTTGCTTCCATGTTCTAACTATTGTAAATAGTGATGCAATTAACAATGGGACACATGTTTCTTTTTCAGTTTTGGTTTCCTCAGGGTATATGCCTAGGAGTGGGATTGCTGGGTCATATGGTGGTTTTATTCCTAGCTTTTTAAGGAATCTCCATACCGTCTTCCATAGTGGCTGTATCAGTTTACATTCCCACCAACAGTGCAAGAGTGTTCCCTTTTCTCCACACCCTCTCCAGCATTTATTGTTTGTAGACTTTTTGATGATGGCCATTCTGACCGCTGTGAGGTGATATCTCATTGTAGTTTTGATTTGCATTTCTCTAATAATGAGCGATGTTGAGCATCTTTTCATGTATTTGTTAGTTATCTGTATGTCTTCTTTGGAGAAATGTCTATTTACGTCTTTCTCCCACTTTTTGATTGGGTGGGTTGTTCTTCTGGCATTGTGTTGTATGAGCTGCTTGTGTATTTTGGAAATTAATCCTTTTTCAGTTGTTTCATTTGCTATTATTTTCTCCCATTTTGAGGGTTGTCTTTTCACCTTGCTTATAGTTTCCTTTGCTGGGTAAAAGCCTTTACGTTTAATCAGGTCCCACTTGTTTACTTTTGTTTTTATTTCCATTACTCTAGGAGGTGGATCATAGAGGAGCTTGCTTTGATTTATGTCATTGACTGTTCTGCCTATGTTTTCCTCTAAGAGTTTTATAGTTTCTAGTCTTACACTTAGGTCTTTAATCCATTTTGAGTTTATCTTTGTATATGGTGTGAGGAAGTGTTCTAATTTCATTCTTTTACATGTAGCTGTCCAGTTTTCCCAGCACCATTTATTGAAGAGGCTGTCTTTGCCCCATTGTATATTCTTGCCTCCTTTCTCAAAACTAAGGTACCCATAGGAGCATGGGTTTATTTATGGGCTTTCTATCTTGTTCCATTGGTCTATATTTCTGTTTTTATGCCAGTACTATACTGTCTTGATGACTGTAGTTTTGTAGTATAATCTGAGGTCAGGAATGTTGATTCCTCTAGCTCCATTCTTCTTTTTCAAGACTGCTTTGGCTATTTGGGGTCTTTTGTGTTTCCATATAAAATTTTTTGTTCTAGTTCTGTGAAAAATGTTGGTAAATTGATAGGGATCACATTGAATCTGTAGTTTGGATTTGGTAGTATAGTCATTTTCACAGCATTGATTTTTCCTACCCAGGAACATGGAATATCTCTCCATCTGTTTATGTCATCTTTGATTTCTTTCATTAGTGTCTTATAATTTTCTGTGTACAGTTCTTTTGTCTCCTTAGGTAAGTTTATTTGTAGATATTTAATTCTTTTTGTTGCAATGGTGAATGGGATTGATTCCTTAATTACTCTTTATGATTTTTCATTGTTGGTGTATAGAAATGGTGATTTCTGTGTATTGATTTTATATCCTGCAACTTTGCTAAATTCACTAACTAGCTCTAGTAATTTTCTGATCCTATCTTTAGGGTTTTCTATGTGCAGTATCATGTCATCTGCAAACAGTGAGAGCTTTACTTCTTCTTTTCTGATCTGGATCCCTTTTATTTCTTTTTCTTCTCTGATTGCTGTAGCTAGGACTTCCAGAACTATGTTGAATAGCAGTGGTGAAAGTGGACACCCTGTGTTGTTCCTGATCTTAGGGGGAATGATTTCAGTTTTTCATCATTGAGAATGTTTGCTGTAGGCTTATCATATATATGGCCTTTAGTATGTTGAGGTAGGTTCCTTCTATGCCCATTATTTGAAGAGTTTTAATCATAAATGGGTGATGAATTTTGTCAAAGGTTTATTCTGCATCTTTTGAGATTATCATATGTTTTTTAATCTTTCAGTTTATTAATATGGTATATCACATTGATTGATTTGCATATATTGAAGAATCCTTGCATCCCTGGAATAAACTTAACTTGATCATGGTGTATCAGCTGTTTGATGTGTTGCTTAATTCTGTTTGCTAAAATTTTCTTGAGGATATCTGCATTTATATTCATCAGTGATATTTGCCTGTAGTTTCCTTTTTTTGTGTTGTCTTTGTCTGGTTTTGGTATCAGGGTGATGGTGGCCTCGTAGAATGAGTTTGGAAGTGTTCCTTCCTCTGCAGTTTTTTGAAGGAGTTTTAGAAGGCTAGGCATTAGCTCTTCTTTAAATATTTGATAGAATTCTCCTCTGAAGCCATCTGGTCCTAGGCTTTTGTTTTCTGGGAAATTTTTGATTATAGCTTCAATTTCAGTGCTTGTAATTGGGTTGTTCATAACCTCTATTTCTTCCTGGTTCAGTCTTGGAAGATTGAACTTTTCTAAGAATCTGCCCATTTCTTCCAGATTATCCATTTTATTGCCATATAGTTGTTCACAATAGTCTCTTATAATCTTTTGTATTTCTGCATTGTCTGTTGTAATTTCTCCTTTTTCATTTCTAATTTTGTTGATTTGATTCTTTTCTCTTTTGTTCTTGATGAATCTGGCTAAAGGTTTGTCAATTTTGTTTCTCTTCTCAAAGAACCAGCTTTTAGTTTTATTAAACTTTACTATTGTTTCTTTCACTTCTTTTTCATTTACTTCTGCTCAGATCTTTATGATTTATTTCCTTCTACTGATTTTGTTGTTGTTGTTGTTTTTCCAGTTGTTTTAAGTGTAAAGTTAGGTTGTCTTTTCAATGTTTTTCTTATTTTTTGAGGTAGGATTGTATTGCTATAAACTTCCCTCTTAGAACTGCTTTTGCTACATCCCGTAGGTTTTGAGTTGTCATGTTTTCATTGTCATTTGTTTCTAAAATTTTTTTAACTTCCCTTTTGACTTCTTCAGTAACCTGTTGGTTATTTAGAAACATGTTTTAATCTCCATGGGTTTGTGTTTCTTACAGTTTTTTTCTTGTAATTGATATCTAATCTCATAGCACTGTGGTCAGAGAAGATGCTTGATACGATTTCAATTTTCTTAAATTTACTGAGGTTTGATTTGTGACTCAAGATGTGATCTATCCTGGAGAGTGTTCCATGTGCACTTGAGAAGAAAGTGTATTCTTCTGCATTTGGATGGAATGTCCTGAAGATGTCAATGAGATCCATCTCCTCTAATGTATCATTTAAGACTTGTCTTTCCTTATTAATTTTCTGTTTTGATGATATGTCCATTGGTGTGAGTGGGGTGTTCAGAGTCTCCTACTATTATTGTGTTACTGTCAGTTTCTCCTTTTATGTCTGTTAGTGATTGTCTTATGTATTGAGGTGCTCCTATGTTGGGTGCATAGATATTTACAGTTATGTCTTCCTCTTGGATTGATCCCTTGATCATTATGTAGTGTCCTTCCTTATCTCTTGTAATCTTTATTTTAAGGTCTATTTTGTCTGATATGAGGATTGCTACTCCAGCTTTCTTTTGCTTCCCATTTGCATGGACTATATTTTTCCATCCTCTCACTTTCAGTCTATATGTGTCTTTAGGTCTGAAGTGGATTTCTTGTAGACAGCATGTATATGGGTCTTGTTTTTGTATCCATTCAGCCAGTATCTGTATTTTGGTTAGAGCATTTAGTCCATTTACATTTAAAGAAATTATTGATATATACGTTCCTACTGCCATTGTCTTAATTGTTTGGGGTTGATTTTGTAGATCTTTTTCCTTCTCTTGTATTTCTTGAGTATATAAGTCCCTTTAATATTTGTTGTAAAGCTGGTTTTGTGGTACTGAATTCTCTTAACTTTTGCTTGTTTGAAAAGCTTTTTATTTCTCCAACAATTTTTGAATGAGATCCTTGCCAGGTATAGTAATCTTGGTTGTAGATTTTTCTCTTTCAGTACTTTAAATATATCCTGCCTTTCCCTTCGGGCCTGCAGAGTTTCTGCTGAAAGTGTATAGGGTTTCTGTTAAGCGAATGGGGTTCCCCTTGTATGTTACTTGTTGCTTTTCTCTTGCTGCTTTTAATATTCTTTGTGTGTTTAGTCTTTGTTAGTTTGATTAGTATGTGTCTTGGCCTGTTTCTCCTTGTGTTTATCCTGTATGGGACTCTTTGTGCCTCTTGGACTTGATTATTTCCTTTTCCATGTTGGGGAAATTTTCAACTATATAATTTCTTCAAAAATTTTCTCATACCCTTTCTTTTTCTCTTCTTCTTCTGGGACCCCTATAATTTGAATGTTGGTGCATTTGGTATTGTCCCAGAAGTCTCTGAGACTATTCTCAGTTCTTTTCATTCTTTTTACTTTATTCTGCTCTTCAGAAGTTATTTCCACCATTTTATCTTCAGCTCACTGATTCATTATTCTGCTTCAGATACTCTGCTATTGATTCCTTCTAGAGTATTTTTAATTTCAGTAATTGCGTTGTCTCTGTATGTTTATTCTTTAATTCTTCTACATCTTTGTTAATTGATTCTTGCATTTTCTTCATTTTGTTTTCAAGGTTTTTGATCATCTTTATTATCATTATTATTCTGAATTCTTTTTCAAGTAGTTTGCCTATTTCATCTTCATGTATTTGGACTTCTGTGTTTCTAGTTTGTCCTTTCTTTTGTGTAGTATTTCTCTGCCTTTTCACTATTATTATTAATTTTTTTTTTAAACTTACTGTATTTGAGGTCTCCTTTTCCCAGGCTTCAAGGTTGAATTCTTTCTTCCTTTTGCTTTGTGCCCTCCCAAGGGTGGTCCAGTGGTTTGTGTAAGCTTCATATAGGGTGAGATTTGTGCTGGGTTTTTTTGTTTGTTTTTTCTCTGATGGGCAAGGCTGAGTGAGTTGGTAATCTTGTCTGCTGGTGATTAAGTTTGTATTTTTGTTTTGTTTGTTGTTTAGATGAGGCGTCCTGCACGGGGTGCTATGGTTGGAGGATGCTGGGTCTTGTATTCAAGTGGTTTCCTTTGTGTGACTTCTCACTATTTGATACTTCCTAGGGTTAGTTCTCTGGTAGTCTAGGATCTTGGAGTCAGTGCTCCCACTCCAAAGGCTCAGGGCTTGATTTCTCCAAACTAGTTCTGAAATAATGGAACATGGAAGAATGCTGTCATCATTTGGGATTCAGTGGTTTATGGCAGGTCTGGGCGGTTGGAAACCACCAAGTGGGACTGGAGGAAGGCAGATTTGGTTGCAGCTCTTTCCAGATGCATTCCAGGTAAACAGGTGTGTGTTGGGGCTGAATAGTGAAGGGCCATGCTGGGACATCGCGATCCAATTCTTTCTTCCTGGCTTTATCCCAGAGTTTACAAATACCCCATGCAGCACACGCCACCTGACTCTGGAGGATTCTGGAGCAGGGGGTGTGCAACTGCACTTACGTGATCCAGCTCTGGGCTGGCGGCTGTGTCTAACAGTTCTTTTAGGAGAGGATTTTAGGACCAGATTATCTTTTGTCTATTATTTATCTATTATTATTATAAAGCTATATGACTGTTATAACTATTATGAAAATTTTCCTTTGACTTCTTTTCCCTAAAATACTCAGTTAAACATTTAATGCTTATGCCCTATGTTAAGCATTATTGGGGGGGGGTACCAGAAAAACTTTCAATTTGGTTTTGGGAAACAGATTTTATATATATGTATACACACACACACACACCAGGTAGAAGGCCTGGCAAGTTTGTGAAGTTCTGCCATTGGGAACAGGTGACCTGGACCTGTCTTGTCACTGTCAGGCTGAAATATATACATATATATTTATATATAATATATATACACAAATACACAGACACACACACTCAATTGGCTATAACTAAGGGCCAATAAGAGTGAAAGATCAGATTGTATAAGCCCGAATATTTGCTCATTGTTCCTAAAACCAAAATCTTACAGTTTGTCTCACTCTGCCCTCTACGTTTATTTTAGTATTTTCTAGTTATAAAAACTGGCAGTCTTTGGAGCTTCTTTCAAGGACTATTCCCCCAATCCTGGTGGCACCTCTGCACCTACAAGCTACCCCTTCTGGCTTCTCAAACCTTATCCCCACCTTCAGTATTCTGCCTAGGCTTGTCTTTTACCTGTTTAAAAATTCAGGATAGCAGATTTAGGCAATGTAGAAGAATACATTTTGAAGGACCTTTCCCCCAAATAATCTTTATTTTCAACACATTCCTGTAAGGAATACATATTTTTGGGTGGGAATAGGGAGACTTAACTGTGCCAATTAAATCATAATACCTATGAAATCACCTATTCCTCTAGGTTTATGCTAGTCCTCACAAGGACCAAATCAGAGAAAAAAAAGACTTCTACCTTTTGGAGGCACACCATTAATATCTACTTTGACAGTTCATTTTATGGTTGATACTTACAGCTTTTAGAATAAATCCCAGATGAATAGAAAATTCTACTTTTTTTTTTTTTTACAGCTCCCTCATTTGTGAGTTCAGATGTGATTTCTATCAACCATATCTGTGAAAATATACTTACCACCAAAAGTAATAATTCTAGCCAGTTCCAAATACTTTTGAAATAGGCAAATTTAAATTCTTTCAGTTTTTTGATTTCTTGTATTGTGAAGACAATAATAAAAATACAAAATATGATTTCACAGGAAGCAATAAAATAATCATAGAAGCTAACGTATCTGAGGAGCTTCACAGAGTAAAACTGCCATGAAGTAAGTATTCCTCCAGTTGCAGGGAATTCTGCCACCAATCTGTAAAATGAGGTTTGTGAAAGTAACTGCATTTCAAGAATTTATATTTCAGTACCTAACTCGATTGAAATTTCCAGTCAGTGATGTTGTATACTTTAATAGTTATTTTGTACAAAATATGTTTTCTCAGGGTAACAGGCTCAAAAAATTCTTGTGGATTTACTTCTTTTTTAATGCTCCACTTTTTTTTTTTGGTGTTCTGAAAATTTACAGTGGTCAAAGACCAGTGTAAATGAGAAAGAAAGAAAGATGTGACGTTACATTCATTTTACTCTATGTTTTGATTGCTCATTCATAACTGGGCTGCTAATTTATCCCCACAGAATGAGGGGTGATGTTCAAGAACATGCTGTACTGTTAGTTACTGTTATTATTCAGGGCTCCCTAAATATTTAAGAGGAGGGAAATACACTCTCCCCCTTTAGCTTATCAGAGATACTTCTTGCTTCTAAATCTCAAGATAACATACTATACTAAAGCCAATGTTTTCTGTTTAACTTTAGGCACTGGATTTTGGATGCAAAGATCTATATGCAAGTAGAAGTATAAAAATTACTTCAGTACCAAATATAAAAAGATTTTTAGGTAATTCCCTGTATTCCTAGTTTTTTCCATAACTGCAGGTAATTAAGAATTGGCAGTAATTCAAGGAACCCGGGATCTCTATCACAAATTCATAATGTAATTATTCCTACCTGAAGGTGTTAGCAAATCTTATTGGTACAGGAATAAGGTGCTGCCCCCCTCAACCCCAAAAATACCTCACCAAAATCAAGAACAAAACATCCAGTTAACAAATAGAAAACAGGAATTTTTTTCACCTTGCATATAGTCAGTGTACAAATTTGAGCAAGTGAGTGAAGTGAAAGAAACTTAGTATTTTGACCTGAAGTGTAGACTAGTAAACAAAAAGCAAAAAATGATGAGCATTTAGTTTGCCAGATATGTGTACAAAAGGAAAATAAGTGGATAAGGTCATAGTGTAAGCAATATGCTCCCATACAACTATTGATTATACTACCAGTTAAAAGTTTCAAAATCTGCTGAAATTTCTAAAAAACATTTTAAAAGATAAATAAAAAGCATGAAACCTAGAGACAGAAAATATGGACTTAATGTAGTATTACAAGGAGTTCTTCGTATGACTGTAAGCCAATTACCCCATTGTTTCTATTCTTATTTAGGACATTGGAGTGATTTGTATTCTTTACTTTATCCCTACCAGGACTATCGGGAAAGGTGAATACTGTTGGTAAGAAGGTGATTCCCTGAAAGAAAATACTATAACATGCTGCTGACAGTAATTCATTTGCTTTCATTTTATACATTTTAAAGGCTGTGACCATCTTTCACCATCACTGTTGCACAAGGGCCAAGTTCCCCAGTCAGAGTAAAGGCTGATTCCATATTCCATTCAGAAGAAAAATGTAAAACTCAAGAGAAAAAAGTGGCTTACTGACTTCATTATCCTATTCCTTATTATCATTATCCTATTCCTCCTTTCTAACAGAACCTTAATTGTATCAGGCATTCACCCATTCCCAGATGGCTTAGAAGCTAATTCAGTCCCCAGGCAGATTCAATCACAGTAATGGTATTTGCTTTGCCAGTCCTCAGGCCTAAGCCAAATAGTATGGTCCGGGTTAGGCGGATTATCTAAGATAATCAGACCTACAGAAATAATTTTTTTCTCTTCGGCTGTTTCCTCCTCCTCCTCGTGAGAGGGGATGTCTCTCATTCTTTTCTTGGGTCCAACGGGTTAGCCCTGGCATGTTATTCTCATGCAATAGCAGGAGTGCGAGAGAGCAAGTTTTAATGTACAAACCCCTTTCAAATTTCTGCTTGTATCATGCGTGTGTGCATGCTAAATCACTTCAGTTGTATCAAACTCTTTGTGACCGTATGGACTGTAGCCTGCCAGGTTCCTCTGTCCATGGGATTCTCCAGGCAAGGATACTGGAGTGGGTTGCTATGCCTTCCTCCAGCAGATCTTCCCGACCCAGGGATCAAGCCCATGTCTCTTATATCTCCTGCATTGGCAGGCGGGTTCTTTACCACTAGTGCCACCTGGGAAGCCCTTGCTTTTGTCATATATGCTGACATTCCATTGACCAAAGAAAGTCACATGGTGGAGTCTAGTATCTAGTTCTGGGGTATTTCACCCTGCCCTGGGTGACAGGGTACTACAAGTTTACATGGCAAAGATGTGAAGAATTGGGGCCATTTGCAAATCACTGTCGGCTATAATCATGTCTAGGATGTTGGCTGCTGTTATATATTGTTTGAATCTTAAATTGTTCATTCTTGAGACAAAAATTAATAACTTAATAAAGAAGCTCATTGTGAAAGGAAATCAACAGATTTGAATGATCTGATTTAAAGGAAGAAATCGTTAGGGCTAAATCTTAGATTTGTTCAGCTGCAGAATGACAAGAAATAAGGCTATATATTCTTAAGTAATATAAAACTAACCTACTGTATGTAATTCTTCATGTTCTGCAATATATCCTGAAAGAGTAAAACAATGAATATGATATTGCTTTTTCTTCATCATTATTGGAGGAACTACATTATATTTATATTGGAACTTATGATTTTAATCTCAGTACAAACATGCACAAACTGGAAACTCTAATGAGGGCTCTGGATGCCTTTTAAATTCAATATACTAAGAGGTCTTGAGTCACTCACCTGATAATGCAGAATAGATTTACATTAGCATTGTATACTGAAAAATCAATAAAAATAACTCGAGTCCCTCTTGTGATCCAGCTGTTCATTCGGAGGTTAATGAACTTGTTTAGGGTTTCAGATTTTGATTTTGATAAAGTGAAAATATACCCCCCATTTTGGTAAACACCAACAAATCCCCAGTGCCAAGGGGAGTTCGTACGAGGAGAAGAGTACTTCCATCTGTTAGACATAAAAAGAATAATGGAGAGATGAGAAAGCTTGTCCGAGAATAAGATTTTAAGTTAACTTTTGGTTCAAAAGTAGTTTAAAAAAAGTAGTACTAAGTTCATAAGCATTACAGTAATTTTGAAGCAAGGTGGTGAGTTAAGGATTAAGCCAAAAGAATTAAGGTTGCATATGTTTTCATTTTTTAGTGCTTATTGTGGACAATACAAGTGCTATGAGAAAAAAACATTTTAATCCGTTGCCTCAGGGAACTTGAAATCTATAATACGATGATGAATTTTTTTTGTTAACATGTCCTTGTTGTCTTCAGTCTTTGAGGAGGACAAGAATATCCAGGGTTTTAATTCAGAAATGTCTGTCTCAGTGTGGGGAAAAAGATGCTTTACAGTTTGTCTTCTAACAATCATATACCATTTACAAATGTCCAATAAATAAAAACTTTATTACAATGTCTGTGTTGCTATATAGGTATCTTATTTTAATGAAAGTACACAAAGTACAATCTATATAAGTAAATTTTGTTTCCATTCTTTCTACTTTTAACTTAGTTGTGTGTGTGTGCTATGTGTGTTCAGTTGTGTCCAACTCTGTGACCCTTTGGACTATAGCCCGTCAGGCTCCTCTGTCCATGAGATTCTCTAGGCAAGAATACTGGATTGGGTTGCCATTTCCTCCTCCAGGGTTATCTTCCTGTCTCAGGGATTGAACCTGTGTCTCCTGTGTTTCCTACATTGCAGGCAGATTCTTTACCCCCTGAGCAGTTCAGGAAGCCCAGCGAACTTAGTGATGGGATATCAAAAAATTAAGCTTTGATTCTTCATTTCAGTTCCTATTTAGTCTCCCCAAAAAGATTTGAACAATTATCCAAAGATGCTCTGCTTAAACTTGTTTTCCTATTAGTAATACCATGTTTGCTTTCACCAGAGAAGATAAAAATGATTACACTAAGAAAAAATACTATTTAATGAAAATTCCATAGTTGTATGTTTGCACGTTTTCCACGATTGTTAAAATGAAACAAGAATGTTTGTTATGCTAACCCTCTCCTACTTCCAATTTTTAATACTAGTTTTAATTAATGAATGTTACATTTTAGAAAGAAATTGATTCGTATTTTGGTTGTTAGGAAATGACACATATTAAAAGTCTAAATCCATGTTAATTTTGGAATGTAAATTATTTGTAGTTGTTATAATTTGGAATGTTAGAATACCTAACAGATTAGTCTTGAGACCAAATTAAAATGTGTAATTAAATAATTGACTTCTCATTTTTTATTGAAAGGGAAATAGTGTGTAGTACTATTATAGCAGTATAATATTTAAGAGAATGTGTCACCATACTTAAGAACTTACATACAAAACAAGAGAATTATACAAGCACATTGTGGCCCTCAAGAACACCCAAAACTCATACAAAGAGAAAATAAGTTAACAAATCCACAAAGCAATGATCAGTCCTAGGGATACTGGGGAAGCTACTTAAGAAGGGAAATGTAGTTACTGTATTTATATTTATATAAATATAAAATAAATATTGACTAATGATTAACAAAAATTATGGTATAACCATAGGCTAAGAGGAATAGGAAGTTGGTTGGAGGAGGGAGTGGTATAAGAAGGATATATGACACACATTTTCTGTGACACAGACGATAGATATACAAAACTCTATGCATACTACATATAGTATGCATATAGTTTTATATATGTATAAAATAGTATACATATAGTATGTATATACAAAACTATATGCATACTACATACTACAGTAGCATATGCATACTATTTAGAAATATGAAGTATATATAAGAAGAAACAACTAAAAGCAGTTGCTTGTGGAATGGAAATTATAAGCAGGAAAGTGTGGACCTTTGTAAATGTTTACATCACTTTGATAAATATCAAATTCTAAAAAAGATACTTTGCCTTTATGATTTCATATGACCTTAAATGCAATGATACCAGCACCTTCCATGTTAAGGGTAGGTAGTGTCAGTGGCATTGGCAGTGGCATTTTCAATATAAAGTGTAGACATGAGTCTACTAGTACTAACCACAGCCACTTTGGAGAACAATGGCCAAAATATCTTTGGCAGGGATCATCCGATGCAGTGTCTGTAAACCTAACTGCCCCTTTTCGAGATGCTGTGCTGTGCTGAGTCGCTCAGTTCTGTCCGATTCTTTGCAATGTCATGGACTGTAGCCTGTCAGGCTCCTCTATCCATGGGAAAAGTACTGGAGTGGGTTGCCATGCCCTCCTCCAGGGGATCTTCCCAACCCAGGGATTGAACCGGGTCTCCGGGATTGAACCGGGTCTCCTGCATTGCAGGTGGATTCTTTACCAGCTGAGCCATTAGGGGAGCCCAAGAAAACTGGAGTGGGTAGCCTATCCCTTCTCCAGTAGATCTGCCTGACCCAGGAATTGAACCAGGGTCTGCTGCACTGCAGGGGGATTCTTTACCAGCTGAGCTACCAGGGAAGCCCTACTGGCAACAATACAAGATATCACTGAAGTAAGCCAGAGAGTGAGAAAGCAGCAGAGTACTTCAGAGACACTCCCTAGGAATCCCAAAAAGCATTTGGGATGTGTATGAGAGCATCTTGCCAGAGCCAGAGAAGCTGATTGAGTATTATAAAAGCAAAAATGGGCACTTTGCCTTGTGTTCAATGAGTTCCAGAAAAACATCTATTTCTGCTTTATTGACTATGCCAAAGCCTTTGACTGTGTGGATCACAATAAACTGTGGACAATTCTGAAAGAGATGGGAATACCAGACTACCTGACCTGCCTCTTGAGAAACCTGTTTGCAGGTCAGGAAGCAACAGTTAGAACTGGACATGGAACAACAGACTGGTTCCAAACAGGAAAAGGAGTACGTCAAAGCTGTATATTGTCACCCTGCTTATTTAACTTATATGCAGAGTACATCATGAGAAACGCTGGGCTAGAGGAAGCCCAAGCTGGAATCAAGACTGTCAGGAGAAATATCAATAATCTCAGATATGCAGATGACATCACCCTTATGGCAGAAAGTGAAGAAGAACTAAAGAGCCTCTTGATGAAAGTGAAAGAGGAGAGTGAAAAAGTTGGCTTAAAGCTCAACATTCAGAAAACTAAGATCATGGCATCCGGTCCCATCACTTCATGGGAAATAGATGGGGAAACAGTGAAAACAGTGTCACTTTATTTTTCTGGGCTCCAAAATCACTGCAGATAGTGATTGCAGCCATGAAATTAAAAGAGGCTTACTCCTTAGAAGGAAAGTTATGACCAACCTAGATAGTATATTAAAAAGCAGAGACGTTACTTTGCCAACAAAAGGTCCATCTAGTCAAGGCTATGGTTTTTCCAGTGGTCATGTATGGATCCGAGAGTTGGACTGTGAAGAAAGCTGAGCGCCAAAGAATTGATGCTTTTGAACTGTGGTGTTGGAGAAGACTCTTGAGAGTCCCTTGGACTGCAAGGAGATCCAACCAGTCCATCCTAAAGGAGATCAGTCCTGAGTGTTCATTGGAAGGACTGATGTTGAAGCTGAAACTCCAGTACTTTGGCCACCTGATGTGAAGAGCTGACTCACTGGAAAAGACCCTGATACTGGGAAAGATTCAGGGCAGGAGGAGAAGGGGACGACAGAGGATGAGATGGTTGGATGGCATCACCGACTCGATGGACATGGTTTGGGTGGACTCCGGAGTTGGTGATGAACAGGGAGGCCTGGAATGCTGCGGTTCGTGGGGTTGCAAAGAGTCAGACACGACTGAGCGACTGAACTGAAGTGAACACTTCATCTACCACAGCTATGGGGGAAAAACCCACTTTGTATCCTATGGTAAACAAAAAATTAACAGGTTTACTCTTCCTTTTCTCAACACTGCATCTCTGAGTCTTCCTTTGATACTATTATTGAAAGAGTTTCCTTACCTGCCATCTCTCTTGGTATCATTTAGAAAATAAATATATTTTCACAGTTGTTTGAAGATACAATGCTAAGTGCTACAAAAGTTATGTGTAATTTTACAGTACTTACTCAGTATGCTGTTTAAGGCCAAAATCAGCCGTATCTTCATTTTTAGAAGTGTATTTGTCATAACATTCATCCATCAAAGACCGAAAGAATGAATGGACTTTGCATGTGCCATTGCGGACTTTTAGTTGACGGACTCTGGGGAGTCCTAAAAGTATGTTCTCATAGTAGATGCGACTGCTGTTCTTTAAATCATACAGATTCTCATTATTGTACCATGAGTCCCAGTACAGACCATCCAAAAGGGGTCCTTCCATAAACTTCATATAGAAAAATACATGTTATGGGAAAAATATTTTCATATCAACTGTGAACAGAATCTACATTCATAATGTTATCCATAAGAATATAAAAATCAGTGATTTTGAGGACAAGTATGAAAATTATTAGCCAAGCCACCATTAATAATGGTAATGGTAGATGATGTTGATTATAATGAAGATGGTTAACATTTACTGAGTACTTTCTATGTACTGTTCTAAGCACTTAACAAGTATTAACTCATTTCTATAACCTTTCTTCTCTGATGGGTATACTGAAAACCCTTTGCCACAACATGGGCAAAGAATTTATTGGCAATTCAAGGAATTATTAACAGTAATTTTCACCATATACAATTTTAAAGTTGTAAGAACTATATCACACTGAGAACACAGGTTCTCAATAAACACTGGTTGATTATAATAGTTTGAAGAAGTGACATTTATTTTTATTCATTCCGTCAATAAATATCAAAGTCCCTATGATGTGTGCCAAAGGCTTTTTTATGCAATACCTAAAACTATTTCATCCAATCACACCTTACCTTCCAAAAGTCAGTTATGCTGCGAATAGACTTAAAGTTGGTTCTTTCTTCACCAGCTACAGATGTGTCCAAAAATAGAGATGACATAACTTTGTTTAAGTAATACATATGTGGGTTTACCATCCCAAAAGTCACTAAGGAAAAGAATTTTTTACTTTAAAATTTATGTTAAAAGAACTCAAGTTTTTATCAGGATAAAAATGTACTTGTAATTTGTTCCTAATTTTGTTTTGAAAATTCAATTTTATTTTGCTAACTATAAAAGCAACAATAAAAAAACTAAAATATAAAAATACAAAACAGGAAGAACTTTCCTTTAACCCACTACTTAAGAGTTAGGTTTGGCATATATTCTTCAGATTTTTCTAAATGCATACACAGTATAGAGAAGACAACTTTAGTTTTACAAAACTGAGACTACATTTTACATACTATCATGCAAATTGGCTTTTTTTCCAACACTGGGAGTATGCAACACAATATAGTGAGTAGTTAAGGATATGAACTTTAAAATCAAACAGAATGGTTTGAGTCCCACCATAGGGATATTTCTAACATTTTGAGAAGTGAGATAGTTCATGTGGAACACTTAAAACTATGTTTTGGCACACGATAAGATTGAAAAGAACATTAACTAGTATTCTTTCTCACTCTTTCTAGGGTAGGTGGGTAGGTTTTAGATCAGTGAAAGTGTTAGTCACTCAGTTGTGTCCAACTCTTTGCCATCCCATGGACTATTAGATCAGGATATGGACTAAATATGTCTTTCTTTTTTGCTATAAGACCTTTATTTTTAGTAATAATACATCTTCCAACATTATTCCATGGCAAACATGAACCCGTGCCATTCTTTAATGTTGCACATTATGTCATTATATACACCAAGATATTTTAAAAATCCTCTGTTGGAGATTTGTTTCCCATTCTTCCTAATTATAAAAAGGTGTTTTCTTTTTAAATCCCTGAATAATGTGATTGAGTGATTTTAAATATTTTCCATTCCCCAAATGTTCTGTAATAAGCATTTAAAAACTAATCTAAGATAACTTATGAGATGGTTAAAGCTGTTTTTTAATCAATATCTGACTCAAGCTCACTCCCACATACCAATTAATTAGTTAACTGATAAATACCGGCTTGGCCAAAAAGTTGGTATGGGTTTTTCCATATCATCTTACAGAAAAACGTGAATGAACTTTTTTGCCAGCCCAATAACTGCCATACCAACATAAGTCCAGCTTACATCTACTGTATACTGGGTCCTATAAAGACAAAATGCTCTTTAATACTGATCATGCTATTAACTCACAGATAGGAGGAATGTAGGTTGAGATGTTTTCCTGGTCCTCCCTAAAGATTTGCACTGATTTCTATCTCCTGTAACTCAGAACTAGCATATTTTACTATTAACTGTGTAACATGCTAGGGAAAAGATCAAAGTAGACATCAAGACTAACTTCTTAGGCCTTATTTGTTGTCTGACCCATTTGTAGTCTGACTAGGGTGAAGCTGATGTATCTGTATGGCTCTAAAAGAAATCAAGAATTGGCAACTCAAGGGAATAATTATATTCAAGATAGAATTGCCAATAGGAGTAATTGACTCAACCAAAGTTGAGTACGAAAGCTTTTTATTACATCTGTGACTTAAACTTGTGCCCCTTAAGAAATATGGACATAGTGTTGATCTAAATGAATTTAAAGTGTTTAAAATGTGTCAGAAATCCCTTGCATTCCTATACACTAATAATGAGAAAATAGAAAGAGAAATTAAGGAAACAATTCCATTCACCATTGCAACGAAAAGAATAAAATACTTAGGAATATATCTACCTAAAGGAACTAAAGGCCTATATATAGAAAACTATAAAACACTGGTGAAAGAAATCAAAGAGGACACTAATAGATGGAGAAATATACCATGTTCATGGATCGAAAGAATCAGTCTAGTGAAAATGAGTATACTACCCAAAGCAATTTATAGATTCAATGCAATCCCTATCAAGCTACCAACGGTATTCTTCACAGAGCTAGAACAAATAATTTCACAATTTGTATGGAAATACAAAAAACCTCGAATAGGCAAAGCTATCTTGAGAAAGAAGAATGGAACTGGAGGAATCAACCTACCTGACTTCAGGCTCTACTACAAAGCCACAGTCATCAAGACAGTATGGTACTGGCACAAAGACAGAAATATAGATCAATGGAACAAAATAGAAAGCCCAGAGATAAATCCATGCACATATGGACACCTTATCTTTGACAAAGGAGGCAAGAATATACAATGGACAAAAGACAATCTCTTTAACAAGTGGTGCTGGGAAAACTGGTCAACCACTTGTAAAAGAATGAAACTAGAGCACTTTCTAACACCATACACAAAAATAAACTCAAAATGGATTAAAGATCTAAACATAAGAACAGAAACTATAAAACTCCTAGAGGAGAACATAGGCAAAACACTCTCCGACATACATCACAGCAGGATCCTCTATGACCCACCTCCCAGAATATTGGAAATAAAAGCAAAAATAAACAAATGGGGCCTAATTAAACTTAAAAGCTTCTGCACAACAAAGGAAACTATAAGCAAGGTGAAAAGACAGCCTTCAGAATGGGAGAAAATAATAGCAAATGAAGCAACAAACAACTAATCTCAAAAATATACAAACAACTCCTACAGCTCAATTCCAGAAAAATAAATGACCCAATCAAAAAATGGGCCAAAGAACTAAATAGACATTTCTCCAAAGAAGACATACAGATGGTTAACAAACACATGAAAAGATGCTCAACATCACTCATTATCAGAGAAATGCAAATCAGAACCACTATTAGGTACCATTTCACGCCAGTCAGAATGGCTGCGATCCAAAAGTCTACAAGCAATAAATGCTGGAGAGGGTGTGGAGAAAAGGGAACCCTCTTACACTGTTGGTAGGAATGCAAACTAGTACAGCCACTATGGAGAACAGTGTGGAGATTCCTTAAAAAACTGGAAATAGAACTGCCTTATGATCCAGCAATCCCACTGCTGGGCATACACACTGAGGAAACCAGAAGGGAAAGAGACACATGTACCCCAATGTTCATCGCAGCACTGTTTATAATAGTCAGGACATGGAGGCAACCTAGATGTCCATCAGCAGATGAATGGATAAGAAAGCTGTGGTACATATACACAATGGAGTATTACTCAGCCATTAAAAAGAATACATTTGAATCAGTTCTAATGAGGTGGATGAAACTGGAGCCTATTATACAGAGTGAAGTAAGCCAGAAAGAAAAACACCAATACAGTATACTAACCCATATATATGGAATTTAGAAAGATGGTAACAATAACCCTATATACAAGACAGCAGAAGAGACACTGATGTATAGAACAGTCTTTTGCACTTTGTGACAGAGGGAGAGGGTGGGATGATTTGGGAGAATGGCATTGAAATACGTATAATATCATATATGAAACGAGTCACCAGTCCAGGTTCGATGCAGGATACAGGATGCTTGGGGCTGGTGCACTGGGACGACCCAGAGGGATGGTATGAGGAGGGAGGAGGGTTCAGGATGGGGAACACATATATACCTGTGGCAGATTCATTTTGATATATGGCAAAACCAATACAATATTGTAAAGTTAAATTAAAAAAAAATATAAATGGGGAAAAAAAATAAAATGTGTCACTATGTTTTGAGAGGTTTCAGTAGTCTGAAAGCCTTTTTTTTTTTTTTTAAATAAAACCCATGTTTTATTTTTCATCTGCAGATAACTTTAGTTCAGTGTCTTCATCTACATCTGTGTACTTACATATACATAAGTTTATTAAAAAAATAGAGTACAGTAACAACTCCTGAAGTGTGGTTCTAATTTCTACGTCCTCTCTGTAATGCAGTTTATGTTTCGGAGTTCCTGTGAGACATAAAACAAAAATTTTCCTTAATTTATAATGTACGTAAATCATAGGGATGGAAAAGCACAGGCAATTTTAGCTGTTTACACTGTGAAGGAAAGCTCCAATAGCTTCTGGTTATGTTTTTACTCTCACTTTATGAAGAAGGAATAATTAGTAAATTTTCCCATGGTGATAGTGGGCAATCATTTTATGACTGTTCATAATGAATTTTATAACCCGGATGTTTCCTCACCAGTCTTATTTTAAACTGAAAAAGCAAAATACAAACCAAACAAAATCCCCTCATCTGTCCCTAATCGTTTTTCGCCATCCGTCAACACTGCTTTGGGATGGCTGGCTCCTGTTAGAGGAGGAAAAAGGACTCTGCCTGGGATTCTGCTAAGGTCACTACTCCTTCGATCAACAAAGGCCTTCTAAGGCTGGCTCAGCGAAGGCCAATGTACAGCAAGTGGCTGCACCCAGATCCAGCTTCGTGCAAGGGCAAGGGGTGAGATGTCTCCTAGAGGCTTCACTTTTCCTGTCACACACAATGAGCCTCTCCGATTCTCAAGAAGAAGCTATGAAGGGTAACCGATCTGGAGATTATATCTCTCATCAGAAATCATGCGGGGTTACAAACTTTCTTGCAGGGTATTTCGAATTGCCAGTTCCGCCCTGCCCCACCCTAGGAGCGCCCCTCACCGCCCAGATGCCACCGGGAAGCCTCAGCCATTGCCGACTTGGACCACGACGCCCGTTTCGCCTTCCTAGGCCTTCAGAGCCTGCGCGATACTCTTGTGCACGTGCGCCCTTAGCCTGTGTGCCTGAGAGTCCTCTGACAACGCGCGCATGCGGGGCTTGAAGATGCGAATGCGCGTGCGCACTGAGGGCTGCGTGGAAGGGCTTGGCATGAGGTATGATGCCGGCCTACGCATGGCGGCGTTTGTCTCCTGTCTGTTGTCGATTTCTAAGGCAAACTTGGCGTTAGGCCTGGGCATAATCATAAAAGTCGTAGTAACTAATTATAATGGGCTACTTTTTCTTGACTATTTAATATCTGCTGGCTTGTTTAGTCTTCATACTGCCCCTTCCTGAAAGGTAGGTGTTTTGTCCTCGTATAGAGTTGAAGAGACTGAGGAGAATAAATTACTACCAAAGTCGCATTGGGGCAAGGTTTGCTCAACGCCAACGCCCGAATTGTAACGGAGACCCCTGTCCGCCTCTGCAGCTTTCAGCAACCGATACTTCCTAATTGAGAGCTGTTGCTAAAAATAGCTTCCACCCCGCTTTCCACCCAATATGGTTGAAGAGAACGTTGAAATATATATATTGGGGGAAAAAAAATCTGTTTAGCAGTGATGATGTAAAAGAGTAGGCCGAAACAGTAGTTCTTGGGAGCCCAGACTCATATCTGACACAGAAGCTTTGCAAAATGACATTTGTAAACTAGCTATAGATAGAAAACAAATTTGACTGTAAATTAAGGCATCCACAAGCCCGCCAGAATGTGAGACTGGAGGGGATTCTCACGTTGGTGAAAACGAAAATAAAAAGGAATAAACTGAAAAGCCCCAGGTTAGCCAGCTGAGAAACCCGTCAAGCTGTTTTGAAAGTAAGAAGTAAAGCCACTTTTTGTTATTCCTCTGGAAGAGATATAGAATAATGTTGATAAATGCTGTTTCATGTCAGGTAAAAAGGAAAACTAGGCCACACAGCAGCAGGGGTCAAAGACTATCAATGATAAAAGGAATAGGAGAGGTCTAGCAGAGGGCCAGCAGCCAGTGGAGTAGAGACCCGAGAAAAAGAGGGCTACTGGCCTAACTTAAAGATATACAGGATTTGCTCTTTCCTGTACTGGGACTCTCAGGCTGGAAAAATTATGTTTTCTAAAGTAATAGGTTATCTGAACTAGAAATGGAGGAGGAAACCCCCCTCCCATGTAAGTATTCAAATTTACATGAACTATAAGAATTAGGCAGAGGACTGCAGACTATTTTTAATCCATTGAGCTCAGTAATCTTGAAAAATTAGAAACCTATTTGGTTAAAACAAAACCACAATTTCAGGAGAGATAATATGCTTTAAGTTATTGTGATTGCCTTTGAGGTGCAAACATAAAAAGTCTAGTTTTGTATCAGGAGGAATAAACTGAGCTGGGAGCTTCACCAAGATAAACTGTTCTAGGATATAGTGTTGTTGCCCTTCTGGAGCTTGTTATTCACAGGTTTTGCTGAGTGTCATAAACCAGAAGTTTTATCTTAAAGATCTAGACTTTTGTGAAGAGGAGACAGTCTGTTTTAAATATTTGAAATTTTATTCTGTTTTGACATAAAACTAAGGAACACTCAGATAATCTATACCATGTTAGTATTCCCATCAGAAAAAACAGATAAAACAGTATTTAGAAAGCAGTATCAGTAAATCTTATTAAGCATTAGATGTGTTTAAAATGTTGATATTAATTTATAACCTGTAGGTGTGTGTATGACTTAAATGTTAAAATCTCACATTTGTCAAAGATCTTCTACAATTACAAATCCAGATTTTCTGTAGGCTTCACAAACCAGAGAGGTAAATAAATGTGCAGGAATCAAAGGATAAATGTATTATAAATATATATTAGTTGTATTACCTAATTAAAGCCATAATCTGTTAATACAGCTATGGATTTATTTCAAAAATTTAATTGAATATATTATTGATAGTGTAGTTGTTGTGTTTTCCAATGTTGGTAGAGTGGTTAAAGTTCTTCACTTTCATAGAGTCCAGATTGAGCTGCCAGCCGCTGAAACTCTCCTTCAGGGTTAAAAGCTTGTTTCACATTCAGACCTTTCCCGTTAAGTGCTAAATATTTGCTGAAAGTTGGTCGGACACGTAACTGTTTAGGAGCTGGAAGAGTTTGGTTTGGACGGGCTGAAATAGATCAAATAAAAGTTAATTTAGAAAACTTGTTCTAAACACATGGGTCGCACTAGGTAGTCATTATGAGACAGGAAAAGAAAAAATAGAAAACTGACTATGTATGAGAAGAATCCCTCAGATTTTATACTATGCTGGAATTTGTGTTTCTTACTAAATCTCAGTTAAGTTCTTTGTAACACTTGGCATAGCACTTTATAAGAGCGTGACATACCTGTAACATCTAATCTTGTGTTACATGTGGTCACTCCAGCTTCATTAACTGCAGACACAGTATACCATCCAGCATCTTTCTTGTTTACATCTTTTATCAATAAAGTAACTCTTCCAGAGTTATCATGATATAAACTGGAAAGAGATAATTACAAGTTGAAAGTAAAGGAATTAGTTTTTCTGTGAGAATTTACTTATGATGTCTCTGACCTACAGAGTCAGACTAGCAAGAAGAAAAAAAAGCATTTGGAAATTCTGAGTCTGTAGCCAGTCATTGCATAACTACTGCTTTTCTTGAATTAAACATCCGCCTCATCTTGTTTGTATCATCTATTTCCTTGGGTAATCTTCTTTTATTGTTAGTAAAAAGGTAAATCCTAGCCTACTTTAACTGCTAAATTTCTGATTAGTGCAATCTAGCTTAGTGAGGCTTATCATATTTCTATATATTTTTAAAGATTGAAGTATAGTTGATTTACAATATTGTGTTAGTTTCATTTATATATATATTTTTAAAATTAGACAAATTGACGTCACAAATGCATGCCATTTATAATGCATTTCAAAGGATAACTGGATTCACCCAAGCACACTGTAGTTAGTGTAACTAACTCTCAAAATACTTATCCTACCTTATTCGATCAGTGTTGAATTGTACCATTTCATTATTTCTTTTCCAGAAAAGCTTTGGTGGAGGTACAGCCGAGATCTGGCATTCTAGCTTCACTGATTCTCCCTCAAACACTTTTTTACTCTGTGGTTTGTAGATGAACATTGGTGCTCTTCTGTGTTCTTTTGCTACATATTAATAAAAAAATTCATGTATTTGAAATATTATAAAAATATTAATGAAAAAGTATTGTGAAGTTTGTATGCTGATATAAAAGTTTTAGAAAGTACTAACAACAGAAATGGAAGGTTTATGTTTCAGCTTTAGTTAAAATAATATGCAATTCTGTTGTATATTGTGATACTGTTTATAATTCTAAAACAGTAATGTAATGATGACTTTATAATCATGTTTCATTTGAAGAATTGAAGTTACATTGTCATATCATCTTACCTATTGGGAGACTGAGTGGTGGAAAGAGAACCAACAACTTGGGTCCAAATTCTGTTTGCCCCACCAGCCATGCGCATTGGGGAAAATTTTGTTTAGTTTTTCTGAGACTAAATTTTATTTATTATAAAGTGATACCCAAGTAATAGTGACTGCTGTGCCCACACCAAACAAAATTATGTGAGGATCAGTTGCGGTTATGAATGAAGAAGCACTTTGTAAACTATAAAATAATATACAAATGCCAGTAATTATTATGTCTTTACTTTTCTTCAAATACCTGAGGGAAAAGAGTAATTGGTACTATAATACTATAACTCTAGCTTTTCTGAAGGAGAAATGAGGAGATTGGATGAATGCCAGCTGAAGTCTTTTTCAGCTCTAACATTATAGTATTTTTGGAGCTATTGGCATAGAAAGGTTTTGCCCAAAGCATAATCCCTTGGATTCTGTGTGTGGTATGTATGTGTTTAAAATTCCTAGATCACTAGTTTTTCCCTTAGTCTGAGGTCCCTTATTATATCATAGAATAATCTTACAGCTTTTTCATTCATCTGGATAGAATACAAATTCAGGATTGCCCATCCTTTAACTTGGTCAAGCTTTTATACAATAAACAGTGAATTATAGCAAAATATCTCTGATGCAGTATATCTTAAGTCATTTCAAATGTGACATATTTAAAGCAGTTAACTTGTAATATTTTAAAACAGGGCATTAGTTTTATGAAAACTACTAAAAACAAATTTGAGACATGGGTTTTATTCTACTTTTTTTCTAAAGCAAGTCAGCTTATTTTTGTCATAATTAAAGACTAGTTTCTGGTAAAAAGTGCATAGCCTAAGGCTAAAAGTTAACATTTACTCTTCAATTTTAAACTATGTGTGATTATAACAACCTGTGAAAATGTGAATCAGATTGATTATTTTAGACTATAGACCAGAAATATGATTAGATTAAAAATTTTCATTTTAATGTTTGATCTACAAATACTGTACATCTAAAAATGTAACTAGAGTATACTGCCTTCTTTGGTCTTTCTGAAATGTTACCTTATTTCTCTTCCAGAAAAGCTTTAGGGGTAGATCTGTCATTCTAGTTTCTTTGAGTTTCCCTCAACCTCTGCCCACTGTGGCTTTTACATAAAAATTGATGTTCTACTAGATTCTGTAGTATAGACATGAACCTTAAATGTAAAGTCTTTTTCAACAGTTTCTTTTTTGATTTGACATGTTTTTAAGGAGCTCTCTGGTATCTCTCTGAAAGCTTACCCAGGACGTCCAGCTGCACAGTAAAGGTGGCTTCTCCTGCTCTGTTCTTGGCAACACATGCATAAGCCCCTGCATCTGAAGCTCTGACCACTTCAAAGATGAGTGAATGAAAACCCTTCTCAGACACTATCATTTTGTGAAAATCATCTGATTGAACTGGTCGTCCATTTAGATACCATGACACATCAGGAGCTGGTAGTCCACTCACCTAGAAAGGAAAATACAAGATGATAGAATTTTAAATTACAGATCACTGGATCCCCTTTGTCCATTTATGAATTTTAACAATTCAGTATCTGAGTGGGTTTGTGATTAAAAATGCAAAGTACGATCTTAAAAGATATTTTCTTTCAATAATTTTTAACAAAGTAGTAAAAATGATAATCCTTGAAATTAATATAGTATTTTCAGACTATCTCAAACCACATCTAGCTCTTTCATATACAACCTCAGGCCCCTTAAGATCTCTTAATTACTATATTAAGGACATTAATTTATGTTATATTGATTTCCACAAGGAATATGGAAGTCATATGGATTTTCTGGATAATGGCAAGTGCAAATGAAGTCCTAAAAACACATATATATGAATCTTGCTAATCTGATTAATAACCTTTCCAAAATAGAGTGTTCTTGAGCTATAGTTCTGGTGTATGAATGACATTTTTTAAGTGTTTTCATATAAGCCTTAACAGTCAAATCTGTACACTGAATTTCACTCATAAGGAATCTGGAAAAATATTTTATGAAGAAAAAGTTCTCCAAAATGATGATAATAAAAATGTACGCCTTTCTAATAAGTTATTTTAGCCTGAAGAATTAATTCTTCCAGGCCAAGAGAGGGCAGGGTAGCTTGAATTTCTTGAAGAGGCATTTTACTTAGGAAATCCTATTGTTATGAAAGCTTCACTTATACAGGGTATTAGGTGTTCGGCACTGTTGTAAGTACCTTATACCTATTTACTCAGTTTATCTTCAAATAGCTTTATGACATTGGTACAATTTTTATTCCCATTTTACAGGGAAAACAAAAGGGTAGTGATATTAAATGATTTGTCTCAGGTTACACAGCTGGAAAATGGCAGGGCCAGGATTCGAACCCAGGTAAACTTATGTATAGTGTTCTTATCCACTATACGTATTACTTGGGCTTCCTTGGTGGCTCAGACAGTAAAAAATCTGCTTGCAATGCTGGAGACTTAGGTTCGATCCCTGGGTCAGGAAGATCCCCTGGAGAAGGGAATGGCTACGCACTCTAGTATTCTCGCCTGAAGAATTCCATGGACAGAGGAACCTGCTGGGTTACAGTCCATGGGGTGGCAAAGAGTCGGACACGATTGAGTGACTAACTCACACACGTACATACATAAATACTACATACTACTTCTCAGGCTGTGTAGAAAGCTATGAAGAGGAGGAGACATTTTTCAGAATACTATCCCATTGTTTAATTTTTCTCCAATATTTTTGAACTTTTTTCTTACTTTGAAGTCCATTCTGCAGAATCTTCCTTCTTCAATTGACATGTTCTCTGGCACTTGAATGAAGCGAGGTGGGTAAAATTTCTCCTGGATTGCATCCTGATCATTCACGTCTCCTCTTGAAGATGATCTGCTTCTACAAAAACATTTTAATAATCATTGTGCAGAAGAATTGTCATTGCTCTTCCTTTCATGCAAATATGATTTAGCCATCACATTTGAAACCCCAGAGGCTATGCTGTTTGATCTGATAGTGTAGTAACAATGGAGAGAGGCTGCAGAGCTGTATTTATCTGTGGCATATTTGAGGACTGTTAGAAATGGTAGCAATTTAGAAACATCTGGGACAAATGATACGTCTTTGTTTCTTTTTTTCAGTGCCATGAATTGATGAAGAAACTAATCTATTAAAATGCATGGACAATTATAGTCACATGCAAAGACTGTATAATTAGGATTGGGTTTTCATTATGAGAAAGTTTAGTATGGAAACATGGTCCTGGCTTATTTGACCAAGACATTTAAAAAATTTCCTCTGAGACAGTTGTGATAATTAACAGATAAAATTTTTATTGTCATCTTGGACGTTAGAAAATTCACATTGTTCTTCTCTGTTGATTCCAAAGCAGTATAAACATTTTCTTTTTTATAGCCATATTTTTTATATGTGTGTTAGTTGCTCAGTCGTGTCTGACTCTGTGACCCCATGGACTGTAGCTCGCCTGTCTCCTCTGTCCATGGGATTCTCCAGGCAAGAGTATTGTAATGGATTGCCATTCCCTTCTCCAGGGGATCTTCCCAACCCAGGGATCGAACTTGGGTCTCTCGCACTGTGGGCAGTTTCTTTACCACCCAAGCATAGTTAATTTACAGTGTTGTGTTAGCTTTAAGTGTATAGCAAAGTGATTCAGCTATATACAGATATATCTTTTTCAGATTCTTTTCCATTGTAGGTTATTACAAGACATTGAATATAGTTCCCTGTGCTGTACAACAGGTCCTTTTTGTTCATCTATTTTGTACCCAGAAGTGTGTATATGTTATCCTAAATTCCTAATTTATCCACCCGCCAACCCGCTAATTCCTCCAGTGACACTGTTTTTTATAAAAGGTTTGTAAGAAACTTGAGGATTTTGTAAATATTACATTTAAAAAAATATGAACATGTTTTAGGTAGCAAAATACATACTTCTTTAAAATTAAAAACATTTTTTTACCTTACTTGTGATGTAGGAACTTGCAGTCGTGCATGTTCTATATTGTGCTGCTTGAAATTAAAACAAAGTGATAATGTTAACATGCCACTGTTAGCTTGAAATTAAGCAGAATTTAGTAGTTGAACATTTCTGTTGTGGTTGTGTTTGTATTGTCATATATAGTTCTATATATTTAGCTGTTAAGCATTTAAAATATGGTATACTAACTTTCTAGTATTCTAGCAAGAAATCTATACAGTTAAGACTATTCACTAGATATGGTTTATGAAAATTAACTAAACTTTGAATTTATGGTGGTTCATTTTTCAAATGACTGTTTTTTATGTCAAAGGATGATGAATCCTCCTGGTGTATTTGAAATGGGAGCACATAGTACAGATTGTCCTTTGGTAAAACAGTAATAGTCATGAGGTCACTTGTGTTGGCAGTAGATAACAGGGTATTATGCTTACTACTCATAAGTGGCACCAATAGCAATAAACACGTATTAGACTGGAAAATACTTTTCTTTTTGGCTCAGGGCACAAAATCCTGATGGACACTCTGGAAGCTATGTGTAGAGCTATGAATAGCCTTTGGAAAACAATATTACTTCCTGCTTAATAATGATGTATTTAATTTAAGCAACCATCTTTTAGGATTTATATCTGAGCACTAGCAAATTATTCATATTTGAGGATGAAATCAGGAATTGATGAATATTATAATTAATTGGTAAGATATTGTGTGCCTGTTTCTCATATTTCATTGTGCTTGGTATAGTGAGAGATACAAAGAAGTAGAAAATGTAGTCCTTACCTGGACATATGAAAAACATCTGTATAGCAACATAGCAAATAAATACAGATAATTTATTTTGGGATGAACTTTAATTTTGCTTGTGTTTTGTCACTCTAAAACAAAATTCTTATAACTCTGCAATGATTGTTGGTGAGGCTTTGAGTTTGTCTAAGCAAAGTGTCAAAAGAACAGTCAGTATGGCAGAAACCAACACAATATTGTAAAGCAATTCTCCTCCAATTAAAAATAAATAAAATATAAAAAAGAGCAGTCAACTAATTTTTTAGTAAAAAAACAAATCCACTTAAAATCATAATATCCAAATTAAGTTTTTTACTTTTTCCTATAGTGGTTTGAATATATATAGATTTGTATTCATAGGTATGATATTTTTGGTTATATGTACTGCATTGGCCAAAAAGTTCATTCAGGTTTTTTCATACCATTTTAGGGAAAACCCAAATGAACTTTTTGGACAACCCAATAGTTTGATGACATTTTGTATTATTTAAGTAGACTATTTGAAGTGTAAAATTTTTCTTTTCTGATTTCATAATATATTTTGCTGCTATCTCTTTTCTTGGTACTATCATCTTCATTTTAAAGTTTTTGAAGAACTAATGAGAAAAACAATACATCTTTGCCCTTGAAATCATACATTGAATTTGTAAGATAAACCATCATCAATATGATGTTACTTTGAGTTATTTATTCTTATAGAGATATATTTATGTCTTATTCTTGCTTTAATCTCCTATTTCAACTCCAGAGCCCAACACACAGTAGATGGTTCATATAAATTAGTTGAATAAATGAGCATGTGAACGGTTTAGTAGCTAGGAGAGATTTAAGTTCTGTTTTCAGGTTCTAGTTACTTGCTGTGCTAGATAGACCCCACTCTATCCTTTTTAGTAGATCTAGTCACATTTGGTGAAAAAGTGAAAGTGTTAGTTACCCAGTACTGTCTGACTCTTTGTGACCCCACGGACTGTAACCCACCAGGCTCCTCTGTCCATGGAATTCTCCAGGCAAGAATACTAGAATGGGTAGCCATTCCCTTCTCCAGGGGATCGTCCTGATCTAGGGATTGAACCTGGATCTCCTTTGTGAATAGTGAGAGATCTGGGTTTGATCCCTGAGTTGGGAAGATCCCCTGGAGAAGGGAATGGCTACCCACTCCAGTGTTCTTGCCTGGAGAATTCCATGAACAAAGGAGCCTGGTGGGCTATAGTCTGTAGGGTTTCAAAGAGTGGGACACAACTGAGTGATTAACACACAGTCACATTTAATAGAAACAATCTTATTTTCCTCTTATGCTTTAGAAGGATGCTTTTTATGAGGTTGGAATTTTTGAATGCCTGGTTTCATCCCTTTTGCTCCCAGTTTCTGTGGACTTTTTAGGAAGGACTAAGAGATAACTACAGAAGGAAGACAGGAAGCAATAGCTGTTCATTCTGCCTCTCCAGCAGTACACTTCTCTTTGCGGTTAACTTGTTAAAATAAAATTGGTCAGGAACATGCCTGTGGAATATTCACTTTATGTTCTCCATAAAGTTAATCCCTTCTTGGAAAGGATGCTTTTGTTAATCCTGGAGCCGTTATTCATAAGGTTTTTGTTGTCTGTTTTGTTTTTAATAAGCATTTCAAAATACATGGAACATGTCAAAGGAATTAGATGTTTCATTAGTACACGAGTTTATTTTAAAACTTTGAAATGATAAACAGCTTATGAGAAAAGGTTGCAATTACTTTCTTCCGAGTTTTAACTTCCGTCCTGTTAAAGATTTACAACTCATAAATTTTCTGTCCATGTAGACGTTGTAGGGAGAGTCCTAGGTCTAACTGACCCCTAAATGTCTAGATGAAAAGTGACACCATTAGCCTTCTGGTATTTTGACTTTGTAATATTTCATATGCAGATATTAGAACCACCAGAAAATAGGGTAAAGTTAAAAATTTTTGTGGATGTATTCAACCAGTCATGGCCTGTCCTTTTTTATATCTAATGCAGCATGGAAGTAATTGACTTTTGCTTCAAATGCTAGTTATAAATATTTAGAAAAGCATGCATCTAAAAATCACATGAAAGAAAAGTGCTCCAGTTAGATAAAGATTAGTTTAATTTACCTGTGCTGAATCTTGTGCCTCACTGTCATTTTGACCTTGAAACACAGCAGCTGCATTCTGTGGTCCTAGCAATCTGCGAGCCATCTTCTCCTCATATGTTAGCCGCTTTAAAGAAAGAATCATAAAGGAGATAGTAATGAGATTTAATAAAAGTTGTTTATATGACTTTACCTTAAAACCACCAAGAATTATAACAAAGAAACATAATTATGCCTATTGAATGATAGATACTGTATTTTTAAGAAAGCATTTTCTTTCATTCAAAGCGTTTCCACTTCCTTCATCTGTAAATATTCATCTCTGTTTTCTTTTTTCTCCTAGGAAAGACAAACTTTGTTGTTGTTCAGTTGCTAAGTCATGTCTGATACTTTGCCATCTCATGAACTACAGAGCACCAGGCTTCTCTGTCCTTCACTATCTTCCTGAGTTTACTCAAACTCGTGTTTTTTTTTTTTTTCTTTCAAGAAGCCCAAACAATTTTTTTGGCCAACCCAACAGTGGATTAAAGGCACATAGCAGTACTGTTTCAGATATCAGTGACTAATAATACAATGTGCAAAATAAGAATTGTAGCTGTTTTCCATCAATAGTATATACCAAAGTACATGAAGAAGTCAGGTTGACAGTTATTTCCCATTAGTTATTTGGTCATCAGACATTTTTATGGAAGGGCAATGCTTAAAACAGAATTTGAATTAAGTCATTCAGATTGTTTTTTTTTTTTTTTTTCCATTTGCTTCATTCTTTTACTGCTGAACTCCTAGAAGGGATTTCATGCAGAGAAATACAGAATAGGATCCAAATATTCCCTCTTTTTAGATAATCCTATCCCTTGCTAATTATATGGACATAGCTCTGTGAGACAGAAACAACTGTCTTACTGAGATTAGATTTTATAGTTCTCTTGTCTTTTTATACAAAATAGGCATCTTGCTTACTTGGTTTCCATTGTGAAGAAGGCTGTCCTTGCATTTTAGCTTTCTCTCCAAATCTTGAATAAGAGCTTCTTTTGATCCTTGTATTTCGTGGTCAGGAGTTTTTGGTGTGAGCTTAGCATTTGCATTTTGGGATGACTTAACATTTATGGGTTGGCCTACTGAGGGTTGTTGATAGCTTTAAAAAAAATAAAAGATTTTTTTTTATTTATTTACTTCACAATGCTGTATTGGTTTTGCCATACATCAACATGCATCCGCCACAGGTGTACATGTGTTCCCCATCCTGAACCCCCCTCCCACCTCCCTCCCCATACCATCCCTCTGGGTCATCCCAGTGCACCAGCCCCAAGCTTCCTGTATCCTGCATCAAACCTGAACTGGCGGTTCATTTCTTATATGATATTATACATGTTTTAATGCCATTCTCTCAAATCATCACCCACCTCCCTCTCCCACAGAGTCCAAAAGACTGTTCTATACATCTGTGTCTCTTTTGCTGTCTCGCATACAGGGTTGTCATTACCATTTTTCTAAATTCCATATATATGTGTTAGTATACTGTATTGGTGTTTTTCTTTCTGGCTTACTTCACTCTGTATAATAGGCTCCAGTTTCATCCACCTCGTTAGAACTGATTCAAATGTATTCTTTTTAATGGCTGAGTAATATTCCATTGTGTTATTTTTTAAAAATAAGATCTTTAAGAAGTGGTAAAATAGAATTGGCATCTTTTTGTCAGTCACCTTTAGGTAGGTTGAATTTACCACTTAGTATTGTGGGTGTTATTAAAATACCAATTGCCTTAATAACAGTCAGGAAGAATTTTATAGGAATGGTTACCAGCTGTTTTTTCTTTTCTCTTTGTCTTTGCAAATGAAAATTAAGTAGCAGGAGGAGCAATTTAGATTAGACATAAGAAGAATGCTTTTCCCTGAGGATTTTCCCTGAAGAAGTGAGAGTGAGTCCGGTAAGTGGCAGCATGAGGGCTCTTCCAATATTCCAGTTGAATTTCCTAAGTTTGATTTATGAGTGGTTAGTAAGCATTAGTGTACTGGAGCTGACTCATATGGGCTTAAGAGAATGATTTTTAGTGTCTCTTCCCAACTCACTGTGATCTCATGTTGAAAGTCTGAAATTGATTGGTGAAAGTATATACACTAGGGAAATTGGTTAGTGCCACAATTACCACCTTCCTCCAGAGCTGATTGTTAAACATTTACCAGCATGACTACTGGTGTTCAATGAATATTCTCTTGCTTTGCATTGAATTTACAGTTTATATAATCTCTGGCTTTAATTTCTACTTCCTATTAATTTCATATTCTAGATAATCCAAGTATGGCACTATATAACAACTTCTAAAGTGATAGTTTCTTTAATGTTGCTAACGTGATTTTTAGAGAAAGAGATGATTAGAGGAGGAAGGAGAAAGAAATGTAAACTGAGAAAAAAGGAGGTCTGGAAAAAAACAAGTTTGAATGGCATTGGTTTAAATCCTTATTTCAAACTCCAATCCTAAATTTTATTCTAAGATGTCCTTGCACCTCTCAGAGTTTCCCTGCTGATTCTGATAGAGGACAGGGGTGGTGTTTAAGGAGTCCTGTATTTTTAGATCTGTTAGATAGCTTATGCTTTTATTCATATTTTACCTAGTTTATTTACTTAGGGTGCTGCAGGTGCTAGCTTATACCCGTTTAGTATAATAGATATTATATTGTGTGGGAAAATGGGCCACTGTCCTCTGAATATTTTACCATTATCATAATAAACATTCTGCAGATATCCAGATGAGGAAGCCTTGGTCTGTTCTCTGATATGTTCGTGTTCAAAAATTCTCAAGGATCATTAAAAGAACTTGTAAGCTAAGGGGAAATATATTTCCTCTGGAGCCAGAGATTTAATTTTTGCAGACTTTGGGAACTTGGTTAGTAATCTCTAGATTGTAAATATACTGAGGGAAAAAAGATGTTTTATTACTCACTGTTGTATTATTTGTATCTACTAACCCGAGGCTTTCAAAATAGTGAAGCGATACTATTATTTCAATGAATGAATATTTTTCATTGTATTCAAGATACTCTATTGAAAGTTGAATATATACGTTTTCCTTTGTTGTATTCCAGATATTCAGGATTGCCTATATCAGTCCTCAACTAAAGTCTGATTTGGTCCGTGAAGTAAATAGCCAAACAAAATGTTTACGTAAATAGTAAGGTGGTTTTGTTTTAAGATTGAATTCCCAGGTCAAAGTGTTAAAGTTCCCTTGGTTTTATAGATCTACTGTTTCTTCAAATGTATGAAGTTAGAATAGTCTGCCTGTTTTGTTTTTGTTTTTTTTTGAGCTAGCCTATCATTTTTTAAAAAGTTACATGTGTTTGGTAAAGTGAGTTAGCATTAAATAATAATTTTGTCACACTGTCATAGTGTAATATGTCTGAGAAATCCTAAAGGACTGTTAAAACCAAGGCTGAAAATTACTTATATGTATTTATGTAACTTCAGTCACTTTGTTCACTGAATACCTGCATTATTACCATTTTATATGGTTTAAGGGTTAGGACTTGCTATCTATTCATAATTAGAAACTAACGTTATACTTGCACAGTGCTTTATAGGGTTTTCTCCCCCTAACATTAATCACCCAAATCCTTAGCTTTCGTTATAGATCAACATACTGAATCACCTAATAGGTAAGGTAGTCATGCTGAATGTCACACAGCAAGCTTTTTGAAAGGAGTACTTAAAGGGTTCCTCTAAATTTCCAGTCTGTTGGTTCGAGCAAATGTATGAAACGTTTGCTTAAGGGTTCCTTACTGATGAAAAGCTAACTAAAGCTTTCAAGCTTCTCTAGGTCAGAATCCAAGGAATTATTTTAGAAGACAGGGCAAACTTAAGCCCATCATAACAATGAGGGAGTTGTGCACAAATGTTCAAAGGGCCAAAGCTTTCCACCTTGTACAGCTGGACACTGAATGGGTATCAAGTGGCTGTGGGAAGATTAAAAGAGTTATCTATGATTGCTGAAAATGGAACAGCTAAAGCTGGATCTTTGATCTCTAGTTTGGGGTCCTTCTATGCTTTATTTCTCATCCTCTCCATTTCATCCTTTTTTCCTCTCTTTAGTTCTATGCACAGAACTAAGTACATGGCCATGGCTCGCTAATATTTTATGGCCTTCTTTTCTGGACAGGAATTTGGAATAGGATTAAACACTTTACTAAGAAGAATATAGTAGTCAGAAAAGGTTATTTTAGATTTAAATATGCTTATACAGCAAATTTAGAAATAATTGAAAGCTAGATGGAAAAGATTATCTGGGTAAAATGTAACTAAGAAAAATCTACAATGTGTGATAATGGGTATAATGGGAATTTGGGATGGAAGAGGAGAAGAGGGCTCTTAATTCCTGAAGGCATCTTTTAAAATTTTTAGGCCAAACCTGTGAGAATGCCTTTTTGTAGGTTAAAATTTTTGTCAGCCATTTCAGATGATTCTACCTAGTATCTGTAGGATTCTAACAAATGTGTTTGACTTTCTTGGTTTTCATTTTTAAAAATATTGAAAAATTTTCTTTGCAAGTTGATTTGCTGTGGTTAGACCACTAACAATTGGAATCTTTTGAAAAATTAGCCTCTAGAGAAAACTGAGAAATTAGTGAATTTCAGCATATCTGTTGATAAGCCTGTAACCAACAAAACATATTCCATCAGTTTTTCAGATGCCTTTGATTTAATTCTCTTGATGTTCTAGCCAGCTGAGGAATAGGAAAACTGATAGCCCAAAGTTTGCATAAGCACAAAGTATTTAGTTCATGTTTTAAAAAAAGCACAACCACTATGTCCTTCTTCATATCAGTTTCTCCTCGGACAGTTTTAGGGCTGTGGAAATAGTACATGCTTGCATAAGTCTGCAGGTATTCTTCCCTGTATTTAGATTGGTCCTACCAGTTGGAACAAAGTGTGGTTTTAATGATCTTCGAAACTTTAAGGTCACGAACCTTTATCTATTCAAGCCTTTTTTTCTGATCATCGGGAACATTTACATACTTTAGTGTCTGAATCCCATATTTTCTTTTTAGCCAAGTGGATATTCAGGTTCAGAGGGGAAGACGGATAGTAAGAAAAGACTAAAACTGAGAAGAAACTTAATAGCTTCTGCTTATGTGAGAGGAAATCCTATCTGAAGAAGAGCAGACAGGTGTTCACCTCAGCTAAGCTTAGAATCAGAGGGATCAAATTTACAGCATGAGGAACTTAAAGCTGGGGAAATAGTTCACTGTTCTTGGGTATGTTAGAAATCTCTTTTGGAAGATGGAAAATAATAGGTAAGTCATTACCTATTATGTATAATATGTATAATTCAAGTATAATATGAAGTAAGAGGTGATTTGGGTTTAACTCAACCTGAACACTGGAGAATGGGTCAGATGATTTATTGCCAGTACCCTGGTTCAAGGTGTTCCAGGAGAAATATGGAATGAGACCATGAAGTCACATTGACTTTTTAGATAGTGAAGAATGACGTACATAACCCATCCCCCTTCTCCCCCAGATACTAGCTCCCAGGATTCACAGTTTTATCTAACTATGTCTCTCTCTCTCTCTTTATATATATATATATTTTTTTTTTTCTTTTTCTTTTAAGCTCACTTACTTGGAGTCCACCGTGGAAGGGTTTTTACTGCTGCTGTAATCAGGCTGTGATGGTAATATGGAGCTGAGGAAGCTGGCTGGAGACTGGTTATAAGTAGCTGTAACCCTTTGGGCTGGGTTGGAGCCAGCAAGCTGCTGAGGAGAAGCAGGGAAAGCAGAGGAGGACATAGTGATGTGAGAGCTCACTGTTGAGGAGGCAGAATATCTTTGCTCTGTGCACTGGCGGGGTTGGATGGTAATGGAGGACTGTTTGGTCTGGCTAGAGTAGCTGGAGATTTCCGGTCCGGGAGGCTGAAGTCTGGAGCCACATGGATTTTGGGATTGGATGAAGTGTTTTGGACGTTCGTAGTTAAACATGTTTAGCTGGTTTATGGAAGTTGAAGGCAACTTATTATTGTAATGACTTGCTCCTGAAGGGGTGGGGTCCTGAATCTGGGTCTGCAAGCCTGGAATTACAGAAGGTTGCAGTGAATCAGAAGCGACCTTGGTCTGTGCCTCCTTGTTGAGATCCTGGGGATACAGTGCTCCTGGCTTTGATGGAGTGGCCTTCTCTTGAAGAATATTGTTCCTTCAAAAGAAGAAAGTGATTCAGTTACAGTATTTGCATAAAAATGGTACTGTTTAAGATCTTTAGGAGTTTATGTGCTTTATTTTTTTTTCTTAAACTTATGTACTTCCATTCCTTTATGTGTTGTCTTTGCACAAATGACTTCCACTTGAGAATAAGAAAAAATAATTCATTAGTGTTTGTTTGCCTCTGGGTGATTCTTCAAGCACACCTGGGGGCTTCAAGATGTAGGAAAAGTTTTGATTTTGAGTTCGCCAAGTGTTTGTTTATGAAAAGAAAATTTGTGATGTTGTTCAGTGTGTTCATTTTATTTCGTGTTTAGCTTTTGACAAAAGCCTGCAGTTTCATTAGCCACAGAGAGTTACTGATTTAAAATTATTAGCAGTTAAATATATTAGCTTCTATTCAGTTTGAATTCTTCCCATTGCTCATCAATACCAATGAACAACTCTTCTGATGCATCGTTAATTCATGCCTTGGTGATCTGTGATGAATGACATGGTGAATCAAGGTGAGCAGTGTGCTTCTTTTCTAAAGAACATTACTGTCCGTATTTGCTCCTTCATCCTTTTACAATTTCACAAAGTACAGCAAACGCCCGTACTTCACTGTTGTCAACCATGAGTGGATTTCGTTTTACCTTATAATTCACTGGCTCTTTTTCTCCCTTTGATTCCCAATTGACCATAGTACCAAACTAGAAGATAATTAAGGAGTGACTGCATTCAAGTATCTCTCTGTATGTATATAAATTACTGTATTCCAGAACCCTTTGTAGTTTTTGTTATTTTTTGATTTTATTGGTTATTGGTTTTGCTGTTCTCTTAATTATTTGGTTTCACTTTAAATTATTTTTGTGTTTAGTATGTATTTTAGACTAAATTTTGAAATTGCTTTCATTCCTGTATTATTTTTTCTTTTGAAATGGCAAACAGTATGTACAGAAGGAAGTAAGGCAGCTTTGAAGCTAGCCTATACTTTTCCAAGAAAAGATGATTGCCATTTCTCATACTCAACACTGCATTGGCACTCCTGACTTTTGACAGTAGGTCCCCATTTTTCCTCTAATGGATCATTTGCCACTAAAATCAGCCTCAAAGAAATATTTTCACCTGATTTTTTCCATTAGTATGGTAAATCTGGGAAGGACTATATATATACTTTACACAAAAAGACTAGCCCCATAAATTGTTTTAACATTGATTCTGTCTTTATTCAAAATATCAACTAATTTAATTCAGAATATGTTTAGTTTGCTTCATATAGTATAAACCAACACTGAGGTAATGATAAATCAAACTTGTAGCTAGTAAAATTAACCAAATTGTCATCATTGAATCCTAGTCTTATGATTATTTAATGTCCTCTCTTGAATAAAGTATCATTTTTAATGAAAAATTTCTAAACCCATCAACTTGATTCTCAGGTTGTATGTATAGTTTAGAGTTACACAGTTTTAGGAAAGAACAAAAATGCAACTAAACAGCCAAGAGAAAGATTCTATTGAAAAAGGCACTTCAAAAGTCATACATTTCTTAATTTTGAGTTTATGAACACAAGCACATTCAACTAGGGTGCACTTTAGTAATTAACTATATTAAGCCTTGAAATTACTGGAGAAAAACATCCAAAAGGAGGCTTTAATTAGATATTCTTAAAAAAAGAGATTATTTCAAGGCAAGTAGTTTTATACTATGGGTTTACTCCATTGCAGAATTGAATCCAGTGTTTGATTTTAAATTCCTTTTTGGGCTGACAGATCATTCAGATTAATTTCAAATAGCAAGGAATAAACTGTTAAACAAATAGCCAGTAGATATTTTCCAGAAAGTTCCCTGTTTTTCTTTATGTGTATTTTTAGAATGTCAACTGTGTTGTACATTTTGATACCAGCTTACATAGTTAACAATTACTGTTATTTTTTAAAAAATTCAATTAAAAATATGTTCTTTCAAATGTTTCATTTTCATGTCTGAAGAAAATTTTGTACATATGTTCATGCAGATAACTCTGGAAGGTTTTTCTTCGTGTTTGTAGTTACTGTTCAACAATCAGTTCTATAATCCTTCTGTTTTATTTACAGTATCATTGTATTCCAAATAATGTTAAATAAATTTCAGAGATTTTATGAATAAAGTTCTATTAACTCTCCTGTTTAGAAAAATCTTAACTCTCCCCCCTATCTCTAATATACCACAAACTTAAACAGAAAACTGAGGGTATTTTGAAATATAGGACATTGCACAGTTACAGTTAGGCCAGGTGTCCTTTTTCAAAGAAAACTGATGATTGAAAAATAATGACACACAACTATCTTTCCTTCTACCTTTTTTAATGCCTTATAGTTTCAGTGGAATGAACA
Source organism: Bos indicus (assembly GCF_029378745.1). NCBI lineage: Eukaryota > Metazoa > Chordata > Mammalia > Artiodactyla > Bovidae > Bos > Bos indicus. Next base: position 49,035,862 of record NC_091766.1, on the reverse strand, counting down.
GGTCTCATTCTTTTCAAATCTTTGTGTAATGCCATTATGATCTTGTGGCTTTTGAACGTTTTATCTGAAGATCACCTTTTACATACTGTTCTGATTTGGACAAAAAACAAAAACAAAACCCCAAACTGAAGCAGGAATAAAGAAGGGACTTACCCGAGTTCCAGAGAGTGCCAGCTGGGTTAAACCTACTACTAAAGGGAAGGAAGAGGCATCCCCTTCCCTCGCAGACTAATCTAGTGGCTCTGTGCTTAGTATTATAGCACCACTGACTTTTATCAGCTGCCAAGCAGTGACATCTGATGTGCTTGCCTGTCCATCTACCTATGCTGGCATGTCAAAGTAAGAGTCCATGATCTAAACAATATCTCAGATGTCTTAGTGATATTTAAGGAGTGGGATTACATGAGCTTCTCTTGCAAGCCTCTTTATTTTAGATGTGAACTTTGACTAGGAGCTTTAGTAAGCACATGTAGGGGGGACAGCAAAGAACTGAGAAATGGGAAAAGGTGTAGAGAAAACTCATTTTCTCTTTTTGTGAAGGGGGCTTTGATATTCCTTGTTGAAAAAAGGGCTGAAAGGGAAATAGTATTCTAAGACTGACATTCTGACTACTAAGACTTCTCCAGAAATAAGACCACTGACGGGTGGGCTTCAAATTGATTTCTGTTAGATAGCTATTCATATGAAGACCTCTTTTTTTCCTCTCTTGCCAAATGGAAGGAGGGGTAGAGTGGGATTCAAGCAGTTTGCTTCAAGAGAAGGAGTGTGTCTAGGCGAAGGCAAGAGAGCAGAATGATGGTGTTGTGTCACTGGGAAGGTGGGGAAGTGGAGAAACATGATTTGGTCTGTATAGCAAGTTCTCTGAATCTGTATGGCATACAGATCCTTGACCTTATACTTTTAATGACCGTATACCTTTATACTTTTGTTCTAAAAGAGTTGAAACACTTAAGAAACTACCCATCAAGCAGTGTTTACAATTAGGGCTCTGTCCTGTAGCTCTCTCTATCTCCCTTACTCCTTATAGTTACACAATTTCCTTTCTCTTTTCACCAAGGAGACCACCTTAGCCTTTTATGTTTCCGTGTGTGTGTGTGTGTGTGTGTGTGTGTGTGTATGTGTGTGTGTGTGCGCAGAGAAGTATATAATTAGGAAGAAAGCTTCAGATCAACAAGAGGTGGTAGAGAGGGGTAGGTGACATGAGGATCAGGCTAATCAATTGGAATTATCCATATTTAGTGGCTTTAGCTTGGTGTGGTTCTGTTGTTTAAAACATAATTATTTATTCCCCTCTCTCATAGTCTTAGAACAGGCCCTGATTCTGGGAAAGATTGAGGGCAGGAGAAGGGGACAAGAGAGGATGAAATGGTTGGTTGGTGTCATTGATTCAATGGACATGAGTTTGAGCAAGCTCTGGGAGATGGTGATGGACAGGGAAGCCTGGCGTGCTGCAGTCCATGTGGCCACAAAGTGTCGGACACGACTGAGTGACTGAACAACAACCCCCGTGGATACTCCAGCCTTGGTGTAATTGCTGTGTACATCAGGGTCCAACAAATAGATAATTGAGCACAAATGAGCCACTTAAAATTCTTCACAGCTGACCATGTAGGTGTAACTTCCTTTGGTGTTCAGAGAAAGTTTGATGACTGCCACCTTAGTAGAAAAAGCATTACTTAGTAGAAAAAGCATGCTTGACTTGATGAATAGGCATTTGTTTACTTATTGTAAGGAGTCTTATTGTAAGTCATTTTATAAGGAGTCACCCAAAATATTTCTCCACTTCTGCTCACTGATATTTCAGTTTACATTAATACGGGCAAAGCCTTCAATCCAAATTAGACTTAAAATGTAAGTGCAAGTGACAATAACAAGAATAATAGACACATATAGCCTTTAGTTTGAGCAAGACCCTATTCTAGGCACTTTAAATGTGATGTATGTGACTGATACTTGATTCTTTCCAAGAACAGAGTTTGATTGAGATAAGCCCTACCAGCCAAGTGTGGTAGATGCCCAGGACAAACTTAAATCCCCAATTTTCCCAAGGGCAGATTCCAAATGTTCCATAGTTGAGGAAGAATTTTAGTTTTTATTTATTCTTTATCATTTACACTTTTCCTCTTCTTTTCCCTTGACCTTTGTAAGAGAAACTCTCATTACAGTGTGGTAGCTCCACGGTACATTGAGACTAAGGTTCTTGCTACAATTAGGGGATCAAGAGATGGTTTTGGAAAGGTAGATAAGGTGTTTTATAACACCATTCTCAAAAGTTAAGGGTCTATATTCAGTAATTTACCATGAATCTGTTTTTCTGCCTTTTGATATTTGGTGTGCTTTTTTAAATGGTGTTTTATGTTTTCTCACAAATATGGCTGTTTGAATGATTTGATGCTTATTTGAGAAAAATCATCCTAAAACTGAAAGAATTAAGATGTCTGGTGGGTGAACCATATTACAGCTTACCCACTAAAGACAACTTTCCCATTTCTGTCTCTAAATTATCAGTAAGGGCCTCTAGTAAATCATTCTAATACCTCACAAGATGTATGTAACTTCCTACTGTTGCAGGTGTTTCCTACTGAAATATTTCCTGCTACATGTCCAGGAAATTCCTTGTCTCATCACCCGTGGGTAGCTGTTTAACTGTCACTCATTAATCTCTTGTTTTTTAAAATGCGAAGTATATATGTGATTGTAAAAATGGTACTTTAAACTTCTGACCTTCTTCAGAGGTCAGATGTGTGTGATGAGGCTAATTTCTATCCTTCTCAGCTATATCAACTGAGAAGGAAAATGTCATATTGAAGATGAAAGGACAAAAGAATGAAGAATGTTTTATTGATTTTCAGGTTATGCATTAATCACTGTGATTTTTGAAGTTCTGCATAGACATATAGCAAAAGGGAATCGCCTTGGAGCAGTGGACTCAGTCTTATTCTTCTCAAGAAATAATGATGGATACTCCACTGGATTTGGAGTCAGACAGTACAAATGATAGTATTAATTTGGTTAATGCTCTGCAGCTTTCTAGACACATTAACCTTTTTATTATCGATTTTGGAGACCTGAGTGTAAGTACTCACTCTACTGCATATCTCTGAACTTTAATAATTAAGTGAAAAACAATGATAGTATCTATTTTACTAAATCAGTGTTGCAGAGACTCAAATGAAACAGGAAATCCTACAGTGGACTATTTTGTGGTATAATGTATCTCTTCAACTAGGTTTTTTTCTGAAGAAGGAACTCTTTATTACTTATTTATCTTGTCTAGGAGAGTATAGCTCTTGGTAGACATTCAGTAAAAACCTGCTAACATTCATGGAACTTTTACCTGATAATTTTCCCCACAAATGATTTTATTAATGAAAAAGATAGTAGTCTTAAATGAAAGATACTAATAGTAAATTCAAGGCCTTTTTAAGTCCTAAAGGCTCACTGATAAACACAGGTACTTATGGAGAAAAACTGTGGATGTGAGTATTGTCCATTTTACCAAGGCACAGAAACTGACAAACACATACAGTGTGCTTAACAAATGTTTGTTGAATAAATTGCGGTCTTATTTATTTTTCCACACACCTATTCTTCCTTGATACCGTGAGGAATCTATTTATAGGGGTAGCTACTGCCCAGACGACTAGTGATCCCATTAAGCTAAGGGGATTCCAGGAGACCAACTGAGAATTCACAGTTGTAGGCTGTTGCTGGAGATAACACTGACCTTGATATAAAGACAATGCAGTGAAGTAATAGCTCCTATTTATTGAATTCTTACTATGTGTTTCACACATTGTTTCAGGTCTGTTAGTTTCCAATGACTTTTAAGTATCAATTTTTAGGTTTTTAAAAAATCAGTATTTTGGTTTGGTGTTTGTGTTTGGGGGCTGGGGATGGTGATGGATTGTGTTGTTTTATTTTTAACTTTTTTAACTTTTTATTGTTTATTATTTTATTTTTTATTATTTATTTTTTTACTTTACACTATTGTATTGGTTTTGCCATACATCAACATGCATCTGCTGTTTTAAACGTACAGGCTGCTTGGAAAGTTCACGTACTGATATATCTTTCTATTTATACTTTTGTCCTTTATATGCAAGGACAATTGTGTCTGTATTCTAAGACTGCTGCTGCTGCTGCTGCTAAGTTGCTTCAGTCGACTCTGTGTGACCCCATAGATGGCAGCCCACCAGGCTTCCCCGTCCCTGGGATTCTCCAGGCAAGAACACTGGAGTGGGTTGTCATTTCCTTCTCCAGTGCATGAAAGTGAAAAGTGAAACTGAAGTCACTCAGTCGTGTCCGACTCGTAGTGACTTGACTTGAGCCTAACCAGGCTCCTCCGTCCATGGGATTTTCTAGGCAAGAGTACTGGAGTGGCTTGCCATTGCCTTCTCCAATTCTAAGACTAACCATGTAGAAATCTGTATCACAAAATGTTTTACCTGTTTGTATTGAGATAGGACATTGAATTCTAATTTGGGAAAAGACTCCATTCTTCAGAAACTTTTGCCATTTCAGTGTTGTTGTTGTTTTTTCCCCAACAAGTCTCTGTAGCAAACCCTTAAATATGTATCTAAGACTTATTATTTCTTAGTATTTCTAAAACTTACATGACTTACTGTTTCAGCCTTGGTGAAATGCATGGTGGAGAAATGGCAGAGGTAAAGTGATTCATCCATGCAAGCTTGCCGAGGGCAGGAGCTTTGTCATGTTCACTGTTCTTTATATAGAGCCAAAAACGTTTGTTGGATGTGTGAATGTTAGGTCTGTCTGCCCTTACCATTGTGGTTGTAGCTCAGAAGAATTTTCATTGATGGTGCAGAACTCCTCCTTTGGAACCTGGATCTCATGTTCATTGTGACTGGCTGTTTCAGGAATAGTTTGCATAAGGTTTATTGGAGTATTGTCTGGATTTTTATCCTTTGTGTGGCTGTCACTGCTCCAGGGAGAGGAGACCAGTTTTGGAGGAAATTTTCTTGTGGGTGACTTTTGAGAACCCTCTGATTTCTCCACTTCTGAAAAATAGAATTAGTCACCAAAGTTCAGATAGAAACAGAGAGAGTCTTCCTCTTGGCTCAGGGCTGAATTTGAGCAGGGTGATCCTGGGGAGTAATTACCTGGAGAAACAAAGAGTCTTGCTGTGGAGACTGCAGTCCCAGCCTCATTTTCTGCAATGCACTTGAAGTCTCCAGAATCTTCAGGAAATGCTTCTGTGATAATTAAGGTGCACACTTCCTCTGGAAAGGGGAGAGATTCAACTTGAGCCGAGTATTTAGGTGCCCCAAATTAACAAACAGTGTGGGAGGATATCAGGGAGAGTAGGTATTGGGAATAAGTAGTGTATTCCTGAGATTAAAAAAATAATCCCTCTGATTAGATTTTTATCTTTGAGTGGGCTCATGAAGATAAATCCTAACAATGCAACCTGAAGTAACCCCAGCGTGGTCCCTAACACCTACTTCTTAGACACATCTGTTTTCTCTACTAGACTATCAGCTTCTTAAAAGCAGGGATTACACTTTACCTCTTGAATTCTAGATTTCTGTAACTTTAGTGCTTAGCATAAAGGTCCTATAAGGATGATTTTCTGAACTGACCTAAATGTTGTTATTGCCGTGGTAACTAGGCTTGATGGTAGGATAGTGATGGCCACTGTGTGGTGGCCATCGCATGTACTTCTTGGACAGCCAACAATTTAGATGTTTGATGTCAGGACACCTTCTTTCTGCCTCTGTGTGTTGCTCATGAGACACATGGAATAAGAGGACATCAAATGGAATTAGAGGAAGAATTCATGCCCTGTGAGGTCAGGGATTCCTCAGTGCCACGAATGGAACCTGGCCATTGCCTGTATCTAGTAAATGTTGAATGAATGAATAAATGAGCAAATATACTGATAAATCCCAGTATTCTTGCTTCTTCCATTGTAGAAGAGTTGGCATAAGGTAGCCTCAAAACTGTTTCTGAAGGCAAAAGTAGTTTAGGAGACAAAGTCTTCTGATGCTTATTTGGTTTAATTATTTATTATCAAGATGTTGAAAAATTGTGCTTACCAGGAATAGATGATAAACAAGTTTCTGAAAGAAAAAACAAGAGAATAGAAAATTTAAATGATGGCAGTTTAGTTGAGAGAAGGTGCCATGTGTATGCAAGAAATAACTTGAAACAAGTACAACATTGACTGAAATCTTGCATCACAGACCGTAAATTGTGTAGAAACTCAGAAAAGGTATGGAATGAATACTTGGCAGGATGCTAGAGCTGGAAAAACCGTATTTCAGTCCTGTTCTACAACTAGCTTGCTCTGTGACTTTGTGAAAATTACTTCTCTGGGCCTTAATTATTCATCTTTAATATGAGATAGGAACAGCTGTATCTCTTCTCTGAATGTAAACTGTTGCTGAAACATTAATCCTGAGGTGGCCTTTTTCTCCCAAGAAAATCCTTTTCTTTTACTCTCTCTAATTAAAGTTGAATATTACAGAAATACTGTAGTATTACTGCAGAAAAATACACAAAAGATTAATAATAGTTTTCTCTGGGTGGTAAGAATGTAACTTTACGTTTCTTCTAGATTTTATATATTTTTTATATTTATTGTAATAAATTTTATTACTTTCAAAAAATGCAATAAATGTGACTTTTAAAAGAAATACCATGTGGCATAATAGAGGTGTTTCTTCCTAAATGTGATGTGCAAATGTTCAGTTGTTTTGAATTAATATTTAAGAGAGTATATTTTCTTCACTTAGTGTAAGAAATATCTTTGGCTTGAAACTTGACTATAGCACTTACTAGCCTTGTGACCTTTGGCAAGGTGTTTAGCATTTCTAATTTCAGTTTTCTTGCTTATAAAATGGAGATGATAACACATACCTCAAAATACTGATGTGAGGATTAAATTAGAAATTGTTTATGAACTCAGTGTTTAGCATGTCGGACATGACTGGAGTGACTTAGCATGTATGCACAGGAAACTTAAACTGTAAAGTTTTAGAAAGCTATGCATCAGTTTTCATTTGTGTTACTCTTTAAAAAGTATGTTTATTCTCACATTTATTTTCTTGTTTGTATGCCAAGAACTCATTGGGAAAATAATTAAGATTAATCTGTGAAAACAGACTAGTCTTTTTTACAGCTATTAAAACTATTATTTCATCAGAACAAAGCAGCTGTCTTTTCTTTTTTGGTTGTTTATGTTGAGGAATTATTTGTATTTAAGTAATTGTTTAGCAGTAGCAATCTCTGAACCTGTAACAAATCAGTTATTAAACGTTAAAACATGAATTAGATTTCAAGGTAAATTGGAATAAAAAGTAAATTATAAAGCTTATCACTGTACTTTTTCTCAGAATTCGGAAGTCATCTGAGTCGGCTATCTGCTCTTTCTCTCTGTACCAATGAACTTGAACTGCGGCTGTGGCCTGGACTCGGCATTCAAACACGACAAACTGACCTCTGGTTGTAGAGATATCTTGAAGATGCTGAAGAACAAACACAGAATTCACAGAATGGAAGAAATTGTTTCACCATATACTGTGATTTGGGGTGTCAGTTGCAGTAAGTGTGCATGATTTTCATCATGATTATTGACAACTGATTATACCTTAATCAAAATAAGGAGCTTGCTGGGTATCTTTTGTGCTTTATAGTCAGCTGTATGTCTTTATCTCAATTTCATGGAGTTGTGTTTAATGAGAAAGCTTTTATTCTTTTCCCCCAAGAACCACTTTTCAAAATAGAAAACCGATTAGTTGAGAGGTCTTCACTTTTTTGTGTTATTTTTTTATTTAGTACCTATGAAGGTACAGATTTAATCTTTATTACTGGTTGAGCAGCATGGGAAGTATTGTAATTTGTTAATGATTCTGAATCATGACTTAGAGGAATTGGGCCAAAATCACAACTTTTCCACTAGAGGGTTGAAGCTCATCATAGGAACTTGGAAGACTTTAACCTTTGTGGAACTCCTGTTCTTTTTCTGTGAAATAGGGGTAGCAAAATGCTCAGCATACTTGAGGTTTTGAGGCTCATTTCAGAGACATAATCTGAAAACTTTCTTTAAAGAATGAAGAGTTATATTGATATATAAAAAGTATTTATTAACAACAGCTAGTACAGTCTCACAATTCATACATGAACAAGTGGCATTTGTGGTAAGTTTACTCCTTAAGTCCTAATCTCCCTCCTCTCCTGTTCTCAGCTCCAGGGTCCTCTGGAATCTGGAATCACATTTCAGGTTATAACTTGGCCCTCAGACCAAAGAGAGAGGACCTGAGGTCCTTCTGCCTGGTGAGACCTAGGTAAGACATAATGATCACCAGCCCAGCCCTTGAGCCTGATGTCCAGGGCTGCATATTATAAGAAGGAATGCAGCAGGAGAGAAGACTTGTGCCTAATAGCATCTGCTGAAAGTGGGCTTCCAGAATTGATAGCACTGCTCCTTATTCATAATGACATTGTTTCCTATGTCTCCCATCCTGTATCTGGGTAAGTTCCAGCTGTACTTCTCATACCTTAGGCCAGCAGTGGCAATAGTTCCAGTTCTGTTAGGTTTGAAAACTGGGAGACGGCCTGCAGAAGATAGCAACCTTAGCTTGGTTTGACTTAGCTGATTGAATCCTGCTGTTTCCAGTGAATGATAGAGGAGGCATCTAAATCCTGATCTCTGACTGTGACCCAAGCCAGAAATAGATATGGTTTTGCTTGTTGACTTCTTCAGAAGGGCATCTTGTGGCCAGTTAAGAGAATGTGATGAATTGAACCTTGAGGTCAGGCAGAGCATTGTCTGCTTGGAGAGAACCATCTAAGAACTGCCTTCCAGAGCTGGAGGATTGACATAGAGCAAAAGTCTAAAGAGCATAGGATGAACCATGAATTGCCCTGTGACACTGAACAATAATTTCATGTTTTCTGGGACTCAGTTTTCTCATATATAAAGAATTGTAATCCCTGAGGTCCTTTCTAGTTTTCTCTTTTCTTCTTCTTATACCTTTGACAAACCCTACAATTTGTCTATAAAATCTAAACTCCATTATGCACTGTGCATAGATTACCTTGGTAAACACAGGGGCTACAGCACAAGTGGATCCCAACAGGCTGCTGCAGGGACTCTGCATCTGGTTAAGAAACAGAAGAGACACTGTCATCCATGTTGTCAAGGCTCTGAAACCTTAGTTGAATGGTGGCCATGGGCTAGCTGTTACCACCCACACTATAAATTTACTTTATGAAAGGGGTGATATTCCTAAATTAAATGTCAGTTTGGATATCTGCTCCAATGCCACCCATTTTTCCTCTCTCCTACAGCATTCCATTAGTTGAGATGGTAAAATACAACACTAGGTGATTACATTTGAGAAATGAGTATTGGTGATTATTTAGAGACTGTACATTAAAGGTTTAAATAACTTCTAAATTTTACTCACTAGATTTTTTCCTTCCTCCTTACAGTTGTTCTTGTATCTTTTAGGTTTTTGAAAAACAACCCCCTCTCCTTTTTTAATTACAAGGGAATTCATTCCTTGGATAGTTGGAATATTCTATTATGGGACTGAGCTCCTAGAAACCAACTGTCCCTTATGGTCTGGCACACAGACAAATGGCCAACCCACAGAACTACCATGGAGTTATTTCTGAGACCCATAGATTTCTTTCTTGTTCCTTCTGAGGTCATGCAGCTGGAAGCTTTCCCTGTGTATACTTTTCAAGAAATTGCATTGATTCCTTCCTCTCTGGGACTGTGTCTCCATTACTGAAAGCCCTCAGAAAGCTTTTAAAGTTGAACCTACCCTCTGGGGCTCAATACACAGTGGTTGAACTAAGGTAGAATAACTTGATCTGGTGTTAGAGGCTTCATTAACGGGGGGACTGATGGTCAGAGACACTCTAGTGGTTTTCTTCTTTATTCTGTAGGGGAAACAAAACCGAACACAATCCAGTTAAAGAAAGATTAGAGCTGGCTTTGATACAAATGCCTCACTGAATACATGAGTATATACTAAATTTATGACATTTTTACCTTGAATTCTTATTTTTCTTTTGGTTTGCATAATAATTCAAGTGTTTTCTCTTTGAGCAAGTATTAGTAGATTATGGCTCCTAGTCGTTTTGGTTTAGATTTCCTTTGTCTTTTCCTCCAGCCCATAATCAGTGGGCTCTTACTGAACACTTACATTGCAGAAGAAAAAACTTCCAAAGCAAATAATCAGATTGCACTTTGGAAAGTTGATAAATAGATTGGTATATTTTTTTAAAAGTAGAATTCCCCCTATAGTCATACATGACAAATGCACATTCACATTTTGTACTTACTCTGACATTTCTGTCACATATGCCAAGCATAATCCCAGAGAAAAAACGTTTTCTCACTTCTCTGGGTACTTACCTATAAGAAAGGGAAAAAAGAAATTCTATCTAAATCTGCTGGGAATTTAATGAAATGTAGTTCAAGTATATTATATTCATACTAGGACCAGCAAATTAATTACAAATAGCAGATCTATCCAAAACATCTGAATTCTTGACTAAGGATGGAACTATTTTAATATCTGCAGTGTAAAAATTCCAGATGTTTGCCTTTATGAAGTTATGATGCCTGTACCCAGAAGAACTGCTGACTTATTTCCCAAAAATGTCATTTCAGAGGGCATATATTTGTATCTCTGAATTTGCATTTTGGTTTGAAGTCCTCAGCATATTTGTTATGATAAAAAATCCATTGAACCTAATTATACTTAAAAGCTTTCGCACAGCAAAGAAAATGGTTGATGAAACAAAAAGACAACCTACTAAATGGGAGAAAATGTTTGCAAATGATATGACTGATGAGGGGTTAATATTCAAAATATATAAGAAGCTCATACAGCTCATCAATAAAACAACTCGATTAAAAAATTAGCAGAAGACCTGAATAGATATTTTTCCAAAGAGGAAACACAGGCACATGAAAAGATGCTCAATGTTGCTAATCATCAGGCAATGCAAATCAAAACCACAATGAGGTATCATTTCATACCTGTCAGGATGGCTATCATCAAAAGAACCCAAATAACAAATGTTGGCAAGGATGTGGAGAAAAGGGAATCTTTATACCTTGTTGGTAGGGTATACTATGGAAAATAGTATGGAGATTCCTCAAAAAACTAAAAACAGAACTACCATATGACTTAGGAATATCCACTGCTGGGTAGGTATTTGGAAAAAACAAAAACAACAGTTGCCAAGATATGTAAGCAATCAAAGTGTCCATCAATGGATGAATGGATAATGATATATATACATGGAATGAAAGTGAACGTGAAAGTGAAGTTGCTCAGTCGTGTCTGACTCTTTGCGACCCCACGGACTGACTGTAGCCTACCAGGCTCCTCCGTCCATGGGATTTTCCAGGCAAGAATACTGGAGTGGGTTGCCATTTCCTGGAACACTCAGCCAAAAAAGGAATGAAATTTTGCCATTTGCAACAACACGGATGGACTTGGAGGGTATTGTGCTAAGTGAATAAAGTTCAGACAGAGAAAGACAAATACTGTATGGTGTCACTTATATGTGGAATTTATTACAGAAAACTAGAAGGCGATGGCACCCCACTCCAGTACTCTTGCCTGGAGAATCCCAAGGACGGAGGAGCCTGGTAGGCTGCAGTCCATGGGGTCGCTAAGAGTCAGACACGACTGAGCAACTTCACTTTCACTTTTCACTTTCATGCATTGGAGAAGGAAATGGCAACCCACTCCAGTGTTCTTGCCTGGAGAATCCCAGGGATGGAGGAGCCTGGTAGGCTGCAGTCCATGGGGTTGCTAAGAGTCAGACACAACTGAGCAACTTTACTTTCACTTTCATGCATTGGAGAAGGAAATGGCAACCCACTCCAGTGTTCTTGCCTGGAGAATCCCAGGGACGGGGGAGCCTGGTGGGCTGCCGTCTATGGGGTCGCACAGAGTCGGACACGACTGATGCGACTTAGCAGCAGCAGCAGCAGTGAATATAACAAAAAGGAGGCAGACTCACAAATATAGAGACCAAACTAGTGATTGCCAGTGAGGAGAGGGAAGGGGGAAGGGGCAATATAATAATAGGGAATTAAGAGATACAAGCTATTATGTATAAAATAAACTATAAGGCTATATAGTACAATACAAAGACTGTAGTCAATGTTTACAATAACTATTAATGGAGTATAAGCTTTAAAAATTGTGAGTCACTGTATTGTACACCTGTAGTAGTTTAGTCGCTAAGTTGTATCCAGCTCTTGTGACCCCATAGACTGTAGCCTTCTAGGCTCCTCTGGCCATGGGATTCTCCAGGCAAGAATACTGGAGTGGGTTGCCATGTAACTTATATAATATTCTACATCACTTGTAACTCAATTGAAAACAAAACCCTTTGAAACACATTGCTGTGTTTACTATAAGGAAGGGATGTAAATGATCATATTATCTCTGTGAAGACTTAGTAGAGAAATACATCTCAGTTCTTAGAATCAGGAATAATTGGGCTTCTCCTGTGCAACTGGTTTAGTTTTTCCTCATAGATACTGTGGATCTTAATATTGGTTATATTTCCCTCTGCATTAGCTACCTGAAAGTCTAATGCTCACTTCATGAAAGCCAGTAATTCAATAGCAACTAGAGTCAGAATCTTCTAAATCTGTAAGCTGATGCTTTTGTTCTTTTCATTTTATCTATGCTGACAGAATGTGGTCCACTGGAGAAGGGAATGGCAAACCACTTCAGTATTCTTGCCTTGAGAACCCCATGAACAGTATGAAAAGGCAAAATGATAGGATACTGAAAGAGGGACTCCCCAGGTCAGTAGGTGCCCAATATGCTACTGGAGATCAGTGGAGAAATAACTCCAGAGATGCTAAAGCTGAAACTCCTGTACTTTGGCCACCTCATGCGAAGAGTTGACTCATTGGAAAAGACTCTGATGCTGGGAGGGATTGGGGGCAGGAGGAGAAGGGGACGACAGAGGATGAGATGGCTGGATGGCATCACTGACTTGATGGACATGAGTTTGAGTGAACTCCGGGAGTTGTTGATGGACAGGGAGGCCTGGCGTGCTGTGATTCATGGGGTCACAAAGAGTCGCACACGACTGAGCGACTGAACTGAATTGAACTGAATGCTGATTATTTACCCACACCAGCATAGATCGCATGACCCCAACAAGAATCTTTATTTCTTGATAGAAGAGGTACATTGGAAGATGTAGAGTAGCTTGAATAACAAAATATTGTAATTTCCAAAAAGCCATTGGTTTATGGAAATGGGGTGAAATTGTAATTATTCCAAAAATCCAGGCTATATAGTCACTTTACACTACAATTCTTTAAGGGACATAAAATAGACTTAAAAAATCTTTTGCAGAAGTATTTGATACCATCATTAGGACTAGATTTATCTAATCTCCTTTTAAAAGTCATTATTTATTTATTTATTTTTGGCCATGCTGAGTCTTTGTTGCTGCACTGGCTTTTCTCTAGTTGCAGAGAGCAGGGGCTACTCTCTGATTGAGGTGTGTGGGCTTATCATTGTGGTGGCTTCTTTTGTTGGGCTCTAGAGTGCGTGGGCTTCAAAAGTTGTGGCTTAGTCATTGTGGCTCCCAGGCTCTAGAACACAGGCTCAATAGTTGAGGCACACAGGCTTAGTTTCTCTCTGACATGCAGGATCTTCCAAGACCAGGGATTGAACCCATGTCTCCTGCATTGGCAGTCAGATTCTTTACCACTGAGCCACCAGTGAAGCCCGTAATCTCCTTCTGATCTCACGATATAATACTGTAATAGTTGGTGTCTTTTTTTAGTCTTAAAACCCCCTTTATCATCTTAAGGTTTTATAATCATTTTAGAGTTAATTTACTTAAAACTTTTGATGATATAAAAGATTTGCTCTTTCATGTTTTATTTCCTATGGTGGATAATGGCTTCAGAGTATGCATTTTATTATTATTTAAAATTTACATATATATTATGTCTATTCCTTTCTATTTATATATAACAAATTCCTTTCTATTTATTTATATTATAAATTTGTAAACTTAAAATAAATCTGCAAACTGGAACTACTTTTTAACTGAGTTAGTTGTTTTTTAATTTTCAAGGAACAGATAGAATTTTTCTTTGGTTGTTCAGAAGATAGCTATGATTCTATGAGTGTATAAGGGCTGAAGGGATTGCAAACACACACAGATTGCCTTTATGTCCAAAACTGGGCACAAAAAGAGTCTCTAAATAGGGTAGAATCAAGTAGTGTTAACTGTATTTATTTGATTTGGATCATTTTTCTAATGAATGAAAGCTTCACAAACACTCAAACTTTTGAATTAGCCAAGACCCCAGGAGCAATACAAAAGAGTTTAGAGTTAGCTGGCACAATAAAAGTATATGAAACGCTCAATACTGCAAAAGATACACGGTAATATAGGTGCTGTCTTAGTAATTTATTTAACTTACATGCAGAGTACATCATATAAAATCTCAGGCTGGATGAATCACAAGCTGGAATCAAGCTTGCTAGGAGAAATGTCATCAACCTCAGATATGTAGATGATACTATGCTAAAGGCAGAAGAGGAAGTAAAGAGCCTCTTGATGAGGGTAAAAGAGGAGAGTGAAAAAGCTGGCTTGAAACTCAGAATTCAAAAAACTAAGATCATGACATCCAGTCCCATCACTTCATGGCAAATAGAAGAAAAGTGGAAGCTGTGACAGATTTTATTTTCTCAGGCTCTAGAATCACTGTGGACTATGACTGCAGCCATGAAATTAAAAGATGCTTGCTCCTTGGAAGGAAAGCTATGACAAACCTAGATAGTGTATTAAAAAACAGAGACATAATTTTGCTGACAAAGGTCCATATAATCAAAGCTATGGTTTTTCTATCCATAGTCATGTATGAATGTGGGAGGTAGACCATAAAGAAGGCTGAGAGCTGAAAAACTGATGCTTTTGAATTGTGGTGCTGGGGAAGACTTTTGTCTTGGACTCAAGATAATCAAACCAGTCAATCCTAAGGGAAATTAACCTTGAATATTCACTGGAAGGACTGTTGCTGAAGCTCCAGTACTTTGGCTGCCTGATTGAAAGAGCCATCTCATTGGAAAAGACCCTGATGCTGGGAAAGATTGAAGGTAAAAGAAGGGGGTGGCAGAGGTTGAGATGGTTAGATAGCATCACTAACTCACTGGGCATGAATTTGTGTAAACTCTGGGAGATAGTGGAGGAGGGAGGAGCCTGCTGTGCTACAGTCCATGGTATTGCAAAGAGTTGGGCATGACTTAGCAACTGAACAATAGCAACAACATCTTAGTAATACCACAAGACATCAAAAACACTAATATCAGAAGACATTTAATAATGCCATTGACATCACAAGACAGCATGTAATCACCCCACAGGCTGCTAGTAATAAGTGCTATGATTTCAAAGGAGACAGGAGCTTGACTGGTATAATCAAGAACCCCTTATTGTAAAATTCAGACTTAAATTGAAGAAACTAGTTTCCCTACTGGACCATTCCCCACTGGACCATTCAGGTATGACTTAAATCAAATCCCTTATGATTTTACAGTGGAAGTGAGAAATAAATTCAAGGGATTAGATCTGATAGACAGAGTGCCTGATGAACTATGGACAGAGGTATGTGACATTGTACAGGAGACAGGGATCAAGACCGTCCCGAAGAAAAAGAAATGCAAAAAAGCAAAATGGTTGTCTGAATAGGCCTTAGAAATAGCTGTGAAAAGAAGAGAAGCTAAAGGCAAAGGAGAAAAGGAAAGATATACCTATTTGAATGCAGAGTTCCAAAGAATAGCAGGAGATAAAAAGCCTTCCTCAGTGATCAATGCAAAGAAATAGAGGAAAGCAATAGAATGGGAAAGACTAGAGATCTCTTCAAGAAAATTAAAGATACCAAGGGAACAATTCATGCAAAGATGGGCTCAATAAAGGACAGAAATGGTATGGATATAACAGAAGCAGAAGATATAAAGAAGAGGTGGCAAGAATACACAGAAGAACTATACAAAGAAGATCTTCATGATCCAGATAATCACAGTTGTGTGTGATCACTCACCTAGAGCCAGACATCCTGGAATGTGAAGTCAAGTGGGCCTTAGGAAGCATCACTACAAGCAAAGCTAGTGGAGGTGATGGAATTCCAGTTGAGCTCTTTCAAATCTTAAAAGATGATGCTGTGAAAGTGTTGCACTCAATATGCCAGCAAATATGGCAAACTCAGCAGTGGCCACAAGACTGGAAAAGGTCAGTTTTCATTCCAATCCCAAAGAAAGGCAATGCCAAAGTATGCTCAAACTACCGCACAATTGCATTCATCTCACACGCTAGTAAAGTAATGCTCAAAATTCTCCAAGCCAGGCTTCAACAGTACATGAACCATGAACTTCCAGATATTCAAGCTGGATTTAGAAAAGCCAGAGGAACAAGAGATCAAATTTCCAACATCTGTTGGATCATTGAAAAAGCAAGAGCAATCCAGTAAAACATCTACTTCTGCTTTACTGACTATGCCAAAGCCTTTGACTGTGTGCATCACAACAAACTGTGGAGATTCTTCAAGAGATGGGAATACCATACCACCTGACCTGCCTCTTGAGAAACCTGTATGCAGGTTAGGAAGCAACAGTTAGAAATGGACATGGAACAAAAAACTGGTTCCAAATCAGGAAAGGAGTACGTCAAGGCTGTATACTGTCACCCTGCTTTTTTAACTTATATGCAGAGTACATCATGAGAAACGTTGGGTGGGAAGAAGCACAAGGTGGAATCATGATGGCCAGGAGAAATATCAGTAACCTCAGATATACAGATGACACCACCCTTATGGCAGAAAGTGAAGAGGAACTAAAGAGCCTCTTGATGAAAGTGAAAGAGAGATCAGAGATCAGTCGATCAGTCGTGTCTGACTCTTTGCGACCCCATGAATCGCAGCATGCCAGGCCTCCCTGTCCATCACCAACTCCCGGAGTCCACCCAAACCCATGTCCATCGAGTAGATGATGCCATCCAACCATCTCATCCTCTGAGGTCCCCTTCTCCTCCTGCTCTCTATCTTTCCCACCATCAGGGTTTTTTCCAGTGAGTCAGCTCTTAGCATCAGGTGGCCAAAGTATTGGAGTTTCAGCTTCAAAATCAGTCCTTTCAATGAATACCCAGGACTGATCTCCTTTAGGATGGACTGGTTGGATCTCCTTCCAGTCCAAGAGACTCTCAAGAGTCTTTTCCAACACCACAGTTCAAAAGCATCAATTCTTATGCTTTCAGCTTTCTTTATAGTCCAACTCTCACATTCATACATGACCACGAGAAAAACCATAACCTTGACTAGATGGACCTTTGTTTGCAAAGTAATGTCTCTGCTTTTTAATATGCTGTCTAGGTTGGTCATAACTTTCCTTCCAAGGAGTAAGTGTCTTTTAATTTCATGGCTGCAGTCACCATTTGCAGTGGTTTTGGAGCCCAGAAAAATAAAGTCAGCCACGGTTTCCACTGTTTCCCCATCTATCTGCCATGAAGTGATGGGACCGGATGCCATGATTTTATTTTTCTGAATGTTGAGCTTTAAGCCAACTTTTTCACTCTCCTCTTTCACTTTCATCAAGAGGCTCTTTAGTTCTTCTTCACTTTCTGCCATAACGGTGGTGTCATCTGCATATCTGAGGTTATTAATATTTCTCCTGGCAATCTTGATTCTAGCTTGTGCTTCCTCCGGTCCAGCATTTCTCATGATGTACTCTGCATATAAATTAAAAAAGCAGGGTGACAGTATACAGCCTTGACATACTCCTTTTCCTATTTGGAACCAGTCTGTTGTTCCATGTCCATTTCTAACTGTTGCTTCCTGACCTGCATACAGGTTTCTCAAGAGGCAGGTCGGGTGGTCTGGTATTCCCATCTCTTGAAGAATTTCCACAGTTTATTGTGATCCACACAGTCAAAGGCTTTGGCATAGTCAGTAAAGCAGAAATAGATGTTTTTCTGGAACTCTCTTGCTTTTTCGATGATCCAGCAGATGTTGGCAATTTGGTCTCTGCTTCCTCTGCTTTTTCTAAAACCAGCTTGAACATCTGGAAGTTCACGGTTCACGTATTGCTGGAAAGATATGAGCATCTGGATGCAGAGTTCCAAAGAATAGCAAGAAGAGATAAGAAAGCCTTCCTCAGTGACCAGTGCAAAGAAATAGAGGAAAACAACAGAATGGGAAAGACTAGAGATCTCTTCAAGAAAATCAGAGATACCAAGGGAACATTTCATGCAAAAATGGGCTCGATAAAGGACAGAAATGGTATGGACCTCACAGAAGCAGAAGATATTAAGAAGAGGTGGCAAGAATACACAGAAGAACTGTACAAAAAAGATCTTCATGACCCAGATAATCACGATGGTGTGATCACTCACCTAGAGCCAGATATCCTGGAATGTGAAGTCAAGTAGGCCTTAGAAAACATCACTACAAACAAAGCTAGTGGAGGTGATGGAATTCCAGTTGAGCTTTTTCAAATCCTGAAAGATGATGCTGTGAAAGTGCTGCACTCAATATGCCAGCAAATTTGGAAAACTCAGTAGTGGCCTGTCTCCTGTACACTGTCACAAACCTCCATCCATAGTTCATCAGGCACTCTGTCTGTCAGATCTAATCCTATTTCTCTAAATCTATTTCTCACTTCCACTGCATAGTCATAAAGGATTTGATTTAGGTCATACCTGAATGGTCTAGTGGTTTTCTCCACTTTCTTCAATTTCAGTCTGAATTTGGCAATAAGGAGTTCATGATCCGAGGCACAGTCAGCTCCTGGTCTTGTTTTTGCTGACTGTATAGAGCTTCTCCATCTTTGGCTGCAAAGAATATAATCAGTCTGATTTTGGTGTCGACCATCTGGTGATGTCCATGTGTTGGACATCATCATTATTGTGATGGTGATTGCTATAGGTAGATCCAGGGAGATCCACCTGGATCTATAGGTAGATCCACCTTTCCTCAGAGGGTTTGAATCTAGTTGTCTTTGCTTTTTCTTCTCTTGCGAACTTACAATCCTTATATTAATAGTGCACTTCTGGTTTTTTTTGGCCATGCCATATGACTTTAAGGATCTCAGTTCCAAACCAGAGATTAAACTGGGGCCACAGCAGTGAAAACCTAGAATCCTAGCCACAAGAGAACTCCTATAATACACTTTTGTTTCCAGTTCTTTACTGTTGTGTACTTTCACCGTATATCAGGTTCCTTAAGATCAAGTGTCTTTCCGTGTGTCTCCCATCCCCAAAGTATTTAGTCCAGTGTTGAAGACATAATAGGCACGGAGCCGATTGATTTTATAGATTATTTCATGAGCAGATGCTGTTAACAGTTGTCCTAGGAGGTGTGTGTTAGTTTGTGTTATTTCCCTCAATACCACTCCACAAATAAAAGCAGTTGATATAGAAAGATTCCTCCTCTTCCAGAAAAGGGAAACCTCTGGACTGTTGGTGGGAATATAAATTGGTATAGCCACTATGGAGAGCAGTATGGAGATTCCCTAGAAAACTAAAAAATAGAGCTACCATATCCAACAATCCCACTCCTGGGCATATATCCGGAAAAAACCATAATTTGAAAGGATACATGCACCCCTGTGTTCATAGCAGCACCGTTCACAATAGCTAGGACATGGAAGCAACCTAAATGTCCATTGATGAAGGAATAGATAAAAAATATGTGGTACATATGCACAATAGAATACTACTCAGTCATAAAATAGAATGAACTAATGCCATTTGTGAGACATAGATGGGCCCTAGAGATTTTCATATTGAGTGAAGTAAGTCAGAGAAAAACAAATATCATATCATATCACTTATATGGGGAGTCTAAAAAAGTGGTACAAATGAACCTATTTACATAACAGAATTGAATCACAGACTTTGATAAACCTTATGGTTACCAAGGGGAAAAGGGGAGGAAGGAATACATTGGGAGGCTGGGATCGACATATACGTACTATTATATATAAAATAGATAACTAATAAGAACTTATTGTGTAGCATATGGAATTATATTAAATACTCTGCAATGACCTATATGGAAATAGAATCTAAAAAGAGTGGATATGTGTTTGCATATAACTGACTCACTTTGATGTACAGCAGAAACTAGTACAACATTATAAATGAACTATATTCCAATTTAAAAAAATGGAATATAGCCATCTTAGGTGAAGTTAACCAATCACAGAATTGCAGACTAAGACATGGGAAATCTTGTCTAACATCTTTAGAGAACAAAACTCTAAGGGTCCTAGAGGTTATGTATTTGCTGAAGGTCATGCAATCTGTTGGTGGAAGAGTCAGGATTAGAATCCAAATTTCATGTTTTCTAATGCAATCCATATAGGCCTGTAGCAAATGAACTCTATATTACTGTATAAATGTAGAACTGCAGATATTAGCCTGAGTAGTTGAGACGGCAGTGATTTTTTAATTTTTTTTTTATCAGAATAGAGCATTTTTGTGGTTCAGAATTCAATGGGTAATGGAAATCATCTTTTTAATTTGTGTGTTAGCTTCTCAAAGATCTGTTTTGTTTACTCTTGTATCCCTAGTACCTACAATAGTGCCGGGCACATAGGAGATACTCAGTAAATATTTGTTGAATGAATACGTTTGTTAGCAATCTTGGCTGAGACATCAGTTGAGAATGTTTGTGACTTCTGGAGATTCTAACCTTTAAGTATCAGACCCTGAAAAGAAACCCTAGAAACAGCAGGGAAACTATGGCTGTGGCAGGAAGATAAAAATGAAATGCTTCCCCTCATGGGAAGAGAAGAATTAAGAGAAAGTGTAAGAAACATTTGGAACTTCTTGGAAGAAACATACCTTATAAATAAAAGGTCATTTGGTTCAAGAGGCTAGAATTTCGTTTAAGCCTCTTGGCATATTTTGAAGGAGAAGCTAGAAAACATCAGCAAAATAGTTTTGGTGGTGAATGAAATTCAAGTTTTTGCCCACCTTCAAATTGTCCTATGCTCCCTGGCTAATGAGAAAAAGAGAGGAAATCCAATTCTTATAAAGGGAACCTGCCCCCCCCCCCCCACCGCCCCTGCAACATCTCAGATGCTTCTTGTTCTAAGCATGAACAATGAAACTTCATGCACAAGGCACTAGACAGCCTGTGCTGTCATTTCATCAGGGGCATGAAGAGGCCAGGCAGGATTTCCCATCTTCTGGTCCGTGATCTTCCAGCTGACAAAAGGAGACAGTGATAACTAATAGAGCCGTGAGATGTCCTGAATCTTACTTTGGGATATGCTACTGGTTAGCGTGAATTAAACCATCTGTGTCTGAAGATGATATAGAAATGGATAAAAATATAGAGACACCAGATAGTGTGGGAGAGAGAGCACTAATTCAGGATTGAGGAAGTCTGGATTTTGGTTCTAGATCTATCATTAATTAGTTATATGCCTTGGACAAGACTCTTAGGTGTATGCATGTGCACGTGCACTCAGTTGTGTCCACCTCTTTGTGATCCCATGGATTGTAGCTCACGAGGCTGATCTGTCCATGAAATTTTCCAGGCAAGGATACTGGAGTGGGTTGCCATTTCCTATGCCAAGACCCTTTGGGGTCTTGGTTATCGCGTATCTAATAAGAAGTGAGAAGGTTTCTTCTAGGTCTGTTTGCATTTTCAAAATATTTTAGAAATTTGATCATAGCAAGATCCTCTATGACCCACCTCCCAGAGTAATGGAAATAAAAGCAAAAATAAACAAATGGGACCTAATTAAACTTAAAAGCTGTTGCACAATGAAGGAAACTATAAGCAAGGTAAAACAAGGTACCCTTCAGAATGGGAGAAAATAATAGCAAACAAAGCAACTGACAAAGAATTAATCTCCAATATATATAAGCAGGTCATGCAGCTCAATTCCAGAAAAACAAACGACCCAATCAAAAAATGGGCCAAAGAACTAAACAGACATTTCTCCAAAGAAGACATACAGATGGCTAACAAACACATGAAAAGATGCTCAACATCACTCATTATCAGAGAAATGCAAATCAAAACCACAATGAGGTACCATCTCATGCCGGTCAGAATGGCTGCTATCAAAAAGTTTACAAACAATAAATGCTGGAGAGAGTGTGGAGAAAAGGGAACTCTCTTACACTGTTGGTGGGAATGCAAACTAGCACAGCCACTATGGAGAACAGTGTGGAGATTCCTTAAAAAACTGGAAATAGAACTGCCATACGACCCAGCAATCCCACTGCTGGGCATACACACCAAGGAAACCAGAACTGAAAGAGACACGTGTGCCCCAATGTTCATCGCACTGTTTACAATAGCCAGGACATGGAAGCAACCTAGATGTCCATCAGCAGACAAGATGGATAAGAAAGCTGTGGCACATACACACAATGGAATATTACTCAGCCATTAAAAAGAATACGTTTGAATCAGTTCTAATGAAGTGGATGAAACTGGAGCCTATTACACAGAGTGAAGTAAGCCAGAAAGAAAAACACCAGTACAGTATATTAATGCATATATGGAATTTAGAAAGATGATAATGATGAGAGACACAGATGTAAAGAACAGTCTTTTGGACTGTGTAGGAGAAGGCGAGGGTGGAATGATTTGAGAGAATAGCATTGAAACATGTATATTACCATGTGTGAAATAGATCACCAGTCCAGGTTGGATGCATGAGACAGGGAGCTCGGGGCTGGTGCACGGGGATGACCCAGAGGGATGGGATGGGGAGGGAGGTGGGAAGGGGGTTCAGGATGGGGAACACATGTACACCCATGGCTGATTCATATCAATGTATGGCAAAACCCACTACAATATTATAAAGTACTTAGCCTCCAACTAAAATAAATTAATTTATTTTAAAAAATTTGATCTTTTAAAATCTCTGATTTTCATATTTATTGGAATAGATTTTCATATTTATGGAATAGATTCCATCAGAGGATGAGGGAAAGGAAAATGAATGTTTGCACTAAAGGCAAAACCAGTCAGCACTTAGGACTGGGGCTTAGACTGCCATTCCAGAATGCAGAAGTTTGAAAGATGAGCTGTGCTTTAGGTAACAGCTTAAAATGTGATTTATTTATGCAAATAAACCTTTCAGAACTCGTTTGGGTAAGTTATAAAACCAAACCAAGCATGAGAACCACCCCTCTTCCTTCCAGAAAAAGAATATTTCTAAAAGAAAGCTCACTCTTCTCTTGCTAAAGCCACTGTAGTCATTACATTTGATACTCATGTATTTTCCTCTAGGAGATAGAAAAGGAGGTTTTCAGGAAGAAAAACCCTTTTGCTCAACTGCTGTGAAATAATATTATACTCTAGAGTTATCAAAATGATATGGTGAATTCAGAATATGTGTGGGCCCTATGTGTGACCTGTCCTGAAGTGTTCCTTCTTGATTTTAGGTAGCGCTGAGGATGTCCTTGAGAGAAAAAATAGCTAGGGATTTCACTTTGGTGATGAGTTATGCTAGCAGGCTTCACGTCTCACGTAAATGGTAACCTTTGCTGAGTGTAACCCTAGCTCTTTGTAAAGAGAACAGAATTAGACTCCACCAAATGAAGAGTCCAAGACCTTGGCAGTCTTACCCTGGAAAGATGACAAGATACATAGAGATCAGGAACAATGATGAGGTTCTCATAACACTGCCTGAATAGGATGTCTGCAGAGTTAAACTAGCTTCATGGATGTAATGTAAGTTCAGTGGTCTGAGAAGTAGAACATCAGGTTTGTTTAAAAGTACACAGTGAAAGAATCTGATAGTAGCTACAGTGAGGCAAAAATTGGGGAAACAGAAGGGAAGTCAGGCAGATTAGCAACATAAAATGTTTCAAAGTGTCACCTTAGTGGGAATACTTAGTGAAAATTCACACAATAAGCTTAATTTGGTGCATTCTTTTTAAGTGTTAAGTTATTTGATGGATCAGTTTGAATTTCCAGTTTTTTGTTTGCCTATTTTATTATTTAGTATATATTTTAAATAATAAGTTACCTTTATTTACAGAATGATAAGTAATATGAATTGTCCACAAGGGAACAGCTATTGTGGAAGACATGTATTTTTCATGCGTGATGAGGGAGGCAAAATAGTTGAGGAAGGAGATTACATGAGTTAAGTCAGAAAAGGTGTTGTGAATTGTGTGTGTTTAATGATTTCTGTCATTTTTGAACAAGTCTAGAGCTTCTATACTCTGTGGCCCACTGTTGTTAGTCTCTGCAAAAATGAATTTGACATATCAACATATTTAAGCTGTTTGAAGAGAGGATAGTATTTGACATAAACTGACCGTTTTGGTGATGGTTTTGAAAAGTTCCTGAGGATATTTTGGTACATAGGAAATTCTTTTTAAAAAACTTTTTATTTTATATGGATGTATAGCTGATTAACAATGCTATGATAGTTTCAGGTGAACAGTGAAGGGATTCAGCCATATATATACATGTATCCAATCTCCCCTAAATCCTGCTCCCATCTAGGCTCCCGTATAACATTGAGCAGAGTTCTTTGTGCTATACAGTAGGTACTTGTTAGTTATCCATTTAAAATGTAGTAGTGTGTACATGACCATCCCAAACCCCCTAACTATCCGTTCTCCCCATCCTTCCCCCTGGCAACCATAAGCTTGTTCTCGAAGTCTGTGAGTCTGTTTATCTTTTGTAAGCAAGTTCATTTGTATTATTTCTTTTTAGATTCCACATATAAGGGATGTCATATTAGTAATGATATTTCTCCTTCTCTGTCTGATTTACTTCCCTCAGTGTGACACTCTCTTGGTCCATCCATGTTGCTGCAAATGACATTATTTCATTATTTTTTACGGCTGAGTAATATTCCATTGTATATATGTACCACATCTTTTTTATTCATTCCTCTGTTGATGGACATTTAGGTTGCTTCCATGTCTTAACTATTGTAAACAGTGATGCAGTGAACACTGGATTGCATATTTCTTTTTGGATCATGTTTTCCTCTGGATATATACCCAGGAATGGGATTTCAGGGTCATATGGTAGCTCTATTTTTAGTTTTTTAAGGAGCCTCCATACTGTTTTCCATAGAGGCTGTACCAGTTTACATTCCCATCAACAGTGTAGGACAATTCTCTTTTCTCCACATCCTCTCCAGCATTTATTATTTGTGGATTTTTTTTATGATGGCTGTTCTGGCTGCTCTGAGGAGGTACACAGAAAATTCTAAAAATGCCCCTTATCATTTCTTCCCCAGCTGATCTAGACCATTCCTCAGTAACAGTGGGTTTTATTTTTCCAGATCTCTTGATCATTTATTATACTGTCTTTGTGTTTGGCTGTTTGTCTTTTGTTCTTTCTTGCTTTCTTTGTATGTATGTATATATGTATTTTTAAATTTTATTTATCAACTTTGGCTGTGCTGGGTCTTCATTGCTGAGTGTGGGCTTTCTCTAGTTGCACGTGGAGGCTGATCTTTGTTGTGGTGAGCAGGCTTCTCGCTGCAGTGGCTCCTCTTGTTGCAGAGCAGTCTCCAGGTGCTCAGGCTTCAGTAGTTTCAGCTCGCAGGCTCAGCAGTTGCAGCTCCCAGGCGCTAGAGCACTGGCTCAGCAGCTCTGGTACACAGGTTTAGTTGCTCCACAGCATGTGGGATCTTCCCAGACCAGGGATCAAATCCGTGTCCCTTGCATTGGATTCTTTTCCACTGTGCCACCAGGGAAGAGTCCTTTGTATTTATTTTTATGTATTTGTTTACTTGTTTATTTTGGCTGTACCACATGGTTTGCAGGAGCTTAGTTCCCCAACCAGGGCAACAGGGTCATGGCAGTGAAAGTACTGAGTCCTAACCACTAGATCACTAGGAAATTATCCCTCTCTTGCTTTTTAGAAAAATAAATCTCTTCTGTTTTCAACACACTAATGTTAAAGGTAGGATTATTTTCTAGATGACTGGAAATTTTACTTAATCACACTCAGTGTTTTACCTTTTCCTAATGTTTTGTCAAATTTCTCTATTTTATGCAGTGCCAAAGAGATTATCAATTACGTTTTTTTCATGTTAAAGTAAAATACTCACTGTCCTGGTTCTCATGATTTCTCCAGTAGCTAAATGGTATTTTGATATAAACCTGTTTTAAAGGATAACTGTTACATGCTAGCTATACTTACCAGGTGGCACAGTGGTAAAGAATCTACCTGCCAGTGCAGGAGATGTAAGAGATGTGGATTTGATTTCTAGGTTGGAAAGATCCCAACTAGCATACATAACTAGCATACAGATTTCTATTTGGGTATCTGCACCATACTTGTTTTCCTATTGTCAAGGTCCACATTGTTCATGACCTTTCTCAGACTGCTTCTCCATCAAAGAATAGGATGCCTGATCATGTGTTAGGAATGTTACTACTTCTTCCCCCTGATGCTGAGAAGCTAAATGGGCTTGGAAACAACTGGGACTTATCTTGAAACTCTTGCTCACTGAGGTGCTTTTTTGGGGCATATGGTCTCTCTACTGTGGCTTGATGTTTTAGGTCAGGAATTCAAGAAGCATCAACTGGGCAGTTCATCTCTGATCCATGTGTTTTCAACTAGGGCAGCTGGGCCTTGAGAGTACATTTATCCAAGATGGTTCCTTCACTCACAAGTCTGGCATCTTGGTGATAGTTGGCCTCTCTCTCTCTTTCCACGTGATACCTTTTCCTCTTGGGCTGGGCCTTTCTGTACGACTTGGGCTTTTCATAGCATAGTGACCTCAGGGTAGTTGGATTTCTCACATGGAGGCTTAGGGCTCTAAGAGCAAGTATTCCAAGAATATCTCTCTTTTAAAGAAAAAATTGGTTTTGTTTTTATTTCTTGGACCCTTATTTATGATGGTATAGGAACCAGTTTTAAAAGACCCAGTTTATAAAGTTCTTCTATACAAAAAATTCAGACCTTAAGGCTCAAATACTAAGATAAACAGATATTTGGTTTGAATTATATGGCAAACCACTTTTTACTTTGTTAGAGAATTTTCAAATTTAGCTAAAGATTGGACTTGACATTTTTTCTCTTATTTGAGGATAAAATACTGAAACAAGTTTTCAGTGGTGACAGAAACCTAGACTCCAGGAGAATAATTTGCAACACTTCTGGTCTTATTCTTCAGCACCTACAGTGACTGCTGGACAGAGATTGTTGCCGAGAGTTAAGAGTCCTACTGTTTTGTAAATAGCAACTTTCAATCCAGCTTTGGCAGATTGACAAAATTTGTATTTTGCAAACTCTCCTCACCCCCAGAACCCTTTTTTTTTTTAATTTATTTTAATTGGAGGCTAATTACTTTACAATATTGTGGTGGTTTTTGCCATACATCAACATGAATCAGCCACGGGTGTACATGTGTCCTCCCATCCTGAACGCCCCCTCCCACCTCCCTCCCCACCCCATACCTCTGGTTGGGGTTGTCCCAGAGCACTGGCTTTGAGTGCCCTGCTTCATGCATCAAATTTGCACTGGTCATCTATTTCACATATGGTAATGTACTTGTTTCAGTGCTAGTCTCTCAAATCATCCCACCCTCACCTTCTCCCACACAGTCCAAAAGTCTGTTCTTTATATCTGTGTCTCTTTACATCTGTGTCTCTTTAAACCTAATGTTCTTTACATCTGTGTCTTGTATATAGGGTCGTTGTTACTGTCTTTCTAAATTCCATATATTTATGTTAATATACTATAATGGTGTTTCTCTTTCTGACTTACTTCACTCTGTAACAGGGTCCACTTTCATCCACTTCATTAGAACTGACTCGAATGCGTTATTTTTTTTATAGCTGAGTAATATTTCATTGTGTATATGTGCCACAACTTTCTTATCCATTCGTCTGCCAATGGACATCTAGGTTGCTTCCATGTCCTAGCTATTGTAAACAGTGCTGTGATGAACATTGGGGTACATGTGTCTCTTTCATTTCTGGTTTCCTCAGTGTGTATGCCCAACAGTGGGATTGCTGGGTCGTATGGCAGTTCTATTTCCAGTTTTTTAAGGAATCTCCACACTGTTCTCCATAGTGGCTGTGCTAGTTTGCATTCCCACCAACAGTGTAAGAGAGTTCCCTTTTATCCACACCCTCTCCAGCATTTATTGTTTGCAGACTTTTTGATAGCAGCCATTCTGACCGGCATGAGATGGTACCTCATTGTGGTTTTGATTTGCATTTCTCTGATAATGAGTGATGTTGAGCATCTTTTCATGTGTTTGTTAGCCATCTGTATGTCTTCTTTGGAGAAATGTCTAGTTCTTTGGCCCACTTTTTGATTGGGTCATTTATTTTTCTGGAATTGAGCTATATGAGCTGCTTATATATATTGGAGATTAATTCTTTGTCAGTTGCTTTGTTTGCTATTATTTTCTCCCATTCTGAAGGGTACCTTGTTCCACCTTGCTTATAGTTTCCTTCATTGTGCAACAGCTTTTAAGTTTAATTAGGTCCCATTTGTTTATTTTTGCTTTTATTTCCATTACTCTGGGAGGTGGGTCATAGAGGATCTTGCTGTGATTTATGTCAGAGAGTAGAACCCTTTCTTGTACACACTTTATAATTTTTTTTCTTTAGATTTCCAAAGTTATCACACCATCAGGGCACATCAACACTGACTTGTTTTATACCAATCCTTTGATAGACTGGTTCAGACAAAGACATAAACTTCTCTGTGAAATTTGGACATTCCAGTCCTCCCATTTGTCTTTAAACAGGAAGAGCCATTACTTTAACACAAATGACACCCTCTCCAGTGGTGGCACTCTGAAGCAGACAGGCCAGTTGTCGAGTCATCTTAGAGGTGGGGGAGATTAGATTCCTTCTAATGTCTTTCACATCCTGCTAAATTCATAAGAGACTGATATTTAATCCTAAAGTTTTTATTTCCTTTGATATTTAGCCTAAAATAGAAAGAGGATGTTTGTCCTTTTTGATACCATTGGCTTAAGTACATAAGTTTTTATGTTATAAGATCATGCTCGGTTTTTAAAAAAGGCTCTTCCATTTCTGTTTGTCCTCATCACACACATGCAGAGTTATTGCCAAGAGGAATGTTGTGTGCACAAGGACAGTTAAGACCACATACTGTCCTTAGCTGAGAGTCAGATTACCCACCACATGGACAGCAGCATGTGCTAGAGCTGTGTGTAACTAAAAGAGTCCCAGAGAGGAGAATCTGTAGCATTAAGCAGGCTTTGCAAATTAGAGAAAAAAAAAAAACAAAAAACTGATGAAACCAGATCATGTACAGTAGTCCTCTCTGAGCTTGATTTTAACAACTTAAAATGAGATTGATCACTAGCACTGTACTAATCACATTATATACATTATTACATTCACTCCTACAAAAATTCCAAGATGTAGACATATTTTTATATTGGGAAACATAAGCTTAAAGAGGTTATACACATTGCCCAAACCCACATAGCTGATAAACAGTGAAGTCAAGAATAAAATCAACACAGTCCTTTTCTAGAGCAGTGAGCTTTTAACCTCTACTATATGAAATATACTTTCTTGACATGTGTACTTCTTGAGAAATAGGAGGAAAGGGGACCTAGGTTCCAATGAAAAGCCTAGCCTTTGTCAAAATTCAGGTTTGTTTTACTTGTATGAATCTATTTCATGATTTTCTCTTCTGTGTTTCTCTCTTCTAATACCCCCACTGTCTTGCTTATTGTATCTATATAGCTTTGGGTTTAGGAGGGACCTTATAAGCATATGAACAGAGATGTCCATTAATAATCTTCTCATATACAGGACACTGGGTCAGAAACTTAACTCAGACAGTGGTCTTGTTTATTAGAATAAACAAGATATATAAGAAATCTTAGATACATATGCTTAGATATATAAGAAATTAGATGTGGTGTTGAGATTAATCAAACTGGGTGGTGTATAAAAAGCTAATTCCAAAGTGTGAGAGAGATGTGTGGTTAACTGTATTGATTTCATTTGGGAGATATGAAATAGGTTTGGGTCAAAACTCCAAAGACCCATATCAGAGAGCTTGGGAGAGGCAGAGCTGAAAGTGTGTTCAATAAATAAAAATATTGAGACCCAAAGGACAAATTCTCACTAGGTCCAGTCCCTGCCCCAGAATATGGTATAATGATAGCCCAGGTCAGTTCTCTCAAGAAAATTATCAAAAATGTTTGCAAACAATGCAACTGAAAAGGCTTAATTTCCAAAATATACAAACAGATACAACTCAGCAACAAAAAAACAACCCAATCAAAAATTGGGCAGAAGCACTGAAGAGACATTTCTCCAAAAAAGAAATGTAGATGGCCAATAGGAACATGAAAAGATGCTCAACATTGCTAATTATTAGAGAAATGCAAATTAAAACTACAGTGAGGTACCACCTCAGGCCGATCAGAATGGCTATCATGAAATGTGGGTGTGGAGAAAAGGGAACTCTCCTACACTATTGATGGGAATGTAAGTTGATGCAGCCACTGTGGAAAACAGTATGGAGGCTCCTCAGAAAACTAAAAATAAAATTACCTTATGAATCCCACTCCTGTGCATATATCTAGACAAAACGCTAATCTAAAAAGACAGTTGCATCCCATGTTCATAGCAGCGTTTTTCACAATAGCCAAGACATGAAAACAACCTATTATAAATGTTCATTGACGGATGCATGGATAAAGAAGATGTTGTGCAATTAATATGAAATCTTGTGAAGTAGAAAAGGTTGTTGTACATATATACAGTGAAATACTATTCAGCCATAAAAAGAACAAGATAGTGCCATTTGCAGCAACATCAATGTGACTAGAGATTATCATACTTAGTGAAGTAAGAAAGAGAAATACCATATGATATCACTTATGTGTGGAATTTAAAATATGACACAAATAAAGCTATCTATGAACCAGAGACAGAATGAGGAACATAGGGAATAGACTGGTGGTTGCCAAAGGGGAGAGGAGTGAGAGAAGGTTGGGCTTGGAGTTTGGGATTAGCTGATGCAAACTGGTATATATAGAATAACAACAAGGTCTTATTATATAGCACAGGAAACTATATTCAATGTCTGGTAATCAACCATAATGGAAAGAATATGAAAAAGAATATATATATATATATATATATGTATATTTGAGTCACTTTGCTGTACAACAGTAATTAACACAACATTGTGATTCAATTATGCTTCAGTAAAAAATAAAAACAAAGAAAGTTATCAAAGAATGCACAAGGGGAAGGGGCAAAGGTGATTAGCATAGGTTAATCAGGACATAGTTCTTCCCTAACTTCCTTATTTTAGCACAGTTTAATTAGCTTGTTGTCACCTTGGCAATGTTGAACCCTGTGAGAGACCAAGAAGCTGAATAGAGAGTAGGAGAAAGAAGTGTTGACAGTGACAAGCTCATGGAGGCAAGGGCAGTTAGACATGTCAGGAGATGAAGGTGTCAAGATAGTAGACACATGTGTAGAGCAGAAGTTTTAGAGGAGGTTATAAAGAAGCTGGGGTTTAGAGAGGACCGAGACAGGAAGTCAGGCTTTGCAGCTTCATACTTAATCTCAGGGCTGTCCTTGGTCCCTACAGTCACTTCTGGGACTGTAAAAGTGTTGTTCTCTGGAATCATAGACTATTGACCATGACCTGGGAGTACATCAAGTAAATCTAGCTGCTCAGTTTTAGTTTAAAGGGGACTTACAGTGGCTGTCTAATTGATCTCAAAACAATTTTGATATTCATGTCAGGCTTTAGCATACCTTTCTTTCTTTTTTTTTTTTTTTTAATTTATTTGGTTGCACCAGTCTTAGTTGTGGAATGTGGGATCTAGTTCCCTGACCAGGGAACAAACCCAAGCCCCCCACACTGGGAGTACATTCCCAGCCCCTGAACTACCAGGAAGTCCCTGACATTCCTTTCTTTTGCAATTTCCTCTCCTGCTAAAAATCCTATTAACAGAAGATCCTATGTGTGTATGTTCTTGTGTGTTTGTGTGGGTGTGTTGTTTGTGTTGGGTCTGGTTTGTCAGACAATAGAGTGAAGGAAGATGATTCTAGTTACCTTTTTAGCTGCAGAACTGACACCAAATTAGTCAATCCAGTGTAGTCCTTTGTTTCTGAGGGCTGAACAGCATGATTGGATAACATAATTTGGATAACCCTTTGCTTTCTAAGTGCATACGTGTTCTGTAGGGAAACAAATGATGATAACAGTTCCTTAAGCATCAGAGAAAAGCACTTTATAATTTTACAGTGGTTCTCAAAATTTAATGTGCAGATGCATCACTTGAAAATCTTGCTAAAATGCATATTCAAATTGAATAGGTTTGGGTGAGGACCTGAAATGGTGGTTTTCTCACAAGTTCCCAGATAAAACTGATTCTGTTGATCCATAGAGCACATTTCGACAAATAGCAGGGCAAGGCGTCTTAACATTGGTTAAAGTGTGAGGC
Organism: Bos indicus; assembly: GCF_029378745.1. Lineage (NCBI taxonomy): Eukaryota > Metazoa > Chordata > Mammalia > Artiodactyla > Bovidae > Bos > Bos indicus. The sequence continues at coordinate 49,003,409 of NC_091766.1, read as the reverse complement.
ATTCATAAAAAGTATGCTGCTGCTAAGTTGCTTCAGTCGTGTCTGACTCTGTGAAACCCCATAGACGGCAGCCCACCAGGCTCCCCCGTCCCTGGGATTCTCCAGGCAAGAACACTGGAGTGGGTTGCCATTTCTTTCTCCAATGCATGAAAGTGAAAAGTGAAAGGGAAGTCGCTCAGTCGTGTCCAACTCTTAGCGACCCCATGGGCTGCAGCCTATCAGGCTCTTCCATCCATGGGATTTTCCAGGCAAGAGTACTAGAGTGGGGTGCCATTGCCTTCTCCGATAAGTATAAGTAAGTCTTTTGACCGGAGACAGAAAGTTGGAAGGATTGGTTAGTATCAAATCCCTTAGAGCCTTGAATGTCAGGGTAAGGTTTTAGATCATATAATGAGCTAAGAATCATTGCAGGTCTGTACTGGGTATAGAGTGACCTGATAGGACTTAAGGGAGATTTATCTGTCATCATGTATAGAACAGATGGGGTAAAAGTTTCTTATTGGGTATCAAGTAGCAGAGACTCAACTCTTGGCCCTTTAATGCTAGATGAAGAAGACTGCAAAAAGGAAAATGGAGGAGGTTGGCAAAAAGGAAGCCACTTGCTTAAAAACTGGCCCTGGGAAGTTGTTTGGATCATAGATCTCTTTGTCCAAATTGCAAGAGATTCCCTGCCAATCCCTTCTTTATTTAAGAATGCAGCCATGTTATATGTACTTGGTAAATTTTTTGCTTGATCCAATTCAGCGAAAAATATATTGAGTGCCAGGTACAGTGCTTTGCTATCTCAGGTGTTTGTATATCTCTCATAATGTCTAATGCAGAGTCCTGCCCTTCATCAAATTCATTGTACTATTAATGGATGAATGAATTTATTCTGCTTAATTTTCCTATTTTAATTTAAGGTACAGTAATATACCTTGATAAGACTGTTTAAAAAGTAAAGATGTAATACACACAAAAATATGATAGTGGTAACAATTGAGGAACAGTGAGGGGAAGAGATAGAGGAGGAGCACATAGATATTGTAAGTTATTGGTTTTATTCCAGTTCTTGGGTTGAGTAAAGGGTTTATAACATTAAGCAAATAAACCAGTAAAAAGATAAAGTAGAAGAGTACCATGTATGTTAATTCATAGTTTCAAAATATGAGTTATTATGTGTTATGCACCTGATGTCTGTTAAAAAACCACACACACACACACATATACTGAAAAGAAATAGAGAATCCATCCTATAGGGTCTTCCAAAGGAAATTAAAATCGCCACATCAGCCTACATCTGTGGTGGGATTTTCTCTGGAGTAAAATTTGAGTGATGATCCTATGTCCAGCCTAAGGCTTGGTGAAATCAGGTTAGGCAGCAGCCCCAACAAAATATTCTGACATTCTACTACCTAAATTTCTATTACATTTTGTAATCTACAGAGTGCTCTCCCACATCAGAACATGCTTTCTTGCCGTTTACTCAGTGTTACCTCCTTGGATTTTTGAACCTGAGATCATAGGTCCCTTTATGAATGTCTTTGGTGATTTAATGTGCTCAGAGTATTGTTATACTTAATATTCTCCTGAAATTAGATTGTGTGATACTAAATCGTTCCTAATCATTGAAATGACAACAAGGCATAAATATAACCTGGAGGGTCAAATCCATTTTCAAAATATAAGGGCTATATGAACACAACTCCCTCTTTGTTATCTGTCCTAGAAAGTGAATGAAATTCTGGCCAATTCTACCAAGCTATAGGAATAACCAATTTTCAGAGAAGCAGGATATACTAAAATGTATTGTTGTTTTAGTCTCTAAGTCATGTCCAACTCTTTGTGACTCATGGACTGTATCTACCAGGCTCCTCTGTCTATGGGATTTATCAGGCAAGAATCCTGGAGTGGATTGCCATTTCCTTCTGCAGGGAATCTTCCTGACCCAGGGATCCAACACGCATCTACATTGGCAGGCGGATTCTTTACCACTGAGCTACCTGGGAAGCCCAGGTGCTAAAACTACCTTGTTCAGTTCAGTTCAGTTCAGTCGCTCAGTCGTGTCTGACTCTTTGCGACCCCATGAACCTCAGCACACCACGCCTCCCTATCTATCACCAACTGCTGGAGTCTACCCAAACCCATTTCCATTGAGTTGGTGATGCCATCCAACCATCTCATCCTCTGTTGTCCCCTTCTCCTCCTGCCCTCAGTCTTTCCCAGTATCAGGGTCTTTTCAAATGAGTCAGATCTTATCATCAGGTAGCCAAAGTATTGGGGTTTCAGCTTCAACATCAGTCCTTCCAATGAACACCCAAGACTGATCTCCTTTAGGATGGACTGGTTGGATCTCCTTCCAGTCAAAGGGACTCTCAAGAATCTTCTCAAACACCACAGTTCAAGAGCATCAATTCTTCTGTGCTCAGCTTTCTTTATAGTCCAACTCTTACATTCATACATGACTACTGGAAAAACCATAGCCTTGACTAGATGGACCTTTGTTGGCAAAATAATGTCTCTGCTTTTTAATATGCTGTCTAGGTTGGTCATAACTTTCCTTCCAAGGAGTAAGTGTCTTTTAACTTCATGGCTGCAGTCACCATCTGCAGTGATTTTGGAGCCCCCAAAAATAAAGTCAGCCACTATTTACACTGTTTCCCCATCTATCTGCCATGAAGTAATGGGACCGGATGCCATGATCTTAGTTTTCTGAATGTTGAGCTTTAAGCCAACTTTTTCACTCTCCTCTTTCACTTTCATCAAGAGGCTCTTTAGTTCTTCTTCACTTTCTGCCATAAGGGTGGTGTCATCTGCATATCTGAGGTTATTGATATTTCTCCCGGCAATCTTGATTCCAGCTTGGGCTTCTTCCAGCCCAGCGTTTCTCACGATGTACTCTGCATATAGTTAAATAAGCAGGGTGACAATATACAGCCTTGATGTACTCCTTTTCCTATTTGGAACCAGTCTGTTGTTCCATGTCCAGTTCTAACTGTTGCTTCCTGACCTGCATAGAGGTTTCTCAAGAGGCAGGTCAGGTGGTCTGGTATTCCCATCTCTTTCAGAATTTTCCACAGTTTATTGTGATCCACACAGTCAAAGGCTTTGGTGTAGTCAATAAAGCAGATTTTTTTCTGGAACTCTCTTGCTTTTTCGATGATCCATTGGATGTTGGTAATTTGATCTCTGGTTCCTCTGCTTTTTCTAAAACCAGCTTGAACATCTTGAAGTTCACAGTTCACATACTGCTGAAGCCTGGCTTGGAGAATTTTGAGCATTGCTTTACTAGCGTTTGAGATGAGTGCAATAGTGCGCTAGTTTGAGCACTCTTTGGCATTGCCTTTCTTTGGGATTGGAATGAAAGCTGACCTTTTCCAGTCCTGTGACCACTGCTGAGTTTTCCAAAACTACACTGAGTATAACTTAATTCTTTTGATTCCTAAAGTATTTTTAGGAACTTGGGATATTCTATGCAACTGAATCTTTCAGAGAATTGAAACAAACCTGTGAGTGCCAAAAGATTTAAAATGATAAAAGTAGTAGATGCTTAGGGCAAAAACTCTAAAAATTCAGAGTATAGAAAGTATAAAATGAAAAAATAAAAGTTGATCCTTTCCTCCTTAAACCTACTAGAGGAAGAAGAACAAACAAAACCCAAAGTTATTAGAAGGAAAGAATAAAAAAAGATAAGAGCAGAAATAAATGAAATAGAGATTGAAAAAACAATAGAAAAGATCAATGAAACTAAAAGCTGATTCTTTGAAAAAATAAACAAAATTGATAAACCTTAGTGAGACTTATGGAGAAGGCAATGGCAACCCACTCCAGTACTCTTGCCTGGAAAATCCCATGGATGGAGGAGCCTGGTAGGCTGCAGTCCATGGGGTCACGAAGAGTCGGACACGACTGAAATAACTTAGCAGTGAGACTTATTATGGAAAAAAGATGAGAAGCCAAATCAATAAAAGCAGAAATGAAAAAGGAGAAGTTATAACTGTCACCACAGAAATACAAAGAATCATAAATGACTTCTGTGATCAACTGTATGCCAAAAAAATGGACATCCTAGAAGAAATGGACAAATTCTTAGAAAGTTTAAGTCTCCCAAGATTGAATCAGAAAGAAATAGAAAATATGAACAGACCAATCACTAGTACTGAAGTTGAACCAGTAACTTAAAACCTCACAGCAAATAGAAGTCCAGTCCAGATGGTCTCACAGGTGAATTCTAACAAACATTTAGACAAGAGTTAATACCTATCCTTCTGAAAATATTCCAAAAAAATTCACAAGAAGGAACACTTCCAAACTCATTCTATGAGGCCACCGTCACTCTGATACCAAAACCAGACAAAGCTATCATAAAAGAGAAAATTGTAGGTCAGTATCACTGATGAACATAGATGCCAAAAATCCTCAACAAAATACTAGCAAACTAATTCCACCAATACAGTAAAAGGATTATACACCATGATCAAGTGGGATTTATCCCAGGGATGTGAGGGATTTTCAGTATCCAGAAATTAATCAATGTGATATACCACATTAACAAACTGAAGAATAAAAACCATGTGATCATCTCAGTAGATTAAGAAAAAGCTTTGGATAAAATTCAATATTCATTTATGATTAAAAAGAAAAACTCCAGATAGTTGGCATAGAAGATACCTGACTCAACATAATAAAACCCATATGTGATAATCTCACAGCTAACATCATACTCAGTGATGAAAAGCTGAAAGAATTCCCTCAAGAGAAGAATGCCCATTCTTGACACTTCTATTCAACATAGTTTTGGAAGTCTTAGCCACAGCAATCAGGGAAGAAAAGGAAATAAAAGGAATCCAGATTGGAAAGGAAGAAGTAAAACTGTCAGTCTTTGCAGATGACATGATACTATACATAGAAAATCCTAAAGCACCACCAGAAAACAAACTATCATCAGTTAATTTGGTAAAGTTGCTGAATACAGAATCAATATACAGAAATCGATTGCATCTCTGTACTCTAACAACAAAATAGCAGAAAGAGAAATTAAGGAAACAACCCCATTTACCATTGAATCAAAAAGGATAAAATATCTAGGACTAAACCTACCTAAGGAGGCAAAAGACCTGTATTCTGAAAACTACAAGATGCTGATGAAAGTAACTGAAGACCACACAAACAGATGGAAAGATATACCATGTTTTTGGATTGGAAGAATCAGTACTGATAAAATGACCATTCTACCCATGGCAGTCCATAGATTCAGCACAATCCCTATCAAATTACCAATGGTGTTTTTCACAGAACTGGAAGAAAAATTTTTTAAATTTGTATGAAAACACAAAAGACCCCTGATAGCTGAAACAATCTTGAGAAAGAATGGAGCTGGAGGAATCAGGTACCCTATGGTTTTTCCAGTAGTCATGTACAGGATATAAGAGTTAGACCATAAAGAAGGCTGACCACCAAAGAACTGATGCTTGAAAATACAATAATTAAAACAATATGGTACTGGCACAAAAGCAGACATATAGATCAATGGAACAGGATGGAAAAAGACCCATGCACTTTTGGTCAATAAATCTGTGGCAAAGGAGGCAAGAATATACAATGAAGAAAAGGTGGTCTCATCACCCTGATAACAAAACCAGACAAAGACAACACACACATACACAAACTACAGGCCAATATCACTGATGAACATAGATGCAAAAATCCTCAACAAAATTTTAGCAAACAGAATTAAGCAACACATCAAAAAGCTCATTCACCATGATCAAGTTGGGTTTATTCCGGGGAAGCAAGGATTCTTCAATTTACACAAATCAATCAATGTGATATACCATATTAACAAATTGAAAGATAAAACCATTTGATAATTTCAATAGATGCAGAAAAAGCCTTTGACAAAATTCATCACCCATTTATGATTAAAACTCTTCAAAAAATGGGAATAGAAGGAACCTACCTCAACATAGTAAAGGCCATATGTGATAAGCCTACAGCAAACATTATTCTCAATGGTGAAAAACTGAAAGCATTCACCCTAAGATCAGGAACAACACAAGGGTGTCCACTTTCATCACTGTTATTCAACATAGTTCTGGAAGTCCTCGCTACAGCAAATTAGAGAAGAAAAAGAAATAAAAGGAATCCAGATTGGAAAAGAAGAAGTAAAGCTGTCAATGTTTGCAGATGACATACTGTACACAGAAAACCCTAAAGATACTATCAAAAAATTACTAGAGCTAATCAGTGATTTTAGCAAAGTTGTGGGATACAAAATCAATACATAGAAATCACTTGCATTTCTATATACCAACAATGAAAAATCAGAAAGTGAAATTAAGAAATCAATCCCATTCACCATTGCAACAAAAAGAACTAAATATCTAGGAATAAACTTACCTAAGGAGACAAAAGAACTGTACACAGAAAATTACAAGACACTAATGAAAGAAATCAAAGATGACATAAACAGATGGAGAGAGATTCCATGTTCCTGGGTAAGAAGAATCAATATTGTGAAAATTACATCCAGTAAATGCCCTATCATTTCATGGCAGAGGAGATGGGGAATGGAAACAGTGACAGACTTTATATTTTTTGGCTCCAAAATCACTACAGGTGGTGACCTCAGCCATGAAGTTAAAAGATGCTTACTCCTTGGAAGAAATGCTATGACCAACGTGCTACTGTTAAGTCACTTCAGTCGTGTCCAACTCTGTGCGACCCCATAGATGGCAGCCCACCAGGTTCCCATCCTTGGGATTCTCCAGGCAAGAACACTGGAGTGGGTTGCCATTGCCTTCTCCAGTGCATAAAAGTGAAAAGTGAAAGTGAAGTCGCTCAGTCGTGTCCGACTCTTAGTGACCCCATGGAACGCAGGCTACCAGGCTCCTCTGTCCATGGGATTTTCCAGGCAAGAGTAGTGGAGTAGGGTGCCATTGCCTTCTCCTATGACCAACCTAGACAGCATATTAAAAAGCAGAGACATTGCTTTGCCAACAAAGGTCCATCTAGTCAAAGCTATGGTTTTTCCAGTAGTCATGTATGGATGTGAGAGTTGGACCATTAAGAAAGTTGAGCGCCGAAGAATTGATGCTTTTGAACTGTGGTGTTGGAGAAGACTCTTGAGAGTCCCATGGACTGCAAGATCAAGCCAGTCCTCCTAAAGGAGATCAGTCCAGAATATTCATTACAAGGACTGATGCTGAAGCTGAAGCTCCAGTATTTTGGCCACTTTATGTGAAGTGCTGATTCAGGGAAAAAAACCCTGATGCTGGGAAAGATTGAAGGCAGGAGGAGAAGGGGATGACAGAGGATGAGATGGCTGGACGGCATCACTGACTCACTGAACATGAGTTTGAGCAAACTCTGGGAGATGGAGAAGGACAGGGAAGCCTGTTTCTCTGTAGTCCATGGAGTTGCAAAGAGTTGGATGTGACAGAACAGCAACAACAACTAACACCAAATACAAAAATAAACTCAAAACGGGTAAAAGACCTAAATGTAAGACTGGGTACTGTAAAACTTCTAGAGAAAAACTCGGACAGGACATTCTTTGACATAAATCACAGCAATATATATTTTTTGGATAAATCTCCTAGAGTAATGGAAACAAAACCAAAAATAACCAAATGGGACCTAATTGAACTTACAAGCTGCAGCACAGCAAAGGAAACCATAACAGTATAAAAAGACAACCTACACAGAGAAAACAAATATGAGAACATATTTGCAAATAATGCAACTAACAAGGGATTATTTCCCCAAATATACAAACAGCTCATGCAACTCAATATAAAAAACCAAACAGCACAATTAAAAAATGGGCAGAAGATCCAAATAGACATTTCTCCAAAGAAGACATACAGATGGCCAAAAGGCACATGAAAAGATGTTTAACATTGCTAATTGTTAGAGAAATGCAAATCAAAACCACAGTGAGGTATCATCTCATACCAATCAGAAAGGCCATCATCAAAAAGTCTACAAATAAATGCTGGAAAGGGTGTGGAGAAAAGCAAACCCTCCTACACTCTTGGTGGGAATGTTAGTTTGTGCATCCACTATGGAAAACAGTATGGAGGTTCCTCAAAAAATAAAAAAGCAGAACTGCCATATGATCCGTAATCCCACTCTTGGGTATATATCCAAAAAAGATGAAAACTCTAATTAGAAAGGTACATGCACTCCAGTGTTCATTGCATCTCTACTTACAACAGCCAAGACATGGAAGCAACCAAAGTGTCAACAGAGGAATGGAAAAAGATGTGTGTATAAATATAACTGACTGTTACTCAGTCATTAAAGAACAAAATAATGCCATGTGAAGCAACATGAATAGATTTACAGATTATCATACTAAGTGAAGTAAGTCCACTAAATGAAATAAGACAGAGAAAGACAAATATCATGTGATATCAATTATATGTGAAATCTAAAATAGTAATCCAAATGAACTTATTTATAAAAGAGAAATAGACTCACAGACATGGAAAACAAACTTATGGTTGCCAAAGGGGAAAGTGGGGGGAGGGATAAATTTGGAATTTGTGATTAATAAATACACACTATTATACATAAATAAACAACAAGGACCTACTATATAGAACAGGAAACTATATTCAGTATCTTATACTGACCTACAATGGAAAAGAATCTGAAAAAGAAACTGAATCACTTTGTTGTACACCTGAAATATTGTAAATCACATATATTTCAATAAAAAATAAAAATTAAAAAAGCTTACCCCTTCTAGTCTCTCATTTTTATTTTTAACAGTTTTTAATATCCTTTATGTTCTGTGCTGTGCTTAATCATGTCTGACTCTTTGTGACCCCATGGACTGTAGCCTGATAGACTCCTCTGTCCATGGGGATTCTCCAGGCAAGAACACTGGAGTGGGTTCTCATGCCCTCCTCCAGGGGATCTTCCCAACCCAGGGATCAAACCCAGGTCTCCCGCATTGCGGGTGGATTCTTTACTGTCTGAGCCACTGGGGAGCCCTTATATATGTAACTATACATTCATACAGCTCTCTTTATTTATATATATATATATAATTTCATTTTATTTTTTCATAAATGCAATCATACTATTTATAGTATTCTACACTTTGCCTTTCCACTTAATATGTCTGGGTCATCATTTGATAATAGCACACAAAAATCTAATTCATTCTTCTGAATTCCTACATAGAATTTTTATATGGTTTATAATAGTTAATCATTTTCCTGTTGAAGAATATCTGGATTGTTAAAAACAATACTTATATGAGCATCTTTATAAATACACCTTTGAATGCTTTTGTAAGTTTACTTATAGCAGTGGAATTACAGGGGAAAAATATGCATTTTGAAGTTAATCAGTTCAGTTCCATTCAGTCGCTCAGTCGTGTCTGACTCTTTGTGACCCCATGAATTGCAGCACGCCAGGCCTCCCTGTCCATCACCAACTCCCGGAGTTCACTCACACTCACATCCGTCCAGTCAGTGATGCCATCCAGCCATCTCATCCTCTGTCGTCCCCTTCTCCTCCTGTCTGCAATCCCTCCCAGCATCAGAGTCTTTTCCAATCAGTCAACTCTTCACATGAGGTGGCCAAAGTACTGGAGTTTCAGCTTTAACATCATTCCTTCCAAAGAAATCCCAGGGCTGATCTCCTTCAGAATGGACTGATTGGATCTCCTTGCAGTCCAAGGGACTCTCAAGAGTCTTCTCCAACACCACGGTTCAAAAGCATCAATTCTTTGGCGCTCAGCTTTCTTCACAGTCCAACTCTCACATCCATACATGACCACAGGAAAAACCATAGCCTTGACTAGACGGACCTTTGTTGGCAAAGAAATGTCTCTGCTTTTTAATATGCTATCTAGGTTGGACATGGAGAAGGCAATGGCAACCCACTCCAGTACTCTTGCCTGGAGAATCCCAGGGACGGGGGAGCCTGGTGGGCTGCCATCTCTGGGGTCACACAGAGTCAGACACGACTGAAACGACTTAGCAGCAGCAGCTAGGTTGGACATAACTTTCCTTCCAAGGAGTAAGTGTCTTTTAATTTCATGGCTGCAGTCACCATCTGCAGTGATTTTGGAGCCCCAAAAAGTAAAGTCTGACACTGTTTCCACTGTTTCCCCATCCATTTCCTATGAAGTGATGGGACCGGATGCCATGATCTTAGTTTTCTGAATGTTGAGCTTTAAGCCAACTTTTTCACTCTCCTCTTTCACTTTCATCAAGAGGCTTTTTAGTTCCTCTTCACTTTCTGCCATAAGGGTGGTGTCATCTGCATATCTGAGGTTATTGATATTTCTCCCGGCAATCTTGATTCCAGCTTGGGCTTCTTCCAGCCCAGCGTTTCTCACGATGTACTCTGCATATAGTTAAATAAGCAGGGTGACAATATACAGCCTTGATGTACTCCTTTTCCTATTTGGAACCAGTCTGTTGTTCCATGTCCAGTTCTAACTATTGCTTCCTGACCTGCATACAGATTTCTCAAGAGGCAGGTCAGGTGATCTGGTATTCCCATCTCTTTCAGAATTTTCCACAGTTTATTGTGATCCACACAGTCAAAGGCTTTGGCATAGTCAATAAAGCAGAAGTAGATGTTTTTCTGGAACTCTCTTGCTTTTTCCATGATCCAGCAGATGTTGGCAATTTGATCTCTGGTTCCTCTGTGTTTTCTAAAACCAACTTGAACATCAGGAAGTTCATGGTTCACATATTGCTGAAGCCTGGCTTGGAGAATTTTGAGCATTACTTTACTAGCGTGTGAGATGAGTGCAATTGTGTGGCAGTTTGAGCATTCTTTGGCATTGCCTTTCTTTGGGATTGGAATGAAAACTGACCTTTTCCAGTCCTGTGGCCACTGCTGAGTTTGCCATATTTGCTGGCATATTGAGTGCAGCACTTTCACAGCATCGTCTTTCAGGATTTGAAAGAGCTCAACTGGAATTCCATCACCTCCACTAGCTTTGTTCGTAGTGATGCTTTCTAAGGCCCACTTGACTTCACATTCCAGGATGTCTGGCTCTAGGTGAGTGATCACACCATCGTGATTATCTGGGTCGTGAAGATCTTTTTTGTACAGTTCTTCTGTGTATTCTTGCCACCTTTTCTTGATATCTTCTGCTTCTGTTAGGTCCATACCATTTCTGTCCTTTATCGAGCCCATCTTTGCATGAAATGTTCTCTTGGTATCTCTAATTCTCTTGAAGAGATCTCTAGTCTTTCCCATTCTGTTGTTTTCCTCTATTTCTTTGAAGTTTAATAGTTAGGGCCAAATTCCCCTGTGCTAAAATGATACATTCTCAGTAGTGTTTTGAGAATCATTCCTTACAATCCTTATAATTTGACATATTATCATTTTGTAAACCTGCATTTCTTTAATCTTGAATGAGGTTGTATATCTTTTGTGTGTTTATTAGTCACTTTTGCTTTCTACTCTTGTAAAATGCCTGTTGAGAAATATGACCTTCCAAATTGCACATGGACTTCCCTGGTGGCTCAATCAGTAAAGAATCTGCCTGTAGTGTGGGAGACCTGGGTTTGATCCCTGGGTTGGGAAGATCCCCTGGAGGAGGGCATGGCAACCTACTCCAGGATTCTTCCCTGGAGAATCCCCAAGGATAGAGGAGCCTGGTGGGCTGCAGTCCATGGGGCAGCAAAAAGTCGGGCACAACTGAGCGACATAAGACATACAAATTGCACATAAAACATTAATGATGTGTTTTTACAACTATACTTTTACAGTTAGACTTCATTCAAAGAGAATATTTAATAATCTTTTAGAATCTTGAGATTATTTTTCATTATTTTTTTAATGCAATATGTTGTCATACTAAATGTCTAATGTCAAGATGATGACATTTAGTCTTTCTGTTTGATTTAATGAACAGTTGTATCTTACCCAGACTTCAATCTTATTTGAGCCTTGTGCAAGTTTGGAAAATTCCTGGAGTGGAAAGCTCAAAAAAAAAAAAAAAAAAGAAAAGAAAAAGTAAGGGGGTGGGTATGTGTGATAGGTGACTTCATTCCCTGCTCTGTCAAAATGATACATACCTTCCTCCCGCTTTGGTGAGAAATAACCTTGGGAATAAATTTATACCCATGGGTACAATTCTGAGTTTAGGGCTTATGCCTTGTGTGGTGTATGCTGTTTCTGCCACACTGTGGCTTCTGAAGAAATGTCCAAGAAGAACAACAATAATGCTGGTATTTGGTTTGTCATTTGTGGCTCAGGGCATCAGTAGGGCATAGAGCAGAATTCTTGCTGAGGAATATGATCCTTCCTTGATTCTAAATTTATCTTTGTGGAGCAGCTTTTAAATATGAGGACAGCTGGTGTTGGATAAATCTGTCCTCACAAGCTGTATGAGATTGAAATAAAGTTAAATATTTGGGGTTAAATCCAAATGGAAAAATGTGGAAAGTACTGATTAATCTTTGATGCTTCACTTTCTGCATCTTGGTAAACAAGCACTAACTATTCATTGTGAACTCCTAGCAACAGTCCAATTTGAAATTTAAGATAGGGAGAATGTGTGCACTAGTTTAAGTTCTAACATTTCATAAAAGGTCAAACACAATTCTTTCTTTTCATGCCATCCTCTACCCTGCTAGTAAAAATGATAGGCTATCCATATCTGTTTTTGTTAGCTACCTTTCTTTCGTGTCTTTCTCCTCTGAGTAAAATATTGCTACCAATGATATAGTGAGGCCCACATTTCCACTTGGGTTAGGATAATAAGCCTCTGTGGCTTTTAAAAATCTGTGAGTGATGGGACCCCAAACTCCTAATAGATTCTCCCCAGGTGATTAAATGTCTTGCTAATTGCTAAGGGATAAATAAGGGTGGTGAGCTCAGAGAGCAGTCCGTTGCTAGCTTTTCTTTAGCTGACTGGATTACTAAGGTAGAAAAGCACTAAAAATAAGTCAGGGCACAGATTCTTCTGCCAGGGTTTGAGTATTGAGATAACTTGTCTTCTCGGCTGGTGTTGACATCATCTATTCTAATGTGCACTGGAAATAGGAGCCAGAATGAGAAACATATTTGGCCCTGGACTAGTGTCAGTAAAAGTCTGTAGCCCTGTACTTATTGCTGCTTCTTGTCAGACTTAATTAATTAGTTTCTCCAACTCCTGTGGGAGAGAGCTAAATACCTCAGGGTGAGAACTCGAAACAAACACAGGGCCAGTCTCAGGGGAAATCATTCAATCTCTTCCAGTTTCAAACATAACTTTGCTAGGTCTCTTCCATGTCAGTTGGGATTCAGTGTTTCGCCCAAGGTATCAGAGTCCACCAGGGTTGAAAAGTGGGAAGACCTCTCACATATTCAATTCTAGGACTTGAAGGTTTCACAATCACCAAGTTACCTGACATGGAATAGATTCTTGATGCTGAATTTCTCTTTCTGTTGTTGCTTCAGATGTTTTGAGGAGAGAGCTTTTGCTGGTCAGAATTATTCTGTGGATTTTGTTTGAACTCAGATGGAGGGGAAATTCATGTAAATCACTACCTTCTTTATATTTATTCCTATTCTTTTTTCATTTTATAGAAAGTTGTCTTTTTGGAGTAATACTGGAATAATAACTGTCTCACACTCATTAAGTACTTGATACTCAAGAAACACTTTCACACATTTGTCTTGTGACCTTCAGAACAAGTCTTTAAGGACGGCAGATGTTGTTATCCCATTATTAACTGCTAGACTTAGAAAAGCCAACAGATTGAGACATTGGCAATGATTGGTATTAAGAGTCCAGGGAGCTCTGGAATTTCTTGGTCTACTCAGCAATGTGCAGACTGACCCAGGGCCCTTTCTCCAAGCCTGGAGATTTGCTCTATTTTTATAAAATAATATATTTAAATGTTTCTATAAAAATGCGTTTTAATTTTAGAAAACTTGAAAAATATGGCAGAAAAGTGAGAGAAAAAAATCAGCCACACACCCAAGTACACAAAAACAAATTCCTTTGGTTTCCTTAGGTTTTTTGACTAAATCTGTGGGCTGGAAGGAGAGATGAAACAGATATTCAGTAATGCTGATGTCTATCTACCCATTTCCCTGCATTTGGCATAATATATATTATAGACATTTTAGTTAATCTGCTTCCAAGGATCCTTTGCAGGCAGGTGTTTGTACTGAACATTTTGAACTGAGCTTTAAAAAGTGGCATCCCAGGTAGAGACCAGCTATTCACTGTTGTCCTTTCATTACTTTTTTTTTTTTTTCCCCTCCACAAACCCTCTTCCTTTCCTCTGGCTATGTCAGTACAACCTCTCTTCATCTTTCCCCCTGCTAGTTGTCATTTCCAGTCTTAAAGTCACCAGCAGCATTTTTGCAGACATTTCTTCAAATTCTGCCTGGCTTCTTCAGAGTAGAGTGAAGGGCCAGGTAACACTGATGCAATGAAAGGGCTGTTCTTTCTCTGGTATGCCATGCCCTTGACCTGGCACTGAAAAGGTACATCTGACCAAGAGGACTGCTGGAAAGTGCAGGGACTTTAGCAGCTCCAGATGTTTGGAGCCAGGAAATGTTGAGTTCCAGTATATCTTTGAACCCTCTCCTGTGTTTTTCTTAGTGCTTTAATAATAGATTTTAGGCAGGTGTTCTTTGACAAGTGTATGAGTGAGTGAGTGAGTGAGTGAATATATTTGGTCCTGTGAGTTGAGATGGGAAGTCACTGTACTGACTTCCTATAAATTAAAAGCATGGGGATTATATTCCCCATGTCCTGAGCCCAAGGAATTAGAATACTTGATTTTCCTCATCTGTAGGATCACTATGATATGAGAAAACCCAGCCAACCAGCAGCCTTGGTTTCAAAGGTACTCACAGCCTCCACGTTGTCTGTCTGCTTTTCTTCTCCTGTTGTCCTCACAGGAAGAGCCCCTCGCGGCTGGGTTTGTTTGAGGTAGATAGATCCCTGCTCTCTGGCAAGGAGGGGCATAAACTGGGATGACAGCTGTCAGAAGAGAGGCTAGGGTATCAACTGGAAGGACTGTGGAAGGGTCTCCCTATTCCACTGTATTTCTATTAATCACACTTGGGGAGTACCCATCCTTGCAACAGAAGACTGAAGAATATGTGACCCTGAAGTTAACCACTGATAGTTATACATCAAATCTAAATGGAAATCAGGGTATAAAAGACAGGGTAGAAGCCAAAGTCTCATGGTGAGTGAAACATTTTTAGCTGGAATGTAAAGAATTTTGGTATTGGCATTTCAAGGAAATTCAAGCTGCCCTTCCTCTCAATCCAGAAGACAGGAGATAGCTCACAGTTGCTTGGGTCAGGATTACAATTTTACTGATTTCAGAAATGTAATATTAATCTCAGTATTGACTTTGGTGGAGGATCTATGCAGGGGTTGTAGATCTTTTTGAGGTGGTATGTGAAACAGCACATATTTTCTTTGAAGCTTAAGACTTCTGTTTTACATGCCGTTTGTAGATATGCTTTTGATTGTGCTGGATTGATCAATATACCTAAAATACAATATAAAGAGTTTAGATCCAATAAATGAAGAAACTTCTTATTATCATGAATAAGCTGAAAATCTCTGTGATAAGTATAGACTTTCACTCTGTCATAAATTATGGTTAAACAGTAAGCTTTCTTGAGGAGCTGCTGTGTGCCCAGTACTGAGCAGCTAAATAATGCTATGGAAGAGCTAACAAAAGGAAGAAACATAGATGTCATGCTACATTTACAGTAAACTAAGTGAATCCCAAGTTCAGTCCTTAGTGTCCCTGAGTAAGTAATCCAAAAGTAAATAATGCAACAGTACTATAGTACAGTACAGTCAACTACTAAGTACAGTTGATCGCAACTCCACATGCAGGGTATAAAATTTCCAAAGCCATTCAATTCAGCCAGTAGTTTTTGAGCATCTCATGTAGGTCAACTACCTTCTTTTCTTTTCATAGCTCTAGACTACTTCTCTGTCTAGTTTTATTAAGCTGTTTAAAAATTAAATGGTGCTTTTTGGTTGACAGAAGCTGGAGGAATTTAGTATAATCCTATTTCCAGTAGTAGTGCAAAAAGGCAAATTGTTTTGGAATGATTCATTAGAAATATGGTCTCCCTCATCAAGGGATGGCATGTCCCATCAGAAGGGAAGTAATTTATGTGATGTAATCATGAGTGCTGATGGCTTAAAGGGCTCTGTTAGCTGTAGGAATATGTGACTCAGCATCTGGCCCCTGGAAACTGGTTCTTACCAGGCTGTCAAAGATCAAGGCAAGCTTCAGGTCATCCAAGCCAACTCCTCTTTAAAAAACTTTTAAAAAACAGACAAGGGCCTCAAGTCCAAAGAAGAGAAACCATTTACCAAAGTAGTGAATTACCTTGAATGCCAGAAGAATGTCAGGAAAAATTATGAAATTTGTAAAAAAAAAATTACTGAGAATCCTTTAGAATGCTATACATTGACTGTACCTTCTTCCAGGTTATTTGCTCCTGTAGTGATTTGTACTTTTCAATGTCTTTGAACTGTTTTAAACTCTATGAAGTTGTAGAAAACTGAGGGTAATGCAAATTATTCTTGTTTATAAAGAAGTAAACCAATTTTGCTTTGTGGAGGTGCAGTTGACCACTCCCTTCAAGAGGCTAGTTTTGCTAATTAACAAATTAATTTCAGCATTTCTGGCTATCTCTAGAACCAGTTTTTTACATTTTCTGATTCTGTCTTTAATTAAGTAGTTAAAATCGTTGACATATATTAATTTTATATTTATCTGAAAGTCATAATTTTACCTTATAATTATCCTTCATTAGGAAGGAACTAGGATTTTAGTAAGGGCTCTCTGTTCCTTTCCTGTGAATAGATGTAGGCCCTGTTTACATGGGTTTCTGAGATGGCCAAGCTATCACTTATAAATTCTTTTGGTCACATTTTTATGTTTAAAGGCCACTTGGATAACATCTTTAAAAAACCTCACTGAAATCAATTTCATATAACATAAATATAACTTTATTTTCTTTTTTAGAATGTTTGTTATAACACTAACCATTTAAAAATGAACAATTCATTGACATTTAGTACATTCACAGTGTTGTACAACCACACCTCTATCTAGTTCCACAACATTTCCATCACTCCAAGTACTGATAGAACACCTTATCTATTAACCTGTTTCCCCCCACTTTTCCCTCACCTTTACTCCTGGAAACTACAAATCTGCATTCTGTGTCTATGGATTTATCCATTGTATATATTTAATGTAAGCATAATCATATATTATGTGACCTTTTGTATCTGATTTCTTTCACTTAGCATAATATTCTGGAAATCTATCCACACTGTCCATATAATAAAAGTTATGGTTTTTTCAGTAGTCACATATGGGTGTGAGAGATGGCTGAGTGCTAAAGAATTGATGATTTCAAATTGTGGTGCTGGAGAAGATTCTTAAGAGTCTGTTGGATAGCAAGATCAAACCAATTGATCCTAAAGGAAATCAATCCTGAATATTCATTGGAAGGACTGATGCTGAAGCTTCAGTACTTTGGCCACCTGATGTGAACAGCCAACTCATTGGAAAAGACCCTATGCTGGGAAAGATAGAGGGCAGGAGGAGAAGGGGGCGACAGAGGATGAGATGGATGGTTGGATAGCATCACTGACTCAATAGACCTGAGTTAGAGCAAATTCTAGAAGATAGTAAAGAAGGTGTGCTGCAGTCCATGGGGTTGCAGAATCAGACATGACTTAGCGACTGAGCAACAGCAACTATCCATGTTGTAGCATATATCTCTAATCCATTCCTTTTTATGACTGAATAATATCCCATTGTATGAGTATTCCACAGTTTGTTTGTCCATATGTTTATTGATAAACATCTAGGCTATTTCTATGCTTTTGTCTATTGTGAATAGAGGTATTGTGAACATGCATGACCATCTACTTGTTTAAGCATCTGTTTTTAATTCTTTTGGGTATGTATCATGGAGCAACAGTGTATAACATCATATGGTAATTCTGTGTTTAGCTTTTTGAGGAACCTCCAAATTGTTTTCCATGGAGACTGAACTATTTTACATTCCTACCAGCATTGTATGAAAGTTCCAATTTCCCCACACCATCAATGACCCTTATTATTTTCCATTTTTAAAATCATTGCCACCCTACTGGGTATGAGGTGGTATCTCATTGTGGTTTTGAGTTTGATTTCCCTAATGACCAAAGATGTTGCATATCTTTTCATGTTCTTGTTAATTTTGAACAACAACATCATGTTTTGAATATGCTAGGTAAGCTGGCTATTAAAAAGAAATCTTTGATAACTCCCATTACAATGTAACTAATTATCCCTTAATTTATGTTTTTTTAATTTAAGATTTTATACAGTAAGTTTATTAAATGATTCTATAGAGAAAGTTATCATTTTTGTACAAAATTAGAGAGGATTTTTTCCGCTCCCCACATGATGCTGTTTATAGGGTGTTTTCACAGACCATGCCTGAACCTTCACAGTACCAAGCAAGAGCTCTTCAGGAACTCAGAGAAACGTTGCCATGGTGATAATATCTGTCCTTGTGAAACACCACCATGTGAGCTGTTTCATGCATTAAAGTGTTGCTTGGAGCCATCTCTTTGTAAGATTTATTTGCTAATTTGCTTTTTAAATGTGAGTAAGTAGTTTATTTTGAATAATAACCATAACAATGACTAACATTTGTTGACTATTTATTGGGTACCAGACTCTCTGCTAGGTATTTTATGTAGATTATATCACTTAATCCTGGTGGATTTTAGCTTCTAAGAGTTGATTCTCATTTTTCTTGTCCATGCTTCTAAGAGCATCTAACAGAGTACCTGTTACAGAGCAGGTTTTCAACAAATGTCATTGAATTAATAAACAACCCTTTGAGATAGTTTCTGTGATTATTTCATTTTACAAATGAGGAGGCTGAGACTAAGAAATGTAAAGCAGTTTTCCCAAGATCATACAGATGGGCAGTTCAGTTCAGTTCAGTCACTCAGTCATGACTGACTCTTTGTGACCCCATGAACCATGGCACGCCAGGCCTCCCTGTCCATCACCAACTCCCGGAGTTCACCCAAACTCATGTGCATCAAGTCGGTGATGCCATCCAGCCATCTCATTCTCTATCGTCCCCTTCTCCTCCTGCCCCTAATCCCTCCTGGCATCAGGGTCTTTTCCAATGAGTGAGTTCTTTGCATCAGGTGGCCAAAGTATTGGAGTTTCAGCCTCAGCATCAGTCCTTCCAATGAAAACCCAAGACTGATCTCCTTTAGGATGGACTGGTTGGATCTCCTGGCAGTCCAAGGGACTCTCAAGAGTCTTCTCCAACACCACAGTTCAAAAGCATTAGTTCTTTGTCCAACTCTCACATCCACACATGACCACGGGAAAAACCACAGCCTTGACTAGACAGACCCTTGTTGGCAAAGTAATATCTCTGCTTTTTAATATGCTATCTAGGTTGGGCAGTGGTGGAGCCTAAATCAGAACTCAGGCAGCCCACGCCAGAATCTATAGCAAGTTCCCTTTTAAGCCATAGTAATCAGAGCCCTACTTTCACCTCTTCCTTCCACATTCTACAGGGTGGCCAGGTATTTTTGTCAAACAGGGAGGAAGCAATAATTCATTTCAGTTCAAGAAGATATTTATTAATAGCCATCTGTGTGCTCAGACATTTGTTGGGTGTAATGTTGAGAACTGGGGATTAAGAAAATGAGATTCTATTTTGGATTTTGACACTCACTTGAATAAATTATATACTCTTTCTAGATTTTGGATTCCTCATGTGAAAAATGGAACTAGATAATCTAAGTGTGCTCCTGCAATAAACTATGATAACTTTAAGAAATGGCACTGATAAGGCAACAACGAACTCGTTTGCTGAGGATAGGGGTAGTGGGGAATGTAATTGGTGTATATATCTTAATCTTTAATCAACAAGGAGTGAAAAAAGGGAAAAGGCAACAAGGTGATAGATATATGATGGCAGTGGCAGAGTGTATCATCTAGAAGAGAAAATAAGGCAACTATCCAAGTAACAAGGAAGCCTCAGCTTACCCTTTAAGATAGGATTTGTTTCTATCTTAACCCTTACCTTTGAGAAACATAATCAGTTCAGTTCACTTCAGTCATTCAGTCATGTCCAACTCTTTTCTACCCCTTGGAGTGCAGCACTCCAGACTTCCCTGTCCATCACCAACTCCCAGAGCTTGCTCAAACTCATGTCCATCGAGTCGGTGATGCCATCCAACCATCTCATCCTCTGTCGTCCTCTTCTCCTGCCTCCTTCAATCTTGCCCAGCATCAGGGTCTTTTCCAATGAGTCCATTCTTCACATCAGGTGGCCAAAGTATTGGAGCTTCAGCTTTAGCATCAGTCTTTCCAATGAATATTCATGGTTGGTTTCCTTTGGGATTGACTGGTTTGATCTCCTTGCTGTTCCAGGGACTCTCAAGAGTCTTTTCCAACACCACAGTTCAAAAACATCAATTCTTCGGCACTCAGCTTTCTTTATGGTCCAACTCTCACATCCATACATGACCACTGGAAAAACCATAGCTTTGACTAGATGGACCTTTGTCGGCAAAGTAATGTCTCTGCTTTTTAATATGCTGTCTAGGTTTTTCATGGGTTTTCTTCCAAGGAGCAAGTGTCTTTTAATTTCATGGCTGCAGTCACCATCTGCAGTGATTTTGGAGCCCAAGAAAATAAAGTCTCTCACTGTTTCCATTGTTTCCTCATCTATTTGCCATGAAGTGATGGGACCAGATGCCATGACCTTAGTTTTTTGAATGTTGAGTTTTAAGCCAACTTTTTCACTCTCCACTTTCACTTTCATCAAGAGGCTCTTTAGTTCCTCTTCATTTTCTACATTAGGGTGGGGTCATCTGCATATCTGAGGTTGTTGATATATCTCTTGGCAATCTTGATTCCAGCTTGGGCTTCATCCAGCCCAGCATTTCATATGATGTATTCTGCATTTAAGTTAAATAAGCAGGGTGACAATATACAGCCTTGGCATACTCCTTTCCCAATTTTGAACCAGTCTGTTGTTCCATGTCCAGTTCTAACTATGCTTCTTGACCTGAATACAGATTTCTCAGGAGGTAGGTAAGGTGGTCTGGTATTCCCATCTCTTGAAGAATTTTCCACAGTTTGTTGTGATCCACACAATTTAAGTCTTTGGCATAGTTAATAAAGCAGAAGTAGATGTTTTTATGGAACTCTCTTGCTTTTTCTGTGATCCAATGGATGTTGGCCATTTGATCTCTATTTCCTCTGCCTTTTTAAAATCCAACTTGAACATCTGAAAGTTCTTGGTTCACATAATGTTGAAGCCTGGCTTGGAGAATTTTGAGCATTACTTTGCTAGTGTGTGAGATGAGTGCAATTGTGTAGTAATTTGAAGAATCTTTGGCATTGCCTTTCTTTGGGATTGGCATGAAAACTGACCTTTTCCAGTTCTGTGGCCACTGCTGAGAAGCATAATAGCCTACAGATATTCAGTATTTTATATAGCTTCTTAATGCTTTCCTTTCCTTTGTGTCTTATAACATTGCTGAGAAGTAGCTTGGTCCTTGGACTGCAAGAAGATCAAACCAGTCATTTCTAAAGGAAATTAACCCTGAATATTCATTGGAAGGACTGATGCTGAAGCTCCAATACTTTGGCCACCTGATGTAGAGAGCCAACTCACTGGAAAAGACTTGATGCTGGGAAAGATTGAAGGCAAAGGAGAAGGGGGCGACAGAAGATAAGATGGTTAGATAGCATCACCAACTCAGTGGAGTGAATTTGAGCAAACTCCGGGAGATAGTGGAGGACAGAGGAGCCTGGAGTGCTGTAGTCCATGATGTCACAAAGAGTTGGACACGACTTAGTGACTGAACAACAGCAGAGGATTGGGGATGATAGTTGGGAAAACCAAGGGCCTAGCCAGGTTTATACAGTTGTTTAATGATTCTCAATCTTGAGTTTTTGATACTACCTTTTCCTGGGATTTGAAGAAAATGTGAAATTATTAATTTTTAATAATGTGAATTTTTTAAAAATCACTTGATTAAAAAAATATATAAAATGTATGCTACATGACACTTTCCCTTTGGTTTCTAAAAACAGAGGATATTGCCTAATAAAACATAATAATAGAGTACCCAAACTTCCAAAACAATGTGTTAACTTTTTAGGGAAAAGATCTTATAGACAAAAGGCTTACTTAAAGGTTCACTTGTTTTATACTTTAAATTGGGTCAAATGATCATATTACTTATTCTGCAAAGTTTAACCAGTAAAGGCACTAAACGCTCATCAGATACCTGCTGTGTACAAAGCACTATGTTAGATGCTGAAGAAATTCCAAGATGACTCCTTCCCTCAATCTTGTAAATGTTATGAAACCTATACAGCTAACCACAGCATATGATATAATATCACGAGTGCCTGAAGCTAAATCTGAAGTGTTAAAGGAAGTAAAAAAGACACCCCTTTAAGCTATAGTGATTTAGAAAAGCCTCTTGGAAGGGAAGATATGGAGCCAAGTCTTGAAGGATGTATATATTATATTAAGATTAGAATGAGAGAAAGAGATGGAAAGAGAGAGAGAGATTAACAGAGGGAGGGAACAGCATGAAAATTGCTCTGGAGGAAGAATATTCAGGGTGTATTTGGTAGTTTATGGGAGTGGAGGAAAGTTTAAAAAGATGCATAGTGGGAAGTAGTGGGAAAGAGGGAGAAGAAAAGAATTTGAAGTTGTGAACAAGTTTGTACACCCTGACAAAAACGGATTTTTCCACCCATTATTTCTCTGTGTGCTTATCAATTTTTCTTTCCCATTCCTGCCCCACACTAATAAAACTAAAGAACAAACAGTTAATCCCTTCATTGAGCAAATATTGTTGAGTACTTCCTCCGTCCCAGGTGTTATGTTAGGAGCATAGGCTATAAACTAGACACAGTCCTGCCCTCAAGGAGCTCACAGTCTGGTGGGGAAGACCAACTGTTGGTTAGAAAAGGGGTACAGTCAAAGTGCTCATTATATTTGAAATGGAGCCACCTTGAAAAAGAATGATGTTGGCTGCACTGGGCTAATCGCCTGAACTCTGTTTTTAGCTCTTGGGAGCAACCTCAGGATGTGTGGCATACCAGAAGAACAGCTGCATACTATATTCTGAAAATGATGAAAGTGACGCTTCTGTTTTTCCAGACCCAGAGCAGTGACTCTGAGAAGGAGAGCCAAACTCTTTCTTTCCTGGCTTGTGATAGTGGACACATTGTTCCAAATATTTTTGAGGGGAAGTTTCAGATTTTCCTGCCTTTGTCCCAAAGAAAGGAGATAGAGAGAAGGAAAGGATAAGGGAATAGTAAAGTATAGAGTCCTTTCATTAAGAAAATAGAACTCGTCTATTGGTATTTCTTAGATGCAGCAATAGATGGTAATAATAATGATAGATGATATTTATTCAGTGCTTACTTTGTGCCAAGCACCATGATGTGGGCATTAACAGAGTAATTTAACTAACACAGTAGTCCCAAACACCAGCTACTTATTTTCATCACTTTTTACAGATAAGGAAACTGAGGTGTAAAAAGATTAAAGAACTTTCTAATGTTACGTAGCTCATAAGTAGATATATGGAAAGTATATTGGAATGGGTTTTACATTTCATATTGTGCAGAGAAAATTAAAGCATAGAGAGAAGAGATTGGTCTGTAGGTGTAGAGCAGAATGATGTCAGAGCCAGATATAGAACTTGTATCTCAATTTTATGTCTTAAAAAATTTTGTAATTCTTTTGTAATAGAAAATGTTCAATTCAGTTCAGTTCAGTCTCTCAGTCGTGTCCGACTCTTTGCGACCCCATGAATCGCAGCATGCCAGGCCTCCCTGTCCATCACCAACTCCCGGAGTTCACTCAAACTCATGTCCATCGAATCGGTGATGCCATCCAGCCATCTTATCCTCTGTTGTCCCCTTCTCCTCCTGCCCCAATCCCTCCCAGCATCAGGGTCTTTCCCAATGAGTCAACTCTTTGCATGAGGTGGCCAAAGTATTGGAGTTTCAGCTTCAGCATCAGTCCTTCCAATGAACACCCAGGACTGATCTCCTTTAGGATGGACTGGTTGGATCTCCTTGCAGTCCAAGGGACTCTCAAGAGTCTTCTTCAACACCACGGTTCAAAAGCATCAATTCTTCGGCACTCAGCTTTCTTCACAGTCCAACTCTCACATCCATACATGACCACTGGGAAAACCATAGCCTTGACTAGATGGACCTTTGTTGGCAAGGTAATATCTCTGCTTTTCAATATGCTATCTAGGTTGGTCATAACTTTCCTTCCAAGGAGTAAGCGTCTTTTAATTTCATGGCTGAAATCACCATCTGCAGTGATTTTGGAGCCCCCAAAAATAAAGTCTGACACTGTTTCCACTGTTTTCCCATCTATTTCCCATGAAGGGATGGGACCAGATGCCATGATCTTAGTTTTCTGAATGTTGAGCTTTAAGCCAACTTTTTCACTCTCCTCTTTCACTTTCATCAAGAGGCTTTTTGATTTGAGGCAAATACTAAAGATTATATTATTTCATCTGTAAATATACCAGAATGTTTCTCTAAAAGATGAGTCATTCAGAGAGCATAATCATAATACCATTATCTATATTTAATAATTTAGGTGAACCAAAATTATTAATATTTTAACTATGAAATATTTATATAATTATTTAAATATAAAAATACTTAAATTAAAAAATTGGTAATATTTTGCAAACTAAAATTTGAAACTATCTTGTCTGAGTTCACACTTCCAATTGTCTGTAAAGTGTTATAATTTTTTCTTACAGTTTGTTTGCTTAAATCAGTATCCAAATAAGGTTTACACATTACAGTAGATTGATGTACTTTTTAAGTCTCATTTAATCTATAGCTTTACTTTCCCCTTTTAAATTTTCTCATAATTCATGTTGTTGAAAAAACTCTCCTAGAGTTTCCTGCAATTTTTATTTTGTTGATTGTATTTCTGTAGTTTAAGATATTCCTTTGTCTTCTTCATTTCCTATAAATTGGTAGTTGGATCCTCTTCTTTTCATCCTTGAATCTCTTATCCACTCTTAAAGGGGACTCCATTCCCTCCTCCACTTGTTGTTGTTGTTCTGTTGCTCAGTTCAACTCTTTACAGCCTTTGGACTGCAGCACGCCAGGCTTCCCTGTCCTTTACCATCTCCTGGAGTGTGCTCAAATTCATGTCCATTGAATCAGTGATGCCATCCAGTCATTTCATCCTGTGTCGTCCCTTTCTCCTCCTGCCTTCAGTCTTTCCCAGCATCAGGGTCTTTTTCAATGAGTCAGCTCTTCCCATCAGGTGGCTAAAGTATTGGAACTTCAGCTTCAGCATCAGTCCTTCCAATGAATATACAGGGTTGATTTCCTTTAGGATTGACTGGTTTGATCTCCTTGTTGTACAAGGGACTCTCAAGAGCCTTCTCCACCACAGTTTGAAGCATCAATTCTTTGGTGCTCAGCCTTCTTTATGGTCCAATTCTCACGTCGGAAAACCGTAGCTTTGACTCTAAGGACCTTTGTCAGCTAAGTGATGTCTCTGCCTTTTAATATGCTGTCTAGGTTTGTCATAACTTTTCTTTCAAGGAGCAACTGTCTTTTAATTTCATGACCGCAGTCACCATCTGCACTGATTTTGGAGTCCAAGAAAGTAAAGTCTGTCATTGTTTTCATTGTTTCACCATCTATTTTGCCATGAAGTGATGGGACCAGATGCCATGACCTTAGTTTTTTGAATGTTGAGGTTTTTTTTTTTTAATTTAAAAACAGGTGCAGTGATCACTGCAGTTACAAAGCACAAGAATATTCTTTATTTTGCAAATTAAAACTCTGAGTCTCAGGAATCAAGAGATTTCTAGGACTTTGTTTTTTGTTCTGTTTTGTTTTTTTTTTTAGTGTAAATTTATTTATTTTAATTGGAGGCTAATTACTTTACAATATTGTATTGGCTTTGCCATACATCAACATGCATCTGCCACAGTGTACACGTGTTCCCCATCCTGAATCCCCCTCCCACCTCCCTCCCTGTACCATCTCTCTCGGTCATCCCAGTGCACCAGCCCCCAGCATCCTGTATCATGCATTGAACCTGGACTGGCGATTCGTTTCCTATATGATATTATACATGTTTCAATGCCATTCTCCCAAATTGTCCCACCCTCGCCCTCTCCCACAGAGTCCAAAAGACTGTTCTATACATCTGTGTCTCTTTTGCTATCTCACATAAAGGGTTATCGTTACCATCTTTCTAAATTCCATATATATGCATTAATATACTGTATTGGTGTTTTTCTTTCTGGCTTACTTCACTCTGTATAATAGGCTCCAGTTTCATCCACCTCATTAGAACTGATTCAAATGTATTCTTTTTAATGGCTGAATAATACTCCATTGTGTATATGTACTACAGCTTTCTTATCCATTCATCTGCTGATGGACATCTAGGTTGTTTCCATGTCCTGGCTATTGTAAACAGTGCTGTGATAAACATTGGGGTACATGTGTCTCTTTCAATTCTGGTTTCCTTGGTGTGTATGCCCAGTACTGGGATTGCTGGGTCATAAGGCAGTTCTATTTCCAGTTTTTTAAAGAATCTCCACACTGTTCTCCATAGTGGCTGTGCTAGTTTGCATTCCCACCAACAGTGTAAGAGGGTTCCCTTTTCTCCACACCCTCTCCAGCATTTATTGCTTGTAGACTTTTGGATCGCAGCCATTCTGACTGGTGTGAAATGGTACCTCATAGTGGTTTTGATTTGCATTTCTCTGATAATGAGTGATGTTGAGCATCTTTTCATGTGTTTGTTAGCCATCTGTGTGTTTTCTTTGGAGAAATGTCTGTTTAGTTCTTTGATCCATTTTTTGATTGGGTCATTTATTTTTCTGGAATTGAGCTGCAGGAGTTGCTTATATAATTTTGAGATTAATTCTTTGTCAGTCGCTTCATTTGCTATTATTTTCTCCCATTCTGAAGGCTGTCTTTTTAACTTGCTTATGGTTTCCTTTGTTGTGCAGAAGCTTTTAATTTTAATTAGGTCACATTTGTTTATTTTTACTTTTATTTCCAATATTCTGGGAGGTGGGTCATAGAGGATCCTGCTGTGATTTATGTCAGAGAGTGTTTTGCCTATGTTCTCCTCTAGGAGTTTTATAGTTTCTGTTCTTATGTTTAGATCTTTAATCCATTTTGAGTTTATTTTTGTGTATGATGTTAGAAAGTGTTCTGCTGCTGCTGCTGCTAAGTAGCTTCAGTCGTGTCTGACTCTGTGCGACCCCACAGACGGCAGCCCACCAGGCTCCCCCGTCCCTGGGATTCTCCAGGCAAGAACACTGGAGTGGGTTGCCATTTCCTTCTCCAGTGCATGAAAGTGAAAGTGAAGTTGCTCAGTAAGTGTCCGACTCTTCATGACCCCATGGACTACAGCCTACCAGGCTCCTCCGTCCATGGGATTTTCCAGGCAAGAGTACTGGAGTGGGTTGCCATTTTTCTAGTTTCGTTCTTTTACAAGTGGTTGACCAGTTTTCCCAGCACCACTTGTTAAAGAGATTGTCTTTTGTCCATTGTATATTCTTGCCTCCTTTGTCAAAGATAAGGCGTCCATAGGTGCATGGATTTATCTCTGGGCTTTCTGTTTTGTTCCATTGATCTATATTTCTGTCTTTGTGCCAGTACCATATTGTCTTGATGACTGTGGCTTTGTAGTAGAGCCTGAAGTCAGGCAGGTTGATTCCTCCAGTTCCATTCTTCTTTCTCAAGATTGCTTTGGCTATTCAAGGTTTTTTGAATTTCCATACAAATTGTGAAATTATTTGTTCTAGCTCCATGAAAAATACCATTGGTAGCTTGATAGGGATTGCATTGAATCTATAGATTGCTTTGGGTAGTATACTCATTTTCACTATACTGATTCTTTCGATCCATGAACATGGTATATTTCTCCATCTATTAGTGTCCTCTTTGATTTCTTCCACCAGTGTTTTATAGTTTTCTATATATAGGTCTTTAGTTCCTTTAGGTAGATATATTCCTAAGTCTTTTATTCTTTTCATTGCAATGGTGAATGGAATTGTTTTCTTAATTTCTCTTTCTATTTTCTCATTATTAGTGTATAGGAATGCAAGGGATTTCTGTGTGTTGATTTTATATCCTGCAACTTTACTATATTCATTGATTAGCTCTAGTACTTTTCTGGTGGAGTCTTTAGGGTTTTCTATGTAGAGGATCATGTCATCTGCAAACAGTGAGAGTTTTACTTCTTTTCCAGTTTGGATTCCTTTTATTTCTTTTTCTGCTCTGATTGCTATGGCCAAAACTTCCAAAACTATGTTGAATAGTAGTGGTGAGAGTGGGCACCCTTGTCTTGTTCCTGACTTTAGCAGAAATGCTTTCAATTTTCACCATTGAGGATAATGTTTGCTGTGGGTTTGTCATAGATAGCTTTTATTATGTTGAGGTATGTTCCTTCTATTCCTGCTTCTGGAGAGGTTTTATCATAAATGGATGTTGAATTTTGTCAAAGGCTTTCTTTGCATCTATTGAGATAATCATATGGCTTTTATTTTTCAATTTGTTAATGTGGTGTATTACATTGATTGATTTGCGGATATTGAAGAATCCTTGCATCCCTGGGATAAAGCCCACTTGGTCATGGTATATGATCTTTTTAATGTGTTGTTGGATTATGATTGCTAGAATTTTGTTAAGGATTTTTGGATCTATGTTCATCAGTGATATTGGCCTTTAGTTTTCTTTTTTTGTGGCATCCTTGTCAGGTTTTGGTATTAGGGTGATGGTGGCCTCATAGAATGAGTTTGGAAGTTTACCTTCCTCTGTAATTTTCTGGAAGAGTTTGAGTAGGATAGGTGTTAGCTCTTCTCTAAATTTTTGGTAGAATTCAGCTGTGAAGCTGTCTGCACCTGGGCTTTTGTTTGCTGGAAGATTTCTGATTACAGTTTCAATTTCCATGCTTGTGATGGGTCTGTTAAGATTTTCTGTTTATTCCTGGTTCAGTTTTGGAAAGTTGTACTTTTCTAAGATTTTGTCCATTTCTTCCAAGTTGTCCATTTTATTGGCATATAATTGCTGATAGTAGTCTCTTATGATGCTTTGTATTTCTATGTTGTCTGTTGTGATCTCTCCATTTTCATTTCTAATTTTATTGATTTGGTTTTTCTCCCTTTGTTTCTTTATGAGTCTGGCTAATGGTTTGTCAATTTTATTTATCCTCTCAAAGAACCAGCTTTTGGCTTTGTTGGTTTTTGCTATGTTCTCTTTTGTTTCTTTTGCATTTATTTCTGCCCTAATTTTTAAGATTTTTTTCCTTCTACTAACCCTGGGGTTCTTCATTTCTTCCTTTTCTAGTTGCTTTAGGTATAGAGTTAGGTTATTTATTTGACTTTTTTCTTGTTTCTCGAGGTATGCCTGTATTGCTATGAACTTTCCTCTTAGCGCTGCTTTTACAGTGTCCCACAGGTTTGGGGTGGTTGTGTTTTCATTTTCATTCATTTCTATGCATATTTTGATTTCTTTTTTGATTTCTTCTGTGATTTGTTGGTTATTCAGCAGTGTGTTGTTCAGCCCCCATATGTTGGAATTTTTAATAGTTTTTCTCCTGTAATTGAGATCTAATCTTACTGCATTGTGGTCAGAAAAGATGCTTGGAATGATTTCAGTTTTTTTTTAATTTATCAAGGCTAGATTTATGGCCCAGGATGTGATCTATCCTGGAGAAGGTCCCGTGTGCACTTGAGAAAAAGGTGAAATTCATTGTTTTGGGGTGAAATGTCCTATAGATATCAATTAGGTCTATCTGGTCTATTGTATCTTTAAAGTTTGTGTTTCCTTGTTAATTTTCTGTTGAGTTGATCTATCCATAGGTGTGAGTAGGGTATTAAAGTCTCCCACTATTATTGTGTTATTGTTAATTTCTCCTTTCATACCTGTTAGCATTTGTCTTACATATTTTGATGTTCCCATGTTGGGTGCATATATATTTATAATTGTTATATCTTCTTCTTGGATTGATCCTTTGATCATTATGTAGTGTCCTTCTTTGTCTCTCTTCACAGCCTTTGTTTTAAAGTCTATTTTATCTGATATGAGTATTGCTACTTCTGCTTTCTTTTGGTCTCTATTTGCATGGAATATCTTTTTCCAGCCCTTCACTTTCAGTCTGTATGTGTCCCCTGTTTTGTGGTGGGTCTCTTCTAGACAACATATATAAGGGTCTTGTTTTTGTACCCATTCAGCCAGTCTTTGTCTTTTGGTTGGGGCATTCAACCCATTTACATTTAAGGTAATTATTGATAAGTATGATCCCATTACCATTTACTTTATTGTTTTGGGTTCGAATTTATACACCCTTTTTGTGTTTCCGTCTAGAGAAGACCCTTTAGCATTTGTTGGAAAGCTGGTTTGGTGGTGCTGAATTCTCTCAGCTTTTGCTTGTCTGTAAAGCTTTTGATTTCATGGCTGCAGTCACCATCTGCAGTGATTTTGGAGCCCCCCAAAATAAAGTCAGCCACTGTTTACACTGTTTCCCCATCTATTTCCCATGAAGTGATGGGACCAGATGCCATGATCTTAGTTTTCTGAATGTTAAGCTTTAAGCCAACTTTTTCACTCTCCTCTTTCACTTTCATCAAGAGGCTTTTTAGTTCCTCTTCACTTTCTGCCATAAGAGTGGTGTCATCTGCATATCTGAGGTTATTGATATTTCTCCCGGCAATCCTGATTCCAGCTTGTGCTTCTTCCAGCCCAGCGTTTCTCATGATGTACTCTGCATAGAAGTTAAATAAGCAGGGTGACAATATACAGCCTTGACATACTCCTTTTCCTATTTGGAACCAGTCTGTTGTTCCATGTCCAGTTCTAACTGTTGCTTCCTGACGAGCATACAGATTTCTCAAGAGGCAGGTCAGGTGGTCTGGTATTCCCATCTCTTTCAGAATTTTCCACAGTTTGTTGTGATCCACACAGTCAATAAAGCAGAAATAGATGTTTTTCTGGAACTCTCTTGCTTATTCCATGATCCAGCGGATGTCTGATGTTGGGAAATAGTGGAAACAGTGTCAGACTTTATTTTTTGGGGGGCTACAAAATCACTTCAGATGGTGATTGCAGCCATGAAATTAAAAGACGCTTACTCCTTGGAAGGAAAGTTATGTCCAACCTAGATAGCATATTCAAAAGCAGAGACATTACTTTGCTAACAAAGGTCCATCTAGTCAAGGCTATGGTTTTTCCTGTGGTCATGTATGGATATGAGAGTTGGACTGTGAAGAAGGCTGAGTGCCAAAGAATTGATGCTTTCGAACTATGGTGTTGGAGAAGACTCTTGAGAGTCCCTTGGACTGCAAGGAGATCCACCCAGTCCATTCTGAAGGAGATCAGCCCTGGGATTTCTTTGGAAGGAATGATGCTAAAGCTGAAACTCCAATACTTTGGCCACCTCATGTGAAGAGTTGACTCATTGGAAAGACTCTGATGCTGGGAGGGATTGGGGGCAGGAGGAGAAGGGGATGACAGAGGATGAGATGGCTGGATGGCATCACTGACTCGATGGACGTGAGTCTGAGTGAACTTTGGGAGTGGTGATTGACAGGGAGGCCTGGCATGCTGCGATTCATGGGGTCGCAAAGAGTCGGACATCACTGAGCGACTGAACTGAACTGAACGCTTTTGATTTCTCCTTCATATTTGAATGGGATCTTTGCTGGGTACAGTAATCTGGGCTGTAGGTTATTTTCTTTCATCACTTTAAGTATATCCTACCATTCCCTCCTGGCCTGAAGAGTTTCTATTGAAAGATCAGCTGTTATCTTTATGGGAATCCCCTTGTGTGTTATTTGTTGTTTTTCCCTTGCTGCTTTTAATATTTGTTCTTTGTGTTTGATCTTTGTTAATTTGATTAATATGTTTCTTGGGGTGTTTTGCCTTGGGTTTATCCTGTTTGGGACTCTCTGGGTTTCTTGGACTTGGGTGATTATTTCCTTCCCCATTTTAGGGAAGTTTTCAACTATTATCTCCTCATGAATTTTCTCATGGTCTTTCTTTTTGTCTTCTTCTTCTTCTTGGACTCCTATGATTCGAATGTTGGGGCATTTACCATTGTCCTGGAGGTCTCTGAGATTGTCCTCATTTCTTTCTTTTTTTAAATTTATTTTATTTTACTTTATTTAACTTTACAATATTGTATTGGTTTTGCCATATATCAAAATGAGTCTGCCACAGGTATACATGTGTTCCCCATCCTGAATCCTCCTCCCTCCCCATACCATCCCTCTGGGTCGTCCCAGTGCACCAGCCCCAAGCATCCAGTATCGTGCATCGAACCTGGACTGGCGACTAGGTTCGATGCATGATACTGGATGCTTGGGGCTGGTGCACTGGGACGACCCAGAGGGAGGGTGTGGGGAGGGAGGAGGGAGGAGGGTTCAGGATGGGGAACACAGGTATACCTGTGGCGGATTCATTTAGATATTTGGCAAAACTAATACAATATTGTAAAGTTTAAAAATAAAATTAAAAAAATTAAAAAAAATAAAAAACACTGCCCTCATTTCTTTTAATTCGTTTTTCTTTTTTCCTCTCTGATTCATTTATTTTTACCATTCTTTCTTCTACTTCACTAATCCTATCTTCTGCCTCCATTATTCTACTATTTGTTCCCTCCAGAGTGTTTTTTATCTCATTTATTGCATTATTCCTTATATACTGACTCTTTTTTATTTCTTCCAGGTCCTTGTTAAACCTTTGTTGCATCTTCTCAATCCTTGTCTCCAGGCTATTTATCTGTGATTGCATTTTGATATCAAGATTTTGGATCATTTTCACTATCATTATTCAGAATTGTTTATCAGGTAGATTCCCTATCTCTTCCTCTTTTGTTTGGTTTGGTGGGCATTTATCCTGTTCCTTTACCTGCTGGGTATTCCTCTGTCTCTTCATCCTGTTTGTATTGCTGTGTTTGGGGTGGCCTTTCTGTATTCTGGCAGTTTTCTCCTTATTGTGGAGTTTCCTCACTGTGGGTGCGGTTGGACAGGTGGCTTGTCAAGGTTTCCTGGTTAGGGAAGCTTGTGTCAGTGTTCTGGTGGGTGGAGCTGGATTTATTCTCTTTGGAGTGCAGTGAAATGTCCAGTAATGAGTTATGAGGTGTCAGTGGGTTTGGAGTGACTTTGGGCAGCCTGTACATTGAAGCTCAGGGCTGTGTTCCTGTGTTGCTGGAGAATTTGCATGATATATCTTGCTCTGGAACTTTTTGGCCCTTGGGTGTTGCTAGGTTTCAGTGTAGGTATGGAGGTGTTTGATGAGCTCCTCTCGATTAATGTTCCCTGGAATCAGAAGTTCTCTGGTGTTCTCAGGATTTGGACTTGAGCCTCCTGCTTCTGGTTTTCAGTCTTATTTTTACAGTAGCCTCAAGACTTCTCCATCTATACAGCACCGTTGATAAAATATCTATGTTAAAGATGAAAAGTTTCTCCATAGTGAGGGACACCCAGAGAGGTTCACAGAGTTACATGGAGAAGAGAAGAGGGAGGAGGGAGTTAGAGGTGACCTGAATGAGATGAGGTGGAATCAAAAGAGGAGAGAGCAAGCTAGCCGGTAATCACTTCCTTATGTGGGCTTCACAGTCTGGACCGCTCAGAGATGTTCACGGAGTTATACAGAGAAGAGAAGAGGGAGGAAGGAGACAGAGGTGGCCAGGAGGATAAAGAGGGGAATCAAAAGGAGAGAGATCCAGCCAGTAATCGGTTCCCTACGTGTTCTCCACAGTCCGGAACACACAAAGAGATTCACAGAGTTGGGTAGAGAAGAGAAGGGGGAAGGAGGAGATAGAGGCGACCTGGTGGAGAAAAA
Organism: Bos indicus; assembly: GCF_029378745.1. NCBI lineage: Eukaryota > Metazoa > Chordata > Mammalia > Artiodactyla > Bovidae > Bos > Bos indicus. The sequence continues at coordinate 48,969,528 of NC_091766.1, read as the reverse complement.
GGAGAGTCCAAAGGGGGAGAGAGCAGTTAAGCCAGTAATCTTGCTCCCAAGTAAAAATGGGTACTGACGGTTGGGTTCTTAAAGGTACAAAATTTATAACAAATACCAAAAAACAAAGATTAAAAATCTAGAGTAGAGGTTGGATTTTCAAAAATACAATATTAAAGAAAAGAAAAGAAAAAACAAAGTCACAAAAATTATAAAATATATATATATATGAAGTTTGCTTTAAAAAATAGGGTCTCTTTTTTTTTTTGCAAAGTAATAATAGGTTATAAAAATGAATAATAACAGTAATAGAGGACTTAAAAATATTAAAAAAAATTTTTTTAAATGATAGTAAAAATATATCTAGGACTTTCTCTGGTATTGTGGGCAGTGTGGGGTCAGTTCATTTTCAGATAGTTCCTTGGTCCGGCTTATATTTTTCAAGATCTATAGGCCCCTTCCTATGTAGTCGGTGCTAACTATAGGGTTTTAATCTATTGCACCTGTCACTTCCAAGGCGGTTCCCTCTGTTTTAGCTTCTTCTGTTTGCTGGTCTCCTCAGTGTCTGATTTCCGCCCTGACAAAAGGTGGGCAGTGGTGGACACTTTTTTAGGCTCACTTGTTCAGTCACACTGTGGGGAGGGAAGGACGCGCAAACAAATTACAGTGGCATGTGCTCGCAGTGTCTCAGCCACACTGGGCCTGCCCCCACTCACGGCGCGTGTACCCTCCCTGCCCACACTGCTCAGGCTCTAGGTTGCTCCTCTGGGAACTGTCCAAGGCTGGCCCTGGGCTGCATGCACCTCCCAGGTCTAAGCTGCTCAGGTTCAGGCACTCAGGTAGTCCTCAGAGGCGCAGACTCCGTTGGGCCTGTGTTTTGTGCCCTTCCCAGGTCCGAGCAGCTTAGGTGATGAGGTGAGGTGTTTGGCGAGCATGGTTGCTGCGACTTTCGCCTCCCCTGTCCCTGCTGCTCAGTTTTCTGAGTGTACAACCGGCGCACCTTCTCAGGCAAATGTTGACCGACCAGAACCCCAAGAAGTCTTAGTTAGCAAAGAAGTCTGCTTGCAGTTTGGTAGATAATCCCTCTCTGGGGCTGCGATTGCCCCCTTCCGGCTCTGGATGCCTGTCACTGGAGGGGGATGGTCTGCAGCTGGCCAGCTCTGTTCAGTCCTTTGTTCTGTGAGCGGGCCTGACGATGTCTTAGGTTAGGGCTTTTCGCGTGGTAGCTATCCCACAGTCTGGTTTGCTAGCCCAAGTTAGTTCCCTCAGATTGCCCTTGGGGTATTCAGGCCCAGTCCTTAGTCTAAGCAATGCAGCCCATGCCTCCCTGCCCAGCCCCTGCTTACTAGTGGCAGGTGCAGGCGTCTGCGCTGCTTCTACACTGGGGGAGTTACCGTTGGGCACATAATCTGTGGGTTTTAATTATTTATTTATTTTTCCTCCCAGCTATGTTGCCTTCTGTGGTTCCAAGGCTCGCCATAGACTTGGCAGTGAGAGTGTTTCCTGGTGTTTGGAAACTTTATTTTTAAGACTTCCTTCCTGGGATGGAGCTCCGTCCCTACCTCTTTTGTCTCTTTTTGTCTTTTATATTTTTTCCTACCTCCTTTTGAAGACAATGGGCTGCTTTTCTGGGTGCCTGATATCCTCTGCCGGCATTCAGAAGTTGTTTTGCGGAATTTACTCAGCGTTTAAATGTTCTTTTGATGAGTTTGTGGGGGAGAAAGTGGTCTCCCTGTCCTATTCCTCTGCCATCTTAGGACCACCTCCCTAAATGTTGAGTTTTAAGTAAGCTTTTTCACTCTCTTCTTTCACCTTCATCAAGAGGCTCTTTAGTTAGTCTTTACTTTCTACATTAGGGTGGTGTCTTCTGTGTATCTGAGGTTATTGATATTTCTCCTGGCAATCTTGATTCCAGCTTGGGCTTCATCCAGCCCAGCATTTTGCATGATGTACTCTGCATATAAGTTAAATTAGTAGGGTGACAATATACAGCCTTGATGTACTTCTTTCCCAATATTTAACCAGTCCCAATTAAACCAGCGATATTTAACTGATCTCTTGAAGTATTTTCCACAGTTTATTGTGATCCACATGGTCAAAGGCTTTAGCGTAGTTAATAAAGCAAAAATAGATGTTTTCTGGAATTCCCTTGTTTTTTCTATGATCCAATGGATGATGGCAATTTGATCTCTGGTTCTTCTGCCTTGTCTAAATCCAGCTTGTACTGAATTTCTCAGTTCACATACTGGGTGAAGCCTAGCTTGATGGGTTTTGAGTGTGACCTTACTAGCATGTGAAATGAGCACAATTGTGCAGTAGTTTGAACATTCTTTGGCATTGCCCTTCTTTGGGATTGAAATGAAAACTGACCTTTTCTAGTCCTGTGGCCACTGCTGAGTTTTCTAAATTTGCTGGCACATTGAGTGAAGCACTTTAATAGCATCATCTTTTATGATTTGAAATAACTCAGCTGGAGTTCCATTACCTCTGTTATCTTTGTTCATAGTAATGCCTCCTAAGGTCCACTTGACTTCACAGTGCAGGATGTCTGGCTCTGGGTGAGTGATCACACCACTGTGGTTAACTGAGTCATTAAGACCTTTTTTGTATAGTTCTGTGTATTTTTGCCCCCTCTTATTGATATCTTCCACTAAAGACCCCCAAACTGCCCTTGGCTACCTGGGGAAGTCCCGCACCTGTTTCTTGAGCATCCACCTGGGCTCCAGGCTTCTTCTATTCATCTGTGCAGCCACCTCAGCCTTAACTAATGAAATTTTGACCCACTTTGGTCCAGTCAGCCTATCTTAAGGATGGTGCTTGATGCTCAGTTCTAGTTGTTTCCAGTGGTTTAGTGTACAACATTAATAGGTTAATATTCACATTTAAAAGTCCATTCAGAAATATGCTTTAATTCTTACTTATTTGTTTAATGTCCAGTTCAAATATAATCTTATTTATTTAACAATAATTTCTCTAGTGGACCCATGAGTCATGTATTATGCTAGGTGCTAGGGTATAATGAATAAGACCTAGCTTCTGCCCTCTGGAGCCTCATATATGTGAAAGACAGACTTATAAACAAATACAGGTTGACATCATATAGTCAAAGCTGTGGTTTTTCCAGTAGTCATGTACCAATGTGAAAGTTGGACTATAAAGAAGGCTGAGCACTGAAGAACTGATGCTTGAGAACTGTGGTGCTGGAGAAGACTCTTGAGAGTCCCTTGGACAGGCAGGAGATCAAATCAGTCAAGCCTAAGGAAATCAGTCCTGAATATTCATTGGAAGGACTGATGCTGAAGCTGATGTTTCAATACTTTGGCTGCCTGACACAAAGATCCGACTCATTGGAAAAGACCCTGATGCTGGGAAAGGTTGAGGGCAGGAAGAGAAGGGGGCAACAGAGGATGAGATGTTTGGATGGCATCACTGACTCAGTGGACATGAGTTTGAGCAAACACTGGAAGATAGTGAAGGATAGGGAAGCCCGGTGTGCTGTAATTCATGGGGTTGCAAAGATCGGACACGACTGAGCCACTGAACAACAGGTTGACTTCACAAAAACAGGTATGAATGAAGGTTCATCTCAGTGAGGTACAGCTAGCAGGATCTGGGGCACTCAAGAAAATAGACTTTTGTGATGGATCTAAAGGAGAAATAGGGGTAAAACAGTTGAGAAGATGAGGAGAATCTCGGGCAAAGAAAACCAGATCAAAGGCACAGAAATAACTAACAATATTGATTGCTATGTTTTTACCGTTTGTCAGGCACAAAGTTAGGTGCTTTGCATGCATTATATCAGTTGACTCTTACAAAAACTGTTTAAAATGAGGATTATTGGTTTGGCGAAAAAGTTCGTTCAGGTTAAGATGCTTGTGAAAGTCACTCAGTTGTGTTAGACTCTTTTTAACCCATGGACTGCAGCCTGCCAGGCTCACCATCCATGAAATTATCCAGGCAAGAATGCTGGAGTGGGTTGCCATTTCCGTCTCCAATATGATACTTGGAAAAACCCAAACAAAGTTTTTGGCCACCCCAATATTATAATATCCATTTTGCAAATAAGGAAACTGAGGTTGGGAAAGTTCCAGCCTTGCCCAAGATTGTCTAATGTGCCAGAGATGGGATTAGAACCCAGATCTATCTGATTCCAAAGGCTAAACCCTTAATCCTTAAATTACTGAAGATATTTACGTTCAGAATATGATAGGGTAGGAACAAAGTCATAACTGGAGAGAGGGCAGGGAAGGTTTGTAAAGGCCAGACTGCAAAGGTTTTTGTGTTCTGTATCTGTGAAATTATTCTTTATCCACTTTTTTATTGCCCCCAACCCCCTAACAACCAAGCCAAAGGAATTTTATTTTTCCCTTTTAACCCCTGTGTACTTAATATTTATATCTCACATGCATTTATAATTATGTTTTTTCCTTATTTTCCTCTGTTCATCACTAGGCAACAAAGTCTTAATCAGAGGATTATCACAGTGCCCTACTCACTTGGTGAATGTGCTCTACTCATTTTGGGAGTGAATGAACCTAAAAGAATGCCTATGGTAGTGTAAGGTTTGGGCACTGGGCTTTGTAATTCCATATCAAAGAAGTTATGGTTGCCTTGAAGTAACTGGAAACTCAGATTAATTTTAGGCTATTCCTATATGCCAGTTGGTAAATCATATAACCCGAGCATTGCTGCTCAGCTTTCAGTGAGCATGACATCATTATGAGACAAGCCAATTGGCTTCCTATGAAAACTTACAAGGAGATTTTTGTCTGAGCCACAAATTTTATTAGTCTAACCCAGGGACAGAGTGGTGTTCCCAGTAGTTCTTTGTGATTTCTGGATGTTGTGGCTCCCTTGCCTGGGATCTATTTGGTGCTCAGCATTTAGCTATAAATAAGTCTTGAGCCCCAGTGTCTAGCCTGGGGTTGGGGAGCAGAAGGAGGGAGGACAACTGGAGAGGCTAGAGGTGTTAACAAGAATGTGAAAGCCCAAAAGGAAGACAGGAATCCAGTCTTATTTGCTTGCTTTTTTTCTGTAGACATACAGCCTGATTGTAGCCTTTGGCCAGTTGTGTCTGCAGAAGAAATTGAGCTTTCCTTTTCCCAAGTCTCTCTCTCTCAAAACCTAAACCTGTTTCATAGCCACTCCCTGGATGGTGCTAGTGATTTAGAAAAACCTGCCTGCCAATGCAGGAAACATAGGAGTTCAATCCCTGGGTCGGGAAGATCCCCTCTGGAGAAGGATGGCAGCCCATTCCAGTGTTCTTGCCTGGAGAATCCCCTGGACAAAAGAGCCTGGCAGGTTATAGTCCACAGAGATGGAAAGAGTTGGACACAACTGACGTGACTTAGCACAGAACATACCTAAACCTGTTTCATCCCTGCCCCTACACAGTAGTGAATGAATTGCCTCATTTAGAGTCAGGAGATGTATGTTCAAGTCTTGACTGCCGATTTCTGTGACTCCAGGTAAATCACATTGTCTGGTAAAGTGGTGTTATACTTCCTTCCTGTCACTCCACATAGTTACTGGGAGAATAAAATGAATCATAGGGTTGAAAGTATTTTGTAGGTTATCAAGCTCTGTGTAATTGTAAAGGAGAAAGAAGACGTGTTTTTTTTAATTTTATTTTATTTTTTAACTTTACAATATTGTATTGGTTTTGCCATATATCAACATGAATCCGCCACAGGTATACACGTGTTCCCCATCCTGAACCCTCTTCGCTCCTCCCTCCCCATACCATCTCTCTGGGTCATCCCAGTGCACCAGCCCCAAGCATCTAGTATCATGCATCGAACATGGACTGGTGACTCATTTCATATATGATGTTATACATGTTTCAATGCCATTCTCCCAAATCTGGCATTTTAAACTAAGGAATCCAGATTGAATAAATTTTTCTGAGCTGTCCAGTGTGCCACAAGGTGGCAGCAGGAGCCTGTCTTAGCACCTATCCTTAGCAAAGGGGGAAAAAAGGAAAGATTTGGATGCTGCTTTGCCCTTTTCTGCAAAGTTGAAGAACAGGATTTATTCCTTTATCACTGCCTAAATTCCTAGCTCCACTAAATCCTTCAAGTCCATATTAAATAATTTCTCAGAGGGCTTGTATCCGTTTTGTTTTTTTTTTTTTTTTGGTTCTTGGCCACACCATGTGTGTGACCAGGGATGAAACCCATGCCTTCCTGCAGTGGAAGCACAGCGTACTAACCACTAGACAACCAGGGAGTTCCCTGACTTGAATTCTTAAAGCGAAATCCCAGGGCACTTTCCTTCCTCCTTGTTGAAGTTAAACCAGCCCTAATAGGTTTCAGTTAATGGTTGCAAATCTGTTCTGGGCTTTGGGCTTTCATACAACTGTCTCCCCACCCCCACGCCTGCTAGGGATGGCAGTGCTGTAGACTCCAAACTCACTTTAATTTTCATCCTAGAGTCAGCTCTAGTGGACCTGGAAAACCATCTAATCCAGCTGCTCATTTTGAAGAATAGGAAACTGAGGCACAGAGAGGGAAATAATTTGTCCAAGATGAAATAAGTGATCAGTTTATTGAAGAGTGAAAACTTCAATCCCAATTTCTTCCTGTGGGTTCAGTTTCTTTATAAACGTGAATATTTCCCAGGTGTTTTGGGAGGCTCAAAGCAGCTTTTGTTTCGCCAAGTGGTGAGAATTTTGAGCACTTTCTGAGGTAAAGGGAAATAGGAAATCTTTTGGTAGCAAACATTTGAAAAAATCTTCAGAAGAAGAGTTGCCATAAGCACCTGTTTTAGGAATCCCCAACTATCTGAAAGGTAGGCCTTAGAGACTCTCAGGTACACATGCTTGAAGGACTATGACACGTAACGCCTCTGGAGAAAGAAAATCATTTTAAAGGAAACATTTCAGTCTATGGGCTTTCATGTTAGGCTTGCCTTCCCAGTTATATTCTTCTCAGAGCCATATGTTAAAAGACAGTTCTCAGTATCCCCTGAGTTATGGAAAAAGGCAAGAATGAGGGAAGCCAGCCTTAACCATTTGCTACCTATAAAGGGCATTCTCTGTATGCAGAAAATCCACATAAAGCTGGCAGAGAGGTAGAACAAAATAATGTGGATTAAGAGTCTAAGGTATTGATTCAAAGCCTGCCCCAGTTAGTTACCTTTATAGGCAATTTTCATTAAGTCTCAATTTTCTTATCTATACAATAGATATAATAATATCTACCTTATTAGCTATGTAACCTTGGACAAGTTCTTTAATCTCTGTGTACCCACTCCAGTATTCTTGCCAGGATGATTCCATGGACAGAGAAGCCTGGTAAGCTACAGTCCATGGGGTCGCAATAAGTTGGACATGACTGAGCGACTGAGAAACTGAGCATGCACTCACCTCCATTATATCATCTAGTAAAATGAGGATAATAGTAAAATGAACAGCCCTATTTCATAGGTTTTATAATGATTAATGACTAATAAATTATTATCTACAACCATGCATGGCACATAATAAACAGTTTGAAAAGTATTAGTTATCACTGTTCTTTTTATTAATGCTACCACCATACAGGGTTGTTGTAGTGATTAAATTAGTGTATGTAAAGGTTTTCTAAAAAGAGAATAGGCGCTCAATAAGATGGTATTTATTTTTATGTGAAAGGTCCTCTGGAGAAAGAAATGGCAACCCATCTAGTATTCTTGCCTGGAGAATCCTGTGGACAGAGGAGCCTGGTGGGCTACAGTTCATGGAGTTGCAAAGAGTTGGACATGACTGAGCAACTGAGCTTGCACATGCACCATATGCAAGCCGGTCTTGACAAATATATTCTTCCTGTACGTTTTTCTCCTTATTCTTCTCTTCTTTCTTTGGCCTTAGCAGAAGCTTGGATTCACCCCTAGAGTGTAGGGTGAAAGGGTTGTAGAACTATGTTTCAGATGGAGAGGTGAAGGAGAAGAAGGGATAAACTAAGAGATCTGTACAATCTGTTCATCATCTCCATGGGTGTTATGCTATCTGCACAGGTTTTCCCACGTCCACCTCTTAGCCTACCTACGGAGACCTTCTCCTGACAAGGCTGTGAGTGGTGACTGAGCAGGAGAAAGCTGATCTGTAAGCTTTGACACTTAAATTCATGGTCAGCAGAATTTCCAGTGGCTCTGACCCTGGTGTTCACAGAATTGCTTTGAAGGCTCACTATGGAGGAATAAACCAGCTCATCCAGCTCTGTTTCATGTGAAGTTTCTGTGTGAATTTAAGAGTCCTCAACTATTAATCACTAAAGTCAGCTTAGGTAGGGGATTAATATTGTTATAATGCAGTTTACTCCAAAAATATTTCTCAACAGAAGTCAGGGGCCAGCGTGCTCAATTAAGTTCTGCCACTGACAAGCATTGTGGTAGACAGCAAGTCACTTCCCTCCTTGAGCTTCATTCCTCCCAGTAGATTGTTTCAGCCCTAATGTTCCAAAGTTCTGAGATGAAGGTGTGTAGAAGAATGTTCCCAATTTGGGGGCTGAGAATTCTAGAGAGAGAGAGTGAAGAGAGTTAACTCTGATCCATGCTTTATCTTTTGGTTCTTCGCACTATCAGAGGCTGCCCTTGTTTCCTCCCCTCCCTCAGAGGATGGTGACAGGGCAGTATGTTCATGAAATTGCTTTCAAGCTTCCTCTCTGGAGGCTTGAAGTGCTTTGAGGACCTGGTTTCATTTGTCTCTGCCCTGTCCTGTGCCTGGCATTGTTCTTGCCACAAAGTAGATGCTTAATAAATGTTTGCTGACTTGAAATGGAGTGAATACTTTGTGTTCTTAAATTTTTTTTGAGGTATATTAACATACAATACATACATTTAAAGTGTGCAATTTGATAAGTTTTGACACACAGTGTGTCTGTGAAACCATTAGTGCAGTCAAGACAATTGACATATTCATCACCCCCCAAAGTTTTCTCATGTCTCCATGTGTAAAACCTCGCTTTTATCCTGTATCTTCAAACGACCACTGACTGGCTGTCAGTGTAGTTTAGTTTGCATTCTCTAGAGTTTTATGTAAATGGCATGTAGTATGTACTCTTTGTTTGGGGGGAGGATGTATCTTTTTTCACTCACTGTAGTTATTTTAAGATCCATCCGTATTGTAGCCTATATTAATTGTTCATTCTTCTTTATTGCCAAGTAGTATCTGTTATATAAATATACTGCATTTGTTTGTTTATTCATCTGTCAGACTTTGGATTGTTTCTGATTTTTGGCTATTTAATGTAAAGCTTCTGTGAACATTCATGTATAAATCTTTGCGTGGATGAATGCTTTTATTTCTATTAGGTAAACGCCTAGGAGTGGAATGGCTGCATCAAATGGTAGTTGTCTGTTTAACTTTTAAATGGTCAGTCAGTTCAGTCGCTCAGTTGTATCCGACTCTTTGCGACCCCGTGAATCGCAGCATGCCAGACCTCCCTGTCCATCACCGACTCCCGGAGTTCACTCAGACTCACGTCCATCGAGTCAGTGATGCCATCCAGCCATCTCAACCTCTGTCGTCCACTTTTCCTCCTGCCCCCAATCCCTCCCAGCATCAGAGTCTTTTCCAATGAGTCAACTCTTCGCATGAGTTGGCCAAAGTACTGGAGTTTCAGCTTTAGCATCATTCCTTCCAAAGAAATCCCAGGGCTAATTTCCTTCAGAATGGACTGGTTGGATCTCCTTGCAGTCCAAGGGACTCTCAAGAGTCTTCTCCAACACCACAGTTCAAAGGCATCAATTCTTTGGCGCTCAGCTTTCTTCACAGTCCAACTCTCACATCCATATATGACCACTGGAAAAACCATAGCCTTGACTAGATGGACTTTTGTTGGCAAAGTGATGTCTCTGCTTTTGAAAATGTTATCTTGGTTGGTCATAACTTTCCTTCCAAGGAGTAAGCATCTTTTAATTTCATGGCTGCAGTCACCATCTGCAGTGATTTTGGAGCCCCAAAAAATAAAGTCTGACACTGTTTCCCCATCTATTTCCCATGAAGTGATGGGACCAGATGCCATGATATTCATCTTCTGAATGTTGAGCTTTAAGCCAACTTTTTCACTCTCCACTTTCACTTTCATCAAGAGGCTTTTTAGTTCCTCTTCACTTTCTGCCATAAGGGTGGTATCATCTGCATATCTGAGGTTATTGATATTTCTCCTGGCAGTCTTGATTCCAGCTTGTGCTTCTTCCAGCCCAGTATTTCTCATGATGTACTCTGCATAGAAGTTAAATAAGCAGGGTGACAATATACAGCCTTGGCGTACTCCTTGTCCTATTTGGAACCATTCTGTTGTTCCATGTCCAGTTCTAACTGTTGCTTCCTGACCTGCATATAGGTTTCTCAAGAGGCAGCTCAGGTGGTCTGGTATTCCCATATCTTTCAGAATTTTTGTCTGTTTAACATTCTAGATCCCACCAACACTTTATAAGGGTTCAATTCCTCTACATCCTGGCTGCTCTTTCTGTGTGTCTCTCTTTTTAATTTTAGCCCTTCTAACAGATGTGTAGTGTTAGTATCATGTGGCTTTCATTTAAATTTTCCTGATGACTAATGAGCATGGGCATCTTTTCATGTTTTTATTTGTCATCTATATATCTTCTTTGGTGAAATGTCTCTTCAGTTTTTCTGCGCATTTGAAAAACTGGGTTGCTTTCCTGTTATTGAATTTTGAGAGTTCTTTGTATATTTTCAGCAGAAAGTCTTATATCAGATATGTGCTTTGCAAATATTTTCTCCCAATTTGGCTTGCCTTTATCGGTGCCTTTCAAGAGCAGAAGCTTTAAATTTTGATGCAGTCTCGTTTATCAATTTGTTCTTTAAAGGAGAATGTTTTTAGTGTTGTATCTAAGAAATCTTTGTCTAACCTAGGTTCTTAATTTTTTCCCTTGTTTTCTTCTGTAACTTTTAGAACTTCTTTTTATATTTAGGTCTACGATCAATTTGACTTTTTATATGGAATAAGGTATTGAATCACTGTTCTTTTTTGCATATGAACATCCAGTTGTCCCAGCCATTTGTTGAAAAGTAACTTTATGTATATTTTTTTCAGATTAAGAAAAATCTCTGTTAATCCAGATCATTCCATTTTACAGATAAGAAAACAGACTTAGAGAAGTGACTTGCCCAAGGCCACATTGTCAATTAGAGTAGATGTAGACCCAGAACCCGAGTCTTCTGATTCCCAGTCCATTAGTTTATTTACTATTACCGTCTTTTTACTTTACCCTTCTAAGGATGCTGTTCTTGAGTATTACCATTGTGCAATTCTTTAGGAGAACTGAGGCCTAAAAGAGGACTGTCACTTAAAGATCACATGTGAAGGTCCTCTCTTCCTGGACCTCATACTCTTATTATTCTCCCCTCACTCACTCTACTTCAGTCTTCTTGCTGGTCCTTGAATCCACCAGGTGTACTCCTGCTTTAGGGCCCTTACAACTTATTCTGCTCTCTCCCTAGACTCTCTTCACTCAGCTATCTGCGTGTCTTACTTCGTTACTTCTTTCAAGTCTTTTTCAAATGTCACCTCAGTGAAACCTTCCCAAACCACGTATTTAAAATTTTGCAACCCCTTCTGCCAACAACCTACATGCCCTTTCCCTGTAGTACTCTGTTGTCAGGATATGAAGCCAGGTCTCATGGAGTGACAAGAGTTCGCTTGTCAGAGTGATACCAAGACCATGGCTGAGTGAAGGTGGAAGGTCTTTTTCTATGTGCCCAGGGTTGAGGAAGGATACTGAAAGCAGTGTGGAATGGTCTGCTTTTTTCCCCCCATCATCTTTAGGATGTTAGATTCCTCCATAGATTTTATATCCCAATTCTCTGATTTGTAGGCTGACTCTGACTGGTGTGAATTTGTAGAAGAGTGCCCTCCTCTAGGTTTAAGTAGGTGTCAGAAATTTTAATGTTTCAGCTATTTCTTCAGTCCCTATTTGTGCCTGGAACCATGCATGTATTATCTTGAATCTTCACAACAGTCCTATAAGGCAGGAATTATTCTCTATCTTATATGTTTAACTCCAGTGTCAGAGATGTTAAAGCTTGTCTCATTTCACACAGCTGGTAAGTGGTAAGATCAGAATTCAAATCCAGGCATGGATGCCTCAAAACTTTTTATACTGTGCTTTGATAATGTGTTTCCCCTTTCCTGCTCATCCCTTTCCACCTGGGAGCAATATCATCAAGTAATGACTGAAGCATGGAGGTGTATATTCCAGTGCCATCTCTATATCTCTTGTGGAAAGGAAGGCAGCAGTAATCTTTGTCCATAGATGGCAGAACTGAGGTGGCATAGAGGGGTTATAACATGCTTAGGGCTACAGATAGGTTCTTGGAAGAGTTGGGGTGGGAGTCTCAGAAATCCTGGCTTCTGGGGGCATTGTTTGACAGTCCATGTCCCACCAACATCAGAGACAATTTTATTGTTAAGTCTGAATGTACGAGCAAGTAGCTGCTTCTTGTGGCCTTTCAGGAGGATGAGTAAACATCTGAGCTCTGTGACCTGTTTCCCACCAGCTGCTCTGAGGAGGAATTGAAGTCCCTCCACACAATACTGTAGGTTTAGGTTCCACTGAATCATTGACTCATGAGCTATATCCCAGACTCATTCTAACATATTATTGATAGATGGCCGAGCATTTTATTAGGCTCCAAAGTTAGATTTAACTTCTAAGAGATCCTGGTGGAAGCTTTTTTAGAAACAGCTCTGAAATCCTGTTTTGTAATTTCTTTCTCAACTCCCTGGAATCAGAGAGCGAGGGTATTTTTTTTTAAGAAGACATATGAAGAAGTAGGGGATTTGCCTGAAAACTTTGATGAAGTTTCCTGTGATTACAGCAGACATGATTTAGCTTCTACTTGTCTCTCTCTAGGAGCCCCTAATGCTACTGCTGAAGTTCCTCCTCAGTTTGAGAAGTGAGAGCATGCTTATTCTGTGTAGTAAGGTGCATGGGTACCATTCGGACACCCATTCCCCTGGAAAATTTTCATCTGAACACACTGGCCAAGTTTAATGGTATAGAAGTCTGAGTTGCTGGTCAGTGTCAGTCAGGGATGCCAGGCTTCAGCTACAGCTTTGCAAATTTTCCAATCTGTATAGTCTTTGTCAGTGATCATATATCCTCTCAGTGTCCTTGGGGAGCTAGAGAATTAGCTAAAAAGACACAGTCCCACTCTGTCTCTTTCTAAACTGTTAACCGTGTTGTAATTGTTTGGCTTACAGTGCACTCCTCAAGAATAGGGGCCCAATCTTAGTCATTTCTTTATGACCAATGTCTGGCAGAGAACTGGGTAGGTACTCATTAAATGCTAGTTGAATGATGAATGAAAGATGATAAAATTTTGAGCTGGATAGTTAGGATTTACTACTGTGTGACTTTAGGCAACTGTTATAACACTTTCCTGATTTGTAAACTGGAGTAACATCTACCTTCAAGAATGTTTTTTTGGGGGGGTGCGGAGATTAAGTGAGTTAATGAGTGAAGAGACAGAATGGCCCTCTGGACAGCTTAGAACACAGAATCACAGAATTACGAAGCAGCTTAGAGCATAACCAGTCTCATCCCTGCCTGGCTAAATCCTAATCACCCTTTGGATCTTAGTTTTAACATTTCTTCAAGGAAGATTCCCTTATCTACTTCCTGTTCCCATTGTGCCCCGGATGAAGTTAATTCCTTCTGCTACTGCTAAGTCACTTCAGTCGTGTCCAACTCTGTGCAACTCCATAGACGGCAGCCTACCAGGCTCCGCCATCCCTGGGATTCTCCAGGCAAGAACACTGGAGTGGGTTGCCATTTCCTTCTCCAATGCATGAAAGGGAAAAGTGAAAGTGAATTCGCTCAGTCGTGTCTGACTCTTTGCGACCCCATGGACTGCAGCCCACCAGGTTCCTCTGTCCATGGGATTTTCCAGGCAAGAGTACTGGAGTGGGTGGCCATTGCCTTCTCCATCCTTCTGCTAAGTGCCCTCTTAATGTTACATTTTCTCTTTTATATCACTTGTCACAATTTACCTTTTTAAAAAGTATTGTCTTTGATTATAAATTCCAAGAGAATAAAGAACTATGTCAGTCTTGCTCATTATTGTATTTAATCAGTTAGTAGATGCTTCTTAAATGTTTATTCAATGAGTGATGCATTTGATAGATGAGGAAACTTGAAACTTAGAAAGGATAAGCAATTTGCCCAAACTCCAAGCTAGGCCCATGTCTCTTAACTTCTTGTACCACATCTGCCTCATGGACAGTTACTTTGGATTCTTAGGTTTTTTTGTTTTTTTTTTTAAGGGTTTTACCTTTTCTTACCCATTTGAAAAAAATTGTACAAATAATGCATGTTCATAGTAGACTATTATAAATTATAGATAAGCAAATTGACCAAAAGAAAGAGAGGGGAAGGGAGGTTAGAAGATGGAACAAAGAAGATAGATGACCCCAAAGTCTTATCACCTGGAGATAAACACTGTTAACATTTTGGAGTGTTTCCCTTTCAGACATTTTTCTAAGTGCTGTTCACAAACGTGTGTGCACACACATGCAAATATTAAAATATTTGTTTTTTAAAAATATTTATTTATCTATTCATATTTGGCTGCACCTGGTCTTAGTTGTGGCATGTGGGTTTTGTTGCCCCATAGCGTGTGGGATCTTAGTTCTCTGACTAGGGATTGAACCTGCATCCCCTGCATTGGAAGGCAGATTCTTAGCCACTGGACCACCAGGGAAGTCCCTGTCTTTGTTATTAAATTGAGAAAATTTGAAGGGAATAGAAAGGTGTAAACTTGAATCTTCAGGAGATGACTGACTGGTGACTGTCTAGGAGTCAGGGACTCCTGCTGCTGTTAAAAAAATAGAGAGCATCTCCTGGGATTCCTGGATGACGAAGACTGCCTCCAAATCAGTAACGCAGTAACTTTTGCTTTTGGGTTTTATGTTCCCTTAGAGAAGAAGATGGAAAAGGACATGGCAACCCACTCCAGTATTCTTGCCTGGAGAATCCCACGAACAGAGGAGCCTGGTGGGCTGCTGTCCATGGGGTCTCAGAGTTGGACACGACTGAAGCGACTTAGCATGCATGCATGCATTGGAGAAGGAAATGGCAACCCACTCCACTATTCTTGCCTGGAGAATCCCAGGGATGGAGGAGCCTCGTGGGCTGCCATCTGTGGGGTCACACAGAGTCGGACACAACTGAAGTGACTTAGCAGCAGTAGCAGCAGAGAAGAACAACGTGGCTCATTGAAAAAGACAAAGTTCTGCCCTCCCTTGGCCTTTTATAGAGAGTATGGTTTTTCTTCTAGTAGTCATAAAGAGGCCCACTCTCCTAGAGGCTGGTTGCCATGGAAGACTTGCCTTTCATTTCTAAGAGCTGTTTGCTCAAAGAACTTTGCCAGTTTAGTTAATTGAAAGTTAATAGGGCATTTTCTTCCACCTTTAGGACCTTCTCAGTTAGCTGATTCTCTTTGGTACAACTTGTATAGACGAGTAACACGTGGGCCATAAACACGCATCTTACCCTTGAGGTTTCCTTGGAACCATGATGTTTATGTTTACTCTCCTATTCATGCAGATTTTCTGAGCACTGGCTCTTGTATTTCAGATAGAAGTTTGACATTCTGTTTCTTTAAGTACTGAGTTCCAGGAATACAGGCTCCACTTAGTATTCAGGTCCACACACCACTTCCAAGCAAAGGTTTGTTACACCCTGATTTATTCTGTCAATACATCTGCAGTTTGCAAATACTGATTGAACTCCTCCTTTGTGCCAGAGTCTATGCTTGGTACTAGAGCCCCTACTGTGAATAGGACCCAGTTTCTTCCTTCTGCAAGCTCATGTCTTGCAGATGTAAACAGGCCTTCATCATTCTGCATAGTAGCTCTCTATACATAGAGTACTGCAAGAGCAGTGACTAGAGGATTGTCACAGGCCTGGGTGGCTAGAGAAGATTTTTGAAAAACATTTAAGCTGAGACCCAAAGCACTAGGGATTTTGCAGTTTGTTGATATTACAATAGTTTGTGTAATGAGACTTATGTCTTTACACTCTCATTGGATAATTAATAAAACATAGGTTTGAGAACATTCGGGCATTCAATAATTTGTGAGTAATGACTGCCTACCTTGTGTTTTAAGAAATAATTTTAAAAATCTATATTAAATGCTTTTCCTTGCCTGTTGTTGTCTGCTAAGTCATGTCTGACTCTTTGGGACCCCATGGACTACAGCATGCCAGGTTCCTCTGTCCTCCACTATCTCCCAGAGTTTGCTCAAATTCATGTCCATTGAGTTGGTGATGCTATCTAACCATCTTATTCTCTGCCACCTCCTTCTCCTTTTGCCTTCAGTTTTTCCCAGCATCGGGGTCTTTTTTTTGCCTAGTCCTATCTTAAATACTCTGAGTGTGGGGCCAGTATAGAAGGAATAAAAAATGTAGATCAAAGTCTCTGAAAGTTCACAGTCTAGTTTAGAAGGACAGATTTCTCTACCTAAAAATAGAGGATCACAGAAAACGGTCAGTGACCAGATGGAAGATGGATGCGTTCCTGTCATCAGTACCACACATCCTTTTACTTCTCCCACAGGGCAAATACCATCCCAGCGTCAACAAAGAGTTTGATTTGGGCACATAAACAGGGGAAAGTGCCTTCCTTCACCCACTGGAAATTCTCATCATCTTATTTCTCTGGTTTATTGCATGAGCACATTTATTTGCATAGGTGACTTCAGGGAGGATTTTAGGAATTCCTGGGCTTATTAGTCTTGAATACTTCTCCCTGACCCCTCTTCTAGAATACTTCCTCTTTTCTTCCCCAGTATATTCTTACTTAGGGCTTCCCAGATGGTGCTAGTGATAAAGAACACACCTGCCAATGCAGAAGACATAAGAGATGCAAATTCGATCCCTGGGTAGGGAAGATCCCCTGGAGAAGGGCATGGCAATCCACTCCAGTATTCTTGCCTGGAGAATCCTATGGACAGAAGAGCCTGGCAGGCTACAGTCCATGCGGTTGCAAAGAGTCTGACACAACTGAAGCGACTTAGCATATGCACACATCTCACTTATGGGTATAAAGATAAAATGAGTCCTTCTTGATATCAACTCTGCCTTCATTTACTCTTAACTTTTGTTTTGGCAGTTTTCTACTTGGCCATAAGGAAAGCCTTCAAAACCAAGACATGAAATTACTCCTTGGTATATTGTAAACTCTTTAAAGCCTCAACTAGATTATAAACTCTTAAAGCTGTGTCTTATACTTATTCTGTACCTAACACACTGCTAAAGACATAGTGAGGACTCAATATATTTTTTTGATTTATTATTCTACAAAAACAAAGCTTATAGGAAGAGAGGTTGACTTTTTACTGGGCTGATGAATTATATACTGTTCCTCGTGAGTACCGAGTAAGGAGCAGCTTCTTTAAATTGAAGCCTCTGTAATCAACTGTACTCCAGTATAAAATAAAAATTAAATAAAAACTAATGACTATAAAAAAGGAAATACTAAAAGCAACAAAATGGAAAGGCAGCCTATAGAATGGAAGAAAATATTCATACATACACAAAAATGAAGCCTCATGCTTGTTACTCTGTCAAGTTATTTACACCTTTTTCAGAATATTACATTTCCTTTTTCAGAATATTATATGTTGAAAAATATACACCATATTTTATACCCACAGTTGGGTATAAAAGCCCGCATTTGGGTGTTCTTTATGTTGAATCATTTATGTTGTTGATTCTCTGTTAGAAATTGTCTGGGAGATCTTCAGAGGCAATCAGACAGAAAATCTACGGGACTCTGCTGCTGCTGCTAAGTAGCTTCAGTCGTGTCCGACTCTGTGCAACCCCAGAGACAGCAGCCCACCAGGCTCCCCCGTCCCAAGGATTCTCCAGGCAAGAACACTGGAGTGGGTTGCCATTTCCTTCTCCAACGGGACTCTGGCAGGATATATTAGCATTTTGTCATTCAGCTCTGGTTAAGTAGGCCGAAATGTACATCCCACTAATAGTCATGTTTTCTGGAAACTTTTAAAGATAAGATAAATTACTGTCAATCCAAAATGATTTGAGATCAGGAGACGGGAAAAGATACTTGGAACACTGGCTAGAGGGAACTGTTTTTGGACGTCTATCAGGCAAACACCATCAAGTTTCAGTCTCAGATAGATTGATGGCAAGGAGAATACAGGCACATCTGGCAATGGGGGAGAGGCAAATGAGAAAATGAGGTCTTATTTCATTCACCAAGTAGTTCAACCAAAGACCAGTTGGTATGCACCATCCACAAATACTGTAGAAACAGTATGGTGGACTTTTCTGAAATCTTTGTTTACTCTCAAAAATATGTTTTGTCTCCACTGTGGCCCCACAACACTTGGTTTTACTCTCATTATATCTTCCTAAGTAGCTACCTATAGACCTGTGCTTTCCCACTTCTCAGACGTGTAAGTCCCTTACAAGTAAAGGCATGCATTAAAACTAGTTAATTCACTACTTTATGAGATAAAAATAAGCCAAAGAAAGACTATTATTATTTTTAATTAAAATTTATTTTATTTTGGAGTATAATTGATTAACAAGGATGTGTTAGTTACAGGTGTACAGCATAGTGATTCAGTTATACCCATACTGATCCATTCTTTTTCAAATTGTTTTCCCATTTAGGTTATTATAGAATATTGAGCCAAGTTTCCTGTGGTATATAATAGGTCCTTGTTGGTTATCATTTTAAATATACTAATGTGTACATATCAATCCCAAACTCCTAATCTGTCCCCTCCCTTTCCCCCTGGTAACCATAAAGTCATTCTCTAAGTCTATGTTTCTGTTTTGTAAATAAATTCATTTGTATACACGATATCATGTAATATTTATCTTTCTCTGTCTGGCCTTCTTCACTTAGTATGATAGTCTCCAGGTCCATCCATGTCACTGCAAATGTTGTTATAAGAAAAACTACTATTGATATCATTAATGACTTTTGTTTCATTAAAGTTCAAGAAAATATCCAAAGTAAAGACAGAATGGACTTTTTAGGAGAAGGAAATTGTTCTTATCATGGAGCCAAAATGGACACTATAATATTTAGTAACAGACTGGAGATCTCTTTTGAGTGCTTGGGATGGAGTGCTAGGGTTAGAGAAGCCAGGGTATTTGTGTTTGGGTGAAGGGAGAGGGTGATATCAGAGTTTGATTAAAGTCCTTTCCTGCTTTCAGTGGCTTGGTCTAAATCTTTTTAGTAATGGAAACTAGTTTCAACATATCTTTATAAGTAAAATATCACATTGGATCTTAATTATAGTCTTAACCACTGTTTGTCAGAAGAGATAGAAATGGTATCTAGGGAGAGACGTTTTCTGGGTTAAGGAGCTGCATTTGTACTTTTAGGATTCTAAACTGACAGCATTTGAAGTTGGTTTTTAGATAAGAGGTTTTATCTGTAGCTAATACTGTGATGGATGCATGCTTGCGTGCTGAATTGTGTCTGACTCTTTGCAACCCCATGGACTGTATAGCCCGCCAGGCTCCTCTTCTCCAGGCAAGAATACTGAAGAGGATTGCCATTTCCTTCTCTAGGGGATCTTCCTGACCCAGAGGTTGAACCTGCGTCTCAAGCATTAGTAGGAGGATTCTTTACCACTAAGTTACCTGAAAAGCCCAATACTGTGATACTGTTACATTTTATTTCCTCTAGTTATCCTGCTGTGCTTTCTTATTCATTTTCCCCAAAATGATGTAACAGAGAGACCAGAAATTCTGAAGACAAGGAAAAGCTAGATGGGGGGAAGAAACAGAGACAGAGGGAAGTAGAGGGGAGAGAGAGAGAAAAATTTTTCAGGAGGGAAAATATGGAGGCTAATGTGGAAACAGTGCTCAAACTACCACACAATTGCACTCATTTCACATGCTAGTAAAGTAATGCTCAAAATTCTCCAAGCCAGGCTTCAGCAATACGTGAACCATGAACTTCCAGATGTTCAAGCTGGTTTTAGAAAAGGCAGAGGAACCAGAGATCAAATTGCCAACATCTGCTGGATCATGGAAAAAGCAAGAGAGTTCCAGAAAAACATCTATTTCTGCTTTATTGACTATGCCAAAGCCTTTGACTCTGTGGATCACAATAAACTGTGGACAATTTTGAAAGAGATGGGAATACCAGACCACCTGACCTGCCTCTTAAGAAACCTGTATGCAGGTCAGGAAGCAACAGTTAGAACTGGACACGGAACAACAGACTGGTTCCAAATAGGAAAAGGAGTATGTTAAGGTTGTATATTGTCACCCTGCTTATTTAACTTCTATGCAGAGTACATCATGAGAAACGCTGGGCTGGAAGAAACACAAGCTGGAATCAAGATTGCCGGGAGAAATATCAATAACCTCAGATATGCAGATGACACCACCCTTATGACAGAAAGTGAAGAGGAACTAAAAAGCCTCTTGATGAAAGTGAAAGTGGAGAGTGAAAAAGTTGGCTTAAAGCTCAACATTCAGAAGACGAAGATCATGGCATCTGGTCCCATTACTTCATGGGAAATAGATGGGGAAACAGGGGAAACAGTGTCAGACTTTATTTTGGGGGGCTCCAAAATCACTGCAGGTGGTGACTGCAGCCATGAAATTAAAAGACGCTTACTCCTTGGAAGCAAAGTTATGACCAACCTAGATAGCATATTGAAAAGTAGAGACATTACTTTGCCAACAAAGGTCTGTCTAGTCAAGGCTATGGTTTTTCCAGTGGTCATATATGGATGTGAGAGTTGGACTGTGAAGAAAGCTGAGCGCCAAAGAATTGATGCTTTTGAACTGTGGTGTTGGAGAAGACTCTTGAGAGTCCCTTGGACTGCAAGGAGATCCAACCAGTCCATTCTGAAGGAGATCAGCCCTGGGATTTCTTTGGAAGGAATGATGCTAAAGCTGAAACTCCAGTACTTTGGCCACCTCATGTGAAGAGTTGACTCATTGGAAAAGACTCTGATGCTGGGAGGGATTGGGGGCAGGAGGAGAAGGGGATGACAGAGGATGAGATGGCTGGATGGCATCACTGACTCGATGGACATGAGTCTGAGTGAACTCCGGGAGTTGGTGATAAACAGGGAGGCCTGGCGTGCTGCGATTCATGGGGTCGCAAAGAGTCGGACACGACTGAACAACTGAACCGAACTGAACCAATGTGGAAACAAAAGGGCTTCCCAGGTGGCGCCAGTGGTAAAGCACCCACCTGCCAATGTAGGGGACATAAGAGGGTCAGGAAGACACCCTGGAGGAGGAAATGGCAACCCACTCCAGTATTCTTGCGTGGAGAATCCCATGGATAGAGGAGCCTGGCAGGCTACAGTCCATGGGGTTACAAAGAGTTGGACATGAGTAGCAATTTAGCAAACATGCATGTGGAAACAAAAACTATACACACAGTAGAAAGATGACCTTTTATTCAAAAGAAAGAAGACAACATATTGTGTGTTATATTTTTGACATACAAGTAAGGTGCAGCCCCAAGTTTAATAGTATAAAGAAGTATAAGGAATATGTATCCGAGGAAGAGATAAAACTGGTCATCATTTGTAAAAATCACTGAGCTAATTTGACCAGTAGCTTAGTATCCTTTCTGAAGACAGTCTAGCAATTCTCCAATAGAAATGACTCTGTAGGGATGAGAGATATTTTTTTAAATGTTTAAATCATAAGCTATGCAAGAGGTTTTAAAAAATCTGGAGCTAACTATGTGTGTTACTGATGAAGTTCATCAGACTCAATGATAGAGTTGTAATAACCCCTACTTAATACATATAAAGAGTTAGAGATAAAAAGTCATTTTGTAATGAAAGATATATCTACATTGGCCATTAATAGGTTAGTTTAAAACATAATTGGAGTGCTAAAGAGTTTGTGACCAATTCGAGTGGCACTAATAGCATTGTTAGTGAAGAAAATGTACTATTGCCATAAACTGGAGAATCTGACTCAGGCATGTGAATTAATTGTATTTAAAATGCTTAGTTTAAATATTAAGTGAAATCGACCATTCCTTCAACTTCCAATCCAAACTCAGTTATTTAGCTAATTAGTAAATTATAATGAGTCTTTCTGACATTGCTAATTAGTTAAATAGTTACATGGTTATAAGTTACAGTTTCTATTTCTGAAAGTGGAATTGCTTCAACACTAAGGAGATACAGCATTGTTTTTAGTGGACATATCATTAGTAATAACTTTTGTGGATATTCCATTGAATAATAATATCTGGGAATTTTGTTCCCCAGCCATCAGTGTTCCTTGTCTCTCTTGCTTTCTTACTGTTATTTTTTGCCACAAATGATGACAGCTGGGTGTTTGAGTTATTATTCTCCTAAGAGAATAGGGTGGAGAGAGAAAGAGAGAGAGTGTGTGTGTGTGTATATTTGCATTGGGTGGATATATGAGACATATAGATCTGGCCTAAAGCAAAACTGGTTAGCATAAAGTTACATTTTTTTCCTTTTTTAAAATTCTGGCTTCCTTGGCATCTTGCCCAGCTCCAGTCATTACCTCTCCATCTCCCATAAAAGAAGGCCTATGGCATTAAGTGTTACCAGTTCTTATCTACTTGTTGATGTATGGGCTAATCTTAATGATCCCTTGTATTCATCTGTGTGCACACTAGAGATGGCAATATTTTGATATCTTTTCTTAGGTGCAAATCACCAGCAGTGGTGAATTAGCAACAGCATGTCCTTCTGGAAATTTTTGTTGAGAAAGCCATGGAAGAGAGGAGTTATACATGTAAAAGCCATAGCATTCAAGTGGCATGCTACAAACACCAGGTCATAGAGGCAGCTCATTGGATCTCATGATACCTGTCAAAGATGACATTGAAAATGTTCGAGAGAAGTCAGCAGACCCCAAAGGTTACCACAATAGAAATCAACATCATGTTGATCCTCTTGTTTTCCCTGAGCCAGCTCTCACTTTCTCTCTTCTTGTCTATTTTCCCATTTCTCCTGTGGAGACAGGTAACAATCTTCAGGTAGCAGACAAGGAAGAAGCTCAAGGGACACCATATTGCAGCATAAACAGGGAGGTGGTAAAGAGGAGCTGGTTCATTTTGGAGGGCTAGTTCTCTACACAGGCAACCCAGTGTGTGTAGAGGTCAGTGGGAAGAGAGAAGTTTTGAAAAGGCTCATTGGTGAGGAAAAAGGATAGGAGGAAGGAAATAGGTAATAGAAGGGAAAATAGTCAGATCAACGTGATAGCCCAGTAGGTGTGAGCTACCCTGATTTTCCAGCCCCTGGGTTTCATCAGTTTAGTTCAGTTCAGTCACTCAGTCATGTCTGACTTTGCGACCCCACAAACCACAGCACGCCAGGCCTCCCTGTCCATTACCAACTCCCAGAGTTTACCCAAACTCATGTCCTTTGAGTCGGTGATGCCATCCAACCATCTCATCCACTGTTGTCCCCTTCTCCTCCACTGTCGTCCCCTTCTTCTCCTGCCCTCAATCTTTCCCAGCATCAGGGTCTTTTCCAATGAGTCGGCTCTTTGTGTCAGGTGGCCAAAGTATTGAAGCATGAGCTTCAACATCAGTCCTTCCAGTGAACACCCAGGACTGATCTCCTTTAGGATGGACTGGTTGGATCTCCTTGCAGTCCAAGGAACTCTCAAGAGTCTTCTCCAACACCACAGTACAAAAGCATCAATTCTTTGGTGCTCAGCTTTCTTTATAGTCCAACTCTCACATCCATACATGACTACTGGAAAAACCATAGCCTTCACTAGACGGACCTTTGTTGACAAAGTAATGTCTCTGCTTTTTAATATGCTGTCTAGGTTGGTCATAACTTTCCTTCCAAAGAGTAAGCGTTTTTTAATTTCATGGCTGCAGTCACCATCTGCAGTGATTTTGGAGCCCTCCAAAATAAAGTCAGCTACTGTTTCCACTGTTTCCCCCTCTCTCTGCCACGAAGTGATGGGACCGGATGCCATGATCTTCGTCTTCTGAATGTTGAGCTTTAAGCCAACTTTTCACTCTCCTCTTTCACTTTCATTAAGAGACTCTTTAGTTCTTCTTCACTTTCTGCCATAAGGGTGGTGTCATCTGCGTATCTGAGGTTATTGATGTTTCTCCTAGCAATCTTTATTCCAGTTTGTGCTTCCTCCAGCCCAGCATTTCTCATGATGTACTCTGCATAGAAGTTAAATAAGCAGGGTGACAATATACAGCCTTGACGTGCTCCTTTTCCTATTTGGAACCAGTCTGTTGTTCCATGTCCAGTTCTAACTGTTGCTTCCTGACCTGCATACAGGTTTCTCAAGAGGCAGGTCAGGTGGTCTGGCATTCCCATCTCTTTCAGAATTGTCCACAGTTTATTGTGATCCACACAGTCAAAGGCTTTGGCATAGTCAATAAAGCAGAAATAGATGTTTTCTGGAACTGGGGTTCATAGTCAGCTGATATCTTTCAATAGCAATTAACACAAGTGAGAATATGGACACACAGATGGAGACTCTCTGCACATAGGAGGTGACTTTGCATGTGATGTCCCTAAATATCCAGTGATCCATCAGAATGTAGATTATAGTAAAAGGGATACACATGACACATACTATGATGTCAGAGAGGGAGAGATTGGCGATCATTATGTTGATGGCATTCTGAACTTCTCTCTGCTTCATAAAGATGATAGTAGTGAGAGAGAGAGGTTTCAAAAAAAGTCCACAATTAAGACTACTGTAGAGACTATGAGTAATAGGAGCAAGGCTAGGAAGGGGAGCCTACAGGACTCAAAGTAGAAAAATGCAGAGTTGTTGCTCTTTATATTGGTTTTGGATAGTTTAGGAAAAGTTTCATCATGTCAGGGTTGTAAGAAGAGCTTTTCTAAGCTTACTTGTATTATGGCTGGATATTTTGACCATCAGTTCTTGGAAAGAACTTTGCTCTGAATCTTCCAATGAATAGTTATTAGGATTTAGTCTTCCTCTTTGTCTGCTTGATGGAAATGCATGAATGACTTGAGTAAGCTCTTGAATCTTAAAAAATTAAACAGAACCCTGAAAATTAATCCAAGTTCTTAATAACCTGGACAGTTCTGTAGGTGGAAGAATATCCCTCAGAGGAAATAGAATAGAGAGATATCCTTGCCTTTCTTTCATCTCAGGGTGTTTTATTTGTCCCAACAGTATAGCCTTTAGAGATAATGAGGAAGGGAATGTAACATCATTCTGTTAGCTGTATAAGGTAGCTCAAAGGTATCTTTCCATCTGTATCACCTTCTGTCTTTTTTTTTTTTTTATATATGTGTGCTGTAGAGGCCAGAGTACTATGTTTAGAATTGAATTCTACTTGAAGCATCACTGTTTGGTGTCTGTATGACTTTGACATAAGTTAACTACCCTTCTGGCTCCATTTTTAAACTCTATAAAATGAGGATAAACAATGTCTTTCTGAGTCGTTGTGAGGTTTAAATGAGATAATGCAACTGAATTTGTTGCTCACAGCCATCATAAAGCACGTAGTATGTGTTTAGTATTTGTGTGCAGAATAAAATTTGTCAGTTTCATTCCCTGCTACTGCTAAGTCACTTCAGTCGTGTCCGACTCTATGCGACCCTGTAGACGACAGCCTGCCAGGCTCCCCTGTCCCTGGGATTCTCCAGGCAAGAACACTGGAGTGGGTTGCCATTTCCTTCTCCAATGCATAAAAGTGAAAAGTGAAAGTGAGGTCACTCAGTCATGACCGACTCTTAGAGACCCCATGGACTGCAGCCTACCAGGCTCCTCTGCCCATGGGATTTTCCAGGTGAGAGTACTAGAATGGGGTGCCAATGCCTTCTCCAGTTCCATTCCCTAGAGCTAATCTATATCACTAAGTCTGGGGGTTAGACTCCGAGACCATGCCTGCTTATGAAATAGCATATGCCTTCCCCTCTTTTTCTTTCTTTCATTTTCTGGGGCTGGAGCCAGACTTGGCACAAGCAGTTCCTGGGTACATTACTCAGATTCTAGAGATCAAGCAGGGTAGGTAGTGCCTAGTGAGCTATTACTCAGAATTAACTTTATTTAGAAAGCATTCCTTTAGTTTCTTTTCCTTTGGGTCTCTTCCTTTTCTGACTTCTAGAGGAAAGAGGGTCCCTAATCCTATGGCTCAGCATAGCTTTAGGGTGATCATATTCAGTGAATTATTTATCCCAGGATACACAATAGGCATGGTGAATGCCCTGCCATTCCAAGTGGTGATACTTCTGGCCCAAAGAGAATGTGTTGAAAGAGAGCAAATGAAAAAAATACCCCTTATCTTGGTTTATTATTTAGAAATTTGAAGAAAACAGCATAAATGGTATTGATAAAAAGCTGAGCAATAGGAGTGAAAGAGAACAAATTTTTGTTTACTGTTTGAAATTACCCTGGTCTGCTCTCACGTTCTTTCTGAGTTCAAAGGCTTAGAAGATTCTTATAAGGAAAGAAATCACTGCAAGAATACTTGTGTCTGTTGTGGTTTCAACAATAGATACCCACAATGAGAAACCACAGATGAATTAAAAGTGTTGACAGAGACAGTATATTTGATATAGAAGGGCCCAAGGAGCTGATCTATGGCTCAGATGTGCTGTGGTGATAAGTAGAAATAGCAAAATTTGTAAATAGAGGTATTTGAAATGCAGTTCAGGACTTGGATGATTCAGGGGTTCAATAGAATTAGAGTTCACAGGTATTCCCTGAAGGGAAATGTCAAGATAGATTTAAGCCCTTTATGACAGTCAGTGGACTAGAACTATAAATGAGAAATAGAATACTTTGAGTGTTTACTTGCCACAAAACAAGCTTTGCTTGGAGGAGGAAAGAAATGAAAAAGAAATAGGCAATGTACAGATACGTATGGGTATGCTAGAATGAGCACTGTTCTGTCAAGAGACTTGTCCTGCTGCTAACTAGCTTTTTTTGATATTGGGCAAGTCACTCCGCATCTCTGAGCCTCAATTTTTTCATCTGTCAAATGAGATTTTATTTTATTTTTATTTTATTTTAATTTATTTATTTTAGTTGGAGGCTAATTACTTTACAATATTGTAGTGCTTTTTGCCATACATTGATATGAATCAGCTATGGGTTTACATGTGTTCCCCATCCTGAACCCCCCTCCCCCCACCCTCCCCATCCCATCCCTCTGGGTCATCCCAGTGCACCAGCCCCCAGCATCCTGTCTCATGCATCGAACCTGGACTGGCAATCTGTTTCATATATGGTAATACACATGTTTCAATGCTATTCCAGCATCAGAGTCTTTTCCAATGAGTCAACTCTTCGCATGAGATGGCCAAAGTACTGGAGTTTCAGCTTTAGCATCATTCCTTCCAAAGAAATCCCAGGGCTGATCTCCTTCAGAATGGACTGGTTGGATCTCCTTGCAGTCCAAGGGACTCTCAAGAGTCTTCTCCAACACCACAGTGCAAAAGCATCAATTCTTCGGTGCTCAGCCTTCTTCACAGTCCAACTCTCACATCCATACATGACCACTGGAAAAACCATAGCCTTGACTAGACAGACCTTTGTTGGCAAAGTGATGTCTCTGCTTTTGAATATGCTGTCTAGGTTGGACATAACTTTCCTTCCAAGGAGTAAGCGTCTTTTAATTTCATGGCTGCAGTCACCATCTGCAGTGATTTTGGAGCCCCCCAAAAGAAAGTCTGACACTGTTTCCACTGTTTCCCCATCTATTTCCCATGAAGTAATGGGACCAGATGCCATGATCTTCGTCTTCTGAATGTTGAGCTTTAAGCCAACTTTTTCACTCTCCTCTTTCACTTTCATCAAGAGGCTTTTTAGTTCGTCTTCACTTTCTGTCATAAGGGTGGTGTCATCTGCATATCTGAGGTTATTGATATTTCTCCCAGCAGTCTTGATTCCAGCTTGTGTTTCTTCCAGCCCAGCGTTTCTCATGATGTACTCTGCATAGAAGTTAAATAAGCAGGGTGACAATATACAGCCTTGACGTACTCCTTTTCCTGTTTGAAACCGGTCTGTTGTTCCATGTCCAGTTCTAACTGTTGCTTCCTTACCACTAGTGCTGCCTTACAAAGTTAGGTCTGAATAAGAGTTTTCTCTTAACAGATGTGAAAATTCATACAGTTTGCAGATTTTCTAACAGATTGGTAGTAGAGATGGGAATAAACATTAGAAACCTTTGTGTTGCCCATTCTTATTGATCTGGGTTGTCTGGGCTGAGTGAATGAGTATCACTCACCACCCTGCAATGGCAGGTTTAAAACTTAGTAGAGGTCCCTCTACTCTCCTCTATAATGATTAGTTGCAAAGTATAAGTTCTCCAGTTTATAAATTCCTATGGAGGCTGGAAGCCTAGAAAAGCCAGAAGAAGGTCAGATGATCCTCATGTGGGAGGGAATTGAAGGGAAGTGCTGGAGTTATATTATCCAGTGCCCTTTGCACAATTTAGAGAAGATTAACAAGTAAATCCCCATTGTGGACTTTGAATGGCAATGTGGGATTTACACTTTATGTAATCGGTAACTATTAAGTTAAAACATTTAAATCTTGACTATCTGGAAACAATGTAATACTGGGCCTTGATTCATAAAAAAATTCTTGGAATTTTTGGAAGGGTCATCTTTGGCCTGTTTGGTTGGAAATGACCCAAAGATGTGAAATCTCAAATTATCAAGTGGTATTTTGCCCCCAAATATGAGTAACATATGGTAAAGATAGGTAGTCTTCAATCTTTCAGCTTGATTGTATCTAGATATGCTCATGAGGCACATGCCTTGAACTGGCTCTATTTATGCCTTTAAATGCAAAATTATAGCATTACATTACACATTTTTTGGTAATTTTGTGTTTTAAAGTTTCAAGGTGAACAAAATAAGAGCATTACTCTGCCAAAGTCTCCATATGCATATTTATTTCTATATCCAATTGTCTTTTTGTTAGTTTATGTCTTTGTCTCTATTGGTACAACTCTATTTGTGGCCGAGGAGAGTTGTTAGGGGTAGTTTATGTGTGTCTGCCCCTTGATCTCTGTGTGTTTTCTCCTTACCTCTAATCATCTTCCTTTCTTTCTGCCTATCTGCCTCATTGTGTTCTCTGCTTCCTCCTTTCCCTTAATTATCCACAACAAAGAAAAACTAAAGCATATTTTAGATTATCTCTTCTATTTCGTTTGGTGCTATTGTGCTTTGACCTAGAAGAAACTCTATAGGTATTTTAATACCCACCTCCAATTTGACAGATATTGTGACTTTGTAGTTAATTACTGGCAGATCAGGAACAACAGTCTTAGTCCCCTGCTTCTTGGAGAGTTTCATGTTCTTTCTATTTTCTGCCGCCTCCTATTTTATACTTCTTGAAGAAATTTCTGTATCTGTTGTTCTTAATTTTAAAAGCAGGTGAGTAGAACATTTTCTACTTCTTTTATATTAAACAATTTCCTTATGTAACTCCAAAGAGTCTGTGTCCCTGGGTAAAGTGAAACTTTACACTCCCTCACCCTCTAAGTATGTATATGAGGGTCCCAAAATAAGGCAGGATCATCCTACAGGAATTCTCTCCTTTTCCTTAAGCCTCTAGGAATATAGATTCTATGGGTGTGTTGATGCAAATAATATCTCACATTTTGCTTAGGGCTTAATTATTATAAGTACTGCATGCATGCATCCTAAGTTGCTTCGGTCACGTCTGACTCTTTGTGACGCTATGGGCCATAGCCCACCAGGCTCCTCTGTTCATGGGGATTCTCCAGGCAAGAATACTAGAGTGTGTTGCCATGCCCTCCTCTAGGAGATCTTCCTGACCCAGGGATTGAACCAGAGTCTCTTATGTCTCCTGCATTGGCAGGTTGGTTCTTTACCACTAGTGCCACCTGGGAAGCCCCATTTAAAGTACTACCCCATTTATTTATTCGCTCAAGAATTTACATGCTATGAAAAGATGCTCAACGTCACTAATTATAAGAGAAATGAAAATGAAAATCAAAATGAGGTTTGACCTCACACTTGTCAGAATGGTTATCATCAAGAAGTCTGTGCTGTGCTGTGCTGTGCTTAGTCACTCAGTTGTGTCTGAGTCTTTGCGACCCCAAGGACTGTAACCCGCCAGGCTCCTCTTTCCATGGGGATTCTCCAGGCAAGAATACTAGAGTGGGTTGCCATGCCCTCCTCCAGGGCATCTTCCCAACTCAGGGATCAAAGCCAGGTCTCCCACATTGCAGGCAGATTCTTTATCAGTTGAGCTACTCTGGAAACCCCATCATCAAAAAGTCTACAAATAATAAATGCTGGTGAGGGTGTGGAGAAGGTGGAACCCTGCTACACTGTTGGTGGAAATGTAAATTGGCACAGCCACTATGGAAAACAGTATGCTGCTAAGTCACTTCAGTCGTGTCCGACTCTGTGCGACCCCATAGACAGCAGCCCACCAGGCTCCCCCGTCCTTGGGATTCTCCAGGCAAGAACACTGGAGTGGGTTGCCATTTCCTTCTCCAATGCGTGAACGTGAAAAGTGAAAGTGAAGTCGCTCAATCGTGTCCGACCCTCAGCGACCCCATGGACTGCAGCCTACCAGGCTCCTCCATCCATGGGATTTTCCAGGCAAGAGTACTGGAGTAGGGTGCCATTGCCTTCTCCGGGAAAACAGTATAGAGATTTCTTAAACTAACAATACAGCTACCATGTTATCCAGCTATCCTATTCCTAGGCATATATCCAGAAAAGATAAAAAACTCTTAATTTGAAAACATACATTCACTCCAGTGTTTACAGCAGCACTACGTATGGCAGCCTAGAACTGGGAACAACCCAAGTGCCCATCAATGGTTGATTTAAAAAGATGTACATATATAAAATGGAATATTACTTAGCCATAAGAAAAAAATGAAGCAGTGCCATTTGCAACAACATAGATGAACCTAGAGAATATCATACTCAGTGCAGTAAGTCAGACAGAGAAAGGTAAATATCATTTACATGATAAATATCATGTAAAAAATAATGCAAATGAATCTATATACAAAACAGAAACAGACTCACAGATGTAGGAAACAATCTTATGGTTACCACAGGGGAAAGGGAGAGGGTGAGGGATAAATTAGGAGTATGGAATTAACAAATAAAACGATTATACATAAATAGGTATAAGTAACAAGAATTTACTGTATAGTACAGGGAACGGTAGTCAATATCTTATAACCTATAATGGAAAAGAATCTGAAAAAATGTTTATATGACTGAATCCCTTTGATGTATACTTGAAACTAACACAATATTGTAAATAAACTACACTTAAATTACAATTTAAAAAAAGAATTTAATGGCCAAGAAGGTGGGCTGTTTTGATCTCAACAGCAGTCTTGTACTCTAGATCTGATTTTACAAACATGGCAACCAAGACCCAGTGACTTGCTTATGGTTACATTGTTAATAGCAGGGCCAGTAATGAGACTTCTGCTTTCCAAACCACACACAAAGTAATATTTCTAGTTTATTTTGTTCATTTCTTAAAAATCAATCAAATTGACTATTTGTGTTTCATGAAAATAAGTAGAACTAGAATCTTCATAAAGATAATCTTGGGCTTTCCCTAAGAACAAAGTACAGCATTAAGTAACCCCAAGAAACCGAAGAAACAAAAGTTTACCTTTTCACAGCCTTATAAAAGTATAATTGGCTTAGTTATTCTGTATTGTTAGGTCCATTCCATTTCTGTCCTTAAGTTGTGCCCATCTTTGCATGAAGTGTTCCCTTGGTATCTCTAATTTTCTTGAAGAGGTCTCTAGTCTTTCCCATTCTACTGTTTTCCTCTATTTCTTTGCACTGATCAGGGAGGAAGGCTTTCTTATCTCTCCTTGCTATTCTTTGGAACTCTGCATTCAGATGGGTATATCTTTCCTTTTCTCCCTTGCCTTTAGCTTTTTTTCTTTTCACAGCTATTTGTAAGGCCTCCTCAGACAACCATTTTGCCTCTTGGCATTTCTTTTTCTTAGGGATGGTCTTGATCCCTGCCTCCTGTGCAATGTCACTAACCTCCGTCCATAGTTCTTCAGGCACTCTGTCTATCAGATCTAATCCCTTGAATCTAATTCTCACTTCCACTGTATAATTGTAAGGGATTTTATTTAGGTCATACCTGAATGGTCTAGTGGTTTTCCCTACTTTCTTCAATTTAAGTCTGAATTTGGCAATAAGGAGACCTAACAGAAGCAGAAGATATTAAGAAGACGTGGCAAGAATACACAGAAGAACTATATAAAAAAGATTTTCATGACCTAGATAACCATGATGGTGTGATCACTCACTTAGAGCCAGATATCCTGGAATGCGAAGTCAAGCGGGCCTTAGGAAGCATCACTACGAACAAAGCTAGTGGAGGTGATGGAATTCCAGTTGAGCTGTTTCAAATCCTGAAAGATGATGCTGTGGAAATGCTGCACTCAATGTGCCAGCAAATTTGGAAAACTTAGCAGTGGCCACAGGACTGGAAAAGGTCAGTTTTCATTCCAATCCCAAAGAAAGGCAATGCCAAAGAATGCTCAAACTACCACACAGTTGCATTCATCTCACATGCTAGTAAAGTAATGCTCAAAATTCCCCAAGCCAGGCTTCAGCAATACGTGAACCGTGAGCTTCCACATGTTCAAGCTGGTTTTAGAAAAGGCAGAGGAACCAGAGATCAAATGGCCAACATCCCCTAGATCATCGAAAAAGCAAGAGAGTTCCAGAAAAATATCTATTTCTGCTTTATTGACTATGCCAAAGCCTTTGACTGTGTGGATCACAATAAACTGTGGAAAATTTTGAAAGAGATGCGAATACCAGACCACCTGACCTGCCTCTTGAGAAATTTGTATGCATGTCAGGGAGCAACAGTTAGAACTGGACATGGAACAACAGATTGGTTCCAAATAGGAAAAGGAGTACATCAAGGCTATATATTGTCACCCTGCTTATTTAACTTCTATGCAGAGTACATCATGAGAAACGCTGGGCTGGAAGAAGCACAAGCTGGAATCAAGATTGCCAGGAGAAATATCAATAACCTCAGATATGCAGATGACACCACTCTTATGGCAGAAAGTGAAGAGGAACTAAAAAGCCTCTTGATGAAAGTGAAAGAGGAGAGTGAAAAAGTTGGCTTAAAGCTCAACATTCAGAAAATGAAGATCATGGCATCTGGTCCCATTACTTCATGGGAAATAGATGGGGAAACAGTGGAAACAGCGTCAGACTGTATTTTTTTGGGCTCCAAAATCACTGCAGATGGTGACTGCAGCCATGAAATTAAAAGACACTCCTTGGAAGCAAAGTTATGACCAACCTAGATAGCATATTGAAAAGCAGAGACATTACTTTGCCAACAAAGGTCCATCTAGTCAAGGCTATGGTTTTTCCAGTGGTCATGTATGGATGTGAGAGTTGGACTGTAAAGAAAGCTGAGCACTGAAGAACTGATGCTTTTGAACTGTGGTGCTGGAGAAGACTCTTGAGAGTCCCTTGGACTCTAAGGAGATCCAACCAGTCCATTCTAAAGGAGATCAGGCCTGGGTGTTCCTTGGAAGGAATGATGCTAAAGCTGAAACTCCAGTACTTTGGCCACCTCATGTGAAGAGTTGACTCATTGGAAAAGACTCTGATGCTGGGAGGGATTGGGGGCAGGAGGAAAGGGGATGACAGAGGATGAGATGGCTGGATGGCGTCACCAACTCGATGGACATGAGTTTGAGTGAACTCCAGGAGATGGTGATGGACGGGGAGGCCTGGTGTGCTGCGATTCATGGGGTCTCAAAGAGTTGGATGCGACTGAGCGACTCGACTGAACTGAACTGAAGTACAGATTGCCTGAATTGGCTTTAATTTTCTATGAAGGTTAATGAATGACTTTTCATTATTGGAAATGTTGAAGTTTTTAATTCTTAAAATAAAAGTACATTAAATGTATCAAGAAAAGAGAGATAAACTCTTCCAATACATATGTTTACCAGTTTTAAGTTTATTACAAAAGATAAACAAAAAGTAGTTAAAACTTCATTTACCAATACTAACATTTGTTGATTTCTTTTGATAGTTTCCTTACAATGGTGCATTTTAAAGTTGTGGCGGTGTTTTTCAGATCACATCAGCAAGAAGACATCCAGTATAATTAGGCTCGAACATACAGCAGTTCTAATTTTTACTAATCCTCACATGTTTAAAAACTGGATTATTTTAACATGAAAAAAATATTTGAAAAATACACTTGCAAGATTTTTATTTAGCATTTTAGAGATTTGTTTCCCAGTTTCTTACCTGTTGGAAATTTCTGACTCTGTTCCTATTCTTTTCATCTTTTACATGTTTTCTTTCTTCATTTCCATGATTATTTTTCTAAGTTTATTTTTATGTCAAAAGATGACAGACATGTCAGCCACCTGTCCAAGTCATAACATCCCTATAGCTTCATTTCAGAAGCTGCTCCCAGAGTTGAAATCATTGTACAAAAGATCAAACTCTGGAATCCAGTAGAATCTTAAGAACTAGAAGGGAGGAATCAGAAATTGCAGCCCAGTGATATTAGATGGAACTGTTTATAAAATGTGTTCAAAATGTTACTTTTAGTCATCTTATGGAGATGATAATAAGAGTTCATGTTGATAATCTGTGGCATTTTCTGGCATATATATACATATATATATGTATGTGTGTATATGTATATATAATACTTAAAAAACAATTGGTTTTGCCAAAATCACAAATGTTTAAAAAAATGTGTCATTTTAGTTCCAGCACTCAGCACTGGCAGAGCATACCTTGTAATCCAAACATTTAAAGACTTAAGACCCTAACCTAACCCTAACCCTAGCTTCCAGTCCAATCCTCGCCCCTTCTGGTCTAGGCTCTGCCCCTTCCTGATATTGGTTATATGTGGAATCTAAAAAAAAAGATACAAATATCTAAAAAGATATAAGGAACTTATTTATAAAACAGAAACAGACTCACAGACTTAGAGAACGAACTCATGGTTACCTGTAGGGAGGGATAATTAGGGAGGTTGGGATTGACATGTATACACTGCTATATTTAAAATAAATAACCAACAAGTACATGCTGTATACAAAAAGTAGAAGGGGACAAGGAAAAGATACAGATGAGATGAGATTGGCCATGTGTTGATAATTCTTGAAGCTAATTGATGATTCATGGAGATTTATTATACTGCTTCTTGTTTTGTGATGCTTAAAATTTTCCATAATGAAAAAGTTAAAAAATAAGGTGCTTGTCTAGTCTAAGATGTTAAGAGTTTGCCACCTTTAACTAAGGGCTGGTCTTCTTCAAGTATATGAAAAAAAATTTTTTTTTGGTATGTAGGAATATATTCTTTGCTCTTCTCTGCCATCTGGTGGTATATGGATGGAACTTTGCATTTGGAGAGAAAATAAGGAATTTCAGCTATTTTGAAATAATATTATATTGAATATATATCATATGATACTGAAAAATATGTAACATAATAGTTACTATACTGAAAACATGTTATATACTGAAGAGAAGCAGTAAATTGTTGAAACCACCAAATCACAACGATAGTTTGAGGGCACAGAAATTTGTCTGTCTGTGGAATGTTTTGGCTTCTCTACCTACTTTATTTTACCTTGCCCTGCTTCAGCATCTAGCATTTTCAACCTCAAATGTAGTGCTAAATAAACTGAGTAATCAAAGTTAAATTTTTCCTTCAGTGCCTCTCTTAATTAAATCAGTGTTGGCTTTATGACCTGTACAAATGTGTGGCCTCCTTTACTCCTCCCTGTGCTTGTTCTCCTCTTCTGTGTCTGTAGCCCTGTGCTAGGAAGAATAATGACCCTCCAAAGGTATCCACATCCTAATCCCTAGACCTGTGAATGTGTTACCTTACATGGCAAGAAGTACTTTACAGATGTGATAAGGTTAAGGACCTTGAGATAGGGAGACTATTTTGAATTTTCTGGGTGGGAACAGTCTAATCATATGAGCTACTTTGCTGGTTGTAGTCAGAAGCCACAGGGAGAGAGAGAAAGATATAGATAGATAGATAGATAGGACAGTGAAAGAAGCAGTAGGAAAAAATGGAAATGTGAAAGGAAACAGACTCACCAATGCTGGCTTTGAAAGTTGGAAGAGAGGGGCATGAGCCAAGAAATGTAAAGGGCCTCTAGAAGGAAACAATTTCTCCTCTAGAGCCTTCAGAAGGGAATGCAGCCCAGCTAACACTTTAATTTTAGTCTAGTTTTGACTTACAGGACAGTAAGATAATAAGTTGTGCTATTTTAAACTACTTGGTTTGAGATAATGTGTTATGGCAATGATAGATGTGAGTGAGC
The DNA here is from genome assembly GCF_029378745.1 of Bos indicus. NCBI lineage: Eukaryota > Metazoa > Chordata > Mammalia > Artiodactyla > Bovidae > Bos > Bos indicus. The sequence continues at coordinate 48,933,245 of NC_091766.1, read as the reverse complement.
TCCCCTGGAAGCAGGTCTTCCAGCCCTGGCTGACATCTTGATGACAACCTCTTGTGAGACCCTGAGCCCAGATCACCCAGCTCAGTGCCTCACAAATTCCTGACTCACAGAAACTATGAGATAATAAATTTTGTCATTTTAAACTGCAGAGTTTAGGTGATTTGTCATAGGGAACTAATACAGATCTTGGCACCTGGAAGTACCATTCCTCTACCTAAAAATGTGGAAGTGGTTTAGGAAGCAGTAGGCAGAAACTGGACAGACTTTGAGGAGAATGTTGGAGAATAGTTGAAGTGTCTTGACTAGTTTGTTAGAAAAAGCATTATGGCCTTTCTGAAGACTGTGGGTGAAGTCTTAAAAAGTAAGGAAGGTATCAGTGGAAAATGAAGGAAAGAGGGTCATATATATGTAGGCAGAGAGTTTAGCAACACTGTCAGCTGTGTTAATGTGGAAGGTAACAAATTACATAAAGAACTTGTTAATTTAGCTAAGGAAAATTTCCAGGCAGACTTGAAGGTGTTTCCTGGTTTCTTCTTGCTGCATAAAGTAAAATGTTGAGAGAGAGAGGCTAAAAAAAAGCTGGTTAAACAGAAAGAATCCAGGACTTACTGGTCTTAAAAATATTTCTAGCATCTCCAAAAAGCAAATGATTCTAAGTTTAAGAACTGGCTTCTAGGTAAAATCAAATCTAGGAAACTGTGGGAAGAAAAACATGATCTCATGAGCTGCTGAGTTTGGGGGAGTAATTTTGTTATACAGAAATATAAGTAATATACTTTCACATCCTTACCCTAAGTTGGTCACCTTGCTTCAGGCCTCATGTAGAAAATAGCAGCACACCTCTCATCTTCTTAACAGTATCCACAGTCTACTGACATGAATGCCTCGGCTGTCTGCCTTCTCCCTGTTGAAGTCTGAAGGCATGCCAGCCTTCAGACTTTTGTGCTTTTTAGTCATCCCTTTCTCATGGACTTTGATTCAACAGTACACTTTCTCTCTTTCAGTACACTTTCTCTCCTTCCACATTGATTCATTCTCAGTAACAAACATGCGGCATTATCTCCCATCTTATGAAAACAAACCCTCTCTTTACTTCATATCCCTCTGTGGCATTAACCTGTTTCTCTGCAATCCTTAACAACAAAACTTCTTTGACTCTTCTTCCTCACTTCTTATTTCCTCTCAGTCCACCCTGTTTGCCTTCTGTCTCGAACACACCACTAAACATTTGTTTGTCAAGGTTACACATGACTTTGATGCTGATAGAATGGTCTCTACTTCATTCTAATCTTGGCTGATTTGTCAGCAGTATTTGCTTTAGGTAGCCTCTCCCTAATTTATATACCATGCTACTTACCTGTTTAAACTGTACAATTCAATGTTTTTAATATATTCACAGGATGGTGCAGCCATCACCCACTCTAATGTTAGAACATTTTTGTCTCCTCTAAAAGAAACCTGGGACCCATTAGCATTCACTCTTTATTTCCCTCTCATTTCCTGTGCCAGCCATAGAGAGCCAGTAATCTACTGTTTCTGTAGATTTGTTTATTCTGAACATGTCATATAAATAGAGTCATATAATATGTGACCTTTTGTATGTGACTTCTTTCACTTAGCAAAATGTTTTCAAGGTTCATCCATGTTGTACCATGCATTAGTACATTAGTACCATGCTTCATTCATTTTTATTGTAAAACAACATTCAGTTGTAAGAATATGCCACCATTAGATGATCTGTTCATCAGATAATCTATTTGAGATATTTAGATTGCTTTCATTTTGGGGTTCTTAAGAATAACACAGCTCTAAACATTTGTATTCAAACTTTCATGTGGACATATGTTTTCATTTTTCTTGGATTTATACTGAGGAGTGGGGTTTTTGGGTCATATGGTAACTGTATGTTTAACCTTTTAAAGAACCACCAGACCTTTCCACAGTGGCTGGACCATTTTACATTTTTATCAGCAATGTATGAAAATTCCAATTTTTCCACATCTTCACCAATACTTAGAGCAATCTGGTATATACTGAATATTTTGTCCTCAACATTTGTTCTTCCCCAAATGCATATGTGGAAACCCTAATTTCCAATGTGATGGTATTTGGATGTAGGGCCTTTGGGAGATAATTATGGTTACATAGATCATGAGGGTGGAAACCCCATGATATGATTGGTACTCTTGTAATGGGATGAAGAAATCAAAGTACACACTGTCTCTATCTCTGTGTCTGTTGGTCTCTCTCTCCTCCCCTCTTCTGCTCTCTCATCCAGTCACGTGAGGAAATAGGAAAGACTTGCACCAGAGTCCTCTCACCAGATATCAACCTGATGGCACTCTGATCTTGGACTTCCAGCTTCCAGAATTATGAGAGATAAATTTCTGTTGTTTAAGCCACCCAGTCTGTGGTATTCTGTTACATCAGACTTCATTCTTCAAACATTTTCTTATTTTGGCTTCCGTGACATTACACGGTCCGGGGTTTTCTCCTATCTCACTCCCTCTTTCTCGTACTCATTTGTGTGTTTACCTCATATTCCTCCTCTATTTTCCTTTTTTCTTCCACTAAACTTCTAAATGTTGAAGTGCCCTAGGTCTCTGTCCTGAGGTATCTTCTCTGTTTACATATTCTTGCTTGTCTCGTGTCATTAAATACTATGTACAAATTGCTTCCAAATTTATATCTTTAGCCCTGACCCTTCCCTTGTCTCCACACCCCTATATCCATTTGTTTACTTAACAACTCTTCCTAGATTTCTAATAGGAATTTCAGATAACATGTCCAAAAGAGAACTTGTGATTTCACCCGTAGACCTGCATCTTCTCCCAGTCTTCCAAATATCAGTAAGTGGGATTCTGTCTACATGCTTGTTCAAGCCAGAAGGCTATGAACCATTCTTGATGATTCTTACTCTCTTATACCCTATATCATGTCCATCAGCAAGTTTCTTTTGACTCTGCTACCATAGTGTATTTGAATTCAACTCTTTGTTTTCATGTCTGCTGATACTACTACTGGCCTAGTCTCAGATATCCTTGTCTCTTCCCTGGATTACTATGGAGGACCCCTACTGGTTTCCCTGCTTCTATCCTACAGTTCATAATTCATGTAGCCACCAGTCATCTTTTAAATTTTAAGTCGTCACATCATGGAACCTCCTTGTTTAAAATCTGTGAGTGGTTTCTATTGCTCTTAAAATCTAAACTTGTGTGCCTGGCTTATGGCCCTGCATGATCTAGCCCTTGCTAGATCTCTGTCCTCATTTCCTGCCACTCTTCTGTCAGCAGGATGCACCCCACTGGTCTTCTTTCTTCCTTGAGACCTTCACACTAGCTGTTCCTTCTGTCTGGAATGTTCTTCCCTGGTTCTTCACATGACTGGCTTCCTGTGTTTCTGTACCTATCATTTCTAATTTTTTTGTGTGTTTATCTGTTGTCTGTGTGCTCTCCCAGTACCTGCTTTACTAGCTGTAAAATCCTTGCAATCAGGGCTTTGTCTATCTTGTTCAGGGCTACATTCTCAGAATTTAACAGACACTTTTAAAATATTTGCTCTAAAAAAAATGTTATTGAGATGTAATTGACATAAAACATTGTACTAGTTTTAGGTGTACAATCTGTATGTGTATATTATGAAATGATCACCAAAATAAGTTTAGTTAATATCCATCACCACACATAGATACATCTTTTTGTTTTTTTTTCTTCTCATGAGGACTTTTAAGATCTACCCTATTGGTAACTTTCAAATATACAGTGAGCTTCCCTGGTGCCTCAGATGGTAAAAGCGTCCGCTTGCAATGCGGGAGACGTGGGTTCGATCCCTGCGTTGGGAAGATCCCACGAAGAAGGAATTGGCAACCCACTCCAGTACTCTTGCCTGGAAAACTCCATGGATGGAGGAGCCTCGTAGGCTACAGTCCATGGGGTCACAAAGAGTCAGACACAACTGAGTGAATTCAGTTTTCTTAGGTGTCTCAGCAGTAAAGTATCCGCCTGCCAAGCAGGAAATGTGGGTTCGATCCCTGGGTTGGGGAAATGCCCTGGAGAAGGAAATGGCAACCCACTCCAGTATTCTTGCCTAGGAAATCCCACGGACAGAGGAGCCTGGTGGGCTACAGTCCATGGGGGTCACAAGAGTCAGACACGACTTAGTGAAACAACAGTTGTTAACTATGGTCACCATGCTACGTCCCCAGCACCTTTTGACCACTTTTACGTATTCCACTCTCCCCATACCCCCTACTTCTGCTGCTGCTGCTAAGTTGCTTCAGTCATGTCCAACTCTGTGCGACCCCATAGACGGCAGCCCACCAGGCTCCCCCCGTCCCTGGGATTCTCCAGGCAAGAACACTGGAGTGGGTTGCCATTTCCTTCTCCAATGCATGAAAGTGAAAAGTGAAAGTGAAGTCGCTCAGTCGTGTCTGACTCTTAGCGACCCCATGGACTGCAGCCCACCAGGCTCCTCTGTCCATGGGATTTTCCAGGCAAGAGCACTGGAGTGGGGTGCCATTGCCTTCTCCGACCCCCTACTTCTGGCAACCACTAATATGTTCTCTGTATCTGTGTTTGTTTTATTTTTCTTAAACTTCATATATAGATGAGGTCATACAGTATTTGTTTTTCTCTGACTTATTTCACTTAGCATAATTCCCTCAAGATCCATCTGTGAACACAATTTAATTCTTTTTTATGGCTAGAAAAATTTCCACTATGTGTATATATACACACCACATTTTCTTTATCCATTCATCTATCAGTTTACATTTAGTTGTTTCTTCATCTTGGCTATTGTAAATAATGCTGCAGTGAGTATGGGAGTGCACATATATTTCTGAGATAGTGATTTTGTTTCTCTCACAGGTAAAATTGCTGGATGATATGGTAGTTCTATTTTTTATTTTGCAAGGAACCCCCGTACTGTTTTCTGAATTGGTTGCATCAATTTACATTCCTACCAACAGTATATAAGAGTTCTTTTTTCTGTACATATTTGTCAAAACTTATTTCTTTTCTTTGTGATGACAACTATTCTAACAGGTGTGAGGTGATAGTTCATTGTGGCTTTGATTTGCATTTCCCTGATGATTAGTGATGTTGAGCATCTTTTAATGTACCTGTTAGCTATTTGTATGTCTTTTATGGAAAAATGTCTATTCAGATCCTCTGCCCTTTTACAAATCAAATTGTTTTGTTTATTTCTGTTGAGCTGTATAAGTTCTTTACATATTTCAGGTCTTAACCCCTTATTAGATAAATGATTTTGCAAATATTTTCTTCCATTTTGTAGGTTTCCTCTTCATTTTGTTGATGGCTTTCTTTACTGTGCAAAAGCTTTTTAGTTTGATGTAGTTCCACTTACTTTTGCTTTTGGTGTCAAATCCAAAAAATTATTATGAAGACTGATGTCAGGGAGCTTACTCCATATGCTTTCTTTTTATTATCAGGTCTTATATTCAAGTCTTTAATCCATTTTGAGTTGACTTTTGTGAATGTTAGATAGTGGTCCAGGTTCATTCTTTTGCATATGACTACCCAGTTTTCCCAGTACTGTTTATTGAAGAGACTGTACTTTATTGTTGACTCCTTTATTGTAAATTAATTAACCACATATGCATGGGTTTATTTCTGAACTCTATTCTGTTTCATTAATCTGTGTGTCTGTTTTTATGCCAACACCCTATTTTTTGGATTTTAGTATAGTTTGAAACCACAAATTATGATGCCTCTAGCTTTGTTCTTCTTTCTCAAAATTGCTTTGGTTATTCAGGACATTTTGTAATTTCATAGAAATATTAGGATTGTTTGATCTATTCCTGTGAAAAATGTCATTGGAATTTTGATATGGGTTGCATTGTTATCTATAGATTGCTTTGGCGAGTGTAGACATTTTAACAATATCAATTCTTCCAATCCATGACCACAGAATATATTTCCATTTATTTGTGTCTTAAATTTCTTTCATCAGTGGCTTATAATTTTCAGTGTACAGGTCTTTTACCTCTTTGGTTAAATTTATTCCTAGGTATTTTATTCTTTTTGATGAAATTGAAAATTGGATTATTTTCTTAATTTCTCTTTTAAAATATTTGTTAATTAAATGAATGAATGAATGACTTTGAACTTCTAAACTGAGTTCTGAATAAGAATAAGAGTTGTCTAGGCACGAAAGGGAAGAAAAAGAAGCCAAAAATATCCCGTTAGTTTGTTTCACATGGATTATAGGCATGCAGCAGATGTTAATCACTTCAGCCCTTGATATACTCAGGTACAACCTGGCAAAATGACAAGAGCATTCCTATGCTGAACTCCTTAGAGGGTATTTGTGATGGATCAGTGTTTGGCCACAAGATTCTTTATCCTCGCAAATAGGAAGTATTTTTAAGGATATCTGGCATTTACTGTTGTTATGCTAGATGCTGAGTGGGGCCCAAGGATGTTCAGGAGTCAGCTGCTGCCTGTTAGGGACAAGAGACAGTGGAGTCAATGGAACCCATAGTGATCCAAGAGTCCAGTGAGTATAGTGTATAGGGGTCTGGAATATGAAGCAGAGGATCCTGGTGGACACAGCTTGGGATGGTGGCCCTGAATTATTATCTTCATATATAAATCAGATACTTTTGTCTCTACATTTGGGATATATACTTTCAGCAGGATCTAAGGGTAACTACAGTGTAACTATAGTCTACAGTATAGATGTCAAATAGAACTTCACTACTTTAAAAGTCTTAATAATGAAAAGTTTGATTGAACTGGAAATCCTTTTGCAGAAGAAATCTCCCCTGTTACTCTCTTGCTCTGTCAGTAATCTCTAGCTCACTGGAATACTACTTTCTCCCTTGGGATCTTTACACTAGTTGTTCCCTCTGTCTGGAATGTTTTCATTTGCCAGTAAAAGAAAATGCAGAAATACTAGATTTTTTACAGTGTGATTTCAATTGTGGTTCATTTTAGAATGGTTATAAAAGATGTTTTATATTTTCATCTACCTACCCATAAATAAAGTTTCCTGTGGATGGTGATTGTCAAAAATTGAAGAGAACTACCTGGCCATTTCAGTTATAAAACCAGTTTTATTCCTTCCCTTTTTCTTCTTCCCCGCTTCCCTTCTTCCCTCTGATCTTCCCTATATCCTTCCCTTCTTCTCTTCCTCCCTGTTTTTCTACCTTACAATCTTCCTACCTTCTTTTCATTCTTCCTAAATAATCTGATTGAAAAATCACTCAGTAGGGTTTGCAGTGTAGGCATCTATCTGCATTGGAGTGTGGAGCACTGTTGGCTGCCTGGCATGGTATATCAGAGTCCAAGTGAACTGAGAGGGAGGATGGTAGTAGCCTTTGATTGTTGGGAGCTTGAGAGAGGTAAGGAGGTTGTCCACACAAGATGGTGGTGACAGCAGCAGCCTGGCCCAAGATGTTGGAGACTGAGTGAAGTGAAGGGGGCATCTGGTTATCATGGCCACTGGAGTACCATGCTGGTAATTTACTCTCAAGGAGAAAGTAATATATAGTATTGTCATTGAAATTCTTTTTCAAATTTGGGATTATTTTAACATGAAAAGAATAAAGTTATGTTTAAATGAGCAAGCTAAAGTTTCTCATTAAAATGTTTTGGTATCTTATTTTTATTTTTTATAATTTATTTATCTATTTTTGGTTGTGCTGGGTCTCTGTTGCTGCACGTGGACTTTCTCTAGTTGCAGTGGTGGGGGCTGCTCTTTGTTGCAGTGCATGGTCTTCTCATTGAGGGGGCTTCTCATTGCAGAGCACAGGTTCTAGGCTCGTGAGCTTCTGTAATTGCAGCTTGCAGGCTCTAGAGGGCAAGCTAAGTAGTTGTGGTGTAAGGGCTTAGTGGCATCCTCCCTGGACCAGGGATCAAACTCATGTCCCCTTCACTGGCAGGTGGATTCTTATCCACTGTATCACCAGGGAAGGTAAAAAGTGAAAGTGTTAGTTGCTCAGTCATGTCCAACACTTTGTGACCCCATGGACTATAGCCCCCCCCCCTAGGCTCCTCTGTCCATAGGATTTTCCAGGCAAGAATACGGAGTGGCTTGCCATTCTCTTCTCTAGGTGATCTTCCTGCCCCAGGGATTGAACCCAGGTCTCCTGCATTGCAGATAGGTTAAGGGAAGGGACTACCAGGGAAGTCCTTCATATCTTATTAAATATCTTCTCTGTTGAATTTTCTTCTAACAAGGCCCATATAGGTAATTCCAAATTCCTTCCAGTTTGTCCCTGTTATATAAACATTATCTCTCTCTCTTTTTTTTTTTTTTTTTGTCTGCAACATGAAAAAAGGCTGCGGAACGTTATTTTAGGCAGAGGGAGTCACATATGCAAAGGCCTGGAGCTCAGAGAACATGACTTTTATGAGAATTGCAAGCAGTTCAGCACATCTGGAGAGTATGAAATTGATGATGGGGCAGCTGTCAAAAGAGAAGACATCTAACACCCTCAGATGATTGATGGTAACATTCACTGACGTAGGAGATGTACTCACTTCTATGACCCTAAAACTGACAACCAAGAGCAAAGTGTCAAGGAGGATGCTCCCTAACTGGTACAGATAACCATTTGTCTAAAAACTGCACAAGGATGCTTCTTGTGCTCAGAATTCAGTCACAAATTGCCCTAGACTTGTGCCTGCAGGAGGCCCTCCTCAGAAACATGAAGAGGGATGGAAAATGCAGCCTCTGTTGTATCAAATCTGCTTTCAAATAATGTGTTAATAAGAAAAAGGATACCTTACAATAGACATATGTTATAGGATGATTCATTGAAATATCAGTTTGCTTTTTATTCTGTTTTCCTGCCCTATTCCAAAAATATTTTTCTACTTTCTTTTTTTGAGCTTTTGTTCAGCAGGACCAATGCAGAAGTTGAAACCCCTTTTGTTTTTTAAAGCCTACAGGAACCTACTGTGTAGCACAGGGAACTCTGAAACCTAGATGGGAGGGGAATTTGAGAAAGAATGGATACATATATGCATGTGGCTGAATCACTTTGTTGTACACCTGAGGCTAGCACAGTATTGTTAATCAACCATACTCCAATATAAGATAAAAAGTTAAATTTAAATAAAAATCTCATCCTTTAGTTCTGCCTTAAAAGAAAGAAGACAGTCAAGTTTTGATGTTTAGTCTCAAACTTAGTGATACTATGATTCATGCATTCTTATTGTTTATTTGTTGGAATAAAGAGATAAAATTTTTTTTAAAAAGAAGAAAAAAAGAAAGCCTGAACTTATTAAAGGGCTTTTGCCAGGTATTCCCAGAGGAGAGGAGAGACAGGCAAGAGCCTCAGAGTGAGAGTCTACTATGGAGACCCCAAAGAGAGATTTATTTGGGGAAGGAGGGCTCCATGGAGTGGCAGGGTCCAGCATCCAGTCCCTCTGTGCTGCTCTTTTGTAACCCCCTGGGGATGCAACCTCTTCTCAGCATAGAGAGGCTTTGTGATATAGTGGGAAGCTGAACCTTTGGGATTGGGATTGCTAGTTTTGGTGAAAAAAAAAAAAAAAGAGTCCCGGCTCAAGCTGAGAGGCGAGTTTCAGGAAACAGCAGTCACCTTCCTGCAAGGGACCCTGTAGTCTTGGGTAAAAAGCCTGTCAGCAGGGACCAATCTGGACCAAAGATCAGAGGACTGTCCCTAAGTAGTGTACTGTGTATAACCTGAAGTCTTTGTCCTAGGAATAGCACTTGACCCTAGTATTGATTGAGGTTAAATTTCTATCAACTTGAGGAGTGGTGGCTTAAAATGAGATTTGATAAAAGAAAAGGACTATGATACTTCTATCTCCTAGACTATGAAGTAACTTTAATACTCACTGTACACATTTCTAGCTTGCAAGATCTAGGGGAGATACTTACACATGAAAAGAATTCTTTCCCCCAGAAATATTCTGTTTAAGTCTTTCATTGTATCTTTTCTGCAAAATAGCTATTTCAGTTTGATATGTGCCTCCAGAAATTAACGCTAGATGGACTCAGGATGCCTCAACAAGCTTAGTTTTCTATTACTTTTTTCTGCCCCAGAAGCTGAAGTGGTAGGAAGGAAGGAAACAGCTAGCCCCACATTTGATAGATGCAGGTCCCTTTCTGTTCTCTACATTTCCCCAGTACTCCTGCGACTGACTTGGGCCAGAGAGCAGCAATGGGGTGAAGACTGGTTTAATTCCAGTTTTATTATAGCTTTATCTTTCAGATGCAAATTGTCATTCAAATACCCAAACTTAATATTTCTTTTAATTTGAGCCAGGTGAAATTGAGCTCTGAATTGAGCCTACTTCATTAGACTTTGGATAAATGATGACTAAAAGGATAGAATGACAATCCAACTCCTTCATTAATGATGTTTTTATTTTCCAAAGAAGAAAGCCTATCCAGAAACCATACAAGGAAAAGTGTTACAGTCTTAGCCATATATGAAGAAGTCAGTTGACTGCAGATTAGACTTTGTAACTTTGCCACTACCCATCTGTGTGGCCCTGGGCATGTCATTTTAAGTCTCTGGACCACATCTGCACATGGAAGTTTTGGAATGGATAACCTAAAATAAATTTCATGCTCTATGCTTCTTGTGATTCTAGAATGTATAGTAAGATTATTTTAAAGTAGAGATACAGGGTTATAAAGGAGCTTTATTGACATTAAATGCTTAGATATAATGGGACTTATTTTTCGTAGAACTTTTGAATGTGCCTGTAAGATCAGTTCAGTGTTTTTACAAAACCATTATTAAAACCTTGTGATGAAACTTAGAAATTGTATTAGTATATATTTTGGCTGTATGCAGTGGATAATCATATCAGAGCTTGGTGAAAAATAAATCCTCCCAAAACCAATGATGGGAATTAGAAAATTATTAGAATTTGAACTGAATTATATACAATTTTAATCCTTGAAAGAAATTCCTTTATTTGATTCCTATGGATGAAAAGTGCTTTCTATGTTATTTCAGAGGCTGGAAAATTGACCATATTTAGAATCCTGGGCAGCAAAGTAAAACAGATTTCAGGTAAATTATGCTGTACAAATAGTCTATCCCAAGAAAATAAATCACTGCTAAATTTACTGAGAGATCTCTTTCAGTGATTATCATATGGAATAGGTTCCTCAGGAAGCATTTGAGTCTTGATTTCATAGATGCTGCTGCTGCTGCTAAGTCACTTCAGTCATGTCCGACTCTGCGTGACCCCATAGACGGCAGCCCGCCAGGCTCCCCCGTCCCTGGGATTCTCCAGGCAAGAACACTGGAGTGGGTTGCCATTTCCTTCTCCAATACATAAAAGTGAAAAGTGAAAGTGAAGTCGCTCAGTCGTGTCCGACTCTTAGCGACGCCATGGACTGACCAGACTCCTCCGTCCATGGGATTTTCCAGGCAAGAGTACTGGAGTGGGGTGCCATTGCCTTCTCCTTCATAGATGCTAATCATTTATATAATGTTGCTTGTATAAATCTTGGCTAATTATTTTATTTTTTTCACTGCTTTTCTAGTTTTATTTGAAAAAAAAAAAGGATGCGTGTAATTTCCTTTCTCTAATATTAATGTATTGAAATTATGATAGCAAATACCATTTAACTAAAAATGTTTAGATCCTGAATGATCCAGAAAGGCTTTATACATAATCTGAACTCACTGACCAACTACAACTGAATACCACTCTTACAGCTTACTGAGTAGACTAAGCTGTTCTTTATTCTCTTTAGTGTATAATTAGAAATTAGGTAGGATCAGATTCCTAAGGACTCAAAATATATATGGTGGTATGAATGTTACTTAATTCACAGGTCTTGAGTATTGAACATTTCACAAATTAAATCTTACTCTGAGTTGCCACTCTTTAGGTTAATGGAAGTTTGATCTCAATGAACACATTTTACTTTTTATATAAGTGAGGAAGAGAAGCTTTATTAAGCAGTTACACACATTTTGAACCATACTGTAGGCTAAAACTAGAAGTTGAAATGGACTTAACAGGTAAGATTTTAAAACTTCATTTTTACATGTCTCATGGAGAGGAAAATATCCAGTATAAATTTTGCTGAAGAAAATGAATATTTAAAAATTGAAGTTCTTATTGCAACTTTAAGAGTAATAGAAATAAAAGTCATAAAATTCAAAACCAAATGATGAATAATTTATGTAATTTTAAAGGAATGCGATTCTGTGACCTTGTTATGGAATTCGTAGGTTAAACAGTAAATCTGGTGTAATCTTACCTAGGCAAGATGTGATAGGAAGCTTTGCAGGAACAGATGAGTTAGGTCTGACTCCCTGAATAATGGACGCTGAGAGCACGTCATTTCTAGGTGGGTACTGCAGTATTTGCTAGGGCTGCCATCACAAAGTGCCACACACTGGGTGGCTTCAACAACAGTTTCATTTTCTCACAACTCTGGAGGCTAGAAGTCCAAGATCAAGGTGCTGTCAGAATTAGTTTTTGGTGAAACCTCTCTTTCTGGCTTGCAGACTGCTGCCTTCTTTGCTCCTAGTGAGGAAGAAAAGCTTTATTAAACTGTTATACACATTTCGAACTATACTATAAGCTAAAACTAGAAGTTGAAATGGAACACAGCCCTGCCAGCACATTGATTTTAGCATAGTGAGACATCTGTCTGATTTCCTTACTGTAAGATAATAAATTTGTGTTTTTTAAGGCAATGAGTTTGTGGTAATTTGTTATAGCAGCAACAAGCCAATATACCGTACACTGTCATGTGCTATGTTGTGCTCTGCTTAGTCACTCAGTTGTGCCCGACTCTTTGCAACCCCATGGACTGTAGTCCGCCAGGCTCCTCTGTCCATGGGGATTCTCCAGGCAAGAATACTGGAGTGGGTTGTTATGCCTTCCTCCAGGGGATCTTCCTAACCCAGGGATCAAACCCAGGTCTCCCTCGTTGCAGGGGGATTCTTTACTGTTTGAGCCACCAGGGAAGACCAAGAATACTAGAGTGGGTAGCCTATCCCTTCCCCAGGGAATCTTCCCAACCCAAGAATCAAACTGGGGTCTCCTGCATTGCAGGCAGATTCTTTACCAGTTGAGCTACCAGGAAGCCCACACTGTCAGAGCCTTGATCATTTACTTGTGTGACTCCAAACATAACATGTATGCACATTGTTTCTTGTACTTGAAATGCTATTACCTTCTTGTATGCCTAACTAACTCTTAAACCTACTTCTGAAGTTACCTTCTATTAGGAGAATTTGCTGAACTTTGGGTTTCTGTCCATTTCTATCTCAACACACTATGTTTGCAACATCTGTTGTACTTCTCTGTTATTGTTATTACTGTCATTGATTTCCCCTCTTTTCCAAGACTGTTGACCTCTTGAGAGGCTTGAGACTTTATTTACAGCATCTAGCCCATGAATGAATTACGTGGAATGATGAATAAATGAAAACAGAATGTCCTAAATGTTTTTAAGTTGGAAGGCTCATATTGTGTGTGTGAATCTGTGGGTATGTTTGTACTTGGGTGTGTGTTCTTTACAAAGAGGGAGTCTGAGAAACATCAATTTGTTAAGTCCTCTGTCTTAGTCTATTTGGGCCAATATAATGAAAATACCATAGACTTGGTGACTTATTCAGTTCACTTCAGTTCAGTTGCTCAGTCGTGTCTGACTCCCTGCGACCCCATGAATCGCAGCATGCCAGGCCTCCCTGTCCATCACCAACTCCTGGAGTTCACTCAGACCCACGTCCATCGAGTCAGTGATGCCATCCAGCCATCTCATCCTCTGTTGTCCCCTTCTCCTCCTGCCCCAATCTCTCCCAGCATCAGAGTCTTTTCCAATGAGTCAACTCTTCTCATGAGGTGGCCAAAGTACTGGAGTTTCAGCTTTAGCATCATTCCTGCCAAAGAAATCCCAGGGCTGATCTCCTTCAGAATGGACTGGTTGGATCTCCTTGCAGTCCAAGGGACTCTCGAGAGTCTTCTCCAACACCACAGTTCAAAAGCATCAATAAACAACCAAAATTTCTCATATTTGTAGAGGCTGAGACGTCTAAGACCAAGGTGCTGGCAGATTCAGTATCTGGTGAGGGCTCACTTCCCAGTTTATAAATGGCCATCTTCTTGCTGTGTCCTCACATGATGGAAGGAGAGCTAGAAAGCTCTTTGGGGTCTTTTTATAAGGGCACTAATCCCATACTTTCCAAAGTCCCTGCCTCCACATACCAGCACACTGGGGATTAGGCCTCATCATATGAATTTTGGGGGACACATTCAGTCCATAACATCCTTTAATTCTGCTCATCTTTTCCCAACTTCCCACCCAGATGGTTGGCAATTAAATATGTTATTACTAAAGTTTAGTTTCACATGTAAGGATTCCAAGTTTATTTGGAGTTGCTCATGTGGATCTGGTCCCAAGACAAAGGTGATATATCTTTTTTCAAGATAGTGTTCAGCCTGCACAGTTATCCATGTGTGTATGAGTGTACAGAAGGAGGATAAAGTAGATTCATAGGGCTTACACTCGCTGGGTCACTTTCCTCCGATGGACAAAAACCCAGAAGCTTTTGGTCATGTATTTTATTTTAAAATTAATTTTAAAAATTAATTGAGATATAATTTAGACACATAACATTTTATTAATTTTAACTGTACAACATAATATTTGCAATATATATATTGCAAAATGATCACCACAGTAATTTTGAGTTAACATCCATCATCACAGTTCCAATTTTTTTCTTGTGATAAGAACTTTTCAGATCTACTCTTTTCAGTTCAGTTCAGTTCAATTCAGTCACTCAGTCGTGTCCAACTCTTTGCGACCCCATGAATTGCAGCACGCCAGACCTCCCTGTCCATCACCAACTCCCAGAGTTCACCCAGACTCAAATCCATCGAGTCAGTGATGCCATCCAGCCATCTCATCCTCTGTCGTCCCCTTCTCCTCCTGCCCCCAATCCTTCCCAGCATCAGAGTCTTTTCCAATGAGTCAACTCTTCGCATGAGGTGGCCAAATTACTGGACTTGCAGCTTTAGCATCATTCCTTCCAAAGAAATCCCAGGGCTGATGTCCTTCAGAATGGACTGGTTGGATCTCCTTGCAGTCCAAGGGACTCTCAAGAGTCTTCTCCAACACCACAGTTCAAAAGCATCAATTCTTCGGTGCTCAGCCTTCTTCACAGTCCAACTCTCACATCCATACATGACCACTGGAAAAACCATAGCCTTGACTAGACAGACCTTTGTTGGCAACGTAATGTCTCTGCTTTTGAATATGCTATCTAGGTTGGTCATAACTTTCCTTCCAAGGAGTAAGTGTCTTAATTTCATGGCTGCAGTCACC